>NW_024513654.1:16589751-17789751 GCF_017590135.1 Pyrgilauda ruficollis | reverse complement strand
CAAACAAAGACTTATCCCTGCCATAAGAGCAGGAACACTTTAGTACATTCTACTTCCTTGCCTTCAATAGAAACAAGACTATGCTGAGGTACCCTGATTTTTTAACAGTACAATTCTGTTGTAGGTGAATGTTTCCAACTCCCAAAGAAGGCAAGAGGGACTGAGCACTGACATTCTGGAAGACAATCCTGTCAGCTCTATATGATCATTTCTCATACAAACAAGTAGCCTACTAATCAGAATGAGCTAATGATTTAAGAGAAATGAAATTAGATTTAATGTAAAAAAAACCCAAACAACAAGGTAAATATTAGATACTGCTGTACAAAGCCAAGAAGATGAGTGATTTAATACTTATTTAATTGATAATGAGATTAAGAGAAATACGTAAGAACCTACCTGTACAAGTTAGACAGATGCTGCATCCAGAATAGTCTCTAATCTTCTATGTTTTTGCCCAATAATGATTGTTTAGACCATAATAGTTGTAAATATAACATTAAACATATTCAGGTCTTGATTGGACTTCTGTTTCTTGGATTTTTCTCTTTATTTTTCTTACCTTCTGTCTTCTCTCTTTCTTTCCCCCTTTCTTCCTTTCTTTCTATTGCTTTGTTTGTATCTTGTAACTAAGCACTGTGTGATCTGGCAAGTGGCTAAGCAAGTAAACAGTGAGGTTCCTTCTCTTACTTGCAAGCCAAACCTAGCAGCTCCTGGTTTGAAGTTGAGGGCAATGTCATGTCTGCTAAGGCTGTTTACACTCCTTCCTTTTTTTTTTTTTCTTTCTTTCTTTTTTAATTTTTTTCTCTCTGGAAGTTCACTTGCCAGGTAATGAGAATCAGCTTTTAGGAAGTGGCTCAGTGTAAATCTCTGGGTCTGTCAACTTACAAGGGCTCAATTGGATTACCTGACGCACACGGGAGCATTAGGTCTAAACCCCACAGACTGATGTCACTTTCAGCCCCCGGCCAATCCAGGGAGCAACAGCACAACCAAAGCAGAGACTGATGGTCTCGGGGGTGAGTGTGTCTTTTATGAGCAGCAAAATCCTTCAGACTCAATAAACAAAGCAGATAAGATTTTGATGGCAGGAAAATAAACTAACCAAAAAATGAAGGAAGGAAATTTGATCATTTTTTAATATTGCCTACTCTGAAATTTTTTTGTTAATTACAGCAGGGTGCAGCTATGCTCAGAGCAGGGAAGAGGGAGCTCTTGAGATGCTGCAGGACAATTGTGAGCTGGCTGTAAGAAAGTGAAGGGAAAATGAAACCTTAGTAAAACAGAAGAGAGTTCTATTGGACCTGTTCAGTAAGCTCTTCACATTAGTTATTCCTCCATTTTTCCCAGTTCTGTTTCTCTTTAATTCTATTTTTTTTTTAGTTTTTGTAAAAGTCCACAAATCTTCATTTGTTTAATCATTCTCCCTGTATTTTGTCCCTGAATAATGGGATTTGCAAATGCATTTTCATCTACAATCCTTATAGCAATATCTCACTGATGACTAGTGTAGTTTTCTCTATTCATGTCAAAATGAAAATCTTGGATTTCTTTCATTGCCTAACTGCATGCAACTAGTCATTTAAGTTCCACATGGGATAAAAAAAGAACAAACCAGCCTCATATTTCCTTTTTTCTTTCTCAGTCATTGTGAATATTGCCACTGTTGTTCCTAGCCCACACTCTGGATTTCACGTTCAGTTTGGTCAACCCTTCCAGTGTATGAGTGTTGATGTGTGCTTTTGAGGAAAATATACAAGCTATGGTCTTCTTTATTTGTCTTTAAAGAAAATTTATTCAGGTTTCATCATCTCAATGCCTGTAAATCCCTCTCTTTTGACACTTGGAAGTGCAATATTGCCGTATCCAAAATGTCACAGAAAACATACATTTTGCTGAATTCCCCCACTGGGTACATCCCCTATCCTTTCATATCCTTCTCTGGTCCCTTTAGTTTGTAGCAGCAAAATAAAACTATTTTTTATAAATGCTGGCTTGGTCCAGAAGTCATAAATCTGATCTGACAAGAAGTCTGACAGGACTGAAGGCAGGAATAAAAATAGAATGAAAGGTCTCACATCGGAGATGTCCCAAACAGAACATGCTGGAGTTGGAAAACCAACATTTATTGATAAACCTTACCAACTATGCAAAAAAACCCTATTTGTTGCCTTCTGCTGTGATCATTAGACTGATACTGCTCTTCATTTTTTGAATATGTGGATCCAGATACCAAGAGCAAAAAGGCTGCTAATGAAAAAAAAAAAAATCTGAGCATTGATGCAGCTCAGGAAGCATTTTGCTTATTGCCTGATACAGTCACACTAGCAGGAGAAAAGCAACACAGAAATTTGTGACTGCTCCTTCCCCAGGTAATGAGTGGGGAGGAGATAGGAAGTTATTTTTAGTGGTGCATTTGTAGCGAGCAGATTTGCTTTAAGTAGGTGTGTGTATAATGCTGTTTGCAGAGTTAACAGGGTGTGTGGCTTGTTGAATCATTTTGCTAGAAATAATGTGTTGTGTGAACATGCTCCTGTTAAATCAGGTAGAAATGCTGATTTGATTAACTAATCAAAGTTCCTAAGGACATTTTGTTCTATTGCTTTAAGAAACGACTCGATGATTCTTCTCATGAAAACATGCAATTGCAAACCTGTGGTAGCTCAGTTGGTGTAAGCAGCAGTTCCAGATTTGTGAGATCAAATTCTCACCCATGGCTCCTTCTTTATTCTAAATAGTCATTGAAAGCAGCCATTTTAAAAAATCACTTACAACCTACTGATTTGAACCAAAGCAGTATTTCATTCTCATAAATTTAAAATATACAGCATGAGAGCTTCAGTTGAATTCCTTCTGTTCATCTATTGATAGGTGTACAGGTGACATGTATGTAAATGCAGCAAAGTTTATATAACTAGATCACTATGAAAGAAGGTTAACAAGATGAAAGGCTATTTATCCCAGTGAAGGAACTGCTGGATGGAGGCTTAGGATCTCCCTTATGTTCCTCAAAGCTTTCTGAGAACTGGCAATGGCTAGAATCCAATTATTCTCTGACATTAATGCCTTTATATCCCACAGAAGCTGAAGTGTGGGAAGCTCTTAAAGTTTACATAAAGGTGAAGATTACTATTTACTTCTCAGCTGATGGTGGTACAAGCAAGGTGTCAAAACTAGAACCACAGCTTGTGCCAGTGGTTTCTGTTAAACACAAAAGATTTCTATTGCTTCTGTTAAGTTTTAACTAGTTTTACTTTGGAGTCCCATGGAACGGATCATGGACTGCATGAGCTGTCAGAGCTTGAGCTTTCAGAAAAATCAGGGAATCCCCCTTTTTGTTTAGGATCTTCTTAAGTCATACAAGAGGACCTAAACACTTCTGATAGTGCACTTCCATGCTTCGTTCCTATGTCTACGAGATGTGCAAATAAAGTTTAATTTCCATCATGGTTTCTAAGCAGATGGTCCAGTCATCTATATTTAGCTTAGCAAAGTAATACAGGGAGGTGAGTCTATGATCTCGTTCTGGTTTTTGCTGTCAGGGGTGTTTCACAGCAGTATCTTTGGGGGAAATACATCTGATTTGTGTAATCCTAAGCTCAGTTTAAAAAAAAAATTATGAAAAGGCAAGAGGGCAGTATCTGAACAGCCTGTTTCCCTTTAAGAAATAATTCCTTAGGTAATTTTAAAAATACCACTAAACTGGGAGTGGAGGTGTATTGGAGTTTGTTTCTAAGTTTGCGTTTGAAGAGTACAGGAAGGCAGCATAACTTATTGCTTACTTATTGCTACTCATGACAGCAACCAGTTTTCCTTAAGAAAATTCCTTAGCTGGCAAAGTCAGGCTCAAACCTCTGGGAGTTTCTAAATCTTTAGGAAGTTCTATGAATGGATGAGACCCAATTAAAATACCACTTATAGTTCAGTATGTTTAATTTGCTTTTGTTCTTACATTGGTTTTGAGATGTGATGTGAGGTAAGAAAACATCATTGAACAAGTAGCTCCTGTTTGTGACACCTGATTACAGTTCTGCTGATCCCAGAGTAACTCAATGGGAGGCCAGTATTCCTATGCTACATCCTCCAATGCATACCTCTAGGATACAAGGAGAGAGGCTGTGAAGTGATTACTCTTTAATGCCAAATGCTCTCAGACTGTAATGGAACCACTTTCTAAATTACAAAAGTAAGCTCAAGCCATTAACTGAGGAAAGAAAGACTGAAGTTCTGAAGATATGGGATGGAGTTCCATGTATATAATCAATGCATAGTTTCATGAAAAATAGCCATTTTACCCAGCATAGATATAGATACTGGTGGTAAGGGGAAAAAAATATTTTCTCTCTTTTGCAATAGAGATTTTCTATATTTTATGCTCTTTATGCACTACAATGAAACCTGTGTACATTAACATATACTTGTGTATATCATATTAACACTTTGAGAGTGAAAATAGTTTTTGTTTACAATAGCTGAAGTGATTAAAATATATCTTCATCTCAAAATGCAAGAATGAGTGTGCATAAGTCATCATAGGGTACTATTGCATAAGGCAGAGATGTGTGCAGGCACCAAACTAGCACAAAGAAGTACAGTTTCACCCACAGGGGGTCATTTACTATTGAAATTATCCTTCTTATTCTGCCTAATGTGGTTCACTGAATGCTAAGTAAGGTTTTGTGCACACATTATTAAGTATCTTCAAAATGTTTTGGTATTATAAGATTTACCAAGTCAAAATAGATTAAGTTGCCTGTGTTCCTCCTCTTCCTACCATTTAGCTCACTGTCACTTGTTTTTTAAAACTACTTTCTGAAGTTATCAGGTTTGGTATTGGAATCATTATATGCAGTGCTAGATTCAATTAGCATTTAGACAGGATGTAAGATAATTGGTGTCGGCCAATTTCATTTTCCAGCTCTTTTCAGAGATAATGTATGACACATTATCTAACCTAGAATGGGTGTTTGCATTTAGGAGTTGAAAATTAAAAACTTTGACAAGAATTGGTGCACTCCTTAGAAATCTTTTTCTTTCTTTTCTTTTCTTTTTTTTTTTTTTTAACCAGAAGGGCAAGGTCAGGTATGAAGAACACTGAATGCTGGTTGGAGAGACCTTTAGTGAAAGCTTACCTTCAGTATCCCCTGTGTTCAGTGCCACAGTCATCAATGATGTTATTTTGTGTAAGGTCACTAAAATTTGGTCAACTTTGGATGATTTCATGTCGCAGAAACCAGGAAGAGAGGATGGTACAGAAGATTTTCCAATTATGATCACTTTGTAACAACAAGGAAGAAAGAGCTGATATAAAATTCCCTACGGCCTTGTTCTGAATCCTGAAAATGCTCTTTGCTCTGGAATTATTCTTTGAAAGCCAAATACTAAGTCGTCATTGATAAGGGTGCAGGAAGGGATGCCAGTATGTAATTTAGAAAGGTAATGCCAAACCCCAAGAACTTTTTTTGAATTTGCCTATGAAAAATTTCTATTGAATAGTAGTATAAATAAAGAGCACCCTTGCTGTGTTAATGTCAGTGTGTAGAAATATGAGGTATGTGACCCCATAAACATTGTTTTCTAACAGTTTACCTACACATCTCTCCACAAACAATTTCCAATTGGCTGAATGTGTCTAATGATTGCACATACTTTGCTGCCTATTTACCCAGTGCAACAATAAATACAAATTGTCTGTACATGGAATTATGGCAGCTGAGGAAGAACTTTTCAGGAACAACAAAGAAGGGGTTAATAGCATTAGTGGTATTTGAGAGAAGAAGATTTCTGACCTGCTGTGCAGAAATGTCTGAGCTTCAGTATCAGCCGTGAGCGTGGCCCCACCTTCTCATCCCCTCTGTAACCTGTCACAGGGTGCCCCGTGGTGGCTGCTTGCCTCCTCTTGCATTTGCTCAAGCCAGCAAGTGCTCCATTCAGTTTGGTTACTAATAAGCAAAAGCATTTGCTCTAGTTCATCATTATTTTCTAATAGTCAGAATCCAAGTGTATAACTGCATTTTGAAACTACTGCCTGTTCCCTTTAAAGAGGGAATACAGGTCACTTTAGTTGTTACTTGGAGTTGATTTCATAGTGCTTTGCAAAACAGAATTAATTTTTAAAATCTTGTACAATGTTTCTTTCATTAGATTATTTTCTTTAGTAAAAGGAAACATTTGAACATCAGCTCTATTTATCAGCAATTAGTGTGTATGATTTTTTGTACACCTTTCCAGGCTATAATTGGTCTATTAACTTGCAGTTTGCTAGCAAATTTCCATTTAACTTTCTTATGTGAAATGTGGCTTCTTTGCCACAACCAATGATGAAAAAATGTTTCGGAAAGATATTCTTACCAAAAATGCTTTATTTATTTCTATTTGTATTCTGGAATTTTCTAAAAACTCTCATAATTGGTATTGCCTTTCCACATATATCTATCTTGCTCAGCAAACAATATTTATCAATCTGTTTGCACAAGAGGATATGGATGTTGATCCTGGCTGTGGCTTCTCAAGCCCTAGCTTGGAAAAGCTGGGCCCCCTGAGTACCTACAATTGCTATTGATCTCTTCTTGATGAAGCAGCTCTTTCAAACACCTTCCCTTTGACTGAGAGGACAGATGAAAAAACTTGCTTGTGCTCCAGAGTCCCTTAATGCTGCTGCCAGGGCTCTGTCATGCCGCTCCATACCCCTCAGACTGTTCCTAGCTGTAGCAGAGATGCCCACATGAAAATCAGCAGCAGATACCAGCCAGTGGGCAGCACAAGGCCTGGCAGTGTCTCAGTGATGCTCCTGGGCAGCAGCACAGCCCTGTAGAGAACATGTCAGGTCAGCAAACGAGTGCCTCTGTGCCTCCAGAAGAGTCATCTGCTGCTGCCACCACTTCTCTCAGGAGCCCTGGAGGCTGTTCAGGGCGCAGATGGGGCTGCCTCACCCAGCTCCTGCACCTCTCCTGATGGGACAAGGTCTTTCCTCCTCAGCCTGCAGAGTATGGAGCAGTTCTGCAAGGGCACGTGCCTAGGACATCTTGTTTCTATTTACAGCTTGTCTAAAAGTGACTATAGACCTAATCAGGTGTTTACTTGCTAAAATAGCTATTTTGGTTTAAGCCACCTTGTGTCTGTTCACTACAGTCCCACTCAGCTGAGTTACTTTGTGTATTATGTTAATCCATTTTGGTGCAGATATAAATCACTGTTCTTTACTATGGATGCTTTGTGAACAAAAATGACTACTCTTTCTATGTTTCTACACGTTATTTTATGTTACAGAATCTTGGTTTTCACATACTGATTTTTGGACATCAAAATTTGTGTCAGACATTCAGATCTATTTCCTTGTCTCCAAAGATTTGATTCTGAATTTTTTGCTTTGCAGTTTATAAACATCAATGTGCTAAAATGTTGTTTATTACCCCAAATTATGGTAATTGACAAGTTAATGAAAATATTAAAAAAAGACAAAACTACATTTTGGATTTAATTTCATGACTGCTGAATCCGAACACATTAATGTTCATAAACTTACTTGTATACCAGTGCAGGGGAATGAGAAAGTTTGCAGTATTTTGACATAATTCAGATTTTACTGACACTTTGTAAATCCAAATATTTATTAAACACTCAACAACTACTTAATTTAAAGCAGCAGTCCAAATCCAAGACTACTGCTACATAAACACTGAAACTGAGGAGGTAAGAGAGTGATTAACAATTGCATGTAGGCAGAGGTTGATTTTCATGTTCCAGATTGTTCACCAATTCAATTTTGGAGTTTCTATTATTAAACATATCTGCTCATCAGATTCTTCTCATGTATAAAATTTCATATTTATTTTGGAAAGGAAGATTCAAGTTCTGAGGTTGGTGATTCCCAATATTTTTCTAAAGAGACCCTTACCACCTTTCAGCTTTTCTCACTATGCACCTTGTCAAAGCCATCACCAAAAATCCTGTCAAGTTTATGTCCTTCTGGGGCCTCAACAGGGCCAGTCCTTGCTAGAAAGACCTGGCCCCTGCAGGTAACCACACTTCTTTCCACAGTCTTCTCTCTTTATATTGTTTTCCAAAAGTTTTCCCCTTTCTGCTACTGATTCTCTATGACGAAATATGAATCTTCTGTCTGGCTGTCTGTATGTTCTGTCCTAATCCATTCATACTCCTGCTCTCTACTGTTCTCTCTTCTGACCTGTTGAGAGGTCCAGAGAAAAATGGTGAGTTTGTTGCAGCCTCTTTCAAAATATCTGTTTACTTTCATGGTTTTCAGGTATTTAGTTTTGTCTTTTCTTGGATATCAGTCAGGACAATCCAGAAAACAGTTTCTACCCAGACATATATAATAGAGGAGTTTATAATGTAGCCAAAATGTTTATAAGAAAATATTTCTGCAGTGCTTGAAAACAATACTATAGTGATGCTCAATGACATTCTCAAAGTTTCTTTTTCTTACATAGGGACTTCTTTTGATAACTGGTTATACACACAATCAAAGGAACTTCTCATTCTTACTTGAAGAGTTACTATTTTGATAGCTTGCAAATTTTCCATACTGTACAGGAACTTTATAGCTTATGTATCATATACACTGCAATAAGAAAAAGCCTTAGAGCTAAAAGCTGGTTAATTCTGTTTGGGGGATGTCCCACAGAAATGATCAGAGGTAATGTGGGAGGTGTCTTAGAAACAGCCAGAGGCACCTAAGGAGGACTGGTATAGAGTCTGAGCAATAGTTTTTGTTTTGTTGGGGTTTTTTATGTGTAGCTATAAAGGAGGCATCATGTATCTGTCTGTGGAAATCTGTAAAATAACCACTTTAACATATGGAAAGAAATTGGTTAAATTAAGCAAGAATTTTAAATGCAGCATGCAGTGGTCTCACCAAAACAGGCATATGAGTAGTGTATGGACAGGATTATGGACATGAAACTTTTAACACCAAGACAGTGGGCAAAATAGGAATATTCTAAAGCATTGCCTTTAGCATGTAAAAGTCTATGCTTATTAAAGAGGGATAAAAGCTGTTATCAACAAAAATCTTGATAGATTGGCATCTTGAAAAATGGGACACAGGCCACATGTTTGACAGTGAATTAAATGTGAAATGGCCGTTTTCACAGTACCCTGTGCCTAACTGGCAGATTGTATGTAGTTTTAAATACTGCTCATAGGGCCTTTTTTTTTTTTTTTTTTTTTTGCAGTAAAAATATACAAAGGCTTACTGCAGCTTGCTGAGTGGCCTCCTTTTGTCTATAAGCAGGGACCTTCCTGAAGAACAGAAAAAACAAAAACAAACAAAAAAACCCCAAACAAACAACCCCCCCAATGATATACCAAGGAAAATATTTAAAGAGTACTCATGTCAGGTGCCAGAAACCAAAGGCAAAGGTATGAAAAAGCCAAGAGAATTCCCCTAAAGATTTAGAGGAAAATCTTCAGCAAAAGAGACACAGAAGAAGAAGAGGTTACACCAGTCCAGAACCCAGTTCCGCGGTGAAGCGCTGCCGTGCCGGGCGTGCAGCGGGAAGCCGGGAGCTGCCAGCGCCGGGAACGATGTCAGCGAGCAGCACCCATGCCAGGCGGCGAGGGAGCGTGCCAGCGCACCGGCACCGAGCGCAGGGCAAAGGCCTGAAAACATGCAAGTATTTCATGAAAGCCCCAGCAGGAAGAGAGGTCTGGCTACTGGGCGTAATCCAGGAAAGGAACTGCTCCAGGGAAAGGGCGCGGAGGAGGCAGAGCGATGCTGGTTCCCTGCAGGGAGGCGCGGGCCCGGGGCAGCCGGGGCGCCAAAGCCCCGCAGGGCCGCGGTGGGAGCCAGGCGGGCCGGGGGCGGTGGGGACCGGGGCAGGTGGGGACCGGGCGGGCTGGAGGCGGCGGGACCGGGCCCCGGGGCGGGAGGCAGCGGAGCGGGGCAGCGCCGAACCGGGCGGGGCGGGGCGAGCGCAGGGGCGGCGCAGCCGCAGCCGCGGCGGGCGGAGCGCGGAGCCTGTGCGCGGCCCGGGCCCGGCTCATTACTCAGCGGCCGAGGCCGGAGGCGGTGGTCGGTGAGCGAGGCCGGGGCCGCAGCCCCCGGGAGCGGCGGTGGGCGGAGGGGAGCGAGGCGGCGGCGGTGCGGTCCCGGGGCGGGCGGGACAGCGGCCGCGCCGCGGGGCCCGGGGTCGGGCCGGGCGGTTTTGTTTACGTTTGGACGGGCGGGAAGGGAGCCGGGGCCGGCTGTGCCCTTGCCCGGGGGCGGGCGGCGGTGCGGGGCACTCCGGCCCGGTGACCTTCCGTGGCTGCTCCAGGCCGGGGGTCGGGAGAGGTGCGGGTGGATAATGGCGGGGGCCTCTTTGTTGGTGTGGCAGGAGGGGCAGGAGGCTCGGCGCGGGGCTCCTCCTCCTCCTCCCGGAGCGGGGGCGCCCGGGCAGGCCGGGCTGGCCGCTCCGTCTTCGGGAAGGAGCGTTACAGGGCGGGGTGGTGGGAATGAAGCCCTCCCATGACCTTGTTCTTAAAAATGCCTCTTTGAGCAAAAAAATACTTCTCTGGGATAATGTAACTGCTCTAGATGCACGGGCTGGCAGTGACCGGCATTGTCTTTTGATTCTTTTGCCTTTTAATTCTTAAATTTCTTTCAAAGGGGGTGAGCTGTCTCTTTGCAGAATTTCTTTTGCTTTTGATTTCTGTGTCGTTACATCCAGCTTTCCTTCCTGTTTCTTTATGCCTTTCTGCCTGGAGCAGTTCCATCAGTCAAGTTTGACCTGAGCTCCTTTAATAACCTACAAAAACAAATTCTACTTGATTATTTGTTCCACTCCCTAGCTACAGTAATGGTTTTGCACATATGGTGTGGTGATGATTCTCACTGTTGTACAGAACAGGCTTGCTGAAGGCTTTCAGGCAGTCGACAAATCCTACACGCTTTGGCCTATCTGATAATACAAACACAAAGGGTGTTATGCTTGTTCGGGGATGGGAAGTATTACTTGCCCTAGGGCATGTGCATGTGGAATTGAGCAAGCCTGCTCATTGCAGCTGGGTTTTACTTACAGGTGTGGAGACTTTACAGGTGTGGAGATGGTATTGCAGGTCAGGTGAGACCCAGTCTCAGTTCTGGAGGTGCCAAGAAATGCACTTCCAGGGCAGAATAGTAACTGGCGTGTGCCAGTACGTGTCTGAGGGTATATCCGTGTGTTAGATAACTTGGAAATGGTTTAAACTGTAACATGAAATGAATCTGGGCCAAACTTATTTAAGGGTGCTGTCAAAGTGATTTCACTGACTTGAGTGTTCCTTGTATATAATGAAGGAAAGCTCTTGATTCTTTTAGTAGTAGCTAATAAAAATGTTGAATTTCAAATAGTTCCCTGCTTTGATCTCGGTCTCTCGGCACAGCCATCTTCCCGTTTTGCCCCACTTGATTCAAAGATGTGTAATACAGGCTAGTTTGACAGTAGGATGCATAACATGGGATGCCAGGGCAGAGACCAGACACATTGCAGGCTCCCTGCAGATCTTGATGGTTTTCAAGGCTAGCTGGGGAAAAGTGTGATAGGGGAAGGGAGAAAGAGAAGTATCTGCTGAACCAGAACTAAGTGCAGAGGATGTACAAAGTTGTACTCTGAAAACAAAGCATTTTAATGTCTTCCATTGAAAAAGTTACCAAGGTTTTTGGACCACTGGCTTGCATGAGCTTTCATTGTCATCTTGTGGGCTACCATATACTTCATGGAGACTTCTAAATCAGAAATATTAGTAAGGTGATCTAAGAGGGTTCCAGGTCCTGTAGTTTTTGGACTGTGCATTCTAGGCAGAAATAAAGTTGCCTGTTGTGTGTGGATTTTGTATTTTTACTTTTAACCCTGCTCTTTAAGGACCAAGGCTTTTGATGGGCTATTAGGTGTGCAGGTGTAACCCTTGCAAATGCCTTAGGTAGAATTGTTATGCAAATATTAAGGAATAAATGTTTCAAGGTGGTAACAATTGCATTTATTTTCTGCCTGTTATTTACCTGAAATGGCTATTTACTGTGTATGTGTTTTGGTTTCTTTTTCATCCTTCCTCAGCTGCCTAAATTATTTGGATGCTCATTGTTTAAATGATGCATGGAAACTACACATTTAGGTCCTCATTTCTGAAGATTGATCCAGCATTCTGGACAAATACATATGTCCTTCTTAATAGTGCCCTGAACAGTATGGTGTGCTGTTTCTTAACCTTCATTTCCCACCTTCCCAATCCCTCTCCTTGGCAACAAAAGCACTCTGTATGTATAGAGTTTTACTGTATTTGTTATTTTCAATATATATAATGGTCCACTTTGGAAATAGACCAATCTTGTTTTGAGCCTTGTTCTTTTTTAATAAAGGCTAAATATTTATTGCTGTAAGTGGTTCCTTTAAGAAACCCCTTAGTCCTTAATTCAAAACCTGCAGAAACAGGCTTCTGTTTATGTTATGGAAAGATCTCTTGGCATTTGAAAGCTCTTTAAAAATCCAGTTGAGCCTACTTATGTTGCTTGCCTGCTGTGAAATTCACCACAGTTTTGCCATGGATTCTGAAATACTTTTTAAGGTATTCTTGTGTGTGAAGAGATAACAATCTTGGTGTACCAAGCTTATAATTAACAGCTACACATTTCTGCTTGATTTTAAATTATTTTTTCTTTTAAGTTATTAAGGACTAATTCTTGATTATTTTTCTGTTCAAATTCATTGCCTGTAAGGTTGATACTAAAACTATTGTTGCCCATACTGTCATTTTTATTGTTGGGTAAATGCTATTTGATATGTGAACAGATGGGATGCTTATTAATCATTCTTAGCTGAATATTGCAGACTAATGGTAAAATGAGGACTGACAGAAAAATATACTTCAGCTCAATGGTCAGTTGTGTTGGTAACAAAGCAAATACTGTACACGAGCTCATTTGTGTGTATGCTTAAACCATAAGGGCACACATTGATTCCACATTGCTACTGGACAGCCTGTTTGCTGTAATTGATTTTGAGTGTTAAAGAAGAAAAAGCACACAACTCTGACAACCTTCCATTACTTTACTGATGCTATACTTAGATTTTTTTTTTTATTATATATGTATAAAATGTGCAGGAAAATGTCTTAACTCAATATTTATTCTTCGAACTATGGCTAAAGTGTCCAGTCACTGTAGTCTGTATCCATTCAAGCATTTACCTCTCTCCTTACCTGCTGAACAAAAGTTGAAATGTCTCAAGTCTGGTGTTGCAATATTTGTGAAATAAGAATGATGAACAAGGGGTATCCTGTTTCTCACTGGAATCTCAAAAGTCATGGAGTTGCCCAGGTTTATAAAATGAAACTGATTTTTCAGCTGTTGGTTGCTGGCGGAAGAGTGGCTGGGGCTCCTGCTGTGCCGGAGTCAGCGCTGTGCCCCTGTAGCCCTGGCGGGTAATTACTGCCTGGGCTGCAAGGGCAGGGTCGAGCAGCAGGTACTGGGGAGGAGCTGTGCCCAGCTGTGACACTCCCCTGCAGGGCTGCTGGGGTCACACACACCCTCACTGTGCAGGAAACACACCGGGGAATCCAGCCCTGGGTTCCGCAGGTGGGTGGGGGCTCGAGTACCTGAGGGTGCACAAAGGACTGGACCTGAG
The DNA here is from genome assembly GCF_017590135.1 of Pyrgilauda ruficollis. Taxonomy (NCBI): domain Eukaryota; kingdom Metazoa; phylum Chordata; class Aves; order Passeriformes; family Passeridae; genus Pyrgilauda; species Pyrgilauda ruficollis. The sequence continues at coordinate 17,776,150 of NW_024513654.1, read as the reverse complement.
GGAAACCATAATTGCTGCATTTCACCAGCTTTAAACAAGGGGTTAGAGAGGTGATGGAGCCACTTGCCCCTCTGAATGAATCAATGGCTGCAAGGCATAAAAATGGAAGTTTCAGTAGGTTATGAGGGAATGAATGTCTTAGTGTAGCAGTCAGCCCCTCTAATGGATCAAGAGCCCAAAAGGGCCATGAAGTCTTCATCCATACAGACTTTAGACTCAACAAGGTCAAGAGCAGCCTGAGGGGAATACAGATTTCAAGTTCTGCTTGTTTTGTAGATGACCTACAGAGGTTGCTTCCAAGCCATATTCTAATTGTACTGTTTGTGGATTTTAAAAGTTCTGTTTTCCAAGTAGCTTGAGGAAGTTGGCAAAACAGAGGCACAGTATTTAGGTAAACCAGGTTGCTCAGAACTATTAGAAGTTGTGAAGGGAAGAGTAATGAGTTCTGATAAGCATCTTAGTTCAAGTCAGATGGTGGCAATATGGATTTTTCTGCCCTGCATTGAACTTTCCAGCTGACTAGGTGAGAAGTGCTTCCAGGCTAGCATAAAGGCCAAAAAAAAAGGCTTATGGTACCTGTCATGCCTGTGATCACTACGATGAACTTAGAAACCCATCTTCAAAGAAACAGTAGGCAGTCAGCAGCCTGGTAGCCAGCTGAAGTTAGTCCAGGTCTTGCTTTCTTGTTGGAGGAACAAGTTGGCAGCTGCCAGGAGATGGTTTCTTATGCTTAGCTGGACTGTGGTTATCCCAGCAAGCAGCTTTGAGTTCCAGCTGGTCACAATAGCAGTCCCTGACTGCAGAGGGGTGGCAGGACTAATGGCAGCTCGAAGAAAGGAAAAGGGCTGTGGTAGATCCATAAATCTCTATTAATGTTTCTGCTGCCTTGAGAAGATATCCCGCATCTCATTTATTTCTGTAAGTTCTTACATGTTTGTTTGTTTAGCAAAACCAGCCAGAGGTCTTAGTGAAAGTGAGGTGAGCAATACAAACAGTTACAACCCAGAGTAAGTGTTTTGTATCTTAACAAAGAAGCTGTCGTGGTATGAACCTGTAGTACTTTAATATGTGAATGCAGCTGCTCATGTGTGACTCTTGAGAGAATTGTTTAGGAAATCTGGTGTTAGGGATGGCACATGTTTGAGAATCCCAAATGTATTCTTCAGTAGCTTTATCACCTAAGATGATGTTGGAGTAAGTACGAGTCACAATGCTTACTTGCAGTACCATGTAAAAATACATAGTTTTGAGGATGTAATCCTAATGTTAAGTTTTACTATGGAAACAGTAAAAGCGAATGCCATGGCTGACATGCCAACCAGCATAAATCTTGGTAAATTCTGGATTGTTCATTGTGTTTTGGGTGATGACAAACATCGTGGTCACCTTCACAGAAGGAAGAGTAGTAACATGATAACCTAAAAAGGTTTATTAGAAAGGTGTGGGCTAGGTTCACTTGTTTCATTTCATGCCAAGAAGTGAGTACTCGGGAGACACACAGTAAGAGGAAGGTCCTTGTGCACGGCAGTGGCTCATTTAATGAGCAGTGAAGCCTTCCAGCAGTGGGTGACTTTTATTTGCACAGTTGCAGCAGTACAAAACTCATCCTTATTGAACAATAGACAGGGTTTCTTTTGCTTTTTTTTTTCAAAAACACTACAAGCTTCTTGTGCCACTTAAGTGTCAAGATGGTCGAAGATGAAAGACGGTTCAGTTTATAATAAGATTATATTGGATATAAAAAGGGTTTGTTAATACTAGCATGGTATTGGGGGAAAATCACAAAACCTTGATGTGATGAGGGATACTTTATTCTCCCCCTATTTTAGTTTATTTGAAATTCCTTTTTAGTTTTCTTCAGAAAATTTCTCATCACAACTCTTTGTAGGCATATTCACCAGTGCTAGTGTACAGCAGTGCTTCTGAAGGCTAATATTCTTATTTAAAAAATGGAAATTCTCAAACTCTTCCTATTTTTGGGAACTTCTGCCATATGGTAAGGAATATTTCTTTTTAATTTCGGTCAGCTGGCCTAGTTTTGTGCCCTCCCAGGATCTTGCCCACCCCCAGCCCCTTGATGAGGGAAATGCTGAAGAGCCAGTGCTGATGCTGCCAGCTCTGCTCAGTAATAGCCAGAACGCTGGTGTGTTATCAACCCCTTTTAGCTCCCGGTGCAGAGCACAGCACTGTGAGGGCTGCTGTGGAAAAGGAGCTCCAGCTCAGCCAGGCCCAGCACAAGCTGTTAGCACAGGGGTGTCCCATCCCTCCTGACTGGGCCAGCCTTGGCCAGCGGCGTGTCCGCCTTGGCACCGGCTGGCTCTGCTGGATGCGGAGGAAGCTTCTGGCAGCTTCTCACAGAACCACCCCTATAGTCCCCCTGCTACCAAGACCTGGCCATGCAAACCCCATACACTGGGGCAGAGCATCAGGCACTACTGAAGTCTAAGAGAAATGGGACAACAGAACAGACTATTGCTATTAGTAATTATCGGTGCAGTTTCCTACAAATTACCCAGAAAGTGGTTACTTTATTTTGAAATGTACTGCCTTCCTTCCCACCCCAGTCCCAAGAAATTACTGTGCAAAGTATTGTATTGTGTTACAAGAGGTATCTCTGAAGGAATTCTTAGTGCTGAAGTTGCCATGTGTTGGAGTTTTTTGTTCCATTCTAAAGCTCTTATTATTGAGGTATTTTATGCCAAATACTTTAGACAGGATTTCATAGCACATTAATCTGCTTGTATTTCACAGATAAATGCATGAATTAACAGAAGTAGCACATTCATAATTGGATTCTAAGTTTTCATAGCTGGGATTAAAAGTTAAAATTAATGTAGTTTTAAAACGTTCTGAAAACTTTTTTCCCAGCTGTTACCCAAATCCTTCCTTCCTCTAATGTTCTATAGCTATTGTCCTCTTGATCACTGATATTTAATTACTATTTTAGGTCACTTTGTATCTTTTGTTTGCTGTTGTCCTTTAAAACAATTTAAAAAACCATTTAATTTTGTTTTTTGCTGAAACATTTAGCTTTTTTATGCTTTTTTTCCCTGCAAAAAGAGGTTAAAGAACAAGCATTTCCTCCCCCTCCCAGATTACTCTCAGGGTAGGATTTTGCTTCTAAACTTGTGCAGATCTCATTGAAGCACTCTGAGTTATATTCACTGGTTTATTTTGCTGTTGGCTTGCATCTTTGTTGCTTTGCCAGTGGATGTGCAGAGAGCTACCATATGAAGGCATGCCTTTGTGGAATGGTGGGAATTAGCACTCCCTTAGGTAGTCAGTTGAAACAGTGTTGTGCCCAGATTAGTAATTTATTATTTTCTTGTCAATTTCAAGGTTTACATGGTTACGTTTTTTCACGTACCTGAGTAAGTAGAATGGGCCATGACACATGATTGTGTGAAAAAGGAGCTACATAAGGCATCATTGAATGGCATTCCCTAGAATGCAGTGCTTTCAGTCATGGTTTAGGCATGACTATGATTAAACGTGTTTTCTGGATCCAGCAGCAGGCACTTAGATTGAAATTCTGACAGTTACTGCTTAAAATAGAACCGTTTGTTGAACTGTTGCTTTACTGAATTTTCACTGATTTCACATTTTAAGAGCAGTATTTACAAAAAGCCAAAACAAATTAAATTGACAAATAGTGTCCTGCAATGAACATTAATATCTTAAGCTTTGAAAAACATGCATACCTTGATTTTCTCCCCATTTGCCATTCTTTTCTATTATCTTTTATTCGAAAAAGGATTAAGGAATTGGAAGATCCTTGTCTTATCCTATTATTTCTGAAAAGGAGAATTTTGCTAAGAATAGTCTTTTAATCTGTTGTCATAACAGCTTCTTTATGAAAATGTAGAGTCACACAAGTTTTCTTTTGTTGAAGCTACTGTGGTTTATGATTTCTGTGACAAATCTGACCTGGAAGACACAACATCTTATATTATCATATATTGTGATAATAGGATTCATCATGGAACCAATCTGTAGTGGAGCTTCATACGATGTTACACTGAAGAAGCTGTAGAGATGCTCTTCTATCAAATGTAGCACAGCAGAGTTTGCAGAGTGATATTTTTTCTGTAGATATAGCACTACTCATTCTGATACTGCTTGTTCTAGAAAAATGTTACCTAATAAATTTCTTCATGGTTAATTAAAGTCACAGTTCAGGAGTCAATAAAGAAAGTCAGGAGGAAAGGTAGGATGAGAATCTTCATCATTAGAAATGCCAGTTTACAGGCTGGTGAGTATTGCATGCTGCAGCCTGTCTGCCTCATTTACAGCGTCCTGGCATTTGAATCTAAAACCTGTTTTAAAGGGAATGGAAGATGCTTTTCTAAAACAGCTGCTGCTGATGTCTAATGACTTAATAAAACAAGAATATTTAAGAATACATGAACTCTGCAGTGTATTCCTTTAGGAATTTCACTGTACAGCCGCCTGTGTTAAGCTTTGTGTCACATGTGCCCTTATCACAAAATACAGCCCCCTGGAAGACAAGTAATACAGAATACCATATTGCAGCAGAGTGGCACTATAGTAAACTAGATTAGAAGTGATCTGTAGCTTGGTAAGAATTACTAAGTGCTGTTGGCCACAGGTGAGGGTTTTCCAGAAAGGATGCACTGGTATTTTGGAGCAGCTGTGTTGTAGGAGTTGACTGTGAGAAGTGCTGGGAAGTTTTAAGTATTGCTGTCTTACTTGCTGCTGATTTGGATTACCAGGACTGTGTCTATCACCAAAATCAACTTGAAAGCCTTAGATAAAGTTTGGGCAATTCTTAAGCTTTGTAACTCTTAGTGCAGCTTTCAGAAGGTTTAAGTATTTATGTTGGTGTCTTTCTGTAGAGATAGCTTCATGTTTAGATTATGGACCTTTAAAGATATTACATTTCAGAAACCTGGCAATCTGGATAGCACTTGGTGTGTAATAATCACAGATGATGAAGAAATGTGAGGTTGCATTTCCCTGTCACAAACTGGCAGACTGTCCTTGCTTAGAGGGGGCGGGAAATGGCTGAAGGAATGGCAGATAAGCAAGCACAAATTTTCACCTTTTCATGGAGCTCATAGCATACGTTCACTTATGCATCTTTCTTTCCTTGCCCTCTGGCTACTTTAAGTCTCTGTATTTTGACTTCTCATTTTCCTGTTTCCTGAATCTTAATTTTGTTTAACTTCCCATGTGATGAAGTTAGAGCTGCTGGTGGCTGTAATGTGTGTTTTACCTAATTGGCAGGCAGCCCCTAAACCAAAAGTCTGGATAATTTCTTCTGTGACCAGCTGCTTTAGTCACAGTTGTAAAAGAGAAATAAAACTGACTAGCTCAAGGTGCCAGAAGTGTATCAGTTACCTGACTGGTTTAGGTAATGTGTGTGTGTAAGATAAACAGAAACATACAGCCCATGTGGCTTTTTTCCTGTGCTTTATGGCAGTCTTTAATTATCCTGTGCCATTAACAAACAATGCCTTAACTCTTCATGAATGACATATGCAATATGTTTTTTTTTTGGTTTTTTTTTATTTTTTTTTTTTTTTTTTTTTTTGTAGTAAAAAGGCTGTAATTTATAAACTAATAGCATTATGGAACAATATCTTAGAGTGTCGAGAAATGTAGGTGCAAAAGGAAGAAAGTGGATTAATCCTCTCTATAGGAAGTCTACTGATAAAACCCAAAGAGTGTCTGTTTTGAAAAGAGAATCACTGCAAAACTTACAATGTAAGTCATTTACAGTGGTGCATTTGTTACTTGGTTCTTCATTATCCTGCTTGTGCAAGGTGTGTGATTGTGTTTTTTTCTGACTATAAAGAATTCACTTCTCAGAGGAATTGAATTTTATGTTAAACAAAGGTAATGTTTTAGTGGTACCAGAAATGATTGTCTTATTTTGGGTGTTTTGCAAGAGGTGTTTTGCAATATGAGAATTGGCTTTAGAAATGTGCAGTAATATTGATTTTTATGTAGTGGTACTCAGAAGCTGTGAATGCAAGTTCAGCAGTTTCAGCTGACCCTCGTTCAGCAGGCAGGATGAGAAAACACTGGTATGTTGTACTTGGTTTGCATAAATGCTTGCTTTGAGCTTCTGAGGGAAATGTGATGTGGAGGTGCTGACGCTGCCTGTGCTCCATGGGGAGCAGTGTGTGAAATCACTGGCAGAGCTTCGGTGGTCCTGTCCATTCCAGCAGTGCCAGGAAATGTCTCACCTGGAGCATTGCTTAACAACAGGAGTTGTTTCTTGTGGCTTTCTGCATGTTTGCATGTGATCTTACCCTACCTGTTTATAGACAGTATCAGTATTTTGCTAGTTACAGTCTTTATTTTATTGCTGCCAGTCAGAGGTCTTTCCTTACAGCTAAAACAGCTTCTGAGCCATTAGTTACTTCTGACAGTGTATCGGACTATTCCAAGGTACTTGAAACATGGAAGTGAAAAAGCTCATGTTCCAGTTGCCTTATACAAAAATCCCTGTTGCCAAGTTCAGGTTTCCCTAATTTCAGGTTCAGCTGTTAATATTTTAGCACTGGTGACTGCACCTGTGAGTGATTGCTGTTTCAGGCTAAATAGTATTTGAATGTAATTTGATGCAGGGAGTTCCAGCACTGGTGCAAAAAACATGTTCAAAATTAGCGGTTTGAGCTCATTCCTGATTTTATTAACCTTTTATTGTGAGTTTTGAAACCATTTGGGGTGAGGTTCTCAAAACAGCACAATCTTTAGTGGAAACATTTACTTTTGTTAGATGCTATAGTATTGATCAGAGAAGTCTGACAGAGGAAGCGCTGGAGAACATGCCAGCTTCAAGTTCCTATCTGTATGACTGACTCTGCAAATATAATCCCTGGGGCATCCCTGCTTCAGTGACACCGCAGAACATGTCTGTCCTCAGTGTCGGTGAAATTGGCTTTTTCACCAGAGGGTGAGTAACAGCCTGAAACGGGAAAACTCAAGGGGCTGCATTTGCCAGCAGCTGCTGCTGGAAGCTCTGCTTGGGAGATAAGTATGTTCCTCTTGCCTGGCTGTCAGTAATAATTCCCCTCTCCTGTCCCTCCCTTCAAAGCAAACAAGGAAGCTCCCAATGTTAGTGGTGGTTGGGGATCAGGCTGTTTACCTGTGCTTTACCCAGGTGCTGTAGCTGCTGGCACAGCCTCTTTGTAGGATTGAAATGACTGAAAAAAAGCAGCAGGTCAGTTGAATTAAGATGAAAAACAGAACATGCATTTTTTTGCATGGATAAAAAAGGATAGGTCCTTTTTTGCATGCATATTTTCTTTTGATGACTCCTAGTCTGTCTTTGAGCTGGATGCTGGCTTTCAGTAGATATGAAATTTTATTGATTCATTTTGCCCCCTTCTATTGTAGTTTATAAAGTACATAAAAATTAGGGTGGGGAAGATTTAAAATGCAGGAAGATCACTAAGTGTAATTTAGATTAAAAATAAAAACTTGATGGTTGTTTTTTCCATGAAGTTTTCTCCTTCCCTGCCCCTCAAATTCTACTACAGCAGTATAAAACGTAAAAGTTCACCTTGTTTTGTAAGAGGAAAAAATAGAGGGCTGAGCATGGAGTCTGTTGAAGAGTTTTTGATAAATTGAGTAGCGTTTATCAGTACCTCTAGTGTTTCTCTAGAACATCCTCAGTTCATCCTCAGGGCACTTGGATTCGAATCTTCTTCATCATCCTCACCACAGATTTTACAGATGGGGTTAAAAACCACCCAAATGTTCCTGTACTAATTCAGGCTCTGTTTTGTTGTTATTTTTGTCTTCATGTTCTCCTTGGCACGTTGTAAATATTTATTTCTGTTTTGATTCAGGATCTGGAAAACTCTTCAGTCACTGCTAATCAGAGTGAAAACTCTTAGGACCTTGTGGCTCTTGAGGCCCTTCATGCTTTTTATATACTTATATCTGGAGCAGGGCATTGCAGAGCAGAGCAGAGCTCCCTCTATGTAAGGTAATAGGATTACTTGTCTGTTCTAAACAGAACTGGTATCTGGGGAAAGACATCAGTTGTGAAGGCTAAAATCAGATTATCAGACACTGTGAACCTGTGCTGTTTAAGTAGTAGGCACCTCCTTTTTATAAAAGGGCCTCCAGGTGATTTTTGGAGTGCATAATTTAAGTGCAGTCCACTGCAATTACCTTCAAATAGATTATCATCTATTCTGTGTAAACTGTAGTAAGGTGACTACTGCCAAGAAAAGACTGCTGGAGTAGAGAAGGAGGTGGCTTATTTCTCTGTATGTCCTCCCCTTCTAGTAGACTCCTAAATTAGTCTGACTAACTGTCTTAATAAGGTGAGATAGCAGATACATATGAAGAAAACTGTATCTAGTTTCCTAGATTATTGGGAAAAGTCATTATGTGATCCATCTGGAGCATGTTGTTAGTCACTATATCAACCTGTAAACTGCAACATTAAATTATGGCAAAGGTTGCATTCATATTAGAGGATTTTGTCCATTGTTTATTAATTTAGGACTCTACGTAGTTGTTCCCTGTTAAATTGTACTGAGGACAGAATTAGATTAACACAGAGGGCTCTATATCTCTGCAAGAGATTTATCAATCTGGCAACAATGTTTGCCAAACCAGTGAAGTAATTCCTTGATTTAAACAGCCCATATTACATTTTATAAGTTTCATTTGCTGTTGTGTACTCAGGAATATTTTGCTTTCTAGCCAAATTTGTCTATAATAAACCTGTCATCTTTTCTGAAATTACCATCTTTAGTGAAGAAAGCCATCTGTATATTGTTAAAGACTCAACAGGTTCTGGGAAATCAAGTAATTGGCTTTGAATTCTCCATATATAAATGGCTATAAAAAATGTAACTGTCCTAAAGTTTAAAAAAAATTAAATTTCTTGTCTTTGAGCAAACTAGAGTGACACTGCCCTTTTCTGTTTGAACTTGAAAGCAGTAGGCAAGTCATAACATAGAAATCTAAATGTGCCCTTGTCATGTTTATGCAGGTTTCCCCAGCCTCAGTACTTCTTTTTCTGGTGAACACTGAGATCTAGTGTTCACCTTTGCTTTACTGAATCTGTAACAACTGAAGTTTGACTTCTTGGTGAACAAAAGATATGTTAAAATGTAGTTATTTTAAGAAATGTACCCGTGCTGTGCTTCTGACCTGAGCTATACAAGAATCACTCCAGTATATTTGTGGTTTTGTTTAATAGTTGCAAGCAGAAAATAGCTCCTGAGATCAGAGCTGTAGCCTTTCAGTTTGTGCTGTGCCTCTTGTCCTGTGAGTGGTGTGAGCAGGCAGAGTTGTGTTCATGCAGGTGAGCAGTGTTTAAGGGGAGAGGCACTGCCAGGGCCAGGGCACAGCAGCTGGAGGCCTCCTTAAACACACCAGCATTTTTAGGAGTAGTTCAGGCAGCTGCAGGTTGTTCAGCTTAAAACCATCTGATCTGTGAAAGAGTCGTTTGAAAGCCATGCAAATCCTAGAGTCATCAGTGAGAATATTCCATTCTAGAATAAGCTTCAGGTTTTTAGACATCTTTGGCATTTGTAATGGTTTAGTAATATCTTGCTGCAGTTTTCGCCCAGCTAATGTTAACTCCTTCTTCCAAATGCTCTATCTGCATTAATACTTAACCGAGCTGGGAGTATTGCAAAATACAACATTCAGTTTTGAGGGCAGCATGGACAAACAAAACATTAAAACCATAATTACTTCTGAGACTAACTGAATGAGCTATGAAGTTACCTTTAGAAACAATTCTTTTGTTTTCTAAATTTGAGCCTTTGAAGCAAGCATACATGAAAACTAGGCTGTGTTTGAGCTATCCATTTAGCAGGTATCCAGATACCTTTAAACATGACAGCTGAAAATTTGACAAGCATTCAAAAACACATGATGCATACAAATCAGCTGCATTTTCACAAAGAAATTAAATAAAAGTCATTAATGCGAGAGCTTTATGTACACCGTCCATTTGTTTTCCATTCAGTAGCAAACTAGCATGTACTTGAAGAGCTGTTGGGTTTTTCTAGGTCAGCCACAGATTCCTACAGAACATTCATTTTCATGGTGTTAGATGCCTTCTCAATGGAGTTACTGAATCATCATTGATAGGTAGCTTATTATATTATGTTGATTATATTACTATTTAATGTGTTAATATATGCAATTGTTTTATTTTAAAATTGCCTTCTTCCATTTCTGCATCTCTTTGACTGTCATGGTCTTCATTTTTTTGTCAGTCCTACTTCTGAGCAGCTCCTGTAGTAATCTTTCACTGTAGAACTGTTGTGCCAGCACATGTAGACACATCACTGTTATTTGGTGTTTGTGTTGTGCCTCAGACATGTCTTGTCCCAAAGACTGTTTGCTGGCTTAGCATCCAAAGTTTCTTCAAAGACTTAGACCACTTGATCCGTGCTTGTCTAGGAGAAGATTGCTTTAGAAGTCATGATAATTTCTTTTTAGAAGAAAATGACTTATTTTTAGAAGTCATGATCATTTTTCTCATTTCTTATGTTTTATTTATTTCAGGGTACTGGGGTATGAAAATACCTTCTCAGCTGTACTTCACTGAAGTAGAAATAAGCTGAGTATGTATAATTTCTTACGTAAAAGAATACTCCTAGAGTAAGAGATTATGCGTTATAGGATAGGATGAAAGGATGAAGCCTGGATTTTCATGTTGTGTTGTCTAATGAAGATATAAACCAGCACTTAAGAGCAGTCTTAGAGACTGAGCTGTACAGGGCAAATGTTTCTCACCCTTTAGGTTGGCAGAATTCTGGCTTATTCTATTTCCATGTCTATTTCCAGTAGGAAAATTATCACTGGGGTTCTGGTTCTTTGTCTAAAAGAAGAGACGCCTCTCAAATGTATGGTTTTTGTCTTTGAAGCTTTCCTGTTCATTGTCAATATCTCTAGTGGTGGGAAACTGCAGAAGAGGTTATAAAATATTTTGTGCTCTTATTTAAAGTGAGAGAGGCTTTCTTTCAGAGGACCTGTTCCATTTCTGTTTGTCTGTATGTCTGCAATGCATGCATTCAGGTCACTGTCTAGGCAGAGTAACCTTTCACTTAATTATGTGTGGGTTTCAAAGTGATCCACGATTTCAGAAGTTCTGTCTTGGTCTGTATTTGATGTGAAGGCTAGCAGGTGGCATAGCCAAGAAAATACTGTTTCATGGTGGTGCTATGCAGAAGGTAAATACTCTGATATCTTGGGGAGAGCACATGGTTTTCCAGTTATTTTCTAACTGTGGATGCATAAACTTGCTGTGCTTAATCAGGGGCCCACGAGGTGAGCAAATTTTTAATTGCCTGATGTTTCAGCTAAACTTCTTGGAGTCCTAGTACAGATGAGTCTGGAGTGATTTTGAAAAGTAACATTTGAGATTGCCCAAGTGCAGCCAGAATGACACGGTGAGGACAGGCCTGGTGACTGTCTGTCCCACGGGCTCTGCACAGCTGGGAACCTCCATGGAGCCACGCTGGTGCCAGCTCTGCTCCAAACACCTTTGGAGTTCGTTGCACTTGGGAGCTCGCCCTTCAGAGTTAAAGCTTTCTTAGTCTGGAGGCCCCTTTAGAGCAGTGACCAGTGCTATTGTACATGTAAAGAGCATTGAATGCAACAGGGTCTGGAATGAGTAGCAAGCCATCTCTCTCTGCCTTCTAAAGAAATATTTCTATTGTTTATATAATTTGCTACTGCAAGTTTTTGTGTTTTGTTGGTTTTTGGGTATTTTTGGGTTGTTTTTTTTTTTTTGTTTTTTTGGTTTTTTATCTGGCCATTTCTAAGGTATTTAACGCACCTTCAGTAGGGCTTTTAAATTGAAAGCTATATGAGCAAAGAATTAGCGCCTTCCTTTCCCATGGTATCTTTCTATCCCAAACCCATCTGTTTCTCCAGTATATTTAGGCTGTACTGGAAAAACTTATTAACATTTACTGACCATACATGGTCTTGTATCTTGATTAATAAATTGAATGTTTTCTGCATTAGAGACAAAATTTAGTGTTGAAATACAGCATTATGCTGTCTCACAGATATCTGGAAGTCATCAAGTTTACAAAGAACAGTCTTGTTGAGACATGCTAAAGATACATGCCTTTCTTTAAGCAGAAGCAAATGACAAATATGTGCATATTTGGGTATGACCAATGCTATACATGGTTTCTTTACTATTTTAAATATGTTTATTTTAAAGTTGGATGAAGACTTTTGCTCAGACTTCATTCAGTTGTGGAGGAGGAAGTGTCAGTGAAACGGTTTATAAATGTGCGTACTTATTAAGGTTAGCCATGATACTTTCATAGATAAATGCTACTTGTGTTTTCATGGAGTATTATGTTCAATGCATCTGTGTTTGTTTTTACAGCTGTATCAGGCTGTACAGACTGAGGAGTGGAAGTTGTTGACCACCTGAAGTCTCCTGAAGAATTGTTGAACTGTAGTTCCTGTTAGTGAATTCAGAATAAAACTTACATCCAGCCTTGCATATTCCTTAGGGGGAATTTCACTCTGGATATAGTGTTACTTTCAGTTCCTACATTTTTGTTGTGCTTCCTTGGATAAATAGTGCTTAGGACAATATACCACACAGGAGTATCTTAGAATTCAGTTTTGAAATATCCTTTTCTTGACTCACTGTGGGCTGCCAGTAAAACGTTGCCATGTAGTGTAATTTGCTTAGGCACAGTATTTTCAAGGAAAGGCACAATAGTTGGTGTGTGAGAGGAAATTGAAGTTGTCTGTGCTGACAGTTCACAACATTCCAGCAAGCTGATAGTTAATGGGACAAGTGTATTATTAGTTTCCTCATTAATAATGGAAATCTGGAGTCTCCATCTTCCCTCTCTTTCCATCTGTGCTTCTGCAAAATTGTTAGAAAATGGAACAAAATGTCAAATTTCAGACAGGTGAATGTATCAGATATAGCTTAATCATGTTTTAATGAAGGACATGGCATGCATACATTGTGTAAGAATCTTAAAAGCCTAACAATTTCTGAATTTAGATTTGCTTTAATATTTAAAGATAGGATTTCTGGTGTTGTGAATCTTTGAAGCTAGGCTTCCTAAGACTAGTCACCAGTAAATTAACAGATAGGAAAAAAATAACTATTTGGCCTTCTTCTGTGAACTGTGTTTACAGAGCTAGGCAGGACCAGACATCTGTGAGGAGGTTTCCTTTGAGATGAAGAAAGGGGGATTACACTGGGCTCTGAGCTGAGTGGGAGCAAAGCACTGCATGGAAGTAAGTGTGGTTATGAAATGAGAGGCTGACACTCTCCGTGGTTGATGGACAAAACTGTGTTATGGTTATGAGATATTGAGGCAAGGGGTGCAGAGGAGATGGATGTCAGGGCTGGTTCAGCCTGAGGAAGCTGTAATTAATGGCCAGATGAAATGCCAGGGGGTTGGAGGCAGGGGTTAGGCATATGTAATTTCTCAGATCTCTTTGCTGACCTGAGTGCATTACATCCAAAGGGCTTATTTACATCCCCTCAGCACACAAAATGTGCAAGGAGAAATGGCGTTTCTGAGAATTGCCTCCATGTCTTCTGAAGCACTGAGTAAATCTGTTTTATGTCAGGAGAGCCTGCATTTAAAATGAAGAGAGAGACTGTACCTCTTGCTGTCACAGTACAGACTGATAATTTTTAATGAATGCCGTGTAGGGCTGCAGAAGAAGGAATGAGAATTTACAGCACCTGGAGGCACTCCTTCCTCACTTTGGGATACCTCTTCCTCCTTCCTCATATTATTAGTAAAAATAAACAATGAATTCTTTTATATGCTGCTGCATATAATTCACTGTTATGAATTATAAAATGGTTAGTAAATACAAGTTTCCTTGTACGTATTGTGAAGCTTATTTTACAGTTTTGAACCTGTAGCAAATTATGAGGCTTCAAGGCAATAAAATTTGCTTGGTTATAATACTATGTATGATATATATGTAAAATCTGTTACTATAAAGGAATTATTTTCTCAGAGAACATTTTCTCTCAAGATCCTTTTCTTAAATTATACTTGTTTGATTTCGCTCTCTGATTCTATAAAGTTTGCCAAAATGAAAGAGAATGCAATTGAACACTTGGCTTTGACTATTCAAAATACTGACTTGTAGAATGGTGCCAACATTCACCTGGAAGCCTTGGAAGGAGGGGAGCAGTCCTTCCTGCATTTGTTTCTGAGGAATTATCCAAAGTGAAGTATTAAGTTTTCATTATCTTGATGCTGATACCAAACAGCAGAGTTCTGTCTACTAAGCTGTTCCAGCTAATCCTGCATTGGTCAATGTCACTAGATCTTAATACAGTTTTAGAGGATAAACTCAAGGCACTGGGTTTTTTCTCAGCTGACGATAAGCAAATGTAAGGTTACAAGAATTAGTGTCTTCATTCTTTGTTTTCTGATTTTCAAAAATGTGTTTGGCTGATTTCATACTGTCCACAACAAATTTTCTCATTTCTAATTCACAGGGGGTTTTATCATTATATGTTGTTGGGCATTTTTATTCCAAAACTATGTGCAAGTACATCTGTACTTCCTCAGTGTACTTCTGTACATCTGTACTTCTCAGTGTTGAGGAAGTGGCAGAATCCAAAGATTTAGGGGTAAGATGGACAGGGGAGAAAGAGCTGCGGTTGGTGTCATGTGTTGCTAAGAAATTAGGCTTTTGGTCTCCCTCAGTAAGCTGACCTGCACCCTACCAGTGCAGTCTGGATACAGATTTTTTTCTTGTGTTAATGAACAGTTACTATTGCCCAATTATGCCTGCCCTGTCAACTGGGGAAGGAAGCCTTTAACAAAACTGTTAAAACACTGAGAGATGCTGGTTTGATATAAATTATAACTCTTTATAACAGAGGTATGGTTTTTTGACAATTTTGAGCATTTTGGAAAAGGGGTCTTGAAATTGATATTTCTTTTGAGATAAATGCCAATTAAGGTAGTGCATTTTTAATTACCAGTATATCAAATAGTTAAAAATGTCTCCTTTACAGAACATCAGAGTGTTTTGTTTTTACCTCTAGCTGTGAAATGAATACAGGTTAGCTAGTTAAAAGCGGAATACATCTATTCTAAGAAGAATACTACTTGTGCAATATTTGTTATTATTTGTGGAGGCAACGTTTGCACTGTCTGTGTTCTCAAAGATTGCTTAAAATTTAACAAATATATAGTGTTGTGGCGTATGGAAGGCAAGAGTCTCTTTGGGACTGTTGAATAATACAGGAAGATGTTCCTTAAGTTAATAACAATGGAAGACAGCATGCTGAAGAAACAAAGACAATTCTTCTAGTCAAATACTTGCACTACTAGGCATCTGTTACAGCTACACTCAAAACATGTGTAAAGACAAAGCTAAAAGTGCACAGGTAGCATTAAAGAAATGAGAAGTATTACTGTAAAAGCTACAATGCAGTTTTATTTTTTCTCCTGTGGGACATGTGTATTGAGGTGTTGCATTTCTTTTTTTAATACGAGAAGACTTTGGTGGAATAGACATCCGTTTTCTTTACTTTTGTTCTCTCTGTGATTATTACTTTTCCTCATGAAAGATATCTGACAAGGCCAGTTTTTCTTTTCTGGCTTCAAATGACTGTATGTGTTTCTATATCAGTGTCAGGTATTCTTGGTGGTTGTGACCAGAGTATTTTAATGATTGCATTGTCTGGAAGACTTGTTCATGTTCTGTCACTCTTTTTTTTTATGGAATTACACAATAATTTGGGTTGAATGGGGCCTCTGGAGCATGTCTGGCCCAAGCCCTGCTCCCTTGCTGCATATGTATGTATGGAGGTATGGTAGGACTCTTGGAGCTCTCTGGATGATGTGGAGCTTCCTGCCTTTTTGATCTTCTGTCATTTCCATCTAAGATTTTTCTATCGTCTATTAACTGTCAGTTTTCTATTATTTTTGACCTTCTAGAACCCTGCCTTAGGAACACTTCTAAAAATACAGCATTTCAAATACCTGCCATCTTACTCCTGCAGTCATTAGAAATAACTTATATGTGCACTTGGGATTTATTTGGGAAGTGTCTTGTGTGTCTTAAAAGGAGTTTTGCATTATGTCAGGTTACATACAGTTGTAAAATCTTAGCTTTTCCAATTTTGTGTCTTCATAGGCCAGAAGCAAAATTTGGATGAAGTGAACTAACCAAGTTGCCGTCATGAGCAGGAGCAAGCGTGACAACAATTTCTACAGTGTTGAAATTGGAGACTCAACTTTCACCGTATTGAAACGGTATCAGAATTTGAAACCAATAGGATCAGGAGCACAAGGGATAGTATGGTAGGTAAATTTAAGTGTCATCTTTAGGTTTCCTTGACTTAGTTTTTTGAGGTGTTATATGTTACAGAGCCAGGAGTGTGGAGAATTACCTTTTACAGGCAAAACAGCAATGGTAACTGGTGACCATTTTTCCTCAGGGAGGGCTTGCTGTTGCTTTTTGACCTGTTCAACTTTAGAGTTGATGCCCTTCTGTGCAAATTCAGCCAATTGTGCTGAGTCCTGTAAATTAATGGGGGAAATAGAAATTGGATAAAGAAACTAATCCTAATCCTAAACCACACTGCTTGCAGTGAAACAAAAGCCAGAAAAAAAATACCCTATAATACTTGCTGCTTGTAAATGTTCCCACTACTTGAAATGGCTTATTAGGAGTCTGTTTCACAATCTGAGTAGTCCTTGATACCAATGAGTGAGCATTTGGGATGCTGGCTGTCACATGGAAGTGCCTGATGCAGTTTGGGAAAGTATGATCTGACAGTGTCATTCTTTGAGTAAGAGCTCTGCTGTGTGGAGTGAAAAGTGTCCAGTTGATTTAAGTTGTTGACAGCTAGCTGCTTGTAGGCACTGTTTCCTGTGCAGTGGCATTGCCTCAAAGAGAAATGTTGGCTTAACCTTCCTGGAAGCTTTTCTGAATGTTTGAGAAGGATGTAAATATCACAGGACCTTGCCGATTTTTCAGTTTATTGTAATTCTTAAGATGTTAATCAGGTACATAAAAATGTAAGAGCATCAAGGAAGAGAAAGTTAGGGGAGAGTGTAATCTCAAATCTGTCACCTCTTTACTACCTTGATCTTGTTCTTGATCAGTGTAAAGAGAATACGTAGTATAGGTGGGTTTTTAATTCATGATTGTGTTTTAGCAGGATTAATAAAACAGTGTAATAAGTGCAAATGGAAATTTGAAGAAAGAACGCTAGAAGGAGTTGTTTTTGAAATGGTAACTTCTGGCATTAAGATTACTGGTATTAACTAGCAGCAACAGAATAACTGATCTGAATTTTGTTTGCATGTGTGTTAACGTACTGAGGAAGTAGACAGTTGCCTGACTAGTTTGTTTAGTTGCTATATAAATGCCAATAAAAGATTTAGCTGTTATTACTGTCCTTCTGATGGCCAGTTATATGTTAACTACTGCCTGTTTTGCAAATTTATTGCCCTTCCTAGAGTGGAGATCCCAAAACTGACCATGTAATTACTTTAGGGCCATTCTGTAATTGCTGCTAGTGATGTAATTGAAGCCTTTTTAGTTAAATCACAGCTCACCCTGATGAGGACTGTGGTTAAATCTTGCTCATGTGTCTCTATACAGTGCAATTCTTTGGAGTTTTTGTTGTCAGTGGTCATGGTTTGTACTTCTTTCTTTTTTTTTTGTTGCTGTTGTAACTGATCCAACTTGATTTGGAGGAATGTTAAGTAGATGGCCTGATACTGAAACAGGCTCTAGGCTGCTATTGCATACAGGGAATGCAGAAGTTTAAATACTAGAACAGCAGTCCCGTGTTGGCTGCCTTTCATAAAATAATCCTTATCTTTGGGGCAGGTGGAGGAATTCTAGTTATAGTTGAAAATGTACATAAAAGACAGTTACTAGTACATGTTGTTCCCATTTTTTTTCTTTAGTAGTGTCTAGAGGTTTTGTTGATGATAAATTAGAAATCATTCTAACCTATACACTACATAGACAATCCACTTCTTAAAGTAGTGAGTTGGATTTAATAGATCCTACTGTTTACTGGCAGATATTCTTCATTAGATTGGAGTACCATTCTTGACAAGAGACAAGAAAATAATATTTTCTCTGCTGATACTTTTTTAGTAACTGATAAATATTTCCTGAGTCTGCATGGCAGTCATCTGTTGTATTACCTCTTACAGGAAAAACAAGCCATGCCTTCCTGTTCTGGAAATGTGATATGTAAGGGAGTTGTCTCCAATAACAGTCTTCATCAGTTAAGCAGCCTGTGTCACTGAATCGTATGACAATGTTGGCATTAGTCTGCAAACAAAATGTTATGGTTTTTTTTTTCACCAAATTAAAGTCGGTGACATCTAGAGGTTAAAGCTTTCTTAACATTTTTTTTGTCTTGACTTTGATGCTGTCATTGTCATCAGGATATTAAGCAACTACATAATTGAAAGCATGGGACCTTTATATAATCTACTTTTCCTGCCTTCTCCCTGTTAGTGTGAAAATTTTATGTAAAATTGATGTGCTTTTTATGTTTGAAGTGTTTTGGATCTTTTGTAATGGTCTGTACTTGAGTGCCAGTGAGTGGCAAGAACTCAGTATCTTTGGAAGCAGAAATACTGCGTTATATTGTAGGGATTGTCATGTGTTAATGCTTTGAGGCTGGGAAATATTTTTAAATTTTGAATCACTCAGCTTAGAAGAGCACTTTGCTATATCACATTCCTAAAGCTGGATAACACTGAAAATTTGGGGTTTCTGCAGACATAATACAAATTAGCTGAAAATGTTTGCGACTGCCACAGCTTAAAGGACCTTAACACTGGAGATGTAATGATGTTATTTGTAATTACAGTGCAGCTTATGACGCCATCCTTGAGAGGAATGTTGCAATCAAGAAGTTAAGCCGACCGTTTCAGAACCAAACCCACGCTAAAAGAGCCTACAGAGAGCTTGTTCTTATGAAGTGCGTTAATCACAAAAATGTGAGTGCAGTGTCCTCCTTCAGATGTTGAAGAATTAACTGCAAGGTTATCCTTTGAAAAAGTCTGGAAAGTGACTTCAGAGGAGATTTCCATTGCATAGTTGTATCCCCAAAGGGTTTTGCAGAAGAGCTGTTATTGACTAGTTTTAATACCTGCCCAATCTTTAAATAGCCCCTTCAAACTCAGCAAGGGACTCAGTGTTATGTTGCTAAAATTTACAAGCAGCTGTCAAATGAGAGTACCATGGCTGGTAAGTGCATCCTGCTGCTAGACACATAGAAGAAAAAATAAATTTTATGTAAAAATAAAAATAATACTTTTTTTTTCCCCCTGGTGTATGAATGAGTTTAGAATCTTATATTGTGACCGCAGTAGCTGTCCAGTATTTATGAAGCTGTGCAGTAGACAAGATCATAGAAATGGGAAGCAAATAAGTGATAAATTTATTGGAGTTGAAATGCAGAAGGCTGATGTTGGCCATTTTCTTCCTTCAGAGTCAGATGTATGCAGTCTTCTTTACCTTCTCTTTTAATCCCCTATCAGGAGGATAAAATTTCTCCTGGCTGCTAGGGAGGAAGAGTGTCAGGAAACTTACTCTGTCTTAGAGCTTTTTGGGAAAACTTTGTAATTTTTCTCACATGGGTGGTTTATACATGGATTCACTGAAGGATGTTCCACCTAATAGCATAATTTGTATGATGATAAACTATTGAAAGCCTGCCTGGTTCCTCATGAGCTTGGCCTCTTTCTGTACATCCCATCCGTTCTTAATGCGAAATGTCCTAAAGTAAGAACCTGTTTTTCTGTTTGGATGAAGTTGTTTCTTCACCTCTGTCAGTGGCAAAGTATCTTTTAGGGAGTCTTCATCAGGTTTTAATTCTATTATTCCTCATGAAAAAAAAAAAAAAGGTCTTCAAACTGAAAGTAGGAAGAAGGGCAAGCATGACAAAGCTACTTAGGTTTTAGGATTTGAATATCATCTTGCTAACATGCCGAGTGTCCTTGGATTATGTGATTTGTGGAGGAAAAATACTCTTCTCAAAATCATTTGGATCTGTTTAGATCATGTTAGACCAGGTTGGGCTACTGAGCATCTTAAGCTTCAGTGTATAACAAGAGGTTCATAGCAGAATGATAGTTAGCAGTTTTGAAGTGTTGACTCTGCAACTTTGTTATTGCTGTGGTACAATTACCCTTCCTCTCCCCCTCCCTGCAGATAATCGGCCTACTGAATGTGTTCACACCTCAAAAATCCCTGGAAGAATTTCAAGATGTGTAAGTCAGATTTGAGCTAAAGCTGAGAATTTATTTTATGAAAAGGTGATCAAGAGAGAGAATACAGTAAAATGGCAGCATTATCTGATTATTCTTTTTTTTCGTTGTAAGCTACATAGTGATGGAGCTCATGGATGCAAATCTCTGCCAAGTGATTCAGATGGAGCTGGACCATGAACGAATGTCCTATCTTCTTTATCAAATGCTGTGTGGTATCAAACATCTTCATTCAGCTGGGATTATTCATAGGGTAAGTGAACTGAAATGTATAATTTGCATTGCACCTGGTTTTATCTTGAGTATTTAAAAGACAAAAAAAGTTAGAAATAGGACCATGAAGGGTGTTTCATAGCCTGTCCCATAGGCAGGGAGAGAAAGCTGAAGGGAAATCATGGCACCTTTATCCAGGGTAATTTTGGAATGAGCCTTTTGAATGTTTAAATGATTTGATAATGATCTGCACAGAGCAAACTGAAGTTTTTTGCAGTGAGTTGCATTACCTCCTCTAATTCTGTATAACGTTCTACTAAAGTAGTCATGGCAGGAAAGGATATCTGGAAGTGTCTCTGCCTTTATTGTTTTGGTAACCAAACCTGAAATCCCATTTTTGGAAATAACTGCCTATTTTATTTCTTCTCTGTTACTAGCGGAGTAATGAATAACTATCTGAAATTTCCAGATAAGATGGTGATGATAAAGACTTGTAATTGGAACTGGGATAACACCTGTGTGTCACAAATCATTCACTCAGATGGTTAACAGGCAAAACTGACTACAGTTTTTTAAATGGCATGTGTGTGTTGCAATCTAGTAAAAAATTTTGAATTTAAGGTTGCCTGTTCAAGTGAGTATCTCGTATGTAATGATATATAGATTAAAAATTGTTTGAGATTGTCTGGTTATAACTTCTTGTGCGCTGCCACAGGAATTGCTATGTTAAGATGCTTGTCCAGGTCAGTGGTCCACCACATTGTGACTAGGGTATTGAATGGTCTGCAAGCTAGATCTGCAGTCTGACACTTCTGTTCAGTGTGCCGTCTTTTACCCAGGGAAACAGGGACAATTATTTGAATGGAAAATACAGCTTGAATGGGCAAATGCTGCTTCCTTTTGCTCACATAGTTCTAGGACTCATCAGCTGCTTCATTCCAGTGAGGAGCTCAGGGAATGAAGGTGATGAAACCTTCCTTCTTGCATGCAATTTCATTGAACTGATGTGTTGGAAGAGATGGGCAAGAGAGGGAGAAGCATTACCTGCAACTAGGCATTGTACCTGATGCTGCTTGGTCTGCTTGTGGCCATTTGAGATAGGTCACTTGGGCCTTTTGCATTGTTATGGGAATGCTCAGCAAAACTAGGTTGTTCCACTTACTGTTGTGGTACTCTGTTGCCTGACAATAGGCAGCCCGTGGTGTTCTAATGTATGTGCTTGTGGGTCTGAAATAATGGTTTACACGTGGTTTCACGTTTCCTCTTCAATATTTATGTATGCAGGTTTAATGCTGTGGATTTTCCTAGGTCTTTTTTAGTTTTGGAAAACAGTGTATTGTCTGTATATGCTAGAGTAGGTAAAGTAAGAATGTCTCTCTGTGGATCCCTTAAGCACAGGCTTAAGGGAGCTTTTAAAAGTGTGCTTGCCTCAGGGTGGTTTGTACTCCTCTGAAGTAGGCATTGATCCTGTAGAAGTTGTGGGTAAATTTAAACATTTTTACATTTATAGAAAAGAAGTATCTACTTAGGTAGTTGGGCAAGAGTAAAGACAGCTTTGAGGGTAGAATTCCTGGCTCTGTAAATATGGGTTAAGTCTTTGAAATGCTTCCTATCATACAGGGATAAACTATCCTAAGGAAACTAAATACAATTGCTATGTAAATAGCACCATATGTATGCATGAATGCTTTTAAAGGACATGTGCAAATGCTTTTGAAGGACATTTCACTTGTGTGTCTTCCTGGTAGATTTTCAGCTGGCTTCTTCTTAGACTTTGTTAGAAGACTGAAGATATTCAGGCGCAGCATTACCTGCTGAGTGCATTGTGCCTTTTTGCGTCAAGATGCAAAGTGTCAAAGTTTTGTTTCCCTGTGGAGGAAGCTGGGCAAAACCTTGGCATACAAGGAAGATATCGTGCAAAGGGGCATGTGTCACACAGACCGTGTGGCTGCAGTGGTAACTCTTCGTAGCATTCTTCTGGGCTCTCAGCACCAGTCCTTAATGTCCAAAGCTAATTACTTTACTGAAACGTATTAAACATAGCCTGCACTACTGTGGCTGCCCAAGGAGCTATGAATTCTGGCTATATCTAATGACCTACTTCAGTCATCTCTAAAGCTTTAAGCTTTTTTTGGTTTTGGTAGTTTCACATGTTTTTTAACTGGGTTCTTCAGCTTCTAATATAGTGGTAATACTGTGGTAATCACAGTAACTTTTTCAAAGCTTGTTGAATGACTGAAATCATGAAAATCTGTATATGTGCCTTATAGCACTGGATACTACTTATCATAGAAATAAGGGTTTTTTTTTTTTTTTAATATCAGGCTAGAGGCATGGAACAAGGCAGAGATCAAACACAAAGAGTTTCATTCAACTTCACCTTGAAGTTGTAGGGGCAAACTTAGTTGCCATATCAATGGGTAAAGATTTGACCATAACTTTGCACTGACTTTAACAGATGTTGCCCAGTCAACATTACTGTGTTCCAAGCATTTTGCAGAGAAGCAATTTCCAGCCAATATAGAAGTACACATTCATTTATATTTCACAGTCTGAGGATGAATGATCAGCATTGCAGAGTTGTGCCTCACTGGCTTTCTGAGGAACACAGAGTGGCTCATTAGTCTTGCATGGAGGCTCTGAAACACTGAATTCTGCCCAATTTTGAGTACTTAACAAGGGGCCTAATTATGGAAGCCCTTCACAAATCTTCTGTTAGAAAGAGAAAGCCCCAAGAAGCCATGAATTACCCTCCAGAGATGTCCCTGTCTCCTTGTCTGGCTAATGGGGAGATGGCCGTGCAAGAATCTGTGTCTTAAGCACTGACATTTTACATTTTCAGGGTTCAGTGGGAGATTTTCTGCTATAGGTTCTGGTTATATTTATCCATCCTAATTAATTTTATCACTCCCAAAAGAGCTTTTGAGTTTCTGTTTATTTAACAGAAGATATATATATATATATAAGAGATGCAGGTTTTGCATCTCTGCATGAATTTTAATGCAGTGTAAGTCAATTCATCATTTTGATCCTAGGCTTCATGACAGCTACATGGTGTTCAGAAATAAGAGATCTTCTCTTTGCTTACCAAATGCTGTCCATTCTTAACATTTTGAGTGTTAATCCTGCAGCTTTGGGGAGGATGAGTGTAGTTAATATCCTGAGCATGCGCCTGGCATTCTGCAATGAACATCCTGAAAATAATAAGTGTGTAGAAATAAAGCTGGTAATAAAAAGGACTGTAGCAGAATCTGAAACATGCATATTAAATTGCCAGAAGGCCTTATAGAACTGAAATTCATTTGTGGTATTTGAGAATGTTTTAAGCTAAAGTTGTCTACAGAGTCTTTGTGAGGAAATGCATGTGTGAATATGTATGTATGCAAGACTTTTAGTTAGTCATTAAAATTCTGTTGTTCTGGAACTATTTTTGTTGTTTCCTCTCGATCTTTAATGCAGTTATCTTAGCATTATCAGGAGATTGCTGAAAGCCATCCAAGTACAAATGAAAACTACATAAATCTGGCAGAAATCCACCTTTAAGTCTTTAAGAAACAAAGACAGATATGGCTACTTATCAAGTCATTACTGCTCAAGTGCTGGAGTCCTCTGTCACATCTCAGGTTTTTCTCTCATTAATCTCAGTAGAGTGTGTGTAGGAAGTATCTTAGTCTTATCTGTGTTGTCCCATGTGCTGTGAATGATTTTATGATTGGAAAGTTATTCTGAAGTTGCTCTGTAATATTTACTCTGTGACATTCAGGTGTGTGTAAGATCCTGCTGAGGTGATGACAGAGAAAGCCTGTGCAGTGTTCGTATAAATAAATGTTGTAAAGGCACTATTGTCAGTAGGATTCAATGTAGAGAATAGTTGCCATGTTGCTAACCAAAATGATCTGAAGCCATGTCAGCATTTTCCACTCCAGTTTAAGGATTGTGTTAATTTTTGGCAGTTTTTCAATGGTGCCTTTTTGGGTTTGGTTGCCAAACTTAGTATAAAACCAAGTCATAAATTTGAAACTAAAACCATGTGGGCATGGAGATTTCTGTTCAGAGAAATATATTGATTCAAAAGAGGTAATGTAACCTCAACTAGCAAATGAACCTTTTACATTCATTATAATTCTAATAATTCTTGTATCAAGATGATTATTGAATCAAGTAATTGTCATGTTACTTGTGTTCTATATTGTAGTAATAATTATTGTTCCAGTGAGCAGTTTCTAGATCTTTCCTGAGAGCTAACACTTCTTACTAACCTCAATTTATTTCAGACATTGCTAACATATCTTGTAATGCTGGTTTTATTTTCCTTCTTTAATTGCTATATAAATCTACAAGCACAATAAAGGAATTAATTCTGTAATCTGCTGAATGCACATTAATGCAAGGGGAAAAAAGCTGCAGTTATAGCAATAACGTAGTTGTGTGCATGGGATTTAATGTTAGCAATATTATCTTTTTAAAATGTGAACCACAGGCTACTTTGTGCTTGTCTTAGCAGTCATATATGGTGTTTCTTTTTAAAGGATTTAAAGCCCAGTAATATAGTAGTAAAGTCAGACTGCACTTTGAAGATTCTTGACTTTGGACTGGCCAGAACTGCAGGAACTAGTTTTATGATGACGCCTTATGTAGTGACTCGTTACTACAGAGCACCAGAGGTCATCCTAGGGATGGGATACAAAGAAAACGGTCAGCAAATATAGTCTTTCTTTGGCATAGCTTTATTTTTTTTTGTTTGGCGCACCACATTTTACATGTTAATGTTTTTTTCAAGATGTAGAAATTGTATAAATTAGTCTTGTGACCAAAATGCAGATTCTGGATACACCAATTTGTTTATTCAACTCAACCCATTAGAATTAGTTTGCATTTAATAGGAGAAGAAATTGAGGGCCTTGTTTGTTTAAAAATTTAAATAACATCCTTGGTAGATTATATGACATCCAGGAAGAACTGGATGTATATTTTCTTAATATGCAGTATGTACTTTGATGTACCTTCATCTGACTTTATTTCTGGTGAAGAAGAAATTGTAATTCTTCAGTAGATATGTGTACTAAATTCGATGCTAAATAAATGTATTGGGTATGGCCTTTCAGGAGACAGGGAGCATAAAGTCTACTGAGGAACAAACAAGTTAAGATTACCTACTGTGGCATTGCTTTTTTATTAAAACCAGCCTCCTTTGAGCCTTTTGCACTAGGTTCTTAATGTTGCTGAAGTAAAACTCAATAATATACTTGAGAGAAGCATACAGAGAAAACTGTCAAGATGACAGTACATGCATCATAGATTCTTGAGGTCCATGACAAATTCCAAGGGAATTTGCATGCACTTCCTCCTGACCATACTCGCTCTGTGACCAGTCTGCCTCTCAGTATCTTCTACAGGAAAATAAAAAAAAGATCTGTCATTTGAGAGAAACACATCATCATATACATTGCACCTGCAAGGAAACAGCTAGCAGTACCCATTAAGAGAACCAGGTGTGGTGTCATTCCTGACACTCCATTGGAGTGGCCTGATCCTGCTGCTGTTTCACTGCTGTGCTGTCCCCGTGCTCAGGCAGCTCCTTGCTTTCCCTTGTCAGCCCTCAGGCTGGCAGTGCCCACAGGTCACTCTGTGTGTTTCAAACTCTGCTGGCCAGGCCTCTAGGGAGGCCCTGAGCTGTCTCCTGGGGATGTGATGTGTGGCTCCTCACCTCCTGGCACAACTGGGGCTTGCTCTGCCTTTCAGCATTCCTAATACAGTCTGCAGACCTGCCTGGCAACTGCATACCATTGCAGCCAGTGACTTCAGGCTGTGTGTGAATGGTGCTAGCAATGAAAGAAGCCAACTCAGAGGAATGAGAGTGGATCTCTGTTGCAAGACTGAGATATTTATTTGTTTAGATTGTTAGTGTGCATGAGAGAACCTACATTTCTTCAAATGTCCTCCATGATTGACTGTTTTTCCTGTAATTTATGAGTCACAGGCTGAGTACAGCAAGTTAGTTATTTAATTCCTAACGTTTTTTAGATTTGCAAATTTAATTTTGTCTTTTCTTCCCCCAAAACTTTATATTGGCTATTTAAGGGACATTAAGGAAAAGTACCTAAAGCTGTAGTAGTGAGTCATGCAGCTGCCTTACAGAAGGAATTGATGAAGTCAGAACTTTTCTAACTCAGCTTGCCCAGTTTAAATTCTTCTATTAAATAATAAGTAATTTTGGGTTGCAAAAGTGTGAAACGTTCTGTCCACTGCTGGGCTTAGATAGATTGTGTTCTAGAGTAACCTGTCAAGCTTGTGACAATCCTGTTCCTTACAGAAGCGTGAGTTGTGTTGTGTATCATAAGTAATAATTTACTTTCATTTGAAAAGCTATCATGTCTTCACAAAGCCAAATACATGGTGACTGAAATGAGAGTGGCACTTCTGGAGAATGTAAATGTATGGAGTGAGTCCAAAGACAGTTGCATTTCCATACGTAGTGCTCTCATTAAAAGGCAGTTTATGTGAGCTCAAGTCTTCTCTGCCAAGGAGTTTGTGGAGCTGCCATGACAGGGACATGGGTATCAAGGATGCACTTACAGTAAGAGCCATGGGCTCTCCAGGAGCCTCACCAGTTAGTATTGATGCCTGTTGTAGCCCATCACACCCAAAGTTAAACTCACTGTGAACTTATTTAGTGTGGAGTTAAATACTGAAAATTGACAGTTTTGTAATGGTTACATGGTTGTCTGGTAGTTTCCTGCAGTTTGTGCCCTGCTGAACTTGTGGGAGGATTGCAATATATATTTTGATGACTGAGATAATGTACTGCAGGGTAACATTTTTTTGGTGCTATACTACACAGACACAAAATCTTTAATTGTTTTAAAAACTAGGGAGCCCAAACAAATACATAGAGTTAACTTTTATGTAGGGTTTGTTACCGAAGGATGTTTGGGAGTGTCACATTAAGAAGCCAACTAAAGAATTTCTCATGCACATGCTCCTTAACAGATTTATGCACTGTTATGTCCATGATTATCAGGTAGGCAACATTGAAAAACAAGGAAAGCCCTAAACACTATGAAACAACTACTTTTACATTTCCTACTAGGTAGATTTGGTTTAAACTTCATTTTCACATGGTATTTTTTCTCCTAGAATTACAAAAATCAGTAAGTTCACAGGCTTAGGAATAAAATAGACTCCTTATGACAGCAATAGATTTTTAAAAAATATTTTTCAAATCTGTAATGAGATTTTTGTCTTCTGAAAAAGTATTCACAGTAGCGTTGGTTCAGTTTGCTACAAAAGTTAGAGACCTGTAGTTAGGTTTTTGTTTGATTTGTTGAAAGCAGCAAATCAAAACACCACAAAACATCTCAAATTTGGTTTTGTAGGGATACCAGAAGAATGGTAACTTTATCATGTTGGACACAAGCTAATTACAAGAGATTTGAGTGTATTTTGGGTTGGGATGGCAGCAGGTTGTTTGCAGATCAAAAAGTCAACATTCAGAATTTTATTTAAAAAGTCAAAGGCAAAACTTGGCTTCTTTGGGTCTCTAAGCCAAATAATATGTACTTAAGTATTTGAAAAAAAGTTTTTAAAGGAAAAAGAGCACTAAACTAAGGTGTTGACCATATTTTTTTAAATGAGCAAGGCCCTTAATTTTGACCTATTAATATGCACAACTATGATCTCCTATCATATTATCTAGATACTATTTTAGAGGAACTTTAATAAATAAAGGAGAAGGAATATTGAAAAATAAGAAGCAATATTGTTTGCTTGACATTGTTGAGCTCCTTCAGAACATTTACATGTAATTATCACTATACTATTGTTGTCACTTAAATCCCCCTGTTATCTTCTTAATTGAAATTCCAGTGTCATATTTGACATAAAAGTATTTATAATGTTAAAATTTCATTGTTATGACTTCAAGAAAACTTTTGCATATGGAATTAACAATACTTCTGAAAGTAACGGCAAAAAAAATTGGCTTACCTGTAAAAAGTAAACTTGTGCATCTTTGTCTTCTGAGTGATTTATTTTAAGGTAATGTAGAAAATGCATATTTCATTTTTTAAAAATTGCTTTTAAGTTTTTCTTTTGTATAAAGTGTTATTTCAGCGTAACTGGAGACATATTTTAAAACAAATTATTTGAACTGAAAATCTAGGAGCATACTAACATTGTCATTAACTGATCCTCTAAAATTCTAAGTGATCTTTTACTGATTCTGTTTGCTTTTTATTTAAAGCGAGAGAGAGATGCATGGTAATGACTTCTAGGAAATACTTGATGTCAAGTTGTAATTGCTATGTAATTATCTTAAAAAGCTTGTTTCAATAGGCAGTATTTTTGCAGTCAGTTTACTTAGTTACTTTTAGATTTATTCCTACAATTACATTTGAATTACTTTGAAGGAATCAATCTGTCATTGGTGCTTGAATCTATTCCCTTGGTAGAGGTAACTTGGAAGCCTCCTGCCTTGGAGAAGTGCTTTACTGTGCTTGATCCGTGTCTCTCTCTCTCTGCTCAAGCTCTTGCTCTAGCACTATATTAAACAAAAGGATGTTTTTCTGCCTTGTATTTGAGACAGTTAAAAGCTAATCCTTACACATGGTGTATGTTAAACTGTTTTCATTGGTTAATACAAAGACTTGCTCTTCTTCCTGTGCTGTCTCTGCAGTTTATAGGATGCAGTCATGTTATGCTTCTTTTAATTTTAAATGACCGTTTGCTTTGCTTTTCCTTCTTTTTGTGCTACAAACATAGTGGATTTATGGTCTGTGGGGTGCATTATGGGCGAAATGGTTTGCCACAAAATCCTCTTTCCAGGAAGGGACTGTATCCTTGTGCTGCTGCAGCAGGTTGAATTAGTTAGGAAGTGATTAACCTTCTTATTGATGTTGTGTCATGAAGATGCATATTGTACAAGTTTTTGTTTTTTTTTATTAAATGAATATGGATTTTTCTTGTGATACACTTAAAAAAAAAATCATTTATATTCAGGCTGCACCTAGCAGTAGGACATAGTCTCTGCTGGTCCTGTAGTTAGCATACATTCACCTTCACTCATTTTCATTGCACATGCTTTTTATAGTCACTTCATGTGTATGTGTGTGTCTGGATATTTTTATTTATTTTATTTTAATAACTATCTTTTATGTTAATATCATTGCATTTTGTTTTCAGTTGACATTTGGTCAGTTGGGTGCATCATGGGAGAAATGATCAAAGGTGGTGTTTTATTTCCTGGTACAGATCGTATCCTTACCCTTGGCCTGGGATGTAGTTGTAAAAGGTCAAAAGATACTGCAGTGATACAATTCCAGATTAAGGTGGTTCTAATTTTTAAAATACTGGTTTTAGACTACCTTTTCAAATATCAGTTTGCAAGTTCATTGCATACCACTTGGGCAAACAGACTTATTTTCTTCTTTTTCCTTTTTTCCCCCTCTTCTTTTCTTTTTCCAGTGTAATATAGTCCCTCTCCATTACTTTTGAATGTTGTCACACTTAAGGCAGACTTCCTTTTGTTTAGATGGTGTTTTCTTGGTTCATATGCATTGGGTTTTACTTTGGAATTCATTTTTATGTAGTAATTTACTAATCTTGTTTAGTGCCTGAGCGTGTTAGTAGTTACTATTCTTTGCATTTTATAGAGAATGTTTACCAAAATTCCTAACCATCTTCATTAGTTACACTCTGGAGATGTATTTTCTGTATGCAGAAATGATCCTGCAAGGAGCTTTCAGAAATACCTGGTATTTCTGTCTTTCTATTCCATTAATGGTTTGGTGGTGTTTATATGGGTTGTCCTGTGAACAGTATTTTAGACAAAGAGTCTGCTCCAAACAAACAGAACTAAAACCTCTAGATCTTTGCTAAAATTAGTGAAAATTATTGGACTTTGATGTGCTATTTGTTTTACTATTACTTACAGAAGATTTTTTTTTTTAGATGTCATCAGAAATGTTTCCTGCTTTTGGTACAGGTTACTGTTTAAAAATGGATGTATTACGATTTAGGGGTTAAAATGGGGTGGAGATTTTTGAGCCATGGTAAGGCATCCAGAGCATCCTTACTTTCACACAGCTCTGTCATTGCATGAGCTGCACCATGCTTTGCTTTATGCATCTGGTTTGCTGGCATGGCTTTTCAATTTAGACTTGGTGCCATACAACGTAAATACTTCCTTTTGTCAAGGCCTGTACTAAAGCTCAGCAGAGCTTGAGAATCATTATACAGAGATCTGATGTTGAGTTTTAAGCCTGTAAGAGAGGTTCTGCTTCAACCCACTGTTGATTTGGGTAGCCTGGTATTCGGTCTTCAATGGCAGCCAAAGAGAAAATGTTGGGGAGAATGTGAATTAGTGTATATAAAATTTTATCTGAGCTCTCCCCCAGTATTTAACCATCTGCAACTAGGAATTCTTGAGCCAAATTTTACTTTTTTTTGTTTCAGTAAAATGCATTAAATTCTTCTCCCCTGAAGTGGTCAGTCTCCCCTTTACAGTGTGTAAACTTCTCAGTTAAGATGTTCCTTATGCGTCCTTGAAACTCTTTAACTTCATTCAAGTCCCTGACAATATTGTCACTGACCTGTGTGGGCCAAGCCTTTGTCCTTGCTGTGCCCACTGGTGCTGAGTGTTGCACGTCCTTGGACTGGGCTGAGGTGCCAAGATGAGAACGAAGGACAAAGCACCTACTTGGGGTCATTCTCAGGAGTGCCTCGGTGACGTGTAGTGGCTTGACTGCTGCCAGTGTGTGTTCAGATCAGGGAGCGAGTTCTCCAGGACCCAGACAAGGATTTAAGTTAAATTTGTTGTATTTAAATATTTTGTGAGTCTTCTAATATTCTGTTTCTCAGAATTATATCCTTTTCTAGCCAGTAATAATTTTGAGTGAAATACATGTTGCCTTGACTACGCTATCATAGTCTTGCTTTGTTTCATCATGTAAGAAAGTAGTCCTAAATCATGATGATGAACTTGATACTTTATTATAATTTCCTCTGTTTTTTTCTGTTTGTTATTTCATGTAGTTTTAACATAACTTTGTAGCTGAAAAGTACAAAGTATTTTTCTTAGCTGTATAACCTTAGATATTGATCAATGGAATAAAGTTATAGAGCAGCTAGGAACACCATGTCCCGAATTTATGAAGAAATTACAGCCTACAGTCCGAACTTATGTGGAGAACAGACCTAAATATGCTGGATATAGTTTTGAAAAACTCTTTCCAGATGTCCTTTTCCCAGCTGACTCCGAACACAATAAACTTAAAGGTAAAGTCTGTCTTCTGTGTGTTGTATGTTTTAAAAGTTTTTAAACTGTGATATATTCAACAGAAATGTAGCTTAGTTTTGTTCACTATAGAATCATCCTGCTTGGGTTCTAAATATTTATATCATGAGAGTGGATGAATGTGCTGACATGCGTTTGCCTCCACTTTCATATCTTCATGAGACAGCTCCTATTCTTGGAGCTGTCTTTATAAAGACATGTCAATATCTATATTCCTCTTAATGACAGATGCCAACACAAGTTTAGAGAAAAGTGGGGGGAGGTTGGAATAGAAATCGTTTAGGCAGAGCCGATCTTCATTCTCTAGGGATGAGAATAAGGAATTTATGTTCATAATATATAGATACTTCAGTGATAATATGTAGTTACTTCAGTGACTTACTGGTTCTAAAGGCCACCTACTCAGTGGAGTCCCTCATGGTGTTCTCTGTGACTAAAAGCATGTGACAGAAAGGGGCAGTAGGTGCTTGCCTGTTGCTATTCGAGACAAGGCTGCATTGCCACCTGAGCTGTTTCACAAAAGGATGTCACAACAAGGGACACTGTATGCTGAAAATGGATAATGAAACATGCTTGACCCCTTTCCCACCTGTGTCATTCTCTTCAGGTTTTTTTGCCATCAAATGGACCACTCACCTAAACCTCATATTATGTGAGGGTTGCATAGACATTTAATTAGAACTTGATTACTCTGACCCTTCTCTTTAAAAGTTTGAAACACTGTGTTATGTGTTCTGTATATGGCAGTAATCTAAACAGAAAATTTTATTTTTGCAGCAAGTCAAGCAAGAGATTTGTTATCAAAAATGCTGGTTATAGATGCTTCTAAAAGAATCTCTGTGGATGAAGCCCTGCAGCACCCATACATCAATGTTTGGTATGATCCATCAGAAGCAGAAGCTGTAAGTTCTTGTTTTAGGTCTCTGCTTAGGAATCTGCTGTATGAAGCCATGTTGCTGTGATGCTTGGTACAACTGCTTGACAAAAGATTGTTTCACATTTCATTAGAAGCTTAACTGTGCCATAATTGTTTTTATTGACATTGATAGATGTGCTTATTAGAAAGAACATCAGGAGTGGGCTGAGGTACCTGTCCCTGTGTTCATGTATCTCTGTGTTGGTATATAATTGCCTATCATCTCCTGAATATGTAATCATGCATCTGAAATATTTTCTGTAGGGTTCTAATGTACTGAGCTTCAGTTGTTTCAGTGTGATTTGATTGCCCTTGATGGGGTTCTGAGGTATTTATTCTTGGGGAAGTGAAATGCTTTCATTAGTTGTGGGAATTGATACTATTCTTCAACTAGAAATAAGTGTTTCAGCAAAATCTGAATACAAAATATTGAACTTTCAGTTCCTAAAACTAATGAAAAAAGCGATTAATATAATTTTTTTCCTTGGGAAATTAGTTTCAGAATAATTTCAGCTTATGAGAAAAGTTATTTTTTTAAAAAGAAAAATTTGGTGATGGCCACTAAGAATAGAAAAAGCTACTTGATGTAGACAGATCAGTTATAATTCTGCTGCTCTGTAATGGCTAGATAGAAAATTTAGTAATTAGCAGTAGCTAAAAAGAGCTGCTTGTGCTGGACACTGCTGCACTTAGGAGCTCTTCTACCAGACTGGTTCTCTGTTAATTATTACAGTAATGTAAGCAAATTTGTTAATCAGAAGAACTTTAAAGACTGTGGTAGCATCTAAAAAACAGGCTAAGTCCAAGTATGAGTCGATATATAGTCATGTAAATATTATTTTTAAATCGGGTTCATGTTCTGAATGGTTACTTTCATTTTTAATTTATACTGGTTCTATATCCCTTTTGATTGCTCTATGATGAGTTAGTTTTCTTTTTCAGCCTCCACCAAAGATACCAGATAAGCAGTTAGATGAGAGGGAGCACACGATAGAAGAGTGGAAAGGTAAGAAAGGCGTTTAACCTATAATAAGCCTTTTGGGAGTATGCTGGGCCATGGTGATTATTGTTATTCAAGTTCTTCTGAGCAACCTAATAGTATTTACTTCATCTGCTTGGATGTCAGGGGAACAGACCAGTGCTGCACAGCCTCTCAATTGTTGGGACACAAACTTTTCCTGCAAAGGAGATGAACCTTTGGAGTGAACTAAAGACCTGCTCATCTCAGTCACCTTTTGCAGTCTACAGGACAACATTTGTAGGGAGGGTAACTCTTCTGGACAAGCTGCTACAGTTGAAAAAGATACAGGAGCTTGAGCTATGTTATGCTGACTTAGAAGGACAAGTCTTCAAGTGTTCCTAGCTCTTCCTTTGAAGACTGCTGATAGAGTTTCCCTTAACAAAGAAGTCATTGATAAAAACTGAGTGGGCCTTAGGACTCAGCTTGGCCTCAGGTCTCCAAGCAGCCTGAATAAAAGAGCCCAAGTGCGATGCCAGTGTGTTCTCAAAGAGTCCCAGGCCACTGTAGCTCCAACAGAAAAGAATGTACTTTTTTATATCACTTGCCAATTGTTGTGTAGCCTATAATCTGTGATTCAAAACTAATTCTGAACAGTAATAGTTCTATGAAATGTAGAGTGGACGTGATGTATTATTGATCTAGTCTTAGGGTTGCAAATTAATTTTTTTTCCTTCCCTTCTCTGCATTTTCAGAGTTGATATACAAGGAAGTCATGGACCTGGAGGAGAGAACCAAGAACGGGGTTATACGTGGCCAACCAGCCCCTTTAGGTTGGTTACAATAAAAGCACAGTACAAGGCTCCACTGAGTTTTAGGTCAGGAGAGAGTAAAGCTGATCAAGACATACAAATGTAACCTAACTCAAAAATAGGGCACTTTAACTGAGACATTGTATTTTTGAGTGGAATATTCAGGGCTGGCATCATTTTGTTGATCTGTTCAATCCCTATATCATTGTCCCTGTGTAATTGATATTTCATTTATTTCAGTTCCTGACACACCATCTGTTGTAAGCCCCACATTAAAGAGTTGTGTGTTTTATTTATTTTGACAGTGGATTGAGACACATCTCTTCAAACTTTCAAAGAAAAACAGGGAAAAGTAACAGCCATTAGGAGGAGACAGACTAATGCAAGTACTGAACTGTGCAACTGTATCTGCAACTGATTTGCTGTTTTGTTTCTCATAGCACAGGTGCAGCAGTGATCAATGGCTCTCAACACCCATCTTCATCGTCATCTATCAATGATGTGTCTTCAATGTCAACAGATCCAACATTGGCCTCTGATACAGACAGCAGTCTAGAAACCTCAGCTGGACCTCTGGGTTGCTGTAGATGACTACTTGGTCTTTTGGGGGGTGGGAGGGGGGTCCTTTTAGTCATTAATAGGGCACTTTTAAAAATTGGTGGTATTTTTGAGTGTTTTTTCAAAAATAATCATGGAGTTCATCATAAAGTGCTGTAATTTCAAACTGTAAGTTGTGTTATAAGCAGCCACTTTTGCTGTAATTAACTGTAAAATATTAAACCTGGTAATTTTTATTGTGGTTTTAAAATCTGCATATTTGCTTTACTATTATGCTGCTGATCTTTTTTTACTGAATTTGTAAGATTTGTTTTATCAAAGCACATATTAATGTTGTTCATTACCATATGATGAATTATTTAAGATTTTATAGGTTTTCAATTTTTTAATTAGAATTTATTCCAGATGTTTTGTTCATGATATCCTTCAAAGTTTTATGCTTGGTCATGCATCTGTGTCCAGGTGGAGGGGGAGAGAATTCAGTGCAGCCAGCTGTAGTTTCAGGCATACTACTGTGGTGCTGGGTAGTGAACAAAATCCTCTTTTATTCTGGCCACTTGCCTCTAGTACTTCAGCAAAAGCAACAATTAGTGAGGGGTTTTTTTTAGAGAAACAGAAAAAAACCTTTGCAAAGTAACAATATCTGAATGGGTTTATGAACTTAAGAAAGCAAAGCATATCTTCAAAGCTGCAGAAATATCCAGCCTAGCAGAGTAATGTGATATTTTCTGCAGAGTTGTGGCATGCCAAATCTTGTGATCACCATAAAACATGAGGATATTTCATGAATAATACATTGCAATGCCAATAAACTGTTTACTTCTAGCTCGTAGCCTGTTTTTGTACACACAAAATGAAGTGTATCCAGAATGTTTAGACTGACAAGAGGGAATATGAATATGCTGTAACTATACTTTCATGTGAGATGTGATTCTTGGGAATTCTGGTTCTTACTGGTTTTGTCTACTAAGGCAAGTGATTTTTGGGTCAAAGAGGGAATGACATGGATGCAGTAGGGGCAAAACTTCAGCTACTCTGTCTCCACCAAAAGTAACTGATTACTAAAAACCATGAAGTGGTAGGAGAACCTCAGGATTTCTGTAGCTAATGCATTAATTGAGCAATATATGCCATCCAAAGGGGGGAGAAGTAGTGCTGTATAAATTAATATTTATCTCTTTTATTTCACCATGAGATCAGTGTAGCAGAAATCTTAGCAGTGGTTCATTTTAAGTCATAAATATTCAGTAGTTTTCATCAACGAAGCTCCAGGTTTCAATACACTTTTTAAACAAAAGATATATTGAGATATATAGAACAGTTAATAAAAGTCATGTAAGATGGTGCTGCTCCTCACAGAAGTATTTTAACTGTTTACATTTTATATTTACAGAATGATTTATGTATAACTGACTTAAGTTTATGTATGAGTTAAACAATCATTCAGAATTTATTTCTTTGGAAAATGCAGATTTTTAGTGACGCTAGGCTGTATAATTGATTGCCTTGTGTAGATGCATATTTTGTGTAGTGAATTAGAATGTGAAGAGGAACTCAAATTAGTAAAGCTCACAAAAATGGGCATAAAAGATACAGAAGTCTTGCCAGGCGCTGAGCATAAGCAAATAATGTAACTGCCTGCAGAGGTCATCTAGGAGTGACTAGTGGTCTTCAGTGTGGTTCCTTCTGCTTGTTGGGTTAAATAAGCATATTTTTGAAGTTTTAACTGAAAGAGGAAAATTTGTCTTTGCAGTAAGTTTTAGAAAAACAAAAGTGATAGTAACGTCCAACATGTCTTTTTAAAAAACATGCAGGGTTGCAAGGAGTGGTAATGTCTGAAAGATAACTAAATTGATAAACTACACAGTTGTTTTCCTGGCCTGGCTAGACTGCTGGTAAGTGCTGTGTGCGTGTAATTTTGCTTTCCTCGCTTATATCTGATATTGCAATATTGCCTTCCTAAGCCACATTTGTTAAGGCAATTATTTTTGCAGGATCCTGCCAAATTGTATATTACCTCAGAACAGGCAGGACAAGTTTGGATTCATCTAGCACTGGAATGTAGAAAATGTTGAACAGAGACCAATGGAACAGTCTTTTTTGTAATTTTTTATCAAAGTTTAAGCTGTGAATCAAGCCAAAATTTTTGTTCAAACAAAAATACTCCTTTGTTATATAGGGTCAAGTGATGGTGTGGTCAGCACAGTGTAATGAAGTCAAGACAAAAGTAACTTCTGATGGCTCTCAGTGTTGTTAAAAATAAATTGGCAAATACAGTTTGTATTTAAATTTATTTTAGACCTCACTGGATTGCAGTGATGATTTAAATATTTTGAAACTTTAAAATATTTTTGCTATCACTTTCCAGTGTCCAAAATATATAGTAACTAAACTGAGCTCATATATGCTAAGGAGAATTGAGCTTTTCTTCTTTCAAGGCAAGGTCAGTGAATGTGTGGGACTGCCCAGTGCAGCCTGTTGCAGTGTGTGAGCAAGCTGTGCTTAAAGGTATTGCTTCAGTAGGGTCAGAGCTTTGTCTGTGGAAACCAAGAGTTCACTTTTGGCACCATCTTCACAGGAGTGTTGCTTTTTCTTTTTTTCAGTTGCTTTTATTTTAGGCAAATTAAGTGATGACAAATTTCAAAGACAAAATCATATCCAGTAATCAAATTATCACAACAGCATCCTGTTCTTAACTTCCCTTTTTATTTGTTGAAATATAAGCTTTTTTCAGATAGGTGTACACTGCCACAGATAGCAAGCAAATGGGTAACTGGAATTCAGCTGTTTTTGTCTATTGTTAGATTATATGCTGTACAATACACTGTACAATTTTAAAGTATTGTTAAGTTTTATTTTAGACTTTGATTTGGAATCTTCTCAAGACAACAGGCTTCACTCAAGTGCATGCAACTTTCTAAGGCCATTCCAATCCACTGGGAGTTGATATGGATTGAATTACCATGAGCTGTCTATCTTACTTCAGGTGAGGTTCAAAGCTGGGCAGTAATAGTGAGATTGAATTCTGCCTTCTCTGGGCCAAGCTGTGATATGCAGCAAGGGTAAAGCAGCACTCTCCTTCTGTAGAAGTAGGTTGTTCAAGAACTTGAAATAGAGATGGGGTGGGGGGGAATTAGTACGCTTAGAGTGTACTGGGGTGCTGTGCTGGGAAGTCTTTTGTTGGCGCAAGACAGTGCGGCAGAGCGGATGTGTAGCTGTGTGTGAGCAGCTGTGCTCCTCAAGCACAGCTGCCTGGTGGAACACGCTCAGCCTGGGTCAGTGCTCGGCTGAGCACACGTGGCACTGTGCCCTGGCCAAGCTTGGGCTTTTAGCTTTGAAGAACTTTTACTATGTGAGATGCAGCAGCATCTTTCTGGGCAGGAATTCCAGGTGAACATAGCATCAGTGGTGTGGTGGGAGTGCCCTGTGTCCCCAGCACAAGCTGTGCCAGTAGGGCCCTGCTGCCCAGGGCTGGTGGGGCCAGCACTGAGCACCTGGGCTGCACTGAGCACCTGGGCTGCAGCTCTGTAGGGAGGGATGGATGGATGGAGCATTCAGCAGTGCAGTGCATGAAGGAAAATGTCAACAACCTCCTACAGGAGGATGATCCTACCCAGCCAATAGTCGGAAGAGTATGACAGTAAATGTTGCTTGATAAAGATAATGGGCAAAAGGGGGGAAGAAGGTTCAGCTTATACTAGGTCTTACTTTTTCATGTTGTGAAAGGGAGTGAATTACAGTTTCTAGATCTGTTTTTATTTGCTTTTGGCAGCAGCTTGTCCATACTGTTACATTTTATTTTCCTGTCAGTGGTTTGGAGCAGTTGAAGGAGAGCCTGTCTGTATTTTTCAGCAGAATTAGAAAGAGGTTTTTATTGAAGCAGTGTGATAAGACTGTACTGCCTACCCAAATTTTCAATTAATTTAATTTATTCTTAGTTAAGGGCACTGGATAATAATACTTTAAGTGGTCTCTCTCACTCCCTTCCCTTTGTATGTCCGTGTTACAGATATGTGTGAAAAATCAGGTCACGTTGTGTTTCTATTTCTGCAGTTCAAAATTTAAGCTAGGTTTTCTTGAACTACCTCACACAAACTTTCTACGTTTCTTAAGCAAAGCTAACCCTTGCTATTGGAACTACACTGAATGTGAATAGAAAATACACCTCCTTTAGAAAAACAAACCTATTGGCCGATGTTGAGACAATATCAGTACGTTTCTTATCTATTTCACGTAAGATGTTCATGTGTAATATATAATATAGCCTGTGTACAGTAATGTACATCTAGATTATTGTGTTAGCTGTAAATTGGTGATTTATTATTGTAGTCTGGTTTTGTAGGGTAAAAATAGCTTACTAGTAATGTCAGCTCATCCTTTACATTTTACAAAAGGAATAATTCTTGGTAAGCTTTGCATACAGATGAATTACTTTTGTAGGCCCAATATCTAGTCTATTTTTG
This sequence comes from Pyrgilauda ruficollis, assembly GCF_017590135.1. Classification (NCBI taxonomy): domain Eukaryota; kingdom Metazoa; phylum Chordata; class Aves; order Passeriformes; family Passeridae; genus Pyrgilauda; species Pyrgilauda ruficollis. The sequence goes on along the minus strand of NW_024513654.1, from coordinate 17,736,706 downwards.
AGAGTTCTTTAACTTTTATTACTAAAGTTGAGAAAAAAAATCCCACCCCAATTATTGTGATCATTCCTTCTGCCCTTCTTGAAGTATGTTCTTAATTTTATTATGTCCCAAGAAATACGAAGGGGAAGATACACCATTAAAAATACTGGGGAAAACTAATTTTTTTTTCTTCCCCACATTTGATACCTTTTTCTGCTTTTCTTTTGTTCCCTCCAAATAAGCTGTTGGTGGGCATTACTGAGAACATTGTGGGGTTTTTTTAACTCATTCATGCCACAGGTCATTACATGTGCACCACTGGAATGTATACATTGTTATCTAGTACGTCAGTTGGTTATAATGATATTTTAAATAAAAAAGAAAAAAAAAAAAGTTTGACCACCATGCATCTAATGTTTCTTCATTGCCAGGCTGCAATAGATTTCATATGGATTGCGTAATAGGGCTGCACTTGAAATCTTATTAGTGAGAGTCCTTCCTGAGGATTCATCTTTTTCTTAATGGTACTATCCTGTCTTGTGTGTGAGCTCACTTGTGGGCAAAGTGACCTTTTTTTCCATTTCTTCATTCCCATGGACTTTGGATGTGCCACAGGCTGTTAACAGCATTCATGGTCTTTGTGACCAATGGGAATCCATTCTTGCTTCCTTGCTGCCAGCTGCAGACACCTTAATTCCTGGAAATACAGCTGCTGAGAGCCCGTGCTGCTGAAAGAGGTAAGCCTTGGGATGCCTAGAGTAAGGGACAATCTCTCAAAACTGCAGAAGCCTGAAGGATCTGACTTCTGGAGAGCTGATTTGGATGCGTGGACCACCCACTGCACTGGCACTTCTCCCACAGGTAAGTCCCAACATAAGTCACTTCCAGCAGGGTTTCAGTGCTTCCTTAACAACTGCAGCTCCCTTGAGCTGTGCTGGTGGTGCCTTTGTGTCCAGTTTCAAGGGAAAGGGACTGTGACCACAGTGCAGCCAGCTTTGTTTATCTGGGCCACCAATCTGTAGGATGCTCTTGTAGGAATATGGTGGGGGACTCAGAAATGCTCTTGTTTATTTGCATATATCATCATAAAGTGCAGCCAGTTTCCTGTGACAATGTTATTACACAGCAAGGCCAGAGAGAGTCGTTGCTCTGCCCAGGATTTGTCTGGTGGCTCAGGACTGAAACTCCACAATGCTGCTTCAGTGGAGAGAGTGGAAACAAGTTCAGCGAACTCTCGTGAATGTAGATGAGTCATTAACCTATTAATTCATGTTCCTTTTTGTGTTAGAAATGCCACGACCTACCAAAGTTCTCTTCATTATTCTGAAGTGGTGCTGTTTTGGTTTTTTTTAAAGCATATGTCGGGGTTTTATTTCACTGAAAAGTTTTTACTGTGTTTTTTGTTGGTTTGTTGTTTTTTTTGGGGTTTTTTTTTTTTTGGCCTGTATAATACTGTAAGGGATATTTCAGGCTGGGAGGATGGCACAAATGAAGCTGTGGTAAAAATTTATTCCAGAAACCTTCTGTCACATTTAATTAATAATAAACAGACAAACACTTGCTAAGAAAGCTGACATTTAAATCAGGGACTGTTACAAGTGAAAGGTCTGCAAAATAAGTAGTAGTCTCCAGTGCTTGCTGTGGGGAAATGCATTGGTGGGGAAGAGTATGGAAACGGGAAAGGTAGGAAAGGGTATATCAGCTTCCTCACATAACAAGCTGTTCTTCAAAGCTGTGTACAAGTGGGTCTTGTTTCTTGCATAATTGCCCATGTCAGGAATTTAGCATTATGGTCCTGTTGCTGCACTTGAGGTTAACTGTGGTCCATTTTAGTGTGAACTGGTTGTTTGCAGCTTCTTGCCAGCTATATTTACTGCAGTGGCTCATCTTTCAAAGCAGCTGAAATTTATTCCTCATGAACAAGAACCATAGATGTTGCTGGAGCACAACAGCCAGTCTGAAAATGGTTTGTTTCACTCCTCATTTTGAGTGGATAGAGTTTCTTTGTATATTAAAAAAAATTAATTTTATCTTGGATACCACATTATGTAGTGCTATAGATCTCATGATCCTATCCTGGATCTGCAAGTTTGGGATAAATGGGTTTCTTAGCAGTTACCTAAGGTTAAATACCTAAAAACTGAGCCCTGCTGACTGGGAGACTAAACACCAGATACACCAGACAAGCAGTGACCAGGGCTGCTGGTTAACTCTCTTGAGTTTGTGGTGTGAACTAAAGGGAGCAGTTTGCACTGGATACATACAGGAGATAATGCAATATAACTAGTGTAAGGAAGGTGTGGGCTGTCAGGTTGGGTACAGTGAAAGGCTTCCATGTTTTGGGTAGAAATAAAAGAAGACATTAAAATACCTTCTTTGCTACTAGCATTGGGATTGAATGGTGCTTTCTATCAGTCCTGGTGTTCTACTTAGAACCATTAGACCACCCTCCAATATTAAGGTTTATTTTGTGATGGCTGACCTTGTACCTCCAGCTACCTGCCACACTGCTTGCTCTTCCAGCTCAGTCACTGTTACTGCTTCTCTCTCACATTATGCATCTGATGCTGCTGTTTTAAATGGCCTTGTTTTTCCTTAAAGGATAACTTGTGACCATTGGTCATGAATTCAAGGCAGAGATGGGAAAAAGAGATGGGGGTGATGCTCACACCTGCAGGTGGCAGGCAGCTGCTGCTGAACATGCAGGTACCTGCCTCATGCCAGGGCAGCAAGGAATCCAGGGCAGCTGGAGAGCCTGGGAAGTAGGAAAAAGGTTTTGAAATAACTGAATGAACCAATCCACATGACTTACTTGATTGACATTCCTTATCCAGGAAAAATTAGGTTAAAATTCTGCTTTTTGCTCACTTTAAATGGTTTACATTTTTTACATTTCTATAGGAAGGAGAAGTGTTACAGTGCAGTAGAAACAAGTTAACAGCTAGATGTTTTAAATATTGAAATATCTGGATATCTGTGAGATGATGAGGAGAAAGTCAATACTGAAAGATATACTATCTCCTGGTATGAAAAACACCCATTCTAAGGTTTTTTCCAGACAGTGAGTCATAGTCTTCTCTAGTAAGAAATGAGATTCAGGGCACTTTTTCAAAATACTTAAAATAAAGCATCTTCTTTGTTACAGTCTCTACTTTCCTTTTAGCCAGTTCATGTTGTTGTAGCACTTTTTGTTAGAATTCTTTCTCCTTAGAGACTCCCAAGCTACCTCAGGATGTCAAAGATAGAGTGCCAAGACAAAGTGAATGGTGCTGGGCTCGCAGGTGAAATTCAAGCTGAATCTGGTGAAACAATTTTCTGTGTGCAGGCTCTGCATGGCTCAGGGTGTTACACATGCTATGCAGAACTTCTTGAAATCACTTGGAAGGGAAGTCAGCCCCAGCAGCAAATTACCAGAACTTACAGCTTCATTCTAATGATTTGTCCTTAGCAGAAGTAAGGAACTTGGGATGATGGGTTGTTTGCAGTGTTCTTCCTGTCCCCTCATATCCCTGTAAGAACTAACAACAAAAATATCAGCTGGTGTAATGAGAAATGTTACAAGGGAGGTAAGTGTACATTGTGCAGGAATGGTTAAGGATAGATCCCCACCCTCCCCCCTTTACCACCCTGACAACCCCCACCCCAATTGCACTAATTCCTCTTACCATAAGTTTTGCTATTAAAGTTTGGATGTGTTTTGATGATAAGAATCTTCCATCTTCTGCCTTAATATATATATATCGACTCAGGAGATTTTTTTTTTTCTTGCAGCTAATACTGCTATACTTTTGGCTCAGAAAACCTTCAGATACCTAAGGCAAAATGTGCATATTTAAAGTTCCACAGAGTGTGTGTAGCCAATCTGATTATTAATCACAGTTTAATGTTAAGCTGCATTTTTGTGAAACACTGAAACCATTGGGCAGGTAAGGGACAATTTTAGTGAATTGTCAGGATTTTGGTATCTTCAGCTTGTTTGCAGACCTTTTTTTCACAATTATCTTCGTAAAATAATACCACTTTAGGAATGAGACATTTGAACAAACTTTATGGAGGAAGTGGGGTGAAAACCACCTCTTTAAATTTGTCTGGCAAACGTTCTGGCTGTGGTGACAGGCTGGAATGCCACCTCCTCAAGCACAAGAGCAAGAATCCTTCAGCTCCAGGCTCAGCTTGTCTGTTGGTTCTGGCCATCCACCCAGGCTGCAGGACCTTCCACTCTCCTTCACCAGCAAAAGGATGGTGCAGCTGAGTCCAAGGATGGCAGCAGGACACTCTGGAGAAGAGTATCTTACTGTTCTGTGGATACAGAGGGGACCCACTCTTTCTGGGCAATCTGACAGTACATTTTCAAGCTTTATGGTCAGCAGTCTTTCCCAGCTGGCCCAAATACTATAGCACATGTAAAGACAACAGGGCAAGTGTCACTGAGAGCACAATCACTATAGAATTACTCATGATACATGAGTATACCAGAACAAAATATGCATTTTCACTCATTTTGTCAGGAACAGGATTTTCTATACTTTTACTACTTGGGGACTTTAGCACTTTGACTCCCAACAGTTAAACATCCTAATGTTGAAAAAAATTCTTCCATTTCCTTCTGCAGGAGGTAATTTCTCTTCTCAGCATCTTCACGAGCGCGTTCAGAATTCCTCAGCTTTATTTCCAGCATCGTGTATTTCTTTCGTTCTTGGTCCAGTTCTTCTTCTAACCTAACCACTTGGTTCCTCAGGTCTGCACTTGTTTCTTCAATTCTTAAAACCAACAGAGAGGGAAAAAAAAAAAAAAAAGGCTTTTTAAAGTGACTGTATAAATACAGCTGATAACTATAAAGACTCTTAAGAGGAACAACTTAAATTTAACATATTCTAAGAGGAAGTTTTAAAAGAGAGAACTAAATGCTATTTCATTGCTGTTCAGTTTAGGGCAGAGCTTCCTTTATTTGCATCCTGAGAAAAATGCTCAAATCTTAGAAAACAATGCTTACTTTCCAGCATCAGACTGCCTGCCTAAGGAGATTCATTAACTCCTTAGCTCCTCACTTAGGCAGAGTTCAAGTATATATAATTTCACAATAATCTTTATCCATATAGGGATACTGTGTTTCCCTATATGAATATCCAGTACCGAGGAACATCCTTAGGGATCAGATAGGAATGAGGTCACAGTCCTTCCTCACCAGCTCTTTGATGGTATTTTCTGTGAAGTTTATCGCTGACATAGGGGTAGGGTACGAGATTTTATGAAACCCAGTGTTTCATATGAGGAAGAATCAGAAGAACAGTTCGTAAATGTATCTGGGCACAAAGTTCTGCAGCAAAATTCAGAGCTTTTCACTCAGGAGGTCAAAGAACAAAGTTCATGGTTTTGTGATTTCAAAGAAACAGCACTGGCTGTTCTTCCCCTTGTATTTCCCAATCACAAGACAAAGTAGTGGTGGTAATACTGAGGAAGGAATATTCCAAGATAGGAATTACTCATTACTAGAATATGAATTTTAAAATGAGACTTTTACAATCAAAGATGCCACTTGTTTAAATAAAATAAAGAACCTTTTAAAATTCCAACACAAAACCACCCCCACCTCTCCTTCATCAGTCCAATACTCAACTTTGAAGCTGGGATGTGGCATCCCAGTGGAACTGTGAAGGGGTTATTTTTAGTCAGGGTAACTGATTATCAAGAAGGCCACACTACTGCCTCATAACAAAACAAAAAAAAAAAAAAAAAAGGAGGGCCTTGGGCAGTCCCAGAAAGGTCTGAATTCCACTTCATGACCAAGAGGCAATGCATCACTTTAAACTTTTCCTTTCTGTTCCTTTACATACAGCTAAAGATGGCAGTTTGATTATTGTCACAGTTTTCACAATGAAGCAAAGTCACAGGTGCACTGACCTGCACCAACTCCAGCAAAAAGCAGCCCCTGTGGATGAAGGCAACCTTTATATCCAGCCAGTGTCAGCTGGAATATGACACTTGTGAAGCTGGGATGCTTCCCCCCACACATGTAACAGCTCTGAGCTGCCAATTACATTTTCTGCCACTGAGTTTAGGGGTCAACTACAGCAGCCTGAACTGCTAATTCTGGACTGAATTACTCAGAGTCACAATACTCACAGCATTTCTACGTTCATAACAGTCGTCTCCAAATACTTACACTTTCTTAAGAGTACCAGGTGGTAAACATGAATTACTGAAACTCAACAGAGAATGTCTGGTAATTAGATTAACCTTGAGGGAGAAATGCTTGGGAACAGAGTGGTTACAAGAAGGCCATAAAACTTGCCTCCCTCTGACTAAGAGAGAGAAAATGGGCCGTTGATGAGAAATAACAGCTTTTCCATCAGCAAGTGCTCCTTACCTCTGCCCCAGGCAGGTACTCACTCTGCTTTGCTTCACTTATGTACGTGCCAAGAAAAAAGCTCATATTCTTTCATTAAAACATGTCCTGCTAGATACACACAGTTCTGCAAACCACACAAGCACACGTACAATTTCAGGGGTAAAATATCTTCAATAAAATAAAGCTGGTGAGGCAGCCTAAATCTTTCGTGCTAAGCAGCCTCCCTTTGCTAGTTAGCTCCTGTCTTTCTATAGTAGCAGATTTCCATGCAGTCAGAAAAGGAACATACTTTTGCACCTATAAATTGCTGAAGAGGTAGTAAAAACACTGCAAAATGTTTGAGAGCCAAAAAACTTGGCTTGAAATTCTTAGACTTGACAGCACAGTCCTTCAGGCTGTAAGCCCAAACAGCTGGAGTCATCCTGTTTAATACAAAAAGGCAGCAATTGCACCTTGCCTGGTTATATGAAACTCTTCAGTTCATTATGTATTTTCCTCTCGGCTACTTTGCCCTGTGAGACCTGGCCAATTTAAGAGTTCTCCCCTCGAGCCACAGTGCTCTCTGTCCTGTCCAGCTGCAGGGGAAAGGCAGGTGTTGGAGCTGAAGCAGCTCAACAGCTGGAATGGAGAACAGGTCTTCCTGGATGCTCCTGATAGCAGCAGCTTAGGGCCCATTGGAACAGTTTTACTGAAAAAGGTGGAAAACCATCTCTTCCCCCAGGCAGCAGGCAAGAATGTGCAGCTACACATTTCCAGGTTCTGCAGCCTGGTGTTTCTGTTTTTTAACTTGTATCCCTGCAACAAGGCTTGCCAGGGCAGCTCTGCACAATTAAATGTAAGGCACATACCCTCACCTCCCTCCCATCCTGTATCAGTAGGGCATTTAAAAAAATAAACCATGTAAGTCATGAACTTCCACCCTCATTCACAGATCCTTCCCAACAGCCCATGCTAGCAACTGCTGGTGTTTCATAAGCGCTTACACCTTGAACACATCAAGGTGGGGCTTTTCTCCCACTCGGGGATGTTAGGTGGGAACTGGAACTGCTGCACAGCCTGATTCTCCTTCCAGCTCCACACACCAAGGCAGCATAGTGCAAGAGGCAGAAGAGGCTGGCAAGCTACCACCAGAGGAAACCATAAAATAAAGCAGGAAGATAGCAAGAGGAATTCCTACCTTAACAACTGGCCCATGGGAAGAGATCACAGTTCAGATACATTTTTGAGAAACTACCTTAACAAGAAAAAAGTGCTAAAAAATGCAGCCTAAAGCTGTGCTATACAATGCCAACAGTCTTATCTGCTTTTGGTACCATGTTTGGGAGACTGGCAGCATTTTCATACCTCAATTTCCAATCTGAATTTTAATAATTGAAGGAGTATAACAGTAACACCTTAACACGAAGAAACCCCCAAACCCTGAGAACTCACCTCTTTCTAAGAAATGGGATTACAGCTCTTCTTCAGTGCAGAGCACTGGTACTGCAGAGCAGCATGTTTTACAATATGGTGTGCAATTTTGCACATGGTTGTATATTAAAATATATCTAATTCCTTTAAACATCAATATTTCATGTGCCTATTTCCCCTGAATGCTTTCCTAAAAGTCTTTCTATTATCACATACACTCATAAAACCTAATAAACTCACACAAATTATCAACTCCCTTGTTATTAATACTTCCTACAGCCCCAACCCTACACACAACTCTCCTGAAAGCTGAAAGGAATTTTTCTGAGCTCAGATGGAAAGTACAGCACCAGCAGCTGTGCAAGGAAACACCAGCTGGCAAATGGCAGTTCATGCTGCTCCTCCAAGCTAGGCTGCCCCATCAGCCAAGGACCACTCTTCTACATCAGATACCAAAAGTGAGGTTTATAGAAGTTCAACACAAAAGGGCTGTTGAAAACATTATAGCTGAGATACAGTCCCAACACCACCACCCCAAAACAACCTGTGGAAAATAATTAAGAGCAGTTTCCTCAAGAATGCTGGGGTTGGGAAAAGAACAAGAAGCCCTCAGTTTCAGACTGGTCTGGTACAAGTATCAGCACCTGCACAGATCATCCTTGTTGATGCCTGACCATCCTGGGTCCCAATTCCTCCCTACAAGATGTTTGCTTTGCTATTTCTCTGAGGACACTAAGATCAGATTTTAGCGTTACCTGTGCAGTTTTCATTCACAGTGAACACAGAGAATATGAAGTATTGGATTTCCCTGTGTCACAGAAATCCCCTTTGTTTTCTTTTTGATGCTCTCTTAAATCAAAGAAACAAAAGTTCAATTCAGAGAGTAGCAAGGAAAATATAGAACAAAATCTGCTGTTCCTCAACCCCAAACTTCAGGGCTGAGAACCTGGTACCCTTGACAGCCCACACTCATGTTCAGATAGGGGAGAATGTTGACAGACGACTTCCTTGTGCCCCCTGCAGATGACATTACCTTTTGATACTAGTCTCATACTCAGTCCTCTGTTTGCTCAGCTCTGTCTTTAGTTCCACCACCAAGCTCTGTAAGGCCCTGGAGCATTGGACAGAGTCTCGGGAAGCTGCAGCCGGGTCACTCTGTTCACTGCTGCTGCTGCTGCAGGCTTCAAACCTGTCCATGCTGTTCTCCAGATCTGCAGTCTTGACCTCGCTCTGGGACAGCGAGCCCTGAGTTACCCACTCGGTTTTTAGGGAGCTCAAAGCAGAAGAGTCACTGGCCCGGCAGGCTGGGCAGCTGCTCACCGAGTCCATCACGGAGATCTCACAGGATGATGTAGACCAGGTGGTGCTGGCCATGCTGTGTGTGCTGAGGGACAGGCTGGATGAAGGGACATTGTCATAAGTGGAGAGTCTCTGGGAGGAGCACGAGTCTTTCACTCGTTCCCCAGAGGCTGTCCGGCGATGGCCTCGGAGGGAGTACAGGCCGTTCATCAACCAGTTCCCACTGGAGGAGAGGTTGGGGATGTCTAAGGAGGAGCTGCCCAGCTTTGGACTCACAGACCGTGCTCCCTGCTGGCGGAAGGAGTATTTCCATGGAGGCAGCGTCTGCACTCTTTTACTGGGGCTCGTGGCAGGCTGAGTCGATTTGCCACTGTGTTCTGGAGGAGTGATTTTCACTGCAGGTCCTGGAGTGGCCTCTAGAGCCACAGCATTGCCAGAAGGCAAATCAGTGGGGCTGGCAGCGCTGTTCTGTGACCTGCTGTCCTCCCCGTCCTCCTCGGAGATCCACTCCACAGTGCTGCGCTGGCGCATCGGTCTGATTTCCAGCTGGCTCCCTGGCACATCCGCCTGAGGAACAGCAAAGATCCTCCCCTGCTCACTTATCAGTACTGTCATCAGGTGCTGAACTAGAGAGGTGCCTGTGGATGGAGAACAAAGACAAGCAGGTGAGGAGACATGAAAGACCTCTGCGACTCACCCCAGCCTGTTTGCATGACTAGGCTGCACCCAGTTTCTTGGTCTGAGCAGCCCAGAACTATTCTTATTGAAAAACTACAAATTTCAGCTCAGGCCTTCTGCTGCACTCAGTGTCTAGAGAAACTTGCAGGAAGTATGACATCTGCATTACACATGCACTTGCAGAGGGTGTACAGCAAGGAAAGTGCTCGTAAATCCACAGAAATGTGCTGCCACTGTCTTCCAGGAGTGCAACAGACCACTATGAACCAATAGAGAACACCACTTACCAAACCTAATACAAAGCGCTTCCTACAGAAGAGGAAAAGCTTTAGAAGGATGATTTTAAGTATTTTAAAGTATTGCCTGAAAGAGAATAAGGCAAACATACTCAGGGTTCAAGGCAAGATCCTGATGAATTTTTGACCTAATAGCAAGATGTACTTAGCTCACCTACCGCTTCTATTTTATGTCTGTGAATGCAGGAAGAGAACTAAATGTCTTGAAGATAAGGGCATTCCTAACAAACTTCAGGTATTTCTATTTGAAATGCAGGGGTTAAATTTGAAGAGAGACACAATCAGAGTGCTTTTTGTTAAAATCTCATTATCAGTTTATTTAGGAGATTCAAACTACCCTGAAGCTAAAAAAAAAAAAAAAAAAAAAAAAAGTCTTTCCACTACTCTGTTACTTTTATCTAACCAACCTCAACTAAGTTCTCAACTAAAACAAAACATTGTCAATCCTGTTATGAGTATAATGATTAAGTCTAAAAATCCAGCCTACGTATCCCAATTTTTTGACAGTTCAGACCTGTGGCAATACAGAATTCCAGGTCAGATCACTGCAGCGTTTTAACAGGATGATGAGGAGAGACCCCAGCACCTGCACGAGTGCACCTACACACAGTACGGGCAGCTCTGCCGTCGGAGGAGCTGCAGAATGAAATGCCTGGGCTGGTCCGAAGCCAAAGGCGCTCCCTGTGCCGGCTGAGCAGAGAGCACGCTGCTGGCCAAGGCTGGCGGTGCTCCGGCCCGGCGGCCACTAGGGGAGGTGCCAGCATCGCACACGGGCTGCTCACAGCTGTCCCCACCTTCACCAGTGAGTAACAAGCACTGCTCCCGCACTCCCTGCTCCTCCCCGACTTTCGTGCCTTCTGCACAGCCAGGGGAAGGTGTCAAATTTACCCTTAATAATACGGCCCACATCTCTGTGGTAGGCTTTGAGTCTCTAAACTACTATAATTCATCAGGTCATGCTCTGAAGCTGTCCTGCTGCCTTACAGTGAGTTGCCACCGTGGGAGACACACCTGCACATGACCTGTGAAGAGCTCAAGGCACTGCTGCTGCTAAGGCATGACAACACTGACCTTCTGCGAAGGATTTGCATCACAAAAAATACCATGTCAGCTGTCCCCTACAGCTAGGGAGCAGAAACAGAGCCAAGTTCAGGCGTCCTGGGCACAGCATCTCCATCTGTGCCTAATTAATTAATCAATTCTTTTTGCAGGCTTGCCAAAATCATACAAAACTTTATGCAAAAACCTTACTAAAACTTGCACCACAGTAGTTGTGTTTCAGTGCCACGTGGGAGAAGAGCTGTATCCCAGCCCTAAGGTCAGCCTGCCTGATTCATATGGAAGCAAATAATTTTAAAGCTTCAGATTTTTTTACATCCAAAATTAACTGATTTTCAACACTTTTATTTTTGATTTTTGTGAAGTTTTGATCCATACAGTCTCCTTAGAAGACAACACTTCTAAGACAGTTCTAGTTGTAGCCACAGTGGCACATTTTAGCAGTAGGTTCAAAAAGAGGGGTTCCCTGATGAAAGGGATGGCTTGACTTGCTCTGACTGTGCAGGAAACTGATACAGCTACCAAGGAATGTATGGCTTTCACTTACAGCTTAAAATACAGCTGCTGTGCCACAACAGCACCTACCTTCCATCATGGTCACTGGATCCTCCATTTTGGGCCTCAGTATGTTTGGTCCAAATACTGTAGCCAGGTTCTGGACACTCATCTTGTTAATGCTGGAATGAGCCTGAACTTCATCAAGGAACCTTGAAAAACCGCCCCAGAAAAATCAAAGGAGGAGGGAATTCATGAGTAAGTCACTTCTCAGACTATGAGCATTCAGTTTTGTCCTGTTTTCATACAAACCCTGACACCTGAAATGATTTGAGGAACTACTGTAGCTTAGGTATTCAGTGTAACCCCAGATCCCTCCCAGTGCATAAACAAGAGAAGACAGGATGTTTTCTGCCAGAAGTACCCACCTAGCAGTGACCCAGCCTACTACTGGGTCTGAAAGGACAGTTTTTTGCATTTTTTACAGGAATCCTCAATTTACATGGATTGACATTGGGGAATTTTCACTTACAGATATAACAGAAGTAATAAGTCATCTCCTTGTCCAAGAACTAGCAGCCTGTGGAAATAGCTTTGTGGCTTGGCTTGAATCTAACAAAATGTAGATCACAGAACCATAGAATGGTTGGAATTGTAAATAGCCTTCAAAAATCATCTCCTTCCAATACCCAGATAAAGAGACAGCCCAAACACTGTGAAAATCAGCAGAGATGAAAGGAGACAAGGCTGTGGGGTCCCTGGCAATCCAAGAGGAAGCCACTACTAACCCCACTTCCAAACCAGAGCAAATGCCAGACTGGCTATTCTGACTGCATCTGCTACTCAGCTTGTGTCATAAATCTTCCAAGTGTGCAGTATCTGGAATAAGTGTCTAGTGATCTGTAGGTGCTTCTGAAATAAACAATATAGTGTATTAGTATCATTCATGCCTGCTGCCAAGGCTGCAGGTGGCAGCAATTTGCTTGGCTGATCCTCTTGGATAAACCAAAAGCTTCCTTCAGGCAGGCTGCATCCACCTCCACATTTTTTAAAGGAGTTGTAACTTACACTTAAGTGGTTTTTGAATATTCATACTTTCAGAGTATATTATTTGCATATAAGACAGCCTCACAAAACTTAGAGACTTTTCCAAGTGTTAATTAATTTCACTTACTTGCATATGTATTTGAGGAGGTTGTAGTTGGCTTGGGGCAAATTCTTCACCTGTTTAACCAGTTCCTGGGTACCCTGAGGGACAGGAAAAACAAGAAGCAGAGCTATTAATGTAAATGCTGCAAAGTAGACATGACCTTCCTTTAGGACTACAGAGTGCTCTTTTCACAGCCTGAAAAGCCTTTTTCACAAATGCTGAACAACAGATGGTAACCCAAAGGCTTTCCTTTAGAAGAGGTGGCATCCAGTGTGTTGTGCCTTACGAAAAACCCAATGTCCAGAATTCTATCCAGTTCTCCGTGGAAATCCTCCTGTGAACTTTAATGGCTGACATAGAAGTCTTTATTTAGTGAGGCCTGCCAGCCTTTAAAGCCTGCCCACTGGCATTGGCATCAGCAGATGTGCCTTTGCCTATGAGTGCAGTATAAATACATTGCAGTAATGCTCAGTCGAGCAGAGGAAGGTTTTTTCTTGAAAAAAGTAAACGAGTCCAATTCAGCTGCCTCCTTTTTAATGACGTACTTCCATTTGCAGCCATTCTGACCTGGACATACTTCCTCACAAAATTTCTGTCTTCTCATTAAAATGTAAGATGACACATCAGCTGAAGGAATGACTTAAACCCCCGAAGCTACCTAAATCATCTAATGAAAACGTCTGACTCAGGAGGTTATTGTCCTGCCACAATCCCAAGTATCATTTGCTTGTTCCTGTCAATGCTGCTGTTGCCCTGGAGATTTGCTTATTTTTGGAAACAATGAAACCTTTTGTGGAAAAACAGATACCAACGCTCATTTAAGGAAGAGTGATAGCTGCAAACTAATGATGGAGAAATTCCAGAAGGAGATGACTCCAAAAAAGTGCAGCTGAACATTCATTTCAAACTCTCCTTGAATTTTTAAGGACTGTTAGGAAGGGAATTCTATTGGCCAAACTCTTGCAATTCGTTGTATTTCTGTTTTCTCTGGTCCAGAAGTCAGAAGGATCCATAGAGCAGTGCCTAGTCCTGCCTTCCTCCTTATTACCTTAAATATACAGGTACTTTTTTATTCTGTACATCCCAGCACAAAAAAAAAAAAAAAAATGTTCTCTAATAAAAACCTGACATTTAAAATTCTTAAAAGCAGTAACCACTTTATAATTTCTTAGCTTAAACACTATGCTTGTTTAATGGTGACAGCAATGGAGACACCATTAAAAGGCCAGTCTCTTCTGAAAATCTCAATCCTCTTTTTTCAACTTCTAAAAATTTTTCAGCCAAAGACAGCTGCTCCTGATGTGAAGGTTAAGGTCAGTTGTTCAGGTCAATCAACTTTCAAGTGACAAGTTTGAACCAGAACCAGGTGAGCTAACAGACCTAATTCCCTCTTGAATTTTGCTCTGTAACCCAATTTATTTCAAATAGGGAAATCAGGATGGTATTTGGCACTGTGTTTCAAGTGCTCGGAATTAAAATGCCATTGGCTCTACTGGATGTAAGAGAAAACTTTGGAACAGAAAGTTAGGCAGCTGTGCACAGCAGGAAACATGCCTAAAGGTAAAAGATGCTACTTGAAAGAAAACAGGGATTTAAGAATTTACAATCCATGCTTTGTCACAAGGAATCTCAGGCACGGTATTACACAGAGAGCATCTTTATATTCATTGAAGCACAAACACCTGACAGGTAAAAAAAGTTCTCCTAGAGCAGCATGTATCAGCTCTGCCAGATCTGTCCTCACCAAGGCCTGACCAACAGAAGGCAGAGGCTCAGCCTAGGAACACCACAGTGACAGCCCAGAGGAAAACACAAACTCGAAACCCCTGTAGTAACAAACAGCACTGATCATTGCCAATGTCTGCAGCCCAGCTAGCAACAGAAGCACCGTACTGTTATTTATCATGGGATTTTGCAGAAATAACTCTTACCTCCTTGAAAATGCTGCTTTCCAATGAAGGATCCCAAACCCAAGGATTTTGCAATGTGTGTAACAGATCAGCACCAATTCAGAGCTTCTAGTTTGGCTGGAAAACTAGTAACACTTTAAATGTTCATAAAAAATTCAGATGCCTCTTGGAAAAAAAAAACTTGAATACCTGTGTTCAATCCACTGAACTGCTGTGTACATCTCTAGTGTACAGGCAGCAGTGAAGGCTAAAATACTACCATGTAAAGGCAGCTCAGACTCAAATGAGTTTTTAGGCTTTTGAAGATCCCTCTTGCTCTAAATTTTCAAACCCTCCTCCCAATCAGTTTGGATCAGAATCAAATCTTTTCTTATGCTCCAGTCCTGCTGAAATACCTGGAGACCTCAGCACCACCCAAGGTCTCTGTTACAGTCCTTTTGCATTCAAACACCAGAGATCAGCTGGGTGCAGAATAAAGATGAAAAGCAATTTGAATAAAAACTTTGGGCAGTACTGGAGCTAGGCTAATAATCACCACAATAATTCTTATCCACAGTCCCAGTATAGCAGCATGAGGTCCCACAAATTCATCTGAAAGGCTATTTTGCCGTAGGCAGTTCTGGTTTTTTGGGTGTGAGGTGAGAGTGGCCATACAAAACAAAAATTATACTAAGAGTCCAAAACTCTCATTCAAAACTTTCAAGTGAAAAAATTTAAAAAAAACAGTACTTTAAATTAAACCAGTACAATTATATTTGTTTCAAAATACCTTTACAAACTAAAACATTTAATTTTTAATTTCCCTGCTTACCATTACGTGTTAAAAAGCATGGTTTCGATGAAACCACGTTTCTGAGCAGGGGGATTTTCCATGTGGGAGGCGAGTCAGGCCCCATAGGCTAGGTATGACTTTGTGCTGCATCCTGCTCCACGTGCTACTGTGCACGTACAGCCTCTCCACCCCTGCTGTGTGCACTCCACCTTCCTTTCTGGAAAGGTAAACAGCCCACGTTCAGGTTCCAGGTTTCCCTGACAAAACCAAAATTGCTCATGTTTACAACAGCACCTTAACAAAACAACTCTGTGCTAAGAGCAGTGCTGTATTTTGTAAGTGCTCATTTTGGCTACCTAGTGCTCCTCATTGCCTTTCTAATCTAAAGAGAATTCTGCCCCACAAGTCATTTGAGTCTGACCTTGCTCACGCAGATGTTGCTTCCCAAACTGCTGCAGCCTGTGCAGACAAAATCAGGCAAACAACATAGCTAATAAGCTGAGCAGTGATGTACAATTATGTTTGCCCAATTTGGCAGTGTCTCTGCTCTTGTGCAATAGTGTTTAATGGATCCAAAACTTCCCAGTCTGCACATCTTACGACCAAAATCAAACCAGCTCCACTGCCTTTGAAATGCCGCAGTTTCTTGTGAAATAACCGCTGTGGGGTCTGTAACACAGCACCCTGCAGAGGTGCCTGAGTTCACTAAGGACAAGGCAGAAAATGAGCAAGTTTTGGAGGGAGTAGACACACACCTCTACCTACTAAAATACAACACTAGTGCACTGGCACCCTGATGCGGCTGTGTCCAGAATGCAAGTACATATCCATGTGTGGTAACATGCTGTGCCATGCATGCACAGAAATTTGCTTTCTCACAGTTGACTAGAGGTTACATTATTTGAGTGTTATTTGCCTTTTAACCATAAAAAACTTATATTGCCATGTATGAAACATTTGATGCATGCAGAGAAGCATCTTCCTGTGGGCATCATAAAGGGCAATCTCCACAGAGCCTTCTAGCACTTGAACTGGAAGTGAACCCCAGACTCACAGTGAGGAACAGTTTTTACAAATTCCACTGGAGACAAAGACAAGACCACACATAGAAAAGGGACAGAACTGTGGACCACAACTCACAAGCCCTCAGGCCTTTGCTTCTTTAGCAAAGAAAAGAAACAAGTAACAGCCTCTTTAAGTTTCTGTCCCAGAAGGTGGCACCCACATCAGATCACATCTAACGTGCCTTTGCAATCTGCAAAGGGCTAAGGGAGCACCACAATATGGATGAAACAGATCAGCCAAACATATTGTAAATGATCCTGTTCCATGACTGCCACAGACTTGGTAGTTTTTGTCAGCCCTTCCCCTTGCCTGGAAACCAAAGAGAAGAACATCATAAGAAGGTTCTGGCAAAGTAGTCATAGCTTTTTCCCCCCATTCTAGGATAATATCATAGCCTGCCTTCTCATAGTGCCTTTCCTCTAAGAAATACAAAGACCATTGCACTGATCAATGTCTCATCCACCAAAATCTTTGGGAAGGAGAATATACTGTTCTGATATATAAAATGGAAAACACAGACAAAGGGAGTGACTCCATACAGCTTATTAGTGAGTGAACAGCAAAGCTGGGAAAGGAAGCCAGATTTTCTCCTACCTTGTATCTCTTGCCAATTATGCTACACAAGAGCTTTGCTCTGAAGAGAGAAGCACCAGGCTACAAGACTGTCTTTTTTTTTTTTTTTTTTAAGCAGCAGCCTGTGATAACAGCACCCCATTCACAGTTTCAGGAAAATTCAGGGAAAGGTTCCCAGGGACTTCATTAATTTAAATCAAGTTTGAAGAGATGAGGAAAAAGCCTGTACTACATTGATTCTTGGGAACATCCTCTCAGGAGGCAGATTAGAAGGATCACTGACCTCTCCCTCATCTTTTGAGAGTAGCTGTCCACAAGAAAGAAAGTCTTCGTATTTGGCAAAGGGGATGACAGGCTCTGGCAGCTCTCGAAGGTAAAGCTTCAGGAGGGACGCCACAGTGTGAACATCTGTGTTGCTGCAATAGAGAAGAGGGAAGGAAATTTAGAAACCCACACTACCTCAAAGCTTGATGTCATTTGTTGGGGGTGCATCAAAGTCCCTCAAGACAAAGTAGGCACATGGAAGGAAGCTCTTCTGCCAGTCATTGGTACTAGGCAGGAAGGTCTGCCTGGGACAAGGGAAATCTCCCCTCTGCCAAGATAGAAATGCACCTCAGGTAACACAGGCAGTGGAAGGGATATGCCCATGATACTGCTTAAGGTAGGGTGACACTGTGATTCCTCTGCTAGTGTGCAGCAGGAATGTGAGGAATAGTCCAGACAAGTGCACAGTGATCACACAGCACTGAGAACAGATGCATCCGTGAAACACAACCTCTGAGCCTCTCACTGATCCTTGCTGATACTCTCCCCAGCCAGCACACACGTACAGCTGATGGGCTGGGCTCCCACGTGCCCTGGTCAATCATTCAGATAAAATGGAGGAAGCTGTATTTCCCCCAGGTCCTCTACTGCCTTTTGGTATGGCTGCCTGGCTGGTGGTATCTACAATTTCCTTGCCCATCTGTTATGATAGGATATCAACTTTTATTTTCTCTCTCAATCCAGGAACTTCTTTTTCCTCTTCTTTCTTTTTTGCTTTAAAATTGGGGTTGAGGTGTCAGATCCCATGATGAACGCTTTCCAGCTACCCATCTTCTGGTGTCTGGGGGTATCTCTCCCTCATTCCAATTTTCCTGTGGTACAACACTGTTACTCATTGCAGATGACCTCCTCAAAGGTTTTGACTGTTGGAATTCTAAACAGATTCTGTCACTAGCTCCTCCCTACCCACCCAGTGTCTTGAAAGAATTCCGAGAAAAATATATCAGTGAACACTGGGCAAGAGAGCTTCAAATCCTCTCTCCTCTCCAAAAGCTGAATCTCTTCTATTTAGTATGTTTCTTTTTTGCAACACACAGCTAAAAGAAAACAGGAAAAACTACAACAGGAAACTGTCAGCAGATACCACTCACTCCTAATCCTGCTAATGCTATTCGATTTAACAGCTCCATCATATTTAAGAATATCAGAGTTTCACACAGTGATTTTCTTCAGTTGCTTCTAGTGTTTTACAAATGAGATCGGTACCCTTATTCTTTTTTTTTCCTTTAGTGTGGAGTTTCAGTTATGGATGGTGGATCTGACTGTCACTGAGAAGCAGAGCCCAGAACAGAGCTTCAGGGCCACTGGCTGCAGGAACTGTTTCATCCACAATCCCTAAGAAATACAGCCAGACTTTCGGTGCATTAAAGTGCAACAGGAGCAGACTGCTATAGGTGCTTCCAAAACAGCAACACCTGGCCTTTCATAAGAACATTGAAAAAGAAAGTCTTTTAAAAATACATATTTTAATTGTCAGTCATCACAAAGGTATGATCCATCATGGGGCAGGCAGGCTATAAACACCTGAGATATCACTGTAGTTACAAAAGGGGTCTAAAAGCACTGACTGCAGCTGGGAAATAAGAAAGGATATTCCTTTCACTGCACCTGAGTTGGAAAGAAGCATAAGGATTTCACACTTCTGCTGCCAAGGTATCCCAGGCCATACAGAGATAAGTTATAGTTACACGTAGAGAGAATTATGGCTGCTAGGAGGAGAAGCATTTCATTTATCCAGAGTGGCACTGCCTCTCCCTTACCGCTGTCTGTGACTACAGATGCATAAGACAGACTGTATGGGGACATGGTGGCAAGAGCGAAAGGCAACAACTGGGACACCCCCAATTTTCCTCTAGTTGGGTACTCCAGGCTTGCTTCCTTTGATTCTGCACTGAACCCTTCGTTGCTGCATTACACACTGACTACCCAAAGGGCAGGAATTCCTTCCGGAGTGCCTTGGTTCCTCTCTTAAAGGGGAGACTTAGCATTGATCTATTTAGCCAGTGCAAATACCTGTGGAAATAAAGGTGCTTTCTGCACCTGAGCTGGGGTAAGGCACTGGAAGAGGTTGCTGTGGATGCCTCATCCCTGGAAGTGTTCAAAGCCAGGTTGAATGGGCTCTGAGCAAAGTGATCTAGTGGAAGGTATCCCTGCCCATGGCAAGGGGCTTGAAGGAGATGAACTTTAGGATCCCTTCCAATCCAAACCATTGTACAATTGTATTTTGCTTTAAAAACGCTGGGTGGAGGCTTGATTTATCTACATAACAATGAAGTTAGATAAGGCAAATGTAAAACCTGAAATTGAAACTTTCACTCCTAATTAATTCCTTCTGTAGATACTCCTATTCCACTGTGTAAGCACTGAATTAAGATAATTCTAATTCTGAACTAGAACACCCAGACATTCAGTTGAAAATACAAAGGTTTTGTTTAAGAAAAGATTAACTGAGACAATTTGATGATTTCAAACTTATTTTTTCATGAAAATATTTCTAAATGTTTGACACTTCCATTTAGGGAGCAAATACTGTTTGTGGTTAGGAATCAAAGAAAGGAGGATGGGTGGTCTGGGAAGCTGAGGGAAGGGAAGAATTAGAAGAATGTTCCAAATAAACTCTGAAGATATACTTCCCAAGATGAGACCAAACACTTTTTCTGCCCACGCAGGAGACAGTGCTAGCTCTTCCTGCAGTGGTAGGCAGGGAAGGGAAGGAATGGGATTGGCAAGGCTGAGACTAGCTGCAGGTCCAGGGGAAGCAATCCCCCAAGGTTAATGTGTTGGTAATACACCAGACACCAGTGGCATCACCTGGAAAATCTGGGCTAGTGAGTACCAGCAAGAAATGGTGTTAGGCCTCCAAGACAAGATCCCAGATGTGATCACATTTGTGGACCTGTGATAGAGATCAGACCAGATCTACACAAGGCCCTTGGATCCAAATATCCCTGAAGTTCAAGTCTCTGTTAGGGCCAAGCCCTATTTCACAAAGGGACTATTAAGCTTTGCACAATGCTGACCTTCACTCCTGGCAGGATGTACGTATGACAGAGTGGATGAAATGTTTGTTAGAGGGTAAGGACAGTTTTTGGCTGGAAGGCCTTGACAGCATTCATCTCTCTGATCATCTGACTGCCTGAGGGCCAGTGTAGAGACAGCACAGCTGAGAGCTGCCCTTCCCTTGCTGCCCTTGGATGGAGCGCTCAGAGACAGGGCTGACACTCCTCCCATGGGAACCAACATTAAGCTGAGCATCTACAAAATAGCTGCTGGCATAATGTCCAGGTAAAACATGTCAGATGGTGGCGAGTATTCTGAAACCTGGTGACAAAGGAAGAGTCAAGATATTGCTCCAGGCAGATCTGCTGGGAGAATGCAACATCTGAAAGCAGCACATCACCTAGTTCACCTCTGTCACACCCATTTCTGTGGCACGATCCCACTAACTGTTCAGTTTGCTGCACCCAAATCTAGCAAAGCTTTTCATTGAACATGTGCTTAAGCTGAAACACTGGGGGAGCCCCACACAGACCAATGAGCTCTGCTCTACCACTGTGAGCTGAATAAAGGCCTCCACACCCACCACCATGCCGAGAAAGCTCCATCAGTGTTTTCAACAGAGAGAATGATGGTGTGGAAAGAGCATGTAAGCTAGGATTGCCAGCGCATGGAGAGTCCTGGCAGATTTTACATGTCACACATACACCGGCCTGAATTTGGTGATGTCAACTCACCTGTCAAAAAGGGGTTTCTCCCCACAGTCAAAAGAATCCTGCAGATCTTTGACAAGGTTGGCTTGTCCAGGCATCCGAAAGAGCCCCTCCTCCGTGAGCCCTCGCTCCCGAATAAAATCCACGCACTGCTCCACCAGCAGCGGGGCCAGGCGCTGGCCATACTTCCTCTCGTGCTGCACCGTGTCCTCCAGGCGCTGCCCAAAGATCCCTGGCAGCAGAGAGCAAGAGAGACATCTGGGGGTCAGCTTAAACTCTTCCTGAGCTCCTGCTTGGGGCACACAAGGAGGGAAGCTCCCACATGGAGGGGGCAGCCTTTGTGAAGGTCCAGTTTCTAACAGACTCTGACGAATAAAGCCATTTTAAAAAACAAGGATTGCATGATGAATATATTTTTTTTCTGCTTAACAATGCTTCAAACTGTCCTCTGCCCTAAGCTAGTTTGTATCTCATACACAAGGAAGGTGGGTTTAAGGTTATGTTTATCCACAGCTGCGCTGGATTTAGATTAAGTAATTGTACTTTCATTGCATCTTCCATCCCAAGAAGACCAAAACAAAGGCTACATTGACTTTAAGGGACACATGTCCTTTGCTGCATGGACCCACTGCTTAGGCTGTCACACAGCTGCCCTCTGCTAGTTCGCAGCTGGCCAGCCCAACAGGCAGCAATCCCCCTAGGAGGGGACTGCTAACAGCACAGTACAGCTGTCAGCATTAAAACTGGATATTGTGAGGATCTTCCTCATCCTGGGAGACTCCTTCTATTTCTTTCCCTTTCATTAAACTTGCCAAATAAAAATGAAAAAAAAACCCAAACCAGTAAAAATCATTGCCCTTCCTACAAAAAAAAGTGTCTGCTGTACTTCTTGCATCTTGAAAATATCAGCAGCACCATATTCTGTAAAACCAGACTGGCCTAGGTTAATTCTTTAGTCAGATCTACTGTAAACATATATCATTAAGTATGAAGCACTGTCTATTTCTTTGGGGAGCATGGAGTTCCTGGCCAATACCAGCTGAATGCCACTCGTCTGGCATCACAACTTTTGGCAACTTAGAAGGGGCTCAGGCTGTGTAAAGGGGCTCAGAGATCTTAATTCAATCCCTACCACTGGGAGACTGCTCCATCTAAAGGGACTGTCACTGAGTTGAGTTCTGAAACTCTAATTCTAGCACCCTACAATATTTGGTGGAGTAAGGGAAGAGAGTATCCAAGCTAATAATGTTTTGGCAATAAAAATTCAGGAAGTGAGGGGATTCCAGAATCTACTCCCAGAATTTCAGAATCTACTCTCAGAATTTCAGATTAAACCAGATCAGAGCAGGTAGGAAATTCTATTCAGGGATTTCTCAAAGCTACAAGAAGTCTTCTATAGATATCAAGGATCTTTAGATCATTCATTCAGTACTCAGTTAAACCTGCAGGTCTGAAATAAAAAAAAGCAGCATGCAATATAGGAGTCACATTGTTTCACACTCAATAGCCAGAAGCTGTGTTTAATGCTTGCACATATGTCCTCATACCAGGCCAGGGAATTTGGTTGTTTCTGAAGGCTCCACTTAGCTACCCCCACTAGTGACCATGTCTTTATTTTTTTTTTTTATTTTTTTTTTTAATTTTTTTAGTGCTATATTCATAAGAGTCTGGTAACTCCTGATAAGACATTCCCTAACCACCCACCACTGCTCCTCATAGGACACACCATGTCAAACCATACCTGCTTTCTATATTCAGTCCAAGCCTGCTGAATCCTCAGTGAAACAACCCTCTCATTATCAGGTTCAACTCATTGAACAAAAGTTGCAAGAAGAATCCTGAAGCCCAATTTCCTTTCCCTGCCTATTTGTTACACATCAGAAGAGAGAAACTTTCCTTATACCACAGCCTACACAACTGCATTACAGTATCAAAGCTGGAGGGCCATGAAAAGTCTCAAAGGAAATTCCCTCATCCTGGCAGGAGAGCATGCCCTGGAGCATGGGAGTGAATTATCTTTATCATTGTATATATTGGGTTTATTGCAGAGTAAAGGTTTTACTAGTTCTTATTTCTAATCTCTTTGAGTTTTCACTGAGTTTGGTGCTTCTGAAGTCAGTTTCTAGGAAAGGGAATCTCTTTCTGCTTTTGCACGGATTGCTTTATAATCCCATCATGTAATCCCTGCTGTCATGATGGGGCATATCTATTTCCTTAAAATGATACATGTTGTCCACTTTTCCAGATGCAAGACATATAAATACAGGGAGGTCAGGATGCTGCACATGTCAGGGCAATAGCAGCCTTCTTTTCTCAAATCCCTACTTGCTGAATCTGTTTCCTAATGGGTCTGTCTAGAGAAAACTCTGGGAAAGAGGCAAATGCTCTGCATTCCCCAGGCATAAAGTACATGTACAATGTTCTAAAAGCTCATGTTCTGATGTTCTACACTGAACTCAGATCAAGGACAAAGGCAGTGTCAGACACACACATAAGCAAGAACAAGCAGAACAAGTGCATCCATAATCTCCACTGAAGAGAATCTACTTTTCCCCAGCCTTGACTGGTCTGTGATCAGCAACATCTCTAATACATTTCAGGCAACATCAGTCCCTGCCTTCAGAGTCAACTTGGATCACAACAGCAACAGCTTTTCTGTAGGTGCAATCTACAGTGAGTGACTTCTGGAGACAAGAGGACTACAGTCAAAGAAAGACCACTGACACAGAGATTAAGAAATGTGATGCTAAGGCAACAGCGATAGAAGGGTGATCTCCTTTGAGACTCGGATGGAGAGGCAGATGGACCCTTCACAAACACAGTATCACCATCGCTGTGGGTTTCTCCTGCGCAGCCAGATGCTGGGGATCCCATCTTTCCTCCTCACACAAAATCAGTAACGCTTTTCTCCTTGATGTAAACAACATTCTTTGGAGGAAATAAAGGCATTTAAATATTCTTATGCTGCAGTATTCTTCACCTCCCTTCAGACCATTACAAATAAGTAACAAGAAAAACCAGGCACGAAACAAACATGACCAAGGAAGATGATCTACCTATCACAGGACGAGTGAAAGGAGGTGGCACAAGCATGGGTTTCTTCTTGTGTGACAGTGTCTGCTGAAGGGCTGTGCTAGTGAGATCACACAGTCTGTACAGGTAATTTTTGGTGGGAAGAGGACTCACGTCATTGCCGGGATGAAAGACTTCTTGCAGCCCAGCTCTCTCAGCTGCCTCCCACCCAGGTCTGGCAGCCCCACTCCAACCCAGTTCCAGTTGCAGATCTATGCCTTTCCTCCTCCCTTGAAACTGAACCCTAATTTTCCAGAGAAGCATTAGAATGGATCACCAAACATTGCTCAGAAAAAATATTTCACCCAAGATTAAGTATTTTGCTAACTGTGATTTTCCCTTTGTTACATTTTTCAGTTACACTGCAGCTCCATGGTTTTTCTTTCTCTCTATCCTACTTTTTTTTTTTTTTTTGCTGAGCCATAGACAAGGGCCACCAGAGATGCTGCTCAGAAGAAAGACTGCACCCAGGCTGAGTCTTTTGGCAGTAAGAGCATTATGATTGGTGTTAAGAGAGAAAAAGCACAAGAGTTGCAGTTAGGGGGACTGAAAAGTTGGCCTTGGAGAAATTGCTCATCTGTGCAGGGGCTGCAGAACTTGTCAGTAGCCTAGAAAAAAAAATAATGTAAAGGGCATAGAAAGAGCAATCTAAGAGCTATTTATGGAATGTTGCTGGAAAGGTTCTGTCAAAGGGAAGCTTGAGATGCTGAGAGCTCCAGGCTTGCAGTCTGGGCATCTGCTTGATGAAGTTTGGGAGAATTATCACTTGGACTCTCTCAGTCACACTGGCAACAGACTTAGCAGATGTGCCTACTTCAGTCTCCCAGAGCCACACAGGGCAAACTGAGGAACTGGGGTTCTGTGGCTCTGTGTCATTCATCTAATTTCTGTCAGGTCCCAGACCTTGTAAAAGTGATCTAGTTAAACGTGCCTGAGACTCCCAGCACATGACAACATCTCCAGTCTGGACAGGGGCTGCCCTGCCTTGCAAGGAGAAGCAGTGTGGAGCCAGTCACACACAGCCTCATCTGCCGGCTCCTCAAGGCACAGGCCTGTTTTTAATCACTGGGCCCTGCAGCTCAGACTGAACTTGGCAGCGCTTCACTCCATTTGATGATCCCGCTGGAAGACATTAAAGTCTTTTTCTTCATTCTAAAGAAGGGGAGCCAGTGCCATCCAGTCACACTCCAGACAGTGTTAAGCTGGAAATAAAGCCAAAAGTTTACTAGCAACCTATGGGTTAACTTTCCTTGTCATACCCTTATCTATAGCTAGGCCCTTTTGTTTGATTTCAAAGCAGAAAAAAAACCTCCAGCATGCCTGGAACCACATCCTTAATCTCAAAAAGATTCAAGAGATACTAAAAAAATGAGCTAGCAGAGCTACAGAATTTCTTTCCTCTACTCCAACAAGCTGCCTCTGTTTTTTAAAGATTTAGGTGACTCTTTGTGGAAAAAGCAAGCCAGGAATGATGTACTGACTAAGACACAGACAGGCTCTCTGTCCTGGCCTGAACAGCTCACCCACCAGCTCCAGGCATACAAAGCCTATACATTCAGCTATGCTGTCCAGACATGCAGTGGGCAGGAAAATATATGCTCTTTGCTACATTTTTCCTCATCATAGGCTCGGAGTTCAACCAAAATAATCTAAAGACAGAGATAAAGTGAGTTTTTGAGTAGATTTTCTTCATACGGAGGACTAAGGACTCCGCATCTGCTTAAAGTGTGAAAAGTCCAGGCACACCTACGTCAGCTGCATGTGCAGCTTATTCCACACACGTTAAAAGATGTGTGGGAAGATAATCAGCCTTACACCTGGATGCTGCTCTACAACAGTACACACACCCGCGCACGCATGTGGTGCCTCACAGACAGGCAGTTTATGGATATAAAGATTGTGTACGTGCTCACCTGCACAGGTAAGTGCCTGCTTTTACCTTCCCACTTTCATGCTTAAGTTCCCATTTATCTGTCCCTCTCACACATGAAAGCAACTGAGAAAAAATCACGGGCAGACATTCAGAAATGCGTGTGTTTCCACAGCACAAAACACACACAAATCTTTAACTTGCTTCCCCTCCCCTAGCCCACCCAAGCACAGACTACGCGAATTACTGCAGCAGCAACAGAAAAAGGAGTTTCATGGTAGGAGCCATATGTACCTAAAAAAAGATAGTCCTCAACAACTAAACAATTCAACCAGAAAAAGAATGCAAGAATAGGGAGAAAGAAAGGAAGCAAAAGACGATTAGGAATCAAGAAAAATTGACAACATAACTTTTCCATAGTCACACAGATGAGTCTGTGGTACAACTTGGTGTCTTCTGACCCCATTCCCAGAAAGAGCATACACTAGAAACTGTTTGCTGTTTGTTCTCATCCATACATATCCATTTAAATATTCTGTACATATGAAAAAGAAACACCTCTCCCCAGAACTATCTTCACATGATAGCTTGGTATCCAGTAGTATTTTTGGCCACAGACTGTGTCTTTCCCACTCCTTCCCCCTTTGCAGAGTCAGCTCCTATTTTAGATTCTTAGCCTCCGTCTCGGGCTACACTTAAATATCTGGTTTTTCTCTAGCAAAAGAAAACCATAACAAATCTAACCTCTGGAAAATCATCTCCTACCTCTCGTTCTTGTGCAGCACTCCGCTACATGACAGGCGCTGAGCTTCAAGCAGAAACCAGGCAGTGTCAGACAGCAGGAGCGGCAGAGAAAGAAAGTCCTGACTTCAGGCATCAGACACATTCTGAGTCCCAGCACTGGCAGCTTTCCATTCACCCAGCGCTACAGAGCACAGAGCAGCCGATCTGCCCTGGGAGATAATCTCGGCAGCACATCTGGTCTTAGCTCCACAACTCGGCATTAATTATGACTTGAGCAGAAAGCATTTGAAACATCCAATGAGATGCAGAGCTCCCTGGCTCGCTCCGCGCTGGGAAGGAGAGAGGAGAAAGACAGGCAGGTAGGGTCTTGCCCACCCTCGAAGAAGCCGCCAACGTAAACAGCAGCTAAGTACGGGTCACAAGTTTTAACAAAGGCATCCCCCATCGGCTCTGTAATATATTCATGCTCTAATTGCTTGTCAGATCTATTCTAGATAGCTGGAAAAGCTGAGCAACAGTTGCTGTCTGCATGCCACACTTTGGATCCTTCCTGATACAGGCAATATTACTGTGCTGCAGGCAAACTGGTGCCCTGGTCTGGCCTCCCATCTGCTTTCAAAGCAACAGAAACAGAAACCTAGTTTTGGAGGGGAACATTTCCCCACAGTAGCCTCAGCATGCTCTGAGAGTTCCAGCTCTGGGACATGCTGGAAAGTCTAACAAAGCTTAGGAAAAGCTACACTCCTTGACCCGCACAGGTTTTTTAGTGCTTGCTGCCTCTGCTTTAGCTCTTTACAGAGACGTTGCCTGAATTAATAGCTCAGCTGAATAACTGTAGAGGAAGGGACCACAACTCCGAACGTGTGAACCAATACCCAGGCACTTTACTTGCAGGAAAACACTCACCCCCCCTCAGCTCTCGCTCTCAGGGTAAGGAGCCTGCCATTAACAAAAACGCTTACCGTGCAATGCCCTGTGCAGTTATACAGAGGTCAGGCTGCCACTCCATTCACAAAATGCACTCATGTGACTGCAGATCTGCAGCAGTCACCACACAAAAACCTTGCACCAGGCTTCTGAGCAATTTTATCACTATTAGCTAAGTTTTCTCCCTCTGCAGGAAATAAAAAATCCAACAAAAAACCTCCATCTGTGGCTGCTCATCAGCTTCAGCTGTTAAAACATCTGTGGTCACTACATAGAGCACATTCACCTGAACTTAGTGGCCCACCCCTTGCCCACTCCTGAAAAAAGATTGCTTCTCACCATAAGTGAAGTCAGTACCAGGATCAAAAGCTTCAGTCCTTGAACATGGTGTGATTCTTAGAGCTGTCATATGCAGGGCCAGAAGGTGACACTTTGATGATCCTACTGAATCCCTTCCAACTCAAAATATTCTATGACTGCCTAGATAGTAAGATACTCCTTAGCTATTTAAGATATACCCTGAATAGCATGGTACTGCACAGCTAGACACCAGAAGCCCAGTCAATACACCAGACACTATTTAAAGCACACTAAAGAATATTTAGAAAGTGATGGAAATCCTTAAACCCAAGGTACAAATGAGGTCCTCAGTATTCTTCACCCTCTTATTATCCTCTCTTCCCTTGTGGTGAACACAGCAGGCTGCAGGTTAGAGAGAGCCTGCCCACAGTGCTAACTGGTGAGCAGAACAAATCTGCTTCTAAATGGCTGGGATGCCACCAGAATTTTTGGCACTATTTCCTGGAATAACACCTCAAATTGTGCCACATCTGCTAATAACATTATGGTGCCTAGGACTCAGTGTTTGCGATGGGAGCACAGGAGATAGCAAATGCAGACTTTTGTTCTTCCATTCACATCTCCATTTCTGTTTTCCATCTCTCAAAACACAGGAACAAGGAGGTATCCAATGAAATAGAAAGTCATGCTGCTTAACATGGATATTGTTATACCCAAAGTATAATTAATCTGTGAAATTCACAGCCTCTCTGTGGCCAAGGACACAGCATGACTAAAGCATGATAAAGAACTTACAATGCTATGAGATGATGAAGCTGATGCAAACTCTTCACCAGAGAGCTGTGTTTGCTCTTTGGAGAGAGAAAAAGTCTGGAGCACATGCTCTCTCACATAAGCATCAGAAGTGAATAAGAAAATGGCAGCTGCTTCAGTGTTGTTCCCTGCACAAGGTAACTCTGCAGCTATAGGTGTCCTGTGACAGCAACACTGTGCTACACACTCCACAGGTAGCACCTGTGGGTTAAAATGGTGGGTTAAAACATGGGGTTAAAATTCATGACTTAGACTACGGGATATGATGAGACTGGAATAAAAATAACTTTATATATATATACACACAATTTTTCTTCTGTGTTTTGAATTTGCATGTCACACTTGGATCCTGCTGTCTCTGTTAACCACATTTGTCAAAAATGAAATCCAAGGTTCACACATAATCACTGGACTGCAGGGGCTGCAGGCTCCAGAAGTATACTTGATACTGCAATTGCAGCAATATAGTCCAAAGAATTTGCCACATTGCATATATCATCAAAACTTCCACCTGGAGTTCTCCCTATACACATGTGCCAAGGAGAGAATGGGTAATGGAGACTGAACTCCCTCTTCCCCCACTGGTATGAAGTTCTTTAACTGTAGAAGAGTTTATCAGCTCTCATTTTCTAATAAACAACTTAGGTTTATAAAATTGTTCAGACATTACATCTCCCATGAACTTGCTGAAGGGGAGCTGGAGATATTTTCTTTCCCAGTGTCACTGCAGGGACAGAGCCCCAGCAGTGCTGTCCTGAGCTAGCACTGCTGCAGTTATTCTGCTGCAGGTACCAGAACAGAAGAAAGCATCCTGCCTTCACACATCACTACAAGCCTCGAGACTGGTTGGAAAGCTCACTACAGCTCACACAACTTCTGAAAATCCAGGCATGTTTCAGGCTTGGCATCTAACTCAGGTGAAATTCAATCTTCGGTCTGGTTGCAACAGACAGGAGTGGTGAACCTGCATGAACTCAGAGTATTTCTCCTCATCTCTGACTGTGAGCAAACTTGGCTTGCACTGCTCTAGCGGGTGCCCATGGGGTGTGTGTATTTTTAGATGCTGGCTTAGAGGATTAGCTAATATACAGGTACACTCAAGCAGATCTGAGGGAACTCAAATCTAGGAAATTGCTCTATTTGTACAGAAAGGGCCTAGTATCAAAGTTAGAGCCATAGGTGAAGTTCCCTATTTTACAAGAAGGCTGAACCTTGTACAGACTCATTTTTTAACCCAGGTAAACCTGGGCACTTGAACATCTTTTATCTGCTGAAAGCTGGCAGTGAACTGGTTGAGGCGATCAGTCACAGAGCTGAACCTGGCAGGAAAAACTTCAGCACTAATGTCTTCTGTCCCATTTCCTCCCTGTCCAAGCACTTTGGTCAGATCCTTCCGTGACCAAAATTACATCCCCACACCCCTCACCAGCTCTGTGCTGGGGTCTCAACCCTTACTGGGGAAATTAAATCTTTTGAGGGTAAACAGGCTTCTGTTTACTGACTGATAAAACAGCTCACTCTGGGTTAAAGATTTGCAAATAGCTATGCTCACCTTTCTACCACAATAGATTCTTCTTAACCTGTGTGATGTCTTCCCATCTCTCTAACATACGCCAGGAAAGGAACTGACTAAGCAGCACTGTAAATTATCCAGTGATGGACTGACAAGTTTATGCTCCAAACTGAGATTGTAACTGTGTTCACAGAGAAAAACAGACCTAAACATTACTTAACCACAGCATTCTGAATCCACAGCCAACCTCCTGTGTTTATTGCTCTATTTCTCTCTAAAGAAAGGCAAGAGCATTTAGAGAACAAAATAGCAAGAGCAGCAAAAAATGCCTTTTAGCAATCAGTGATCTGGACCAATGTGCCCTGGACAACTTCTTTCTCCCCACATCCTAAGATCATATTTTACAGAATTTTTTACTTATTGACTCTTATATATGTTTCTCTATGTTTAAAGGACAGCTTCCATATGACTGTCTGAAGCTATGTCTGTAGAAAGCACTCGATCAGCAGGTCACCTTTTTCAAGTGGTGCTGCTTGTTGATGCCACCACTGCACAGAAAAAGCTTTACAAAACTTCTGGGTGTTGGTAAGTAAAAAATAGTTACGCCATAGTGTAATTGCTGCTACCAGTGCCTTATCAGTGGAGATGGGTTCCAGCTGTGGGTTCAAATGAAAGGATCATGGAGTCTGAAACCTCTAGTATGGAATACAATTACTCACCTGGATTTCTGGCCATCCTGGAACCTGGTAGGGACTGTGAGCCAGACTCACAGCCAACATTTAGCACATTAGGCACTTTTATCCGTTCAGAAAGCCAGACAAGCCTATGTCCTGAAACTTTTCCATGTTCCAAGCCTTCCCTTATCCCAGGGTTGATAACCTAAGCACAGTCACTCACTGAGATGCAGACAGGATGAACACCGAACACATGGATGTTTATCCAAATCAAACTTCACCATAAATACCTCAGTCAGTCTCTAACCTTCAATTCAACTGTAAAATTCACTACCAGGTCAATTGTATATGGTTTCATTTGTTGCATCCTCAAACTCAATCAATGATGAAACTCTGTTACCTAATTCCCATATATTTATCTTTTATTTACCTAATTCCCATATATTTATCCTCCACTGTATCAATGATGAAACTCTGTTACCTAATTCCCATATATTTATCTTTATCCTCCACTGACTGGCTAAAATCCTCACCAACTTACAGTTTCACCACCCAAGCAATAAGCTCACTGTCTAAGTTCCAGCAACAGCTGAACCTGATAAGCTGTGCTTGGGAAAGGGGCAGCATTTAGCTACTATTTGTAAAGTAGGTGAAACACTTCAGGAAATTTGCAAGCCTTTAAAGAACATTTCTAGAATTGGTAAAGAGCTGAATGTTTCCTTCTCTAATCTGCAACTGAGAAGACATGAAGGGCAAATTGCAAGTTCAGTTACATGATTATGAATTCGAAGAAAAAAGGAGAAACAGTGGATGGAAGAAGGGTAACATGAGAAAGAAAATAGGAAAAGAGAGACAGGGTGAATTTATTTCTTCTCAACTCCTAAATGGTTAAAATTGCAAATTGCAAGGAGCCAGTTACCATTCCCTTTCATTCAGTAATCACATATTCTCATAACATTCATCAAAGGACTAATACACAGAAATTAAAATACTTGCCTGCAAGCTGAGAAACACCACAGGAACACGTTTGTCCCATCAATACACTGCCAGGACGTGCAGTGAGAACCACCAGTGTTTTAAAGACTGTCAGATCTCAAATGTCAAACATGAATCTAATGATTACAGGAACAGTCTCACTGAGAAGCCACCAGTGTAGGGGGTGGTACTGGTCAGACTTTGTGCTACAGGCAGTAGCCACCACCAATATAACAAATGCACAGCCCCTGTCAACTCTCCATGGCACATTGTAGCTGAAGGGAAGAGGAAAGCAAACACAAGCCCCATCACATTTTATCTAAAGCTGAACTGGTCTTTGTAAAATGGGCACATCAACCTAGTGACTACCTCCAGAAATCTTCCTTTGACTGCCCAAATAGACTTATTTTCTATGAACACATCTAATTTTATTTTTAATCCATTCATTCTTTCTATTTCTGCATCTTGTAACAATGATTTTCACAATTCAGTTGTGCACTGCATGGAACACAGTTTTTTCTTGGTGTAAACCTCATGACTCTGCAACTGTTCAAATTCTCCTTAGATGTGTCATTTTATCCATCAGACCCTCCTGCAATCTTCTCTCTTCCCTGGTCCTGTTCAAAGTAATTTTTTTTTTTTTTTTTTTTTTTTTTTTGACAAAAGGGTTTCAGATAGATTTTACACCTTAATTGCTTGTACCACCTCTGGAATAGATGACCATTTTGGGGCATAGCTTGTGTTAAAAATTCTACCCTGAGCTCAAAGAACCTTTTCTAGCACAAGTTTCATTCAAATGAAAACACACCCCTATGATGTTTCATTTTATCAAGTCAGTATCTCCCAACCAAAAGAAGTTCCATAAGCAAATCCCATTAAAAGCTTCACCCTGCTCACTTGCAAATACAAAAGACATGACTTCTGTTTGTAGTTTTTCCTCTATCTGCTGTGTGGCTGAACAGAGGCACTGAGAAGCTGCCTGCCATTCCCCAGCTTGGGGTTCCTGCTTTTTGGTGCCCCAGACTGTCCACAGTAACAGATAAAGGACTAGAAATTCCTTCACCTGATGCCAAACTGCATCATCCCTCAGAAGCCACTGGAGCAAAGCTGGCTAATGACAGCCAGGAATAGTGCTGCAGTGCAGAACTCATGCTGCTGCAACCAGCTGGGGGACATTCCCCCTGAGGAGCTGTGATACAGCACTCCAAGAAGACCAATTTCTGCTCTGGGATGACCAAGCTACTGCACAGTCTCCACGCAGAGCCCACACCAGCCTGGGCACCAGCACTGACCATCTCTGCGAGTCTTGAGCCAGCAGCTTTAGAGGTGAAACACAGGCAAGGAGCAAGGGAGAATGATCTGACTTCTAAAGGTAAGATCTTTAAAAGTCAGTAAGGAACACCTTGACATGCTTTAGTTTTGATTCTAGATTTAGACCCTTCCATCAAATATTTCTACACTATACACCATCCTTGATAAGAACCACTCTGACCCTTCTCTTCTTCAGGCTAAACAATCCAAGTCTTCTCAGCTTCTCTTAGCATTTCCTTGCACAATTGTTTAATCATTTTAGTGGCCTTTCACTTGACTCACTCCAGTAATCTCATGGCCTTCTTGTCCCAGGCAGACCAGAAATGGACAAAGAACAAAAGATGTTGAATTGCTAGTGTTGAGGTGAAGGCTCACCTTCCTGAACCTGCTGGCAATGCTCTTCCTAAAGCAGCCCAGGAATTTGCTGGCCACAAGGGTGCATTGCTGGCCCATGTTCAACTTGTTCAAGAGCATCCCAGTTCTTCTCTGCAAAGATGCTTTCCAGTCAGTCAGCTCCCCATATGTGCTGCTGCCTACGTTCATCATCTGTAAGTGCAGGACTTTGCGTTACTCTCTGTTGAACTTCATCAGATTCCTGTTCACTGCTTCCTTCAGCCTGTTGGGACCCCTCTGAATGATGACACAATCATCTGATGCACCAATCAGTCCTCCCAATATCATCTGCAAGCCTGCTGAGGGTGTACTCTGTCCCATTATCCAGGTCATTCATAAAGTTGTTAAACAGTCCTGGCCCCAGCACTACCTTTCACATCCCTTTCCAGATTCAACTCCAGATTGCTTTAGCCTTCCTAAGTCCACTCCTGCATGCTCAGGAATTTCTCTGTATTCCTCCTCTAAGGTAATCTGTCCCTGCTTCCACTTCTATGCTTCCTTTTTAGCTAATGTGCTTTGTCGCAAGCATCTTGTTCAACCATGCAAACCTCTGCCACCTTTGCTTGGTTTCCTGCACAAGGAAGAGGATTCTTGAGATTGAAGGAAGTAACCCTTGAAAATCCACAAGATCTCCTGGCTCCCTCTTCTCTTCAGGATCATACCCCATTGCATTCTTCCAAACATATCCCTATAGTCATGGCCCATGGGTGGAATCTTTCTGTGAGCCTTGCAGAATGATACCATCAGAGTGGTTCTTCAGACAGTCATTGTCACCTCAGGCAAATCATCTGATTGCTCAATATTTCAGATCCCTCCTTAACAAAAAATGAGGACAACTATGTTTCCCTACCTCAAGGCTGTAACATGATGGTAAAATATACTGGTCATAAAGCAGTAACAGAAGCCCCAGATATATCTGACAGAGCTACATTAGAAAGAAAGGAACTTAATCAGGTCTCAGAAACAGATCTTAAAACATTCTCTGTCGTAAACAGTTCTGGCAGCAAGATCCACTCCCAGCTTACTTTAGTTACTGTACCTTAGTTTCCATATCTACCATTTGTGTACCATTTGTGACACTTTTGCCTGGGGGCAAGGCTAACCCAGCACCTCCTCACATCTGAGCTGACTCAGGCATCCCCTAGTCCTGGGCAGATACCTGACCTCATAACCCACATCATCCTTCTCTTCCTCTTCCCCTGGCTGGGCCCATCTCCCAGCATTAGACAGCAGCAGGAGCAAACACTGATAAGCTGCATCAGGCGCCAGCTATCTCGGTGCAGAGATAACAGCAGGTATCAGGCACAACAAACACCCAGTGACACTCCCCACACACCTGGGGGAGCCTGCCCAAGGGAAGCCCACCCTGACACCTCCTGAAGGGGCTCCTCCTGACCCAGTCAGGAATCCTACTTGAGGCTGTCACTCTGCGGGACCCCGCAAACAAGGGAGTAGAAATCACCTCTCTGTCTTCAGACTGGGCAAATAGCAGAAGCCAATTCCCTCCTCCTCTTCATTTCAGTGGTATTTTAGCACCTTAAATTCACTGACATGGCTCTAGGTTTATGCTGCTCTGACTGGAAAATTCCCATCTCATAGGTGGAAAAATTAAAACTCAAGACGCCCAAAACCTAATGCTGTATCCTAGCTCCTAAACAGTTTGGCATTCTGGTGGACATGCATTTAATATCGTTATCTGACCCTTCAAAAGTCATGCTTGCTCTCATGCAGATGTTATCCCAAAGATATTTACTCATTTAAAGCAGGATCCCTAATTAGCCCTATGCAGGGTTAATCTCCCATTACCCATTAGGACATTGAGCCAGGAATTAAATTACACCTCAGACACCGTGTCCCACATCTTTCAGCTCTCCCCTAATACAAGACAATTTCACAGGGCCCTGGTTCCCAAAAAACCCCAAAGTTTGCTGGCAGAAGAATAAGAATCCACACATCATGGTTTATCTATATGGGAAAGGGTCTGGAATTAATGACAGTAGAACAGCTTCTTCAGTGGAC
Organism: Pyrgilauda ruficollis; assembly: GCF_017590135.1. Classification (NCBI taxonomy): domain Eukaryota; kingdom Metazoa; phylum Chordata; class Aves; order Passeriformes; family Passeridae; genus Pyrgilauda; species Pyrgilauda ruficollis. Next base: position 17,701,026 of record NW_024513654.1, on the reverse strand, counting down.
ATTTCTTCAGACCCCACCAGTTTTACAGTGACTATTCCTCCTGAACAGAAAAACTATTCATGAAGCTCTGGCAACACAATTATTTTGTCACAGGGTAAAGTTCTTCATGTTTGCCTAAGGGGAAACACATCCCTTCCAACTGCTTTACCTCCCCTCCATTACAAGTAACTGATGAAAGCTTGGGATGAAGAGGAGGAGAAATTAGGATAAAGTAATGGAGAAAGAAAGGGGCTGAGACATGCATTTCTGGCAGAGAAGCAAGGAACTGCTCATGGCAAGACAGAATATGTAAACAGAAGAAAACAAACACAAACATAAATCAAGACTAACACAGAATGATTCTGTCCCCATGCTGGTTGTGTGCTGAGCTGTGAGAGAATTATGCCACCTGGCATCCAACTCAGGCACCAAAAAGTTTAGGTTTTGGTCTCTTAGCCAGAAATTCAGTCCTAGACAAACTCTGTTTTACAGCTGATGTAAGACAGAAATGAGGAAGGCACACAGAAAGGAACTTTGCAGTTGCTGTACCTCCCCAGATTAGAAGTACAGTCCCACCACACTTGTACAGACCAAGACCTTCTCTCTCCCCCCAGCTACATCAAAAACTTCCAATCCAGCTTGGGAGAGCAAGAGCAAGGTCACTCTCACCCAAGCCTATGGCCACAAACCCTTTGATTTAGCACTGTGGCACTGCTCCATGCACTTCACATTAATGAGCAGGCACTGAGCAGCGTGACTGTAGGACACAGAGGGACTCTCCAGATAAGCTTTTAGTGGTACAAGCATGGAGCAAGATTTGTCACAGAGGTATGAAGGATCATAGAAAACAGTTTCAATCACCCTCTCTAAGAATGTGCTCCAAAACTCACTGTCATCAAGTCACTGTGACATTTTTTTTTAAGACAATCAAAATGCATGGAGTACTCTCAAATCTCAGTTTACAAAATCTTCTGCTCTAAATGAGATGTACTAGACTCAAGAATTCAGGAGCCTGAAACTCAAGGAAACTTGTTAGAGATTATTTTCCCTATAAACAAGACAGTTCTTCTTCAAAAGACTTAGGAACTCCATGATTTTATTTTAAGGCCACATTTGAAGCATATTTCAAAGAACACATTCCATACGGCTTTTAAACCTGACTGTGTCTTCTATCAGTAATTTGTGAACCTCAGCTGCTTTGGGGAGTTTTCTGTTTTATTTTAAGAAGCCTTTGCTGTTCACCTTTAAGCACAGTTCATATGCTCTCATCAACATAAGAAGGTACCCTCAACCCTTTTTTATTTATGTTTCTTCAATACATCAGCAAAGATTAAAGTGTGGTTAAGCCACTCCTTTTATCTTGGCATGATTCATTTTTACACCATATCAACCTTCTCCAGGGCTGGGTATTTGCATGTTAATAATAAAGCCTGCTTTTTAACTCCTCCCTTTAGCTTAATATATTGAAAAGCGTTGACAGATAAGACTTGGCTCTCAAATTAGTGGTGGTGGCAAAGCAGAGTTCAAATTATTCCATTAAAACAGAGACAGCTACGTTTATTGTCCTCCCACATTTGAGTTAAGCTGCAATTTCACTCAGAGAAACTGTCCTGCTCTGATTATGATGGAGAAGGTGTAAGTTTGATCATTTTCCCAAACTGGCTAAAAAACATTTGGGAACAACGGTTTGAATATCTTTACTGCTTCCCAGTTATTGGCATTCCTACGCATTCCTTCTGAAGTGCAAAGAAACTGAGGATGCAGCTCCGTGGTTTCTTTAAGCCAATGTATGCGTGGGTTGCAGGCAGAATGAAGAAGCCTGCCCCTCTCCACGCCATCATGTCTCCCCATTGGAATTACTGGTGTTGCAGCTGCATGGTTAGCAGGGCCAGGAATCAATCCACCCACAAACTAATCCTCCCCACCTTTTATTTCCTGCCAGGTCGTTTCCTACTGCACAACTCACAGGCACCAGTGTCAGCAGAAGGAAGCGTGGTGGAGCACATGGCTGCTGGGGGGTCGAAGACCCCTCCTGACAGCAGCTGGAACTTGACCAGCTCAGAGAAGTGGCCACAACATAAGAATCTGCTCTTGCAGCTTGGACTAAAAAGCAGCCATAGTCAAGCTAGCTGTAGGCTAATGCATTTGTGTATTAGGGCAGAGAATTCAGGCCAGACTGACTGCCCAGCATGTACCCATGTCCTTGGCCAGTTTTTATCCATAGATTTTTATCCATAGTTTTTATCCATAGAGAAAAAACATAGATGCACAACTGCAATTCTTTCAAACTCTGCAAACTCCACTGCTTCTCTTCTACAGTGCTTAAGCTGGCTCTCACCAATAGCCAAAGCAGCCTTTACTGACTTTGATCACTGAACCACATCAAGTCTGCAGGATGTGAAAATAGCAACAAACAGAAGCTCCTGTATTCCCCCCTGCACTATCTCCCTGCTCTAATCTCCCCTGTGCTGCCTTGCTTCCACATTCTCATTATTTCATGTTTTTTTGATGCCTCATAAAGCTCCAGTTTCTGGAATCAACATAAGAGTATCTGCCTCATTTAAAGAAAAGACCAAAATATTATTTGACCTCTTTGCAGAGAAATTCAAAGGTAAAGAACATTAGCCAATTAATTAGGACAATACTAGCCCCATAAAGAAACAAACAAACAAAAAAAGCAAATCCATCACTACATTTATGCCGTTCTCATGTTTCTGTTTTTAAAATATTAGAATTTAAAATTATTTATTATTTTAATACTTGAAGATACTTGTTTTGAAACTACTTCAAGAGACGGACAAAACATAAGCAAAACATGAAGCCAAATTTGCACTGATACCAGCAGTGCTGGCAATATCATGCCCTAAAGATGGCTATTGCTAGAGAGTGCACCACTTGTCATGACTGTCTCCTTTTTCCTCAGAGTATTTCTTGAATGTACATTGCAAAGTTATAGAATACACACCATAACATCAACTACAAATGGCTACAGAAATACCAGCTCTGGGATTCTGAGACTTCTGATGGAGGATCTGCACTGACCTCAGTCTAAAAGACCCTTCACTGTGGACAGGAATTCAGAAGGGAAGCAAAAGAAGCACATACTCATGTTTGAGGAGAAATTCTGCTAGTAGAGTTTTCTACTGGCAAAGAGAGCTTTTTCTGCCCACAGCATCACACACAACCTCAGATCAGACACAAGCTAACTTTTGTACCTTCTCTGCTAAGTGAAAGAAGGACCTTGGAAAGAATTGCATCAGTTGAGACTGTATCTCCTCCAGACACACCAAGTGCTGCTACCCAGAGAACCCAAATTTCAAGAGTCACTTGAAGCAAACCAAGCAAAAAAAAAAAAAAACCAAACCAAACCCAGGACAAAAGTTACTAACACACAGGGGTCTTAGTACATCAAGATCACTTTTTTCCCCTCTTAGATCCAGGAAAACTAGTAACTTCATTTCAGCAAGAGTAATTGTATTACCTAACCCTTATCTGGCACTTTTTTATCTGTACCTCTCACAAGAGGCCACAGCACTGTCTGCATATGATACCACTGTTTGCATGCACTCCATCAGTAAGCCACTTCAAAGCACAGTGTCCAGTACCAGGCCAGCAGCTGCTGTCACCAACACCAAACCCAGAAGAAAACATCTGTGAGTCCTTGTTCCATGCAAAACCAGAAAAACAACTCCTATCTAGTCTACTGACTCGAGAATTCAAAGATTGTGGTATAATATCAACAAAGAAAGTCTGGATGTTTTGTTCATTTTAACTACAGGGATTGTCAACAGCTCTATTACCCTACAGGTGTTCACTCAGCCTGACCCTCTTCTTCCTCAGGCTACACCCCCACTGAAGCCAGTGGAAGCTTTGCCTTCTCAGCTAGGCCCTACATTAACTTAATTAAAGTTTTGCTGTTTCTGGCTGTATGGATGTTCAAGATCGGTATCTGCTCTTATGGAAGAAAATTGAGATAACAGGACAGAATCCTTCATTCCCATAAGGACCACTGAATATTTTGCTGTAAAGAACTGAATACTGACAATAGTAGTATGTTTGTTACCACCATCCATTTCTGAGACAGCTATACACTGTGGATGTGCACTTCCCTTTCATTCCTGTCCAAACTGAATACTGACAATAGTAGTATGTTTGTTACCACCATCCATTTCTGACTGAGACAGTTAGACACTGTGGATGTGCACTCCCCTTTCATTCCTGTCCATCCCCTACCGAAAAAAAAAAAAAAAAAAAAATCAACCCCATCCCCTGCTTCAAAACACTTCAGACAATCAGGAGCTTATCTAGACATGTCAATGATTTTACAGTGTTACATGTATCCTAGTATCACAAGAATATGTTTTACCTTGAGGCAAATGTTTTAATTTATGTGCATGTGAGCTATTTGCAATACCTCCACCAAATGGAGCCCATATAACCCGTCGGATGGCTTTCACCCAATCTTCCATTTCATTCTGGGAATTAGCCATGAGCAGGAAAGCCTCATGATTGACAGGCATCTTTTCCCGGTCCCCTGCACCACCTGAAAGACAGAATGCAAATCTATTTTAGCATCCAGTTTAAAAGAGAGCAACCAAAGTTTAACACCACCAAAAATCTCGGTCAAAATAATTAAATTACTATTTTAATTGAGCAGTTTTACAGACAATTCATGCAGATGTTCTGTCGCACCCACAGAGCACAGGTTGATAGAAGATCAAAGCAGAAGGGCAAAATATGCATTTCCAGTGTGGGAAACCTGAAGATGTTGTATCTGCTGTCTCAGCAATAACAAAAATGAAAAGACAGGCCATAAGACTCTATAGGAAAAATAAGAAATTAATTCCACATACCTGTGCTGAGGTATTGAGAGATTTTTACCCAAAAGAGGGACCAAGTAAAGTGTAAGACATGTAAAGTGCTTCAGATGTAGAAGTCACAAGATCATCCACTTTCCCCAAGTCTCTGGGATATTTATAGTCTCAATACAGAGAAAGAGACCCATTCTGATTTTGGATCCAATTCAGAAGAAAGTTAAGAGCTGGGGATATGATTCGGACTCTTCTACTTGATGTAAAAATTTCAGGAGTTATTAATGTTGGTGTGCAGAAAAGCACTGACCAGAATATCAAATTCACTCAAGCTGTCACAAAAAACTGTCCCTTGTGGATACTTCAATACTTGAAATATTTTCACCCTGCTTTTTCTGTTTCATTTTTAGGTCAGCACTCACTCCAACAATTTAAATCTTCCCTCACCCTTCATTTTATGTTCAGAGCTGGATAAAACCTAGTGAGTGCCACATAAACACATAAAAGCTTTATTAGAACAGCCTCTGTATGAAAAGGCTACTGATCCTATCCAATTCAGCAGCTGCATCCCCAGCAGCCTGGAGCTTCTCCATCACCATGGAAACTGCCTTTGGCTTTGCTAGGGAGATAACATCTGAGCTGTGTGTCACTGTCATTTCCACGCTTACATGGCTTTCAGCACCTACTGGCAAGCTAAAGCTGCCAGCCTGGGCTGAGCAGCTGAGATTGCCTGCCTGTGGAATTCAGAGATAAGAGCAGAATGATGGTATGCTGTGGTTTCTGCAGAGATAATTTAGCATACACAGAAAATGTGCTTCTTAAATCCTTGCTAATCTGGGGAAAGAAGTAAACTGGGAGCTGCCTGCAAGCCAAGGAAGTACTTTTTCTTGGTATTAATTGTTTTCTTGCCTTGACACACTCATGGAACATTTATTGATTTGCAAAGCAGAAGTGGTAAAATGAGATGCATTGGGAAGTATTTTGTGGTTCTCCAAGAAGCAATTCACTAAACTGGGAAACTGAGGCAGTCTTTCAGTAAAGAGGAGAAACAGCAGGCACCAGGGACTAGCTGTGCAGCTTAAGAAACAAAAGCCATGATGCGTTTTCCCCATATGTGCCCAAATCCTCTTGGACAGTCTCCCATTTTTTAATTTACTGAATTATTCATATTCCTTAAGGTATATAAGAGAACAGCTCTCTAGCTCAAGGCTAGGTGCAGGCATCTGAACAGATCAATGTCCCACCATCTTCCACTGCGAGGATGCCATACTTCATCTTCTGCATACAAAACTGTCTGTGCAGGAAACTGCAGCCTGTGGAATTCCTGCCACTGCCTAAAGCTTTTTTACCAGCATACTCAGCCTCTTGGTGAATGCAGAGACCTTGAAGTCTAATTCTTGCACCTTACCCAGCTGACCTACTGACACACCCTTTCTCACAATCTAATGTGTCATAGGAGATACAACTGAAAGAGGCTTTCCACAGCCCGCAATACACATCAGAAATGGGTTTCAGGATGTGGCATTTGGCACATAGGTGGCCTGAGCTCAAGCTAGGCCATCATTCTTCAAAGGAATGAAACAGATTCAAAAAGACATTTACTGTATGGCTCTCACCACCAGCAAACAACTGAGTTTGGTCAAGATTAAAATACATCTTATTCTTAAGTCTAAAGGGATCAGATGAGATCTTGCCCACCCAAGCCATGAAGGGCAAGAAAAGACCAGAAGCTTGTCTTAGAATTAATCACAAACTGTACATTCAGTGGAATTAGCTGCACTAACCCATACAAAGATTGCCATAAGAAGCACAACAAGCTGAGGATGATGAATTACTGGACTTCTGCAAAACTAGCATCAGCATCTTCCCAAGGAATTACTGTACCAGAGGGACCTGACTACAAGTCCCCTTCCCCTAAGATGCCGTTTTGGACCAGCCAGCTGCTTTCTAAACCTTCATAGACAGTTTTCATGCAAGCATTTAGGGGGAAAAAATAAAAACATACTTCTATTTGAGTCTGCAAAAAGCAAAAACTGGATGGGAAAAACAGATTTCTGTACACGCCAGACCTGAGATTCTGCCAAAGACTACATATAGTTCCTCCATGAAACTTGAAATAGGAGCAAGGGCATGACCCTACAATCTGCCTGTGGGAGAGTTAGTAGTGACTAGACGTGCAAGTACAAGCAAATGAAAGCAACTCCACACATGAAGGCCAGCTTAGAAATAAGAATGCACTCCAGAATCGCTTGTGTTAGCATAATGTGACTAGCCAGTGGCAGAGCATGGAGACCTCCCTGTAAACATTTTTCTTTTTAGTAACATTTTACTCATATTTCTTTGTACACTTGGCTGGTTCCTTCTACTACAACCTTGAGGCATCAAGCAGAAAAATTAGGGGTTTCTAATAGACAGAGCTCAGACACATCTCTCTCTGCATTGTTGTGACATTCAACAGCTTTTCAGTCTTGGCAGTCACAAGAATGAGAAACAGCCAATTCAAACACCTAGATCTTCTTTAAAACAACCCAAAAACCCCAACAACCTCCACAAATAAATAAATAAACAGCCCAAGGAAACAATGTCACAAGAAACCTCTTTGAAGTCTAGAATTTTACCTGAAATTCACAGACAATTTCTTTTACAGACTCAGACACAAAGCAGGATCCTATCATGGATTTCAGGTTTGAATTGGAAGCACAGCACTCCATCAGTTCAAACACACTAGACTTTAGGAATTGTTTTAGGAAAACAATTTCAAAGCTTCCTGCCCAGAAACATTTGGAGACAGAATTTTAGTTTTGCCTCTCAAAGCAGGATGAAGTTCATATTCAGCTACTGAATTCACACCTCTTCTCTGCCACTAAGGGAGCTCCAGCCCCTTCTCACTCATCTTTAATCAAGCTTCCATATAAACAGGACTGGGCCTCAGAGACAAACCCTGCATAGTTCAGGATTGCCATGGGCAGACATTCCAGTCCTTTTGCTCAAAGCCACTTTAATCTCCAAACCAAAAACAAAATAAAACTGTCTGCAAACACAAACAGAGTGCAAGTGTCTCAAAAGATGTGGCAGGAACAAGGGTCTTAACACTGGGGATGAACAGCCCACCTGCTTTAGCATTAGCCTGCGACCAGGGGATCTTGTATTCAATTGCCCGCTGCAGACTTGCTGTGTATGCTGGACAGGATGCTCTGGATTTCATCCTTATCCACAAGGCAAATTGGCAGCTTGATTTGCCTCTCATCAGGTGTACAGAAACCGAAAAAAGTGAAGAGTGGGAAAGATGATAGCAACCATGTCAGCATACACAGTACGTGTAAGAGCCTAGAAGGATGAAGAGACTTGTTTGGTTGTTGCTCCCCATCAAAAGGGCTGCAGGTCCCAGCTGATTTGGATGCTTTGCTGCCCCTATCCCAAGATACCTTTGTCAAAGTGCTTTACATATCCCGGCAGGTATCTTAGCCTGGAGGAAAGTTTAGCTCCAGGCCCCCAGCTGCAGTGCACAAATGCTCTCTCTCCAGGGCCAGACTAACTCAGGCAGAACTGATCTCCTCTGCCTCCACTCACAATTTCTTCATTTCATATGGCTTGGGAGCCATGACTGTTAATGGCAGCAGTCACCTCAGAGTAATGTCCACCTCTCAATCCTTAGAAATTATCCTCCTTTCAGCTTCCCCCTCATGCCCCACAAAAGGGTAGGTTAAATTCAAAACCACTGGGGCTAAATCTTGCTGAAGATGAGATGGGGTGCTGCAACAGCAGCAGGAGTCACCATCTACTCTTCAAGGCCCTGTTTACTGAAAATTCTTTTTCTGATCATCCTTAGACAGGTAAGCATTCACTGGAATGTGCAAAACATAAGGTATCATTTTGTCATATTTACTTGTCCTGCCCTGTGTTCCTGTTCAAAGAACCTGCAACAGAGAGGCTGCATCTCTGCCTTTATACAGCTCTTCCAATGAGGAAAAGCTTGATTTTTTTTTGTTTGCCTTGAACCTCATTCACTCAAGCTTAACCTTCTTAAGATCACTTTTGAAGCCAAGCCTTAGATCCCCTTTGTCTGTATGGAAAAGAAATTCAGGGGGAACAGGACTGGACTTCTACATTGGAGATGAGACTGCCTCATTGCATGTAAAAGGAGCAACTTTTATATTCTCAAGCACAGCTGCTGTTGAGTTCTGAAGTTGGCAGCTTCTTTCTTTGCTTAGGTAACTTCTTTTACTTCCACCTCCTCCCTCTGGTTTGCCTTTCATCCTTTTCTTACATCATTCCTCTTACTGATGTCTTGTGTATTGTCCTTATATGAGAAGTCGTACCCCCAGCAGTAGCCCGTGTATGTGTACACCCTGCCCAGCTTGTGGAGTGTCTGCAGTGCTTTGCTGTGGACAGCAGCTGCGGCTCTCAGGGAGCGGATTCCAGCCGGCCGCGCGCGGGAGGCGAGCGGCAGCTCCGGGCTGGATGGGAAGGGTGGCTGGTGGGAAACACGGCCCAGCTGACGTGTCTGCCCTCAGTGCTGCAGCAGGTAGCGACAGGAAGCCTTTGAGTGCAGACAAGCAGCAACAAGGATCTTGACAAATGGTCAAAAACTAGCGCTCGCTGCTGAAAAGAGCAATTGCAATGATTCATCTTCCCTGACCTGGTCCTTATGATTGACTTTAAGGCATCAGAATTTGAGGCTCAAAGATCATCCTGATAATGAAAGAAGATGAAAAATGAGGAGAAGAATTCTGTCAAGAATAAGGGCAGCTCTGTTAGAGGGAGTCTTTCTTTGCACAGCAGGGAAAAAAAACCTAAAGAAAACCAATCTTGCTCTTTGGATCAAGAGATGAAAGAAATATCAATGAGTAAGCAAAAGTTCATTAAGAATGCTTTGACTAGACACTTGAAACCTAATTTCATTTCTTCAGTCTTCCCACCTTCAATTGCAGCTAATGTTGAACCTCTACCTTGAGCACTTGCCACCCCAACCAAAAGTTTTCACAAGGCTGAATGCTTGTGATAGGGAGATAGACCCTGTCTATTACATCTGAATCCTGGGATAACCTGCCACCAGCATCAGTTTAAATTTCTCTGTTTTTTTCTTCCTTTTTCTTCTGAATTATTATTTAATAAAAGGGGTACATTTCTGTGAATATGAAATTCATCTTGAAATGGTCCATTTAGGCTGCCTGAGAACAGAAAAAACAGCAAGCAAAATCTGAAGTAGCCAAGGAGTAAGATAAAAACAAGGAAAAGAGGGGGTTTCCCAGTAGGGGTATGATTTGTGAGGAATTAAACAGTACAGTAAACAGTGATGTGTGCTTGCCATGATTTTTTTTCTTTGTATCTGTCCATCTACTGCCACCCACCCATCTATTTATATATGGAATATATGAGCTGGAAGTTGATTTGGAGCTGATACATGATGGTATTTTAAAAGGCATACAAAACTAAGAAAAAACAAGGCACAAGAATTTAGTATCATGTGGAGTGCAAATGATAGAAACAAGCTTTGATCAATATAAATTCACTGTGTCACAGTTCCAATGGACAACATAATCACATTTTTCTCTAAAGAAACAGACACCTTTGTAGGTGAAAGGTGTTTCATTTCCACAGTTTGGAAGGAGCTTAGGGGGGTTTTAACATTCAATATTCATTTGGTTGTGTCAATGACAAAAAGGAAATGTCAAATACCTTTTACTGTAATGAGGAAGTTCAGCTCAAACTGACACGGTTCACATTTTCTTAGGGCAGGATTTACAAGCATGCACTTAAATCTCATCGACTTCTCAGTCAAATATTAAATGTCTAATTTCCTTAAGCACTTTTATTTCACCAAGCTCCTTGGTTGCAGAAGTTGAAGTTGAAGCAGAAGTTGATCAAATTTTCCAAGTTAAAATCACTGCAGAGGATTTTGATGAGTCTGTAAATGGTTTTTTGATGCCATATCTTAGACCTCATCCCAGAGAATGAAGTAAAAGCAGGCAAGCATTCTAAAGCCACTACCATCTATTAAGCAATCCAAAAGCCCTGTGATCTCTTCTCCCCTCCCATGCCTTCTGTGGTTTCAGAAGCCATTAAACTGCTTTAAAAATGCACCAACAAAGAGATGAGACCTCAGAGCTGTGGTTTCTTATGCAAAAACATCTGACAAGATTTAACATGAACAGAGTCACTAATAAAGCTTCTCTGTACTGGTACATGTCCTACAGAAAACCCTTATAAACCTAAGGCTAGTGATCTTTGTCATTTGTCAGGATGAAGTGTAGGATTACTGAAACTATATGAAAGAAATGAAGGTTAAACTAAATTTTTGACCTGTTATACATAAAACCGGTGTCTGGTTAGCTTGACTCTCCTGCCTGGAGATGTCTTTCTTGATAATGCATGTGACCTTATTACTGTAGACTTTTATCTGTTCATTAAAGTGAAGAACTGTTTAAGACTACCAACCACTTCAAATAAAGCAATGCTTGGAAATAAACAGAACCCATATTCCAGGTAGGCCAAATGCTAGAAAAGTGATGTCACACTCCAGGAACCACAGCAAGCAGAAAAAAAAAATGATGCAAGGTAAGAGGAAGGGAGAAAAATAACTTCAAGTATTCTTCAAGAAAAAGTAAGTAGAATTGCACACCAGCTTCACCTTGAACTTCTGCTTGTAAAATCTGCTTACATGAGTTCAGTGCTGAGTAATGTTTGAGTCTAATTGAGCTGATTTTTCTTTAATGTGTTTTATCTGCCCTTGTCTGAACTTCTCAAAATCTCAATAAAAAAGGCTCAGTCATCTTTAAGTTATGTTTCTGGCATTAAAAACACATTTATGGTACTAGTACACCCATGCTCTCATGTCTCCCTGTTTTCAGTTATTTGCAATTTTTGACAAGAGAGAACTACTCTGCTGCCTGGGATGTGCTGCTCACCGTGGCCACGAGATACAGCTCAGGGGCTGAAGTGACTTCACAATGGAGGAAAGGCCACTTCTATTGCAGCAGCCCAATATTTAGAGTGAAGATGAGCCCAGGCATATCATGCAACTAAGTACATTTTTTTTCAAGGATGCAGCATCTCCCTTGTACCAGCACAGCTCAGGCACCAATTCCTCCCCCTTCTGCCACTACTGCTTTGCTCCATACAAGGAACAGACTTTAACAATGATCACACTGCCTCCCCAAATACAGGGGTTTCAGGAGCTTGTGAAATGTGCTCTGAATGCCATAGACTATCCCTACAAACAAGTTTTATTTTAACTGCTTAGTTATCAGCTTCTACTAGCTGGCAGCAAGGGATGAAAACTTTCCAGCATGGTCACAGCTAGTTTAGGAGGCCAGGAAGGATTGCAAAGAGGACTCAATCAGCAATAATTAACATAAGCAACAAATACTACACCAGCAGTTTCTAGGAGCTGCACGACACCACTTCACCTTTGTTGAGACTTGCATGTTTCATCCCAAGAGAGAATTCCAGAGTACCAATATTCTAATCATGCCCAAAGATGCCTCAGGAGTTAGACTACTTTAACCCTTCTGGTTCTTGACTCAGATAATGGTTCCTGATAGGAGGTTACTGTGGAGATTGAGCATGTTCAATTCAAGGCCTGCATCATAACAGAGGCTTCTTAGGTGGAGCCCTCACTGTGCAATGGCACTTCCACTGCCTCTTACAGCAGTACCTACTGACAAGGCAGACAAATCTAGGGTGCTGCCCCGCCAATGCTAATACTGCTTTCCTTGCCAGAGCTCCTAATGGAAAAGAATCTGAAAGTGTTGGGAACTTAGGCATAGTTGCAGTTCATCTTCTTCCATTCACACACAGTTGTGCTTCAGAACTCACAAACCTTTCCTTGAGAATCTGTCTGACATGTCACCAGCTCTCAGGGAGCTGTTCACTTCATGATATGTCCATCTTAGAATAACAAAATACTTCTACAGGTGTGCGGGGGGGGTAAGGAGGAAAGAAGCAATTTCATTCCCTCATGGAAGAAGACTTGGTGATGGCAAGAGGAGATGAAAAGGGGGTGCAAGACATTTTCTTTTCCCAGCACATTCTGCAGACAGCCTCGTACCAACAGTAAGCTGCTTTCCCTTACCCTCTTTCCTTCCACTCCAGAAAACCAACCCTTACTGCCTTCCCTGAGCAAATTTCAGACCTAGAGAGCTACCATGAGCCCAGACCTTTATGGTGACAGTGTGGACTATGTGCCTACAGTCATTTTGCTAACCTCTGATTCAAAAGGAGAAGAAATGAATTATTTCTCAAGCCAGCAGAAGCCACACATTTGCAAGGAGGCAATTTAGGCCACCTGGCAGGAGCTGTGTGTCTGTCCCTACAAGACACATTGCAGGAGACATCTAAATTAAGTCAACCTAATTTGAGGGTACAAAAAAGAAACTACAAATATATGAATGAAAGAGTCAGAAAATAGTAGCACGGTTGTGCAAAACAGGCCATATGGTTCCACATGGTTCTCCAAAGAAGCAAGTGCTCAACAGTTCTGAAGAATGTATCAAATTATATATTCCAACTGTGGTTATGTTTACATGCTATTGTAAGGGAGGAAATTCCTTCCTGACCAAAGATGATGATACTTCATGCTTTGAAAAATCTGAATGAAAATAACTGGATAATTTTTATGCATTACCACGCAACCACAAGTAATTTTCTAATTCTCATAAATTCCTTCAAATCTTTGACACCAAAACCAAAAGTTGACAAAAAATTTTATATTCTGACAAGAAATTATTTACCATAACATCAGAATAGTGAATTCTTATCTATTTTTCTTTAATTATTTATTATTGGAGAGATAATATCCAACTTCTGCACTCTTTCTGAACTGTTATGCTCACATTTGCCAGGTCTGCTCCATGACAGGAATGAACTGGTCCATGCCTTCTGAGTACATCTCTCTACAGCCACCTTCTCCCTCCACCTTGCCCCTCATAAGCCCATTTTTTCTTTATCCTGCACTTAATCCACCATGAAACCAAAGACATCCTCACTGTATTTTTAAAAGACTACGTCTCCCATCTTAGCCAATGCTCTGAACCTTGAACTAAGGAGAATGGAAAAGAAGCCATCACTGGTAAAGCTTAGGCTGCAGATGCCAGAGCTTTTAGCTGAGCCTGTAAAGACTCTGATTCTCTGTAGACTGAATACAGAGTACTGCAGAAATTCAAGCCAACCAATTACGAACATTATTATCTTCTTTAGTAAAGTAACTGAAGCTTTACAAGCACAGTTTTGGCAGCAGCAAATTAATGGACTATCATTAAGGACTCAACAGTTGCAGACTTTGTTTTTACAAAAAACGAAGCTATTTGTCACATTAACACAGAAAAAGGACTGAAATGCCAAAGCATATATACTGTAGGCCTTTGGCAAAACGTTGACAAGTTTGAGGAAGCCCTTGCCAATACTAATGATGAGACAATGCAGATGGAAGTACTGCTGATCCACATCCAAACTTAGGAGCTCAGGGATATTCTGATCCAAGTCTGTAGCCTTGTTACAGCTTGCACAGACTAACAGTTTTACAGCAGTCTCCTCCTGGATCTGGCTATGCACTGAGTGACCAATAAACCTTCTAAGCATGACCGTAGCACGCAGCATTCTTCACTGTCACAACAACGCTCCTTGGGAAAACGTGGGAAGTACACATTTGTCACTCAGGCCCAGCACTGCAGCCACTCAGAACACAACTCTGGATGGCTAAAGGACTCCAGGCTGGGCAGTGCAAAAAGCTGGGCCTCAATTCTTTGTGCTTTAGGACAACTGTCAGTGAACTGCTACAAGAACAATGCTTAGAAACATCAATTCTAATTCTATCCACTCACTGGTGATGAACAAACTCCTCCCAGTTAATAGCATTATCAGAATGCCCACAGAAGTTCCTTTGGTTAATTATTAGCTGATATAACCTCACTTTTCAGAAAGATGCTGGTTTAGATCAGATTTTTGAAAGAAATTAAAAAATCTGTTAGGAAAACAACAAGGTCTTCTGGTGGCCTTGTTCCCACTGAAGTTCAAGGGAACGTTTCACAAAATGCTTCTGACTCTGGATTTCCCAGTGGAAGTTCTGTCTTGCAACCTTCACTGCCCAGTATTACATACAGGTGCACCCCTCCAGTGCATCCCATTCTGACAGCCGTGTGTCTCCATCTTAGGCCAAAGGCCTGCACATGGGTAGTGTCTCATCTCACAAGCTGACACAGCACCCTCGAGCTGTAGAGGCAGAGGGTAAAGCTCAGGTGCATAACCTGAGAGCTCACAGTCCAGGCAGACTGCTCATAGAAGCACAATTTAGAGTTTGAGACTATTCGCAGTTTTCATCCAGCACAGCAGAACTGCCTCTGCATTACTGTGCAAGCTTCCACTCCCACAGTGCAGAAAGTTCACCAGCACCCAGACAATCAGCCACTGAGCTGCTGCCACCCAGCTCCTCCAAACAACAGCTTCCAAGCTGGTACAGCATTCCCAGCTGGACATCTCCGTACTCGTGGGCTAGGGCAAGCCCCAGTGAAGTGACATCCTTCCCACAGAAGTCCTGGAACTCTCACTGGTCTTCCTAGATCTGCAAGGCACTGTAGTCTACATGATCTGTCCTGATGTTCTTCATCCAGCATGATTAGCTGGCAAAAGGGAAACCCTGGTATGTGAAAACCTGGGTCAGCAGCCTCTCCTCCACTATACCAGACCCACAGTCTCTTAGCAAAGCACACTGACACCTACTGAGGGCTACACTACACTTCCAAAACGTCCTCTAAGCAATCTTATGTTATTTGAAAGTTTGCAGGTATGTCATGTTTCAAGCAAAGGCTACAGATCCAAGATAGGTCACAGCCCTAGAAAGACAGAGTCTCTTTTTTTAACAGTGGAAACTAAAAAAATGTTCACAATGGAGCACAGAAAGGAAGCAAATGCTCAGCAGACATTACAACTGGCAGGAACCTGCCCCAAAAATCCTGAAGGCTAACACAGGTATGTACAGCAACCAAGTGTAATAGAGCAATTTTCCCCAGGTGCAAGAGTGTATTTGCTGCATGGATGACTGCACTGGGCAGCCACACTCTGTAACTACACCCCAGTTATCTCCAGAGCAAGAAACACTGCCCATGCAGTTTACACGTGGCCATTTTAAGACCCACATATTCTGGGGAAACCAAGCCATCAACGTATTTTATGCTGTTCAAATACAGAAGCTGAAATTCTTATCCCAAAGAACTGAAAAGCCTTGCTCAATGCTCATTGTGATATGCTACTTAAATGAAAATATGCCAGCATTGCTATTTGAGCTGATTCTGCCAGTGGTATGAACAACATAAATTAAATCTAATTATACAGATTTAGGCCACAGAGAACTAGAACTTGCATGAGACCAGCAGAATATCATCCTCACTATTTGGAATGCCCTCTATAGACAATATAGGTGTTTATTTTTGTGCTTATAGAAGCAGAAAGCCCATTTTGAAAATGCTGACATAAGTTGGGCTGCTGCACACATTCACTGAGCCTGGCTGGTCCACTAAGAAAAATGCAAGGAGGAAACAGGGCACACATATCTGCCTTGTGAGCCTCCTCTCTCTCCTCACCCTGCTCCTTTTTCCAGGGCACAGAACTGTACACAGCCATTGCAGGCAGAATGTGTTATAAGAATTTGTCTTTGTAGTCAAAGGCAGAATAACAGCCAGAAACCAGGATCTGCTCAGCCAATGACATGGCACACATTAAAAAGCCTTCCAGCTTACGTTTCAAAACAAAGAAATCTTGATAAGCCTAAAGGCAGCAGCTGCTGCCAGCAGCATGCAGCCATCCCTACCTTGGGGACACCTGCTGAGCTGCTGCCTGTTTAATATTACATTAAAACAGCAGCTTTCCAAATAATGAATTATGTATCTGTAGTAAAGCTGTGGCACTGGGGGCTGGGAGGACATGGTTTGGAATCGAAGAACCATTTGGGTTAATGGTCTGCAAGGCTGGAAAAAAAACCAAAACTGATTGGCTTCATGATTTGTCAAGAGCCTCAGTCAGGGAACAGAAGGACTGAGGGGAACATAGCAAGTGTCCCCTACTCTTCCCTTGTACGGTTTTTTTATTAAGGGCAATCAGATGAGCTTGAAAATCCCTAAAAGGGGATATAAATCAAAAACATAGGGAAAAGTAACAGGGCTATAAGCTTGTATGGCTTGTGACTGCAGCCAGTTTCAGTGTTCTAGAATTAAAGACACATTAAAGGTTCCACTGTATTATGTTCTTTATTTAAATGGCTCATACTGTGAAAGCAGAAACCAAGACAGCAGTAAACTACTGTCTTCAAAGTCTGTCTCTGCCAGTTACCTCTATGTGAAAACTCTATCCACGGTCTCCGAAGCAAACCTGCAAGCACTTGCCAAACAGACACTGCTTCTCCAGCCTTGCAGAGAGGTTTCAATTCTCGTGCCTTGTTTAATTTAAGATTATCAGCTAGGTTATCCAGATGCCTAATTGTGAAAACATTACATGCTTGTAATGACCATAATGAAGGAGCATATTTCTAAATGCACTCAGTGCTTCAATGCATTTGAAGCACTTGTAAGCTTCAAATGCTCCTGTTTGTAGATATTCTACTCCTGTCTATGAGTCTAAATATGAGGAGGGCTGATTCTCAGGAAGCCAACAGTAGAAAGAATTCTTTGTACCATACTCCTGTATTCTAAGACGAACATCATCTAGTCCAGCACTGTTACTGTTCTGTCCAATTAAAAACATCCAACACAGCTTGGATGGCCTTTTTCAAATAGAGAATAGTCACACAACAGTAACTGCAAACGAATCATAAGTCTATGAAAACAGAAGTGATGATTTCAGTGTATGCTTTAGCTATTAACAAATAAATCAAAGAAACTAAAAAATTATTCTCCATTGTTGGAACATGCTTTTCACATAGAATTAAACATAAGTGTTCTGGGAGAACAAGCACAGAGACTGAAACTACTTTCCCAGGTTATATTGTGCATCAGGTATTTTTTGTTGAATACAGCCTTTGCTGTATTCAACAAAAAAACAAAAAAATTCTTTGAATGCCACAATGAGAAAGTCCTACATCCCAGTGGAGAACTGAGATACAGAGACACTCAATGATTTCCAGTATGACACTGGCTATCAGCTATCAGACTCAGAATAAAAAAAGACAGCTACCACATCCAGGCACCCAGATTAATCAAACATGGATTGTCACAAAGCAAAGAATATTGTTTAGAGGGTTGGTTGTGTGGAACTGCAAAGGCAGAGCCAGCCCTAGAAAGCAGAGAGCAAAGAATGAAAGGAAAAAAGCTGAACAGCATGAAGCTTGTTCTCCCAGCACAGGACGGGAGAGGAAAGGAGGCCATTTTCTCATCAAAGCAATGCTCTCAAAACGGGAAAGCCACATAGGAAATTAGGAGTGTACTGTGTCTCACAAAGCTGCTCCTTTGCTCAGCAGCTCCAGAGGTTGCCTGGCACCTGCTCTCTCTGGAGAGCTTTATCTGGTGAGCTGAAGTCGCCGCTCTCCCAGCAGCGCGCACAGGGGTCCCTGAGAGGCGGCGCAGTGTTGGCCGACTCTGCCTCTGGGGCACCACGATTCTTGGCAGCACTGGCCCCTCTGGCTGCTGAATCCCAGAGCCCTTGGAGACAGTGGCCCAGAACCCACAAAAGCCTAGATTCCACTCAGATTTTAATACTGATGAGGGAGATTAGCACCAGGGCCACATGGCTTTGCAAGTCATTTACTGAACAACAGACATGTCTCTGTGGTGTCCTGCCAGCTCCTTTCGTATCTCCCAGCCCATGGAGTCCAGCACACCATTTCCTGGGGGCACCAACAGCTCGAAACAGTCAAGTGTACAGTCAGGATCCAGACTGTTTGTGGACTCATCCTCTACACCCAAGCATCTTGCTTTGATCTCAGTTACCACCTCAGGGTATCACCATTGCATGCTTGCACCTTGCTGCATCCCAAGCCTATGGAATGAATTTATTTGTAGGGATTTTTAAGACTGATTTCTAATCAAGGAAACAGTCCTAGTAAATAACACACCAATTCAAGAAGTAAGAATTATCCAGGCCCTTTTCTCCCTCATCATGAGGCTTTTGTTTTGCTTTCTGAACTGGAGCACCCACCAGGTGAGTGCAATAAAGAGTTTAATAAAACACAAAGGGTTAGGTCACATTGCTTGGTCTTCAGAGTTGAAAGAAAAGCCACACACTATCACAATTTCCAGGTCCACCTAATGATGGATCTATCTAAGCTCCTTTTTTCTCTTTGCTAACCCTGCTATATCAAACTGGAGATACATGGTTGGGTTAACTGCATGAAGTACTAGCAGAAAAGCAAAATCACAGTGGCCCCTTTTCAAAATGACTGCCATAGATGCAAGGCATCCTCATTTCTGGTCCTGTACCTTATTCCCCTCAAATCATAGTGTTGTATGGATTGAATGCTTCCTTTTGCCAGGACAGCCTCTCAACTTTCATAACGTGTATAAAACCATTCACCCTGTGAGCACATCAGAGGAGGACAACAATCAGGCACAGACAAAATGAAGCAGAGAGGTAACAGAGGTCAGGTTCAAATCCTGCCATTAGCATGACCAGCCTTGAAGGTCCCCAGAGACAGAAGCTTTAAGAATACTAAAAGCAAAGTTGAAAGTCTTGTAGGTCGACATCATGCAAAAATGACCTAATTGTGAGCCATCAAATATCCTGAGGTTGCTGGACATGGGCTGCTCTTCTCAGGCAGCAGCCAGCTGACCCCCTCCTAGGAGTGGCAGCCACATCACTTGTCTGCTGCACATGGCATTTTCCCAGCAGTTCCGTTTGCTGAACACAAAGGGTGAGCCCACAACATTAAAGAACGCTCCCATCCTTTGAAGTTCAGGTTGTTTGGCTTGCCTGGCTGCAAACTAAAGCTGCACCTTAATCATCCAGCTTTGAAGTCCTGTAAATCTACAGCTGCAGAAAAGTAAGGACCACTTGGCAATAAAACATTCATTATTAAATTCTTTCGAATTAAAGTGGAAAAGGCTTTCCTGAAGTTGAAACTTTCTTTTTTGCCCACTAGGAATGAAGACATAAGTGAAAAATTGACAATGACTTGCCAGATCAGAGGTAAATACAACTATACGACATCTTACAGCCCAGTTTTGAGTAGTATTGAGCCAGTGCTCAGGAAATGGCCAAAGAAAACAACAAAAAAAAAAAATTGGAAAAAGACAGAAGGTTTTATGAGAAAACAGAAGGTTTTAACAACAGTCTGCAGAAGTAAATAAATAGCTTCATTTTTTTGATGCCTTACTTCAGGTGTGTGTGTGGATGTAACTGATAGGAGCTTGACAGAGGTTAAAATGATATTAGGAAAAAATGAAGGAATATTAGAATGCAGAATCTGTTATTGCTGCATGTTTAACAGAGATATGAGTAGGGTAAGGCTGTGTCACCAAATGAGACCTACGGGAAGTCTCCACAGGCCCAACAGCCTGCACAGCAAAGGATATACAGCAAGAGAAAACACTTTGGCTTGGGTGTTTCATTTCAGGCATGCCTGGAAACTCTTGCAGCCCCCACAAAAACAAGCAGGGAATTCAAAACACAGTGGGGCCTGGCCTGGAATACTAGTGAGGAGATAAAATGGTGCACTGTGAGAATAAATCTCACTTGAAAAGAAACAGGCTTCAGCTACAACCTGGTATAAAAGAGCTAAGACACAAAATCCTGCACTTCCTGGGATTTCAGGCTATAAGACTTTGGAGAATCAGCTTCCAGTTCCCATCTCTGCTGACCACTTCCTGTATTAATCTAGGCAAGATCCCTCTCAAGGCTGAACCAGGAGCATTTACCTGGCAGTTTTGTTTCCCATTCAACCAATATTTCTGGCCATGAACTTGACCATAGCCCTGCTTCTGTCCCTAGGCCATCTGAACCTGTGGGAAAGAGGCCACAGATCGTACACTAATCTCAATCCTCCTCGTGGTTTGCTCCTTCCCTGTTCAGAGACACAGAGAACAGCAAGGTCAGATCCACTGGAGCCCGTGACTACTACAGTTTTTATGCAACCACATTTTTGATGCTATGCCTAGGGCACTCTAATCATTTAGTGCCTTTGAACAACCACATTTACTTACTGGGAAGGATGTCCTTATTCAGATGACAGTAAAACCCTCTGCAAATTAAGTGCTTTCTGAAAGGGAGTTAAAGGGGATTGCCTTAAGTAACTGGATGGGAAGTGGCTCAAAACCTGTCAGGAGTCCAGCTTCTTCAAAGCAAGATTAGTGACAGACTGATACTGAACAGCTCATGGAGAAGCTCAGCTACCTCAGCATTTCCCATCAGACACACACTGATTTAGCACTGCCCTTCCCAGACTGTCCTGGAAGCAAGAAGAGAAAAGATAGCACACAGCAGAGAGGGCACCAGAAGGAATCAGGAGTCTCTACTCTGCCAGCAGGCTTAATTCAGGAGCTGTTCTGGACAGCTTGATGGATTTTGCAGATCACATGGCTTTTGGCAGAAACAGGCTCCAAGAGTGAGCACCCTCAGTTCAGCTGGCTGACACTTCTCCTGTTGGTAGTGACTCGCTAAGAGTACAACTGGCTGCTGCTCCCTGAACATCCCTCAGTCGTCTCTCCTCTCCTGGCTGTACCATCAGCCCCAGCCTGCAATGCAGACACAGGTAGGACAGGCACCTTTCCTCAGCCCCTGTCTAGAAACACATTGCTACTGTGGCACATACCATGAGGGAACGAAGCACTGGACAGCTGGGTGCCCCAGGAGATGAGCAAAAATCTTCCTATGCCCCTTGGAAAGTGGCATTTATATGTACACGTGTGCAACAAAACTCTAAATTTATCACAATTAAATTAATAATCCAGTTATAATACTTTTTTCCTTCTTTTTAATAAAAGCTTTACTGAGATTATTCTATCTTTAGGAATTTCTGAATTACTGCGTAAATTTGTGTACGTGCATACACATTTCACTCGACAAAATGCCAAATAGTTGGAACCAGCATCTACAGGTCAGCTTAAAAATTATCACATCTCAACTGCTATCCCATTTTAAAACAGGAACCCAGAAGAAAAGCAAAAGGTAATGCAAATTTGTTTTCTTTAACTCTTTTTCCAAAACATTTTCCTCAACTGTACACCAGTGACGAAAACCTATACAATTCCCATTTGCATGTATCCCTTAGAAAAAATTAATATTCAAACAAGGAATTAGAGAAATGCACATATTTAGTAAACACCAAGATTCATAAATGCCAAGTAATATATATAAAACTAGCCAGGTTAGTAAGTCAGATTCCTCAGATCCTGTGGGACTAATGCATGTCCCAGACACATGAAATCACTGCCATTCACCTTTATGCAAACCCCACATCTGGACTGCTGGCTAAACAACAAATGTCACAATGAAGACACATACAAAGAAAGAAAATAATTTATCATCAATGTGTGTATTGGGAGTTTACTACACTGTCAATTTCTATAATGCTATAGGCAGATTGCTCTCATGAAGAGTTTTGTATGTACCTGGAGAAAAATCAATATTTCCTAAAAAAGCCCACACAGCAATTCACAAAGTGAACCTCATAACAGTAAGCTGAAAAATCTCTGTGGAGTCATGCACTCAGGCACCCCTACACAGGAGAGATGCAAAGAGGAAATGTGCTGTTCCTTCACTAAGTATCATTTCTTTTATTATTTCAGTGTAGATTGAAAATAAAATGCTCCTTTTGCACAAAAGAGACAAAAAATAGTGGACCATTACTCAGCTGCCTACCTAAACTTATCTGTAAAAACAAACACACGCATTCTCTGTTGCTGTTTTGTTCTGCATCAGGGATTCCATCCCTGTGCAAAACACATGCTTCATGTTTAAAGAGTTAAACATCCTCTCGCTTAGTCGGCTTTTCTGAATGTAAAATACAAGATAATAACATACACTGTATCTTGAACCAGAACTGCACACAGCCTAACAAAACCCCCTGTGCTAAAGGACAGGCAGCATGAATAGATCCATTTCCACTGCTTGTTAATTCAAAATAAATCCTTTACTGTGATTTAAAGCAAAACAGACAACACTAAACACATCAAAAATATCGTGACTTACCCTTGCGGAGACACTTGCTTTTCTTAAGATATTTGGCAGTAAAAAACGGCATGGCTGCAACACTGAGGTTTCAGCCAAAGCTGACCTTTTATTATCAAGTGCTAAGAGCAAAATGAACAGACCAAAGAGAGAAAGCAAATTATTATACCAGATCTTTAAAATGCTCAGAGATGAGCAAAGGGAATTCAGAGTGGGATAAAGTATGTCAAGTTGCACGGTGGGGATTGCAGATATCTTTCTGCTCATTAGCACTGCTGTTCGAGTTATTTAAAGTGTGCTCGGGGGAAATGAGGACAATTTCCATGACAATATGTACAGTATCATATAAGGAGGAAGCATTTTTTCAGGCAGAACTTCTGCATTACTCAGCTGCTACAGCAACATATGTTGAAAAGAGAAAAAAAAAAACCAACACAACAGGTTTGAATAATGTAAAAAAACCTGATTATATTAACCAGTCCTTGTCCTGAGTGGAAAATGTAGCACTATAAATCTCCTGTCATGTCTTTGGGTTATCTCTTCATTTCCTACTTAGGCACTTCTGGCCATCTCCTTATTTCCACTTAGGCACAAGAAAACTTGCTTCAGGATGTTTTGAATCCAGACAGTCATCCCACTACCCTATGCCTCAGTTTCCCTGTTTTTCAAATGGGGCAACAGTGTGACAGTACTTTTATTTAAACAAAACAAGATCTTTGAGACTCTTGGGCAGTGGGTAATAAGAGAAGAACCAGGGCTTAACCCCATTGCTTTGTCCCATATGATTACAGCTGTTTATCTCCCCTTAGTCCACCATGCTGCTTTTAGGTCTCCTAAAAATCTTTTGCTTTTATTCAACCAAGGTGACCTCATTTTGAAATTCAATCTTATTCCTGTTGCTTCTGCTGCCTCTCTGGAGTGTTTAAGGCAGTTTGGTACTGACTTAATATCTTTTTGAAATCCATATAGTTGGGACAGTGCATTTAATGGCAATGACATTATCAGTGTTTGCCTCCTAGTCACCTATCTCTAATTCACTCCACCACAGCATATGGGCAGGCAACACCTTGGAATATAAAGGACAATGCCAGAAATTTGACTACCCAGTCTTGGGCATCCTAATGTTTCTGTGCTTCAAGTCCTTCTATGTGTAATGACTCAAAGATGGAATTCACCCTTTTAAACGTTCATGGATTTATAGGAAATGCATAAATACAAATAATCCATACTTCCAGTGGTGCTTTAGCTCTTGACTTTTACTGATTCCAGTCTTTGGGGTACTGCCAAGTGATCAGTGCACCAAGACACAAGAAAGCAGCTACTTGTCAGCAAGGGAAAACATTTTGTAACCTATAACCATTAACCCAGTGACTGGATCTGAAGTCAGCTTTCTAGACTGGCAAAGGAACTGATCCAAAGGAAATCAGTAGTACTCTCATAAGGTAAAAGAATATACAGCACTATAATGAAGACTGTAAAAACCAGGGCTGCACTTCACAATATGGAACTCCTAGCTGTGCCTTTTCTTGAACCATTTGTTGTCAGCATGGAAACAAATATTAAGTTTTTTGGGAATAACAAGTTTTATGCTCAAGAAAAATCCATTCAGCAAGCCATCTGAAAAACTTCACCACAGTTTAGAATTCATAAATCCCATGATATTCAATAGGATGTCATTGCTCTTGTATCTGTACCATCATATAAAAAAAAACAAAACAAAAAAACCACCACAAACCCTGAAGCAAACAACCCAACAACTGTCTGCTCTTTCATTAGATAGTTTTGAAATCAGCTGACAAGACTTCAGACATAAATAATTCTTCCATAGCACACCTGAAGCTAAGGTCAGGTTAACATGATATTGTAAAATCCCATTTGGTTCTTAAGCATGTATGGAGCAGAGAGGAACAGTAGAAAGGAAAGAGATGAGAAAAGAGTCCCTATGAGTCAGTGACACAGGCAACTGCCATCTGTGAACCACTGCAGGCTGTGGGTTGGACTTGGGGAATGTACAGTATCATAAAAGGAGGCAGCATTTTTTCAGGTTGAACTTTTGCATTACTCAGCTGCCACAGCAACACATCACCTTGGAATGGGGGCCCAAGCTTGCTACTGCTCTGCCTTGGAGATGGCCCAATCTACACCATATTTAATCTGGAAACACTGCCTGATCTTGTGTCATAAAAAAAAAAAAAAAAAAAAACCAAAAAAACCCTCACACTTTCTCCCAGATTTAACATAATTTATGGCCTCACAAATCTTTCCATGGATATCTGGAAATATTTGGGGATATGGGCCCTTCCCATCACTCCTAATTCCTTCCAGGAGACCCTAAACAAAAATTTGCTCTAGAATCTGGTTATTTTGAAGGGGAAGTTAAAGAGTCAGGATAAACTCCAAGTTCATTCCTGAACCTCATGACACTTCCTCGTGCTATCACTGTGTGGTACATGGGAAAAGATGTCATGCCCAAACAGCCCTCAAAACACCAGCTTCCTCTTTGCCAGCAAACACGTCCCACACGCAGAGAAACACCAAACTGGAGTTCCTGATGAACTAAGTCTGTGTTTTTGTACTCAGCAAATTAAAAAAACAACCCAAAACCCAACCAGTAAAAACCACAGCACAACCACAAGGGAACTCCCTTCTCTGCCAGTTTAACACAGGGTCAAACACAGACTAAGGCAGTAATCCCTCCCAGCTGCCTAAGATCCTGGCCCTTTAATGACCTTGCACAAACCCCTAGTGCTTTTAACTCCAGTACCCTATTTTCTGCCTCATTTCCAGCTCACTCTGCCCTTGGAGCTAAAAACAGAGGTTGCCCTCCTGTTAGACTTGCAATTTCCAGGGAGAACTTTGAACTTATGTAAACAAGCATTTGTACCTCTCATCCAGGGCTATTAAACACAGGATCTCTCTCTATCCCTCCCCACCTCCTACCACCACAGCCTACTTTGAGAAAACCTAAGACCTTGTATCTTCATGATGAGAGAACTGTTTCTTTATCCTCTGTCACTCTTCTATTGCTCAGGCACAGCATTCCTTAATCAGCTCTCAGAACAGACTGAAATCAGGTAAAAATTTCCATCCTGACCAAAATCTGCAGACACTAAGGATAGAATAGAATGAATTGGACCCAAACCATCAAATGGCCACCATCATTCACCCACTGTTAAGACTGCTTCCTTTAGTAATCCTTTTAGAAAGGGCTAGATACATCTGGGACTGCAAGAAATCAAAATTTTTCTGTTATGTATCATTGTACCAAAACCACATTAATGTACGATTAGTAGGTTCCTTCTGTTTTATTCATCCTCCTTCCTTCAACTTCAGATCCCAATTCAGAGAGTGCACTTGGGAGTGCACAGAGCACAGCCTTTACTACTAGCAGCAGGCTAAGTAGTGTGGAGAAAAGCACCCATGGCTCTTTATTACTGCATTTTCTGTAATACATTTCAGTCTCATGTTTCAAAACACTTTACTGAAAGACAGCATCATCCTCTCCATCTTACAGATGGGAACTGCAGAAAGGGACTGTGACTTCTGTATGCCCACCACACAATTAAAAAGGGAACAACAGGGAGATTTTTCTGGTATGTAAGTGAGCAGCACATAGCTTTTTGGTTCCCCTTCTCTCTCCCAAGAAGAGAGAGGCCCAAGAAGATTTTACCATCTTAGATGAACAATGAAATGACTGACAGCAAACATGAAAACTCATTTCTATTAAAGGTCATTAGTTGTTTGCACATGTTGAAATTTTCCACTGAATTGCAGCCTTGGGGGATTTTCTGCTGTTATTTCCCACCTGGGCCCAGTTAGCATGAAGCTCAGGGAGAAAGGCAGTAAGACACAAGATTAATGCTACAGGATCTCATCACAGACGATGTGATAAGGCTGTGTGGCTCTCACAGTGCTCGAATGCCAGTGAGGGGTGGGCAGGAGGGTGGAGCAGGAGGGTTACTCCATCAGGCACTAACACCTGGCTGCTCTGCAATGGCAGCCGGGGGAGAAGCAGGTGCTCCCTCCCTGGCTCCAGCACCGTGTCCAGGCTGGAAAGGGAAACAAGGCTCTGCAGCCCAGCAGGGTAAATGGGCAGGCAGGAGGCTGTCAGAGGATGGCATCGCCGTGTGCTGGGCAAAAGCTGCTCTGCTTTGCAAGCCCAGGCACAGGAGTGACACCAGATGGCTGCAACAACACCTCAGCCTGCTTCCATACCCCAACTCCTATTATATCAGATGAAAAGAGCATGCACTCAGGGTACCAATTTTTAAAAAAATTCTCCCCCTACAAAGTGACCAGGAGAGATTTCTATCTGTTGCTGATTGGACTGATAAAAGCAGGGTTTTTTTTCCTTTCAGCAGTTTAGAACTGAGCCTGCCCTAGAACAAGTAGGGTCATTTCAGTCTGTGACCACATACATAAATTGTATCTACAGAACAAAGGAATCTCAGGTCAATTAAAAAGATCCTGTGGCTATAATATTCTTCTGGGAAGATGCCATCTACATATGCTTATTACAGCCACATAAATCCCACCCCCTCATTTGCCTCAAGCGAAGTAATTGTCTTTAAAAGCAAGCAAAATAATTATTTTTCCAACATACTTGTCGTCATTAATTATGGCCAGAATAGCCAAGTAGGAGCTCATGCCCAGGCTTTTAAATGCTTGTAGCTAGTTAGCATGGCTGCCTGTAACTTTTCAGCTTTTTCTGCAGTGTTAACATTAACATACTGTGGCTTCATTAAATCAAGGCATCCACTGATGAGCTAAGTATGATTCATCTGAGAACACTGAGACCCTTCATGCTTATCTGTCCCTTAGCAAGGATGGGGTTTAATGTATGCCACTGTATAAGTATATTCGAGCACTGCTGGCTGTATTCCTAATGTCACATTCAGGCAAACACGTTCCAATGAAGAATAGATTTTTTTAAAACACAACAACTGGAAGTTGCAGGAATTAAATGGCAGAAATCCAGCGAGTTGAAGGCATTTCATAGGCCACTTCTGCAAAACTATGTGGCATTAATCAACAAACATGGAATACTAGCTTCTGAAAAACCAGAATGAAAACTTTGGCCTGGCTCCTGTACTTCTCCCTGAGCCAAGTCTCCCACTGCACTGAAGTTGATGGGACTTTCACTGCATAAAGGCTGCAGAGTTTGCCCTACTTTTCTCCTTCTTTTTTTTTTTTTTTTCCCTAGTTTAACAGCACAGGCAGTGGTAGGGAAAGACATGCTGTTTCCCTGCTGCATGGATAGATGTGCTGGGTAGATTTTATGTGATGAAAACCCACCTGCTTCAGCAGATTACAGTGCAAAGTCCACAGATAGCTTCCAGAAGGCATTTTTATCTTAACTGATTTCTTGACTGACATGTTTTTAAAGTAACAGTGACTTTTGTTGGTCAACCAGCCTGAACATTTCTGGCTTCTGAATCATTGCCACTCTGGGCATTCATAAATATCAGGTCAGCCCACCAAAATCAGGAGATGGGTTTCCAACCAATGGCAATTTTTCATTATTATCCATTTTCTAGTTTCTGAACCTTGGCAGTTCCTATTTGGTATCTTTATTTTAAATCCATAAGCATTAAGAGATTGTTCTTTATTGATGAAAGCTGCAAGTTTTACATAATCATAGTATTTAGAATTACGGTTTTCAAGGGAAAACACATTCACAACGAGACAGTATTTGACTTCAGGCCTATGTACTCTCAACGGGAAACCCCAGAGCCTTGTCACATTTTTCTTAATTCATTTTGGAAATGAAATAAATTAAATTATTCAGGTACTCAGAACAGGATGAGGACAAAAGTATCTACAGCACTTACGAAGCAGAACAAGACAAAATGGTAAGTCTGTAGTGCTTAGTTGAGACACTGACAAAATGAACCGATTGGTAACACATTTTTTACTGCCTCAGCTGGGCACAAAGCATGGCTTTTAGTGACAAGTAAACCACAACAGAATAAATCACGAAACCTGTAAAAGCTGTGAGAGTGGGGAAGGAGCCTTTGCCTACAGCCTCAGCACAGGAAACAGATGTAATTCTGTTCCTAGTCCTACTAGCAAGAAGTTTAGCACAGACACATGATCAGAATCATGGAAACTGAGACAAAGCAGAGCTGCTGGTCAGAAGCCCCAGACAAGCCCCCCACAGTCTCTTGCTGGATCCTCCAGCACAGCCACTCAGAGCACCACAACTCTCCTCCTCGTGCACTACTGAGACAAGGAAAGGCCCCGGGCACCAGTTAAGGGAAAAGGGTTTTTTTTTCTCTTCAGAGTAAGCTCCGATTTTCATCCTCATTACACAATTGCCGCTCCACAGTCCCTCAAGCATAGATAATGTACCACAGCAATGCCAGTCACCATGCAAACCTCCCCAGGCTTTTACAGGGAAAGGGAAAGAGGAATAAAGTAGTAAAATGCAAATCAGTCACACACTGAATTTCAAAGCTGCCTTTAATTACAATTTCTTCCTGTTTCCCTGGATGTCTGGAGCACAGCTCTAAGCAAGCCAAACTGATAAACAGACTCCTGATCATCTTATTAAACTCATTCAAGCATATAACATCTGCCTTGGCAAGTCACTGGCCTTGAACAGAATCTGAATTCTGTGCTACAGTCAGGCAGAAGAATCAAGGTACTATACTTCAGTATTTCTATTTTCACATCCCTCCATTGGGCATAGAGTGAGACAGAACTTCTCTTTCACACACAAATGTGAGGAAACAGACAGCACAGGTTCCTGTAAGACTCCTGAACAAGAATGCATCTTCTTTAAGGGTCACACCACTGCTTTCCTGGGACTGCACAGGCGAGGATTTCTTCTTTTCAGATGACACCTCCTCAGGGCAGAAACTTGACAATGAGCTTTCTATTTTCCCTTTGCCTCTACCAGAGATGACAGCAGGCAAACATCTTCTCTTCAGAACGGACAATTACACCAGTTTTTATCTCAGCTAAAAACCAGGCTTATTCAATGCAGCAAAAGCTGCCTGCATTTCAAGGTACAGCAGGAGAAATAAATACAGCCATGACACTTGGCCAAATTCTCAGTCAGCAATAATAATGTCAGCATAGCCCAATTCATCCTCAGCTGACAGATCTTACCCCACTTGTTTCCAGCAAAACCACAGCTGAGAGCTTTAGGCTTGTTCCCTGAGCTCCAGGGCTAGATTTATACTAGGAGCCTTTCCAGTGGTGCCAGAGGGGTAAAGGCTGAAGCATCATTCCAGTACACCATCAGCTTAGACTAATGGAGCTGCAGACCTGCTACCATAACACATCCTGTAGCCCTCGCTGACAACACCGTCGTGTAAAGACAGGTGATGGATATTGAACTGCACTGGCAATGTCTGCTAAGGCAGATGTGGTCATCAGGGAGGACATCTATTTTCACCCTTGACCAGCAAAGAGAGTATAGTGTACATTCAGCTCTAGACTGATACACCTAGAGTAATTTAAGCATTTAATTTATTCACAGAAGCATCTTCACAACAGAACAGAGACAGAAGAAATGAAAGTGTATTTCAAGGAGATCATAACAGTTTTTAAATTCAGTGCAAATGGGTTTGGCCTAAATTAAAACCTCTTAAGATACTACATTTTGCAGAAAGTATTTCAATGTCTTTACTGATAAATATGTTTCTTATCTAAAAGCTGATCTACAACAGAAGAAAAGCTCAGGCAAAAGCAATCAATGCAAAAATTAAGTAAAAACATTTGAAAGACAGTTTGCTGTCTTGGGAGAACACAAAATTAATTTTTTGCTTTGCTGAAAAGTAATTTCAAACTCTCTGTCATCTGATTTTCCCCAGGAAGCCTTAACTGACATGTTTCCCTAGATTTCTTACTCTGAAATCATCACCTTCACAGCAAAGATTGTAGCCAAGTGATAAAAAAAAATTCTGAGAAAAAATAGAACCCCACAACAAAGCCCAAAGCCCCCCAAACCAACAGAAAAAAAAAAAAAAAAAAAAAAAAAAAAAAAAACCCCCCCCCCCCCCCCCCGACGAAACAACACTTTTACTTTTCTCCAGTGGTATCTAGATTAAGCCCTAAAAGCTTCTCTTTGTTCACAAAAGGCCCTGCAGGTGAGAGTGTCACAGGGGCTCAGACAATCCTTTCCCAGTGGAGTTGCACAGACAGCAGGAGACATTTGCACACTCTGTGTTCAAACTGCTTTGATCCATCAACACCACCAGCTAAACACTTCACACCACCAGCCTCACTGATAAGGACTGTCAGCATCTTCGTCCCTCTCCTACTGCACACAGGTGTCACTTCTCAGAGTCTGCATTACTTTGCTTTACTCATTTGTCCTTATGGAGAGCAATGGCCTCTCCACCTTTCATACATAGATGTGAGGCTTGATGTACTATGCAAACTCATCAGCATTCTGCTTTAAATTGCACTCTTGCAATTTAAAGGGAGGGGCTCCTCCCCTCCAAGTTTCTTTCCCCCACTGTGCAGCAGAAAAATATCCCAACACACTTGAAGCCAGTGCAGTGATACACACTTGAACATCTGAAGAGCCAGGAATTGAGATGTTAACTCTAAAACCCACTAGTGGTGATGCAAATATCCTCATATAACAGGTTAAGATGATTTACTGCTAATCACTTGCACACGAACACCCAGGTAACACACTTAGCCCTGCCCATCACCACCTGCACAATGACAATCTCCATTCTAGAGCTGCTTCATAGAGCTGACAAAAATTATGTTTTTCCATCATGGTACTACTTCAAAAGACTGAGAATTAAATATTTAGACAGAGAAATGATTATTGATTAGATTTGATAACAAGGGATCAACAGCTTACATTAAGTACGCAATGCAGCCACAGGATGGGGAGGGAGGGGGATGAGATCTCAGGATGGAAGAAGGATCAAAGCAAGGGTATTCAAAAGCCTCATATATTTTAGGCTCAAAAGGGTTGGATCCTTTGGGTTTACCTAACAATCTGGAAAATGAAGCAGCCTGGAACATCTTGATTCACAAGTTCTAGCCCCCAGTATCAACAGTAAATAAATTGTTTAGTTCAGGGTATACCATGTACACCTTGCTGCTAGCTGAAACAAGTTTCAGAATGTCACACAAACTTGAGACTTCAGTCAAAACAAAGAAACTGATGATCTACCCCAGGATACCAGCATCTTGTTGGTGTTTTAGTGGAGAAGAGAAAAAACACATTTCCTCATCTAATTTTCCTGCTTTGCTGTTTCTTCCCCGTTCCTGCAATGTACATTGTGGTTCCAGAGTATGGCAGCAGGAGGTCTGCATTTTAAGTCCTAGCACTCATGCCTGTGATCCATGGGTGGTGATATTTAGGACTTCTGAACAGGCTGCTGCAACCAGTGTGAGAACCCTTTCTGAAGTCACCTTGTCTCCTCAAATCTTTCCTGATACACCCACTGGAGTGAGCAGTACCTTAGCTAAGAATATGTCAGGCTTTTCCTGTTTTGAAGCACACTGCAGAGGATGCTTCACTGTGCAGCAACTGAGGGTGTATAACAGACACGGTGCTGAGCACTGGCCATCTGCTATCCATGGACAAGGAGCCTGAGGGCCCTGCTCAGCTGCAGCCACCTTTCCCATCACTGCATCCACAGCACTGCCACCAAAACAACAGGCTGGATCAGACCAGCTAGCCTAAGCCATCTCATCACAATGTTCCACTGAGCAAGGTAAGTGGGGTTATAAAAACTGAAATTGCATTATTACCCAGCACTAGGCAACCTGTGCAGAACACCAGTAACACAGCTGTTCTGCACAGGATTACCTGTGTCTTGCAGGCTGGGCAGCTCACCCTGGGCAGAAAGGGTTGCATGGTCTGGGATGGATCTGCCCCTCCAGCCTGGTACTGACAGCAGTCCAAGTCTTTCTGTCCTGGTGGAAAGGAGTGAAGTAAATTCTGCTAAAAGTCTGACTGGGTCACCTAGGAAGGGGACCTGGGGAAGGGAGAGCATCTCCGCAACTGATTCTTTTGAGACAGAGGCTTCTCACCTGCCACTCCTGAATCAGCTTTCATGTCTTTCCTGCTGCGCTCTAAAGCACTACCCTTTTCCTCAGCACTTTCCTCTCCAGATCTTTTCCCAGACTGATTTCCCAAGGCTAGTGGATAATTCCCAGTCTGGAAACCCTGGAGAATGATCTGGCATTTAGCCCACTCCATCCAGGAGCTGACAGAACAGAGCTAAGACTGGTGGTTGGACCTTCAGGGCCTCACACAATACTTCTGACAATTAAGTTTCCTCATTTTGCTCTAATGACCTTGCACACATTACAGTGTTTGCTGGGTGTACAACAAACTATGTTCTATACCTGCCACTAACTCTACCTTAAAGGAATCAAGGGTTGACAGTCCCTTTGAACATAAGGATCAAGCTTACATTATTATGAAGTACAAAATTTCCAGCTACCTATAATGCTTTGTGTTATCATGACTTGTATTCTACATGCAGCCATAAAAAGAAAGGGAAATAATCCATGTAATTACTGTCCTGAGCCAGACCACTTGTCCAAGCAAGAAGATAAGTACTACAAAGGTAACTAAACACTAATCAACAGGAACATGGTAAATGATGGATTTCAGAAAGAGTGTTGATTTATAAAGGGCAAAGTATTCCAGACAAAATGAGCTAGCTTGCTGCGAGGAGGCTGTAAAACAAGCAAAGTGCAGCAGGGGCAATGTGCTTGGATTTTGTTTCAGTATCCATGGCTCCAGAATTCCTTAGTACTGAAACTCAAGTTGTCTGGAATATGAACACTGTCAGAGGTACTCAAAACTCAGACAGGCTTCTCCAAAAAGCATTATCATAGCACTCAGTGTATTCAGCTTGAAAAGAAATATGTAATAGGCAGCAGCAGAGCAGGAAGCTGACAGAGGGAAGGCCATCTCTGCCCTTAACAGGAACATGGCTTTGATTCCTTTGACACAGTTGCCCATATGCAAAATGGGGAAGAGGACTACTTATTTCTGTCTTGTGTAACATGGCCGAGGCTCCACAACAATTAATGCTGGCTCTAAGCTACAAAATCACTTAATAAGGCATGACTGAGCTAGATCAGGCACAGACACAATCACATTTCTGTCAAGTTAGGAAAAGCATACAATAGTTTACATCAGCTTTATGCCAGCTGCAGGAGAAAAGAGACCTAATCCAACAAAACTGGAATGATAGAAGCAGACCATATCCATATAAGCAGACCTTATCTGAGTGAAAATAAAGCTTGCTAGTTTACAGCTGGGGGGGTGATGTATTTTGTTTTTTTTAAAAAAAAATTGAAGCATCAAGAAGAATTTATATAAGAACAGTACTTTGGATCACATGCCTGCATCTTTGGTACTAACAGCTCCAAAACCACGTTCAATTTTTGAACAGCCTCAGACTGTCAGCTCTTCAGTACATGTTAAATTTCTCATCAAACACACACAGTATGAGGCTCTAGTCTCAGCTCTTCTTCAATTTTGTATCTAGATTTTTGTTTGCATCTCCATTTAGAGGTTTCCAACCTTTCTCTCTCCCTAGGGAACACAACTTTTAATGTTTTATTTAGTGTTCAGATAATATCTTCATAAAGATCTGTAAACAGAAATATGTGAGAGCGTGTGAAGATAATACAAGGACTGCAAACTGCAGTGACAGAAGTAGAACAAAGAATCCTAGATAAGTTACCAAGACAAAAATAAACATGTGAGATGAAAAATAATTTATTGTATGAAAACAATATGTATGTTATGGAAAAATTAATCCTGGCAACCACCACAGTTGACAGGGAATGGTTAATTACAAAGGAATCTGTATGTGATAAAAGCAGTAAAGAAGGCATTGTTTTGTCTGAAAAATAAGAGATCTCACATCATCAATCCTATTCCAACATATTACATGGCTCTGTGAACTTCAGATCATGTTGTACAGTTACCTACTGTATGCCCAGCTGAACGCCTTCTCAGCCTCACAGGCAGGATTCTTTCCCTGCTACTTCTGTCTGAATTAAGTGATTTTACTAAAACTGGAACAAGCCTACTATCTGTGAACATCAGACTTCTGTGAAAGTTTTATTTTTCAACAAAATTATTAGGTGACCTAGCCATGAAAAAGCAAGGTTAAAATGTTACTGGCTGTTCTGTTACTATACAGCCTACATACAAGCTAGTGAAAACAGTTTTTAAAGGCTATCACAACTACTTATGTGATTCAGAACGAGTTCCACACCTTCTCCCTGCACATATGCCATGCAGAGTTTTCTTATAAATTGATATTGAGTGTGCTGAGTTGCTATTCAACCAGGCAGGCAGTTCTGTAGTTGTCACCAGTAGATATAAACCCTACTGTCCTGCACTGACACAGGTTTCTAAATGCTGTCTCATGTTTCCCTAGGATTTTCTGTAAAGTCATCCATTTATACTTTAAGACCATATCTTCTGAAATGGGATCAGAAAACTGAACTTCAGCATCAGTGTCTACAATACTATTCACAAATGATGCAAATCTCAAACCATGGAGAATTTACACAGGGAACAATTCAAAGCTGACCCTCATCCTGAACAGGCAATCGTTTCTGATGGAATCATCTCCACTACAGCACTCCATGGCTTCAAGACAAGAAAGTGAGTAGAAAAGGAGGTGATGCAGAACTTATTAAAAGGGATGTGAAAGCACCACAAGGCCATGCTACTAAGTCAGAAAAAAATTTCTAAAGTGGTCTGAAAGCCAACAACCTGCAGCACCAAAGGCCAAAGTGGTAGACAGAGAGGGCTGGCTGGCCCCTTCGTGACTTTCAGTTCCTGCAAGATCTTCCCCACAAAAGGCAGCTGGGGTGCCCTTTTGGGCTTAAAGGGGAAAACAACAGGCTAGAACAATAATGATGCAACATGGAATCCATCTTTCTCCCAAACTCCTTGCTCTCCTCCTGCCAGCAGGGAACTCTTGCAAGAAGCCACAGTAACAGTTCCTTGTCTCTCTCCCCTCCAGCTGGATTGGTGTCAATAGCAGTGAGGCACACACACTTCCTAATCAAGTTATTTACAACTGTTCATCACAACATATACATACCACTTGCCTGTTTATGACAAAAATTGATCTCAAAGGCTCAATTGCTACAATATTAACAAATCAATATAGTGCAACAAACAAAACTGTTTTTTCTAGTAATAGCAAGATTGTCTTTTGAGTCAGAGTTAAAGAGACTGACTCACTAGCTCATTGCTGGTTTAAGATTAAATCTACTCTGATCTCATATTTTAGCAGTCTTACTCCATCTATACACCTCACTGCTTGGGAGTGGATTCTGCTCTCTCAATAGTCTTGTAGGGTAAGCATGAAGTAAATAAAATAATTGAATACTGATGTCAATTGCTTCATTGAATGAGGGTTTTTTAACTTCTCTATCCATCAAAACTTTCAATAAGTATTTACTTCCAACCTTATGTGGCTGCTATTATGTCTAATTTCAGTCAAATACCCTTACAAGTCAATTATTTTCATCCTTCTCACTTATGTGTTTATATAAAGATGTGTACTTTTAACTCTATATAGAAATATATTTTGGTTTTAAGAGCTGCACTGAATTCTGTACTACACTGAGCCATGAAGGAGTGGTCCTTCTAAGGATGATAACTGATATGTTTATGGGTAAGTGGTAACTACATGCTACCTCCTCTCTGGCGGATGATGGCCTACAAGCCAACACTTGCACAGAAGCTAATGGGGCAGTTAACATTTCTGCCTGAATTGCACTGAAACTGAATTTGTTGTCAAGTTACAAATAGCAGGGAGTCTCTGGATCTTAGAAACTATTTACAATATAGGTGGGTGAATGGTAGTATTTGTTGAGAAGCAAGTACATTCCTTTATCCTAATGTCTCTTTAGTGCTCAGATACTTTTCAGATGAGCTAATAAATCCCCTTGCCCACTCTTGGTTCTGTGAAAAATTGCCCATACAAAGACATGTGAAAAATAATATCTTAAAAGTAAGTCTTGTCTCCTCCAGTTTTTCTAACGCAAACAAATCTCTGAATATGCAGCGATCTACAATATTTCTTTTTAATCTATCTCTGATTATAAAGTTCTTGTTGATGACAAGCAAAACCTAGAAAGTGTTTGGATGCATGTGGAAAATCCTAGCAGTGAGATTTCACATATCTTGGATACCTCCTTATCCAAATCCCACACCCAAAGGAATAGTAGCGCTGAAAAGAACACCAGTTACACAGGCTGAGAATTTCAAACTGGTACCCAAGGAAGAACAGCTTGAGCCATCACAAACCACAATTGTTGGAAGCAAGTTCGTAAAAGCTCCCTGAAGATGTGGTGGGAGGGTTAGTATTACAACCTGGCAGGTGAACATCTTTCAGAGACTGCAACCTGACTTCGCTATTCAACCCAGCTTCCTCACTTCCATCTCAGCTGTCTGAACTTCCTAAACAATGAAAAGTGGAGTGGAAATAGCTGAAAGAAGGAGAATGAAAAATTAACTAAGTGATCTCTATTAATAACAGCTTAGGGGAATCAATGAGGCAGACTGGGAGTGTGATACTCCTGGGAGAGTGAGAAAGGACAGGCCAGACCTCAGCATGCCAACATGCTCTGAGAAAGAAGCTTGGAATTAAGTACACTTTAAAAATAAATCCCAATCATTTCTGAGTGTCTCTCATGGCTGCAGTTTTAATGCTGAATCTCTGCTCACAATGTTTCTGGCTTTCAGCCAAATATTTGAAAGTCAGTGTGATCTTTTTCCCCCTCCTCCCTAGCCATCCGTAATTTTTAAGCATTCCCACAGCTGTGAAAGAAATGATAGCTGGGAGGGAGCAGTGCTTGGGTACCCAGAGGCTGCTCTCTCACATTTTTTCACAGCTGGAATTCTTCATGGTCTTTGGCACAAACCCTTGCTACTGCCTTGGCTGCGAGGCTGCCCTTTGTATGGGTGCAGCTACCTGAACAGTTTCAGAATTATTTTTAATTGGAGAAATACTGGATTTTTCCATAAGCTCACATAAAAATAGGCAGCTGTTACCATATGAGAAAAAAAAAAAAAAAAAAAAAGGAAAAAAGTAGCAAGCCTATCTGGAGTAGACATTAATAAGTCCAAGAGATTCATATTACAGATTCCAGATACAAAACACTGGCTGCATCTTAAGCATCTCAAAGATGTGACACCATTTCCCTTATTCACATGCCCCTTCCCTTGCAAAACTAACACCACCATGAAGTTCAGGTGGCAGCACTAGAGTTGCTAAGCATGAGTGAGCCCCTGGAGAGAGGGCAGCAGGCAGGAGTCACAGGAGCAGGAGTCAGCCTCCTGTCTGCCCACTTCTTCAGCATGGGAGCCACCTCAGTCTCACAGCTTGCTGCCATTACTGTCTGTCATTATTTAAGCATAAAGAGGAAGAACACAGGACGTGGAAGCAGAGTCAGGCCACTTGGGATGGATGTGCAGAGGTTGTCAGAATAAGCAGAAATGAAACAGGAAAGGCCAAGACCCATCTGGAATTCAATCTGTCCAAGGATGTTACAGAAAACAAGAAAGGCTTTTCCAAGAAAGGCTTTACCCCAAGAGAGGGTAAAGGAATGCTGCAAGGAAGATCTTCCCTTGGTCAAGGAGGACTGGGTTAGAGAACACCTAAACAGATTTGACATCTGCAAGTCCATGGGCCCTGACGCGATGCAGCCATGAGTACTCAGAGAGCTGGTGGATGCCAAGGTGAGACTGTTCATGATCATCTTTCAAAGGCTGTGGCAATCAGGAAAGATGCCTGAGGACTGGAAGAAAGCAAATGTTATCCGGGTCTTCAACAAAGGCAAGGAAGATTTGGGGAACTACCAGCCAATCAGCTTCAGCTCGTTCCCTGGGAAGGTGATAGCGGAGCTCCTTTGGGAGGCCATCTCCTTCCACATGATGACAAGAAGGTGATCAGGAGTAGTCAGCATGGATTCACTAAAGGTACCAGCTTGATTGCCTTCTTTGATGAAACAACTACCCTGCTGGATGAGGGAAGAGCAGTGGATATTGTTTACCAAGACTTCAGCGTGGCTTTCAACCCTGCCTCTCCCAACATCCTCATTGGCAAAATCACGAAGGACGGACTGGATGGGTGGTCAGTGAGGTGGATTGGGAACAAGCTGAACAGCAGATCCCAGAGGATTGTAATCAGGGTCTAGTTGGAAGTCTGCCATTTGTGGTGTCCCACAAGGTTAATCAATAACTCCAGAATATGGGGTAAAGCAACTCTTCTAGAGGCTCTTAAGCATTAAGAGGCACCCCATCATGTCATTAGAGAGATCCTGTGACAGGTAAGAGTCACACAACAGAGACATCTTGGGACATCTTGTAATGGGATGTGCACATGCAGAGTCAAACGCATTTTCTAATGCAGAGTCCTGGCATTTTCTAACAAACGACCAGATGTGTTCTTACTGCATGCATGGAAGCTATCAGAATTTCATTCACCTGAAAAATTTACTTTTTTTGTGTACTAGGAAAAATCTAGGGAGCCTCTGGGTAGGAGCATAGTGGGGACAGGACTAGAAGAATAAACCCTCTAGCTCTCAAACCACTTCCTGCCTACAGCTGAAAAACCACCAACAAACAGGACAGGAATGGGAATGTTCTGGCCTGTGCTGGTGTATTCTTGGCATCCTTGGATTAATGTTTTTGAAACCTCAGTCTGCCCTGACAGTTTTGAAAAGCTGTAAATGCAGGATGAAATGCCCTAAATTAATATGCCTGCCTAAACTGTGAAGATTTTACTTTGGCTAAAGAGAGTTGATTATTTTTCCCACCCCTCAGTTTTCAGGAAACAGAAGCCAATGTGCTCATTTATATACCCTGCTACTATGCAATTTGGCCCTTTAGTTTATGCCTGAAACTTTGCCTCTCTCAACTTAGTTTATGAGCTTGATGCCTGAGATGCACTGAAATGTGGCTGATAACATCATATGTGACCAGTGCCACAGCTAAAATTCAGGTGATACCAGAAATCCTTTGTGTCATTCCACTAAAATACAGAGCTGTGGTGGAAAGAGAGTGACAGTAGTGCCTAAAGATGCTCACCAAGTCTGGGCTGCCAAGTGCTGGGTGCTGTCTAAGCATGCAGCTGGCAGTCTCTGCTGTCTGCAAGAAGTAACAACTGGTGGAGACAAACAATGACTAAAAATAGTCTAAGGAAAGAGCAGTAGCTAACGAGCATGTGCCTGGCTTTTTCAGACCACAACAGAGTTGGTCCATGCCCTGCGGAGTTTATCATCATAACAGAGTAGAGAACAGACAGGCAGGGAATTGCAGGCAGACAAAGGCAGCAGTGTGTGTTCACAGCCCCACAGCAGGCATCACCGGAGCAGGAGAAGAACTCCTACTGCTCCGTTCTGTGTTGTGCCTAATCCACTGTCCACAACGGGAACCTGGCACACACAAATGCACACAGTCCCAGCACATCTGCTTTCTGCTTTATATTCCACTCACCTGAGCTGAGCAGCGTGTGTGCAATTAACTTTTACAGACACCTTTCACAGACTCTGCAAGTTAATCACAATACTAAGGGATTGGAAGGTATCTCAAAGCTGTTATCAAAGGAAAAAGAAAAAAACTATATGAGACAAAATAACTGAATGAGATGTCTATTATTACAACCCATCTGCAGCAAGGAGAAGAAAGCAAAATCAAAGGCATATTTAGGTTATTTCTTGACTTGGAGGTACTGATTCTTGGAGTGTTAGTACTCAATCACTTTCGTGCTGGTTTTATAAAATAAAAGATAAACCTAGAAAATGTTATCACCAAAGACAAAATGAAGAATAGAAGATGGGGTTAAACCTGACCCTAATGGAAAATGAGCTTACAAGGCAAAATTCCATTAGGAAACACTTTGAGCTTGTCAATATTCACTTTTGTACAGATTTAACTAAATTGACACAAACCCCAACACAGTTAGAATAGATGTAGCCCTTCAGCATAACTAAAGTCAGAATGCATTAAAAGTGTACCAGCATGACTTGGTTGGATAGAGAATTAACTAAAAATCAATTTCCATTTAGTTAAGTGGGTTCAGTAATAGAGTGCCAACCAGAAACAAGCAATGATGAATTCTAGCAACTGCTGTTATTTCTTCTCTAGATTCCAAGTCCCAGCTCCAGTACTATGACTGACATGCTGTATAAATTAGTCTGCAAGTTTAATTCATAAAACCTTAGTGATATACATCTCAAGCTATGATATAATCACAATTAATGCAAGAATCTCTAGGAAACACTGATTAGGCAAGGCTTTGCTAGATTTTGACCTTCTCTGGTACCTCCATTTTCTAGTGAGTCTGGGCATAATGATGGAGGAATTCAGCTCCAAAAACCTCCCTATCCCTTTGTGGGGTCTAAAACGAAGACATGAGCAGAACAGTCACAGTGCAGTTTCCTCTCTCTGACATTTCTCATGCTCTCCCTCTTGTGGCAAAGAGAGTAATTTTTGTTCTTTCAAAAAAGCAAAACGTTCAATTCATTCAATAAACAACTTTATGCATGAGCCAGTACACATTGCTGAGCCAACAGAGAAAAAACAACAAACAAACAAAGGCTGTTATGAAACAAAGCAGAGACTCTCTCCTACCTTGTTTTTTCATTTCTAATAGTGGCACTTTCATCAGACAAAGTGCTGATACCAGAAATCTGAGATTCTATCACACCTCCTTCTTTCTTTATAGCTGAGTTTTTTTTAAACCACCTCCTTTGATTCTCCTATTTGGCCCATTGTGATTGTGCTGTAAACTGTACTCTCTATCATGCAAAACTCATTCTCTTATAAGCTTTCATCTCTTTAGCAGGAGTGAGATTTGCTTTTATGGAAAAACAGCAGCAGACCAGTAAAGATGTTAGGAAGGGAGGGAAATAGAGGGACCAAAGGCCATTCTGTGCATGCAGAAGCAGAGTACAAACATCATTCCTGCTCACTCTGTTTCCAAGCAATTCAAATCGAGGATTGAAGAGGCAAATCCAGCTTTAGTATCCATGAAGTCTCAGAGAATGGGATATTAATAACCATGGCATGCCAACACCTGTAATAATGGTCTTTCGTGACATACATTTCCACAGAAAAATTAGTATGTCCTCTCAAAGGTTACATTATACCCACTCTGTTTCCAACCCTATTTTGTGTTAGCTACATCCAATGTCAACTCCCCTCAATTAGACACATTCATTATTCAAGCTAATCCAACATGCCCTTGAGAACTGGGATGAGGAAACAAGGGTATCACTGCAGGGACAGACATATCTTCAAACAACTGCAGCTTTAAACAGTCTGCAGATAGTGGAGTCAGGCCAAACGACTGAAAATAAAATTTACCCCCCCGATCCCAGATACAGAGCAATCTTACTGTATCACATTTTTAGACTCAAGAACAAGCCAACAACATATTACTTCAAATTGCAACCATTTTATTCTACTGTCCACAGTTTACAGGCTCCATGCTATGTGTGAACTTTTTCTCCTAACAAGTTGTATTTTAAGAGCCAATTTCCTTAAAATGCTTTTCAAATGAATATCAAACTGACAGCAAGCAAGCTGACATAAGTAACTCAGGGAGGACCATTAGCTGAGTACAAAATTTGGATTTAGCCATAAAGGTTTGCTCTAAGAATTAAATAAAGCAAACAAAATTTAAAATATCGCAGGCAAACTACTTCATGCTTTCCTTCCTTTATTAAATGTTTAGACACTAAATATTAAAATTGTTACTCTAGAAGTCTCCCCATGAGATTGGAATATCATAACACTAGCAGACCCTATAATCTGACACAGCATGTAAGAAAGCTTCAGTACAAGTGAACAGCATGAGAACCTTATGCAAATTGAATACTTTGATGACACTCTAAGCTCAGAAATGCCCAGGCAGTAATGACACACATTGAAAAAGATCTAGCTACTACTTAAGGCTAAGAACTGTCCTTAAGGATGTGGAAAGCAAGCCCACCATACTGCTAGGAAGAGCTGTACTTCTGCAGCTGCTGACTTCCCAACATAGTGAGCAAGCAACACGGAAATATTTGCATGTGTCCCATCTAACATAAATATAAACTTAGAGGACACCAGTCTGTAAGAAAATAGTTGAAGCCTAGGAAGATTTTAATCTGGTGCAGGAGGGAACCTCAGTGGAAACAGGAATTTAACACCACAGGAACTATAATCAGCTCTTCTTCCGTTAGATAAAGACCTGCTAATTTGCTACTCTGAATTTACTAAATCTAGCCTTCAGCATTTTTTTTCTTATTATTCCTTGATTAGTTTAAGCACCTTGATCTAGAGCTTCTAGT
Source organism: Pyrgilauda ruficollis (assembly GCF_017590135.1). Lineage (NCBI taxonomy): Eukaryota > Metazoa > Chordata > Aves > Passeriformes > Passeridae > Pyrgilauda > Pyrgilauda ruficollis. Next base: position 17,657,839 of record NW_024513654.1, on the reverse strand, counting down.
CAGTTTGGATACAGAGGTGAAAAGTTCATTCCTATATACAACATGCTTCTCCTTTCCCATGTGTCTTTTCTTCAGCACCTCTTTTTGGTCTAACTTGGGCTAGAAGCCTTAACTCCTGAGCAGAGTTTATGAAGTATTTTAGAGTCTGAAGAAGTGTGCCTCTATTTTTGTCCAGCATTTAAAGATTTTTATTAATTCACACAGTCATTTTGTATTTACTTTATAAACTGTTTCTAGGCACCTGTGCTGAGAATAATAGGGCTATATCTAGGGTCCTTAGGTAATGCTACATCTACATTCTCCAAAAGTCCTTCTGGTGAAGGTTCACTGGATCTGTAGGAAACTTGCAAAGTCACTCTTTACAAATGATGCATAGTCTGATCTACCCACAAGCCCACAGAAGGAGAATGCATAGCCATTGACAATTATTGCTAAGAAAGTTTGTCTGCTATAACAGCTCCAAATAGAGCTTCAACCTGTACTTCAAAAGCTAATGCTTTCAATAAATTCCTTTCATCCCAATTTGAGAACACTGTGATAGATTTCAACTGCTTGAACTTTTTCTAGGCAATAACAGAAACTAGGGTTTCAGCACCTAAGTTTCACCTCCTCACCACGGATGCTAAAACAAAGGAAATAGAAAAATCACTGTCAAAATCAGTAGCCTCGTCCATCTGATTATGAACCACTACCCATCCTGAGCAATTAATTGTGACAATAGCTACTTGCATGTACACAATTTAGCCAGTCCATTAGGACAGCATCACTAAGATGACTATTAGTGAGCATTCACAGGGCATTAAAATCACTACTACAAAGGGAAACTACAAAGAGAGAGCTCTCCATACATTTTAGATGGCCAGATACTAGAAAACGACAATTTGTTGGTTTTGGTTCTGCCCTCCCAAACCCAGCTGGGAAGGCAAAGTGGGTCAGTGGAGAGCAGCAGAAAGGGACACACCTCTCCCCTAACAGGACAGCATAAAAGCTGCCTCCTTTAACACACTGTGAGCCAGCTGGTAAACAACACCAAGGACCACCTTATAGCACCAGTCTGACTGTTCTCAAAGTCCTTTACAGCACCGTCAGTATTGCCAAGGGCCAAACATACTTTTGGTGCAAAACAACTTGTCCTGCCCTTTCCAATAATCCCAATCCTGGGAGGATACATTGGATGACAGCATTTATGTACCTTCCTTAAACAGAGCTTCGTTTCAATACACAGCAGTTCTAAAGAAGCATCTGGGTAATGACCTTGGTTCCCTAGAAACAAGGCACTAAAAGCATAAAAACCTCCAAATGGACTAACCCTAGACAAAGCAATCCAAATAGGCTCCATATTTGAAAATTACTTTCAAAAAAATCCCTACTACAGATTATCTCTAAGGATAGTGAAACTATTCAAAAGCAGTGTCTACTTTTTTGGAATACCTCCTGAATGTTTAGATAAGTCCAGAAAAATAGATAAATTACTTTAATCTCCACTGGGATAATAACTGTTCCTTCATATCACAGAACAATTACTATAAAATTACTGTTAAACCAAAGCAAAGGTCTGTCCCTCAAGGAAACAGACAAGAACAGGGGCAGATCTTGAAGTGCACACACAATAAGTAAAAATACTAAAATTATGGTCAGACCATCTACTTAGCACATCTTTAGAATTTACCAGCCCTTATATCTAGCACAGTCAATTTTCAAGGGAGATGCACAAACACTGCATATTCTTCAGCTAATGCATTTTACTTTGCATTTCCCACATAAGAGAGGTATACCCATAAGTTATCATATCTCTAAGAAGGATGAAAGTTTTAGATGCATTAACTTGCTAGCCAGTGATCACAGAGCTCCATCCTAATACTAAGAGCAGAAGAGTAAGCTTAGCTGAAAAGAGAATAATAGATTTCCTGATGATGATAACAACAGAACTCTGGAGGAATTATAGTTAATCACCTTACTTTCCTCTTATTTTTAAGAAAGCCCATTACATCAAGAGGAGGAAACAGAGGTGCTGCAAGCTTTGACAGAAGAGCTTGAACTATGCATTAGGAGTAAAGAAGTAGAAAGTTACATCTGATTCACGGGGGAAAGAATGTCAGGGGGAGAATGGAAGTAACCAAGCAGCAGAAGACAAATCTCCACAGGTCCAAGAGCAAGGAATTGTAAGATTTGAATTCCAAATTCTCAAGCACACCATCTTCCTCACTACACTGTCCTGCAGAAAAGACCCTCCTCCAAACAAGGAGAGCTTTAGACACTTCACATATGCTGCTATACATCCTGCGAGCACTCAGAAATCACAGAAGGAAGATTTTTTTTCCTTTGTTTTAGATAAATCAATGGATAGAGGGAGGTTCTCTAATATTAAGCAGACACATAAACTTGTACAAACAGAATGACTGCTTTGAAGCTGTCATCCCTGTATTGCAGTAAACAGAGAAATGCCTGTAGTAGGGGAGGAAAAAAAAGTGTGAATGTCTTACTTAGGATGTAAACTGGTTCTATGCCGTTCTTGACATGCTGCACAAAATTAACCAGAATATTAAATTTATACCTGACACTGATGGTGATGCAATGTTAATGTCTAGCACTCACTGTAGACTAAATAGCTGTAAGTATCTCAGGGGTATTTAATATATTTATTTATGAATTTATATGTAATATATTTATTTATGAATATATATTTATTTATTGATTATGAATATATTTACAGGTTGAAAAGGGCAAAATTATTATATAAAGTTATGACTCTTCCCCATTTCATTCTAAGCTGGACCTCCAATACTGTGTGTCTCAGGGTTTCCAGTTCATTTGCACAGATTCAAATTGGTGTCCAAACTTACACAACCTTTTCTAGGCCCACAAGCAGAAGTTGCCTTTCCTGCTTTTTCTGAGGATATCCTCCCCTGCATGAGGCTCATTCTCTTTCAGTGATGCAGAAATCACAGGGATGCATACAATGCAAAAACATGTTTTAGTGCATAATTTAGCCACTTCTGAAAGTTCTCATGGCTGCTGAATGTATGGCAACCTGGACTAGCTCTGCACACAACTCACAAAACATCAAGTCCACTCATGTGATAGTAATTACAAAACTCCCAGAGGAGCAGACCTTGATGGAGGCTTCAGCTGAAAGCTATTATCTTGTTCATATTGATTCCCTATAGCATTTACATTTTAGAACAGATCTGCCAGAACTGAAAACTGCTGGGACTCTTACTGTGATTTGACTGGATACAACATCCTAACACAGGCTGAGGATGTCAGAACTGACTGATTTCCCCCCACGAGAAACCTACCCAAGAAAGTCACCCTCCTCATCCCCACACACAATCACAATTGGAGATTCTCCTTTTTATGACTATTTTTGACCCAAATTATCAGATCCTTTATCCCTGACTTTGACAACATTTATTCACATGAGGATCACTCGGTATAGATTCAGTATTGGACACTAAAGGGTGTATCTTTTAGGAAATTGCCACTAAAACATCAATGCCTCCCCTGCAGATCAAACACTGATTTCTGAGACTGGGCATGCCTTCCCAACCCCTCATCAAGCCACACTGTCTCAATGGGACCCAGGCAATTATAGCTTGCCTCTGCTGCCTTAAAGATGGCTTTCACTTAAGACTGACAAAAGATAGATCTCATTTATTGTGCTATTAAATGACACAGGTTGGGACCTATGTCCCAGGATGACATCCCAGCATTCCATGGTTTATCTGGACTGCTAACAGCAGCAGAGGTTTTGCCGAGTTGTCACATGCACAGATTATTTCATGTCCTACACACAAGTTCTGCTCAGTTTCAAATCTGGAATTAAATTGAATTTAAGTTGAAAGAAGTGAAATGAAAGGGTTGGGAGTAAAAACCATTCTGCTACCAGCCTCTAGATCTATTCCTTGGCTACGCTTAAATGTCTGATGGAGCTCACTCAGTGGCATTAGTTTCAGGGACTGCCACACACCCCAATGGTATTAAACCATCATTTCTCAGAGCCATGTTACACCTTAGCCCAGAAAATATTTTTGTGCACAGTACAAAGAAAATTAAAACCAGACAAAAGCAAACTATTTCAGGATGTCCTCAGTGCAAAACTTTCCCAGTGTTCCAGGACAGAAGGACACCAAGACTCCTGGAGCATTGCTGCTATTTAAGGAAAATTGTCTCAGTATGTTTCTTTAATAAAAAAATATCCCACATATTGACCCCATGAAAGAACAGTCTGTGCACCTTTTGATTCTTGAAGACAGCAAAGAGACTTGTTTAAAATAGCCTACATAAGTCTTCATCCTCTCTCCTCTGAGGCTCTACATTCCTTCCACAACTGAACAGACAGAAACAAACCTGCATTGTCACACAGAGAAGAGTAAGGTTAAGACATCTATCAACATGGCATTTAACCATGTATTATTTTGGACAGACTACTGAATGCTGACCTGTGCTGGGAGACAGGGATCCCAAGTTTTCTCCTGCAGTCTGCCAGGACCTGCTTTTCAGAGCTGCCATGCCCTCCTATCTCCCTCTGCCTTCAGTGGCTGTTCTGCACTGCATTTCTGAAGGTCAGTCCCTCAACTCCTCAGTGTCTCAGCAATCTCATCAGTAAAATAGGAATAGACTAGATCTGTACTCCAGCTGAATTACTCCCAAGCACTGTAGTAATGTGTGGCATCATTTATTTTCTGCCTTTGTTTTGCTCTAAATCAACGGAGCACTCAACAACTGCAGATTTACAGCCGCTGCAGGTCTCTTCAAGCAATACAGCTCTGAAAATTCAAGTTATTGTTCTAGCTGTCAGTGCCAGGACATTCACAAGCAGCTCTAGGGTAATAACTACTGTCAAAATTTGCAACACAGGTCCTGCTGGAATCTGAATTACACTAGGTGGTGATATGTGGGTGGTGCTCAGTGCTGCTAAGGCTGTTCCATTCTCAGAATTCATGATTCTCAGATCATACACTTCTTATTTAGCTGAACTAACAGAAAAGTGTCTCAAACCCAGACTTTTCCTTTAAGAAATAGTGCCTATTAGTGGACCTGAGATACCATATTCCCTGGCTAAAATTCCAGCTGATAAAAGAGCATTCTTGGTCTCTGCCACAGTTTTTCTTTCTATAACACACAGAAAATACATCTACAGAAGTGGAGCTATTTTTACTGACCTGAACTCTAGCCAACAAAAGACCAGGGCAGGTAATGTTGATTATGCTTCCACAAGTGCCCACATGGCATCCAGGTAACAAGAGGTTAACACTGCTCAGCAGAGCAGCCTCCAAGAGTAGTAGATAGCAAAAAACACTTTCACCATCACTGCAGCTGAGCTCGCTTCAACAAAGAGGAAAACTCTTTCATAAGAAAAAAGTTAACAACTTCACTGAGAAGCTAGGAAGAAAAAGTGCAAAACCAACAGTTCAGTAAACAGGAGCAGTACCACCACATAAAGGCAACAGATATTCTGAGGCACCAACCCAGCAAGAAAAGAGGAAAAAAAAGAGAAAAAGACTAAGGAAAACAGAAAATTTATGATTCAAAATATTGTATACTCCCTGTGCTAGGCAAGACTATCCAGAAGGATCACTTCAGTACAACAACAGACATTTAGCTGAAATATTGAAATGCCTTTTCCAGAGCTGAAGTTATCACTAGCTGTTAAAGACAAGATAAAACCTAGTGTAGGGGTAGATTAACTCCCACCTGCTGCTCCAGAGCCCAGTCACTTCAGAGACATCTGGTGCCAGCCAATGCCAGAGACAGAATACCAGACCCTGGGTTAGAACCAGTCTAGCAACTGCTGCTTTCTCAGGAAAAAAACAAACAAACAAACAAAAAAACCCAAACAACAACAACCCCACTACAACAAGACTTGATAATTTGATATTAACCGCACAGCAAGAGTTCTATCCAGGGAAACTGAACTGTAAGTGAAAACAGACCTTGAGCATGTTTTGGTTTAGCTATTATCAGAAAAAGGCTACTGCTGCAGAGATTTCCTCAAGTATGATATTACTCCTGCTTTAGGTAATTCAGAAAGGAGTGCTGAGAGCAGATGAGAGGTGGGTAAAGCAGCTTCAAAGCTCATGAAATCAGAGTACACTTGACTTTTCTTGAGGAGAAACCACAAACTTCCAAAGGCTTATTTGTATTCCTTGACTTAAAATGTTCATGGCTCAGTTTTACACTAACAACCACTCACCTACAGCATCAGAGAAACAGAGAATGATTCTTCAACCCTCCCTGAACCAGCCAAATCTGTCAGTAACACCAGCTTGTGTCTCTAACAGTTTGAGTTGCTCAGTATGGATAAATCATTGGGAGGCTGTGAATGAGAGGAATGACCTGGTTAATTAAGACTGCCATGAATTCATGTGGGAGGCTCAGTAGTGTAGAGCTAAGAAGATACAGAGTTGTGGGAAACAGGAGCAGGCGATGCCAACAGGTCAGAAAGGCTACTGTGAGACAGTAAAGTAACTTTTAGGGCATTCTCCATAATACCAGAAAACATCCTAGTTGTGCAATACAAAACAAGGGTGCAAATTCTGTCTGCCTTGTTCAGATGTACTAAAATGCTGTGAAAGGATAAATTTCTTCATGTCAGATCAGGCATAGTCTGCTCCCACAGACATGAAGTACCACCATGAAACCCTACCATATGCTCTGCCTTATCCAATATAAACACTGATTAATTGATGACATGGATAAAATCACATTTATATTGCCAGGTGATCTAGCAATACACATTGTGTATTAATAAGCAAGGAACCAAGATGTTTGAAGGCAGTAATTCACAAATCATCTCACCATCAGTGCGCTCAGCGATCCTTTCCAGCCCCCTAAACAGCCTATGAAGCCTCTCAACTAGTCTAGTCTCCTTTGCTTCAAAAGGTTAACTCAAGTCACACATTCCCTTGTGTGTTTCTCCTATACTGAAGTCCACATATATGGCAATATTAAATCTTCAGAATCAGAAGAAAATTACAAGATAATATAGAAACATACAGTAAGAGCCTAAGTCATTGCCACTGTCAGCAGGTACAAAACTGCCCAAGTCTGTCTCTGGCTGAGAATGGGTAAATCCCTGACAGCAAAGTCTAAGAGCCCCTTTACATTGTTGCTGTTTTCAAGCAGATTCCCCTCATTTCCTTGGAATCTCATTCTCCTTCCTATAGTGATGACTGAACTATATTTTGCCTCCCAAGGGAGAGCTGGATGCCTGTCACTTGAATTGCTTACAGCCAGGCCACTCAAAGCACATGAGAATATGCTGGGGGGAACAATACTGCATATGGTTTCTCAGCATTCCTGAGAGCTACAGACAGAAAGGGATTGATGGAGTCAAAGCCCTCCCTCCCACCACCCTTCAGCCCGACTCTGTGCTCCAGAGGGGTGTCTGACCCACTGGGCTAATCAGCAAGGCACACACATTGGCACACACAGATTTTCCCACACAGAAAGCCAAAACACTGGTTTTTCAAAGCGTTACTTCAAGAGCTAGACACAAAAGGCCTACATGCTTTGGGCAGTGGGAGTAAAGTCCCAGATTCCACCTTTTTAGAGGTGCTTAAGTGGTTCAGGAAGATGCTGGCCTCCATAGAAAAGAAACCAGCCCTGACAGAGTATGAGGAGGCAGAGTAAAGTAGAAGGTTCATCCAAGAATTTTGCTTTAAGGGACTGAATGCTCCCTCTCTTACCCTAGGCACTTGCCTTAGTATCCAGAGCAACTCTAGGCAAAATCATCTCGGGCAGCAGACTGGTGGGAAACAAACTGCCCATGCCCCAGTCCCTACTTGGTTCCTAATGGTGCTCTGGACTACCTTGGTGAGTGCCACTGGAGCAGACTGGGCTCTGTGGGACAGCAGCTGCTGCAGAACAAGGAAGGCTTCACCCCAAAAGCAAGAGCAGCTAGTGCTGACAGTACACTTGACAAGTATAAAAGACAAAAAAGACCACCTTCCTGAAAGTCACGGGACAAAGATCAGAGTCCAATGGTTACGTACAAATGATATCACTCTAAAAAGTGCAAGGACAATACCGTAAAGCTAAATAGGCAGACCTGAGCCTAGCAGCAAGACAAAGCATTTTCACCAATTAGGCAGGTGTGGTACTGGATGTTGGCAGCAGGCTGCATGCACTGGATGCTGAAGGAATGGTGGTTACAAGCACGGAGATGGCTTCTCAGTGTGGAACAGCCTAGAGTGAGAGATGTAGAACACCTCAGGGCAGAAAACAGCCCTTCTATTGTCCATTTTCACGATACTTAAGGAAATTCCTTCAGAAGTCTGTTTTGGTTTGCTTTTGGGTTTTTTTTTTCCCAAAGAACACAAACAATTACTTACAACACACCCAATTTACATAATCAAAACTATGTAGATGTACATACAGTGCTACTAAGTAGTGTGGGCTAGAAAAGAAAATGGAAATTAAGTATCCAACTTGCTTTGACCTCCAATCAGACAGCCATTTTTAATAGAGCAGCCATTTTTAATAGAGCACAGACTTGGTGTGCTCATCACACCTTCACCTCTTGTTTCCAGTGACACTTTAAACCCCAAAAGTACTGTCTGGCAGATCTTTCTTCTAGCACTACAGGCTGGGAGCAGAGTGGCTGGAAAGTTGCTCAGGGGAAAAGGACCTGGTGATGTTGGTCAACAGCAACTGAACACGATCCAGCATGGTGCAGAGAAGGCAATGGCATCCTGACTTCTACCAAGAATAATGTGCTCAGCAGGACCAGGGAAGTATTTTTTCCCCTGTACTCAGAACTGGTGGGGCTACAGCTCAAGTCCTTTGTCTACTTCTGGGCCCCTCACTTCAAAAAGGACATTGAGGTGCTAGAGCATGTCCAGAGAAGGGCAACAGAGCTGGAGACGAGTCTGAGAGTGACTCCTCTGAAGAGCAGCAGAGGGAGCTGGGGTTGTTCATCCTGGAGAAAAGGAACCTCAGGAGAGACCTCATTGCTCCCTACCTGCAAGGAGGCTGTGGCAAGGGTCAGCCTCTTCTCTCAAGGTAACCAGGGGCAGGACAAGATGAAAAGTTGTGTCAGGGAGGTTCAGGGTGGATATTACTCAGAGTAGTTAAACTTTGGAAGAGACTGCCCAGGGAAGTGGCGAAGTCACCGCTCCCAGAAGATGTCCTCAAGAATAATGAACGCAAGTGCTGCCTGTGGTAGGATGCCAGACTGAAAGCCATTATGTAGAGATGAACACTGCATTTAGGAAAAAAGAGGAGAGAGACTATAAAACAAGCTGGAGAAGAGAGAGTTCATCCTATTTTGTGCAGTTTAGAAAGCTTTCCTGTCAAGCCAGTGACGCAGTAAGAGAGAGCAGAAGCAATGTCACTGCAGGGGTTCATGCTGCATTTATGAGCTCTCTCACTATGAAAGCCTGAATGCAGATCAACAAGTAACAAGACTGTTGACAGTAAATGCAAGCTGGAGGTTACGTATACAGCAGATGTTACCAAATCTTCAGGTGTTAGTTCAGTTGTCTACAGATAAAACACAGCAGGCAGTTTAACCTATAAATGGAATTTCATTGAAGGGGCACAGACTAAGAAAATAATTGCTTCAGCTTCTCAGCTTATGTGGTTGTTACACATTAAAAACCTCTGTGCACCTGCCCTCAACATAGCAGTATTCCATAGTTCCCATGTTTAACATACAGGTACTGATCCACTTTGCTTTTCTGGTTTTGGACCCATATTCCCTGTCCTGCAAAATTGTATGCCACTCCACTTAGTATGCCATATGCGCTAATTTTTGAGGGACATAGTCCAACACTGCACAAAGTAACACTTTCTTGGATAAAAATGACAACAGAAAATATTTTGCACTTCTGCTAAATTATTAATAATGTGGGAAGAAATAAATATTTTAATTGAAACTGATATTTTCAAGTTACAGCAATCAAGAACTGTAGAAACACAAGTTTTAAATAAAAAGTCTTTTTAATGAAGTGTCTCAACAAAAGAACTGCAATTAGTTCTGCTTAGCAACTAGCCAACATCAAAAAACAGATGGTGAATTGGACAAGAGACCAAACATATGATCAAGCCTTTGAAATGCTATCAGTTAATTCCTTTCTCTTCAGAGCATAAGCAGTAGAGACTATAAAGGTAAATAGTATTTTTCCACCAACACAGCAACAGCTCTGCTGTGTTAGGTCAAAGGTTGCTCCTTGCTTTCATTGACAAAACTGGCCACAGAGACGTTTCCTAGGTAAGCAGTAATTGATCAGATAACTTCAGGATAATATTTCTTTCTGAAACAAATCCCCCAAGTTTTCAAATTCCTAGTTAATTTTTTAATTTTGGCAGAAATAATTCAAGTCTCCCACGTGCCCCAAATGTACCTTCCAAATGCCACCCTTAGTAGCTATAGGCACATGGAAAAAGGAGAGGAAGCACATTTGGGTGCACACAGGGAATGCCAGCTGGAGAACCATGCAGGTGGCATACTCTGCTGTATTCACTAAGAAAATCCATTCACTTGATCTTATGTTTTGGAAGCGACTGTGAATTCCTCCTTTATCTCCTTTGTTATGTCTTCAGTTTTCAAAATAATGCAGATTGCAGAAACCTCTGAAGTCCTTTTTGCTACTACAGTTATAATGTAAACTGACCTCCCTGTTAAAATGAGGAATGAGTTCACATCCTAATTTAATATACATTCCCATCCAACACAGGCTGTTTTTACAGTGCTCAGGTTCACATCACAGAGAACTGTTTCTCACAGGAAGAAAAGTGTGCAACATAATAAGCACACAAGTTTATTCATACACATGCTGGGGACTTCATAGCTCTAAAATATTGCAACTGTGCTACTGTGTGCTTCACATGGCTGCACATCCAATCCCTGGGAGAGCCAAATGTATAAGATTATGATCAAAATCTCCTCAGTACTCCTGGTGAGAACTCATTCTGGACTTCTGTTAGAAGCTATATTTAGTTACTGTGGAGGCACAAAAAGAATCTATAACAAGAAGATAGAGGAAACAATTTAGCTTTTTTTTTTTTTTTTTTTTTTTTTAATTAAGAGAACAATTAATTCCTTAGCTCTGAGGTAGTATTATGAATCCCAAGGCCACATTTCTAAAGTATTTCAGACTGGAAGATACTGAAGAGGTTTTATTTGCATTAAGAATTGCAGACTTCCAAAGTATGGTCTTCTCCTAAATCCTCACCCCTTTTGCTTCTACACAGGAAATGATTAAGGTCATTCAACAGGTACAACTGACTTTTTCCAAAATTCCTCTTCTTTGTCCTTTTACACAAAGCACAACCATTATCAAAAAACCTAGTGAGTTTTAGCATCTCAGATAAACCCCATTTTCCCAGTTTCCCTGTCTTACAAGCCCTTACTGCACCTTCTTAAACACAAAATTGTAACAGAAAGCACGCCTTGGAAGCTGACACCACACAAGACTGAAAGGGCAAATACCATTTGGCTGAGAACTAGAGCTCTCCTTCATTCTTCATGCTTGCACCAATTTGAAACTTTTTTTCATGGTGAACACAAGGGGGGGTCTCCCCAGGAGACCTAAACTGTGCAGGACAGATTGATGACCAGATTAAACCAAGTAAGGGTAGAAATCACAATCTTGGTTACATTGCATCACTGGAAAGCTACCAGAAATCTTTGTAACACTGGAGTGCAAGATTTTTTTGAATCATCTGATGGGGAACAGTATAAAAAATGCCAAGAAAAGAAATACAAACACATTGAAACAAGCAAACACAGGAAATAGTGGAGTGTAAACCATCAACCGCAGCTCGCGGCAAACACTCTCCCAACAGCTTCGTGTTCTAGGCTAATGGGAGCCAACAGTACTACAGGGTGAGGAGGAAGGAGGATTTTATTTCTAGTTCCCTTCCAATTCCTACCATCGCATCCTTCTCCCACATTATGATTTCAGTACACAGAAATCAAGTGAAACTAACAGACAAGGTAAAGGGATAATTCAGTATTCCTGCCCAAGAATCTGTTACTTTCCAGCCAGTAGGGGAATTCTACTACAGGGACAGAAGGGGAGATGAGTGGGGGAGGATGACAACTCAAGTTTTCCATTCTGGCCTTAAACAAATGCAAATATCCTTAAACACTCATGCTCCCTTATTAAGCTTGTCTCTGCTATCTGCAGATAACCCACTGCATTCAGGGAGACACTTCAGCCTGCAACTTTCAAGAAGTAGGAATCTACTCATCAGTTAGCCCTATCTGTGCCTGATGTGCTAAAAGGCTATTAGAAAAAAACCTGATAGGGCAAATGCAAAACCACAAAACATTGCTATCAGTAGCCAGGTCCCCAGCCATAGCCCTCCCTCATCTGCTGAAAGCATTTTCACAGCAAAGCAGGACTTGTTGAAGCTCATGATCAAAAGGCCAGTGCACCCGTAGCCTAAACCATTCCTTAAAGCCAAAAAAGCAAAGCAGCAGGGGCAATCCAAATCAGTGACTTCTCTACATATCTAACAAATTTAGAGCCATCTGAAAAGCACTGGAAAATAAGCTTACTGCTTTAAAGGAATCCATGCCAAGCACCAAGGAACAAGCAAATTTCAGCAGCATCATACAAAGCCAAATTTGGTCCCCAATTAAGAATACAAATGACAGCCTGGCACTTCAGGTCTTCCCTCACAATGACTGATCAGCAAGACAGGGCACAGACTTTTTACCTCACCAATCATATTAGTATCAACAGGAAAGTAGTTTTAAACTTGAGACTTGTTAAGTTTCATGAACACAATCCTTGTGCAGTCTTCAGCCTCCTACATGGGTTAGGAGAGTCAACTAAGAGACAGATTTATTCTGTTACACAGGAATTACTTAAAATATATTTTCCAAATAAGACAAAAGAATCCTGCAGGACCTTTAACAGGCTAGCCTTGAAATAAGTTCTCAAAACATTTATTAGTATTACATACTTGATAGGGTTACACAGGCAGAATATAATTTTACACAAATACATATCTCAGCTGTATCAGTTCTCAGAGAATGGTGTGGCTTCACTGATGTCTGCAGGTTTACACAAATGTGCAATTTTGACACAAACATACTTTGTTCTTTCAAGCCTGAATGCAATATGCTAGCTGAAACACCCATTGTTTGTAGAAGCTCTTCCCGAAGAAGATAAATACAATTTCACTCAAGTGAATGAGGTGACTGGATTCATGCCAGAATGAGGACAAATGTTTTTTGATAACACCCAATCTAAGCTTCCCCTTCCTGAACAGATTAAAACCAGATGCATATGAAAAATCCTACAGTATTTCCAATCCAAAATTCAGGGGTATTTTGCTCAAATCTTTTTTCCTTATCTGTCTTTAGAGGGAAATTCACATCCATTCACCAGGTGCCACACTGACAATCTGGGCATAGTCAACTCAATAATAATTGAAAGACTAGATATACTTTTACCTGCTCTTCTCTACTCCTGACAGGGAAATTTGTTTCAGTGTTTATGCTTCTAATATAACTGATAGTTACTGATATTACTTCAGATCAGCACACTTTTCCTTTAGCTTTTAGACTGCAACATTTAGCTTTATGAAGCTTACTTTCAGTTGTAAAATTTAACTTGATGCAGCTGTGATGAAGACAGCAGCCCCATACTCACCAAACTTCCACCAATGTGTTTATTTTTCCCTTGGTTTCAAAACTAGAGTGTGTGTGCTAAATTTCTACCATGATCTGAATCATACTTCCAGGGTAGCAACTATTAAGGGCATTTCTTCCAAAGTTTTGCACAGGAAGCAATTTCCTCCCCCCTCCCCCCCCCCATTTTCTCAAGAATCCAACTACAGAGGATTTTGATTACTAAAAGAGAATTATTTTCATCTGTCAAAAAGTCAAAGCAGTCAAGCATTTATTCTATAAACACCAAGCAAAGTAACACTTTTGAGCACTATTCTTATGAGACTGCTTTCTACTGAGGAAAGCTACACTTCTCTTTGGGCTCACACAACATCTACTCTTAGAGCCCCTGAATATCAACTACAAACTTTTCCCAAAGCAGACAGGATGTCAGAGGCTGGTCCCAACACATAAACCCATCCAGGAGCCACCCTGAAAATCCTTAGGAGAATTCTGGTAGCTTTAAGTGTTGGAGACACTGCCTCCTAAAGCAGTTTCTTCTAGACTACTGGGAGTTCGACGCTTCAGAAAATATCCAACTTCACTACACAGAACAGATGAGGAAAGATTGTCAGCTAACGCTATTGCCACATTAACAACCTTTCTGAAAAGAAACAACCAGTTCCCCTCCCATCAAATTTTACTTGTTAGTGGAGAAAAAGAAGAACCAAGGATTGTGTTTAAAGCACAAGATCACATCGAGACAGTTTTAAAGGGTTTGGTTTAGTTTGCCGAGTTTTTCTGAGCCACGGAAGAAGTGGTGGCACCTCCCGAAGGACTGGACACGGAATTCTGCCCACAGAGGGAGAAGGGCCCTGTTTCCCGCTCCCCGGTCCCGTTCTCGCAGACGCAGCCCGCCCGCGGCCGGCGGCTCCCGAGCGGCGCTCCCGGCGGGGCTGCTGCTCCCGCCGCACGCCCCGGGGAAGGAGAGCTTCCCTGGCACATCCGAGGGGAAGTTAGTTACCTCTGGGCTCCTCACGGCAGCCTTTGCAGGAGCACAGCCCCATGGCAGGTGGCAGCGTCCCTCGCGGCCGCAGGCAGCCCGCTCCCTGCCAGGCGGGGCCGCCTCCAGCATCCCTGGCAGCGGGGCGGGCGGCCGGGCAAGGGCTCCCGAGAGGCTACGCAGGGGCAGCGGCAGGTTGGTGTCCGGGAGCTCCCCGCCTTCGTCGCCCGTATTTCCAGCCGGCCTTGAGGCAGAACTCAGCGCTCCACGGCTCCCTGCCCCTTAAACCGCGCTGGCTTGTTAATTATAGTCGCCCCTTTGAAGGGGTGAGAGCCACCGGAGCCTGCCTTATGCGAGAGGCTCTCAGATGGCCAGAGGGCAACAGACACCCAGCGTAACCCTTCGTGTGCATGGAAGGATACCAGATAGACTATTTCACCTCTTGCAAAACTCTCTCAGGACAGGAGAGGGTCATATGGTATATCCCCCACAAGAGTAAACACCATATATCTGAGTCTCCACAGAGATAGTGAGTGTTACAGGGACCTTGCATTCTTGCAAAGGTCAGCACTGCTCTAGCAATATTCAGAAGGCTCCTTTACACACTCAATTTTAATTGCATTAACCTGTGTAACCAGCCACAAAGACAAGATAAGCTTTTGTTTCGGGATGAGGAAAGAACAACATCCCTAGAAAAGATGTTTGCTGGATCTCTGATCACTGTGCTTGTTCTCTAGACCCAGCAGCACTTCACTTCATGCAGCAGGGACCCTGCTTATTGACCCTGCTTATTATGCCCAGGTGCATGCCCTAAGCACTGCAGAAGAGACACAGTTTGTTTTATACACCAGCTCACAGGTAAACTGGCTGCCTTTGCAAAGCTTGGATCAAGATAAAGAGTTGCATGTCACAAGAAAATGACTGAATGATAGTCTTTTACAGGCTGGACACTGCAGAAGAATACACTCTTTGATAGCAGTGTGCAATGCACAAAAACTAGTTTGGATGGGAGGGGAGAAAGCTGGAAAAATAGAGGTTTGGGGATGGGGGAGGTAAAAAGGAGCTGCATCTTTCAATACAGTTAAAATACCAGAAACAGCCTGAGCCCAAGACCTGATCTGCAGCTCCAGCTCCCAGTACATATCCCAGCCTCTTGAGGTTGAGCTAAAGTTCGTCAGAAAGGACTTCCAGGGGAGAAAATGAATGACCTAAAGGGTAGATGTCTACCAGGTCTCCCATCATTAAAAACAAAAAAAACAAAACAAAAAAAAAAAAAAAACCCACCCTACAATAATGTTCTACAGAGAGGTCCTTCTGCAGAGTATTCAGCTGTTAACTGCACACTTGAGCAATCCCAGAGTATGAGCATTCATTAGTTAGCACAAAAAAAAAAAAAAAAAAAAAATCCCACACAGGATAGAAGACAGACAGGGCAGGAAAACTTTCCCACCACCACCAAATATACTAGAGGAAGTTCAAGATATTCCTGCAAGAGAACTGAAGGAAATCCAGTATTCTGACTTTGCTGGTACCAACTTGTTCCTCTTGGATAGATGTGTGAGAATTCATCTTAGTTGTTTTGTTGAGCCTCTAAACTCGTGAGACAGTGCCAATAGCTGACAGCTGCTTGGAAATCCATCTCTTCTGCAAAGCGCTCCCTTGCCCTTGTGAAGCAGCAGATAATTCCCTTCCTTCTTGGCCAGAGGGTGATCTGATCTCAGGGAAGAGGCACGTGAACCACCTGCTTGATGGACTGGACAATCTCCTGGCAACACTTCTCCATTTCGTTTTAAGCAAGCTCCAGGCAGCCCCCAGCAGGGGGAGTTTTCCAAGCTCTGGAAAAGCCGAAGTGTTTATTCACGGCTCTGTCACCGCAGTGGCAGATAACACGGATGGAGAGAGCACCCTCCTCTCCAGCTGTTCCAGCCTGGCAGCCAAGTCAGCTCCATGGAAAGGTACTGGATGCTGTATGTCAGAGGAACCCTAAGACTGCCTACAAGTTACTGAAATTTAAGTATATAAGAAGTTTTAGTACTATTACATGTATCACTTCACATGGACAGGCAGAGGCTGATGAGGAGTTTGGCACACGTGCTTGATTCAGACACTCTATCTGACAGCTTCAACAAAGCATTTCAAGAATATTTTTTCTTTTTTCTTTAATTTCTATTACTGAAACATTACAGTTTTAAACTCTCCTTATTTTCACAAAATATTTGGAAAACTGACAAAAAGTTTGTCTTGCCTTTTGATTATGTGACATTACCTAAAGGAATTGAATGGTCCTAGAAGAAAATAGCTGAGAGTCATTTACTGCAATGACCACCACCATGTATTTAAAATAACAATATTCAGGTGCATTCATGGCAAGAGGAAGGCAGAGCCTCTGATATTCTTACTGTGTGGACATAGTGTGACATTACCCAAAAGCATCACTGTACAAAATGGAGCTAAAGAACACTTAGTCCTCCCCTCATTTTTACTCCAGATAGCCAAAATTACAGTGAAGGTCAGCAATAAAATAAGCCAGTATTGACAGCTCTCAGAAAGCAATCCAAAGTTTGCATATAAGAGAACCATCCATGCTTTGAGTTTCACAGCAAAATACAAATTTCATCCAAAACAAACCAGTTCTTCAACACTAGCTTATTAAAAAAAAAAAATTGAGGAAAAATCTTCAATGCATTGATGACTTTGATAGATATTTGTGTCAGTCTTGAATGTGAAAAAAATTGAAAAAAATACACTCAGAAAAGACAAAACACTCAGGGAAAAAAATTATCGCTAAAGAGTTGTTCATTGAAAATTCAACCAAAAAAGTGTGAGTGAAAATGTGATTAAATAAAGACTCCTAATATCTAGTAAACTAATACACTATAACCACTACCACCTCTTTTATAAGCTGAAAAATCCATATAAATAATATAATCCAGAACATTCGTGCTCTACATACCTTCAGTGCATTTTGCAGATCATTTGTCATTTTAACTTCAGAGGACACTCATTAAGATTCCTAAAATTTAAGCCAATAGGTGTCTGTTGTCAAACATACTGCCAGTCCAAATCCTGGCAGACAGAATGAGCTAGCAGGGGATCAGACCAGCAGAGTACATGCATACACACCAGACACCATTTTCTGGGGGGAGAGGAGTGGTACCATCAAGGTTAAAACAAAACAAAAACATTTGAGATTAACAAAAACAAAACAAAAATATTTGAGATAACTCAGCAATGTTTGGGAGATGCAGAAGTCAGATGTCTAGATCTGTCATTCGATAGGAGATTCAAGATTATTTAATGTGTAAACCACACTTAGTTTCTCCTTTGAATGCAGTCAGGCCCAGGCAGATCATCTCAGCAGTCACCTAATGAAGGTAAGAGTGCAGAACTGCCACTCAAATATTTTGCATAAATAAAGGCAACCCTAGAAACTCTCATCCTAGACCCTAACATGTTGATTGATTGCTACCGGTACAAGGTCTGCACAACCTGAAGGGTTGGAAGGCTCAACACAAGATTAATGTATGAAAGATAGCCAAACCTGTCTGGGTCAAATAAAATTGAGATTTTTATATATAATTTTTTTATATTATCTAAAGTGCATTTATATTTACACACAGCAAAAATTTCAAGTAGGTATTAGCCTATTTGTGCAGTAAGAAAGGTGGATATGCTTTCACTTCACCAGCAACAAAACCCACTTACTCTGCAGTATGATTCTTTCAAGACTAATTTCTGTTAATACATGTAAGTCACTCTGTGTAGCAAGAGTTGCTCAAGGTGGGATTTCTCTAATTCTTAACAATTTGACCTTTTAGACCTAGAGTTAACCATGCATGTCTTCTCCTTAAACAGCACACACCAACTTTAGAGTTTACAAAATCAGGAGCCTAGAGTTCAATGCCTGAATTTGGATTTCAAATGCTAAAACATTAGGCTAATCTTTAAAAAACTCCAAGGACTTAACAGATCCCTGTAAAATGAAATGGCACAGACTGAGTGTCCTAAGATTTTTTGAATAATGCATCTACTTTGCACTTTTTTTTTTTTTCTCCAGCCATAGCTCTTGGCTCCACCATCTGAAAAATCTTGATTTAAAGTTTATATTCCCTCTCATTTCTGAAGAAATACAGTAATGTATTGCCTGCCACTGAAAAGGAAAGCCAGCTGTTAAACTGTGTGAAAAACGAACTTTTATATTTCTGGATAATGCTAAACATCTGGAAGCCAGAGGTAAAGATTTCAGCTTTAGTTAAGCAAACCAGTTATACTCTGGGGGAAAAAGTACTCTAACCAAGTAAATTTTTAAAAATTGCAGGATGGCAGAGGAATAGGTTATTCTAGTTCAATGATTCATTGCAGACATGACAGAGTATTAGTCGCTGAAGGAATTTATTAATCATTCCTTTACTAGGAAACAAATGGTTTTTGTGATTCTCAGCTATATCAGAGTTACATCTCTAGAGCTGGGCAAGCGTTCATTTTGGAAGATTTTTTAGACATAAGGCCAGGATTACATAGCTTTGGGGATTTTCCTCACCATTTCCTCCTCCCCAAGAGGCAAAAACTCATCTGAAGAACACAAATGTTAACACCACCTTGCATCATTACTATTAAACAGGTGAGCTGGGCTTCATAGAGAATGGACCTAAGCCAGCCAGTATGATACATGCACTCATGAAAAGCTTACAATTTATACTAATACCCATGCTCAAAATTCAGAAGAATGTGTTAGAATTTTCAAGCTTGGCCAATAAAAGCTTGTTTTGACTGATCTGTAAAATTATTTACAGATTACTATGTAAATCATTACTATGATCATTACTATGATCTTTTCCATATCAATCAAATAATCTGTAAACCAGGGCAAATTATAGACTTCCTGTTCAAAAGTTAAAGCCTTCATAAAACGAGAAGTTTACTCTCTAAGTCAGAGTCAGGATGGATTATTCCCAGGATTTCCAAAATACATAGTAAAGCAAGTAGAAGTGGCTTGCCAGGCCACAGTGGTATGACTCTCCACAGATTTCCAAATAGCCATTGGACTCAGAAGAAAGAAAAGACTATTCTGGCAATATAATAACAGAGGTAGAAGAGTACATTACAACCAGTCTTAGTTCATGGATATCTAAATACTCTAACTCCCTTAAAGACCAATTACATTTCTTATAAGAGCCTGAAACTACAAAGTGAATTTTCTAGCC
This sequence comes from Pyrgilauda ruficollis, assembly GCF_017590135.1. Lineage (NCBI taxonomy): Eukaryota > Metazoa > Chordata > Aves > Passeriformes > Passeridae > Pyrgilauda > Pyrgilauda ruficollis. The sequence continues at coordinate 17,638,062 of NW_024513654.1, read as the reverse complement.
TAGTACTTATTAATAAAGTGACATGCTACCTCCCCTAAGGCTTTTTGCTGTGAGAGCAGAGCAATGTAAACCATCCTCACCCTTTCAAACCCCAGTCTTCATCATCCCCTGCCCTCCAAATATACACTTCTAGTATGTTTAATATAAACTGCAAAGGAAATGTTTTTGAAAACTCCAGTTCTCTGGGTTCCAAAGACTCTGAAAAATAACCTGCTGAGAGAAGAATTAGACCTTCATCGTTTAAAGGAACAATTTATAGTTCATCTATTCTTCACAGAAGACATAAGCATAGAAAACATGAGGTCAGTGTAGATGTATCACCAGACTGCATGAGAGACAGCATGACAGTACACACTTTGTATTCACAGGTTGCCTTGCCCCAAGTGACCTAAATTGCATTCCTGTTAACCAGGTTAGGTTGAGTTTACAATGGACCACAGATCTGTTAAGAAAAGGCTCAGAGGCTTAAAAAGAAAAGTATCAAAAGTCCCTGAAACCTGGTCTGTCCACTCGAAGTGGACCAGAATTAATTTAATCTGGAAAATATCTTCTGCTGAACCCTTCCAGAAGGCATCATTTTGAGCCTCTGATTCATATACAAACCACATGATGTAAAAGCAGAGCCTTTGTGGTCTCTGTGGAGCAGAAGGATTCTCACACAATAGTGATCTCTGCAGACATTTCTCTTTGTGTTAATAAAAGTAATCTTTCTCCTCATTACACTATTATACCAGTACAGGCTTTCTTTTGACACAATTATACTGGAACAGAATTACTAATTTAGACAAGGCTCTTCATCTCTCAAGTTAGCATTTGCCAGAGTGCTTATAAATCTTCATAGTAAAATACACAACCCAAAACTCAGGGAAGCAACACAGTCTGCACAGTTATCCTTCAAAGCAAATAATACATGGTCAGTTTTAAGAGTCTATTGTCTTACACACACTCCCTTTTAACACTGTATACTTTTAATTTCACAGCTCTTTTCTTTGTTATCTCAAATTCCTCCTGCCTCTTTCCCCAAGTTTTCATGTCTGTCTGACAGTTGGTGGTTAAAAACAAACTGCAGAACTAATAACAGTCCTTTAGGAGTCCAGGATGATACACAACATTTCTGATAACATGTGGAAACATGGGTATCAACATCTTAAGTGGACTCCACTTGGATGTGCAATGGACTCTTGCTAAGATTCAAAGGCAGACTTTGAAAGAATGCCTCTTTACAGGCCTGTGCACCTGCCAGAACAGAGACAGAAGACACAAACTACAATAAAGTAAACATTTAAAGTCTGTCAAAAGAAAAAGCTATATAATGACCAATGACCTTCCTAATGGAAGAAATCACATTCGTTTCAATTAGAGTGCTTGAAAAAAATTAGGAATATTAAGCTCATCAGAATATACTGTACAGACTACAGTCCTGACCCCAGCTGCCTCACTGCCTCTAGAGAACAGTACCTTGAGCAGAGCCTCTGTAATGAGTACAGTAGAGACGCTGTGAAGCTTATAATGAACTTTAGGGTGTAATGCTAGTAAAGTCAATATATATTAGCCACACTGCCATAAGGGTACTCAGCTCAGCACTCATGCATTCCCCACAGTGAAACAATACCTGGATAACTAGCACAGGGAGTTAAATCCCTTCCCAGTAAAAAAAAAAAACAAAAAAAAAACCCAACCCCCCCCCCCCCAAACCACAAAAAAAAGCCCATACCAAACAAACAAACAAAACCCCCTGCGTGTTCTTAAGCTGGGTGTAAGGTTTAAGTGCTACCCCATAGGCAATACATCCTTGTCATATTTCCTCCTCCCTATGAAGTTCAAAAAGCCCAGAGCAAACAAGTTCTCAGTGATAGCATGCTAATTATCCCTAAACCATTTCAGACAAATACAGAGGGGGTTTTGCCTGTGAACCCTCTCTCACAGGTGTTTGACACTGGGCCAGCTGCCACTTCAAACCAGTGCATTCATAAACACCCCAGATAGCAGTTTCTCAGTTGTTTTCTCTTTTGGATCCTGGATCAGCACACTATCAGCTGCACCTCCCTTTCCCCCTACACTGCTTGTGAGCCTTGTCAAAGGACCTGTGTTTTAGTTTTCTTGCCTTTGCTTCCCAGAATGACTTCCACATGGTATTTCCGAGTCAGTGTATTCTTCTGAGCAGTTAAGGTGCAGTGCTAACAGGTACCTCAAAAGCGTGAGTGGTGCTGCCTTGCAGGCTTGCCAGTATCAAAGAACAGAGTCACAGAATCATTAGGGTCAGAAAAGACCTCCAAGACTGAGTCCAACCTTTGACTGAACATCACAATGTCAACTAAACCACAGCATTAAATGCCATATCCAGTCTTTTCTTGAACACTTCCAGGGACAGTGACTTCACCAGCTCCCTGGGCAGCCTGTTCCAAGGCTTGACAAGACTTTCAGTGAATAAATTCTTCCTAATGTCTGCCCTGAACCTCCCCTGGCACAGCTTGAGGCCTTTTCCTCCTGTCTTTATTTCACTTCTGCTGGAATTTAGTGTGTGCTGTGACATGGCCATATATCATGTATCTTATTTTACTTCATCATGCTAACCTAATAGAGTATTTTATTAGCCTCAGAGATCCCAGACTTTGATATAAATCTTGTGGAGAATTCACCCATTGTTATTGCAAATGGGAACACAGCTGTTTCTGGGGCTGAACAAAACCCATAACAGCAGCAACAGAGCACACAAGCTGTAAAATGTCACTGAAGACTTGATTTCTGACAAACTAGCAAGAAATATAGAGATGGTACTACACAACTGATCATGCTGTCAATTTGATAAGCATATCTATATGTAACAAAGCTGTACTTGCACCAGAATACTTTAAAAATAAAAAATTCCTCTACTCACTACACATGCCTTAGGACTTAATATATTATCCTCAAGGCAGAATATTCAATAGCAGAATGCACTCTGGAAGGTCTCAGCAGGAAATTCAAAATCTTACCTAATTTGCACTGAAAAAATCAACCTGAGGAGATCAAATGATGCCTTGTACATTTTCACTACAATGTGCCATCACACTACAAAGCCGTATTTCTACATGCAAAGGGCAACCTGTATAAAATGCTATATTTGTCTCTCAGGAACACAATGGGTTAAGGAAGACTGCTCAAAACCAGTCAGAAGTTACATTTTAATGACCTGCACTAGCAGAAAGCCCTATTCATGAAACTTCTTAAGTCTCATGCTCCTTTCACAGCAGGCCTTATGTGACTGCAATTGAAGCTTTAAAAACCATCATTCCTCTTTAAAGCCAGCACGTGCATTAAAGACAGCTAGGTGCTACTGATCAGGGATCAAATGCAGAACTTCTGGAATACAAATCCCAGGACAGCAGAACACAGGTATGCTATTGCAGCCCATTTCCAGTCCTACTTTCAGCTGCCCACGGCCCCAGAGCACTGAGGGATAAGACAGTACAACTTGAAGTAGATCAAACACTTCTAATAAAACAAAGGCAGGATCTTGTTTATTTCATGAAGCAGGATCATTACCTGCCAAATGCAAACATAAGCCTTGGGCATTGCATATGCTAGGGGAAAAAAGAAAACAAAGCAAAAAGCAATTTACAGCTGCAGGTGCCTCCTGATGCCCTTCAAGATGTTTTAAATTGATAACATAAGGTGAGCCAAAACATTCTTAACTATCAGAGAGCCTCATCACCCTCAGGGGAAAAGAGGAGCCCAATAACCTTTCTGCCCAAAATTTTGGATGCAGTCCCAAGACCTTCACCTGCAATGAGTCATCACCTTAGGCAGGCAGAAGAGGACTGGTCAAGTAGGGATACAGCACTGGACTAAACACAACACTTACTGAAATCAATAAGGTTACATGAATTGAGACCAAAGTTCAGTCGTTTTTTTTCCACATTCTCTTTTCATAAGAACTCAGTGACATGATACAGTCAAGCATTCAGGGAAAGTACAGATCAGAATATCAGTAAGCAAATAAGCCTTGCTTATAGAAGGTTTGAAATGCTAGCATTTATCTGCACAAAGGAAATTAGGGACACCATTAATTCCTCAAGTACCAGTTCATCAACTTAAATCCATTAGTAAAACAAGCCTAGAAATACTGGCAGCTGATTGATACTTCTGTTGAACTAAAGGAAGTTATCACAGTCTGGACAGGCCGTGAAAGCTATTTTTTCAGTTCAATAAAAGAATTTCAGTAGAATTAGGAAAGGAGTGATCTCAAGGAAGGCAGGTAGTACTTTTTGGAAAATGCCAATGCATTAAAATTTCAAAATTTTGAAGATACACATTTTGAAAAATAAGTTTAGCAGGCTCAGAATGGGGGAAGAGGAAAACAGGCAGACAGATGCCACTAAACAGCCCATAAGCACTGGGTCAGTATGTTAACCTGAAACAGTGGAGACCTACATCCAGGTGGCTTCCCCACACAATCCTTTCTGTATGTGTCTATACAGAACAGGTTCTGCTTTTATATTACAGTTTTAAGACCAAAACAAGACTCAAATAGGTAAACAATTTGAACTTGAATGTTTTTAAAGACTGTTGATTTTGGCATCTGAGACAGCAGCTTATATTGTGAATACATGGAGTATGTTCAGCATAGAATACTACAGAATGACAGAATATTCTGAGTTGGAAGGGACCCACAGGGATCATCGAGCCCAGATTTTTAAGTGAATGACCCATATGGGCATCAAGCCCACAACCTTGGCCTCATTAGTACCATGCTCTAATCAACTGAGCAAACGTGCAGGAATTCAGTATTCAATATTCAGTACTGTATTCTGCCTACAGAGCACAGTATTGGCTTCACAGCATGGGCAAAGACATCCTTAGGGAACTCCTGTTTGCTGACTTACTTTGAGGAGACACGAATGAACAAAACACAGTAGCTGGTTTCCTCTGAGAGGATGAACTAACGCTCCAGGGATTCAAGGCATGTGCCATCACCGAAGTAAGAGCCCAAGCAGAAGCTGGAAAGAGCCAGCACCATCTAGTGCTCAGGAGAGATGGAGCAAGCAGAGCAGAGAGAACAACGCACCAACTCTCCCCAGGCACAGAACTTCAGGAGACACGCTTGCAAGGAAACTCAAACTGCACTTGAGCCTAAAAAGACCCAAGTGCAGCTCGGAAAAGGCAAGGAGATGTACCTGTCATCATCTGAGTGTTAAAACGTTATTACCTTAAGGGTCTCAACCCACGAAAAAAGGTAATAATACAAAACAGTTTCCAGACTATGACTGCAAAGAAAACATACAATTTTATCATTCTGGGCACTCCTTTGGAAAGAAAATTTAGCAAAAACATTTATTGTTTCTCACCCCTCAATAAATGGAAAGGTCTATCTTATGTTCCAAGAGACAGGTTTTTTAGTGGCATACAACTGCATGCTCTCAGGTATGCTCCAGACATCTAGAAGCAATAAACACAGATCTGACAGGGCCCTCCACTGCAAAACCAAGACCACCAATCTTCTTATCCAGGTCAATGCAATGCCATGGACATGGTAACATCCACAGCTCTCTTACTAAGCGATCTGACAGGGCCCTCCACTGCAAAACCAAGACCACCAATCTTCTTGTCCAGGTCAATGCAATGCCATGGCCATGGAGAGCTGTGGTAACATCCACAGCTCTCTTGCTAAGTGTCTCCAGAATGCACTGCTGCAACTACTCTGCCTTAAACTTTCTAGGAGGACACAAAATTACTTTATTTTGCTGCCGTTTCCCTAGTCAATATGGTGGATGCCAAATCACAGGAATCTAAATATACCTCTCAAATATCAACGCCATTGCATATTCAGATATGCACAACCAGTTTTCAGCTGTAGACTTCAGGAGAAAATTACCAATGGCAAACTCAGGATCCTGCTGTTAATTAAAAATGCAATTTGCATTGAATAATAGAGAACATGGAATGATTTTCAATGTATGAATTTCTAATTTCTTTCCTGGTATTTTAATTACACAGCATCTCAACAGGAACTGAGATAAAAAGGCCACAAAAATAGCTTAATTGTTGTTGATCACCTGGGATGCAGAAGTGTACCACAGATCAGACTGCTCTGTGGGCACCATTCCACCTGCTGGTACAAGACAAACAAGCTGCCACTCCAACTTCTCTGTCAGATACTGTCAACAACACAAATGGGCCCCTACAGAACAAGTAGACAATAATTATTGTTCCTGTAAGAATTAGGACTCCTACCTTCTTATTCTGCCTTTCTTGTTTTTCCTTCTTGTTATGTAGCCCAACCAAGGCCATGAAGTAGCTTCTGAATAAGCCCTGCACAAAGTTTCTGCATGAGGCATTTTATTTTGCCACAGCCAAACTTCTGGCATAATGCAACCTCTACTCCATTTTTGAAGGACTCGGTATTCCATGCAAGTTCCTTTTGTAAGGGCAAGTTGCCTATAGTGAATTAAGTCATTATAACTAACTGAAAGAGCACACCATAGAGAACTGACTTCTAAAGTTTTGAAAATAACCTTTGACATGTAGATCATGTATAGGCAGTGATGCTATAAGGATCTCTGGCTAAGCCTGCAAAAAGACCAAGGTAACAATTATGAAGAGGACTGAACTGCTTCACTAAAGAGAGAGCTGCTGCTAACTCAACTGGAGCACAAAAAAACAACCTGAAGGTGCAGCTTTCAGCACCTTAATTGGATTGACCTGAAGTCCAACTGGTTTGAGAACTTTTTTCCAGTCATGAGGTCTGAAATGAAAGATATGATTAAATATCTGGAAACAAGATCAACGCCTTCAGCAGCTGTTTCCAATGGAAAAATTAAACTCATTACAAAACTGCACCCTTAATCTCACAAAAACTCTCACCTAAGAGCTGTCACTGTTCACCTTGGCAAAAAGCACTTTGGCAAGAAACAGGAACTAGTTATCATGAGTGATAAGGGACATCAAAATGTGTACCATGAGTACCTCCTAACTTCTGAACCTTTTTACCACTTCCCTTCGTGATTCTAAAAACCTTACTATATCAGGAAATTCTCTGTCTGCAGAAGAACTTGAGCATCTCATAGTGCTGCAAAGACTGGGGAATGAAACTAGGTAGACCACTTGCCACAAGACATTAAAACATTATTTCCTAAAAGGTGAGACTTCAGGAGCACTTAAGTCATCACCATTCCTTAAGCCTTTCTCAGAGCTTAATCCCTGTGGCTTCTTACAAGCTGCGTTACACCACTCCAAAATGCACTGTAACCCCAGGTCAACACTGAGTTGTTCTGTTGCCCCTAGCAACAGCAGATGCTGGTTTTGTTGCCAGATTCAGACTCCTCTTCCAAACAACACAGATAATTTCATCCATAAATACCAGCTGCTGTGAAATTATTACCCCAAATGATACAGCACTTGCACGTGACCTCATACTACCCTCATAACTTTACAAAAACATCCCCCACCACCTGCTAATGTGCTCTGGAGTATGAGAACAGCTCACCTCACCATTCCACTTTGAACATCTATGATGAAGGGAAGCATGAATGGATTCAAAAGGGTCCAGAAATTTAGTTTCCCCAAAAAGGAATATAGAGAATATACTTCAGGAAGTCCTGTCACCAGATCTAGCCCTGGTTTGACTGTAGAACTGTTCTGCAGTCTCTCTGTCCCTAGTTAACCCTTCTCCCCGCTGCCCTATACAGCTTAGAAATGAACTTGATGAAACATGAATAAAACACAATGCCCATCATTAGTTCTTGTTACTCAGCAGAAAATCAATACATGCTCTGTTACAGCACAGGACATGCTGTTACTCCAGTCCCTGCCCTCTGAGGGAACAGCTCTCACAGCCAAACCTAGCACAGCCTGCAGCAGAGGAAAGGTGGCAAGATCTCAGCCACAGTTGCACAGCAAGGACGCTGAATGCCTCAGCCATCAATCACAAAACAGGGTTTTGGAGCTAACTGGTGTCACAGACTTTGGAACTCTTTGGACATTTCTCAGATCTCAGCCGCTTCTCTTTGCCAGATAAGCTGGTATCAGCTATAGGCACACTTTATGAATGTTACATTCCATTCTTAATTTTATTAGTTAAAGCTCTGATGCTTACTAGCACAGTAAAACCCTAATCTATACTTAGAGCTATTGAATGCACCTGTATTCACAAAATCTCCAATTTAACTAAGACAGATTAAAAAAAAAAAAATCTTACCATCCCTATAGAAACTGTAGAGTCCCAGTTTATAGTGGGATAAATGAAATGCAATTAGGCAGAAATGTGATTATGGCCATACATCTAACACAGGGAAAGATGGGCAGTGATGGGAAATAAAGATCTGGGTCCTGCAAGATTATTTGTGCTCCCCTTCCTATCTGGCATCTGTTTCAGAGCTGTTCACTACGTGGGTGTTCTGCAGGCTGGCAGCCACGCAGAATACGGTCATTTCAGAACACATGCAAAAAAAGAAAGGGCATTTATGCCAAAACCAGCACAGAATAAATGTACTGTGAACCAAATGGGGAACTCTTCAGGCCACATTCTCCAGTGACGTCTGTGTCAATCACATTCTGTATTGACTGGCTATTTATAGTGGTTTTCAATATTTACTATCCATGTAGCAAACTAAGTTTGCTACGAATGGGATTTAGCTGCATTAGTTAGGGAAAATATCTTCATTTTGCAGACAAGTCAGCGCTACACTAAGACTGAATAGTTTTTTCAGGGAACACAGAAATGTGCAATGTCAATACACCAGACTGAACACGAATGTCCTGGATCCATGACCATGCAAAACAGTGTCATTTTTTCCTCCTTTCTGAATAGTCACTTTCAACTAGCCACATGGCCCTGCTTTACCAACTCACCTGAAGCAACAGCTACCTGCAGTTTAGGACAATTCTTTTGCAGGCTACAGAAATATAACCTGATAAGTTGGACAAGTAGTTATTTTGACATCTGGAATCAGAAGAACTTCAAATCTGCAGGAAACTCAATAAAGCCAGTCTGTGGCTCAGTTAATTATTTCAGATCACTGCCAGAACACATGGGATCATTCACAATCACAACAACCCAAGTGTTTTCACATTGCAGGTCCACAGTCCTTCTGCAACAGTATGGGGCACAATTTTTGCAAAATGGTGCAGATGTGTCACATTCAGACCAACAATTAATGCCACTTCCTTGGAGATCCTCCATACAGGCAGCACTGTGGGCCCAAAGCCCTGCTGTTTGTGGGGCCCTGCCTATGAGGGCACATTGCAGTACAAGGGGAAAAAAGGGCATTAATAGATAGTGAACAGTGATAAGTAAGAGGAAAAAATAAATCTCTTCTCCCCAAGTAGCTTCCTGCACGTCAAACAGAATTCTGTGACTAAGGTATTGAAAAACACTGCCTGGTGGGGTCATTGAAAACCTTACAGCACAGCCTGTTCTTGCTCTGCCTGATACTGTCTCGAGAGGGGTGTGCAAAAATGGCATTTTAAGCCAGCCTAACTGGGTGGTAATAAAAAGACCCTAAAGAGTAAAAACAGACCTGACTCCACAGCAACAACATACAGGGACAAGTGTTTGTTTTTAAAAAATTCCATTAAAAAACAAGAGGCAGCCTAAAGCAATTACTTTTTATCTACCCTACTGACAGCACCAATGCTGTGGGGAGAGACAATGCTTAGCAGCATGGACAGGTAGTCCATGCAGGACAAGCTGGCAGTGAAGTGAAGCATGACTGAGACAGTGCACTCAGTTTTTCAGTTTTTAGCACAGTCACATTCTCTGCCTCTTCGTTTCTAAGAACTCAGTCTTCAGGTCCTGGGAGATAGATGAACTGGCTCAGTCCTTTCAGGGCTCTCATTCCTCTGCTGTAACACTAAAAGCACTGCTTTTCTCCTCTGTCAATCCTGCCACCCGAAACTACCTCCAAAATACACTGCATTGAAATCCATGCACAAGGTTTGAACACAATCACAAACAAATCAACTGAATTGAATTGCTCCTATACTGCAATAGGGAACTTAATTCTAAATCTACCCTGGAGATACTAACTGACCCCAGCAAGCATTAAAACGGGAGCTATAATGACTGCAAAGGTTTTAGATTAATACTACAGTGACAGATCATTAGATTTTCTACCTGAAAAAAATTCAATCTCACTTCCATGCTAGGTCATTTATTTTCTTAAACCTTTTATCCAAAAGGGAAGTGTTTTGAAGCTTTTTGTCTGCCCTCCCACCCACTTCCCAAAATAATTAGCATACATGAAAGAAATTGCATCCAGATACCACTTTTCCCTAAGTTCTGTGCTGTGCTCTGTGCCTGTTTTTCCTGTAACAACCAGAAGAGTGCACCCATAGAGAGACCACACTACGCTCCAAGCAAAGAGCCTCTCCAAAGAGGAAAGTCAAGGATCATGATACATCTCAACTGCTGTAAAATGAAAATGAGGCACCACATCAGCACTTATATCCAGAACAAAGAACACCATGTAGTCAAGTTCCTTTTCTCAGCCTCACTGGATAATATTGTCAGTGTATCAGGACATTCAGGAGTGACCAATACAACTCAATTACCATTAGTGACAACTGATGGGAATGATGTGATGTTATAGTGAAAGCACAAAAAAATGCTGGCATACCTGGAGTAATTTCAAACAGATGTTTCCCTGGTTCATCAGGATTAGGTGGCAGCTCGTTCACCTGACTGCCTTGCAGTAGTATCAAACCCTGTAATGGACACAAACATTAGTGAAAAGGGAAAGGCTACTAAAAGGGTAAGGAAAAGATAATAAAATGTATAGTAAACTCAATTCCTGCTCATCTACAGGTCCCAACACCTTTCTACAGTTCTGAGCAAGAAAATATTTGAGCTGGTCATCCACCTGCTTCACTGCCCTTTCTCTCACACTGGACACTGCTGGTTAGGGCTGTTTCCTCTGGATTAACAGTTCTCTGAGCATGCAGAAATGATTCTCCTTGGTTTCCATACCTAATTATCCTTTGCAAGAGTTTCATCTCACATTACATCTATTCTTCCTACACCCTTGAATTTCTGGTTGCAGCATGCATTTGAATAAAATGGCAGATTTTCCAGATATGCTCAGTACACAGAAGTTCCCAGGGAAATACTTGAAGAGAGCAGCTAATTCAGGTTTGAAAGACAATGGACTACCTTTTAATACAAAAGACTAAGGAAAAAAAAAATGAGCTCTTCTACTTCCCAAGTTCAAATGCTGCCAGTATTCAGCTTCATTTCCACTTTGTGCCCAAGCACAATCAAGACAATGTATTCCAGTTTGGGAACCCTGCATAGCTGGTGACATAGTATCTTCAAAGTGAACAAAATCCTCTTAACCTATGGAAAAGCTGGAAAAGACATCACAGGAAGCTCTTCTCCAGTAACCTGAGTGAAACAAGCATTTAATCTCTGATATTTTAAAAGGTTTCCAGCTAACATTTTTTAGGACATATGCACAATCAGACAGACAAATTACAGTAAAAACTGGGTCTCTCAAGAGTTAAGCTATGAAGACGGTAATCAGCAGTTCCCACTCCTGCACTGAACTGCCCTGGAATGCAAACGGGGTTCAAAGCATCTTTCTTGATGAACAGAAAATGAACAAAGTTGTTTCAGTCAGGTTTTTCACACATATCTCTGGTTGATGAGCATGTAGCTATGCATGTTTACTGATCTGGCAACAACCAAATCCAAGACACACTGGACCACCATAACGTTGGTAATCAAAACAAATTCTAGTTATGTTATTTGTCAGCTTCCAGATCCACATATAATGGAGTAATACAATTAGTGTCTCATGAGACAGACAATCCAGAATTTCAACTAACAGAAGACAATTTATCATAAGAGCCTTGCAACCTTCTCTATAAAACAATGAAGCCAGATGTGTTACTTTTCATTGTCACTATTCAGTATAACTTCCATAGCTTTGCTGCTCAGGAATACATCCTCCTACAAATGCTTTGTTCAACTTCAAGTGTCAAGGCTCAGCTCCTGTCCCACACCCAGTGTAAGGGTAAGGTTGTGGAAGGACATCATAGAGGAGGGCACTTAGCAAAGTCCACGCTGAGTGGTTTTTAGGAATGGTTGTAAGATTTTAAATTGAGGTAAAACAAGTCAACACAACAGGATAAACCTTCACCATCCTTACCTCCCAATCCTGTTGCCCTGCAATTTGACTCTGAGGTTCACTGAAATTAGAAGATAAACTGAAGACATTCCAGAGATAACAGGAAAACAGAGGAAAGGCAACTTGACAAAAATGCAGATGCATCTGAATTCCAAATGGTATCAAAAAGTATTGTATAAAACATCATCTTTAAGGTCCAGTGGCCAGAACACATTCTAGAAAATTCTGCTGTTTTCTAAAGTGGAAAATTCAAGCCCACTGCAGATGCGTTAAAGCCCTCCATCATGTCAAGGAAGGGTTAATGAATTAGTAGCACAGTGGCTTCTTTTCCCCTGGAAATTAGGGAGGAGTGCATGCTCTCTCCTTTCCTGGGAATAGAAACAAGCCCAAAGCTACTTTAAAAACACAAACATATTGACAGAGTCAGTAGGAGCATCAAAAACTCTTTACAGGTCAGTCCTCCCTTCCCCCTGTCCTCACTGGAAAAAAAAAAAGAAAACTCTGCAGAAAAGCAATGGTTGCAGACCCACCCTCTAACCTTTGGTCTCTGATGGAGTGGGCTGTGCAACTGCAACTGTCATGTGGCACACAAATATACACACCTTCAACAGTACTCAATCCATTAAGATAACTCTTACAAAAATTTTCTTAAGAAAAATTCCTCTTCACTCCAGAAAGCCTGTGTGATTCTCCTGCCATTAGATTACAGCTCCACCTTTTCAGCAATATTATTAAAGGAAGAATATTTACAGTTTTCTCTAAGAATCCGAAAGAACAGTTTTCATAAAAATAGCCAAATGCAACATTCATGAAGAAAAAGATGTTGCTTCATATTTCTCTTTTGAAACATTATGCCATAATTCTCATTTGACTTTATCAGGTAAACAACAAGAACACAACTCTCTTCCAGAGTATATGGAACATGTATAAATAATCAAGTAGGTGGAAGATCAATGGGAATTTCAGTGAAACTATTGATTTAGTTTCTACACACAAACTTAAAGGCCATACTTGATAAATAAAACAAAAATACTTAAATTAGGCATGAGTACTATAAGCCTGAAGAAAATTAGGGATTAATATCAATAACAACGGGAGAAAATATCTCCATGGCCTATAAAAAAAAATCTCCCCACAATAAAGGGTCTCAGCTGTCTTCCTAAGGTGCCTGGACACATCTGTGCCATTGCCCCTTCATTCCAGAGAATCCCAAGCAACAGCTGTCTGTAAGTCCCAAAAGTACATCTCACCTGTGGGATGCATACAGTCCTGGCTGAAGTCAGATGCAAATCCTAATTTGCAACTCCTATAAGAATAGTCACAACACAGTCCCGTATCATCCTACACAAAATATCTTCCCACAGTGATAAATGCATGGCAACCCCGTGCCCAAAAAGGGCCAGGGTTAAAGAAACCCTTTACAACGTGACTACCTGAGGCCATTTCTTCCTCATCATGTTCACTGACATGGTTCAAAAGGGCCCAGCTCTCCCACATGCATTGCATATGAAGATAAGGTTCCTGGCTTGCAAGTGCAAAATCCAGCTGTTGCTGGCAGCATCCCGAGTAATCAAGTTACATCATCAAGTTCAAATCTCTCTAGCCCTTACACAGCAGACTTTCCATAATTATGGACCAAATCTCTGATCAGGAGAGTGCAAGATATAAGATGCAGTCAACATCCTCATTCATCTACCATATTTATGTCAGGCCCACAGGGGAATATTAATTTCCATTCTCACTCTACAATGAAATTTATGTGTGACAGTCAAGCAGGCAGCTGCATCAAAGCAGTTTAATAATTGTCTGTAATGAGTGTGTGGATGGTGATGATATTACACAGGCTGACTGTCACTCTGTAATGCCTGTACTGACTCATCAGGAGCCAGCAGCACAGGGACACTGTCTGGCTCATTCAATTATGTTCCCTCTGTTCAGTGACTCTGGTTAAAGGCCTGACAGTCAAAACAATGACTATGTGAATTATGATGCATAATCTACTACAGCAACAGGAAAGACCTCAGCTCCAATGCTCTGAGAGAATTTTACAGGCATTAGAAAAACATGAATAAGAAATTCTTCATCTCCTCTGTAAACTTCAGCCCATAGCAGAACACCCACTCCCTCCCCCCACTAAAACACACATTACAGCCCATTCTCAGTGTGTAACCAAACCCACACACTCCACACACACAAGGCAGCTCCAAGCAGCTGGTTCACCTCATGGCTAACAATGGATTAGCTGGGAGATTTCGAGTCCCAGCTGAGCAAGAAGGTTAATCACTCCTGCCTCAGTAATCTGCAGCTCCACAGCTCTTCTTGTCAAACTCCAGTCTCATAGCTGACCATACCAAGATCTGGAGGTCAGCATGCCCTAGTGGGTAAGTAAACACCTTCTAACCTTTTCCCAAGCTCTACCACTTGTCTGGTAGTAGAAAAGCCTCCCTGCAACATCTCGTGCCTTTGAAACTCCTTAAGTGTGAATGGTTTTGGTGAGGACAGAAAACGTCTGAAATGAGCTGTCAATCAAAGCACAGCTGTGATCACAGTGGAGTCACAACCTTTAACTCCTGCACTTCCTTAGTCATACCTGAGGTTTAGTTTCATCTTCATCCTTGTAATAGAAGAGCTGATCCCCACGCAGCACAAACCACCGCTGCTGCCAGTTCTTCATAATGCTCCTTTGTTTCTTCAGCCAGCCACACTTCAGCACACGATCCTGGGGGTTTGGAGAACATGGTCTGGAGGGAGGCCCAATCTGTTCACCCATCACCAAACTCCTTGACCGGGCTGAAAAGGCAATTACAGAGTAAGTGAAACAAAGATATAATAGTAAGAACACTCAGAGAGGCTAAATAACTGTTCCACACTTCCTTCTCAGATATGGACAGACATGTTTCCTTTCTGAACAGGTACTTGTTTTTCAGGGTGTACATTCAAGCTAAACACAGGACAGACATCACCTTTTATGATACTGTTCACTCCAGAGTGTCTAAAGAGACACAACACCTCCACTGAGGCTTCACTGCTCATACAACCATTCCTTGTGGCAAATCATCACTGCCTCCCAGCTCTACATGGGAATAATGATATTGCTCACTCCTGACAGGATATTTGCCTGATGAGGATGTGCAAATGTATGGTGAGGGGGCACAAAGAGAAGGAGAGGGTATAAAAAAATATTCTCACTCCACACACTACCAGTTTGGGGTGATTAGCCAGGGAACCCAGCTGCCATAGGTGAGAAAAAGAATTAAAAACTGAGGAAAATTAAAAAAGAGAATTGTCAAACAAAGTAGTGACTGTGAGCCACACAAAAGACATAGAGATAACACAGCTATCCAGAATTATTGAAGTCATCTCTCTCTTCAGGACATTCTGACACTGAAGCAGAAAAACAAAATTAAAAAATAAAAACAAATAATAAAAAGACAAAATAGAGAAAAAAACCAACACATAAATCTGAGGAAGGGTTTCAGAAACAGAAAATAAGTGAGGAAAAGTTTAAGAAATAGAAACCCTTTCTTTCCTCCTCTCTTGCATTAAGAGTACTGAAGCTTGGGGCATTTAGAAATAGTCTGGAGTAGCAGACAATGATTATATATTGCAGACATCAAGCCAGTCCTCCACAATAGATAGGTTAAGTGACCTCATAGGTCTTTTCCACCTCTACCTCCTTTGGATTTAAGAAGTATCTTATAATAATAGTTATTAAATATTTCATGCCATTTTTCCTTCATTAGTGATAGTATTATCCTGCTCCTTCCCATTTTCTGCATTCAGCTAACTTGAAGCAAAATTTATAACTGCCCACTTGGAACAAGGCATGAGTTTACAGACCAGTACCATTAAATCTGCATCACTGATATCTCACATTAACACTGTGAACTGTTGCTGCTGAAAGCCAGGCAAGCTTCTTATCCAGGTACCCAAGATACACTACAGCTAATTCAAACCATCACAAGGAAGGGAAAGCAAACCTATGCCTCTCAGAGTACGGTCCAATTTTGCCTCTTTTGGGTTCAGAAAACTAAACATGGCCTTAATGTTACCATGTGATTTATTTCTGCTCCTGGTGCCTCACCACACAGGGATGAAACTGCCGGCATTTGCCAAAGAAAGAAAAATAATGAGGATGTTGTGGTGTTTGGGGAATTAAAAAAAAAAAATTTAAACAATCATATTTGCAACATTAAAATTGATCCTATTTCTTCACTTCCATGAAGCAAACTGCAAAATAAGGAGAGGCAGATAAGGGACTTAGGTCAGATCTTTAAAGAGCCTCCTCAGTGTAATCCAGTGAGGGAAATGACATTGGTGTCTGTGATAAAATCTGCTTTGACCTTCCTCATGACCTGGCAGTCAGGTCATGATGTTGTGCTTTATCAAGAGCTCTAAACCAGCACATCTACACATGAAACACTTCCATCAGCAGAGGGCAGACCTGAATGGATCACATCCTCTCATTATCAAAAAGTCTCCATGGTACAATCTCCACTTCTATAGTTTCATTTACCTTCTCCTTCCACTCTGTCTTAAGGATCCACTCACCTCTCTTGTAACCATCCAGCAGGCACTCATACTGACCCCAACAACCTTCCAGTTTTATAGACAGAAGATGCATCACTTTGTTAAATTTCAGACTTGATGAAAGCCCTGTCTGACAGGCAGTATGGATTTTTTTCCCCCATTTCTCTAAACTGCTAAGGTAAATCCTGCTGCTCTCAACAAAACTGTGAATAACTGGTTTTGTCTTTTGGCTCAATGAAGAGAAATTAATTTTCAAATTACAACTATTTTGTGATGTAAGAAATTAATTTTTTATTTTGTTTTTAATTTCACTTCAAAATTAATTTAAAAGTTGAAATGTTGTAAGGAGGAAGATGCTGCTGCAGCATTATAGCTTTTTCAGAATTAGTCTTCCTTTACTTTATCTCCACACTGAAGTACCTTAGCAGTCTCCAACTTCAGCATGAAAATCCCATCAGCCCCCAGTTTTCCTGACTTGCATGTAGTTATATACACCCTCTGCTACTTTATCTCTCACTCTAAAAAGAAATTAGTTTTATTTAACTAGAAACTTACCATCTATATTGGCACAGACCTCACAAAAGACACCAAACATCTCGCTTTGAAATGTTACCAAGTACGTTACCTTGTATGTTCCTTCAGCCCCCCTTTGATACTATTTGTATCGCTCACACAGTAATTATTTATTTTAGTCAAGAGTTAAAGCTTTCATGATCAGTCTCTGGTGAATGCAGAACTTTATTTTATTTTATGCAGCACCATGTCTCAGTCAATCGCTATGATTGTTAATTCTTCATGCCGTCTTAGCTTTCCATTTCCTTCTTTTCTGGTCGTGACTGTAATAGTTAATTTCATTAGGGACATACTTAGCAACTTCATCTGCAAGTCAACAACATGGATCAGATAGAAATTTTTAGAAAGGGGAATTATTTATGGCTATTAACAGCATTGATGCTTATATTGCATGCTTCACAGAATACAATAATTGCATAGAGGTCAGAATGAGCACGGCCTGCCTTTAAAGCAGCAGCTATCTTAGATTACTGGGATCAAAATATCTGCTTTGATAATCTAATGCAGTACACCAAGCCCCTGATTCTTAATGGTAGAAATATATTATTTGTGCTTATCTATTTAACAGAATTATGGAATCAGCAGAACATAAGGAAGAAAACAAATCAATAAATCAGACTCACAACTCAGCAAATATTTACATGCTCTGGAGTTCTGATCCAGTAATGTGTTTTCAATAACACCACACAGGTTGGTTTCACTCTTCACATTGTCATTAGCTGATTATTGATTTATTCATACACCTAAGTTCCAAAGAGAAATCAGTGTACAAAGGATTTAAACTGTCCTTGGGAAAAGGGTTAGGATTCATTTACACAGCACAGCAGTACTGAAATGCCAACCACAACCCACACCATCCCCATCCCAAAGCAGGGAAACAAGGCAAGTGCAGCACAGCGAGGTGACAACAGACCGGGCGGACCCACAGGTGGCACTAACGAGGCAAGCCATTCTGGGATGGAAAATCATGCTGTAAGGCAAGAATCGGAATTACAGACCTCAAAATCACTCCTGTGACTATGGAAGTGACACTGGCACATGAAAGTTCTCACATCCTGATGAAGATGGGAGGAGGAATACGAGCCAAGGCAGTGAAGTGCTGCTCAACTCTCACTGTGCAAATGCCTGAGACTGCATTGAATAACCTCCCCTCCAAAACCCCATACTTGGTTGTCATGCCTCTAAAAGTAAAATCAAAGATTATCCTAAGGAGTGGATGGGTCAAATTGGATGGAGCCATACTGCCCTCCTTACAGAGGCAGCAATCCCTGTCCAGAGGGCCACACACCACTACAAGAGTTCCTCTGCAGCTCAGACCTGCCTCCAAGCAATAGCCACATTCCTGTTTTCTCATGACATTTATTTCCTACCCTGAGCATGCACATAATGGAGACAACATCTTTCCTTCCCTATCCATACCATCCCCCCTTCCTGAGTTCAATCCTGCCTGGCAGTATTATACAACCTTTTCTGCTCTCCTCTCCCACTCCCAGCTCTGAACACTACTAGAGATTTGAGCTTTCAGTAAGTACTTAAACCAGACATGGAAATCAATCAAGTCAATGCAATTCAATATCAATTAAAGATGTAATCTTTTGAAATTTCATAGGCAGTTAGCTAAAATCAATATAGTCATTATAATTGATTTTGGCCAACAAACTGTCCTATAATAAAGGCACTTTGCTGTGGTGTTCCTTCAGTCTGATGACACAGTGACACTACATATTATTTCTAATATAGTCTTCATTTAAAGTACTAGCCACAAAGGGAAGTGGCTTCCCATACTATAAATTATATTCTCAGTTGGTTTATTTAATTCAAATTTGGCCTTACAAAAAGGATTCACTGGAAATGCAGGTAATAGGCCTATAAACAGATACTGAATTTCCTTTTACTGAACTGTAGGCAATAAAATACTTGGTTTAGATTTTTCTGTGTCCATCACAGAACCATATTTGTCTTTGAATTTGATTGCTAAGATACCAGAGTCAGTAAGCACAAACAAAACCAAGGTACTTCCTCAGTACAATTTGAGAATTAAGCATCTTGAAACACAGTAAGTGAAGAATTAAAGGCATAATATCTGAAGTGGTTGGTGACAAGATATTTTTAGGCAATTAGAAGAATATCAGTAATAAGGAACTGACAAGAGCTTTTAGCTCCCTCAAGACAGAGTAGCAGTCTCTACAGAAACAAAAAGGTGATACACAGCCATGTAGCTGCTCACATTTTGTCATGTGGATGACAACTGCCACATTCAGAAACACCACCCTAAGAGCCAGCTTGTGCTCTATCATTTTTGCACCTGTCTCCTCACAATACTTTACAGAGCAAAGTGACATGCTATATTTAATTCCTTCCCTTGATTTGTTTTTCTTTCAGCCAATGGCCTGGTGATGTCTTTATCACATCAGAGAACACACATACAGCAGCACAAACTGATATACATTAATGCAGGATCTTTCCACAAGTCAAGGAAAACCCAAGTATATTTGATAATCAATGCGATCCACCCCACACAATACAAAAATAAAACCAAAAACCCAACCCAAAAACATATAGTCAGTGGGATAATTTAATCCTTTTCTCCTGAAGAACAATTGACATTCATCTTCAAATTATTGTTACAAATTGTCAGCATGCTGGACTTCAGGAAAAGTGAAGGATTTTGGCAATCCATTGCTATCACATAGGTAAAGGGGCATTGCTTTGTTGGTTGACATTTCACACTGGAGACCTTTCAGCTATTGCACAAAGTAGTCCTGAACTTCATTTGCTACCACTATCAGCAAGGCCAGCAGGTCTCTGCTCCACAGAATAATTCTTTAAATGAGTTTAACCTTGCATTTGCAAAAGAATTTGAATTACTGCTTCAGGTTGTAGGAATGTATGGTGATTTTGTCAATGAACAAACCTTAAATACTGTAGGTAACCTGCCACCAGCTATCCTTGAAACTGCCCTGCAAATCCACATAGCCATGCCAGTCTTTTCAAACCACTAGCATTAGATCGTAGATAAGTGCCAAGATGGAAGGATAATGACTTAATTCTTTCTGCTACAACAGATTGACCTAACAATTTACAATCTAGTAAAGTGAAATAGCCCACATCCTTTGCTATTGCAAAATCAGAATTACTGACCATTTTGATAATACATGAACAAGTACAGAAACTGCTCCCAGCAAAAGACCATATTTTAAAGTCCTTTCCTCTGCACTGTCCTCTGAGACCTCCCACCTGGATCACTGCAGACTATTCAAGGGACAGATCAGCACTCAGGTCACAGCTATTGGATGTGTTGCTTTAAAGCACATGCACCTGTTAGGCACTACAGACTGCAATGTTATCTAGCACACCCAAGCACCAGCTCTCCACTCCCACTGAACCCTGGCACAATCTCTAGGAAGCTGTACATCTTCTCTGGCTGGCTGGTTAGAGCTGCATATCTGACAAGAGAACTGCATACCTCACACTGCTCAAGGCATCTCTCTTGCTGGCAAAGCTCTTGTAATCCCATTGACAACCACACTGAGCTACAGCTCACCACTGCCAGAAGAAGAGAGTCTTATTCCTCTCTTCCTACTTCCACTCTGCTCTTCCCATCTGCCAATACACCCAGCCTGACATTCCTACACTGACAAGGTGAGACCTTTTTATAAGAAAAGTTGCTCACTGGAATGGTAGAGAGTTCTAAGAAATTTTTTCTTCCTGGTGTTTCAGTAAGTCAAATCAGGTCAGAGAAGGAAGGCTGAATGAATACCTTGAACTCCCTCTGCAATCAGCAAGAGCCCCTTGCAATCCTCCCAATGGCTCTGGCTATTAATTTTTAATAATCTTCCCAGTCATAGTAGATTAAGGAACAAACAAAAAAATGCTGACTACAATAACATTCAGTTTGGAGCTGGGACTGTGGCCTGAGCTTGTATAGAACCAAATGCTGTGGAGTCTTGATCAAAACTGTAGCTCTATAGATGCAGCATAGGTCCACCGCAGTGTAAAACCTTGGGCTCCTCAGAGGCACTCCAGTCACCCACATGCTTTTGCTAAATATTGTCTGTGCCATGCCAAACACACATGCAATATTCCTCAGACAACGGATGTCAGCACAACAGTTCCTAAAATTGATGTTATGAGCATCGAAGAAATTTGTCCACCCCACTCCAGGGGACATAATTTTCCAAAATTATTCTGGACTGAAAAAAATAGAATCTAGAGTAGAGAAAACTCTCTCAAGGCATTTTGCCAGCAACTATAAGATGGCTATAAGATGAAGTGATACCAGAACCCAGCCACTTTCAGCAATAAACTCCCCTGAATTCAGCCACAACATTGTATTTCTCTTCTTTCTGTCATCCAAAGATCAGGAGGGTATTCATTCCTACCCTGCTTTTCAGGGCAGAACATTGAACCAAGAGCTCAGTGTGTCTATTTCAACACTGTTGTACCTGTTTTTAATGTGCAAACAAATCCTGCTTCCTACTGTGTGCAACAGCTAAGTGACTTGCTGCACTGCCAGGGTTGATCTGGGAGACAAAGGCAGAAGAAATATAGGAATTCTTACTCCTGCATTAATTCATACTCTAAGTACTCAGATTATTAAGCTATAAGTATTTGTGACATCACTGGTTAATACAACTGGAGCTCTGCAAAGGAGTAAGTATTAACCCTGTGCCTAAAGTTCTTCCAAAGAGATCATGAGCAACCCAATCCCTTCCCATGCAACAGAATCAGTTCTCACTTTAGAAACAACATGTGCAGCTTCTTTGTCCTTTATTTCTTATACCACAGGTTGTTTTTTTAACTTCAAAACCAGTTCACAGGATGACAATCTTAGTGAACATAACAATTCTTGACACCTGCTTTTAAGAGGAAGGATACTACAAGTAACTTCATTCAACCACAACAAAAAAAAAACTAGTCTCTCCTCTCTTTAGAGATCTTCATAAAGGCTAATTTACAGCTCTTTGGGCACAAAGGATGCACAGGAAAACTCTGTGGAAGGAATACCTCTTAGAAAGACTGTCAGCAGGACCCTCCCTCCCCCATGTTAGTTTTAAATACTTAAATATGTGCAGGCCTGGGCAGAGTCTGGGCACGGATCCTCTCCTCTCCCAGCTCAGCAGACAACTCACACTGCAGCCTCACAAAGGAGTTTCTCTTTCCCACCAGTGAACCCTTATCCTTGCATCAAACTACCCCTGTCCATACTGAGAGAGCTGAAAGAAACAAATTAGGTTGTTTATGGTGCTGTGCTTGCCTGTCATTTACCATAAATGTAAGGGGAAAGCCAGCAAGGAAAGAAAGTCATTCTGGTAGTAAACTTACAATGAAGAGTAATACATTTATACAGGCGGTAAAAGTGCAGCTGATTGTCCTCTCAGGAAAGAGGTGCTAGCATTTGTAGCCCTTCCACTGTGCTATTTACACACAGACTGCCAGTTTCACCCTGTACTCCCACAGTGATGTTCTACTAGTAATTAGAGAGCCTATGACTTTGTGATTTTTTAATATTTAATTCCCTCCCCACAAGTGCTCTCCCCAGCAGTCCAGCTGCCCTTAGAGTTGAATTACTGCTCTTTCCCAATGCCCCTTTCCCTCCCCAGGAGGTGAGGCTATGGGTCATTATTACAAATTCAGATTGCCTGTGCTTAATAAGCTGGTGCCTGCCTACAGACTTTTCAGGGCTTTTTCTAAGAATGTCTGCCTGCCTGAGCCTTCAGGCAGGGACAGAAAGCTGCTTTTTCCAAGGGCAGCAATTACTTCAGCATACACCATGAATCCAATTAGAGAAGGGTATCTCTACAGAGATGAGAGGGTTACACCTTTGAACAACTCACGTCCTTCTTCATGGGACATGCCACCAAGTATGGGTGAGAATGTGAACCTTCTCTGGAGGAATCCCACAAACATCACTTTCTTGATCCTGTCTCTATATGCACATGGCCACTGAATCAGGACAACAGAGAAAAAAAAAGAACAATTAGAGCCCAGAGCTTATAACACAGGTCATTGCCCCTTTACCAGAGCAGCACAGTGCTAGGAGCCTGACCCAGTACCACAGAACAAACTCCATGCTTCATTCACCTCCCTAGGGCTGCACACAGTGAGAAGGGACTCTCACAGTTTACTTGTCCCCTTTAGTCGGGTCCTATTTCTTCACACTGCCTTCAGGGCAATTAATCCAATACATGCACCAAGTCCAGCCCAATGCCTCCTTCCACAGCCCCTGTACTCCTGCCTTAGGACTTTAAGTTAAACTCAGCAGTTTCATCTCAAGCTCCTCCAAAGCAACATGGCAAAACCCAGGCTCATGCTGCAGGCAGCCCTTCTACCACCCCCTCCAGCTCCCCACCATCTCTGAGATGTCTTCCTCCACCAAATTGAGATGCAAACCTAATTATACTTACTAACACGTCATCCTTGCCTTTTACCCACATACCTTTCCAGAGAAGAGCTCCCAAAGTGCCTCTCCTGCCTTACAGAATCACCCATGGAAGGATGTGGGGTAGTGAACCACCCCCTCACAGGTGGGCTCCTCATTAATGGTGGCTCACTCTGCCAGCTGCACCAGTCACTCTGACTGCTCCCAGCCAGGGCCTCCTGTGCTCCCAGCAATGTTGGTGGGCTCCAAGGGCTGAAGGAAGTGTTTGGAGGAGTTCACAGCTCCAGGGCTGTTTACCTTGGTTCCAGGAGTAGGAAACTGGGTGTTGCCATGTGCCTGGTAGGCTGGAGGTGCCAAGGCGCTGACTCCCATGTGCTCTGGGATAGCTGAGAACAGCTCCAGCCCCTCTAACCAGAGCTGACCATGGCTGAGCAGGCACCAGAGCTGCCCTGTGCAGAGCTGGGGCTGCAGGTGCTCAGCTGGCATTTGGTGAGGGGCACTAGACACATGAGATCTCCCTTTTCCATCTTTCCATCTGGTGAAAGGATGGCTCTTCACACACCAGGAGGGAAATAACTGTTCTGCTGCAGGTATGTGAAGGATATCAGCACATTTGCACCAGCCTAACTAACCACAATGTCTCCCATCACTTTTGCTAGACTCTAAGTTTTAATTAAAACAGAAAAAAAGCATTTTATTATATGACTGTAAGGAAAATTTGTAACATATGTATGAGCATGTCACAAACAGAAATAACAGGTCATAGTGTAAAAAGCCCTAACAAGGGGAGAAGGGTTATTCTTAGTGCCTCTACAACTGAGACACATTGTGCTGAAGACAGGAATACTGTAAATTATATATGATGGCAGCAGGGTACCTCTCTTTCTATAGAGGGCAATCACATCACTCAAAATACAAATGCATAAGCCTGTAGCCAGTCCAACTTCTATTTTCTAGCACATTTAAATGCAATTGGGCTGGCAACATTTTTGGGACTTTTCAAGTCAAGGATCAAATGCCTTGTTTTTTTTTTAATCTCTTAAAAACAATTAAACAAAAATGCACTCATTGAGACTGAAGGATGTAGTCTGAAAACTGCCTTCCCTCTAATCTATACAGAAAGTTCTCTTGCCTCCACTCTGCAATGCTATATTTTTCTGCCCTATCACATAAGAAGAAAGTGAAAATAGAAGTTTTCCATTGCAGCCACTTATTTTGGGATCCTGGACTCCACCAATTGCTGCGCATGAGATGAAAAAATAATGCAAAATCCATTCAGACCCAGCCAGAGTGAATGATTTCCCAGAAGGCCCATTTATTCACATTAAGATTTTCTGTCTGTGAGATTTTACACCTTTCTAGATCTTATGGAAAGAACATGTACCTCTGAATGCATATTTCAGAGTTATAGATGTGAGGCTGCTGGTGGAACAGCAAGGACTGCCTTGTATTTGATAGTTACTTTTAGTAAGGCAAATTATCTTTGTTCTCTACTGTCCCTTTCACAGACATTAAGAACTACACCCTGGGTGTCAGGCTCAAGTCCACACCACACATTTTAAAAAGCTGGAATGTCTTTAAACCCAGGAGCTTTCTTAAGGACAATCTACAAGTCAAACAAAAATGACAGCATCAGACATCACAACTCCACATGTTTAAAGGAAGATTCTCAGCAGAGAATTGGAAATAAAAGAGAAATTGATGAAGCATTCCTGTTTGCACATATGTGGGGAGCCTGAAGCAAAGAGCTAGCTAGCCAAACACACAGAGTGGGGTTTGAACCTCAAGAACTCTAAATACATAAAGATCCCTGGGTTCAGCCACATTGCTGCCTTCTGTCACACCCAAGTAAAACCACAGATACTCAGGATACCCTGAGTATCCCTCCTTGTCCTTTCTCTTCAATATGTCTGCTCAGAGAAGTCACACTGCTTCCCTTCCACAACTAAGTCCCCAGTGGCAGAGCTAACAGTCACTAATCTGAGAAGTCAGCCAGACTCAAGCAGCAGCTTGCAGCAGATCAACTGCCCTTGTTGATGCTCGCTGTATGCAGAACATTCTCGCAGCTTTCTGAATACGTTGCTTGTCCACTGTTTATCACCTGAATCTTCTTTAGCAATCCCAGCTGAGACTCCAGGGAGCATGAACTGCTGTTTCCTATTCAGTTCAGTCTTGCAAGGTGGGACACTTACCTTCAAAAAGCATTCAGCATCTCTAACATGGCTTGTTTACAGTTCCTGTGAACAAGAGCTATAGAAGTACCTTGCAGGATTAGGTCCTACTTGGTAAGCTTTGCAAGAGGTTACCAGTGCTTTGCCACAGCATTGCAAAAGTAAGAAACTTCCTGAAGTTTCCAAACCCAGAATCCCAGCTCCTTTCATGAGTTCTAAATTCATTCAGAAATAAACTTACCTATGCACAGTTAATGAACCAAACAAACACAGAGAGAATGACACATGCTGCTATAAACTGAAATTGAATCACAAAGGTACACTACAGTTTGTCCCCTAAGTATCAGTAGGCCCTAGGTATCTAGAATGTCTGTCCCATAACTAGACTTCAATATATATTAATACACAAATTAGTCTCTTCCAGGCGATTTGAACAGAGTGGAAGAATGGCAGGCATGACACAGCCTTCCTGTACGACCTTAGTAGCATCACCTGGCTTGTCTCATCAGAGCTATAATAGCTACAGGAATGCTGGATAACACATATATTAAAAGACTTCCTTAGAAGGAGGATGGCAAAGAGGCAGCATCTACAAAAGACTTGCTGAACTTCTACAACCTTGTGTGACGGAAAAATAAGTACTTATGACTTTACTGTGGGTGCGGCAGTACATATCTGATCCTGACACCTCCAGATGGCAGAAAGCTTCCTCTTTCCAAGATGCTAACAGCTATTTAATGGGCTGTTGGTATTTTAAGGACTGTTCATCACGTAATATGGCTTTCAATATATGATGCAGTGACATTTGGCTGAAAGTACCAGTGTTGGAATCACAGTAGGTAGAACCAGTGATGCCTTTCCTATTTGACAATACTGGCATGGCTGAATAAAACCCTAGTCTTTACATACTCTTCTGACTGTGTTTGCTTTAGCTCCTAAATTACATTAATCTGATCTATTTCAGGCAGGAAGAGATCCCTCTGACACTGTCATTAGTTTGTGAGTGGCAATGATGATTTCCAAAAGCCATGTCAAATGAGTAACTGGTGCTGCCCCTGAAGATCACAGAATGCATCCCCTGCCAGAGCATCTCTTCCAGGTGATCTGACATCGAGACAACGGTTGTGCCCAGCCCCAGCTCTCTGCTTTACAAACATGGCACACTACACCTCGCAGCTCTGAATGACTGCTCAAAGCATCTGTTGCAAACCCAGGTTTTCCTTCCTCCCTTTTGTCTTGCCCACAGCTCACAGAACGAGTATCTCCACCTCCTGCATCCAGCCCTGCAAGGATAATGTGCTACAGCAAACTGCTTCTCCAAGATGCTGCAGGTAAACTAGACACACCTGTCTCCAGCCGTTAGAATGAATTCAGCGTTAGAAACATAGCAACAGCAACCAATAAGGGCTGAAAAGGCTATGTCGAGTCCCAGGATAGATTACTATTTTTCAAAATTTATCCCAGCTGCTCAGCCCAGACACTGCAGACCACGCCGGTGAACACCAGCACAGGTCTCCTCCTCCTAGGCTTCATTCTCCCCGAACAGTCACTCCTCCCCAGGGCTGGCTTCGGCCGGCGGGGCAGCAGCCGCTGCAGCCGGGCTGGGGGGCACTCCGCGGGCTGCCCGCCACCGCCGCGAAGTTTCCCCGCGCCAGCAGCTGGTCTCCGTCCCCAGCCCGCGAGGCGCAGGGCTCGCACACTCACCTCTCCTGGCCTGCCTGATCTTGGGGCTCAGCATGCTCCCGGCTGGGCGCTGCCCGCAGCCTCAGCGCCCGGCCCCGGCCGCCGCCCCGCGCATCGCCGCCGCCGCTCCAGCCCTGGCTCGGGGGCGACGCTCCACGCGGGGCCGAATAAACCCTAATGCATTATTTATCCGGCCTCGAATTAATTCCCATCCAAAGTAGGCACGAAGTGTGTCGGTAATTACTGCCGATAGATCGGCAGCGCGCAGACACGAGGGCTGGCCCCGGCTGCTGCCGCTAATTGGCCGCGCGGCCGTGAGATCAATGTGCCGCTGCCAGCGAGCCGCGCTCGGCCCCGCTCCCGGGCTGCGGCTGCCGCGGGGCCGTGCGCTCAACAGATGCTTCCACTCGGCAGCGATCCGATCGGGAGCTGAACCTGCTTCAGCGGGATTTCTTCTGCGCTGGAAGAAATACCAAGAGCGCTGGTCCCGAGGGCAGCGGCGTGCTAGGCCACCTGCTGTGCCCTGCATCCCTCCCGGGGAGGCATCCCGGTGAGAGCTGGGGAGCCGAGGGAGAAACGACCCTCTGATCTCTGCCAGAGAGACAAATATCTCTCGCCTGCGCTGGCAGACTCGCAGGATGGGCGCAAGGGAATGTCTTCATTACATTTCACATTACATTACATTTTAGCACCCATCATTCTTAATTGTAATGTTTGCTAAGCTCACCCTCACCCCTCCCCCGGAGGGAGGCAAGTCTGCAGTTCTGCAGTCAATAATGAAGAGGAGGAAAGGACAAACGTTTATTGACATCGATAGAAACTATTAAATAGTATCTATAAAATATAAATAGATAATTGGATGATAATTGCCTCTGAGTAATGGACATATCCTGACCCTAGGCTGCTCATAGCTCCATGCGCCTAGCAGTCCCTTCTGTGAGTGCCAAAAGGGGTAAATACTTCCCTAGCAGGGTACATGCCCTGTAGTATCTCCCTGCAGGTTTGTGTTGCTGAGTTGTACTGACAAAAGGCATCTGAGATTGGCAGTTTTCTCCTCTTCCAAGATCTGTCATATCTTGGATATTGAATGCTGGCTATCAAGCTATATCTGCAGCACTGGAAGAGGTTCTCTGGCTCTTTACAGGGGTTGTACTTCTCAATGTGCAACTGCAGCAATAGCTAAGATGTTTTGGACCTTTAGCTGCTGGCAAAACCAGCAGCTTATAAGTGATTGTAAAGCTTTGAGGTCACGGGCATGAACTCAAGCTTACACACCTGTAAGCAAGGATTGAAGCGGGATCTGAACTACTGTCTCCATTCTGAACACACAGCCTCCTGCAGGTATCTCCCCACTGATCATCTGTTTTAGCAGGGTTTCAGCACAGTGAAGAATAGCTAATGGATAATCCCTTGGCCAGCAAACTTAACAAGCATCCTCATACTGTGGATAAGCAGGAGCAGCATCAGCAGAGGGGTTTTTTACATTCCTGCCTTTCTGACCAACCATTTAATAGAACTCTTTTTCTCTCCATATTTTTAGTAATTCCTGTATATTTCTGTGCTGTTTATACATACAATTTTGCAGTTTGAGCAGGAAGTGAAAAGGTGTGTACAGTAAACATGACAAGGGATAAAGCTGACTGAACTTTTAACCTCATGGGAAGCATAGAACACTTCATCCTGCTAAGTCACTTCCCATGAAAACTTGATTTCCTCTCCAGGAAAAATATTATATAATGTGAGCTATGTAAATAATTATCATGTTTATGAGCAAAATTAAAACATTCAAGACAAGTTCAACATTAAATGCTAACTTCTAAATTTGTCTTGTTAAATAAAAAATACTCAGTGGAAAGAGAAACATTCAATTTCACCTGTTTTGCTTTGACTTAAACATTTTCGGCTCTTCTTAAAGCCATTTTAAAGTATAAACATAACTTAAATGATTTTTTAAAAACTAGGAAAGGGGAGGGGAGGGGGTTGGGTTTTTCTCCCCCATTTAAATACTGATCTGACATTTAGGTCTAAAATTATCCGACATTATTTGGGGGAAGTAAACTGCTTGCCAAGGAAAGAAAAACAAACCAAATTAAAACAAACAAGCCATCTCAGAGGAAAAAACAAAGTAGAACACAACCAAACAACCACCTCCAGCAAGTGGTTCTACATTAGCTGCAATGCTTTGGTCTGAAAATTTAGAGAAATTGTTCCTTATAGAAACACTAAGAGTAGATGCAGTAGAAAGGTAGCACAAGTTTCTAGAAGGAACCAGACACTATGGGAATGTTTAATTCCTAAAATTTCTGTACTGAAAACTTAAACTGAGGAAGATAATTGGGACAAGCTACCTCAATGGTTTGCATTTACCTTAATTCTCCTGTGTGAGTTTAACAGCTCCTTTCCATCCCAGCAGCAGAGATGTTCTCGCATGCAAACACACTCTGCAAACATGGGAGAAACCTGTGTTGTGGTCCTGAAGTGCATTAATAGCCTTAATGGCCCTAACACATCTGGCATTGTCACCATCCACACCCTCTGCTCACAGGTCCAGGACCTCTATTTAAGCCCAGGCTTGGGCTTCATATCCAGCTAAACTATCTAGTAGGAACATTAGCCTTCAGTGTGTCTGTAGTGATGTTTTCATGAATTTGGGTTATGATTAGAGACTGTTTTTTCAGCTAGACCTTACATCTCCTTCAATGCTATAGATCTACCTAGTAATTAGAAGATTGTCTGGTATTGGTAATCTTTATTCTATGTAATTCTCACTCTTAGAGCTGTGGGGTGTTTTCTTATCTTGACCCTAGATCTGCTTCTTCGTTGTCATAAATATTTTAGTTGTGCTCGTGTTCTGATTGAACCTGGCCATTTCAAAATCTTTTCTCCTTCCTTCATTCAAGTACTATGGTTGCTATGGTCTGCCTGCTGTGCTCTTCCTCTCATCCTTAGGGAGAAAAGGGGATTTGCTGTTTATTCTATCCCAGAGCTGGGCTCTAAGGGTTGTCCCATTTAGCAGGCTCCTCAGAGTGACTTAGGAAGCTGCTAAGCTGTAGGCAATAGGACTTTTTATGACTGATTTGTGTTGAAAGGGGCATCCCTGATGGCTTGGGATACCAAAGTTGTTGCAAACCACTGCTCTCATGATTATATCCCTCTGCTTGGTTAAATCCGGAATGAAAGTCTATTGTAGAGCACTAAGCATCTAGTAGGCTAGAAAACAGAAATCACTTGACTAATCACGTACTGGAGAAGTGCTACTATGTGACTCTTATGTGAATCTGAAAATAAATGTGGTCATTAATTATCTGCTGCCTTTTTGGAATGTGGAAAAACTCTTCTGTCTGTCACAAGTGTTCCCCATTGATGGTTAAGCACACAAAATGAAGGCAGATGATGTGACCTAGGGATTAGAAAGCTTTAGGAGAGTGAGGAGATGGCGTCTCTTGTTTTAATGACAGCTGATTTCCCATGGCTCCAAGCAAGATATTAAATCCCAGATCATGTCCATATTAATGCAGCATTCTGAGATCTGGGATTGGCAAGTGCTATCTAACTGCAGAGGATGATAGATAATGAGTTCCTGCAGTGGGGACCCTCACAGAAGATATGATTCATGTGTTGGCGCCAAGGCTGATGACTGGAGGCTATGAAACACGGCGGGTGCTTGAGACGGAAGAGTGCGTGGGCCAGTGGAGTTGCTGGAGCTGTTGTGAGGCAGATTGAATGGATCTCTGTTTCCCCAGGCTGCACACACAGCATGCTGTCACCTACCAATTAGCGCACGGTATATCCTTTTTTCCTCCTCCTCATCTTCTGCTTCCATCTGCAGGCCAAGGACTTGTTGTAACTAGCTGACTGATAACATTTTCTTTGCTCATCAGCATGATGCACCTGGATCAAAGCCCAAGATCAAATCACTCTGGACTTTGGCCCCACTGAATCTCAGATCCAGTTTATTTAGACTGTAACCAAAATTGCAATCTGTTCTAATATGTTATGAAATGGAATTAATGGAAAAGGGTCCAGAGAAACAAGGCAAGACCACGGTGTGTACTTTGAGATCAATAAGTGCAGCAACATTTCTTCTGCAAGGTAAGTTTGAATGGTTATGTATTCAGGAACTGTGGAATTCTGCTGAAGAAGATTGTGCATAAATTAACAACTTTTCAAGTATCTAATGACCAGAAGGAATTTCAATTTGGTATAGCCCTTGCTTATAGGCTAAATGATCACCACTTGAAACCTCTTGATGCTGATGATGTCAGCTGGTTTTCCAGGTGAAAAAGGCTACTGGTCTTTCAGCTTCCAGTAACCAGTGATTTTACTGGCAGTCTTAGGACTTATAGCAAGAAACACTCAAGCCATGAAGTGAGAATTTTACTGTTCTTCTTTGGAGATGGCCTCTCTAGTGTCATGTAAACTGATACTGCAGAATGGAAAAAGCTGTGTAGGTGTTCTAGAGCAGCTCTGGTAACAACTGGAAGCTCAAAGGTAACTTTGAGGAAAAAAAGGTGGTTCAGGAAAAACTTTAGTTTGGGGATTATCTAATGCCAAGGGACAAAGACTGGAACAATTTCTTTGGGTTTGGCTGAAAAGTAAGAAAATGCATAAGCCATCATCTTGGGCTTCCCAGGGGTGATGATTACTGCAGGAGGCAGGGAATGTGCCCAACACATCAGGGCTGGCAGGAAAGGACAGAACTCTGATCTTACAGAACCACATTCAGGAACAAGAGCTAAGGGGGGCACTGAACAAGAATAATTTCTAATGTTTTTCAAAGTGAAACTAGGGAATTTCTGGGTGTCTTTATTATTCTTTTACACTCAATGTTCCTTCCCATATAGTCATGTTCCACAAATAGGTCAGGAGTAATTAATCTTTGATTGCAGGGTGTAAGAGTGACTCTCTAGAAAGCAGCTGTAGCTGTAGAGAAGCCTATAATACAGCTGCCTTGGAGTTCAGTGGGATAAGAAATTACCCTGCAGGATATTCCTGGCACACTTTAATTTTTTTTCTCCTCTGCAGTGGTGAACATATACCAAATGTACCTATACCCCTGTAAGATCTCACCTACTACTATTGGAAATACCTGAATGTAATCAAAATTTATTCAAAAGGGTGCCCTGTAAGTAAGAAAAATAGATATTTTACATAAGTAGCCTGCAAAAACACCTTGAGAATTGTATGTTAATTTTCATAGTAGATTAAAAAAGCATGGCTTGGATTTCTTTCTCTTTTTTTTTGTTGTTTATACTTGACAAACATCAGAGAAATTGATGTGCCCTTTCTGATTCTGTTATAAACAGTGATCTCTGATCATGTCAAGGTGCACAATTCTAAGGAGAAACCTTTGACAGAAATTTTCTGCTTTTGAGAAGCTATTAGGCAGTGCAATTGAAGAGGTGGCAAAAAAAAAAAAAAAGGATAGACAATTCTGAATGATCTGATAAAGACTTCCAAATGTGTTTTGTGATGTACCTTCATATATTACAGGAAAGCAAGACTTAGATTAGGAATGCAAGAACTTTCTTAAGAGCAGTAGGTGTCTTATAAATCCAGATATTCTAGATTTCATAATCAGGGAGACAAAGTATGTTCCTAGTTTTTAATTTTTTTTTCTGTTTTGTCTTTGTGGTATTATCCTTATTATACCAGGATCAAAAATTATATGTCCCCTTTAGTACTAGAAACTCCTGCTGTTGCCATATTCCTGAACATGTCTGCAAGCAGAGTTTCCCTTGGCAATGAAGGTGAACGTAAGGATACTGAGACAGGATGGCTCTAAGTATTGCATTGCATTTGCTTTTAACAGGAAAAAGAAACAAATATAGAATGGATATTAGTTGGATGGACAACCAGTGCCCATCTTAATTTTGTGTCTAGATAATAGCTTTATTAATGAGGCAGAGAGAAATCTCTTATGCATTGCAAGATCTACTGGGGACACATCAGGGCAGATCAGAGACTTTGAATTATTTGGTTCTGCTCCATACAAGATCTAGTTGATATTTTCCAATCTGAAATAGAATGACAATGACATTGCAACTTGTGTCTTATAGCCAGATAAAATAGAGTTAACACAATTAAGGTACACAGAAATAAATTTTTCCCAAATGAAATGAAGTGTTTCATGTCTGAATAAGGACTACTCAGACTATTGAGGAATAGGGCACCTCTCCTACAAGGAAGAGTTAGGGGAGACAGACTTCCTTAGCTGGCAAAAAGGCTAGTGGAGGAATCTAATATCAACCCACAAGTAGTTAAAGGGCATTTTCAGAGCACAAAATCAAACACCTGGTAATACAGATGCTGAAACACAAAAAGCAATGCCCCCAAGTTTGGACCTTAGAAACTCAGACTGGAGTCCAGAATATAATTTTGACCAGGAGGATGATGATGCAGTACTGGGACAGATATCTGCAGAGCAGGGCAGATGTCAGCCTTCAGAGTTTTTTAAGATTATTAGATTAGTCTGGTTTTGGTGCTGCTTCTGTTCCGAGCAGAAGGCTGGACTAAGTAACCTCCAGAGGTCCCTCCTGTCAACATTTTTCTGAGTCTGTCTTAAAGCCTGTTTTCTGCTGCTATATGTTTTGATCTAACAAAATGCTACTTTTCTCTCTAGCCCTTGCCCCACTATCACCTTCAGATCATCACAGATCTAAAAGGGCTGCTACTGCTGTCAAATCAGGGAAATCACAGTTGAAGATCTTCCCTTCATCATTGACTCTTTTAAATGGGTGATTCTTCTCACAGAAATTCTCTGTCAAATGTATTCTGATCTTTCTGAACTTAATTTCCTGATTCTAATAAAGAAAAGTATTTGAAAGTTAAATGTAAATTGTGAAAGAGTGCTCACAAGCTTAGCATTGAATTATATGCTTAACTGACCTGCTGGATCAGAATTTATTGGAGTAGTTCACATTATTTGGATTTTGCATTATGTAAGCAAAACATTACAAACTTCAAAATGAAGTTTCTCAATACAACCAAGTCCCAGTTAACTGTGTTGTGCTCACATCTCTGATTCCAGTTGTGCTACCTACGCAGTTATGCAGTCTGCTCCAACCACCTATGAAAATTTGCCAGGTTGAGTTTCTTTGATATTCCTGAGACAGGTAGGATGTGAAAGCCTGGAAACATCATGGATTTCTCACTTGTTAATCTGTTTTTGTGCACCTCCCCAGACCTTCCCTGCACCTTTGAGAACAGTGACAGTGATATATCCTTTGACAAGGAGCTGCAGGACCTCATGAATCAGCTGCATAAAACTCAGGAACCTGGGCAATTGCTTATCCCATCTGTCACCTATGGGCCTGGAAGAAATGAGGTCCTTGGCTGGGAGAGGAGATAAAGAAATGCATTATTTAAAACCTGAATGCTATCTTCGCAGAATGAATGTTAATTTTTTTATTTTTTTTTTTAGTGGCAGGAATCAAAGAGCATTGCATGCATATTTTAGACACCTTGGACTGAAACTGGCATCCTCAGGAACGTATCTACTCCTGCTGCCTCAGGGAAAAATATAGTCATTTAGGCAGATCTGATTCAAAATGAAACTAGGGTGAAAACTGGAGGCTAGGTGAAAAATGGAGGGAGCTAAAAATTTCAAATGTGTCGTTATTTTAACACTGACCCATTTTTCTTCTGTTTCAAATTATTTTAAGCAGAGAAGAAGAAAATAATGAAATTAAAATAGAGTCGTTAATGACTTCCAGACTTGGGGTTTGGAGGCCCAGGTACTATTTGTGGCTCTGCCACTGGCTGGGTATGTCATTTAAATTCTTAATGTTACTGTTTCCAGCCTGTGAAATGGAGTCTGTAAAACTGAAAATTTCTCTGATAAGCTTTTCAAGGTGTATAGAAGAATAATAAATATTACTTATTATGTATAAGTGTTATCTGAAAATATGCTCCCATGAATATTTTTTTGATCAAAATGTTATGGAAAAAATGTGGCATTGTTTTAAAAAATATTTTCAACTTCTCTATGGATGAATAAAATTTAGGAATCATAGTATTTTAAAGCATCATTCATTTTAGAGCAGATATTGTCCCATTAAAGATTGTCTTAGTTTAGTAAGCAGCATCTTGTTTACAAGGAAACCAATTTCCTGCAAGAAGACAAATGCTTCTTCCCTTTGCGTACCCCAATATTCATATGTGGAGCAGACTCATTTGGACTATCCAGCCTGTTTATTTTTACAAATGTCTTCTCCGATATGTCCTGCTGTGGAGGTTGTCCACTCATAGCTGCAGTATAACGAGTCTGCATAGACATACTTCATTTGATAAGTCAGAAATCTGTAGGACCAAAAAATAAAAAATCCCATGGTTCTAAATCCTTAACAAGATTCCTAAGCCTGTGTTCCTGCAGGGAATTTCAACTTGGAAAAAATAAGATACTGAAAAGTTCTATATCACTGGATTTTCAGAGAGAACTAAATAATTAATGATTTTTGTTTTGTTTAAAAGCAACCAAATAGCCCTTTAAAAAATCACCCACCTGAACTCCCCGCCAATATAATTTGTCTCAGTATATTCTTGTTTGTTATCCTTTATCTAGCCTTACTAATATTTTTGTTCAAGGGAAAAATGCCTTTCCAAAACAAAGCAAATTTTCATTTTGAAAGTATCAAAAACCATCTGTTAAACTAAATATCCTTATGTTTTTTCTTTTGCCAATGCTGACAAAATTTAATTTTCTTCCCCCAGAGTTTCATTCTTCATCCACAATCTTTTATCTGCTCTGCTACATGCTGACACCTTTATAAGCTGTGTCCCTAAAGGGAGAAGGTCAAAGTACACCACTGTTTTCTAAGTGGCTTCTCTGCTGGGTGCCCAGCTAAAACCTGTCCATTCCAGAGGCTGGTGGGAGTGTGAAAATGTAATCCTATAAATGCTGAAATAGCTGAAAAAATGTAAACAGGCAGGTGAGTGGTTATATTTTGTGCTGCTGCACTCTACTGTCTCCTTTTTTAAGACGGTCTCAGGAAAAGAAATGGAAGCTGCAACCCTAAGATGAAAG
Source organism: Pyrgilauda ruficollis (assembly GCF_017590135.1). Classification (NCBI taxonomy): domain Eukaryota; kingdom Metazoa; phylum Chordata; class Aves; order Passeriformes; family Passeridae; genus Pyrgilauda; species Pyrgilauda ruficollis. The sequence continues at coordinate 17,601,594 of NW_024513654.1, read as the reverse complement.
TGAACTGTGTACTTGCAGGTCTGTGAGGTTTTGGCTGCTGGTGCAAGAGCAGCCCTTGCAAGCCCTTCTGTTGTGCTGCCACCTCGTGACGCTCAGGGAGGATGGTGCCAGCACAAAGGATGCTCAGAATGAAGACTGCCCATGTTACTGCTGAGAAACACAAAGCAAGTAATGCTCTCTGCAGCTCAGACAGAGGCTAAAAGGCTGTAAGGTACGGTTTCCTATTTAAGATCCATATGGACAAAATTGGCCTGTGGAAAGGGGAGAGCTCTGAATATATTTGGCAGGAATGCCTGTATTGGGCAATGGCTGCCTGTCTGAATATTTCATCTTTATTCTCATCTCATTTGAGAAAAAAAGAAATAAAAGTAGAAAATAAAAGTTTATTGGAAATGAAAAAATTTAAGACATGAAATAGAAATAAAAATGCCACCAGAGCCTGGCCTACCTTACTAAGGTTTAGTCATACGCTTGTCATCTGTGCATTTCAGATGTCTTTTAAGACGGATCCCCCTTCTGAGCTATTCTTCCACTTGTGCCAAATAAAGTACAAGCCATGTGTCTGATTTTGACTTTTTGTCTTTTTTTTTTCTTTTTTTTTCTTTCTTTTTTTTTTTTTTTTTTTTTTTAGTAGCTCTGTCATAGTTCTGAGCACAGGTTCTGGTACTAGTTTATTGCTACGTATTTGGATGAAGGGGGCAAACCTCTCAGGTTCCATTCTGAATGCATACAGGTCCCAGACTTTGACAGGGTAGGTTTCTGCTTCCTTCAAGTTAGAGGCATCTATATTGTGACTGAGGTACTGAGATACAAAACAATTATTTAAGCTTCACCTTATGACTGCTGTCTGTTTTTCAGACAGCTTAGCAACTCTTGTTATGAATAAGCCTTTGTGGACCTCCATGTGAAGCCTGCCATTCACATTTCCCTGCTTACAGCCAGGCAGTTCTTGAGGGATCCTCGAGAGCCTGTGTCTGGGCTGGCATCCTAACGTGCAGCCTTGCAGAGGAATTCTCTGGTTTGTCAGATCTGAGCACTGCTCTGCAGCCCTGCAGTGGCACAGATGGCAGCAAAAGGGACTCCTGTGTGACACGGAGCTGCTGAGGAGCCTGTTGCGCTTCCCTCTTGTGGTGAGCCCCGCTGCAAGGTGAGGACTGCATTCTTTTACCAGTTCCTCCTTTGCTGCATGTGGTAGCTACCTCTGCTGTGACAGCTCTGCTTTCAAGTTCTGCTGAATGCTCTGAGCTCCAAATGAACACACTGCCAATGACTAGTTCCTTGTTGCTCTAATTTGCCCCCTTAACAAAGTGTTTTCTACTTGTGCAGTGCTCAGATTTAATTTCAGGACGAAAACCACCTCTCTGATGAGCAGCAGCAATTTTGTGTATACTTATTGGCCCAGTTCCTAGCACAAAAGCAAACACTAATGTAGAATCTGGCTATAAATTAAGTAGAGATTAAGGAGATTTTTTTCTTATTATTTTCCAGCCTAGAACAGGGTTGTTTGAACACCCTAAAAGCAACAATCCCCAGGGAAGTAATTCACCTTCAAGATTTTAAATTTTTTTTTTAAATCAGACCACACCAGATAGCAAAACCACTATTTTCATCCCCATTCCTCTTGTCCAGAATTTTGTGTGACACGGCAAACCAAATGCAATTGGAGCATTGGTTCTATAAATAAAGAATTTAAGAAAAGGGAAGATACGTGTGTCTAGTTCACAGTGCTAGGAGAATGTCTATAGCAAAACCAGGCTTATCCATGAATAGGGTGTGACAGCTTATTAAGCCTGGCTTATGAGACACTTGCAGGTACCTGAGCAGGTATGCTGTGGGAAAGCAGCCTTCCTGGATATGTGCAGAGTCTCTCTGGGAGCACAGCTTATTGAAGAACAAGGTGACAAGTTTACCAGTAGACTTGGGAGCTCCAAAAAAAAAAACCCAAAAAGCCAAACCAACCAACCAAAAAAAAAAGAAAAAATAGTAGTTAGTAGGGAACATATCAGAGCTGGAAAAATGTCTGCTCTCACACTTGTGTTTGAAGGATCTTGTTCAATTTTTTTAGCCTGAACTTCAGTTTCCCTATTTCCTCTAAGATGATAATGAGTATTGCTGTAGGCTGTGCAAGCTACAAAACATCCTTGCAGAAAGCAAAAGGGGTGTAAAACAGGAACTAGGACCCATTTATGAAACTTAAGAAAGTGATGTTGTCTGCAGAGATTTTGATGATCCTTTTGCAAAGAGAGTAAGAGTAAATCTTCAAAGAAAAACATAAGAATAAATCTTCCAAGAAAAGCAGCTCTTGGTCAATGTGGTTTTTCTAATTACATCTTGTGTTTTTATCTGCAGTTGTTTATGAGTGCTATTTTCTGTCTGATAAGCACTCTGTCTTAAAGTCTAACTTTGCTTTGTAAATATTTTTTAAAAATCCTACAGAACTTCTGTATCATGATAGTTTAATTCAACAACTTTTGAGTTGATAAGAAAACAATGAATTCCTGTTTGTCCTGTAGTGGAGAACTAATCTGAGGTACAGGAGGAGCATGCCATTGCTATGCCAATTAAATTTTGTGCACCAGCCTTTCAACTTCCTCCATCTCATTAGACTGACATGGGTTCTAGTGCGGAGATCATGTGTTCAGTCAAACTGCCTTAAAATTTTCCTGCACAAACTTTTCTAGTCAGTAGATGACATTTAATCAAAATAACAGCTTCCCAGAGGAACTTACTTTTTGATACTTTTTTCCTTCTGGGGAAAAAAATATTCTATTTATTCAGTTCTGTTTGGGTCTGACAATTTCAAATAAAAATGCTTTCACTTTTGTTACATACCCATTTTTTAATGAGGCTTCTTTTTTCTTGTTTTTTAGAAGTTGATGTTATTTTACTGACTCTGGAATAAGTTTGAGATTTATTTTTGCACAGAATTTTTAAGAACTGTAGCTTAAAATTATTCAGTGTACTTCTGTAGTTATATCATCTAGTGAGTCCCCCTGACTAATTTTAACTGTGACAAAAAAATGACCAAAGGGTGAAGCTATCAAGCAGCTGATTTACATGTGCTGCATAATGGTTTGCAGGAAACTGCCTCAGGATTGCACAGATTATGAAAGACTAAAAATCACTATTGCAGCCCAACACATAAGATGCAGACCACTGGATACACTTCTGTTGGTTCCTGTTTAAACAAAAACATTGGAAAAATTCATTTTGATTAACAGATTTGTGTTGATGGAGGGAATTTGTTTCCAATGAAACATTCTGAAATAGCAAAATTCAAGTGACAAATTATCCTTACTACATGGCTACTGCTGACGAAAGGTGCCGGCTGGGTGCCAGGGGCACAGAGGACCAGCTGCAGGGCTCCTGACATTGCTCAGGTGGAAACACGGGCAAAGGAAATGGATCACTTTCCTGAGACAATTAGGAGCTGGACTGCAGGCCCAGGGCTGCAAACTGCCCTGTCCTTTTAAAGCCACAGCCATGGTGCCATAGTGTGGGATGTATGGGGCTCCTGACAAAGGGTGAGTGCGCTCAGGAGCAAAGGATGCTGGCAGACAGGAAATACTCTCCTTGTGGATGCACTGTATGTCTTCACCAGCCACCTCTCATGGTTTCCTCAGCTCCATTTAATTTAAGCTCCACTTAATTTAAAGCTCCATGGGCTCCATATAATTTAAAGCTGCAGGTAGTCACCTGTGCAGGTGCACAAACAGGGGAGTTGCCTGGCAGTCTGCACGGTGTGGCTGTGCCTCCGCACAAGGCACCTTCCCTCGGGGTGTGGTGCTGCCCAAGGGCTGGGTGGGGAGGGCCCTGGCTCAGCTGGAGCTGCCTGGCAGCACCAACAGGAGCTGTCGTTTCCTTCCACCTTCCCTGGCTTTGACCTCCAGAGCAGAGCCAGCCAAAGAGGTGGGGTGGCCTCTGTACATGTGCTGCCCCACGCCTCCCCTGTGCCTGAGGAGAGGAGCTGAGCTGCTCAGACCCACAGCCCTGCAGCTTCTCTGTGCCTGCTGCTTTTGCTTCTTTGGGAGGATGTGCTGAAGGAGCCGAATGCCTCCTTCATTGCATATTTCAAGGTTTGATGAGAAAAATAATGAGTGAAATGATGGTTAAGCAGATGGTTTAAATTTCTGCGTTGCCTTTCTCTGTGGTTTCTCTGTCAGCTTCCGTTCTGTCTCTGAAAAGAAGGGAGGAAAATGAAACACAGCCGCTTCCCTAAAGAAAAGAATAATCATTCTAAGAACATTTTTAAATCAACTTTCTTTTTATCAAGAAAAGATGATGGATTTTAGCAAGAAAGGCAAAGAGTGGGGAAAAGCCAGCAACTAATTCAACTTTTGGACACTGAAATTTTGAAAAGAACACGTGTTTAGCTAGCTTTTTTCTCTAGATTTGAAGTTACAAATGTGCAGCACAAAAATTTATTGTCTCAGCAAATTCAGCTGAATTTTATTTTCTATGTATACAAGGGGGAAAACCTGCTGAAGGGAGAAACACAGGCTTTCAGCAAAGCCCCATCCCATTTGGGTTTGCAGTTGGGCTGAACTATGAGCCCTCAAGCAAAGGCAAGGGCACAGCAGTAGGCAGAGGATGTGCCTGCTTTTGCTGTAGCCAGTCAGCCATTTGGTGAATGTAATACAACTGAAACATACTGCAAGGTGTGTTTTTTGGGGAAATCTGCATTAGCTGGCCTACAGCCTCAGGCTGAAGAAGTACTATGATCCTTGGCATTCTGAACCAATAAGATAAATTGGTGTGGCTGGTATAGCAGATGTAAAGGCTTGAATCTTGTTTTTCCACTTGTGTGTGGAGATTGGAGTGGCAAAGAAGAGAGAAGTTTGACAAGAAGCAACATGAGGGAATGTATAGGATGCTGTGAGACAGGTGGGTCTCGTAGCTGCAGTTATCTCTGGATCCTTCTCTCAGAAAGCCAGCTGTAGGTCTGGCTCAGACAGGTCCCCATCTCCACTGGGCCATGGATGACCTACATCACATCTGCCCTACCAGATGGCAGTTTCCAGCTGGTGTTGGTAGAGCTGCTCCTGGGACCAGGAGATTTAGTGCCCTTTCTAGATGTCTCAGGTTCCTTTGAACTGGGTGCCCTGACATAGATGCAAATGCATGTGGGAGACATGTCTTTCTTTGTTGCTGTTCCCTGAGACTATAGAGAAGAGGACAAAGAAGGATTTTTCTTCCCGTTTTTGTAGGTGGAGGAACATTACAAAGGGGTTTTTAGTATAAACAACCCAGGCTGATAAAGGATGTTGTGGCACTGTTTCTTGCTATGTGAACTGTATGTTTGTCTTTACTCCTTGAGTTATTTTTACTACAGATAATTTGGTTACATCTGTTTTGCTTCAGTGAAGCAGAGAGTAAGAGGGTGGGCGTTGAAACTGGACTTTCAGGCCCATCAACAGTTAGTGAGGTATGAAAAAGAGAAATGGTACTTCCTCTGCTGTGACTCTCCTAACAACTGTGTGTCTGCTTGAGTGCTGACATCATCTAGTGAGGAGGTACCACCGGATTGGGAAGATCCCTGGGAAATGAACCTCTCTGATCAAACAGCATGGTGGAGCTGCTGCAAATGACCTGTGCTTGTAAAGTGGCAGTAAAAGGGTGGAAATGGAGCACACTTAGGCTTGGTTCTGAGTTAGGAAGTCTAAGACAGTGATGTTCTCTCTGGATTGGTATTAATATTCTCTTCTGGACCTCTGTGCTTCTGCCATTCATCTCAGCAGCATGGGTTGGGCTAGATTGCAGCTGGAAGTGGATCAGCTGGCATGTGAATGGCCTACAGCAGGACAGCAGCAGATGTGCTGGCACAGAGCTTCACGGGCTGCAGGAGCTTGCTCAGCCTGTGCTGAGAGCTGCCAGAGCCCCACAGTGCAGCACGGGGCTGTGAGTGGCTCTGGGGCTCACTGAAGTGGCCAAATGCAACATTCACTGGAGCTGTCCTGAGTGTGCATAGCTCCGGGTGACCTTGTATCTTCTTGGAAACAGTCTGTAAATTATACTTAGTTTAGCTAATGCTTCCCAAAACCTGGTCAGTTTAGAGGCTACTGTTTGTATAGACTGGTGCAGTCTTTTCCTTGGGATCTGAGGTATATTTGTGTTTGCAGCAAAGCTACAGTTCTGCTTAAATCCTGGTATAATGTGTAAAGGATGGACTGAACCCATGATTTTGCTGATGCCTGTATTCCAATACAAGACATTCTCATAAGAGATGAGAACTGTTCTCTGTGCTAGAACACCACTGCAGTAAGAGAGATCCCTGTGGAGTACAGGCAATTGTTATCCTGGCTTATGATTTACAAGAAGTCTTCAGCCTGGATTAGCAGCGAAGTTGCAGTTTAATTGGAAGAGAAAGTTAGTTAGTTTTCCTTCTGAATGCTTTTTCAAGCATTTGAACAAAGTGGATGTTAACAGAAAACAGGTGGCTTTAACCAACTAAGGTGGAGTCCCCTCAGGTTTCAGTCACTGTAAGTTCATCATCCTGTTGGTTTTCAACGTCACCATAAAATTTCTGGGGAGAAGCAGTTGGAAACACTTGAATTTCCTGTGTAAAAATCTTTAAGCTCCATCTCCCCTTAAAAAAAATTATAAAGCCTTTCAGATGTGTTATTAGAGAGAACAAAAAAGCAACTATACAACCAAGAAGTAGTCTTCCCCCAAGCCCCTATCTAATCAGGGTTCATTTATGTTGTCGGTGAGTTTATAGTGCTTGTTTGCCTCTTCATCTGAGTAGGTGCCTTGACCATTTCAGTGAAGAGGTCAGGGACACAGAGTTCCCCTTGCCATTCAAATGTATTTATTTTAAGGGTGCAGCATTTGAGGAAGGACTACAATAGTTGCCTGACTTTGGCCGTAGATTGTTGCACAGAGAGCATGAGCTTTGTGGTGCTGTATTCCTGTAGTAGTTTTGTAAGCCTTAAATTTAAAACCAAAGTGAAACAAATCCCACTCCCCTTCCCCCTTGTGAATATGATACAGAGGGGGAAACACCTGGTTACTCTTGATGCAGGGAGAAGAATGCTGTGCCTTCCAGGTTTGTGTGTTAGCTGAGCTGTTCTAAATTGCTCTGGGAGCTTGATGGCTCCTGAGCTGTGGCTCATTTGCTTTTCACTTCTGCTTTCCCCAGGAAACAAGTGCAGCAGCTAATCAGGTGATTCACAGTGGAAGTTTAAAGAGCAGAGTGGGAGCTATTGCATACACCAACGTGCCTAGAAGGGCAGAAGCAGCAACACTCATTTCTCTGGATATGATTATTGACTGCAGTAGGAGCTACCAAGTGTAGGAGACCAGGTATGTCACGAGATTTTCTGTGAAAGCAGACAGAACAGACTGCAATATTGGTTGCAAATGGTATATTATGACAGGATTACTTTCAGTTAGTGAAGGTTTCAGTCAAAGTTCACCCTAAACTGCAGTGCAAAGACAGTTTTCCTTAGGAAGTAGTGGAATTCCTGTTTTTAGCATTTACAATTATTAACTGTCATAATTGTGTTCATTCAAGAGTGATCTTGGCTGCCAATGAAAGGAAGGGAGTATAAAAGAGTATCACACTGGATTTTTGGGATGATCTGAGCTGTGTGTTTCTGATAGTCCATAGAATCCTGGGATTTAATAGTCAAGAAAAGTATATTAGAGAAGGAATATTTAAACCTGATAGTCCTAGAACTAGGGGTCTGATATTTTGTCTAGTATATCTCTTGATATCTGAACAGTTGAAGTAAATAAGGAGGCCAATTGTAGTCTTTATTTTTGTGTTCATGTATTTTGGAGATTAAAGATTGCCATGTACACTCAACTAACATTTTTTAAAGATACTTACTGTACAAAGGGGACCAATTTTAGCCTGAATTTTGGTATGAGACTTGATTCTCTTTTGGTCTTTGTGCAAATTGGGATTTTTTTACTTGAATAGGATCCTTCCATGAATTGCTGAAGGGGATAATCACAGATAAATATAATTAAAATGTAATTTAAAAAATCATGTTTGTTCCACTAGTAAGCTGTTAGTAACAGTATTCTGCTGGTCCTTCTGCCAGTTTTGGTCAGGCCTTTCTTCCCTTCTGTCTTTTCAGTCTGGAAAGATTTAGCCACATTGCTGTGTGATTTCACACAATCTTTATTTAGAAAAAAAGGGAAAATACATGATTAAGTTCCATTTTCACTCTGTAACCTGACACTGAATGATACTATCAGGTTTATTTGCTTAGTCTTCACTTTTCTATTTTTTAAAATATTTATTATTTAGAATTTACTTTTTATATCATTGTGATACTTGTCAAAATTATCTTATCAAACAATCAAGAATCAAAGAAAAAACTTATCAAAACTGAAATATGCTATTAACTTACACTGAGGATCAGAACATGTGGTGGAGTGTACAAGAAACAACATATAAGACCTTTTCAAAATATCTAACTTATCCTTAATACCAAAGATATTTGAATGATGAACTATGTGATTTTGCGGTTAGACTTGAAGAGTAATTGTACTCCCAGATGAATGGAAAATTGAAAGGATTTAAAAGTCCTAATCAAATTGTAGATGCAAGAAAAGGCTTCTAGTAGTAATAATATTTAAAGCATATCATGCCAGTAGAGTCAACAGACTAATACTGGAGTACTGATATTTAGTCTGATATGGTTTGTAGTCTAGATGGTTGGAATAAATACCAAGGAATATCATAGTCTTCATTTTGCTTTCATATATTTCAGGAGATTAAAGTGTTTCACATACACTTTAAATGTCTCACATAGCCTGTTACATGTTGATTTTCACTAAGGAAGTTGTTTGTGAGTAACTGGTTGTAAGAGTTTCTGTGGAGCTGGGATGAACTCTTTCATTACATGGATTCACAGAATTAACACTTTGGGAGGCTATCCCTGCTTGCTTTAACCGTGCCACCAACAAGAAAGGCCTTCTCAGTCAAGTATAAATAGAAGGAGAAAATTGGTAACCACATTTCCAGGGCCATGCAGTGCAGCGCAGGGAGCTGACTCATCAGTCACTGACTTTCTTTTGGGGCCGGTGGAAGCACTTCATTTCACCTCTCCATGACTAAATTTCACCCTTTATAGAGTCCCTCTGTGAAGCACTTTTGGGTTCTCTGTGCAGGAGACCATGGTGAATGTAGGCACTGGAGTGAGTTACTTGTAAACATTGATTTAGGCTTAGCAGAGTAACTTCCAGGGTGAGTGATCTTCTTGAGGAAGAGAATGGCTTTGCTATTTGGGATACAGGTTGACCTTCACTGAAAACATAACTGAACTATGCTCTCTGCTAGAACAGCACTCAGGCTTTCTCAACCAGCACACTTAACAGCTTCAGGATGACTCAAGTGGGTCAAAATCCCACACCAGAGTTAAGTATAACATATGACAAATGTAACTCCCACACAGTCATGAGGAACAGAGTCTTCCTGTTTACTCTGTGCAGTCACCACACTTTTTCTTCTCATAGGGCTCGTTGTCTTAATAGAGATAATTAAGGAAAACAACAGCAGCAAAACACAAAATGTTGCGGAGATAGGAAGTTCTGGACTGACTGTTCCTTGGGGACTGAGCAACGTTATATAGGCCTCCATCTCCTAGCAAAGGAGAGAGTATGGGCTGTGATAAAATAAGTTAGCCTGTGGTGTAGTGTGGAGGACCAGCATTTGCATCTAGGCAGAGGTGTCTGCTGGGACCATCATCCTGCTGCAGATGGTGTGGTGCACAGTAATGGTGCACAGTGACAAGATAAATGCCCTGCCCTTCATTTCTGCAGTACAGTGCTACCGCAGGAGTGTGGAAGTGAAACTGGTTCATCTGGCATGGAGTGGGCAAAATGCAAGCAGTAAGCTAAGCTGTGTAACTGATGGATGAAGAAGGAAGAAAATCCCAAGTGCTCTTTTAATGTTGGCTTATAATTCTAAGCCAGGCTCATAATAATGTCTTTTAAAATTTATTTTCATATATGTATGTGTTGGTAGTGCAGATCTGACTCAGAATTTTAGTTGCATTTGCTTCTTTGGCATTTTTATTGAAATGGTGGAATGGCAATCAAAGAAACACTGTAGAGAAAGAACCTGTTTCCCAGAAATGAAGGTAGATTAGTGTTTTTCTTTGAGAGGTAGTGATTTGTTAAAGACTCTTTTTGAGCTCTTAAAAAATGATATATTTGGTAAGCAAAGTGAGCTACATTCATCTTGGTGATAACTCCTATCTGCCCACCCACACTCTCATAATTTGTCCTGTCATAGTCTCAGCAGTAGTCAGACAATGACCTAGACTCCAGTAAGCTTATGGATGACTTTGATGGAAACTGGAGAAGCCTGATCTCTGTTGGTGTAAGTGTTGTCATGATATAGGCTCAGCAGAGCAGGGTGAGCTCACAGAGGCTGTGGCAAAGAAATAGGGCTGAGTGACCCCCCAGAACACTATGGATGAAAACATGGCTGTAAAGTAGATGAGAAGACTTGGAGTTGAGATAAGGGTACCAGAAGGATTCCTCAATGTGTAGTGTAAGATGAAATTGAAATCACATTTTATTTTTGATGGAAATGAGAGTGCCAGAAGCACCATGCTCCTTCATTGTGGCACATCCGCTTTAGTTTACAGAATCACCAAACCAAGCAGTATTGTTGTGAAAATACCTATTGTACAGAGCTGTACATCTGCCACAAAAAGAGCCAAATGTTGCTGCCTCTTGGGGCCAGAACAGCTCTGTGAGGAATCTTTGGCTTTTCCACACAGCTGCTATTCCAAATGGGCTTCAGCCCCACTCTAGGTGGGGAGTGTTTCAGTGGTGTGCAGCTAGATTTAGCATCCATACTGAATAAAATGTGTAACCTGGCTCTTAGCTAGTGCTCTTCTGTTGAAGATCTGCTGGTAGTAACAGTTCTAACTTGTTTCACAGTTGGGGTGGCTGAGGTATAAGGGAGAAGATCTGCCTCAGTGGCAAAGCTGGGGCTGGAATCCAGATTTGCTCTGTGGTTTACTGGTTTGTTCAGCCAAAACCCAGATGAGTTGTGTAGCACATGCATACATCTCATGGAAGAGAACTTGTTCATGCAGTTGCAGGGTAGTAAAGTTCTTGTCCAGGAGCAGGTTGATTTGCCATTAAAATTGGAAAAGAGTCAGTGACTGAGAATGTTTCCATGTTTCTAAACCCTAATACCAACAGTTAAAACTGTCAGTGTCTAATTTCTTTGGAGAGTTGACTGGTAAGAGGTGTAAATAACACAATATATTTATCTGGTCTCATCTCAGCATGGACAAAGCAGCTGAACTGCTGTGGCAGCTGGAGGAGTCACCTGGCAATGCAGAACAGCAGGAGCAGAGCCCTGATGATGGAGACACAGAAGAAGTGCTGGAGCAGCCTGCACACAGCAAGGATGAGCTGCCCCAGAGCCATTCCCTCCTGTGGGAGACTCTGGGCAAACAGTTTGTAGAATATGAACAAGTGGCTCCCTTTCTCATCCTAGAGGAGCAACAGAAAAGGCTGCTAGAATTTCTTCCCCTCTTCTTAAAGGTTTGTTCTCTTTATTGTCTTTGGTGCAGATGACAATTTGAGTTTCTTTTGCCTTATACGTTCTGTGGTCACTAAACAGCCAGTGTTGTTAATTGAAGCAGGATCCCTTTAGGTGATGAATGTTTACTCCATTGGGAGCCTCCTCTCCAGTGAGGCAGCATGAAAAGGCCTTGGCACTGTGTGAGCCCTGCTCAGCAATGACAACATCTCTATTATCAGCCCTGTGTGCAGCACAAATCCAAAACAACCCAAATGAAATCAGACCAGCCTCTACCCCAGACCAAACCAGCACACTTCTTCTTGAAGGTCCATGGAAAACACATCCTTAATGCTTCTAGGGTATTAACTCATCCCAACAAACAGGACTTGCTATAGAAGATTGTCTCTCCAAACTGCTTCCTCCTGTCTTCATAAGCAATGTACTCCAGGCTCTATGAGAAATTCTTCCATTGAGTTTTCCTGCCTCAAATTTACAATTAGACTGAAATTCTTAGATCTCAAAGTTTCTGAGTTCTATTAGAGCTTTAGTTTTTGAATACCATGTAGTGAGCATGAAATAAACAAGTTGTGGTGAGATGAGATTATATACAACATCTTTAGATTTACTGATCCTTAACTAAGTATGAAAAGCTAGAATGCCTTTAATGTGCTGATAATTTTTGAATGAAATTTTCAAAGAACCAAGAAAGCTGAACAAGGGTGATATAAGTTGTAAAATCTTGAAGTCTTAGGAATTAAAAATTGACAGCATAGCAGAAAATTCTCACGTGCCATGAAAAATAAGCAAATACATTTTAGTACCAGTACTTTAGGACCAAAGGACAGTTGTTCCCAGGAGGTAAGATGAATATTGCTGAGGGACTGGCAATGTTGTACATATGCATATCCATCATGAGTTTCCTTTATGTAGGGATGAACTTCACAAGCCTTAGGGTTGTAAAAACTGCTTTCCTAAATTTCAGTAATGCTTGCAAAAAGGGGCTTTTAAATTCTCAAAGGAAACTTTGAACCGAATATATTCATAATGGAGAAGTGAATTTTTCATTAGCTTAACACTTGATTTTGTGCCCTAGGTGTGAGATTCTCCACTTTTCTTAGATATGCTAGTGGAGCTTTATACTCTGCTTTGTAGGCATTTAGGTCCAGAAGTGTGACTAGAGCATTTTGGCTTTGCATCATTCATTTAAGAGCACATTCTGGAGGATCTTGCCCTTTAGCTCTTAGTTATCATGTCCTTTCCCACATGACTTTTTCCTCCCTTCATATACCAGCCTTCTGCTGGCTTGGGGAAATGCATCTCAGTTTAGTGGTACATGCTGTGGAGTTCTTACAGAAACTACCTCACTTCCCCTGGTTTAACAATGGGCTCTGTGTGAGTCCTTTTCCCTCCTTGGAAGATTTTTCTCGTGCTTTTACTTTCCTCCTCCAATCATGCAGATGCCAGTGCATCTCTGCCTTTTTGTTTTAGTGCTTTAGCTCTTACTCACTTGGGCGGAGAGAGGGGTCACCAAGCAGGGGACGCCTGGGGTGCGGGGGCTCGTTACTCACTGCTACTCCTTGACGTAGAAGGAGAAGGTGTGGGAGGGAAATGTCAGCCATCTGCTCGTGATTCAGGACTGCACTGGGAGTCATTTTAATGTGCCTTCTGTATCTTCCCTTTTGGTGCCTCGGAAAGTATCAGAACATTCTATTACATGGCTGGCTTTGAGCTAGCATCTCTCCATGAACCATGGAAGAGGAAGGGCAGATGGTAACAGCAGACACAGGGAACTTGTGGCAGAATCTTAAATATGTAGAAACAGGTTTAAGAGGAAGAAAGAAAATCAGATTACTTTGATACCGTATTATTTGAGTTTCCCCTAAAGGCAGACCTCCTACAATGGAGTCAGATTGATATGCTCCCAGATACAGATCTTGTGTAGGCTCAGACATGAATATGAAATTAATTAAGTCGGTTCCTAACGGACAGTGTATTCCAAAGATTGGTGTTTGACCCTCAGGAAGAGCACTGACAAAATCAAATCAGAACATTAGTGGCCTGTTTTGTAGGGAAATGGACTAGTAGCATTGCTATGAACATTTGATTACTGCTGTCTGAGCTTCTAAAACTTACTCTGCTCTTTCTGTTAGCAGAAGAGTGAGTATAGCAAGGCCTTTCTGAAATGTAAGGAGGATGTTCCTCTTTGAGGGAGAGGGGAAGAAATATTGCACTGCTTTCTTCTGAAAAAGGGCATAGCTTAATGACAAACCTTGTGTATTTTTAAGTGACTTCTTGTCATTGTGTTTGCCCAGCTTGCTTCTGCTCTTTACAGGTATTCCCTCCCTTCTGCATCAGAGGTAGATGAATTGGTGGATCTTGCTTTTGTAACTGAGTGTCTCTGAAAGTAACTTAGGGTCAAAATCTGAAAAAAATAGATTGCTTTTAATAATATTGGCTGATTGATGAAAATTAATAATAGGCACACTGTGCAATTGCATTTCACTCTTGTAACACAGAAAGAAGATTTGGGTGTGTTTTACTTATTGACTGCAGTAAAATGAAGTAAAAAGTTGATGTTTGCCTGATTACTGAGAGGTTACTGACACTTTGTCCACAAGCTGCCAAATGTGATGAAAAAAAAGAAATTGAAAGCCATGGTAGAGAAGGGAATAATATTTGTGGAGGATCTTAATTTACGAAGAGTTCCACTGATTTCTTGGCAGAAAGTACTATGGGATGTCTGATCCAATTTATTTTAGGAAGACATACGTCATTTTTCTTCCTTTAATCACTGGGGCTTACAGTGTGATATTTCAGAGCTTCTAAAAGGAGGTGACTTTTGTAAAGAAATTTTTTTAGGTTGCTGCGGGCAGAGATATCTCAGACTGGTCTTTAGAGGTGAATGCTGAACTGTTGCTAATACATAAATGTGTGTGTCATCAGAGGTTTTATATAAAAGAATGGGCTGGTTCTATAAAAGAACCTGGTTCTTGGAAGCTGGTTGGGTGCAATAGTATTAGTCTGCTGGAATATTTTATTGATGTTGATTTTTTTCCCCCAAAGGTAGGGCTAAGAAACATAAAAGGGGTTTGTTTGTAAGACTCAGGGAATCAACAAGTCTTCCTGTTATTTATCTAGTAAGTTTTGTACTTAATTGCTTGTCCATTCTTGAACAAGGGAGTTATAAACCTATTTATAAATTGTTTATAAGCTTGCGTATAATTTTTTGTTTCTTCAGGGTGTTTGTCATATTTTTAAAGGGGCTAGCATATAATTTTTGATACAAATAATTAGTGACAGATTATGACCAATATTTGCATTGTTTGGATTGAATTCAGTGTAGAAAATTCTGTAAAAGCTCTCTAGCAGGTGCATTACATGATTCAAAAGGTAGTTGCAGTTTGACTTCTGTATCTCTAGTGTCATATTCCTGCCTGTTGGGGAAATACTGCTTAATGGATTATATTGACTACTGAATTTTATAGAGGAATGTTAGCCTTATGCTCCTTTGTTTCTATTTGTTAGTTTTTGTCAATCTACCAAAGACATGATGTGTCAGAGGCTTAACATTTGCACTTGGATTTCAGGCCTGGGAACAGTCTGCTGGAGCAGTTGTATTCCCCAACATTCAGCTGTTAGCCAGTGAGGTTTCCAAGCTTCTGACTAAAGAAATTAAGAAGAACCTCAACGGGAAACCTGCAGGTAAAGATCCCACACCATATCCATTGGATCTAGTTATTCTAGAAATGTGTGTCTTTCAGTCTCTGTGCTGGAAATAAAGGGGGACCAGGAAAATGCTGTGTAGCAAGCCAGATATTTTAGTGGGTGTGATCTAGCACTGATTTGAGGTAATTGCACTGAGGATTTGGCCTTGTATGCCGTGCTGATCTTTAGTTTGGAACTTCTGTAGAAGTGTGTAATGTATAATGCAGGCAAGAGTGAAAGAGTAGGTAGCACACTATTCTAGGGAGCTTTCTTAAATGAGAAAAACATTGCTACCACATATGGCTTTCCTGGTGGCTGTTGTACATTCTTCGTGCTGTCAGCTGCCAGTATTCATGAACTGAGCTGGTATTCTTGGTGAAATTTGCCAGTTTGAAACATGTGTTTTACATGAACTGAACTTGATGCTGAATCAAAATAATTTTATGTTTTCCTGCTTACTTTAGTGGACTCCTGCTACTGTAATTTTGTTAAATTTGTCAGATCTGTGATAGATCTGACAAATTAAACCAAATTAAGAAGAAGAAAGCATAAATGCAGCATTTTTCATCTTTCACTAAGGAATTAAAGTTTGATGTTTTTGTGATAACAGAAGAAGCTCGTCTGGCTTTGGAGCAATTGCTGAAGCAGAAAGGGGAAGCAGGAGATGGCCATTTGCTCCTGAAATCCGTGTATCTGCTCTCACAGACTGACTTGGTAAGAGAAAATACCACATAGCATTTTTTCCTTTTTATTTCAGAGAAACTGTGTAGGTACAGTGGAACACCCCAGTCTCTGTATTTGCATTATCCCTAATATTTTGAGCTTGAGCATGCCCAGGGTATACAGGGTATACACACTACCACAGGTTTGTAGGCCAGGCTTTTCTAAAAGATAGCAGTAAGCATTTTGTGCTTTCAGATACCTTTTTAGTTTTGGTTGTCAGACACCTGGTTTTTGTAGCATTTCTCTGCTTTTTTTCCTCCCATTGTGTATCTTTTAATGTTTTCTTTATCAGTCTAGTTTACATATCAAAAAGAGGAATAGTAAGAATCTGTCTGGTAATACAGTGGTTGACTTTTCAATCCTGATAGTCTCTCACTTTGAAGTGTTTCACAAACTCCACTTGTACAGCCATCCCAAATGCAGACTGCATCAGGAGTACAGCCTGCTGGTGGGCATCTGTGGAGTGTTTATCCATGACATTTAGTTAAACAGTTTGTCTTAGTCTTTCTTGTTCAAAAACGCACAAAAATAAAATCTTATTGTCAGATTATAGTAGATATGTTCTGTATCATAAGGAGGCCTATAAAATTATATATACAGCTAGTCACAACATGATGGTTCTGATGAGACATGTTTTTCTCAGATTTAAGACGTTGCCATTTGTAGCACACATACTCGCAAAACTTCTTACCACAAACCTCATTCTTCTGTTGCTTTGGTGCTGATTTTTGTTATGACTACTCTGTGCCAAGCACACACACTGGGACTTCTCTGGAAGTTCTATGCAGCCATAGTGAAGATGAGAGGAAACTAAGTACTGAGAGACACTGTGAAGAAACTGCCACTTGCATTTATAAAACCTGTAATTAGACATGTGTGCAGTTATTCAATATGTTAAAAAAGTGAAGGTGTTATAGGTAAACTGCTGCTATCCTGAGTCAGGAGGGAGTGGAGAATTCATGCTTTCAGCATTCCAGGCCTCTCCAGCTGCAGAGTGTCCTGGAAAGTAAATGTAAAGGGAACACTGTCTGTCCCTGGCCTTGCTGTTGGTCCAGCTGCTAGTTAGTTTGCAGGCTGTGTGCTCCACCGACTGCAGGTCCCCATGTGAGGACAGAGTACTGCCAAAGCTCTAGTTCAGCTGGAGCAAGAAATCCTGGGAACAGCTACAGCAACACACAGTGTATTTAATTCTGCCAAGTGGATTTTACAGCCATGCTATGTGACTGCCAGTCTTGTGTGCCCTAGAGCACCCATGAGGGTGAGATGCTTAAGTGGGTCCTTCATCTGTAGGAACACAAGGAAACTGTGCTCAGCTTCTGGAGGAACTGATTGTATCTTTCTTCTTAGAGGACTATGTGGAACATTATTAGATCTGGACTCCCAGCTGCTCTGATGCAGTGCCTGTACCTTTTCTTTACTGTCCCTCTGAAGAAAACCAGTGATGAGAGGGAGACAAGTGAGGATGATGCCCAAACTCAGGAAATGCTTGTTAAGGTGAGGTGTGCATTTGGGTGTTCATTTGCCCTGGGTACTCAGATGTTCACTTAGGCTCTTAGCTGTTCATTTGATTCAAACTGCCAAAAAATCAGTAAGCTTGGACTGCAAAATATTGAATAAGCATCAGGAGCCATATAAAAACATACAAACTATCTTTTGTTTTTTTTTACTAAAGAAGACAACATGACTTTGACTGGAAAAATCCATTAAGAATATCCTAGTGGTAGTTTTACTTGTTCATTTCACTGCATCCTTTCTCCTGGCATTAGTATCAAATTTATAATCTCCTTCCCCAATGGATTTTTCTTAATTTCCTGGGTATCTCTAGAGGTGTTTATTGTAGCTGATATTTGTTTTCTTTTCAGATAATGCTTAACATGTACAAAGAGGAACAAGGCATAGAGGAACTACTGGCGGCTGATAAGCTTCAGTCATTAATAATAGCAACTTCTTCTCTGTGGGACCAGTGCAGCCACTCATGGAAAGTACCTACAGGCTGTGTGCTAAGAACAATTTCCAAGGCTCAGACCAAAACCAGCATTGTGTATCTACAAGGTTAGCTTCTTCTTTCCCCATAGCTCCCCTGAGAGTGAATTACCAAAAAGGATAAATTACATCATCAATAATCTCCCTTACATCATCCAATAGTCAGCTGCAAAGCATGGGCTTGTGACTTAGTAGAGAGGAGCTTTATTTAGTACTGATAGTCATCTGGAAACTGAATAATTTTTAACATTAAAAAATCCTCCAAATTACAGGCAAGAGCCAATCCCACTTAATCACACTGACATAGGCAAGAGGAAGTTGTATTATGTTATTTCTTAAGTTGTGTGACTCAGTCTGTGGGTCTGAGCCTCATGAACGCTAAATTGGGCTGGGCTCAGAGTAATGGTATCTTTTGGGACAACAACATGGTTAGTTAAACCCTCACTTCTTTCTAGGCTTTATTAGTTCATGCAATTTTTTCTTCTTATTAAGAAGTGCAAAGGCCACAAGTCTCAATTTCTTAGAAGTGAAAAAATAGTCTTATAATGCACAAAATACCATAAGCATTCCATGTTATGGAGCAAATGCATATTGATATTTTTATTTTTTAAAATAAAAACGTGGCTTCCTGAGTGAGATGGAAAGAACTATTTGGACATTTTGAAGCTGCCCTGAAAGGACTGGCCATGAGATTAGACAAGAAAACTAGGCTTCATTTCTCAAAGCAAAATGTGTGTGCCCCATTACATACGCTTCATTGAGTAAAGAATTAATCTGTGAATTCTGCACAGAATGTGTGATTGACTTAGTATGAGACAAATCTGTTAGTCTCTGCTCACTTTGTGCTCAGACACCTGGATTCAGTATATATGAGTTTTGGGGAGTTGGGGGGTTGAAAGCTTATACTCCTGAGATTAAATCAGTTTCTGTTAGTAAAGCAAAGAAATGCGTGCATATTTTAAAGCCAGCAATGCTTCTGAAATGAGTATAATATTTATATACCCTCTTTTTTTTCTTTTTTTTTTTTTTTTTTAGAAAAAACAGTTATCTGACTCCTATTTTACTGGGAAATAACTTCAAATTTTTTAAATTTTTGTTAGTAACTGTAAATTTGTTTGACTGTCCGTTCTTAAATACCTGCTGTATTTTTTTCCACAGCTGTTGACTGCATTAAAATAGCTGTTCAAAATCTCTTTACACTGGCTGATACTCTGCCTGCTTGTGATGTGTGTGAAGCTGCCAGCATTGTGTTGTGCTTTGTGAAAGATTCTTATCCTGTATCGTCAGCTTTATTAACAGAGTTTGAAAATAATGATGGCTACCAACTCCTGCTAAAAATTTTACTCAGGTAAGAGAGGTTTCTAGTAGGCTTCTAGAGCATGGCAAAGCTTAATTTTAAGTATGCATAATGGTCTCTTAAAATATGAATCATATAGGTAACTCTGTGTGAATGCAAAGCATTGCTATATTAGGAAGGGAAGCAGTACATAACTTTTATTACTTTAGCCATAACAGAAGGAGAACAGTGTAGAGGAAGTTAGTTTGCAGGTGGGATGGGGACTTTTTGAACACAAGACAAAGGTTCTTCATCAATTAGTATTACAGAGGATGTAGGTCAGAGACATTTGTCTCAGTTAAGGCGAGCTTTTAATCCAGGAATGCAGTCAGTTAGGGAGGGAAACACTATCTCCTTAGTGTGCAAAAACCAGCAAACAAAATCCACCCAAACTTAAATCTGAGATGTTTACACCCTTCAGAATGCTTTGAGATGAGCAAAAACACATCAGGAAAAATCCCCACTAGTTATCCTAATCCAAGGTAAAAAGCAGGATCTGTTGCCCTCCTTGTACCTTGTGTTGTTGCACCAGGCTGAGTTTCTTTAATATCATCTGAAGGGAGCATTTCCATATGTTTTTGTTTCCATTCTGGATTTGCCTATTCTTGTACTATTTCTGCAACACTTGTGAAAACTTTGGTCCCTGAACAATGACTGGGGTGGGGAGGGTAGTTTGTAATTTCGATCTAGAGGATTGTCAATTGAATCACTAAGTCAAAGATATCTGTGAGTGACTATGCCTGTTCATGATGCCATGTTTTTGAATGGCACAAAATTATTAATTTATGATTGGAAAAAAACCTTGTGTTTTTCTGGCAGTGTTTTGTTTAGTTAACAGAGACTGTCTAGATGTCCCTTGTAAATAAACTGAGTTAAGATGCATATTTCTGATTAAATTCTAGCCATGTTAGGGCAGGAAACACGGAATCCTTTTCACTAAGGGTTATGACTGTCCCCATGCTTTTCAACTGATATAACTAGACTGAAGAGACAGAAATAACAGGTGTTCAGGGCTTCATATTAGTCTTCATTTCCAGCATATGCTGGCATAAAGGGATAGATGGAGAGTTCTTTCCAGAATGTTTCGTGTGAGCAGGTACTCTCTTCTCTGATGGTTAGAACTTTTTCTTCAGGTAAGAAGGATCTTGCTAATAGCATTCCTTGAAACAGAGCATTTGCTTTTTTTATGTTCTTTTGCATGTTTAGGAGAAACCAGAATATTTTGATATTTTCTCCAGAGATTTTTCTAACCTAAGAGTATCAGTCTATTTCTCTGCCACTAACCCATGCCCAGATGATGCAGTTTTCCTTAAGAATTGACCCATCTTAGAACTACAGAATAAGATGATGTGATAAACAGCTCTCTGTCCTTTGACAGACTGTCACTTCAGTCTATGAACCATGGCAAATCTGGGGTTACATTTCAAACTATTTCCTTACTTAGGAGAGACTTGCCATTGTCATGTCTGATTCACAAAGCTCAGGCAATATGATATTTTTCCCTTCCTCAGGGCTGCGATTTTTCTGTTATTTATCTCAGTTACCAAGTCCCTTATCTTGCCAACCATATGCCCACCTTTTTATATGAAGTGTGTTTTAATTATTGGAATTTTCATAAAGTTTAAATTTTTATCCCCCAAATCACACTTTTACTGAGTTAGCTTTTTCTTTTTCTTTTAAAGAACACATAACAGGACTAAGTTAAAACATTTATCTTCCATTTGTTAACAAGACTCTTTCAGTGTCACTTCAGTGTCTGCAGGTTTTGTTCTGATTCAGTGTGCCACCATGGTGTGGATTGTTCTGTGTAGTTCCTATGTGCTCCATGCCTGATGATGTATCCGAAGTGTTTCATAATTAAGGCATGAACATATGACTGTGCTGACTTTTGTTCCTAGATGCGAGGGTTTGCAGCAAGATGAAGGAGACCCCTATCTGGATGAGATCTTGGACATGCTGACTTGCCTTACAACCTGTGGAAAAACTGAACTGAAGGTTTCTGGCAATATTGTGCACCCGCAATTGCCCCACTTCGATTTTGAACGGACACAGTCTTCTGGTACGGTGTATATGTGTGTGTATATAAATATATATATATATGTGTGTGTGTGCATGTGTGGCCCAGCAGGTGGGTCATAGCAAAATGCAACTCTATTCATTTTGTATCTTAACATGGAGGAAAGGAGTATGATGTGCCATATTCAGATCTATGTGTCAGTATTGCAGGAGCCTGAATGCCACCTACACCAAACTGAAACGACCATGTTAGCTCTAGCATCTCATCCAAGCTCAAGAATATGCCTCCTGATCACATCCCTCATGTCTGTTGCTCTTATTTCCACTTTCAGATGATGTAACATTACAGTTAGGGTGCTTGCAGACTTAAATGACACTCGCATAAAAATGATCTCACCTGGGTTTTTTCCGCACAGGAATGACAGTGAAAAACCTCCAGCCTTTCAAGGTGCTGCAATCCATTTTCCAGAGAAGTAATGATCAGCATCTGTGTGGAAGAATCTTGGCAGCAATTGGTACCATATGGGCTTGGGACAGAGTGAACTTCTTTCTTCTGGAATGGACACTGCAGCCTATCAACCAGTTCACTGACATCATTCATTTCAAACCACACCCAGTCCAAGTCCAGTTCTTCAGACTGGTGGAGTCCATAGTCCTGGACCTGTCCTATGTTCCCCATGAGATTTTGAAGAAGGTTCAGTATTTGATAAAGGAAAACACAGTGCCATTCTGCACCTTAACAGCTCTCCAGTGCCTTCTCAGCATGACCCAGAAGGACCTGTTATTTAGCGATATTTTCCGTGACTCTGGGCTCTTAGGCCTGCTGCTGGCACTTTTGAGGAAGGAAGCCAAGATCTTGAGGAAATCAGGTACAACTTAATGCCACTCAAAATGATCATTGAAGTAGGCAGATCAATAGGAATAAATAATGTTCTTCTACAGTAAATGTGTATATATATATATATTTTATGCTGAGTAGCTAGATTTTGTCTTCAAGCCAATTTGCCTAAATTTGACACACAAGCTGTGTCCTCTCTGAAATCTTTGCTGTTTATTTTTCTGCTCACTAGCCTAAAGAGCTCTGGGATTTTCTTTACTAGTGTATGTTGAATTTTTCTGGGTGGCACCCTTCAGCCCACACTTTTAAACAGGTCTTAATTTGGGGTTCTCCAGAATGCAAGCTTGAGACTGGAGTGAGAAAAATTCTTCCTTCCATATCTTGCATATTGTAACATAACTTTTAATGTGCTGACAGCTGGAACTCATCTGCCTAGCCTGAAAGAAGGCACTGAGAAGGAATTAAATGTTGTGATGCTGAAAATGGTGGCTGCCCTTACAGCAAGGTCTGTGAGGAACACAGGTAAGGAAATACACATGACTGCGTTACCCTCATAATATTTGGTGGTAAGTGGTCATGGTCTTGAGGAGCACCAACAAATTTTCTGACTTTTTTGCTTCAGTCAAAAATGGAGGAAAAAAAATCTATAAGTGTAGGGATAACTATGTTACACTAGGAAGAAATGTGACAAAGGTGTTCTCATCCTGCATGACGAGTTTTGTCCCAGTGGTCAGCTTTTTTCCTTCATCCATGTGCATACTCCTGAAGTGTTTATATAGGATGCACAAACTTAGCTTGTGGAAAAAAAAATGGGTGTACTTGACTCTTGTTCTTCCAGATTTTCTTCCATTATATCTGTTATTTGAAATCTTGACTGGATCAGGTGCATGCTGAGGAACACTCCTATATTTGTGTTATACCTAAGAATCTTATACCTGTTTGTAGGGAATCTTGTGGAACACAGTAGCACAGGAGTGAAGGCTACTGAATACAGGAATTCACTCAATTCACTCTGGAATCCTAGAATCATCATGTTTGCAGCATCTTGCAAGGTGTAAATATATTTTCAGAAACTATCAAGAAATTCTCTTCCTAAATAAAAGAGATGCTTAAGTTGAAACTAAGGTGTCTTTTCTTTTTCATTCATTATTTTATTGGGAACCTGTAATCTCTGATGATTGGAAATCATGGTCATCCAGTCATTTCATTCCTAGTTGTTCTTGTGCCACTCTGTGTCATCTTTAGCTTAATCAGCTGCTCTTCTTACCTGTCCTGCTGTATTTATAGAAATGTGGCACTTCACACCAACACTGAAAATCTGCCTGTAAAAAATACCTGCAAAGGGTAGTTTAACTAAAAAATGATAATGTGTTTGTCCCTAGTTGTTCTGAAGGACTATGGAATGGTGCCTTATATCAAGATATTTTTGGATGATGAGTGCTACAGGAGTGCTACTCTCAGCATCTTGGAGCAGTTATCAGTCATCAATTATGAAGAGTATATGAGCATTATTATTGGGGCCCTCTGTTCTTCCACTCAATGGGAGCTGCATCTGAAACTAGATCTTCTGAAGGTAACTAATGTGGCTCTCTCTTGGGCTTTGTTTCCTTGGGAACTATCTGTTTTCAAGATGTAAGAACAGAAGAAAGAGCCATAGGCCAGCTCTAGATTATGGTAACTTGGTCACTTTGATTTTTAGCAATGCCTGTGCGGTCAATATCTTCACTAGTATCAGATTAAAAAGTATTTTGAAGACTTAAATTGTAATGCAAGAGGGAAAAATGGAAATGCTAAAAGCAGAATTGTATGAGCAGTTCTATGTAACGTGACAGAGAAAGGAGAAACAAATGTGTATGACAGTGAATATGTGGAGAGAGGATGTAAGATGTGGAGCAGCAAGATTGGAAGAGCCAGGGTAGGCATGAGACAAACAGCTTCCTTCTGGTAAGTTTCCAAGTTTGAAACTTTGCTGTCCTTAATTTGGTCATTACTCACAAACACAAGAAGTGTAAACACATGTAAACACAATGTGAAAAGAGATGAGCAATGGAAAGGAAAAGTTTTATGAATGTTTGGAGGAAGAAACTAGAACTAGTCCTGGCCTCTATTGACCCCAGTGTCTGATCCCCGAGCAATAAAACAGAGGAAAGAATTGTCGTGCTTTATTTTGGTTTAGGTCATAGGCATCCACTTGAAAAGCAGCACTGTTGTAAGCACTGGTTTTAAAATTTCTTTCTACCACCTCTGTCAAGTATGAATGGAATTCACTTTTCTGTACAATATAACTACTGCTTCTATAACAAAAGAACCATGTTATTAAAAAAAATTTAAAAATGAAGTTTATAGCTTTGAATTAAAATAATAAACTTTAACAATACCTGTGGAAAAGTTAAGTATGGGGTCCAAACTAATATGAAAATAAATGCAACTTCAGTGTCTAATTTTGACAAATGATAACTGTATTAAAGTATAATGTAAGCAAATGAATTTATTTTCTTTATCCGTTGGGACTGTGATTGCGTTACACACAAATTCAGATTGATTTGCTAATGTATATTTAGCTGTTAAAGCCTGAGCCCAAATGCAATTAGCGCTGCCGTATTCCAGCGTGGCACGTGGACAATTAGGAGGAATAACAAATAATGGAATGCATGAAATAAATTCTGTTAGCAATAACTGAGTTAGGGGGTTTCCAGTAGACATCAGTTTTGTAGATTCAAGACAGAGGAATACTAACTCATAGGTGATTAAATTCTAACTGAGTTAAAGCTGGAGGAAATGTGTTTACTGTTGACCTACTCTGGAATGTGTTAAAGCCATCCTGATAACTTCAACTCTAAGTTATTAAATTTACTCCCTGTTCAGAAGTCTCTGCCTGGTTTGATATATTATCATACAAAATTGAATGACAGTAATAGAGTGCCCCGTCCCCCTTCAGTTCCCACAACTCTTTCTCACAGTCCTAGGTCTTGTTATGGGCAGATATACTTCTGTAAAAAACTGTTCCTCCTCAGGAGATTGTGAAGTAAAGCTTTTTCATTGGATATCTCTTGTGGAGATCAATATCTGAAATTAACCCTTACCTCTGTGCAAAGGTACAGCATTAAATTTGAAAAGTCCCTGTACAAAATGAATTGTGCGACACTCCAAAAACTTGGGGTCAATTATATTCAAATGCAGCAGACTGTTTCTTTGCAAGCTCCCTTTTCTCACCAATTTTACTTCCACAGTTCTTAATAACTTTTCCATATTTGTTTTAAAATGGCAAGCCCATAACATTCAAAATTGGCAGATAGTTTAAGTTGTTTTATATATGTGTTATATTGTCAAGTGGCATTCACTTATAACCTGCTTTAAGCCTATTGAAGTCAGATAAAATCTAATGACTTCATTGTCTTGAGATCTTACTTTTTATGGCTTTTTTCCTCTAAAGTGTTCTGCAAACTTTAAAAATACCTCAGCTGAGAAAAGGTATTCTTGTCTTTCCTAATGAGGAGAGCCTGCTGCTTGCAATATTCTTTGTGCCATCCCATGTCACTGGCTTTTTTTGGAAAGGGCTTTCTCAGTCATGGGCAAAAGTCTACTGTGGGTTCTCACGTCCCTTCAGGGCTGCAGGAAGACTTGTCTATAGAGAGCTGTGCCTTCCTGCCAGTTTTCATGTGAGGCTATTTACTATTTAATCTTTACTTCCATTTATCTAGGGCAAAGGCAGGTTTCTTGAGGGAGTCTGAGAAGACTGGTAAAAGAACAGCCAAAGATATGAAACTACCTCTGGCCTAACTGACTAGGATATGTAAAGCAGGAAATCTGATTTCTTTGCTTCCTCCTGTGAGCACTGCTCTGTACCTGTTTTAGTGTCTCCTAGGGTTTCCTTCAAGGGCTGGTTGTATGATTCATTGGGTATATGGGGGAAGGGAGGAGAAGTTGTGCAGTGATGACCTTTATTTTGGCCACCTTACCCTCCCCCTTCAAAGAGTGACATTTTGGTGAAAGAATTTTTTGTGCAATCTTGCAATTTTAAAATATTCTAAAGCTTCTTTCCCCTTTCATTCAAGTGCTTCTTTTGTTTTCTTTCTTCCCAACACCTGTAGTCACTCTTGAGGATACTGGAGAGTCCTAAGAGCCATTCGGCTTTCAGAACCTGCAGTGGATTCAATGGGCTCCTGTCCCTCCTCTCAGACATGGAAGGTGCACTGCAGGACCCTCCATCTGGGCAGTGGGCAGCAGTTGGACACAATTGCATATTGGAGCTGGTTCTCTATGCTCTCCAGGGGATAACTGCAGCCCTGCACCTAGACCCTGTCAACAGCACCTTCTTCCAGAGGAATGGTCTCTTCGAAAAGATGGCAGAGGATCTCGGATCACTTGGATGCTTCTGGACAGAAGGGAAAAGGCAAATTACTGTGAGCCTTGAGAAGACAAGGACATTTGCAGAATTCTTGGATGCAGCACTCTGTTCTTCAGAACCTCTCCCAGAATGGCTGAAAAACTGCATTCGGATTCTGAGTTTTCTTGATCATATGGTCAAAGGAACCCTCCATCAGGAAAGGTACTTTAAGGAGAGGAAGCCAGAGATGGGAGAAGAAGCAAGAGATGATCAGGAGGCACCCCAAGCTCAAGAAGAGCATCCTTTTGCTTTCAAAAGACCAGGCAACAAATTACCTGCCTCTGCCTGTATGCTGTGGGGGAACCCTGAAGAGAAGTAAGAATTTATTTACCACAGGGATAGAGTATTAAAGCTGATATGTACATTTTATATGGTAGAAAACTGAGGTAAGGCGTGATATAACCTGCCAAGGGTAAACAAATCAGTTCAGTCCCAACTCCCAGGCCTCCAGGCAGCAGAAATCAATGCTTTTGGAAAGGTAAATGATAGAAAAATTGGGAAATGAGGATTTAGTGCAGCAGTGGGACAAACAGCCCGAAGAGTTGCAGATTTTATGTTGAAGATTCTGATACCTGCAAAATGGGAGCAGGAATGGAGTCTTAAAAGAAGGTTGCTGGGACTCAAATCTTGTGCTTAGTGACTGCTTGAACCTGCTCTGATCAATTTTGACTTTTTCAGTTATGTGGCAAGGTCTTCCAGTCACTTGATACATTTAAAATAAAGTTACACTAAGGTATTTTAAATGCTCCTTTATGTGTGTGTGTCCAAGCACATGTGCAGACACACTCTCATTTATTCATGCTGAAATAGAGAAAATTGGAAAAGGAACAGTCATGCTGCCTACCTCATTGGATGAAGGTTTATGTCAAAACATATATCCTTGGTAGGAAGGGAAGACTGACCAAAATCAGCATAACTGTCAGCTGTGAATCAGTTCTGAATCACCCGCATTTTGTAACTCATGAGATTTTTCTGTCCATTCATTTTTCTATAGCTTTATCTTGAATCTCAGTCCTTTTATCAAATTTGTTTCTGGTTGAAGTTATGCTTAAAAAGGCTAAGTTGATAAGTGTGAGATTTCTCCAACCCTTACTGTAGATTATTGCAAAGTCATCTTCCAAGTTAAAACCAAGACATGATGTCTGCCACTTATAGCAGCCATCACTGAAGTCAGCAGAACTCTTTTCCCTGAGTACTGAAGCAGGCTGAATAATAATTTCTGATTATATTTATACTTGTTTGAAGCAAGTAAAAGAATGTGTGGTGGATTTCTTTGTTCCCTGTGCAGCAGATTTTAAAGTACTCATGGAGATGTTTGCTCCCTGTTTACTCTTTAAATTACACTGGAAGTTTCTGGTTAGGTACTCAGTGCTGGGGAGGAATAAATGCTCTTTTCCAAGCAGATCTTCCTATCCTGATTTGGGAGAACATGAGTCCATGTGCACAGAGTACCTAGGTGGTGGTATGTGTGAGAAGCACGCTGTCTGTTGTTGAAGTGTATGTATAAGGGAGGCCCAGGGAAGTTAAGGGAGAAAGAGCAGGTTGGGGCAATGCTGGGAGGGTTGAGGCTCTGTCTTCTGATTGTCTTTCTGAAGTTACAAGGTCTGAAATGAGCAATGCTTCCTATCTGCTTGTGTTGTTTTACCTGCTGAGATGTGATGCTGTACAGTAACTGAATACCACCTGTGGAGGCATGAATCCTGTAAACTGGGACCCTTTCAGTTCACAGTGTCTGATTTGGGATTGTTTGTCTTGGTTCTGGGATGTGAAGGCACAAAAGGAAGCCAGATCAGCTAAGGATGGTGGGCGATTGTCCATGACAAGTGTATGCAAACACAAAAGAGGAACATGTACTGGAAAGCTGACAATCTTCAAGCTATACAGCCTGTGTCCTTCTCCACCAGTAAATTTTATGAAAACAAAAATAAGAAATCCCATAGTTTCTGCCAGCCTGTTGTTCCCCTAGTGCAGCTTCCTTTTAGCTGTACTCCACACTCACACTTCCCCCTGAAAGGTTTCAGGCAGCAGCTTGAAAGGAGGAACTGGAATGCAGTCAGTGTAGGTGGCCTGAGATGCCCCATCTTGCAACACATATTTAATATTCCCCTGTGACTAATACATAGGAAAGTTACCATTTTGATATTGGATAATATCCTAGCCCCTTCCACTGTCCTGTGGTCAATGATGCTGCAAGCTTCTGGGACACAGGGGAATTGACTGCCCTTCCCATCTCAAAACCAGCTCTCTGTGTTCCTGCAGACATGTTTGAAACACCTCTTGTGGCAGATGGGGTCTCTGGTTTTCCTTTTGTTCCTGGTGATTAGACATAGCCTGCTGCAAGCTGTGTTAACTGAGGCTGATCTCTTTGGGAGGGAAGCCCTTCTTTGTGCCCACCCAAGCAGCATGGCTGCTGCAGCCGCTGTTACCACAGACAGCTCACTGCGCTAATGGCTCTTCGGGTTCTTTGTGACATCTCATTTTTGTCCCCAAAACCTCCTATTTGTCTTATTTAACTGGCACCAGTGCAGAGCAGATTTGCAATTCACATCATGGAACTGGTGAGATAGATGGAGTGGAATCACGGGGCTGATGGGATGGCCCTGGGGCAGGAGTGTGAGAGATGGCGTATTTGCAGAGGTGAGGAGTTGGAACAGGAACACAGCTTTTGTACTAAGACAGCCCATAAAATAAGGGCCACAGAGAAGGCTGGAGATAAGGCTTACATAATATTTTTAAAAACCCTTCTTCAGCCTTGTTGCTCATCTCTGCACTGACTCCAGCATCCCGATGTCCTTGTAGTGAGAGGCCCAGAACTGGACACAGCACTCGAGGTGTAGCCTCACCAGAGCCAGGTACAGGGGAAGAATCACTCCCCTCTCCTGCTGCCACACTATTGCTGATGCAGGCCAGGATGCCATTGGCCTTGCTGGCCACTTGGGCACACTCTGGCTCACCTGGTCATGGGCCAGCATGCCAGTTTTTTTTCCAACCAGGCAGCTTTCCAACCATGAGTTCATCCCCACTGATTTTAGTGAGCCAGGATTTTTCTCTTTTAAAATAGTGTGGGTTTTCTCAGGGAGATGGCAGGAGAGTATATTTTCAGTGTACCTTTTCCTGTGCCATTTAAAAACTTGCCCACATTCATGTCAAGTACAGGTGTATGTGTCCACACTGAGACCACTGCTGCAGCAACTCTTTATACCAGACCTGATTTTGATTTGTTGCACAGAAAATATTGCAAATGAGCAATTAATTTGAAATTATCCTTCTTGAGGGTGCAGTAAAAATTATTTGTCACTGTGTGGCAGTGTGCTACGCATTACTCCCTGTTCTGCTGTGTCAGATGAGCCTTTTTGGGAGTGGCTAACAAAAATGTATAATTGCAGTCTTTTTCCCTCCTTTACATCCCTTATAAAACTTTTTTTCTCCAATGTTTACTCTTATCCTTTTACCTTGTGTTTTATACAGTTCATAAAGCATATTGTGTTTTATTTTGTCAGTATAATTACAGCCATTAGATGTTGCCTTTGCTTTTCTTGTGAGATCTGCTTGGGACAGATGTTTCTGACAGTGCACATCACAACTCCAGTTCAGAGGTGCACCCAGAAATGCTGATGATACTCGAAACAGGACTAGCCTGTAGTGCCTAAACTAGAGATTTTTGCTGTGCTGTGAATTCATCTTTGAGATGTATCTGACCTCTAGCCTGCATCATGGCATTAACAGATCTTCTCTGTGATGTCTCTGATTCCTCAGTTCCTTCCTGTGCCTGAACATATAAAGGTCCTAAGTGCAAAAATCAAAACTGGTGGGAAAGCAGATATTCAATTTTACTTTAATACTTTAGGCAAATTCTAGTGTTGGAAGGGGAGGGTGGCATACTAATTTCATCAAGACTGTCTCACCTTTGCTTATTTCCCTTTTATTTTAAGTACTAAGATTGCTGTATAACCCAAGTTATAAACTTCTAGAAAATAAAGGATAACACTGGTTGTAGACTGAGGCATCAGCGATTCCTCTGGTTGTTTGTTTTCTGTTCTGCAAATACCTTCAAAGGCAAAATTTGCTTAAAGATGCTGCCTCACATCTTTGAATGTGCAGGTCCTTGAAATTTCACCTCATGAGTAGGTGATGTCTTGTCTTTGTTACTCTGAGGAGGCATCCAGCTGTTCTGGGTAATTTGTGTTTGCTTAGTTTCCAATGCTGATCCTGGTTGCTATTAGGAGAATTTAATGCTGTGCTCTGCAGGAACATTGTTAGAACCTCTTTGCTGTTCTAATGATAATTATGATGTGTCTTTTATCTGCAGGTTGGAAATGAGAGACTGCACCCTTGTACACCCAGGTGCTGTCTGTGTCATGGTGAGGTTGTTGCCGAAGCTGTACAAAGAAGGATATGCTCAGGTGAGTCTGAACATATCAAAATCCCATCTAAACAGTGTCTTCTATTTCTCTGTAGCTTCATTTCCAGGAATTGCTTAGTCTTTGCAAATGTGGCAGTACTAAAATTTACCTAAAACCCTGTCAGGAGGAACAGCACAAATTTCACTGATCATCAATAGATGCAAGAACAACAAAGACTTTTGGCTGTCAGTTTGCCAAAGCATTTCTGTACCTGCCTGATGCAGTATATGGATTTTGGTCCCAGAATACTTATTGCAAAGGCATAGTGTACAAGTGCCTTGAAAACTGTTTTAAGTATAGCAAACAGGCCCAGCAACGAGAACAGTCTGACTCTTCAAACCTAGTTGTCCATAAACTTTTAATGCAGCTTAGAATGTGTTTGTCAAACATTCCATATACATACACACCAACTCTGAATAAAGATACTGCCTATATTGTATTGGCTGTTTGGTCTAAAATACTTGAATGCAGTCAAAGTACACATGAAAGGACTGAAATAAAAACAGGTTTTTCATCCAGAGCTCTGAAAGGAACAAATAACTGCTGGCACATTCCAACTCTGTTTATTGGAATCAAGCCACCAGCTAGTGAAATTTTGTTAATTACAGTAATTAATTTCTGAAAAACAAGTAGACGGGTTAATTGGATGAGAATGTCATCAAGAAATTGGAATTGGCTCCAGGACCTGAGCTCTGTAAGGAGGAGAGCCTCTCAGATCCTCAGTAGATGGCAGTGTTCTTAAAAGTATGAAGGTCTAGAGCACAAATTCCAGTTATATATTTAAGTACACTCATGTTTTATTTTTTTCTCTCCCTCATTTTTTCTTAGTCAATAAGAAATTATTACTGGTAGTGTTTTAGTATTTCAGTTGTGAATATGATTGCCTCAGGTAAAATTGGACCACTATTATGCAAGGTCCTGAGTCAAACCCTAGCTAGGAGTTAACAAATGTCTTGAGGAGCTCTCATAAAATAACCCACAAAAAAGGTTAAAGGAAAAATAGAATTTTCCTGGCTATTTCTATTGAAAAATCACTGAATGAGAGAGAGAATGAATAGAATATTTCAGAACTTGGGAAGCTCACTGATGCTGCCAGGTAGAGTCACAAAAGGCTGGACTTTATTAGCTTTAATCATAGCATATACCACTGCATGAATCCTTGTGCCAGGAGATTCTACTTGGAACAGCAGTCAGGTCAGATCTGATGCAACAGGTTTAACCTCAGTGGCTAGAGAAGGGAAGCTGTGTGCTAGAAGGAAAATAACTGGAGGAATTACTCTTTGGGTAGATGCATTCTGTCCATCCCAAACAGGTTACTATTTCTTTTTCTAGTGCTACAGTATTTAACAGCTAGATGAGATGAAATAATGGCTTTGTGGATGTACTGCAGACTTTCATAAAAACGTCTTAAGGGGCTTCTTGCTCTGAATTTAAGACTGAATAAAAAAGTACCTTTTTTAAGAGAAAATGTGGGGAAGAAAGAGACAATAACTCATCTCTTTCTGCTTGTTTTAGTACCATGGTAGATATTTTAGGTCCAAGTGAACGAGAGTAATCTGGAAAAAATCTTAGAATCAGTTCAGGTCATGTGTGATTCCTTTGCTTTCACAGAATTGGCAACGAGAAAGCACTGCTTTTACAGAAACATTAATGGAATTCAATAAAATTAATGTACTTGCAATTCTGACCCTCAGAAATAATATCAGTTTCCTGCCAATTTTGCAACTTCTCCGTGACCTTTGTCAGACCCAAGAAATGATGGGCTGAAGCAATGTTGAGCCTGTCATTGTAGAAAACCCAGCAGCAGACAGTAAAACAGGTGATCTTGCCCTTCAGCCATTTCTTATACTTTCTGGAATGACAGTTAAGAGCTGAGGAGAATAGATTTGTGGATGTATATTCCTGCCATTGCTAGGCATGAGAAAAAAATTATTTGAGTGTCATGCGTACAGAAACTTGCTTAAAACTTTTAAACTGACCAAGAGTTTTGAGTCAGTAAGCAGTCTTAGAGTCAGTAAACTGTATTTAGAGGACATTGCTCCTGTTCCTGCCTATGACTGGAACTGAGCCAGTTGCCATCAGACTCCGTGTTGTTTGACCACATACAATACAGATTTTCCTTTTATTAATATGTTGTCTGTTTGGTGATGAAAGATACTATTGCACATTTCAAACTCTCAGTAAATTGAGACAGGTTCCCTTGAGATATGTGGCCCAGGATATTCACAGTGTATTTTCTACTTTGAAAAGAAAGAAGTTTCCTCTCAGACACGTCATCCTCTACTGAAATTTTAAGATTCCAAAGTGTCATGTCAAATCTTTCCCATTTGTAATGTCAAGGTAGTCTAGATCTGACAAGGTTGGATAAAGGAAAGGAAAGAATTTTTGAGAAGAGAATAAAAGCTTGTTTCAGTTATGTCTCATCATCCTGGCAGGTTTCTTCTGAATGCAGACAAAAAATAATCCTCACACAATTAATCATGTAAATTATTTATACTTTTACTAAGTAATACTATTGCTTCCACAGCTGGATTTTTCCTTTTTGTTTTCATCCATGTCTCTTGTATGATGAGCTGCTGTCATAGTCACTGTTGTGAAAGTAAAGCACTGTCCATCAATGAGGATTTTGCACCTTTTAAAAAGACACTCATCCTTGTTTTACATTTAGGCTAAATTACTTGTTCTCCCTTTAGATGTTAAAAAGTAAAATTTTTCAAGTATTTCTGCACACATAATTATTGCTATTTTGTTCTTTAATCTAAGGAAATTGCATCCTTTTGAAGTGAATGCATGGTGACAAAAGTTCACCATTTTTGCTTATCTTGAATATAGCATAATAACCTTGAAGATGAATAACAGTCAATTAAATTCAGCCACCAAGTTTTGAAACCATGGGCTCTTAGGAAAAAGAATCTGGGAACTACTTGAGCAGATTGGGCAAATTGCTAGGTGACATTTGCCCTCAAAACTCCAATCTGAGGCAGAGCTCCGCTGCATTCTAACTGCACCTTCAATATCCTGATTCACGGTACAAGTAATAAGTGTTAAGAAAATCAATCCATGCATACAGAAATACACAGCATGGTTTCTTGGCCACCTTTAATATTTCCACTAAAATCTCATTTTACTGGAACAAAGATCCATGAAAACAGCTCATTTTATTCAAAACAAAGCAATATTGGTATTGACAGAGCTGCTAGCCTAATGAAAACAATCAATTTTTTTGTACACCATTATGCTTTTATTGGATTTATTTTGGAATAAACCAGTTGCTTCACTTAGTGAAGACCTGTGTCATTCTCTGTTTAGTGTTACTTACACATACTTTCCTGCATATAGTCAGAAATTGAGTAAAATGTTAATTAAAATATTTTAAAAGTTGTGAGACTTTGAAACACTCTGTAATAATGTAGTTCAGTGTGGTGGACACTTTGTATGTAATGCAATGCACAGTGAAACGTATGTCCCTGGAAATGAATAATCCTTCAGAGAGAAGAAAATGTTATCCAAAGAACTCTCCCTTATGTTATACAAAGAACACACCCTTCAGATCTGACAAATGGTAGCTGAGTTTGCAAAAACAGTAGGTATGTTGCAATGGATGTATTGTTTTCTAAGTGTTGCAGTTGGGGACACTTTGAAAACAAATTGCTTGTTGGCTTTGAAATTGTCCTGTATTGGCTTTGTCTGGTTGAATGCAAAAGAACTCAATTCCTCTTTACACTTAATAAGCTTATTCTGAATCCAGTTGCTTCTCATTCATGTTATAAAATCAAATCCCTCAAATCCCCTTGCCTTTATTTGTGTGCCTGTCACCATTGTTGTCCTTTTCTTTAAAAGTTTGCATATCTATTTCCTAGAAGATCATGTGAGAAAGCTTGAAAGCTCTTTGAAATAGGGAATAATTCATCTTTACAAGATTTGCGTTTAAATGTATGATCAAGTTACTTTTACATGAAATCTAGTTAGGTCAATGGGGTACAATGCATTCCTAACTGGGAACAAATTGCTCTAAAGATAATTTATGAGAATTGAGGGACTTGAAGATCACTAAGAAGCAATAATGAAGCAAAGCTTCAATTCAGCAAAACATATAGAGAAATGTTGAAAATTGTTTCATGACATCACTTGATACAGTTTTCTTTAAGAACAGTGCTTTTAGAATGAAGAGTAGGCCAGTATGGATCTCCACAGGCTTAATGTTAAATGTATTCTGAGTTCCTGTGCTGGTCTTGGAGTTTATGCCTAATAAGCTGCACTTGGTGGTGGTGCCTTGTTTTTGAATGCCAGCTGATTGTTTTCTTCCTTTACTGCCATAGAGATGAGGCAGGAAAGCTGAGCTGTGGATGGGCAGGCAGCTGCTCAGATGAATATATGCACATTGTTTTAGTGCAGAGCTTGACAGAACAGCCATGCAGTTCTGCTTGAGCCACTTGCCTTAGGGGCTTCTTTTCTGAACCAGATGTTTACACTCAGGGATTTGACAATTGAAAAACAAATTAAAACAGAATAAATCAGTTGTCCTATACAGTTTAGTTCCAGCTCTCTGAATTTACTTTTGTGTCCATTTCAGCTTTCCCAGGAAATCCAATGTGCTCTGGTTGACCATATCCAGTCCTTGGTGAAGTCAGAGAAGAGTCGTCAGGTGATGTGTGAATCTGGCCTGCTGAGCACAGTCATAACCTCCTGCCAAGATGCTTTCTGCAGTGACAGTCACCCCCTGCACCTGCCCCTCACTCGGGTGTTTGAGAAGCTTGCATCACAGGCTGTTGAGCCACATGTGTTAAGGTATAAGATTGTATCTATTGGAAGCAATTTGCTTTAGCTGTGCCATTTTTTTGCAAAGTTTAGAGAGTAATTAGATGCTTCATGTAGTGCTCTAATTCAGCAAGACTCAGCCTTTTCTTTCAAGTCCCAGTTAATCATCCTTTCTCACTGATTGCAGGATATATGCTTAAATCACTCCTGAAGATGGTATGAGTCTGTAGTGTTCTGCATCATCTCTGCAAGGGTTATAAAGTCATTTATGAATGAACTAATTAAGTCATTGCAAAACAAACAAGGTTATTCTCTCCTGGTATTTATATGGAGAAGTTGTTTTCTGCAGAGTAAAAATTACTTTCTCATGTCTAAGATCCATGTCAATGACAGATGCAAAAATAAAAAGTGCAGTCTTCTTCCTCAGTCGCTGTTTCCAGTTTGAGGTTGCACTTTCTTCATTAATGCTAACAAGTGGTAGACATTACAGTCTAACCTAACAGCTACCAGAGTGCAGATGAATTTAAATATTCAGTGGAAGACTGTATTTCTTTCACTGAAATAGGGAATAGGATTTATAAAAAAAGAACTCAATAAAAAACTCCAAACCATAGATTTTTTTTTTCCCTGAAAAATTAGGGCTATACAAAATTATTGATTAAGAAAAGCAATCCTTGATATTTTTTTTCAACAGGAAAATCTTGAAAGGAAATGTAAAACAAGCAAAATATTTGTGTTGCTACAATGGAAAACATTTCTTCTGTTCTATTTGGGATGTCTTTCAAATTTGGCATTCAATAAAAAAAAATTTGTTCTCCAGAAGTCTCAGCTCTATTTGCATGGTTGCTGTGACTCCAAGTGTCTGGCTTGTTTTCCTTTTTTATAATGGCTTCTTTTTTTCTTTTTTTCTTTTTTTTTCCATGTTAGGCAATTTTTGTGGTTGGGAGGTTCTCCACCTTCTCAGCCCAGCACAAACAAGACCAAGGTCCTTTCCTGTCAGGGGAGCGATTCAGCTAATGCAGGTAAGCACACAGTGAACAGGGGCTGAGTTAGAGATGTGTCTGAAATGACAGGAAGCTGCTGTTGAGTAGGTTGGTCCAAGGCAGTCACTGTGAAGGTGGAGTATGCCCAGAAGATTTTCACCGGATATTCTCCAGATTGGGTGGTACTTGACCAACACTGAGAGCTGATTTGATGGCTAGCAGAGACAAAATTAAATCTTTGCTCAAGTTAGATGCTGAGTATAGACTCAGATTTTGCTGGATCAGACATGGACATGGTTTATAAAAATACTAAAATTCTACAAACCAAGGGGAGTGTCTCCTTTGTTTTGCAGCATATTTTTCCCATGATTTATAGACAGAAATAGAATAAGAATGGGAATAAAGAGCACTGCTTTTTGTAGTCCCTAGGATATCCTGGTAATCTACCTTGTTTATGCAGGCTGTTTTCCATCTGAGTCGTTTCTCTGCTCTAATGTATTTTATAGATGAGAGGCTACAGTGTAGTAGTATTTGGTGCTTGAGACACCTGATACAGCATGGTCTGTATTTGGGTCTTATGTTCTTTGCAGTCGTTTTTCAAATCCTCTCCCACATGTTGCTTGTGACCATTCTGTTACAGCACAGTTGAAAGAATCGTCTTTGCATAAGAAAAATGAAACCAATGGGTTTGGGACATTTTTTGTAACGTGAGCTCTGGAGCTGCCTGAAGATGTGTGGGAAGAAAATATGGCTAAAATATGGCTATGGCTGTCCTGACAACCTCCCATTTTGACATGTCTTCAGTGCAATATCGTTTTTTATTACTGTAGTATTTCTGTGGGCTGCAGAGGATGTGTTATCTCAAGAGCATGAAGTGCTGCTCTGAGCAGGGATGCCTAGAATACGGGCAATACCTGTGGCTGGAAAATGACTTGCAGACATTGATCTGGTTAGGCACTGTGTTCATCTTTCAGGTTCAGAAGAGAGTGTGGTGGACAGTAAATCTGATCCTCAGATGGCTGTGCCTGTCAGGACCTCTCCTTGGCTGTCTAAGGGGTCTGCACTGGCGCTCCAGACTGCCATGAGTCTCATCTCCATGACATCACCTCGGAACTTCCAGCTGCACAGCACTGCTTTAGCTCCATCGTTTGTGGAGTTTGACATGTCCATGGAAGGCTATGGGTATTGCTGCTGTTGCTTTTATTTTAGCTGCTCTGGGGTCTCCAAACCCTTAGTCTGAACACAGTAACTACTCACTTCTCTCTTCATCTTAATCTATGTATCCTATGGCTGCCTTCCATGCAGCAATATTGCCAACATATTTTGTTACTGTCTTATTGCTGAGAGCCTACTCTCTACATGCCTTGCTACCACGATTCTGCAATACCAGAAGACAGTGGTGACCCTCAGGGATGATTTTGTTTCTGATGACTGGTTCTTGCTTGCTTTTGCATAGGTGTTTATACCTCCCTACCTTGGCCACGGTCATGGGATCCAGTGCAGACCAGTCTGTCTCGGGTGGGACTGGCATGGGTAAGAACTGTGACTCACCTACAGCTTGCTGGGAGCACTGACTTAGCCCCAGTGAAAACATTCAGCAGCTGTAACAAAGGGCAGCACGTAAGCTGTGCATTCCAAAACACTTCTATTTCTGTGCCCCAGACCAGCTCTGAACTGTAAAACTTGTACTGCTCAGCAAAATGGGGAATTGGGTGCAGCTTTGTAGTGTGATGAATGAATATTAGCAACACAAACTTAAAGCAAGCTTCTAAGTAAACAGTCTTAACAAGTAAGAGCCACCAGATTTTAGGGTAATCTCGTATGGAAGGAATAGGAACTGTCACTTAATGGGATTCACCTATACAACAAAATCCTCTGTTGGGTGGATTGGGAAATGGCTGAACCTTTTGCTTCCTGAGTTTTTGTGAAATTTGAGAACTTGTTTCTAGTATTTCATCTGCTCCCAGCATGGAGATCTAGTGCTCATTTCTCATCAGTCAGCTTTAGGTCATTTATACATGTGCACAGAGTCACATGTGCAATCTCTGTGATATTGAATACAGGCAATGAAGTCCAACAGAATAGAAATTAAACCCTGAAATCTAATGTTGGTTCTTCCACGGTATGGAAGAATGAAACAGAAAGCAGTTTGCTAATGGCTTCACAAGGAAGGCAACTTCCTTAATGCTTTTTCATTCCTCTCTACAGGCAGCAGAACTTTCCCTCCCTCAAGTGGCCTGACACTCTCCTGCTGGTTCCTGGTTAGCAAGTTTGGTTTGGTGCACAGCAGCCACCCACTCCGCTTCCTTACTGTTGTGAGGCACATGTCAAGAACAGAGCAAGAATTTGTTTGCTTTTCTGTAAGCTTCTTCCCACAGGACCTGTCTTTGGTCATTTCGACAGAAGAAGTGGAATTCCAGCCACTTGGTAAGGTTCTTTTCAGTCAAGTGCAGTCCTCTTGTCATCTGGAATTTTTCATCAATAAATCTCTTCTTTGAAGTACTCAGGATATTAATGAGATTTCTCTTCAGTTTTCTTCTTGAATCCAGTCATGATTGTAATTGTTGCCCTTGTTTAGTTTTTAAGTTTGCTGTAGGCATTGTGAATTACTGCAATATTCAATGGAAAATTTTTGTGTCACTTATATTGTGGAGTGCAGTTGTGGAGACTGGGCTTGAACCAGTCAGTTCTGTGTGACACTAAACAGGTTTGGAGACAGGACTGAGGATTTGGGGAGTGATCTAGCTTCCTAATGAAACAATTAATTTCCTCTCCTTGCTTTCAGAATGTTTTCTATTATGCCAGTCTGTTAATATTGTTCCCTGTTGATATTTATCCCCTTTTCCTTACTGAGTAGAGTAGGTACTTCAAATGAAATGTGACTGAATATTCCAAAGGAGGTTGGAAATGAAGTGGAAATAGTATCTGGGACTTTTATGCACAGCTGACATTGTATGACTGCTCTGATTACCTTAAATAATGATAAAAATTCCAGCTTGCCTTTTTTCATAAAAGCTACAAATTAATATGGAGACTTTTATCACTCATGGCCCTGCTAGGAATTTTTTCTCTGTGCCAGCTGACTCTGTAAATACTCAGAGGGGTTCTCCTCTTAGTGAATATCTTGGGTTTGTCCTAGTTCAGGGTAGGTTTGCAGCACCAAGGCAGATAGCAGGTGTTATTTGGGAGAGTGACATGTTGTATGCTGGAGGCATCTTGAGAGTTGTGCAAGTTGTAGGTCCTGAAACAGACCTTGGGCAGTGTTTTAAAGACATTAGAAATAATAGCATCAAATCACACTCTACCCACAGAGTGTCATGCTCTTTCTGTCACATTTGAAAGTTGTGTTCCAGAGGCAGGTGAAGATGGGAAACTTTCTGTTCACTTATCCCTTTTTTTGCTGTTACAGATATTATGGAACCTGAGGCTGAGGTCCTAAATCCCTCCCCATTTCCAGGGCAAGTAAAGTTTGGCTGTGGTAAACTTCTGGTCACTGGCCAGTGGCATCATCTCACAGTGACAGTTGCTAAGGAAGCAAAGAAGAGCTGCATTGTGTCAGCGTATATAAATGGTCAGATGCTTGGCTCTGCAAAAGTAAGGGCTCTCTGCATAGATCTCGTGCCTGACTTTTGCCTTGCATTGCTTTTCATTTCCATCTCCCAATGCACCTACCATGACTTTTCAGTAATTATCTGGGAAACTCAAAGCATGGTGATTTACACATGTAACACGTGCCACTCTGCTGGGGGTGAATGGAGTTAGAAATCTGTACAAAATGGGGTGTACCTGTGCTGCTTTTTAAAAGTGTGTTCTCAGCTTATAGTGATGCTTTGAACTAGCTCTCCTCCTCCTTCAGCATGTAAATAACCAGGGCAATTTGTGTGGTGGTGCTCCTCTAGAGTTGAGGATAGCTAGCTTGCAAGCAGCTCAGGGTTATGTTGCTCAAATTCAGTTATACGCTTAGGTCAAAATTTTCTAAGTTTACTAGTGATTCAGAGGATTTATCAGTTTAAGCCCAAGATCTGCAGAGGTTGCCACCTATAAAAAGTACTTGACATCAAGGTGTGGCCAGAAAACCCTAAATCAAGGATGACTTTGATTTAGGCTAAAATCTGCAAAGGTGATGAGTTACACAGAAGGTCTCCACTCTTTCTTTTCAAGAAAGCTCTTGAAAAGTGGAAAGGTCACAGAAAAATAAGCTTCTGTGAGTGGTCAGCTCTTTGCAAGAATCCAAAGGTGGGAGGAGTTTCCTCAGGCATCTTATCTGGTCATGTTTCAAGCTGTCCTCTTTCTCTTACACCCTTTGAACCAATCAGCCAGTGGTCTTTTTCCTCACTAGCACACTCAGCACTCAGGAACAGATAGGTGTTCCTCTGGGTTACGTGTTCAGTGTGTGAGATTATATAAATTCATGAGTTCATTGCTAATATTGGTGTACTGGCATTTCCCCTAATATGCAATTTCTTGTGATTTGTATCACACAGCAGTCAATCCTCAGGTTGGATGAAATAGCAGGTAAAAGCAATCCAAATGCACCTGAAGGGTTCATAATCTACAAGATAAATGAGAATAGCCCCTGGTTTCTATTATTAATATCATCATGCTCCTGGTTTTGCAGTTAATCTCATACTATTTCAGATATCTGATTTTTTGATTTTGAATACAGTGTAGAAAATGCAGCCTGTTCTTTCTATTATATCTCTGGTTGGTGTGGCGGATTTTTCATTTTTGAGTAGAATCTTTTTATGAGTTGAAACTTGTAACCTTGGTCTCCTTCTTTTTGTTCCCATATTTCAATTCAATCTCAGCACGTGCAAAGCTCATATGTGTGTTTTATTTTTCCCATGTAAACACAACCTGTTTAATTCCAAATATTCTCTTTCCCATACTTGAGAAAAATCATCTGTCTTATAAGTGCCTTTTGGGACCTATATCCATTTCAAGAATGAAAATTTAATTTAATTTGACTTCCTTCAAATGAGACTGAAAGTCATCAATAAAACTAGGCTTAAACATTGCAATTGATGAAAGTATTCACAATAAGTGTTTTTAACATTCAGTGAAACAGCTCATATGAATAAATAATCTTTTAGTAAACAAAAGATGGTCCCAGTGTTGGGTTCACTGATTAATGTAAGCCTTCATCTTGATATATACAGTGAAGAAAAGATTGCCTAAGAAGTTAGAAATGGATGAAGGTTATCAACAGTACCAAAGGCTATTTTTTAGTTGGTGGAGCTGGAGTGGGGT
This sequence comes from Pyrgilauda ruficollis, assembly GCF_017590135.1. Lineage (NCBI taxonomy): Eukaryota > Metazoa > Chordata > Aves > Passeriformes > Passeridae > Pyrgilauda > Pyrgilauda ruficollis. The sequence continues at coordinate 17,559,712 of NW_024513654.1, read as the reverse complement.
GTGTTACTGTGCTGCATCAAGTCTAACATTTATTCACTGAAGTGTCAACTCCTGCCTCTTAATATCGACCAGCCCTGTTTTCTAAATCTCAGTAGTCAGAGACCAGTAAATGCTTGGAGTCTCCCACCCTAAAAACAAATTTTTAAAGACAGAGCTAAGCCCCAAAGTACAATATAGTTTCTCTCTACCAAAAAATCCCAACTACTTCCTGTTAGAGCTCTCTACAGTTAATTAAAATAATAGAATCACTTTAGGAGGCCAAATCATAATTTTGGTACCAAAAATAAGTGGCCCTGTTTCCTAAACAATGTTAGCTCTACTGAAGCTTCCTGATGCAATTGGACAATTTACACTCTTCAAAAACTGCTTATGCTCCATTTATGCCAGTACAAAGCAACTGTAACTTGTCTTTCTGTGTTGAATGTCACAATTGGGGTTGTGAAGTTAGGAAAGCAAAAATATGTTTGCAGTCAAGACAGGGTTTTTCTTTGCCAATACTTGAAATTCTTTTGACTTTGTTTTTGGAACAAAAATTAGGCTTAAACATTCAAAATGATTATTTTTACAGTGCTTCTTAAAGTCCAGTTTCTGAACAATAGTTGACAATTGTTGTGGTGGGTTGATCTTGGCTGGAATCCAGGTGCCCACCAAGCAGCTGTATCACTCCCCTTCCCAGCTGGACAGAGGAGAGAAAATAAGATGGAAAATGACTCGTATGTTGAGATAAGGCAGTTTATTAAAGCAGAAGTGAGTTTACATGTGCACAAGCAAAGAGAAAAAAATAAGTTTATTCTCTACCTCCCTACTCATTATTCTCTACTCCTACTCATCAGTGAGTGCTTTTGAGCCACTTCCTGGGAAGCAGGAGCAGTTGCTGTAGGAGGCAAGCATTATAAATAATTCCCTCCCTTCCTCCTCCTTTCCTTAGCTTGTATGTCTGCGTTGATGTTATATGGATTGCAATATCTCTGTTGTTAGTTTGGGTCAGCTGGCCTAGTTTTGTGCCCTCCCAGGATCCTGCCCACCCCCAGCCCCTTGATGAGGGAAATGCTGAAGAGCCAGTGCTGATGCTGCCAGCTCTGCTCAGTAATAGCCAGAACGCTGGTGTGTTATCAACCCCTTTTAGCTCCCGGTGCAGAGCACAGCACTGTGAGGGCTGCTGTGGAAAAGGAGCTCCAGGTCAGCCAGGCCCAGTACAATTGTGTTGTGCAGCTGAGACTTCCATCAGCAGAGAGGTGGCAGGCAGTACAAGACCCCAGGGCACCCTGAGTGCATTGGATCCTCTCGGTGAATTCCTTCTCTGTTGCAGATGCAGTATCTCCAGCCTTTCCCAGGTAGCTGTATTTCCATGGAACCCTCTTCCTTTATTGATGTCTACGGATACATAGCCACTCCTCGGATCTGGAAACAGCCGTCCTCCTTGACCTGGCGCCTTGGTCCCACATACTTGTTGGAAGAAGCCATTTCTGTGGAAACCATAGAAGTTATTATTAAGCTTGGCCCTCAGTATTGTAGCAACTTCCAAGCAGTACAGTTTCAAGGTATGGGATAATTCTCATATCTGCCACTCTTTGTTTGTCAGGGCAGTGTTCTTTTTATTGTTGTAATCTTCTGTTAGTGTTCCAACTGTGTCTAGAGATAACTCTAAAAGTCTGGGAAACTGCATTACTGAATGCTGTACAAGACTGAAGTAAGATACATGAGGATCTTGTAACATCCTGTGAATTGGAAAGAAGGGTAGGAATCAAGCAGCAGAGAGAGATGAAGGGTAAAGAGGGACAATGCATCCTGAGTTGCAAGGTTGTGATTTCTGTTGGACAAACATTAAAGCAGAAGCTTTAAGTGAGACATTCTGCATTAACAGTGCTAACAGGGAAAAACAAAAGGCAGAAAGAGAAGTATAGAGTTTAACTGCAAATGCCTGCAGAATAGGAGGGGCAGGGGAGTAAGTTACATTCCATTTAATGAAGAGGCTTTTTAATTGAAGTATGCTGTTAGCTTCAATTATTAAACAGACAGACAAAACATTTCAGTTATTGATTACTGTTTGTTCAACAAGTAGTGCATCCCGTCCATGCTAGAGCTTGGGATGAAATGGGATGGTCATTTCTCATTTGAAAACAGCAAAATAATCTTTCTTGGTGATACTCCAGCCTAAAAGAATGTAAAAAGACTGGCTGAGAGTACTCCTTCAGACAGAATGCTGTCAATCTATACAAAAAGCTGCAAATCAGGTATGGGATGGGATTATTGAGAGAGAAATGGTGTCAAAGTACAGCTCTGAAATAAAAACATTACCTGTAGGAGTCAGAAGGATTTGATTTTTTAAATCATTGAGTCTTTATGTAGTCTCGGGGACTTGTTTTCTGCATAGTTCTTCCCAGATGGACTTCAGTACTAACCGCAGGTTGTGGCCATGCGACTCTAGTGGTGCTCTGTTTAGGGGAGATCACTGAGCAACTTATAAGATGTGATCTCCTAATTGTGAAATGATCTCACTCTCCCTGCACTCTCCCTATTTCCATCAAAACATCCAAAGGAACTTAGGCAAATGGAAATTTTGACTTTAAAAAAGCTTTACACAATCCCTCCAAATACTACAGTTAGTTTTTTTTTCCTTAAAACGGGTTTATGACCTTGTTGCAAACAGCAGTGGGAATGTTTGGCAGTGTTGTGTCCTGTCTCCCCACTATCTCATTGCTTCTTGCTAATCAGCTGCAGTTGTACAGAGGCTTAGTCTGCAGACCAAGTCCTGCTGGAAGGGAAATGGTGACACAGTCTTGAGGCATTTTATTTATAGTTAATCTTCATGTGGTGTGTGAACTAATTTTTTGCCTAAAAGGGCTGTGTTACCAGCACTAGTATACAGTTTTGTAAGTCAGCTGTTTTCCCAGTCTATAAAACTGTCAAAAATACAACATGATTTTTTTTTTAAATAAAGATACATATAGTATTTCTAAGTGTGAGAATGAATAGAAAATTAGAAAATTCTTTAAAGAAATGCATAAGAAAAGCATACCTGCTAAACCTGAGACTTTTAAGAAGCTTCCCAAATGCTGTGAGTTGGCAGCTCTGAAAATTTACCTCAGCTCTCCTTACACACAAATCTTTTATTTGAGTACCCCGATAAAGTTCCCAGAAACACAGGAGGCCTCTGAAATGTTTTCTATGTCCAGAAAGTTTGTTTATACTGTGTGGACAGAGAGAGAGGTTTATTATGGACATTTCTGAGCTTCATGAGATGTTATGAGAGGATATAAAATCAAGGCAAAGCAGTTACCAGAGGACACAGCCATGCACTGGTGATGCAAGCTGCCATGGCCTGTGTTGCAAAGGGTGAATGCTTTTTCCTGGTTATAGTTAAGACAAAGTAAAATTATTTTGTAAACGTCAGCTTCCTCCAGTTATTTTTTCACCTGTCTTGCATATTGAACAGCAAAGTTCCTTCAGACATTCGCAGTCTTTCTTGTTTTAGGTGAGGACCAGAGCAGTGATCGTATCATCGCACCTCTGGTGGCAGAAGATAAGATTTCTTTTGGAATCAATGCTGTGTGCTCATCTCTCACTACAGTCCAAGATATAAAGAGCTCTTACAATGAAGTGGATGGTCGACTGATTGCCAAAGAGGTCACAAATTTCCCTTTCTTAAACAAGAAATTTTCTCTGGCTTCTAATCAGTTTCTTAGAGCCAAATTTCTGACTTTGTCTTACCTGTGTACCTTCAGATATTTTTTTTAACTTCTTTTTCCATTCCTTAACTTTATTCTACTCATAGGTTAATTTCACCTGTGGAGAGGAATAGATTGGACAGTGTGAGCACAATGTTAAAAACATTCTTTGAAACAGGAACAGAAGCCATAATTTTCAGGTTTTATGATCATTGGTTTCAGTCTGTGTTTTCTTAATGCCCTCACAAGGACTTTTCACATGGTATTCTATTGTTCTTGCTAATACCAGGTCTATTGATATATGAAAGTAGTGGCATTGTGGAATGTTGTTGGTGGGTGAATATTTCTCCTTACCTTTTATTAAAAAAGATGGTTTTCATAGTTTAAAATTATTCAAATAATTTAGAGTATTAGAGCATGCATTTTTTAGTGTCCCTGACACCAGCAAAGTTTTTCCTAAAGTGCCTTTTATCTGTTTTAGATTGGGATTAATTCTCGGGACAGTTCAACTCCAATATTCCTAGCTAAGAATATTGCTGGACACCTCTCAGGTTCCTTGCGGACCATTGGGTCAGTTGCTGTGGGCCAATATGGTAAATCCACTTGTCTTTATGTTTAATATTCTTTTAAGAGTGTAGCTTTTTTTTGTGTCCAGTAATAGATGAAGTCTGTGTAACTCCCTGGGAGTGTAACACTGCAATTTCCTAGGGGTAAGAGTGTTCCAGTCCTCGCCAGCAGCCACCAGCCTGAACTTTATTGGAGGCCCTGCCATTCTCCTGGGTCTCATTGCTATGGCCCGTGACGACCACACCATGTATGCAGCTGTCAAAGTCCTGAACTCCATCCTCAACAGTAGCCCCTTGAGTGGAAAACTGATGAGGCACATCCATGGATACCAGGTAGACACTCCTTTGTTCATTCATTCTGGTTATAGTCTTTCCCTTGTAGACATTTATCCCCAAATCGGTCAATGGGAATGAACCGAACACATCCTGACTATAGCCACTTGTGGCTGGAACTTAGCAAGTTAGGAGGGGGATATAGGGTAGTGCTCTGTCTCCTGTGCTTACAGTCCCTGGGAACCTCTGTAAGAGTTTTCTGCTGAAGGAAACATGAGGACAGGTGGCCCTTGGTCAGACATGATTTAATAAACTAAATAAGCCAGAGCAGCAGATTTGTGACTGACCCACTCTTTACCTTTTACCAACACACTTGATCCCACATACAAAAGACCACTTCTCAGGCAGCTTTTCTTCCTCCCCTTGGCTCACACAGCCTAAGATTCCTCTTTACAGACTGCCAGTGTAGGGCTGACAATGGATCGCTACAGCTCAGTCTTCACAATGTATGAGGAATTGTGCTGATATAAACAAGTGCTGCCTGAATTGCATTGATTAGGTCTGTCCCAAATTAATCTTTAAACCTGAAAGCTATGCAGATTGAAGATTTTGGCTGTATGTAAATTCTATATATGTAATATTGGATGGATTGAGGCTCAAGTATGAAGTTTCAGTTTAGTATCATTTACTTTGTGCTGAGTAGGTGAAGCAGAGAACTCTGAAGGAACAGAGAAGACTCTTTAATATAGAAGGTTCCAAACAAGACCCTCAACATTAGGGTTTCGTTAATGATTTATTATAAACTTTCCATTTTTCCAACATGCAAATTGTTCCTAAATTGATCGCAATTTATATGAATATATTTATCTTACTTAGGATTGGGCAAGCAATATCTTTCTTGTAGGTCAATGCCTGTCTTTGTATTGTGTATGAGCTGTTCCTTTTGATTTTTTGCTACATAGTGTTCTCTCCATGTTAATAAATGTGTCTTGATATGTATTTTAAAATTAATTTCTATTTTTCCCAACCTGTTCAAAATGTAATGGCTTTCTGAACATTCTTCTCACAGTATGGAGAAATTGTTGGATAATCAAAGGTAGGCTCAGTCGAGAAACTGACAATATTTCATAAATGTGTTTCATCTGGGGAGGTAAAAATTAGTATTTTTTAAATTAACACCATTTGTAAGCAATTAAGAATACATCCATGAAGAATAGCATAGAACACCTACCGTGGTTATTTACAGTTATATTTGTCTGTTGCTTTTTTAAAATTACATTCAACATAATATGGCACATATTTTCCTCCTGTTCAATGCCACAGAGCTGCCAAGATCCTTCAAAAATTCATCCTTACACTTCCCGCACAAAATTTTATATCTGGACTGAAATATTCATTTTCTTCATGATGCTTATGCAAAATGCATGCATGCATGACTGCTATATCTGATTAAACTATATGTTGGTCTTGAATTAAATACAGATTTTTACTTGGCAGATACTTATTCAGTCTTCTCTTTTCAGTTGCTGAGCTATCTATTGAAGAGGAAAACTCAGCTGCTAAACCACAGGATTTTACAGTTAATGTTCTCCCTAGTGGGCACAGCTGAGCTAGGCTTTGAGTCTTCTGTCATCAAGAACTACAGTGCATTCCAGTATGTTCTCTGCAACTTTGAGGTAAAACTGTTCATGTTACTCTGTGGGTTTGGCAGTATTAAAGATGGCTTTTTAATACAAGATTTGTTTTGTTCATAGCATCTCCCGGATTCAGTATTTGTGTGTTGTGCATTATCACACTGTGGGCCCCCCAGGGCTGCAGGAACACTCCCAGAGGGTCTGCTCCTCAGGGCTGGAACTGCAGCTACAGCTCCCTGAACTGTCAGGGACTTCCCAGTGCCTGCAGGCTGCGTTACAGAAACACTCAAAGTTTATGATGTTCTCCTCCCCAAACCAGTTTTAACTGTTTCTCTGATGCAGCTACTGCTCTCACAGCTCAGCAGAGCAGTAAAACCTCTGCTTTCCTCTGTCTTTCAGCTTTGGATGAAAGCACCAGAAAATCTTGACCTTGCTCTTCTTTCCCATCTTGTGGAGATCTTGCAGTCCTCCAGGTATAAACTTGTGTTTGAATCAGAAACCTGTAGGACAAACTCATCTGTAACCTGAAACTGGAACTCTGAGGTGGATATGAAGGGTCTAATCCCAGCTGGAATCAGAGGATTCTGGGGGTGAATCATTCCTGTTTTGCTTTTTCAAGCCTGGACTTAGTGATTTGGTCAGCCCCTAAGATGACTTTGGGGCCAGTCTGGGAAAAGGTATCTGGTTACCTGGTTCAAGTGGAACCACTGATGTACAATGCAAGTTTAAGTATCTGCTGGGGAGGGGAAATCTTAATGTTTGACTATGAAATAATTTTTTAAAGTATATTATTGGAATGTGTTTAAAATCAAAACACAACCCTTTTATCAATATTCTTCATCATCTGGACTGGAGCGAAATGTATCTAAAGAGACAAAGCATGGCAGAGGGACTGAGTAAAGCTAGGTTCCTGCTTTTTGGTAGCAGAAAGCTCTGTGCAGAGCTGTCTGGTTCCCCTTGCTAAGATTCAGAGGAATAGCATGTTTTGCTACCAACTCACTGCTTGAATATGCAATAATGTTTTCTTTGAGCTTGTTGGAATGCAGCAGTTTCTGGGGGAGACGGCAGAGGAGAAGAGGAGAATACACAAAGTAGTCTTCTGATCTCCATCACTGACACCTGTTCAATTTGTCTGACAGTGTTTGAAATGTTATAAAGACAGTATTAGAAGCCAAAAGCTTCTGCAAATTGCAGAATTCTGAAACTGCAAATTTGGTCACTTCCAATAGAAGCTTTTAATAGTCCCTGTGCTTTTTTTACAGAGATGCATGTCAGAATATTGCAATTGCCTACCAGGTGCAAATGGTGCCCAAGCTTGTTTTCCTTTTCAATGATCCTGAAATCAGCAGCTCCAAGATCACCATGGCCTGCACTATCCTGTCCCATCTCTTGCAAGGATACTTTAATACAAGGGATGTTCTCAGGTAACCCTCAAGGTCTATAGCTTTTCCTCAGATTGAAGATGAGCTGTACTTCTGCTAGTGTTGGAGAGAGCTCGACAGTATAGCTTCCCTCACCTTGTCTTTGGTGGAACACCAGGTCTTTGGCAACTGCAGTATCCCCTGGTGAAAAACTGATGAAAAACTTTTTTCATTCACTCCAACCTTATATTTGTGTGAAGTTGAATTGGGTGATGACTTTTTTAATGGTGGCACAGACAGTTCTGTAGGTGTGACTGGGTTTACTGAGGGGAGACCTCACTTCAGTTACAACTTCCTACTGAGGGGAAGAGGAGGGCCAGACACTGACCTAGTTCTCTGTGGTCACCAGTGACAGGACCTGAAGGAATGGCCTGAAGTTGTCAGGGGAGGTTTAGGCTGGATATTAGAAAAAGGCTCTTCCCCCAGAGGGTGGTCAAGCACTGGAACAGGTTCTCCAGGGAAGTGGTGACAGCACCAAGGCTGACAGAGATCAAGAAGTGTTTGGACAATGCTCTTGGGCACATGGTGTGACTTGGGCTGTCCTGCTGAGGGCCAGGAGTTGGGTTTTGGTGATCCTTGTATCCAACATAGCACAGTCTATGACCTTTTAATTACTTCCTAGTTTGTGAAGTTTTCATCCTACCTCTGAAGTGGCTAGAATTTCTAATGTGGTTGTTAAGTCACTGTTAACCAGTATGCAGCTTTGCATATATTCTCCAAGTTAATGAATATCTTTCTGTTGACCACAACTGCTTCACTCTTTCTCTGCAAGGATTGGATTGTTCCTTGTTTACACCTTGAAACCTTCTTCTGTGGATGAAAATCAGATTTACCTGGATAGTGTGGCTGAGAGGCCCACCGAAGGTGAGGGGCTGCCTTTGGAGTAAGTGTTGTGATAGTTTAACTAGAGTATTTCCCCAGGACCTGATGATCCCTAATTGCAATATTAGTGCTTCTGTCTTTTGTGGCAGGAAGAGGCAAATTTCAAATTTCTTCATATGGTGAGGGACAGGTTGCACCGAAGTGACCCTTTTTTCTCTCTCTGCCAATAAACCAGCAGTACTTTCACTGCATTGTCCAGAGCCAACACAATGCTGGATTTCAGATATACACAGAGAGGAAGGACATTAAATTGAAATTGCCCCAAACCTACCTACTGGGCTGTTACAAGGAATAACATTTCAATGGGCATCCTGGATTTTCTGTGAAGACTTCACTACACTTACAGTTGTAGCAAATAATAATGCAGAGATCTGCACCTCTTAAAGTAGCTGTGTATTTGTCAGGTTCATGTGGAGGAGCATCCAGTCATTTGGCCCTTTCACTGGGATCTTTCAGTTGGAGCTTTACTGTTACTGCACCTCTAAACAACAGACCACATTAAGGTGACAGTGGTAACTGCAGTTTGTATATAGACAGCTCAGCTAGGCAGTATAAGTCAGATTGCCTGTTTACATTTCCCTCTCTAGCTAACCTGAGATTGATTCTTCTGAGATATTGTTCAACATGCAGTCTGGATGAGTTTTAAATAACTCTAAGGAGAGGACTTGGGCAATGTAAGCGCTGGTTGTTTCTTATGTTAGCAGGAATCCTTATGTCTAAAATTTGATGTCTGCATCTTTTTACTTTGTAAAAACCAGATATAAGTACTTCTACAGGGATAATTGAGTGCAAACAAAATTGTTCATCAAACAGTGGAACATCTTTTGTCTCTTCCTTACTCTTTATTGCTTTCTGATATTTGTAGCCTTAAACCAAACATCTGGAAAGACAATCTGTCTTCGAAACCAGCTACTGAAGATGCTGTTAGATGTAATACGCTCAGACAAACTTCAGCTGTCCTCTGAGTAAGTAGAAATGTTTAGGAATTCAAGTGTCTCCATCTCCTAGATTTTTCATCATCCTGGTGCTTAACCAGGACTAAACGCACTGATAATATTTGAATTTCAACAAATACTAAGCAAGAACAGACTGGATTGAGAGAGACCTTTTTGTCAGTGTTTTATCTGGCATTCACACAGCTGTGTGGTCTGATCACACATCTGATATCTGTTTTAGGAAAAGTCTCATGTTTTCCGAAAATATAGTGAAGGGGGAACTTGGATGTTGATGTTTCTGCTGCATAGCAGGAGATGAAGAAATCCCATCTTTCTCTGAAAATCAAGTCAATCTAATGTGGGAATACTTGCACCACTCTATCGTAACGATGAGAATGCCATTATTATAACTCTACCTTTCATAACTGAAATACAGATTTCATACTGCTGGGAGCTGTAATTGTGCATTTTCATTAGATAGCACATCTTGGACTTGAACATTTAAACCAGAATTTTGAATTTCATAGCTTGAAAGATCTGGTCTCTGATGTAGTTTGCCTCATTTATTGATACACACTCTCAGAAGGGGCTTCATATTAATGAACTGTTTTGCCTGACAGTAATAGAAGGTTAGATGTAGCAGGAATTGAATGACTTCAGCTGTGTGGATGAGCCTGTTGTTACATCTTTGTGATTCTCTAAAGGTACACCTTTAATGAGATTTTTTTTTCCAGAGAAAAACGAGGTTCTAAATCACTTCAAGATAATTTCATATAATATCTCCTTTCTGTCTTCCATCATGTTTCCTTCCATGTGTTTTCATTTACCTGTTTGTCCTAGGGAAAAAGAAAAGACATTCTTGGCACTGGGGCCAGACTGGTTTCTGCTGTTCACACAGAGCTACCTGCACTTCAGCACAGTTGTCCTGGGAATCAAACTCCTCCTGTGCTTCCTCCACAATCGTTTGCTGCTGAACAAGTTCAAGGAGGGGATAGTGGCTGGGCGTTGGCTGGAAAACAGCTCTGCAGGGTTGAACATTCTAATGGGTATGTGTTGGTTTAACGTTCCCAAAACACTGCCTTGATCCAGCTCAGTGACAGAAGATCACTGTGTGCATGATAGAAGAATTCCCACTGATCTCAGTACACCAAGAGTTTAAATTACTTTCTAGGGCAAACTTGTCCTGGTCCTTCAGAATTTCTGTGCTGAAAAGTGGAATGTAGTACTTCTCCCTTGCAGGTAATTAGCAACTCTGATCAGCATCTGCAGGGAGATGGGCCTTTTTGTGTTGCACAAAATCAGGCTACTTGATAAGCCTGTAAGGTGTTCAGATGTGAACTTGTGCTCTGAAAACTTTTGTTTCTTAAAGATTTGTTCAGCCTGCTTTTTGGTAATTAGACCTGGGGTTCTGAGAAAGGGAGGAGAAAGAAAGAATAATTCAGGAAGAAAGCCCTTTGACAAAAATGATAGTGGGAAAAATTGTAATCTGTTAGTCTGGAGGTGTTTTCTAAAGTGTTGATACTGCAGCCTAGCAGACTACTGAGTGTTCTGGGACAGAGACAAATGAGGATAAAGGTATCCTTCTGCTATCAATAATCCTTCTGCTGACATGACATTTATTTTTAGACACTTTTGTTTTCTTTTCCTTTAAAGATAATTTAAAAAGTCATCCTCCAGTACCTGACAATGGCTACTTCTTAATTTTTGGATTTTCTGTATTGCAAAGATGTCTGACTGATCATGTTCACATCCCTGAGATCTACTTGGTTGTGGCAGAGCTCTTTCTGGCCACTCCACAGTCTGAACCACCTGAAGCAGTCAAGGTATGAAAAAAAAAAAATTAGCAGACAAGCACCTGAAGCTGCTATTGCATTACTATTTTGACATTTTATGCCCTTTTCCATGAGAGTATTCTCAGGTATGTGAACCCTACTTGGGTTTTGTAATAATAAAAACTATTCATATTTTTTTAATTAAGTTAATTAATTTTTATTTAAGAAAATTTATGTTCAGAACAGCCTTGTTCATGCAGGTGTTAAATGTTACAAATTTAATAGGAGAGGAAGAAGCTGCTGGAGGCAGACACATGTTGGTTGTGTTCTGATGTAGAGAGAGCAGGAATTGTTCTTGATGTATCATATGCAATTCCCATCTCTTAATGAACTCTCCTTCCTCCTGTGTAGAAAGATCTTGAGTCTATGTTGCAGTGGATCTTGCAGCACCACCTTAGAGAGAATGTCCTCAAGCTTGGGTTGTGTGCAGAGGCAGCTGTGTTACTGCTGGAAATGGTTAGATTCACTGTGGACAAGGTAAGTGTTTCATTGCAAGGACAGGGCAGTGTGAATGGCCGAACAAAGAGCCCAGGTGTGACAGGTGCTGGTGGCAGCCTTTACCTGTAGTCCCTAATCCTGCTCTGCCCTCAGAGGGCAATACTGAACATGACAGTGAGCAGGGACTGCCAAGGGGCACAACAACTACTGCCCTGGTTATGTAGCACAGGGTGTGATGGGCTCATGTTTTACAGAGACCAGAGGCAGATCTTGCCCACAACAGTACTCAGGTTTTTCATACTTGATGGTGATATGTCACCTTTTTGGTTGGGTGTATCTTCAGTCTGCTAATTGGAGGTTGGCTACTGGTGCCTTGTCTGAATTTGTGGCTGTGTCACTCTTGCTTAGGAATACCTAAAGAGGAACAAAGATAAGCTTTTATGAATGAGGGGAATGCTGCCTTGACCAGATGCAATTGTCTGTTCAGCCTCTTGCAGATGCAGAAGCCTCCTGGGCGATTGCCTATCCAGGGAATGTTATCGAGTTTCTGTGCTTGATCTATCACAGTTATACACAGGACCCTGTGTGGCACTGTCCTGACTTCTTGAAAACTTTGGCTATGCTTGCTTTTCATTCAGGACCACCCAAGGTATGTGTACAGGAGCCAGCAGAAACCCTTCTGACCAGAGAGGGGTCACTAGGAGAAAAAAAAATCAATGTACAGTAGACTGAGTGGAAATGTATTGCTCTGCTTTCACAGGGTAGGTCTGAAGGCCTCTTGACCCCTGATGGTCCAGCCATTGCCGAAGGGAAAGGCTGTGCTGATCCCTCCTCTCTCCCACTCCTACCACATCCTGCCAAGAAACAAGTGTGGGATTTTGTGCGAGTCCTCCTGATGGACAGTCTTCTCAACATCCCAGCAAGCAAACAAGGACATCCCCTTGAGCTGCTTCTTGAGGTTTATCTCATCAGCAGGCTTTGCTGTTCTACCTTGCACTGGGGGTGGAAGGACAGGACATACCCTTCTAGAGACCTAGTAACAAAAGTGCTAACAGTGACAGAAGGAAAGGACTTCTCTAATTCCTCTGCATTAATGTGAACTAAGAAAATGCTGTCCCTGGAAAACAGAAAAGACATTTTTCAGGCAATGTTTAATATTGAAGAAAAGTGTGAAAAAAATTTCCTTTTCCTTAGTAATACCTGCTTGTCATTAGGGCACTCCTTGAATTTGTTGAGAACGGAAAACATCAGATAGAGAGTCCTGCGTCCTGATTTTTGAGATAACAAAATCTCAGTTCTCAAATAAACAAAAAACCCCTGTCTCAACAGTAAGTACAGTTAAATACAAGCTGTAGCAGCTGAGTCTGGATAATAGATTTCAACCACTCAAAGCACTCTAGAGAATCAGAGTAGTCTGAAGAAAGGGGAAAATGAAAAATTTGGGATTGAACTCCAAATTGTCAATAGTCCAGGTGTCCCAGATGTGAGTTCTGATGCAGATTTAGCTTAGTAATACAAATAGTAATAAACATAAGTTTGACTGCAAATGTAATGAGTTAGATCCTCTTGTGGAGCACCAGGTTTATATGTTTAAAGGTTTATATAAACTATCCTGAGGTTTGGTACAGTTAAAACAGAGTTTGGATTTCTGGTTGTCTGAATCCTGGGTCTGCTAATGGAGCTCAATGTCCCTGAGCACAAGACCGCTTGGGAACCACCTGTGAGCCAAACTCTGGCCCTTTACAAAATCTTTTTTCTGTTCAGTGTGCAGAGGGTGACTGTGCTGGCTGTCGGCTAGATGGTGTAGTCCTGTGTAAGACTTCCTTGTTTTCCAGCTGGGAATGAAGTTCTGCCATCTCATCTGTTGTCCAGTAGCTGTCCACATATGCACTCGCTGAAAGTGAAGTTGAGTCAGATTTCCTGTTTTCCTGCTGTACTAATATGTGTGCCATCACTGTATAGGCTTCTCCAGAAGATGCCACCAGTGAGCAGAGGAGACTTTTTCAGACAAAAGTTCTGCTGTCTGCTATGGACATCTTTCAAGTTACCAGCCAAGGCGAGGGGAAAATGAGACCAAGAGGTGAGTGGTGAGAATCAGATTAACTATTGCTTAAATATCCTTCTAACTGATATTTAGCATGTAGGTGTCATTGTTAGAGAGGTTTGGAAACAATAGCTAGAATGATAGTCCAGCTCAGCAGGTTCCACTGTCCATTCTGTCTTACTGCAAGCCAGTTTGCATAAGTTATTGTAATTTTTTTTTTTGCGAGCAACTTCCTTTTTTCTTTTTGAGAAGAGATTCTGAATATTAGAAAGGGAGTATATAGAAAGAAACCTAGATTTATTCTTCAATGCTTCTGAAAGCAGCCCCATTAACTTTGTTGTTACTTCTCTCCTTTCTGAGTGATTAGTTAAACCAGTTCTTCATTACAGCATTTTAGTGAGATTGGTTCCATCCTTAAGATGGAGCTGTCATTTCCAGTCTGAGTGAGGTGTTTCTGCTATACCTAGAGTCTTACACATGTCCCCAGCTCAGATATTATGAGAGACTGCTACTTCTCAGCTCTGGTAAACTCACATTTCACTTTTTTTTTTTTTCATTTCCTCTTGTTATGGAATCAACCCTCTTATATCCTCTCCAGCGAGCAGTGATCCTCATGGTACTTCAGAATCAGCTGCACCCCTGTCCATGATGAATATTGCTTATTTTGTTCAGAAGCTGGTTGAGAAACTGAACAGCAGAATGTTTGTGGCTGACCCCAAGCAAATCCTGATCTTCATTGCCAAACAGATTATGTGTGTGAGTCACTTTTTTTCTCCCCAGCTTTTATCAACATGCTGTAGCACGCTGATTTTTTACACTGAGGTCATGATACTGCAATTCTGAAAAAGATGGCTGTAATCCATTTGGTGATTGTGGTGATTGTTGTTATTCCTGGTTTTTTTGCATGAGAACATAACAGCTGTAAATTATGATTAGAGAGAGATGGTGCAGCATAAAGAAAGGATAGTTAACTCACTTGTGACACTGTCTGTTGGCTATGTACACATTGCTGAACTGGGACAAATTATTCTCTTCCACAGTTATGGGGACTTCAGCAGAAATACAGAAAAATGGAATTTTTATGTAACAGGTAGTTATAGGGAATTTTGCTGAAATAAGTTTCCAAGAGTTTAAATGAAATGGGAGGAGTGGATCCTTGGGGAGAAAGTTCATTGAGCAAGCCAAGTAAACTGCTGTTTTGTGTTTTCACAGGTCTTAGAAAGCTCTGTTTCTCAAAAGGAAGTTTTCCTCAATGCCCTGTACAGCTGCTTAAACAGAGCCATCCTATACTGCTTATCCAGACCACAGCAATCACTGCCTGAACAGTTTAATGTCCTCAATACTCTCATTGTTCTGCAAGAGCAGTGGGACACTATTTTTGCCACTTACAACTCAAATAGTAATTTTGTCATCTGCCTGATGTACTGTCTTTGCCAACTGAACTCGGGCAGGTACAAGTGTTTATCTTATGATATTTCTTTATGTTTGTGCTGTACCTATGGAAGTGGGTGCAGAGGGGGAGATGTCACATAACTTAGGCAATATCCACGCTGGGGAATCACCAGAAGCTGAAATTGAGCTGGATCCAGCATTTCCAGCAGCCTACTCACTTCAGAGTAGTCACTGCAGTTAACAAGCTTGAACTGATTTCAGTGGAGCTGGCTCACAAGCCCATCAGGAAAATGAGCGTCTGGAAATCTTCCTGGGATGTCAGATAATAATTTTCAGGCCGAACCCATTGAGATGGGGTGAGGATTGCTTTTATGGAGTAAGAGCACAAAATATTTTTTAAAAAACTAAAGCATAGAAGGGTTTATGTTATCCAAAAGCTAAACATGGTAAATTCA
Source organism: Pyrgilauda ruficollis (assembly GCF_017590135.1). Lineage (NCBI taxonomy): Eukaryota > Metazoa > Chordata > Aves > Passeriformes > Passeridae > Pyrgilauda > Pyrgilauda ruficollis. Next base: position 17,544,172 of record NW_024513654.1, on the reverse strand, counting down.
GGGAATCAGAAATGTGGTATTTTAAAGAAAATCAGAAATAAAAATGGCAGCTTTGCATACCCAAGGATTTGATTCTCCCAGATAGCAGGGCCTGTTCAGAATTGAAAGAACTTTGTGTTAATAGTGGCTATATATGCTATTATTGACAGCAGTTCTGTAAGAAAGTCCAGCTTGTCTGGATACCTTAAGCAAGCCTCTTTTTTTTCTTTTTTTTTTTTTTTTAAGTATTGCTGCTGTACTGAAGTTCCTAGTGTCTTTTACCTCCTGACTGGTAGATTGTGGCACAACGCCCCAGTCCCAAAGCAGAAGTCCTCTTGGCCATGATGATGTTCTCAATAATCACATCTACATGCCAGTAGTATCCATGGAGCTGAGTTTGTAGCTTTTTTGTGCTGAGCAATTTAGAAACTGAGTGAATCATCAGTGACACAAAAAATTCACTAAGCAGTTCAATGTAGGATACAGCAAGACACTGCTTTCCACATAGTGGCAGATACCTCTAGCCAAGGAATTCAGAGTAAAGAGACAAAGTACAAGATGTCCGGGGAGGTGCAAGAAGGCTGATGCAGACTGGCTACATCAGGACAGCCCAGTGTTCCCTCTAATTGGGGTGAATGGTAGATACAAGTGCAGTAAAGTGCAGGGATAAGGCACACACAAAACAGTGATCTACAGGGTCATGATGTCTGTTCCTTGACTTTGAAAACCAGACTGGCAGTTATTAAGTTCCCACTTGCTGAAAATTCCATGGTATTATGTGGCTGGTATAAGCTCCAAACCTGAAAATACTCATCTACTAAATGAATCAAGTAGGACTGGATGTGCAGAAACACCTGTAGCTCTTTCACTGTTCTCAGTTTGTTTTCAGTCTGATTTCCTTACCTGCCCTCCTTTTTTTTCTTTTTTTTCCCCTTTGTCACAGCTGTTCGGAAGGTTTTGGGGTGGATGCAAAACCAAAGCTGGCTTCTTATCATCAAATTTTCCTTGAACCCAGTGAAGAGGAAAAGGGGAGCCTGCCTACTCCAGATGATGGTAATTTATGGAACATGTTGCCTGTGGCTTAGAGAGAAGGAAAATACCTGTCTTAAGCAGTTTTCAGAGCAGCTTGTGCAAGTGCCACTTATTTCCTCTTTGGTGTACAGGCACAGCATGCACAACACAGAGAAAGAAAGTTGTGCTAAAAATTTGTGTTGGATTCAGTGTGGTGAGCTGAACCCTGCAGCAGAGCAGTGGGTTTTTAAAAAATTTTTATTTTAAAATATATATTGGCTTGGTTAAGCTGCAACCAAATCAGTCTGGTTTGCAGGAAAATAGAGAAAAACTCAGCACTTTCTTGTACAGTATCCCCCTGCTGTGTCAAATTGTTTCACAACTTGGTTACCTTTGCCTCTCCATCTCCAGTAATGTTTGGCAACATAAAGGAATGTCCTTTATGTGCTTTAGCATTCTATGCACAATAATAAGATCATCAAAATTCTGATTAAATGGTTTTCCAAAGCAGAAACCAGTTAAAACCATGTGTCACTCCTACTTGTTTCTTTCAAGGAGTTGAAATATCATAAAATAAATGTCCTGCTGTTTTCAGTATTAGATTCACTAGTCTAGCTTAGAACCTATGGAGGCAGTGGACACAAAGGAACAACTCCACTGACTCTGGCAGTTACTCTGAACCTGTGCTTTTTCAAATGAGGTGTTTTTGCTTTACCTGTTGATTGACTTGAAAACATAAATGAAGAACTTTTTTTTTTGGTGATACTTTTGTTTCCTAGTCCGCCAGGAGATTCTGAGGACAGTGGAATTCATCTGGAAGCAGCTCATTTCTCAGAGGCGGCAGGCTCTGGAGGACATTTACAAGATGGATCTTTCTGTGAAAGGAAATGACAAAGAAAGGGACATGAAGATAACAGAGATCACTCCTTTATGGGAAGAAATTATGACAAAAGCTTGGCAGCACTTGCTAGGTCTCTGTTCTTTTATGGAACACTCATTGTAGTAAGCAAAAGCATTGTGGTAAATGGGGTGCCTGATGGAAAGCCGCAGTTCCTTTGCCATGCCTTTCCTCACCTGCTGAGAAAGCAGATTCTCAGTTTCTCTCTTTTAGGGCTGTGATTGCTTACTGTATCATAACCCAGCCCTTCTGTGATCACCTGGTGGGGTCACAGGGCTCATGTTGTACTGCAAGAAAGAGAAATTCCTTAGATGATTGTAACCCGTTGGAAGACTTAAAAGGGAGGATATATGGTTGAAAGAAGGGCATTGCAATGTGTGTGGTGCTGCAGTGATTCAAAGTTCATGTCTGTGTAATGAAACTGATCTATGGCAGACCTCTCTGAGGCTTTTAAATAAAAGCTTGAGAAGTATGTGTTAATTCACTTCTTATAAAAATAGAACATTATTCATCTGGAGTGACACACTGCCATGTTGTTTTGTCTTGTGTAATGGGGATAGAACCCCTCTATTTTCTGACAGGCTCAACTTCATCTTAAAAGCTTTTTTGTCTGTTTTCACTTGCAGTATCTGAAAAGAAGCTTCTCCAGAATAAAGCAGGGCCAAGCCTGTCCCAGAACAAGCACAATTCCTGGAGTGAAAGCCTCTCTTCAGCTATTAGGTTCATACCTGGCCGAAACACAAAGGAAACATCATGCAAATCAGAGGTAAATTTTGCTCTTTGTCTTTTCTGGATCTGCCTTGTATATTGCTCTGGATCTGGATTCGGGAGGCTTCTGAGTGTGTCTGTTGGTTGACATATTCCATTGCAATCTAGACAGCTATTGCAGCTGAGGTTCCTTTTCTAGGCTGCTAGAAATAATCACAAAGAAATGGTGACCTGAAGAACTTCTGTGAACAGGCAGCCTGTTCATATAGTCTAATAATGCATAATTTCTGCATAGGGCTCAATTATGGCACTTGGAAAACCTAAGCAGCCCAGATGTGTTACAGGCCTCTGCCTGGGGTGGAGCAAGGGGAGGAGATGCCAGCTTTGCTGCTGCTGTTGGCTTGCATCACCTATGTAAACCTTGTCCTTCAGTCTCTGAATTAGTAGGAAGGCTCAGGTGTTATCATAGTGCTATCCTTACATTTTCTACTCAAATAAAGGTTGACATTTTAATTTAACCCCTAGAGACAGGGAAACAAGTATTGGTATATAATCCAGGGATGGGTTTGGAGGGTATGCATAATTCCTCCTGTCAGCAATGAAGATGTGAACTGTATTTTCCACATGTAAGCTTCTCCTTTGCTGAAAGAGAGGGCCATTTCCATGTTTTTGCTTAGCATCGTCAAAAATAGACATAAAAAGCACTAGATAGATGTTACTTTTTGAGTGAACTAGGGGTAGAGTAACTAGCTAGAGGGTAGGGCAGAAGTGCATTGCCAGAGTATTCAGAGCTTTAAACCAAGCTTGTGCTACTGTTGTGCTCAGTGTATTAAGGTCTTTTTTCTTCCTCCTGAGGAGAAAATGAGCCTATTGTAGCCTCACTTTAGGGAACCTTAACCCTCTAGCTCAAGCTGTAGGAGATTGAAGCTGTGTCTGCTGATGCCTGGTTCACTTGCAGGTGTGTTGACCAGGCAGACTGTGACACCCAGCTAAGGTGTCAGACAGTTCCTTACTGTGCTGCAAGGCTTTTTTCAGCGTGCTGCAGAATCCCTCCCAGTCCTTAAAATCACTTTGCTGCTTACAGAGTGAGCAAGCTCTTCTCAGGTACATATGCATACTGTGATGTCATACTAGAAGAGTGTTGACTATTTGCCCTGGGGTCTGTTTAATTATTTTTTAAAATTAATTTTGATTATTACAGCTGATTACACCTCAGTGAGCAATGTAATTGATATTTGTAAATGTATCCCAAGGAACATTTTGTACAACATGCTTTTTGCTGTTGAAGGTTAAAGACTCTGTTATTGGTTTTTCCCTAAATATGCCCACATCATTAGTTCCTCCAGTGAAAAGGTTGCCATCTGGAAAAGGCAGCACGGAGACATTATTCAGGCACAAGTGCATGAAATTGGTGTTTCTACATCTTCTGTCTCTCTTCTGCAAGGAAGCTGCTTGTAATTAAAGGAGCTGGGTTTGGAAGAAACATTACTCACTTGGTGTTATTCCTTATCATGTCAAGTACTGACAGCTCCATAGCCCTGATAAATTGTTCTTCTCAATGGGATATGAAGCTACAGTTCCAAATGTTCTTCTCCTTTCTCCCTCTCCCCCTTTCTCCCTCCAGCCTGTCTTTCAGAGTTTGATGTGCTTTTTAGAGAGGTGGAATCTAAGAGGACGAAAATGTTGAGTTGCCTCTCAACAGCCCTCTTCCTTCATACACTTACATTAGAAAAGTTACTTTAAAAGGAAATGGTATCTGTATTTTTAACTAATATTTTTGACAACTTAGGTAATCACTTTTAAAAGTGGTGTAATGTAATTTTGTATCATTTTTTGTGTCAGGTTACTGTGTTCACTACTGGCCTCTGTCTTCATTTCTGCCAGTTATGGACTTATGTCCTAAAGCAACAGGAAATCTCCATGTTTGGTTGAAACATGGAGATTACAGGAAAAATAACGGTATGAACTAAAGAATTTAAATCCCATTGTAAAATAAAAATATTTGCTCCTAACTGAGCAAAGTTTACTGAGAGAAGTGCAGAAATTCACCCAGTATGTCAGAGGTGTGCCCAGTAGAAAGAAGAAATTTGTTGTTTACTGGATTATTAACTAGATTTTTTTATAAACTGAAAAATAAAAAAAAGACACTGAAGCAGTGGTAGTATTTGCTGCAGATTAAAACAAACAAAAAAACAAGCAGCAAAACACTCTTAAGTTTTTCCTTGTGATTATTTACAAGATAGGAAGAGTGCTTTTGAGACCCCATCCTCAATCTGGAAAAAAGAGCAAAATTCAAACTATTCACTCCAGCAAAAGCTCAGACCCCACGTTTCCGTTGTACTTTTGCTCATGTTCTCCATCATCAGCAAAGCCAATTTCCTGCTCTTTGGTGGCAAGTATGACAATTAGCCATCAAATGCAGCTGTGTTTTCTGCATATTTCTGAATACACTGTGCTATCTCAAGCTTTGCTTGTGGCTTTGTCTGGGAGGTGTGATCATGTAGAAAAGAGAGTGTAATTACGTTTCTGGTAGCAGAATGGCAGTGATCTGCTGTGGTGATTGCATCTTCTTGGAAGTCTCAGTAGTCATGCAGGAGCATGAGGAGCATTGCACAAAGTTGGATTTTTTGATGCTGACAGGTGACTGATTTGGGTAAATTTGCTGGCAGGAAGGTCTGTAAGATTGAATACAGTGCCAAAGGTTTCAAATCACTGACTTTCTTGTTTCAAAGTGAACCTTTTGATCTCTTGCTCTTTTTCCTCATTTCCCCCTCCTACCCAGTTTTGCTGTCAAAATCTACTACAGGTATTTAATTTTTAGGTTAACAATGACTGTGACTGTTTCTGATATCATAAAAAAGCTACAAAAGCAGCAAAGGACCACTGTAGCAATTGTTTCAGTCAACTGTAAATCAGTCAGAGCTGCTCCATGCCCTGACTTGGGGTTCTTTAGGATGAGTGCCTGGCAAGGTTACAAGCACCACGCTTCTAACTCCTGTAAGACACAATGCCTCACAACTCTAGACAGAGCTGTTACTCTTTACAAGAAATGCAGAGCCTCCTCAGTTTTACAGGAGGCCTGATCACGCCTGTCCTCTCCTGTTTTTGTTGATTAATTGCATTCCTCTATGACAAAGACCCATATAACTTGAAATAGATAAGGACTTTTTAATCCCCTTTTTAATCCCATTCTTCAGAATGAAGAGGTTAAAAGCCAGAAATGTTACTTAAATCTTTTTCTTGCCAATCACTCTGTTGGTCTTTTATCAGCTTTTCAAGTTAACTGAGTTAAAACAAGCAAACATTTAATGATATTTCTTTGAAAAGAGCATCATTTGTGTAACATGTTTATCTTCATAATAGAAGGATAATTAACATCACTAATTATCTAATTAAGTTCATTAACTATCCACCAACAGTGCACCGTGAAGTTGACATTATGTTCTTCTGTCAACAAATGCTTTGATTTCTTAGGAAGTAATTAAAATGTAAATTAGCATGTCATTAAATGCACAAGGGAACTTTGGAATCAAATATTCATTTCAAAACTGCTCATAGCACGCATTTTTTTTACTTCAATGAAAGCAGGCACTTTACTATTAATGATGTATATTAAACAATTTCCATTATAATATTATTGTCTTGTTTAATAACTGGCTCAAAGCTAAATTACTGCATGCTGTAGCAAGCTGAAAAAGTTTCTTTAACTTTGAACAAAGAAATTTTCATGTCCTCTTACAGGCATATCTGACACACTGCTCATTTATCATTTTCAGATTGTTTACAAAATCATAAAGAAATCATTCAACAGGTCAATGTTAGAAAAGAATTGCATGAAAACATAAAATATAGAGCTATTTCATATTATGTGATAGAAATTACTGAACTTTCTGGAACATGTGGGGATCATTTCCCTATTCATTGAAGGCAAGTGTCTGCTGAGAATTGGATTGTAAATGCTGTATGATGACTACAAATCTTCAGGCTGACCCAGATTCTCAGGCCCCGCTGTCTGTCCCCTAAAAATTCATTAGAGGCTGCTACAGGAGATTCTGTGTGATTGTCCAGTGCACAGTAGAAACCTATCCTAGCACAATTGTTTCTTTCTTGATTGTTACCAATTTAATCTTAAAACCTGAAACACAAGAGATATCACGTACAAATTTTTTTGTGGGAACTCTTCAGAGGGAGTTTTCCTGTGTTTTTAAACTCAGTGGTCTTCTGTGGGAGTGAAGTCCCTTCATTGAATTACACATTGTATGAAAATGGTGCCTGTTATTTCTCCTGCATATTGTTTTAAAATATCTCTTTGCCTTTCAAGCTCGAGATTGTGTCTGGTCAGGCTAAGTTTGGGTATTGGATTTCAGCAAGTGGAATTTAATGTTTAAAGCTGTTGGCACCAGAGTCTCATCTTTCAAGAGCTGCTGGTTGCAGAGTTTTACTTTCACATAACAGAGCTGATGCCAAATGAGTTGAATGGTGTTAATGTGGATGAAAGAGGAGTTTATTTTCTTGTAGAAAACCCCAGAAACATGTGCTAACCAGAAACAGATTATTCTTTTCTTTGCTGAATACACAGACAAATAATATTACATATTTCTTGCTTCAAATATGTCTGTTTTCTTCTACTTTTTTGATTCAAGATTTTATTTATAATAATTTCAGAAAGAAATGGTTTGAATTCAAAAGACTTATGTGTCAATTTAAAATGAAAAATAAAGAAGAGAAAATCGAGGGAGGTCCTAGAAATCTCTGCAAGATTGACTTAAATTTTTCTTCTAGGTCAAGGTATAGGTTGCTAACTCTGCTGAAGTCTGTGACCATCCATTTCTTGTTGCTGTCATCTTTGCTAGCCAAATTAAAGTTTGCCTGTATCTATCTGTGTTCTATTTATACTTTCTGCTTCAGAGCAGCTTGACCTATATGCGCTAAAAAACCCCAGAAGTAGTCTTGTCACCTTTAAATTTAAGTCATTTTAGAAAAACTGTTGTTTTTATGGGTCAGGAGAGAGATGTTTCTTTTTTCCTGTACTCTGACCCCTAAGCATATACTGATGTTCACAGAATTTTTTCATCAGCTAAAGGACTAGACGGGCAAATTTTCCTAAAAAAAAGCCATGCTTGAAATGTAATCAGAAAATGCCAGCGCAGGAGGCTGTTGGACAAATGCATTTAGATAATAGTGTGTAATAAAGCTCTAAGTTACATACACCTGTAGGACTTCTACATTTTAAATAAAAACAGGAAAACAGTGAGTAAGAACAAGTGAAGGCAAGAGACTCCCCTGCTATTCCCCATAATGCCAAAGTCTGACCTTCGCCTTTCACTTCAGAGGTAAAACCTAATGCTTTTGCTGTAACAGGATGGCAACTGAGTCCTCAAGGGGTTGATTGAACTATCCCAAAGTCACAGAAGCCTTTCTCAGAGACAGGATTAAAGAACAAACGTGCCTTGACTCTCACTGAGCTTTTTTGCTATTAGGAGGCAAGTTATGTGTTCTCCCAGGAAATAATCTGTTCAGGAGTGTCATCTGTTGAAGGGCTGTGTGTATGCATGCACACATACAGACTTACGGTTGCTGTAGAAGTAGACTGGCTTCTGTACTGCCTGTCCTTAGCTGATAAATACAGTGTGGGAGCCTCATCACATGTACACACCACACTTTAGGTTTATCCTTTGAAACCCACCCCTGTGTGTGAGTACATTTATGATGCACTGGAATATGGAGGGTTTTCTCATTAGGTCTGCTATTCCCCAACCAACTGGCAATGCCAGGAATCCATCCATGATCCTTAGGAGCAGTTGGCACACTGCATTAGCCTCCTAGAGGGATGAGGCACGAAGCTTCCATGCAACACTTCACTGCTGGAACTCAGGCTGTTGAAAAGCTAAATGAATTTTGGCAATGCAACAATAAAATCCACACAGCAATAACAATTTTGTGATTTTAAAGAGCCTGCAAACAACCCTCAGTGTGGAGAGTGTATGTGAAGGACTAGGATAAACTGCTCTTTAAACTGCTAAGGAAAACATCATCTGCCTTAGCTTAACGATTGTTACCTGGGGAGTAATGAACAATTTTTCCTCTTCTGAAATGAACCTACTTGCTGCCTAGTGCATAGTCACTTACTTGAAAAGTAATCTGGTCACAGGACAGGTGGCCTGTTGTTTGCACAGGGAAGCAGTGTACCTGGTCACTGTGTCAGATTCAGTAGCAGGAGCAGATGTGGAGGTGTTACACACTTTGTCTCTATCTGAATAGAGCAGGGCTGATGCACTGGAGACTTCACCCAGCTCTAGTGGCTTACTGAAGCACTCAGATGCTTCTCTCTGCCATGGTAGCTGTAATCCTCTCCTCTGCAGCAAACCTGATGAGGAAGGGATTGATTGATTTAGCAAGAAAGGACCAGAAGTATTGCGCTTTAATTGCTGGAACATCACAGAATCATAGAATGGTTTGGGTTGGACAGGACCTTAAAGGATAGATGTGTGGAAAAAGAAGGAGCATGAGAACTGCCATGAATACAAGAAGATAGTTTTCATATCTCCAAAGATTTTAGGCTCAAAACTTTACTGACAATCTGGCTCTGTGCCTGTGTAAGTCATAGTGGCTCAGGAATGTGCTATGAAAAAATTATTGGCTCTAGATGATGCCTGCAAAAATCATTTGCTTTTGTAAGAAACTCTCTCCTTCCTGACAAGATCACATCCTCATCCACACTGTTTAGGGCATGCAGTCCAGCAGGCAGTGGTGGCATATGGGGCTGCCAAGAAGAGCAATACTGCACCACAAGTGGATCCCATTTAATGCTGAGCTGCTGGGAAATATATGCTAAAGAAAAATGGAACGATTTGGTCTTTATAAAATGGCATTTCCTTAGTGCCATTTCATCTTTTCTGTTTGATTCAAGATGTTACATTTACTACATTGGTATAATGTAATTTTTCTCATTCTAATGATGCTAATTTCCTATTTTCTTCCTTCAGCATTATGACCCATAGAGATTTTAAGTATTTTTAATTGTCACTTTTGAAGTTCAAGTGCTGCATATATATTATCTGTGAGTTGATATCTTTAATGTTTGGTTTAAAGGAAAGACTGCTCCCCTTCACTAGCAGACAACCTGTAGTTAAAGTTGTGAAATGCATGCATAAGGACATCCCTAAACACAGTGATTTCTTGAATCAGAGTCCTCAGATGTCTTTCTGCCATGCACAAACTCTTTGCTATTATCACATTTGCTATTCACATGCAGTTTCTGGCATCCCTAAGAGTTCACTACCTGATGTTCTGTTTTTCTATGCCCATGAAATACTGTCTAAAAACATAGTGATTACTTGAATATTCATAATTAGATTTAAAAATCTTCCTTGTAGAATTGTGAAAGCCCAAGTTAGAGAAATTATGTACATGAACTCCTCCTGGGATATGATCTAATATCTGATACATCAGCTGTGTTAGAGTACTCTCTGCCACTGGGAACATAAGAGTGGAAGGGACTTCCAAACTGGTTCATCAAAAGGGTTCCCCCTCCTGCTACTGCATGCTCTCACCATATGCATCTTCTTTGTGGGCTTATCAGGCTGTTTGAAGTTAATTCAGGTGGGGTTTGCCCCATTATACCCCCTTTCCCTGCAACCACATCCTAATGACAGGAGGTTGTGGACTCTCCATCCCAGCAGCTGCTCAAGACCAGTCTGGATGGGGCTCTGAGTACCCTGCTCTAGGGGAAGATGTTCCTCCCCATGGCAGGGGGGTTGGAACTGGGTGGTCTTTAAGGTCCTGTCCAACCCAAACCATTCTATGATTCTGTGATGTTCCAGAAACTCAGCTCTTGGATTCTGTTATGTTCCAGAAACTCACTTCTTTGTTTCCCCATCTGTAAACTAAAGACTTTGCCTTGTCTCATAAATATCTCTAGGATGTACTGGTCAAAAGTATTGCACAAGGGTTAACGCTGTGATGCTACATTAATGCTCTTACTATGAGTGTTTATATACTTACAATATTTTGCTCAGAAGAGCTAAAGTAGTAGACTAATATCACTAGTTCTAGCCCTTACCAACAGATGACTTAAAACACGCTTCAAAACAAGTATGTGGGTATTGTCACTATCATCCACAGGATAATTCGCTTGGCACAGCGAGAGATTTGAACATTTGGGTTTTCCTTGTGTCTCTTACAAGTCCAAAATTAGTTTGTCTTGATGTTTATTTTCATTTATTAAGAGTTTTGGCACATATTTTTGTGTGCATGTATATTCTGTAACACAACATGTACAAAGAAAGCCTCCAAGTGCAGAGCCCAGTGACATGTTTCTTTAGGAAAGAACTGTGGTATGTGTGCTGTCTGTATCATCCAATTCAAGTATGTTATGGCAAGCCTGAATATTTATGTGGTGCACGAGTGTTAAGTGATCTATATATAGTTTTTTAAAAAAGAGACATAAAGCATTCCAAAGCTCTGTAGAGCTTTGTTAACTTATAAATCACATCTCAATCTTTTTTTCTTTTCAACTGTTTCTCATTACAGTGTCTCAATTGCTTTACTTGAAAGAAATTATAGAAAATTCACACCCTGGGTTTCCTCAGTGCTAATCATTTTCTCTCCTATTTGAGGACTCCATGCAGCAAGACAAGAAAGAGTTTTTGAGTCTGTGATTTGTTTTGGTTTTTTAATAGGAAAATAACTTGTGAATTCTATCACCTTTTCAAGCTCTAAATATTGGCTGGGGAATATGTGGCAGAAAAATTATCTGATTCTACTTACAGTATGATTGCCTAAGGCTGCAAAGTAGAGAAATCTCTATTAAAAAAGATTTAAAGCATGGTTGCCTACTATTTCCTCCTACGGTTTTCTAGATTTTTAGGAAAGGATTGATCAATAAGGTCCTTTAGTATGCCCTTCCCAAAAATGCGCATTACAGTTCTTACATTTGCACCTGCTTTTCTGCATATAAAACTCAAACCTTTTGTTACACTACATTAGCAATTATCTAAGCTGGCCTGTTCTTGTTTAAGATAGATTTTACTGTGGCTCTGCTGTATTTAATCTACTCCATAAAGAGTTTCTCTTTTAAAAGATAAGCACCTACAGTTTTTAATGGAAACTGTTTACTTCTTAGAAACTTGTTTGCACTAGTTATTCATTAGGCATTACAGTATAATTGTTTTGACTGAACACTTAGTAATAGCCTGGTATATATTCTCCATGTTTATTGGTTATCTCTTTCAGGTTTTGTTTTTGTGTGTTGGTCTGGCTTGTGTGTGTGTGGTTCTTTATTTTTCTTCAATCAGAGTCATCTCAAATTTTGTTGACTGTTCATTTCACTTTACAAGCAGACGGTTTTCCTGTGAGATCAATAGGGACAGGTTCATCTGGTTGAAGCTGGCTAGCTATAGCTCATTTGGAAGCCAAAGTGGTTAGCCTTCAGTTGACCAGATGTGGGCAGCAGAAGTTTTCTTTCTTAGGACCCTTCATATGTTTCAAGGGCTAGGAGCTGGGGCAGTGAGAATCTTTGCAATGTGGACTTTGACCTTAGGGATCTCACTGATGACCATGAGTGAAATACAGACTATGAGCAACTTGGAAACAGCTGCCAGTAGAGCACTAACTTGGCTTGAATCACCTCTGAATATCTAAAATGGAGAAATTGATTTTTTTTACTCTGAATGGTTTTGCCCCAAGTCCACATAGGGCCAGGATCTCAGCTCTTCTCCTATACTAGGACTGGTTTAAGAGCACAGAGATGCTGTTGCTTTCTAGGTCAGCCTTTATGGGAGTTTTGTATGAATTATGGAATAGTTTTGTGAGGCCACAACTGTGATTACAGGTTTAATGATGCTTTAAACAAACAAAAATATAATGACTTTCATCAGTGTAAAACAGGAGCTTCCTGCAGGGAAACACCAATAAATGTGACTTCGCAGCAGGGTTACAGACCTGGCTGGCAGCCAGCAGTCGTCGGCACAACACCCAGACCCCGTATGTTAACTTAATTAGAGCCCAGTGCCAGCAGCAGCCAGACAGTTTGCTGTGAGGGACCACTGCCAGCATGGCACAGAGTCCCTGCATTTAAAAGTTACCTACCTGACCCATGGCTTTAGGTAGTACGAGGCTGGGACTTTACAGCAAGTTTAGCCTCATGCTGTGACTCACAACAATCTCACATTTGTCAGGGAAAACAATCTCACATTTGTCAGGGAAGTTCAACTGCATATGACAGCCTTCAGATGGCACTGGGGTCACTCACCTCTCCTTTATAATCTCACCATAGATCCTTACCTCAGTTGGAGCTCTACAACAAATTATTATAATGTATGCTATTTGCAGTGCTAATTCAGCTGCAAAAAGAGGAACCTTATATTGTATTTGGTGTTTTCTTTCCCCTTCTGAGAAGGTTCTGAGTAGTTCCACTAATGACCCTTGTTAAGATGATCTCTATGTTTACATTCCAGATTTAAGTTTAAAAGTTGCTCTCAGGTGGTTGACTCATCTCTACACTGCCTGCAGAGCCATCAAACTTGGAGACACAGGCCATATTCCTTAATTGTTCTAGTAAAAGACAGAGTAACTAATGCCTGCTTCTGGCCCTCACAGGATTTACACCTGCAGCATCTTGGTTTAATGTGTTCTGATGTTTCTTATAGGGATTTGTGTCATGTATGGAACGGTACCGAAGAGTTGGGCAGGAGCTCTATGCTTCTCTGTACAAGGACCACGTACAGGTAAAGGACAGGAATATTGGGCAACAACTTTCTGTTGTTGAAAGGTTACTCTTGGACTACCCTCAGAAACTGAGCATTTTAAAAGTGAGATTAACATTGTGCATAAAGAATTCTGGAGAGTTGATGAGTCAACACTCCTCTCCTGACATTACTGCTGAAGTGTGGGATGGCATCACTCAGCAATCAGACTCCCCACTTTATTTTCAGGGCCTTTTTTTTTTCCTTTGTTTAAATGAATTATTCAACTCTTCCAATGGCAGAACTGTGAACTTTCTTTCTTTTTTTTTTTTTTCCTTTAGTAGCCACTAAAACTTTTTAAATAGATCTCAAGTTCATAGAGACTAAAACATCACAGGTATGTTTCTGTTTCCCTGATTTGGCCATCAGGGACCAAAAAACTTTTTGCTTCTTTGAAATTCTCACCTCTTCTCTCCTTTATATTGATATGTTAGTGCTCCCTAACTGCTTGCACACAACACCCTAAGTAGAAAGGATTAAATTTATGCCTTGCTCAGACGGAGCATAGTACACTTACTACTGAATCATTCAGACTGTTTTCATTGTACCGTTGTTGCCATTTGTCACACATGTTTGCCAGGAAAAAAATGGAGTGAATAAAAACCTCCGTGATGTGGTTCTCCTGGCTCACTGCTTTTGAGTTGGAAATTTTATGAAAGCAGCCATTTTCAGGTTTGTGACATGCTTTTATCTGTCACAGTATTGTCTAGTCAGACTGTCACTATTTTATCACTAGTAACATCTCCTGCAGCACACTCCCAGCGGTCAGTTGGACTGGTGTTTGTTAGGCCTGCAGCACTCCCTCTGCAGAGGTCCATCTGATGGGCTGGGTAGATCCCTCTGAATCACTGGGGCAGTGTCACTGGTGGCTGAGAGGAGGGAGGTGTCCAAAAGCCACCACAAGGTGTTTCTGCCCCACAGATGCAGCAGTGTGCTTACGGCAAAGCAGCCAAGGACTGGATGATACTTGAGGAACAACTTTTCTACAGAGGGGGCCCATGGAGACATGCTTCAGGATCATTAGAGCCACGATGGATTCTTGATTGTTACGAGGGGCCCTCGCGAATGAGGAGGAGGATTCAGCACGTGAACACCCAAGTGGCAACAATGCAAAGGAAGAGTGAGGTAGAAAGCTTTCGCAGAAGGTGCAAAATATCTGTAAGAGTTGCTGGTAACTTTATAAAATTAGAGAAACATTAAGGTTGGAAAAGACCTTCAAAAGCAGAGTTCAACCTTTGATGTGTATCACTTTCCTCTGGTTCTCATCACCTGATTTCTGAATATGCTGCTCCATGTGTAGAGAACCCACTGAAGGGGTTAACAAAGGCTGCAATGTATTTAAGAGCAACAGAATGATTTTTTTTCTCTTTTCTTGTATAAAATCTCCTCAGACAGGTGGCAGTATAAGCTGTCCATACTTTTCTGTGAGTAGTATCTCAATGATATAGTGCTTCCCAATGTATGCAGCAGAGTCCAGCTGGAAGGCTGCACTGTCCTGTTACTGGTGCTGCTAAATATGGTGAATGGCCAAAAGGGGAAATAAGAGTGGTTTAAGCTAAGACTGAACTGTGAATGTGGGGTATTTACTACTGTCTGTTTCTCGAACATCAAAATGCAAATCCCATCAATGAAAGGCTGAAGCACTTTAATATAAGGTTTCCATAACACAAGGCATTTTTTGTTCTGCTTGGATTCTGGCAGTGTTCTGTATACTGAGTAGTATGATTTTTATCCTATAACTGGCCTCATGTACGATCATCTTTGGAAAGATAATAGTTCTTTTCCTTAATTGTTTACATTTGTTCTTTTAGGTTCCTTTCCAGTGATGATTATTTGTTCCTTTCCAATGAGTTTATTTGAATTTCCAAGGCATTTATTTGCAACATAGTTCTAAATCTGTGTTTTTCTCTGCCAACAAGGTTCTGAGTTATGTTTACCTATCTGCATGTTCCACTCTAGTCACACCTAGCCTCTTCACAGGTTTTCCTAGGAAACAGAAGGGAAACAACCTCCCCTACTGAAGTGATTTCAGGTAACCTTTTAGGGCTACATTGCATCATCAAGACATTAGACATTAACAGTCAAAGATTATGGCAATTAGGGTATGAATTTCTAGGTCACAATTTAATCCAGAGAAAAACACCTTCCTGTTTGTGCTCAGGGTGAAAATGTCACTGTAACGTCTGTGACAAAACTGATGCAAATTTCGTAGGTGATGTATCAACTATCTTCAGAATTTTCTGCTCTCTTGTTGCTACCTGTAAGGTCTAAAGCAAAGAAGCTATTCTCAAGTGTAAGCTTTGGGCACTTTTGGGCACCTGGAAAGCTCCTAATTGCTTAAACTTGGAAAAAGTGCTGTTGGAAATATGCAGTATTGTATACTTTTTAATGCCTAGCAAATAAATGAGTGGAGCTCATTGTTTTAGACTTCAAACAAGATGGAAGCACTATGTAGTTTCTGCATGAAACCTTAATAAGAAGGCTGATTGTGCCTTTTCTATCTGCATGCATTGCATGAGTTTGCAAAATTTGGGACACAGCTGGGGCAAGATATAAATGGGTTGTCTCTCTTTGGGTTTTCTTAAGATCCTGCTTAGTCTATGTCCCTAAAAGCCTACCATTTAAAATTTTTCCTAATTTCCTATTCTTCTGGGAATATAGGGATTTTGTTTGAATTATGACGGACTGCATGTATCTGTCTTTGGTTCCCTGAAATAAGCATCCTTCTTCAGTAGTCACAGATTTTAATTCTCTTGCCTGTTTTTTGCAGATAAATAATGCTATTTCCCAAGGTAGAATAGACTGGGTGAAAGACTAAATTGCAAATGCTTTTGGAGTCATCTGGCTGCCAGTGAAACCACAATCTCTTTTATATTCATATAGGAGAACTGATGTTAAATGGAGCAGAGAGGGAGATGGATCAGAAGGGATTGGATTGTAACCAGCTAACATTCTTCCCAGCTCTACATGAGAGTTTCCATTCAGAAGACTTCTTAGAACTGTGCGTGGAGAGACAAATTATATTGCAGGAGTTTTCAGAGAGTGAAAAGGTAGGAAAGATGAACTGGAAAATTTTCTCTGGGAACATGACATTTTTGAGGGTGAATTGAATATGGAGGCTGATCTGTTCCTTTCAGTTTGGGGTTCAGGAGGATTCAGGCTACAGTAGACATCATTACTCTCTGTATCCTTACAGCAAATACAGTTTTTCACACTCTATATGAACTCCTGTACAGACTCTTCTTGAAGGGCAATTAATATTAATTCCTTGAAGTAAGAGAAAAAAATTTGGGCATGACAAGCAAGATATTCTTTTATGAGACACTGTCTGAATTTACCTAAGACATGGCAAATTCTGAGACTGAGAATTCCTGTGCTGCTCTACAACCTTTACTCATGCTCAGAGCAGTGCCTACATCAAGTTTATTTATAACCTCTGGAAGAGTATGCCAGTTTTGTACAGGTTGCTAGTTCAGTGGTGTTTACGTGTCGTCCTGAAGAATACCAGAAAATGTTTCCTTCCTCCTTTTACGTGTCTTTCTTTCTGTCTCCCCATGAGTACTGGACAGATTTTTCCCTCTGAGGCCGTATAAACTTTCTACGCTTCCTCTTTGATGCTTCCATCATGTGTTATCTAATGAAAACATTTCTGTTCCTTCTTTGCTCTTGTACTGGACTGAATGCCCTTCACCAAGGTTTCTTCCCAATACAAGGAAGAGGCTTAAGGTTCAGGAACACTGAGGGAGAAGATGAGTTGTGGAGTAAATAAGGGTAACTCTTAGGAAGATGGTACCTTTGATGTCAATTTAATTGAGACAAGACCAATGAAATTGACAACCTGGCCTCATTCCCTGATCTTTTGCAGTGTACCTGTTTATTTCAGTGTCATCATTCCCTAAGCGGCCCAGGAGTTAGCATCCCATAGTGGAAGCCAAATACTTGTAGTATGTAGACTCAGACTGCACAGTGCTGTGATAGCTGTACACAGATATAGAAATAGCTGTTTTAATAAAATATCTCAATACCATCACCAGATTTTCTTGATGCTTTGCCAGTGGCTAAGGGGTCACACTTGTGCTCTCTTATATGACTTTCTCAGAGTTCTTGATGCAGTCTGTTTCTGTAACAGAATTCACTTCTCTGCCCCTCCTCCTTTTGCGCCTTCCTCCCCATACCTCTCCCCAGCAGAAGGAGACAGGCATGAAAATGTGAGGCATGATTTCCATGCACTGATCTCATTTTGAGCCTTCAGGCTTTCTGTCTCTTCTCCATGTAACTCTGCAGGAAGCCATCAGAAATGCCAGGCATGTTTTTTTCCAGCAGCAGTCACTGCCTCGCCGAGCTGACAGAAGTATTAACAAAAGCAGCGGGGGGTGACATTAGCTGTCCTGTGCTCACTTAGTGCACAGAGGTCCTGCCTTGTCAGTGGCTGCCTCCTGAGCTGTTTGCACTTTAAGCAGGCAACTGGAGCCATTTTATTTCCTGCACTGCTCAGGAAAGTCATTGAGTGTGTGTGTGTTTGAGTGAATGTGTTTCCTTGTACATCTGAATGAACAGAGCAATCAAGAGATGCAGGGCTTTGGGCAATACCTTAGAAGGTAATTATTCAATTATTTTGTGTCATGTTTGCTTCATTGATTAATGATTCTAGTAGCTTGTGAATTGGGTTTCATCTGTTTTGACAGAAAATGAAAGTTTTTGTTTAATTTATGATAATGTCAAGCTGCTTGGTGTTTCAATGCAAGACTGAAGGTACAAGACTTGCAGGTACAGCACTGTCCTGGTGGATATTCAGCAGTACAGCTCAGATCTTTGTTACTCGTCAGCAATAATATAAGTCACATTCTCCGAATGAAAAAAATTTACTCAGCTCAAGGGCTCTTGTATTTCAAATAAGGCAGATTTATTTAATAATATAAATTTGAAGAAATAATATAAAATTGAAGAAAGGGATTGTTACTATTGTCTGTTTTTGGTTGGATAGTACACAATACTTGGGCTTAGAGTTTAAGGTTTGTGAAAGAGAGGTTATGTGCTCTTCCCCCTCAACAAGGTCTGCTAACATGCCCTGGTTCTGCCTTAGGCAGAATAGCACAGTGGTTTTTTGTGCCAGGCCATATTAGAGGCCTCCTTCATGATCCGCGTGCCTTCTATACCCACACACATGATCTCTGGGTTTGGTGAGGTGGATTTCTTACAAGTCTGGATTTCAACTTTGTGTCTGTGGAGCTGCTTTATGCAACTACCTGATGTTTCAATATCCAGTTACCTTCCTTTTGGGAAGAAGCAATCTTTTTCCTATTTAATTACTTTAGGAAACCATGTGGTTTGCTAATGTGAGCAGAATTCCCCAGTATTCTCAGTGCAAGCATACATGTCTCTAACCACGTAATGACAGGCACTCTGGTCCAGAGTTCTGTGGTTGGCACATCCCCTCAGAGACAGGCATTCCTGTGGGAGAGGTAATGGAAAAGTGCTACCTTCCTCTTAGAAATCATTTAGAGGGGAAAAATATTGAAGAGATTTTCATGAAAAATTACCCACAGAAATCTCCCAGGGCTGTTTTTTTCCCTTAAACCCAGAATGAGGAAAACAACCTCCTGTGCCCACTAAGTGATTTCAAAATGAAGCGCCCCACTTGTTGGTAAAATAATGGCTTTTCAGTAAAGTATTTAAGTGTGGAAACAAGACTGTATTTAATTTACTTATGAATTTAATATTTATGTCATCCTAACATCAAAGACGATAAGCTTGTGAAACAGTGTGGGTCTGCTTCAGCTGACCTTAGCTAGACCATGTGTAGTTTGGGATGGCAAGGAAGATTGTAAATTTGACTCCAGAAATAATCAGTTTAGGAACAAAGGCAAAGAGTGAAGTAGAACCATACTTACTCTACATATTATCATATAGACTTTACATGATCTAGTAAAACTAATTCCATTTCTGGGTCAATTTTGCATGCCCCATAAAATAGTACAGCTCCCTAGTTCTTATGAAGATTGGTAGAGAAGTTTGGTAGATGACTGAGATCTTAAGAGAAAATCAGATTTGGTGATACTTCTCATACTTATCAGTCTGTTCTCTTAGGAACACTGCATTGCATTTCTGAGCCAGGAAAGTTGTGCTGTTATGTAAATACCTCTCTAATCCCTTTGTATGTAGCTTTCTGGTCCTTGAAGCTTCAGATGGACTCAGCTTGCAAAATTCTACACTCATTTCTGGATTCTGTGCAATTCAATATTGTGCTAATTTAGAAGAGGAGCTCAGCAGTGAGCAGGGGGTTTTTTCGTATGTAAGGTAGTATTAGTGCTTTAAGATTTTGGGAGCAAAATTTTTGAGGCTGGGCTAATGGATGATTAGCTACTGCCCCCTTCCTAGGAACAGAGGAGGTATTGGTTGAAAGTTCTGGTTGAAACTGGGCACAACACTGAGCTGACCTTGATCATCCCAGTTGACTGTACTAACCAGTGGACTTAGCTTTTGGAGCTGAGTATATATAGAATATTTTATAAGCAGACAAAAATAAGGAATTCCATGCTTCTAAATGTAAGGGAAGTTCTTTGCAATTAACTACTGCTTGTTTTAAAATCAGAACTTTTAAATTTTCTGCAGGCCACACAATTTTATGATCTCTAAATTGGTTTGTTTACTTTCTGCACCATCTCTCAGCCATAGAAAATGTTCCAGAATAAAGGCTTTCTTTTCTTTATCAAAACCGGTCAATTCCCAAGAACACTTTCTATCAACTGGCATATATAATAAACAAAATACTTTGTTGAAAAATTCCCCATGTTTTTAAATTGTTTAAGAAATTCCTCTATTGTAAGGGCCAAATTAGTTTACTTTGGAGTAAAAACAAGAAATTGAGTCTTAGGATGTCAAGGGAAATTTAAAAAAAATATTCTAGAATGTTTATCTAAATCCTTAAGACAATTAGATTGATAGATTCATATATTCTGATTGGGCTTCTGTCAGTCATACAGTGATTTTGTGACTTTGGCCCTGTGAACCCATGAAAGAATATGTCCGTTTTTTGGTACAAACTTGTGCTCTTCTGCATCACTGGCTCTGGCTCCCTGCTGCCTCTGTCTCCTGTGTTACCAGCTCCTGGCCTTACTATGCTTGCCTCCATTCTAGGTGACATTCAAGTGCTCCGTGGCGGTTGTGCAGGGTCATACAGCACTGGAAGGGGTGCTGCTCTTTGGCCAAGAGCACTTTTACATCTGTGAGTGCTTTGTGTTATCTCCTCTGGAGGAAGTCTACTGTACTCATCACTGCTTGTCCAGGTGAGTCATTCTTTCCTTCCTTCCAGAGATCTGCCTGGTCAAATTCAGTATTGGCACATGGATACCTTGAATTTGCACAATTTTGTGGGGATTTTAAGCAGAATAATAGCACAGCAAGAAGTTTGCTGTCCTTTCCATTTGTTAAAAAAACTGTTTAATGTAACTAACATAGGTGCTTGTTCACAGGCTTTGGGGGTGCTGTGAGAGCACCCATCCTCAACAGATGGAGATGGTGGACAGTCTCACACCTACACTGCTGTTTTCAGTTATGTCATGATGTTAAAGTTTCTTTCTGAGTAACTCACATCTTTTATTCATATGGAACAGTTAGGACAGGAGCCTTTAACTTCATTGTCTCATAAGTTTTTTGTTTGTTTCTCCAAGACAGAATCGTAAATAATATTTGGCACACTGCTGTCATCTCTTGACTCATGATTTATTGAAAGTGATCAATATTGCAAATGAGTCTGTTAGACCAAGCTCTTTGTGCATACTGTGTGCTCATGTGCAAAGCCCAGTGGGACAGTGAGTAGCTCAGCATTTTTACTCTCTGTCTGCTCTGCATCCAAATCTTATGAAGTCTAACATCAGTCAATCTGATCGGGTGACTCAAGGATCAATTGATAAAAGCTTAGGTTGTTTTTCTAAGGGATTTTCTGTGGGCTAGGCTGTTGATTGCAACTCTAATACATATACACTACTAAAATAATAATAAATCAATTGCTTAATTATTAATTCCAAGTAATTGCTGTTTACAATAGCTGTGTGTCCATATGATGCTTACCCTCAACTTGGGCTTTCAGGTTCTCCCAGCAAGTTTCTTCCCTTGCTGATTCTCAGACTCCAATGTGTGCAAACATTGCTGTCTGCCTACTTGCATATACTAAAATAACTCCAAACCTCCCCTTAGCCTCCACAGGCTCTTTATTTGGGTAAGTAGTAGAAAATCTGCCTTTAGTGTTTAGCTTTATTTATTTAGCTTTGTTTTCAGTTTATGTATGTCCCAGTTGATCTTGATATCTCTTTGTATTGTTATTTTTCTTTAGGGGAGGACTTAAACATTCAAGAGGGCTCCCCAGGTTTTTTTTTGTTTCAAATTAATTTTTTAAATTTATTTTTCTACTCCAGAATCAGTGATCCATTTATTTTCAACTTATGTCATAAAGATCATGCTGTGGGAGATCAGATGTGTTCCCGTTATTCGTATCACGACATCAAAGAGATTCATCTGATGCGCTTTCTCCTGCAGGTAGGAATTAACAGGCTCAGTCATTTGAGGGAAAGCTGCAACAGCAGTAATGACATGTGACTGAAAACCACTTGCTCAGCTTTCACTAAGAATGATGATATTTTTTCACTTGGGTATCAAAATGCTTTTTGTCCCATCATTGCTTCATTAGCCTTTGCTAAACTCCTTTAAACTAAACAAACTCCTTTCTATACACACCACAATGCCTGAACACCCTGACTGGTGTGGTGGGCTTATTAATTGTCATGCTAATGTGTTGTTCACACAAAGCTTTTGAAAATTATACTTGAAGTTAATGTTTTTAATTTTATGGAAGCTACCAGTAAGCAGCTGACTTCAGTAATATTCAGCTCCCAAAGACTTCAGTAGTCCTGGCATCAGTGTACTATGGGTTACCTACACACTTATCCTGGGCCTCTTGGAGTAAATTTCAAGTTGTGCATGTGGTTCAATAAAAGAACATAAGCCAAAGAAGAGGATTCTGTGCATGTAGCTATAATACCCGGGAGCTACTCATCACCAGGGGCCTTGGCACCCTTTTGGTTTTATTTTGTTTAGGTGAACCTGTGAGGAGAATCACAGAAGAGTTGTAACTAGAGCTTCTTGCAACACCGGAGCCTGTACTTGCTTTAGAGGGTTTTAGTACAGTCCAAGGAGTAATTCACATATTTGACCAAAATATGAAGTTCTGAAGCAGCTGTAACTAGTTACTTGTTATTTTGAATCCATTTTTGGAAAGTTGAGATTCAGCAGTGAATTACAAAATCATTTTGAAAATTCAGAAGCTGGAGAAAATGGGGCTGACAACTGTCTTATATCATGTGGTATGATACTCATCCATGAGTCAGCCCTGTTTTATTTTATATATAATTACGTATGCAAACTGGGCAATTTTGGTAGGTGACACTTGCTTCAGGATTCAGAATATTGCAGTGGTTAGGCCACTCACCAAGCACGTACAGGAATGGTAACTCATGTTCTGAGTGACTGTATGAAGCTTACTAAGATCACTGGTGATCAGCCTGAGCAGAGCTGTCACCTCTTCTGTTTGGGGATAGTATCAAAGTTGCCAGCAGAAGACTTCCAAATACTCATATATTCACATTTGTGTATGCATGGATTTTTTTAACCATGCAAAACAGAAATTTTTTGGTGTGTCCCAAAGTGAAGAGATGAGTAAGCAGTCTTTGAATGGGACTAGGGCAAAGGCTGAGCTTGTTGGTTTGAGTGATTTTGTGTTTTGGGATTTTTTTTTTTATTGTTGTTTCATGGTCTTTTTGTTACTGTTCCAGGGTTGTTTTGCTCGGTTAATGAGAACTGAAAACTCAGGTATCTGTATCAGGCTTTTGCTGGGACTCTATGCCAAAAACTTCTTTGAAAAATTGTTGTGGAAAAAGAGGAAAGCTGATTCCTTGTGCTTTCCCTGCAGGACAGGTAGATCTGCTGTTTAGGCAGGGACTGTTCCTCTGCTGGTCTCCTCTTGTCCATGCACATAGTCCAGCCCAGAGCAAAGCACTGGCCCAATTCTGTAATGGCAACGCTTGAGCAGACCTGGCTTGGAAAGCTGAGCTCCAGAGCAAATGCTGAAAGCTGTTTATTGTCATAGCTGCTCTCATATTACCTTTCTGCTTTATATTTTATTTGTGAATCATGTATGGGCCACCTGCCATCAGAGTGTTTCTCTAGGTTTGTATTGCACCTGCCACATTTGGATTGAAACTCATGTCTGGGTTCCCAGACACTACATGTTGTTTATAGTTTTACTTGAATGACTTGGGGGAAAAAAGGACCTCTCACTAAGTAAATAAGAGGATTATATTCAAATGCCCCGCAAAACAAAGTATAGAGACATTTTGGGGATGGGGAAAAGGAAGTGAAGTTTTCTTTCAACTTCAATTAATCAAAGTTTTGGTGCAAAATGTCATAAATTCCCCTTTCTCCTTTGGTGCTTCTAGTCAGGAGAAACTATTTGGCAGTTCTGTTGAGCTCTGTCTTAATTTAGCAAGCAGTATGGATGCTTTCTAAAAGAAACTCTTTAGAATCCTCTCTTTGTGTTATCTTTATCACCTAGGTAGAACTTAATGCTACTATTGACTTATTAATCACACTGAGATTTCGTGATAAAAATGTTTCAGAAACAAAAGGAAAAGGTGAGTGATGGAACCAATATCTGCAGTTTGGTTTTGCTTCAAAAAAGTGTTTGAACTGCTAGTCACCTTGTAGGACCATCCCTACAGTTGAAGAAATTTAGAATGTTAAACATATTTTGCTTTAGTTCTGCACATTTGTCAAAAAAGTCAAGGTCTTTTTTTTTTTTAAAGCTCTGAAGAATTGGACAGGCCATGATGGAGCCTTTGCAGCACTAGGCTTTGCTCTGCAGCTCCTCACATGAAATTATTTCCCTTTCTAGGAGATCGCCTTGGAAATATTCTTCAAAAATGGTTACTCCAGATTTCTTGTCTTCCATGACAGTGACCGAAATAAGATATTTAAAAGGTAATGACTAGCTCACAGTAACATGGGAATGTTCCTGGTGATGCTTGGTATACCACTCTTTCATCCTGATGTCAGGTGTCTGTGTTGTGTTGCTGCAGGAGCTTTGTTTTCCATTTTTCCCTTGAGTTTTAATGGGTTACACTTTAGCTGTGAAATTTTCCTTTTGCTGACCTGTGGAGTCTTTGGAGCATTACACAGCCATTGACTTGTCAAGGAATCTAATGTGTAGGACTTTTCTAGCACCCAGTGGTGTTGTGTGTCCCTTCATCCCAGGAAATTTTAACTGTAGCTGTTTTCCTTCCTCCCACTGAGATGAGAACCACCTTCACCTCACCTCACCTCACAGTACTGGGTGAAAGAAGGTTTCTTCCAAACCTCATAGTATCACTAGATTCTTTAGGAATAACATACTTTTGTCTCTCCGACTTTATCTTTCTAGACTTAACTTTTAACAATGGCATTTTTAAAAAAAATTCTCCTTATCTGCTTGTCTTGTTTAATGGAACTTGAATGTAAGACTATGAAGTGATTAATTTGCACTTTGTTTTCTTGCATGTTATTATCTACTACAGTTCTGGTCATTAGATCAGGATTGCATTCACTGACCTCTACACAGGAAAATTCATTTCACTACTAGTGCTTCCTCTACTAAATTCTGCAGCCTGAACTGAGCATTGGTGCTGTCAATTTCTAAAGAATCACAGGAATTCCCTCTGCTCCTGAAATCTCTGAACAACTCCTATTGCAGTATTGCATTAAAAAGTCAGTGCAGATTTATCTGTTCTTCTTTTCCAAGGAAGTGAGCATAGTGAGGCTACTTAGTATCACCAGGATCTGCCCCAGAGCCAGCCCTTATCTTTGCTGTCTTTGAATTCTGACAAGTATCTCTTGGGGGAATCTTTCAAAGGCAGTTCAAGACAAGGTTTTGATCCTCAGCTGAAGATCACCAAAACTGTATATTTCAAGGGTATAGTTTGTCTGATATCATAAACCCATAGCAAATGTAAATATGAATGGCTGAGATGAAGGTTGGTGGCTCTTTCTGCCATTTTTGCTAAATAAATGTCTGAGTGGGCTCTTTTATCCAGCCCATAGCAACTCCTTAATATTAGATGCATGCTTTTGCCTGTTCTCTTATAGCTTTATCCTAGGTTAGAGTCTCAGGGCAATGCTGTGGCATCCTGAAGAAAGCTGTGAGGACAAAGCAGTTCTATAGATATGTAATGTGTCCTAATAACCATTTGCATAACTGTAATGTGACCTTTCATATCTCCCATAGATTCTGTTCTTTCCAACCTGCTTTGAAGTCGAAGGGGATAACAGAAGAATCCTTAAATATAAGGTAAAACATAGGAAACATTGGATAATTGTAATACCTGCAATTATGTGAATAAATTGCACCTTTAAAAAGCATATAGAAACATACCTATTTGTATCCTTCCTTTTAAAGATTCAAAGGTGTTCCTAGGACTTCAAAAAGCATTCTAGCATACTTTATCACAGTATGAAGATGAGTGTCAAAAAGCTGACTGTAAATAGGTGATTAGTAATTATCTCCTTTGTATCACTTTATTGATAAACTCTGCACAAAGGGTTACTGTGGGAAGAGACAGTGAGGTGAGGACAGAGCTAAACCATAATGCTTTTGCATAATAACCTCTTCATTGTGTGCTCAGGGCAGACAGTGATGTACATATGGATGTTTTGACACGTTGTATTAGCTGTACAGTGGAGATTCTAACTTGTCCCTCAGATTTACTGTTGCAGGGAAAAAGTTTTCTCCTAGTGGGAGGTGCTTGAGAAAATGTTTCATGCATTCCATGAGTTAGAGTAACTTTTCTCAATTTAGGTATCTGGGAGCACAGCCCCAGGTGCCTAACTGGTGTCCTCTGAAATGATTGCTGAGGCTGGAATTGTGTTGAGACCTGAGGTGCGCATTGCCCCTAAGTTGTTGCAGCTTGTGTCAGCTATACCCATTTTAAATTTCAGTCTACCTGTTGCAGATCATTGCCTATCTTGTAAATGAGCACTTTCAGCTCTGAGCTCCAGTCACCAGCTGGCTAAAGTATCAGTGCAATGTGGAACCAGCTCCAGCTAGAGCCTGACCTAAGCCAGAGGCGGTGGCTGGCTGTGGAGAGTGACGCCTGTCCTGTGTAAACAGCAACTCGCTCTAGGATTTCCTTTTGCCCTGCTTGCTGGGAGATCAAGAGGTGTGAATGTCATGACAGAAGATGCATTAGAGCTTCAAGAAATTCGGGCATTAACTGGGCTGGTGGTTATTGGAAGAAACACTTGACTCATGGTTAATCTCAGAATCTGAGACAGGCTGCATGCCTGTGTAAAGTAGCCTGTCCTGAATTCCAGTAAGGCTCTGCCTGCAGGTTTTTTCCCACTGGCTGAGAGAAGCCCCTACAAAACTTATTCTCTCTGAGAATGTAAAGGGCCTTTGGCATAGCTTTGGTTGGACCATGTCAGGGCATGAACTGAAATAAAATAAATGTAACATTTATTATAATCACTGCCTAAGTAGCAAAGCCACAAAAGTTGTGTTAAAGTGGAAAGTTAGAGAAAATTACCTCAGTAGGTGTGCTTCCCTTTACCAATGAGAACTAATGGACTGAGGACTTGATGAGTTTACTCTTCCCTTGTTTGAATTGTGGAGCTGTTTCAGAGTTAGAAAATTTCAAAAGCAGCACTTGGGACTTCTTCCCCACCTAAGGGGACAATGACAAACTTCCACATCTTTCCACCTTTTCATGCCATACCTGAGACAAAGAGGCAGCCCAGATTAAATTCTTTGCTCAGACACATTACTAATAATTGCACAGTTGTAGCATGGAAAGAAGAAATTACTAGTTTGATGCATCATATGACATTGAGGTAATAGAATTTCTGGGAAATCCCTTATCAGTTTTTCCACCTAGTCCATAGGAAATAACAGGAGTTCCCAGGCTCTACTGTAGTCATTTAAAAAATAAAGTGCTCCTGGCACTTTATTCTTCATTCAAATATACTTAAATGTTTGCTGTCACCATAGGTTATTATGGCCACTGCCAGCCCTTCTTATGCCATGCCTGAGTGCTTTTATAATCTGCTCATTGCTTGTCCCTGTATATTGCTGTTTGCAGGATGTCAGTGCTCTCTGCCCTATGGATGTGATTTCAGCAAGTGGAATGTGTGTGCTCAGGTGCACATGTTCATATGTACCTGTCAACAGGAAGCTAAAAGTTCTGTGGGGATACCAGACCTGACTTTGTCAATGCAGAAGCTGACTCTTGGATCATGGAAGACAGTGACTCTTCTCTTAATCACTTTAGTCACTGCTTAAGTGATAAGCCTGGAACCCTTAAAAAGATAAATATTTTTCCTACCCCTTCTACACCCTCCTTGGAGAGACTCAGAGGCCAGCCAAACACTATGAGTATGGATAGTCATGATGATTTTGTTGGACAATTTGGCACAACTTGCTGCACCTAGGTATAGCACTCAAAATCCCAAAGAACTTGCAGAAATCTGGTCCCTTGATGGCAACAAGGATCACTAGTTGTCTATCTCTAAGCATTGTTTTTGTACTGCTTAGTAACCTGAGCATAACACTTGTGTTTGCTGCCTCTGCTGAACTAGAACAGGCTCGCAGTTCCTACACTGACAGTGCCTGTTTGAGACTCTGAGAGCTTGGTGGCAGCCACCAGCAGCAGAAGGTTCCCAGGTCTTTTCCTCCAAATGTTCAACTGTGTCTCACCCTATGAAAATGAGCAGAAATAATATCTGGGGCTTAGTGGTGGGAATGGATTTACTAGAAAAACATATTGTTTAAAAGATCCTTTCACTGGACACTGCACACACAAAAGACCCCAAAAAGCCCAAACATGGAGAACAGTTGCAGGGACTGGCCCAGATATAAACAGCCTTTTCCAAATACACATCTGGTTTAGTTGCTCTGGTTTTCATTCTAGAGACCATAGACATCTGCTTATAAAATGAAGCTGCTCTTTAAAGAAGCAGAACTGCAGGAAAATGGAGGAGGAGGGAAGTCAGTTTTTTATTGGCTTGGGCTGGACTTCATGCAACATGGTCTATAGCGTGCCTTGGTATATTTCAAGGATTGTCATCTTTCATTCTCCATTCTTCTTGGTTATCTATTGCAGTGGAATTGGGTGTAGTGAGTGAAGGGAAACTTGGCTTATCTGAGGGGCCGGGTGTCATGTCCTCTAACTTGTGCAGCTCGTCCCTCTCACCCTGACACGTCTGCAGACAGGAATTGCACAGGTCTTTCTTTTCTACTAAGTAAAGCGATTCTATGCGTTTAATGGTGTCAATTGGCTCATCTTCCTTTGCAAATTCTGGTAAAGGGTTTCTTTTTACATTCAGTCTCTCAAGCTTGGGGAGCTTTTTCACACTCTTTGGAATGATGGTCAAGGAGTTGTCAAAGAGACCTAGCTCAATAAGTTCCTTCAGGGATCCAAGAGTGGTGGGAATAGTCTCAAGACAGTTTAAGCCAAGGTTGAGAGTACGCAGGTTCCTGAGAAGGGTCAACTCTTCTGGCAGACCTTTTGTGGTCAACTTGTTGTTGCATAAATTCAGGTAAGTAAGGTTGCGAAGTGTGCCTATTGCTGCGGGCAGCTCATCAATCTGATTACTATGCAGGTCCAGCCACATCAGATTCTGGAACTTCTCAATGATGTTTGGAATCTTTCTTAACATGTTTCTGCTCAGATCAATTTCCTCCACATCAGCCAGCTCCAGAAGGCACTTGGGGAAGACGGCAATGCCCATTTTGCTTAACTCAAGACGGCGCCTTCCATTAAAAAGTACCCGGAGTGAATTTTTGGCCACTTTCAAGGTGATCCTTTTCCCTTGTGGACCTTTTGCCTTGGGCATCTCTCTGATGACAGACAGACACACCAGACCCTGTGGATAAAATGTGAGAACTCCAGTAAAGTCTTTGAAAGCCATGGCTGTTAATCACACAGTTATATGTTAATATTACTGCTAGACTTTTCTGAAGTTTGTTTCCTTTGAGATCAGAACTTTTCAACTGAAAATCTACAACTCTGAAAATTTTTCCTCAAAGTATTTTCAGTAGGTGAAATTCTAATAATTTACAATATTATTTCATTGCAATGTAACATCTATATTACATTAGAGGGTGAAATTACAAGTGGGACACATTTGCTGTCTTTCATTCCTAAATACTGATTTGAGCTCAGGGTATCACGAAACTGAATGAAATATGTTATTATCCATCAGCCAGTTGAGGACTGGAGAAAAATATATTGTGGGTCTCAACACAGTCCCTAGAAACTGCATTAAAAGAAGCTATTCAAATTTGTCTCATTCTACCAGATCAACAGTTGCCATCTTTACAGGCCTGGCATTTGCTAATAGGTTGATTAAATTTCTTGTGTAATGGACTTGAGATTTGGGCTCTGGATGTTATTGAAAGATTAAAAGCTTAAAGGAAATTATTAAGAATTTTGTTTTGACCAGGACTCAGGAACATGGTGAGCTCCCAGACTTGCCAGAATGACTGGCAATTCATACCTCACCTACAGGGCAAACTGCAGCAGGGACTGATGTCAGTGCTGCTGAATGCCATGTTAAACCAGGCCTTCCTAAGTGTCCTCCTCTGGATACTCTAATCTTGTTATTTTGTTCATGCTGTGGGATAGAGGGTCTCCCACTGCAAAGGTGCCCTGCCCTCAGAAAAATTGCATATAGGTGTAGTAGACTTTTGACTCATACTGATTCTCAGCATGTGGTACATGCTTCCTGGAATGAGGCCTCTAAGAGTATGGCCCACTTACTCTCAGGTTGGTGAACTCTTTGTAATCAAAGGTTATCAAATACAGCTGCTAATTACGGCTAGTGGCAAAGGAAATAGGCTGATTCCCTGGAAATGGATGACAATGTCCCTCCCAGTAAGAGTTTAGAGAGGAGCACAGGTTACAGCTGAGTAATCTCAGGTCTGGGTGTTCTGGCATTTAATTTTGAAGAGTCAAATTGCAGCTTTGATGAATGATTGTTTAGGACAAAATATAGATTTGTCGACAATACATGTCCCTATTAGAAAGACTTCACTACAAACCCTTCAGGCTTTTTGGCTACTCATTAATCATGTGTGAATACATGAAGGGGAAGCTCAAGCTGCAACTAAGGCATTTCAGCTTCTTTTCAATTACATGCCATAGCCCAAAATAATGCAAAAGCATTAACCCAGCTACCACCCACCCTCCCAAGAGCTCTGTAATGAGGCAGATGCTTCAGAAAATACTGGAAGCAGTGCAGTGGATTCAGTCTTGCCCTGAGGGTGAGTTCCAAAATAGCTTTTTTGTTTGTTTTATATGAAAACATTTAAACACAGTTAAATGTTTCTGTGTGTCATTCCCATGTTTCTGTCTCTCATGACTACTTACAGAACCATATTACCAAGAACGGCATTACCAATGCTTTTCTATCTATATGTTGACTGGTAACTGAAGCAAAGTACTCTACAGTGTGAACAAGTATTCTTTCCGCCTTTGTTGATGTTAGCATAAATAATTTCCCCAGGAGCTAGTAGAAATTTCTGGACATCAAAAGAGCAGGATTTTCTAATCACAGGTCTCTCATTTTAAGGATTTTATGCAATATTCTTGTTGGCAATTCTGTGAAGGTAAAGTTGAGCAGTATGGGGAATGCCAGAGCCCTGCTGGTGATACAGGACACCCTGAATCCTTTCTGGTGCACAGAAGTGGGTTGACTACCATGCTTCAGAAAAAGGTCTATAGGGGAGCTTTCTTACGTGCTGGCAGAATGGAAAGACACTTTCTGTTTCCTGTAATTGACATGAACCAGGTGACCTTTGGGTCCGATTTTTTCTTTGCTTGAATTTTGTGTTGGATGAGCTGACCAAGACATTCAGTGCTTTTTGATAAGTGAAGCTTTGCAAACAAGTGTGCCTTTAAAAAATGAACAGGGCCCTCAAGGAAAAACACGTAATTTTTTTTTCCTAATTTCAAATTTATCGTTTCTTTTAAAATGCTTTTAAAAAACATGTTTAAATCTCAGAAAACAATGCCTTCCGTTATAATTTTTTTCTATTACTTTTCATTTAAAATCCAAGAGGGAAACATTGAGCCAAAATTTTTTCTTTTCCTATTTTACAAAATACCATCTAGGCAAAGAGTCATTCAGTTGTGGCACTGTTCTGGTAACTGGTTCCCGGTGCCGGATCCCTCTGCGCTGTGTGTGCCTGGCAGCACTAGAGGGAGCCTGGCGTACAAGGTTGGGTGCTCCAGTTCAGCCTGCCTGCCTGGCTTTGAGTATTTCTCTGTCAATAACCCTTTCCAAGCTGTTACAAAATTTGAACCTGGACCTTTCAAGTTTTTGCGAAGTCCAGACAAACAGATGAGTGTGATTTTCCTCAAGACAGATCTCTTTTTATGATGCACTGCAGACTCCAAAGAGTTTCTTCCCACAGCCTACTTTAGCCAGATTTTTTTACATCCAACTGTGAACCTCTCAGATGCACTGATCAAGTCCCTAAGGAGTGCTCACTCTAAGTGCTATTTAGTTTGGGTTAAAAGTTGGAGCCATATTTCAAACTTAGAAAAAATATGATTTGCAATTCCAAAAATAGGGATTAGTACTAGAGGACTGTAGAAACATTTTAGTGTGCTTGAGAACTTAAAGAGGATGAATAGCTCTCCTACCTCTGCATGCTTGTAAACTAATTATCAGTGTTTTACAGGGCTGTAGCTGGAGATAATGGAGCCTACTAAGCCATGTCTCATTGTCTTTGGTTCTGTGTAAGAGGGCCCTAGTCCTGTAGCCACTGATATTAAAAATTCAGGAATCACAGGAGTTCTCCTTGCTTAAATGTTAATTATGCCTGTTCAATCTTACAGTGCATCTCCTGGAATGGCAGAAGGAAAGGTACATGTGCTGCCCTACACCTAAGAAATGATGATGAGACTTTCCACCTGTTTTCTCTAACAAGAGAAAACACCACCGCCGGGTTCACCCTCTGAGTTGTTGGCAAACCTTTTCCTCGGGTGGAGGGTGCTGTATTTCTGCAACAAGGTCTCACTAAAATGGATCTTGACTAGAAAACCCTTTCCCTTTCTATCCACACTTGTTAGAATCTTTGGCCTGGATGGGCTTTCGAATGCCCAGAGCTTTAGGAGTGTTTAACAGACCCAGAGTTTAGAGGTTGATCTGATAGAGAAATTAATAGAAAATGTGTGTCAAGGATGTCATGCTGTCTGTGGTGCTGTGTTGCTGGGAGCTGCAGGGATAGAACAGACCTGAGCACCAGTACTAAGAGTGTCAGTGTCTCTCTGAGGCAAGGAAAGATTGGGGATTATTTCTTATCTGCACTTAAGCACTTGCACAGGGGTCAGTCATGACCCATTGTATCTTAAGCCTGCCCTAAGAAGATCTGATCCTAAAAGACTGCATATTTGGACCCTGAACATCTCTTTTTCCTTTCCCAGCCCAAGTGGGAGCAGAACTGGCCTTCTGCCTGTAGCACTGCTTGGTGCTTCAGGACATCCTTCTCTGTGGTTCTGCCTGTTATTTTCTTCCAGTGTTGGTGCTCCCTAGTTCACCCAAAGCTGCACAGGACCATCTTGAGCCCATCTTGAACTACTCTGTGAAAAGTTTCCTCTGTCTTTCCTCTTGGAATTCTGCATGCTGCAGAGCAGGCCTGGCAAGCGCAGCGGAGCTCCGCATTCCCTGCACTTCTCTGTGGCAGGAAGGCTGTGAGGTGACGTGTGCTAATTCAGCCAGGGAAGAGGTGATACTACCATCTGTAGTGAAACACTTGCATGCAGAGCTTAAAACCAGCATTCATACAGCAAATGACTTTGCATGAAGCCAAACAGTTCTACTTCCCTGCTTACAAGCCTGTTACCATTTCTCATTGTTGGATATGATCTGTTGTGGAAGAGATTAATTCATTGACTGTCTTCATTGCAGTCTTAAACAGGCAGGTTTAGACTCAATTCCACCATGAGTAAATAGTTTGAGAAAAGTTTCCTTTCTTAATATTCTTATTTTCCAGATCACTTCAGGGCCCCCATACTATCACACAGTGCAAAGTCACTTGCAAAACCAAGGCCCACCAAGAATAAGCAAAAGCATTGTTTCATCTTAACAATTCTGCCAGGCTGCCCCCTCCATATGATCTTACCGGTGAAGTAGCCTGAAAGGCCCGGAAGGTGAGGTGCAGATGTCACAAGCTGCTAGTTTTTTCTTAGTAGTGTGGGCTGTTAATGTGCAGTTGTCCCCTGTCTGCTCTTCTTTGAACGCTGAATTAGTCTTTCAGTCTGTAAATAAAGCCATGAGCATGAAACACAGGACAGTTTCCTTTCCACAGTCCTGTGAATTCAGAATGGTACTTCCTTGATGGAAAATGGCAGCTCTTCAAGCTTGTGTGAGCATGCCTGTGAGGAGTGGCTAAAGGGTTTCCCCAAGCCCAGGGTCCTGCTATTCAGCATTACTTCTACAGCTTATGAAACTTGTGTTACCAAGCAACGGGAGTGCTACGCCCTTGGAGATCATTAGCATAATGGTTGGTTCCAGAACGCAAGATTGAGCTGGATGGAAAAGAACTGAATGGCATGCAGTGCCTGGAAATGTTGTCTTTCAAATTATGCCAAAAGAAAAAGCATCTGGAGCTCATCAGATGCTGTTAGTCAGCTTCTAACATTGCCTTAACTGTCCATTTTAGTCACTTGACTATTTCATTTTACTTGGCTGTAGCAGAGTGAGAGATACTTGTCTGTGTGTGTTAAAACGGATGGTGTTTGTGATATCATCCTTACCATGTGACAAATGGGATAGATGTAGACACAGGAGGGAAGGCTCATTCAATGGTGCAGCAGAGAACACACGAGCTGCAATTTATCTGTTCATATGTATCTCTCTGTCACATCTATCTGCAATATCTATCAGTGACCCTTCAAAACTGCACTTGGTGTAATGATTTCCATCTGGAGCATGTGAATTTTTTGAGATTTGTCCCTATGACTGATGTTACCAAGCTCAAGCTTCTGGTAACTGATCACAATAATTTCAAAATAATATCTGAAAGAAATCCTACTATGGATGAGAAGGAGCTGAGTGGTTTGTTTAGGTATTATTTACAGGAGAGGCAACATTGAGGCCTCTCTTGCTGATAATAGGACCAAGATATTATTGGCATTAAGAAGCTGATGACATTAATGTACTTGTCCGATTCCAGGGTTGGAGATTGTATTCTGCTCACCTAAACAAATTAACTGGATTTACTTGATGTGTTTCTTCATGACCTGAAGTATGCCTGAGTGCAGCATCTCCACAGTGCAAATGTTATCCCTTTGGTTTAAGCACTGTGAATGCCCATGGTGCAAGCAGTGTTCCATAAATGAGGGAGATTTCTTTCTCCCCACTCCAGCCCTTTCAAGACACCCTGCTTCAAGGAGCTCTACTTGAATATGGTTTTTATTTTGAATTATATGTCAATGCTTTAGCACAGATTAGGCATAACTGGAAGGTGGACTGGTATAGTTAAACAAGGAAGATGCTGTACCTTTAGACTAAAGTAATGTAACCTAGCACTTTTCTAAGTTTGAGAGAGACAGATTATTTCACATGGGAAAGTTGGCATTTCTTTTGAAGTCTTCTTTCCTCTGTTAACAGTATGACTTAAACCTAAGTTCTGGCTTACCAAAAAGGAGATTTTCCTCATCTTTGGTAATTGCAAAGATTTTTAAAGAAAAGTTGGTTTAGGAGAGCCTTGACACAGTTTTTTAGACTGTAGTCTGGGGGATGGAAGGGAAAAAAAAAAAAGAAAATTCAAGCAGAAATATAAGAACCTATTAAATTTATTGGAATTTTTGCATTAATTTTAGTAAGGGCAAAATCTTATCCTTTGGGATTATCTCATCTGCAATGAATTTCCAAATGGGTTGAGGTCCACCTGTCTCTAGCAAATGGCACACTCACAAGGGTGAGATCATAGTCTGATGTTAATGGAAGAGGGATTAATAAATCACGTATAGAGTAGCCAAAGGTGCACCATCATTAGTACACATTGTGTTTACATTCTGCCATGGCTGGTGTCCTACAAATACCTTATAAATTAAGATATAGATAGATCTGTTGGTGCTTTTCTTGATTTCATATAATTTCACTCCCTCTAGAACTGTAGTTATTTGTATTTATAAAGCACTTCAGTTTCTTTTACAAACCAGCCTTTGATCATTTATTTATTTTTAAATTCACTTACTGCAGTTGGGTAGCTGACCTTCATCTACACTGAACTTTTGCTGTGCTGTCTAGAGAGGTGTTGGCTGAAAAAATGCTAATTGATTATCAAGGAGAAGGTTGGAATAGGCTTTAGCTGCCTGTAATGCAATTCTTGTTTTGACACCCTGAGTCAACAGAGGAGAATGGAGAATTTCAGATCTCTGGGGAATTAGAGGGAGCATCCTCTAAGACTCAGAAGGATGGATTTTACAGGGGAGAGACTACATTTAGCCTGGCTTATTTTCATGACATGGTGAACTTGTCAACCTCTTTGAGTTATGTAGTGGCTCCCAAAGTCAGCAGAGAGAATTATTTTGACCCTTGTATGGTCTTATTAGCTGTTTAAGGCTTGTGATGAGTAGGGCAAGTGTTTCCCTAGGGGTCATGGCACCCACAAATCACCATATGTATATTTACATAACATGCACACAAGACTGGCCCAGTTTAGCCCCGACTGAAGCATTTTATAAAGCTCTCCCCTACTTTCTAACTCAACCAGAAATCCAAAATAAACCTGGATGGTTTTAGTGAGCGAGTATGCCCCTGTGGAAAGGGAAGAACCTAACTTGACCACTCTGTAACAAACAGCCTAATCCAACCACACTTCAAATAATGCCAGGAATCCTGATCCTGTTACATTGCTTTAAGATACCCTCTCTGAGTTCCAAATATGTTTTGGAGGCCTTAAAAAGGCCACTGGGGCAAAGTTCTATGAAATGTATGTAGAATGTGAGAGGACTTTATTTTAAAGAGTAAGTGTTCATGATACTGCTTTTTTACTTTGGAGTTCCCACATTCATGAGCCATGTGTTGCTCAAACTGGGGGTGCAACACAGCTACTCAATAGAATTTCTTCTGATTTACACTATGTAAATTGTATATGTTACTCTTTTTTTGGACAGAGAGTGACGATCATATTTTTCTGTACTGACATGAACTCTACACCTTTGTGTGTACTGGTTTCTAGAAACACAGCCTATCGTTATTAGGTTTCATATGCTTAGCAGGAGACAAGCAAAGCTTAGGAATTGTAGACCATGTGCTAGAATTCATCTTGGCTTTCATGTTTATACATTCAAAACCCTTCTCTCAGACACACACTTTTCTCTAAGCAAAGAATAAAATAATGTGTAAACCATAGTGTTTTTCCTTTATGTACACTATTAAATGGTCCACGATTTAATAAGCAGTAAAATTATTCATAAGCATGAGAGGTGGTTGACAAGAAATTACTACTGCCAATTCAATAAAATGGTAATGATCATAGACCATTCTGGTGCTTTATTTAGATCTTTGAAGCTACTTTAAGCCTTGCTTTGTGGATTTCTAGTGTGATCCAGTACAGAGCACAAGAGTAAAATATAGCAGTTAGTTATTCCTGCAGTAGTTTTATAATCTATGCTGAACTGATTTCCTTATACTTCATGGAGTGAAATGTCCTGACTCTGAGCTGGCACCTTAGATTTGTTTTAAAGGGAAGAGTCTCTCTTACCACCAGTATTGTATCATGTCAGTAAGCCTGTTTACTTTGGCAGATGAAAAGTTTCTTCAGTCTGTGTACTGGTTTTGTCTGGTATAGAGTAAATTTTCCGCGTTGTAGAAGAAAATTGAGTTTGGATTTTTGCTGGAAGCAGTGTTGATAATTCAGGGATGTTTTGGTTACTGCTGAGCAGTGCTTACACAGGGTCAAGCCTCAATCCTTTCTATCTCTCAAACTGTTCCACCAGGACCATGGGAGGCTTGGGGTGCATAAAACGTTGGGAGGGAACGCAGCCAGGACAGCTGATCCCCACTGGCGAAAGGCATGTTCCACAGCAAACTGTATCATACTCGGCATATAAACCTGGGGGAGTAAGAGGCAGGGACATTCCGAGTGATGATGTTTGTTTTCATAAGTCATGGTTACATGTGATGGGGCCATGGAGATGGCTCAATACTGGCCTCCAAAGGGAAGTAGAGAGCGAATTCCTTTTTTTGTTTTGCTTGTGTGCATTTCCTATGCTTTATGTGTTAGACTATCTTAACCCACAAGTTTTCTCACTTTTCCTCCAGCAATTCCTTTATCCCTATGCAGGGACAGTGCGTAAGTGACTGTGTTGGGCTCATTTTTCATTTACCAGCTGGGGCTAAACCATGATAATCCAGTTGTCACTTGCCTTACTTGGGTGTCTAGATGTTGACAAGAGTAAGTCCATGGTCTTCAAATACTGACATATGTTCTGGTTAAGTGCAGTTGAAATGAAACGTTGACTCTTTCTTATTTTCAAGTGAATTCCCCTGCTTTTATTTGATCTTTTTGTTTTGGTTTGTTTTTTTTTTTATTTAAAATTTTAATATCAAGCTGCATTTTGAGAACCAAAAATGTGGAAAAGACATGTTCATTACTTTCAAAAGTATTAAAATGACAATCCACTCTCTAAGGACTATGTTGGTTGCAAAGTGGATTGTGCAACAAAAGTCTTTGATATGGAGACTGAGAGAGTTCTGTTTTTAAGTCAGTGTTTTCTGAATGCTTCACAAAAGCATGAGCTTTTGAGAATAAGGCTTGAGAACAGAAGCAGACAGGCTTAATGGTACCTGTCATTAACACTCTGTCGCTCTACAATGGCATGAGACTGGGAATGCAGACTAAGCAGTGGCTTAACTCAGAACAACAATAACCTAATCAACAACGCTCTGATTTTGGAATTATTTGGTCAGTGATAAAACTTCAGCCTTATAGTGTTGGTGTTCTCTCATTTTTGTGTGATGGGAGCAGGGGGCGCAGGGGGCGCAGGGAGCACAGATGTTAACGTGCTGACTTTCTCTTATTGTCCTGAAGTAGGCTGTTTCAATTAAATGTTTGTTCCATACAGGAAGCACTCAGGAGGGGAAAAGACAATGCTTCAAAAGTGGCAGGTAAGCTAAATCTTGGCTGCACATAATTAAGCAAAGAATTTCACCACATAGATATGTCTGCGCGCAGATATATATGTGTGTGTGTGTGTGCGCACATGTACCTCAAGGCCTAATCTGTTCTCTCACTGCTGGAGGTGAGGTTGTTGGCAAGAGGAGCACAGTATTTACATCTGGTTATTGCAGAGTTTTTGCTCCTCCTGCTATGAAGCATATGGTGCTACTGTCTGCCAGATTAAGTGTGATTTTATGCACATTTTTAAATTGAGACCAAAGAGAGCCACCGAGTTGAATGCCTGTTCACAGATCATCTATACAGTTAAATCAATGCACAGATGTTTTGCTGAGCTGGGAGACGTGTTTACTTCTCTGTATCCACGATCTTGGTGACTCAAGGCAAATGAAGAAATCCATACCTTCTTGCTTATATGTAGCACTTTGTGCAGCATTTTCTGTATGGGCAGTTGTCCAGGGTTTTCCACTATCCAATCTGCATGCATTTGGCTCACTTTTAAATCAAGAAAAAGTGCTCTGTTATGCAAATACAGCATAAAAGCACTGTGTGATTATAGACAAAGGCAAATGGCCTGTCTGAAGAAGAGACAG
Organism: Pyrgilauda ruficollis; assembly: GCF_017590135.1. Lineage (NCBI taxonomy): Eukaryota > Metazoa > Chordata > Aves > Passeriformes > Passeridae > Pyrgilauda > Pyrgilauda ruficollis. Next base: position 17,505,025 of record NW_024513654.1, on the reverse strand, counting down.
AATGAAGACAGGTTCTGTGGAATGGATTGTTGTATAAGAGGTATTGTGTTGATCTGAATGGCAAAGGATGATTGATTTCACTATTTATATAGTTCTTGTTTTGGTGGACCTGGGAACCACAGCCCTGTGAGGGTGCCTTTGCATGCCTTTTTAGGGGCAGAGTCTGGAGATTTTAATGCTTTTTTCCTTTCCCTGCAGAAGAGGGAGATCAGCAACTTTGATTACCTCATGTACCTGAACACTCTGGCTGGCCGCAGCTACAATGATTACATGCAGTATCCTGTGTTTCCATGGGTCCTTGCTGACTACCACTCTGAGGTCAGTGCTGGCTGCAGAATTCCCTACTTTCTATGGCAGAAACTGAAAAAAGGATTGGTGAATTATGCCATCGAAGCAGAAGGGTCTAGACCAAGGGTTTAAAATTTGAAGTAGTTTTTGAACTGTGCTGATTCCATAAGATTAACTTTATCTTCAAGTCAGCATACTGAGGATCATGTTCTGTGGGTGAACATCTGTTTAATTCAGACCTAGTTAAGGACATGCTGCATCAGCTCAGCAGATAGGCATGGACAGGTTTCTGTGAACACAGAGGAGGAGCTTTAGACAGAAAAGCCTTGAGAGCAATTTGCGACCTGCCAGGTCCTTAATTTGTGAAGTTCCAGAGGAGGGTAAACCTGTAACCTTCTTGTAAGAGTGAAACTTCCAACACAGCCTTGCCACTCCCATTGTCACTGGGATAGTTATGATGTCTAAGATCTTAAAATCTGCATCTCTGCTGGGTTTCCTTTCAGACTCTAAACCTCACTGATCCTCATACATTTCGAGACCTGTCAAAGCCCATGGGAGCACAGACTGTGGAGAGGAAACACAAGTTCATCCAGCGCTTCAATGAAGTGGAAAAAAGTGAGGGTGAGTGTTTTAGGAGGCTAATAGACAACAGAGGCTTGAGTCCCCTCAGAACACCCAAAAACTTTGCAGAGCTGTGGCTAAGGGAAACACCATGCCAAGAAGAGCCTCTCTCACTGCAGTATACAATCTGACTGAATTCAAAGAGAAATGTCTCTTTGAAAGAAATGCAAGTACTGCCTTATGTGCCTTGTACTGCTGCATTCTGTTCTCTTCCCTTGGACAGGAAAAAAAGCTACAGCAGAAAGCAATATTCCCTTGAAAAACTATTCTGTTTGCAAAGCTGCACACATTGGTTTTATTTGTTAGCCTAGCTACATGTAGAAGACTGCTGCATGCAGGTTAACTAACAGCTACCTTAAGAAAAGGAAACAGAATGTTGAGGCTGTTGACCTCTGGTAATCAAGACCTTTTTTGACACTACTAGAGAATGGGATGGTCTGGAAAGTTAAAGGCCTTATTCTTCAGAAAATGAAATGTGGAAGGCAAAAAATGAACATAGATCAGTAGTAACTGTGCACATTCAATGCACATATTCAGTGCAAGGTGTGCTGTAACTCACAGGTCTTTGAACACATCTTCTTAAAATACCTGTTCCCTGTTTAGTTGTATTGTGGTAACTGGATGCTATGGGCTTGAAATGGTGGGGTTTTTACTGATTTGTGTGCAATTTCCAGGAGACCTGTCAGCCCAGTGCCATTACTGCACTCACTACTCATCAGCAATTATAGTGGCATCTTACCTGGTCCGAATGGAGCCATTTACCCAGACCTTCTGTTCTCTGCAGGTAAGGGGGCAAGATAACTTCCCTCCTACTCCTTGTTATGAACCGTGCAGTGCATTACTGTGGCTGTGTAATGAAGGGGGATTAGTTCTTTGGACATTTGATATACTCTGTATGTGGACTTGGGGCTTACTTGGGGCAACATTTATGCCATGAAAGTTGAGTTCAGTGAAAACAGCTTAAGGGGACGATGGTTGATGCAAAGGAGGATTATTTAGCTTCGTGAGAGCTGAGTTAAGTAAACAGATAATATTTTATTGTCTGTCTGACCATAAGCTTCTGGCTTTGGGGCAGATGAGACTTGGTATGATATTCTATAGGATGAGGTCTTCTCAACATCTTCAGAACATTCCTGGGCCAGGTGAGGACATATAGGCTCTGGTAGGTGTGAAATGATAGGGATCATGAGATCAACTTCCTGAAGTGGGATGAGATTGCATCCAATGCTCCAGAAGGAATATTTTGTGTAATCTTGTTCTGAACTTGTTACTGTTTGTACAGTGCCAGTTGTGTACACCTTTCCCATCTGCCCAGCATACAGGGGCACCACATTTCCCAATTGCCTTTCTCAGCAGGCAGTTGGTAATGCTCAACCAAATAGACTTGGGCTGTAGCAGAGACTTTTTACCCTCTTTTCTGCAATGTGTTGTGTTATAATGGGGTCTACCAGGAGGACCAATTCTCTAAGGTATATTTTTAAAGAGTATCTTGCTGAAATCTACCTACCCTTGTGAAGAAATACAAGATAGCTTGGCCAGAATATTTCACACTTGGAGACTGCTGTATGCATAGTGCAGGATGACCATGTTTCCTGCAGCTTTCCAAGTGCTTTGTGTTGTGGTTTGGGTCTTTTTTCCAGTGAAGTAATACAAATAAAGTGCTGTGTTAATTAAGTAATAAGCCCTGTGATATCGGCTGTTACCAGCAGTAGCTGATGGGTTAGTGAACCACCTGAGGCAATGGTTGCCATCACACTCTGTGAGCCATATGTTAGCTGCAGTCATGAATGACTGTGGAGCAGTTATTTCTTGTTGTAAACAACAAAGGCTGTTGGATCTCCCTGGCACACTTTTCATGCATAATGAGTTTGCAGTCTGAGTGAATGCTTTGTGGCTGTGTTTGTGTGAGCAGCAGGTAACCAGCAGTTTTGTGAGCATAATTATCTTCAAAGGCTACTGAGATCTGAAACATGCAAAAAATGTTCTGGGTGTGGACCCACTAAAAGAAACTGTTGAACTCCTTCTGTTCTTATTCTTTTGCTTTTATGTTGGTGCATGTTCAGCTGAGCTCAGTGTTGTCATGTTCCCCAGGTGACTGGTTCTGTGGTAGCTCAGGAATTGCTAACTGTGAGATGCTTTCAGGAAAACAGCAGATCTGAGAACTGTATGATCAAGTCAATGTCAGGTTGCAAAAAGAGAACTCCCACATTTAAGCTCTTGGAAGGGTGCTGCTGCCTTTGGGAGCTGTGAAAGCTTCTCAGCATCTTAAAAAGTGAAAAAGCTACATTTATATCTGCCAAAGGACAGTCTGAATACATGACAAGGACATTCAACAAATTGGGCGCGCTCTCTGTGAAAAATTGATGTTGGCATAACATTTTGTCTCTCAAGTCAGTTGATTTGCACCTGACCACAGAAATATTGAAGTGAGGAAGTATTGCCTTCAGTAGTGGGACTGTACAGGAGAAACCTTATTTCACGTTTTTTTAAGTGTATTGAAATCTGACTCTGGAGAAAAAGTTTGTATGTGCTGTGCATATTGTACTGGAATGGAGGAAAAATTGGCTTATCAAACAGGTATTGGTTGGTACCTCCTGGGATTCTTTTCACAAATTGATGTCAGCACCACAAGAGAGCAGTAAGGTTTCCATGTTTCCTGTCTTTATTGGAAAGGCATTCTAGGACCTGCCCTCAATATTGAGATTTGCTTTTGATCAATTCACCTCTTTTATCCCCTTTTTTCCTTATCCCACTCTTGCATTTCAGCTATCAGGTTGACTTTTCCTGACATTTCCCTCTCAAAAGTACTTATAGAGAGCAGGGTCTTTACTCTTCATGGTGTTACTGACGCCCAAGCAGTCACTAGCAGCAGGGAACAACTTCTTAGCATCTCTGGGCATCTTGTAAGTCTTTACACCTTCATAAGCAACTCTTAGAAACACTGAGGTCTTTGGGTCTAGAGCACCACCAAGGTGATGGCTGCTTAGTGTTACAAATTTGTGAAGTTCTGATTTCTCTCTAGAGACCATTTTGCCTACTTGCTTTGTCCAGACTGCTGCTGGACTGTAGTTTTAAAAAGCATGTTTTTCCAGTATTTTTCATGGCAGTAAGGCCTTTACTGAAAGGAAAGAAAACAGACTTACTGTGTCTAGCTGTAGAAAAGTCATAAGAGTTCGTTGTCTTGCAATCTAAAAGCATAAAGCAATTCTTGATTCTCTTTTTCCCTTTCAGTGCAGTTTTTGCATTCATAGAGAGAGAAAACTCATTAATTCTGATATAAATATATGCAAATAAATTTATTAATATAGGAAATGGGAAAATCAGTTATTGCTTCCTTTATAAATAATACAGGCTTAAGTTTTAAAGATATTACTTTTCCCTAAAATGAATTAGACAGCCAGAGAAAAAATCACATTTTTTCGTGGTGGTAATATCTTTAACCAGATTTGTCGCGCTAACAGCATTTCCTATGTATATATTATTTTTATTTAATACAGGTAATCTTTTTATTACAAATCATATTGTTTCTCAGGAGATTACCACCAGCTCTCATAAAAGCTGCAAAAAAAGATGAAAAAGCATCAATCACCACCAGACACAGCACACTGTGTGCAGATTAAATATACAAAACCCTTTAATATGCTTCAATGAGATACTTGTTAGCTGTTGATTTATTTATAGTCCTCCTTCTACTCTGTTTTAATTTCAATTTGAATTTGACTCCAAGGGTCCCTGCCTAATAATGATCAAGAGCAGGATGACCTTGTGCATCAGATTAGCTCCAGATAGGCTTGCTCATGTGATTAGCCACTTTTTCACTCTGTCCCTTGAATGGGTGTGGGAAGGCTTCACAATTGTCACTGGTATAAGCAAGAAAGATGAGTAGCTAAAGCAGAACTATGCTGTCATTTAGAGATGAGGCTGGACCAGAAGCCTGACCAGAATTCACCTCAGGGGAAAGAGTGGTGGGATCTTTCCATCTGGAATCTCTGTTAAGTTTTGGTGTGAGTCTGTCACAAAAGACAAGCAAGGAATGAGGCTTCAGCACTTGGGGTTTATTGACTACTGTCTTCTGATAACTTACCCATGAAAGTATTTTCTCCCTAAAAAAAGATGTGGCAAAAATTACTTCTTGACTTGCAGTTGCCAGGCTGAGTAGGGCAGATCTAAAGGAGTTGCAAGCTAAGTGTGCAAGTACTCAGGGGAAGCCAAAAGGGCAGTGGTTCTTAGCATCAGAAACCCATGTGGGAACTGCTGCTGGGGTTCATCTGATCTGTGAGAGTGGGTCCCATCCTCACTGCTTAGATGTTGTTTGCCTATGTAAGAGATTGCAAGTCAAAACTTCAGCTGGTTGTTACTGTGCAGAAGTACAACATCCTCCTCATCTGGCACATGCAACAGTCTACAGGCAGAGAATAAACTAACTGAAGGCTTTGTTTTCCCAAGAGGTCAGCCTTAGACAGAACCTGACTGCATCTCATCTCTTAAACAGATTGACTCTTGCACCTCATGTGTGTTTTAGTGTCTTCATTATACAATCCCAGTGGTTTATTCTTTTTGCCTAGGGAAGCAGCTTTGAGGATTGAATGGCTGAGGGTGAGCAATCATTCACACAGGTTCACTGTACAGCAGAACTACATAAAGTACTCATTCTATCTCTGACAATCTCTCCTGAGCCCTGGCAGAGGGCTATAGAGTTATGCCCCATGACATATAATCCAAATTAATTAACCCCAATGAGAAATATCTATATTGGCCTGGGAGCACTGCTGCCAGCACCTGAACTAGGTACTGAGAAACAATTCAGTTCTGTCACTTTAATACAGGTAAAAAGTCAGCTTTCCTCTAAAATATTTTGGTGTTTCTGACAAACTTATTCAGATGATCTCCAAAAACTGATTTTTATTTGGTTATTTCCATTATTATAGAAATTGTATGTTACATTAAATTCTTCCATACTCCATGTAGGGTTCCATATGGAAATGTAAACCTGGATTTTCACAAATACATACAGTAAATGAAATCCCATTAGGAAATTCTGTAGGGAAAATGGTTTTATTAGAAGGCATATATCCTTCATTCAGTAAGTGACTTTTATTTTAATTTCTCCTTGAGGTCTTAGTTCAGAATGATGTCCTGGTATAATAAGGCCACTTTTGTCTAATGTTTGACTCTCATTAATCTAAACTTATTTGAATATTCTCAAGATGTGAGGTAGTTTTTTATCCCCTTCATTGCTTACCAGTTCAGCTCAGACCCCAGAAATGCTTTTTCTCTCCCCTCTTTATGCTGTCCTTCCTTCCCATACAGAATGACCAGTCTCTGCACACTGGGCCTTTCCTGTTTTCCTGGATCTAAATAATGTTACTTCAGTGGTAATCTCCCCTTCTCCAAGAATTTTTTTCACAGGATAATTGCACATGAGATTGTTCACAACTGTTTGGGTCACAATTGAAGTGGTCCATTGCAAACCACTCTGGGATGAAATAAATTAATTGCTTTCAGAAGCATTAAAAACAGGCATGGGGGTATTCTCAAGCTGCTCATGATGGCTCCTGCTTGCCTGTTATTGCAGGCTGTGCTAAGACTCCAAGCTTTATGGCCTCTCAACACACATATCTACAAATCAGGACTAAGAGAGCTCCTAGTGTATGGAGCCGGGACAGATCCTGAGACATCCCCTTATCAATCATCTGATAAGGGGCATTGCAAAATTGGCTAAGATGCTTTTAATGTAACAGAACACTCACACTGAAGTCCTTTTGTCTGTCTCCATTTCACAGGGTGGGAGTTTTGATGTTGCAGACCGGATGTTTCACAGTGTCAAGAGCACATGGGAATCAGCATCAAGGGACAACATGAGTGACGTCAGGGAGCTCACCCCTGAGTTCTTTTACTTGCCAGAGTTCCTAACCAATGCAAATCACTTTGAACTTGGTAAGTTCTAGAAGGGACATAAGTGTTCCTCCAGCATCCTACCAAAAGGAAAGATCCAGATCTTATGTTGAGAGTTGGTCTCTGGACTATGTGGATGACTCTTTCTAACCATGACATCAATTTTTGTTCAAATAATACTGCAAGAATACAAGCTGCTGAAACTGAATTATGTCAGAAGAACCAAGTTTCCAGCCCAGGAAAAGAAGCAAGTAGTTCCTATTAATTTCTGGGCAAAAGAATTACATGTTTTGTCACACAAAAGTTGAGTTTTATATAACCAATCTAGTTGACTGCTTTTGAAAGTTTGGCCTGTATTATCAAATTTGTGTAACTATTGAAAATGTATTCTTCTTCTGGAGATGTGTCAGTTGTTAAATGGTGTTGGTGAAAGGTGGTTTTGTTTTTTTTTTTTTAATCTGCATGAAATAACAAGGTGATTAGTTTCCAAATGTCCCCACTGTTCAAAGGTTCTGCACAACTCACATGAACTTGATACATTTTCCCTGTCCTCAAGCAGCATCACAGTCCCCTCTGAATGTACACTCTCTGTAGACCTTTCTGCGTCCATGATGAAGGCTCAGAGAGAATCCAGAAAAAACACTATTCAGAAATAGGCATGGCAGTTCTGGCTCACTTCACTTTACAGGACTTTCACACCATTTGCAATGCAAAGCTGGTTTCTTTAATAGACACTGGTTGGTTAACAATTAAGGCAGAGAAAAAATACCTGAAGAATCATCCTGAATTTGTGACAGCAAAGGCAACTTAACCCATTGAAATCTAGCTATAATTGTATTTAAGGTATCAGTGAAATAAGCCATGGTAAAGATAATAAGGTTTATATTTCTATATAAGAATAAGAAAAAAAAAAACTGTTAGAAGTTTGTTGAAGGATAAGAAAGAATTAGGGTAGTTTCCTCCTGAGAGGAGGCCAAGAAACAAAGCCTGGCTGAAATCAAGATACAAGAATGGAGTGTGGGGACCCAAAGGGCACCAGAATCTTGCCAGTAGAGAGAAAATATACAGGAAGATTTTAAAATAGACAAAGCCAAGAACCTGAATCTGTTAGCTGCTAAATTGTATGGAAACTTGTGGTCCCAGAGCTGAACCCCAATTTAGATTTGCTTTCATCCAGTTGCACAACACTGTGCTCTGAATTAAGAACATATGCTCACCTTCTGAAAGGAATCAGGTTGCAAAGGACTTGAGAACAAAATCCCTCTCAGTGGCTGCTTTGGTCAGAATATTTGGCAGTAAGACCTGCAGGATTATGTATAAAAAGAAAGTTGTGCAAACACATTTGTCTTGTCTGCGTTTGCATTCTGTACTAAAATGGCTTGTGCTGAGGACATGAATATTTTTACTGTGTTAGTGACAATTACTAGAACATCTTCTCACTGCTTTATCACTGGATCAGAAATCCCAGAACACCAGTTCTTCAGTCTTCTATGGCACTAAATTTGATGCTTTTTAAGTTTAAATTAACGAAATTTAAATTTCACTAATCTGAAACTGCATGTGGGAGAATCACCTCAATTTCCTTTCACTTCAGTATTTTAGTAAAGTTGTTCCTATTTTCAATGTGTCTGATTCTTATTTTGGGTTCTTCCTTTGTAATTCCTGCAGGCTGCATGCAGGATGGAACAGTGCTGGGAGATGTGCAGCTTCCTCCTTGGGCAGATGGGGACCCCCATAAATTCATTTTTCTGCACAGACAGGTCAGTGAATATAAAGATTTGTCACAAAATGCTGTCTGGGTTCCACTGAAAATGAAGCTCTGAAGGCCAAAGTCACAAAAGAAAATGTTGGATCCAAATGCATCCTGCCTTTGTGAAGTTTGTGTTGGTTCTGAACTTTGCACGTCTGTTTCTCTGCCTAAAAATTTACCTTCAGACCAGACGTGGATTACATGTAGGTTTGAGGCATGAACATAGCCACAAGTGTAAGAGAATATATAATGCACAGGAATTTATATGCATGCAGTTCCATGTTGCTAACAAACTGTGTGTTTATTATTATTTATTTCCTTCTCTGAGTCATGCCAGAACTAAAGGTTCTTTTTTATTTTGGGGGGTTGGGATGGGGGAAACCTAATGTAATTCACTGTCCTTAATGGAGTCAGCCTTGGCAATTTGAAAGCAAATAGCTCTAAGGTCCTGAGACTTACTGCAATTAGTGCTATCTATTAATAGTTAGAAAGTCTTCCATGTGATGTCACCTGCTACATAAAAGTGAATGCAAGTGCAATTCTGTATGAAGATTGTTGCATTGAACTCAGACTTTGCAGCATAATATCTTGGTGCAAGTCTCTCTAGTTCTCCTGCATTGCCCCATCAGATTTCTAAGGGTGAGCTGCGTGTGTGAGTGCACACAGACTGTTGCTGTGTACAGCTGTGATGAATTTGTTAACATTGGTGGGGCTAAACAAACAGCCCGTGATTTTCAAGGCATTACATTATCCTGGTTTGTCACGTTACTTCAGTTTTTGCCCCATGGGCTCTTCTCACCTCTGCTCCATAGGTCCTGCCCTTGGGATTTCAACTTTCTCTCTTGATAACCACTTTGTAGGTTATTATATCCAAACCTGGGCATACAACCATCTTTTCTATTTTGGTATCTCCAAATAAGCATCTCTTCAGCTGACCTCTCCAAGTGCTAGTTCAAATCCTCTGACCTCCTTACTACCCTAACTACTACTTCTTTTCAACAAAACCAAGGTCATACTCACATTTTGTAAATACTTTTCTTCACTTATCTTCATTAGTAGCAACAACAATGTTCCAACTAAGTTACCATTACTTTCATAGAATCATAAAACGGTTTGGGTTGGAAAGGACCTTAAAGATCTCCTAGTTCCAGCCCATCTGCAGTGGACAAGGACACCTTTCACTAGATGAGGTTGCTCAAAGCCCCATCCAACCTGACCTTGAATATTTTCAGGAATGGGGCATCCTCAACTTTCTCTGGGCAACATGTTCTAAATTCTAAGCACTCTCACAGCAGGCAATCCCTTCCTAATATCTAATGTAAATCTACCCTCTCTGTTTAAAGGAATTCCCCTTTTTCCTGTCACTACATTCCCTTGTGAAAAGCTCCTCTCTGGCTTTCTTGTAGGCCTCCCCTTAGGTACTGCAAGGTTCCTGGTGCCACAAACTCTTTAGCTTTTGAATGACTGAGTATGAGAGAGAGCCAGTTCAACTCTGGTTTCATTCACACATGCTCAGGTTTCTCCAGTGGGTGAACATGGATATGATCTGAGCCTGCACTTGCTTACATTTTTTTGTGCAATAATCCTGCCTCTGTTTTTTTGGTGGGTTTTTTTTGTTTGTTTGGTTTGGTTTGGTTTTTTTTGTTTTTTTTTAATGACTGTTGCTTATATAGTGTGACTGTTGATTATGCAGTGAGATATTTCATCATTTCATTTAGGAGATTAAGAGGCTCTCTTTAGTTTCTATTTTGAATTTATGACCTGAACTCTTCACTTAGAATCTGTGTCAGAAGTATAATGCTAAAAAATATTTAAAGGAAGTTAAATTTCTAAATTTCTTGCTGCTTTACCTATTTTGAAATGGATAACTCTTGTTATGGATAACCTACTAAAAATTTTGTCTTCAATCATTTTGAAAATGCAGTTACCTACAGGGGTTTTTTTGCTAAAGAACTGAAATGGAGATTAAAAGCTGTGTTCAGAATGTGTCACTTCCTGTACATACACAGTAATAGGTCTGAGACAGACCTCAGTAATAGGTAACTGAGACAGACATCTCTGAAGCTGTGTAGAGAGTGACTTAGAGGCTCAGAGCTCTGTTCACACCGAAAGCTGATGGAAGGGAAGAGAGATCTGAGCTTTTGTCAGTGCCCATAACCACAGTTACTAGGAGGAAGGAGATCCTCATCTAAGTTTTGTTTGCACTGTAGATATGCTGCTGGAAGTGCAGCCCTTGCTAAAGTGAAGAATTGAGTCCAGTGAATGCCCTTGCCAATTGGTTTTGGCCATTGAGGTCAAATATGCAACAGCTCCCACATATTCCTCAGTGGCTCCATGGAAGGCATGGAGGTTTTGGGGCTGTCTGGTTCCTTTTGCTGCTCTGTCTTGTGGTCTTTCCAAGGTGCTCAATCTCTGTTTTCCAGTTCCCCAAATAAGGGAAAGGCAACACTGTCCTTCCCTACCAGCAATGCTTCATAACTGTATGACTGAAAGATGCTGCAATTTTACACTGATGCTTTTAAAATAAAAGCACAGGGAGACATCCTGTCTATTCTATTTTGGTTGTTTGGAGTGTAAGCTGCTGAGCTCCTTACTGCTTGTGTAATGGTGAACAATTCAAAGGCACTTGGATGAAATGGAGAAATCTGCTTTTGCCTTGTGCTTTAGAGTAATGGTGCACTTTGGAAATCAAACTGCAGTCATCACTGCGTAGCATGGGTTTGGTGTCACTGTAGAATGATCTCAGATTGTGTGAACTAGATTTGTTTTGGATGAAATGAAAGAAAAGCACTCCAGTTGTGTGCTCCAGATGTTAGTAGCATTTTGCCAGCAGGAGCAATCTGGATTTAGTTGGAAGAAAAGCCCCCAGAGTGCATTTAATGTGGATACTGGGTGTTCTCTTCCATTTGTCTACAGAACTGCTTCCACTGGGCTGTACTATTTAATAACATTGGCACAGCTGATAAATTAATTTAAGTCTCAAATAGGAACAGCTTAGCAAATGAAAGATCATGTTTATAGACTTGTGTTAATAATTTGCCAGTCCTCCTGAACAGATTTCCTGTACAGTCACTGCAATATTGTCTCTTCAACCATAGTTGATACTAGATACTACACAGGGGAATGCAAGAAATATTAATTAACCTGTCTGGGAGACTTTGCCTAACCCTGAATTGAAGAGTCAGAGATCTTGAATTCTGAAACATGAGGGTTTCTGTCTCCTCTGATGATATCCACAAGGCTGGAGGTACTAATTACTGGTATTGTGGCCATTTTTCAGAGGCTTCACAATGAGTTTGGTGCATAAAACAGATTGAGGTTGACACTGTTCTGAGGTTTGACAACTGCTTTCAACAATATGAAAGCAAATAATTGTTCTTGACATAAAACTCTGAACAGCTTCCTTTTCATGCTTAATAAGTTAGGAATCTAGTCCACTAAATAAATGTATTTACTTCCTCCCTAAACCACAAGTTCTCCCTCCTTGGCTGGGCTTGCCATAGTGCTCAGTGAAATTCTGAGAGGCTGCACAGTTACAGCCTTGTTAGTTGCTTTGTTTTGCTTTGGCAGGAATGCCAGTCAAAATTTACAGTTTGTAATTCATGGACTAACTGCTTTTATTAATGAGTTCTGAGTCTGTTCAGGGACAGATTGTACACTGTGGTTGTGCTGTGAGCTGCCCTGTGATCGTTATAGCTGTGGGCACGGTCATTTACACCAGCTGCACTGGGCAACTGCCTGCTCTGTGAAATGAGCCATTGTTCTCGATCCCATTAGTTTGTTTATTTCTGCTGTGCTTTGGGTGGGCTGGTCTGCTTGGAAGACCTTTCACTGAACATCAGGGATTACTCAGTCAAATGATTCGGAGATAGGAAAGTGCTTTTAATAACACTTGACACTGCTGCTTGAGTCATTGGGCAAGGCTGTCTGGGAACACACAAAAGTTTGGTGAGGCAGGTGATGGCAGGAGCAGTAGTATTTAGTGAAGCCTCACGGGTAAGACTGGCTAACCTGGTGCTGGGCACAGGTTCAGCTTGAACTTGTGTCCCCTGCTTATGAACTTGGTGTCTGGGTCTTCCAAGATCAAGTTTTCCTCTATGGTTGCATTGAGCTCTCTATGGAGCTCACATTTACATGGATATATTACCTTGTAGCATCTCTTCCAGTCTTCTTCAGTAGTAATTGTTTATTCTGGTCCTGTTAATCCATCTGCCAATCACTGTGGGTGCCAAGATCTGTGGAATGCTTTCATTTTGCTTTGTGGAACCTACCTGTGTTGCCTCTGAGGATATTGGTCCTGGTGTCTGTTAAGTCAAACATGTGGCACCCTGTCCTTCTGTTTCCTGTGGGGGTCCAATTTAGTCTCAGTGTTTTATGATATTGTGCTGAGAATGGTGATACTGGAGAAACTGAAAGTGTGATGACTTGCAGAGAATTTGTCTCCAGCAAGGATTGGAAAGCAGCAATGCATGTGTAATGGATACAGTCTGGCAAATTAAGTCATTTTGTTTTGGTTCCAGGCACTGGAAAGTGACTATGTCAGTGCCCACCTTCATCGCTGGATAGACCTTATTTTTGGCCACAAGCAGCATGGCTCAGCTGCAGTGGAGGCAGTTAACACCTACCACCCTTACTTCTATGGAGACAAGATGGACCTCAACAACATTAAAGATCCTCTGATTAAGGGCACTATCCTGGGATTTATCAGCAACTTTGGACAGATACCAAAGCAGGTACCACTTTATCATGAGAGTAGAGAACATAATCTATCTTGATTTTACAGTATTTTTACCAGAAACCAGTAATAGTAACTTAAATCAGAAACACCATCTGAGGTAAATTTGATGAAGGACGAGCTGTAGGCTTTTCCAGACTGTGTACTACATCAGTATGCACCCCCACTTTGTAGCCATCTAACACACTTCCTGTTGTGTCCCATACAGCTGCAGCATCAGCTCTGGGTTCTGCTCCTTCAGTATTGTCACACAAGTATTCACTAGTCTGGGAATGGGTATAGTCAACTAAAATCCAGCTCAAAGTCTCACCTGTGTTTTCTTTTTTGTACAGAATTGTTTGGATCAGCTTTCTGTCTCTCTGAGGGAGGGATGTAGTCTGATGAAAATGTAGTATGAGTAAGATTTTATTTTAATTAAGAGGTTCGGTGGTCCTGGAGTCTGTGATTAAGGATTTAAGCAGGTGTTTCTCCTGCATGGTATTGCAAATAGAGATTTATTTTTCAATGACATTCCTTTGTTCTAGCTCTTCACAAAACCACATCCACCCAGGAATGCTCAAGGGAAAAGTTCAGCAGGAAGAGAGACTGTGCTGTTCCTTCACTCAAGTGGAATTCTTCCTCCTTTTGTGAGCAGTCTGCAAAATCTGAAGCTCTCACCAGTTACCATAAAAGGTGCTGCAGGGGCTGTATTCCATTTTCTGAGCAAACAAGTACACAATTTTTGGATAGGATTAATCTGGATTTTCAAGATCACAAAAGTAGTCTCACAGCTTTGTATGGGTTGGTTCAATCAAGATCCCTCCTACCAATTGTGATTTTTGTATCCTTATATTAGGAGTGGGCACTGAAAACTTCTTCAAACTTCTATTGTAGAGTTTGGAACAATTTTTTTTTAAGTCATCCTCTCCATGTGCATTTTTGCTGTCCACTGGAGAGGAGTGTTTCCACTATTGTGTGTGGAATCTCAGTTTCAGAGTGGATTTCTGTCTGTGGGCCTGGCCACAGCGCTGAGCCCAGATGTGAGACTTGCCAGCCTCACCACACAAGCTGTGCAAGGAGAAAAGTTAACATAGGTGCTCTAAACCCAACAGAATTAAATATTTTCTCTGTCTTGCCAGACTATCCCAAGGGAGCTATTGGGCACATTGTTCATACAGAGAAAGGCATTCTGGCTGTCGAAAAAAATAAGATTTTGATTCCTCCTCTTTGGAGTAAAACATTCTGCTGGGGATTTGAGGACTTCACCTGCTGCTTTGGCACCTATGGATCTGAGAAGGTAAATAAGAAAAACTCTAAGAATTCAATAAATTAGTTATATGTTGTGGTCTTTGACTGGTTTGGACACACATTTCAGAGGCTGTTGGGGAGTTGATTTCAGAGGATGCTGTACAGGACTTTCTCACAGTCAACCTTCCTGAGGAATCTCAAGCTGGATATCCAAGATAGTGTAAAATGATTTTAAACTGCTCAAAAACATGGCATTTGCCTCTGAATTATCTCAAGTATTCCATCCAGTGATTGTGTTGTCCATAGGTCATAAGGACAACACAAGGTCTCCTGGTCACTGATTAGAAATTTCATTGTGCAGAAATTTCTGCTGGAATTAAGACAGAACCATCTGTCAATTCCCCTCTGGCTCCAGCATAGCCCAGTGCATTCATTCAAAATAATGAAGTTAATAGTCTTAATTCTTTGCTGTTGAAAATAAATGGTCTATATCATCACATGGCTTGTTAGGACACTTGACAGATCTAGTTTCTTCCTCTGCCATAAATACACTTATTTTTGAATGTATTTGGGACAATGCTACGCAAAGAATTCTGAGTTTGCTTAGTTACCAGAATAGCATAACATGTAATTCAGCAAGATACTGACTTGGATATTTGTGCAAGTGTCATTCATTATGTTTTCACAGACATACCCAAAGTCAATGGAAATGAAAAAGCCATGAGATATATTTTAATTTCTGCACCCTGTCTAATAAAATCAGTGCTGAGCAGTTCATAGTATTGCTGCAGGCATCAATTATTCAGTTTTTCACTTAAAACTCAGGGTGATGCTGAGCATAGTGAGTATGATTACACAGTCATTGGGAGTCCAACTTGAGTTTTCTCTGGGTCAGCAGTGCCAGTGGACATGAGCTTATAAGAAACTTTGGTCCTTGTTGTAATCAGGTAAAGGTTTGTTCTGTCTGTGGCAGGGGTTTTGTAGCTGTGCCATCCAACTCCGCCAGAATCATTGGCACCAGAGCGCTGTCCCAGTTGTGTGGGGGAGAGCGAATGCAGAATGTGCAGGAGGACGCTTGTGCAGTGATTGTAGCAGTGTGTAATAGATCTGACACTGCTTTAGACTGATTTGGGTGCTGCTAACAGAGCACAGAATGGAATTTAGTGCTTTGTCTTTTGGCTTTTCAATCCAAATAAGGGAGGGTTTGAGGACCTGGCAGTAACTCTGTTGGCAGTGGTCATCACAGCCTGAGACTTCTTTTTAATCTACCTGGAATGTTTGTCTTCTTTTACAATATGGTTGGCAGAATGAGCTTTCCTGAAGTTGTGTAGGAAGTGTGGCACAAAAGGAGTTGGGACCCAGATCTCCTAGGACATGAGATACTGAGCTTTGTTCAGCATTCCTGTTTGGTCCCTGGAAGGTGGCACAGCTGCATGCAGCCATAGCCTGTGCAGGTCCATATGTTCACAGCTGTGCTCACACAGAGACTGGTTATGATGAGCTTTTCTTTCTTAGATTTAAAATATGGAGGGTCAGTTTTGAAAATTGAATCTGTCATTTGGTAATAATAAATACATAGTATCACCCGATGAGAATTTGACTTAAAGGTGCTTTTTTGTACAGAATGTGACTACATTTGAGTGCATGGCAGACTGGGGAAAGTGCCTCTGTGCAGTGTGTCCTTCAGCAACTACCATCATCACATCTGGAACAAGCTCAGTTGTGTGTGTCTGGGAATTCTCCCTGGTCAAGGACAAAGTGAAATGGCTAAAACTGAGACAGGTAAGTACTGTGGCTTTTCTGCTATAGAAACTTGATGAAACCCAGTAGATAAGGTTTTTTTCTCTCAGATGATTGTCAGAAGAAGCACCTTTGTTGAATAAAAAGGCAGGAAAAAAAAACAATAATTAACAGTGTCAGTGACAGGAGGAAGGAGCTGATAATATGCCTTATACAAACAGCTCATAGCTATGAGTGCCACTTGGTGGATTTTTTCCCTTTAGTAGCATTTTCAAAGTTCATAATCATAAAAGAAATAATGAAGATAAGGCATATTTTCGTCTCTTGAAGTGCAGCCCTTGGGTTATTTTCAAAAACAAGTATCATCTGGAGATGCTTATAATTTGTTCTGAGCTGCTACAGCAATGGACAGGATCTCTAAAACATCCCACAAACTTAGCTGGTGGAGATGAAGGCTCAGCCAGGCAAAGATCTTGATTCTTTTTTCTCAGCTTGAATTCAGAACATAAAATGTTTATCTGTCACCCTGTGAGGGAGAGATGCATCCAATAAGAATGCTATAGTTTTTGTCCTCATTATCTAAAACCTTGAAGTGGTCTGATCAACCTTGTTGATTTAGAGTTCATCTATAGTCACCAGGCTGTATACATGTTATTTCATTTACAAAACTGAATTCTCATATAAGATTTGTGTGGTTCAGCTATGGTGAGTTCTCAGCTTTACAAGTAAAACTAGAATACACTACTATCTTATCTGGAAGGTAGCATGGGGCCCTTCTTCCCTAAAGAAATTAAGATACTCTTGATTTAAAAACTCTGCTATTTTTAGGCAGACAAAAGGTTCATTGATCACCAAGGTTCCAAAGTGTTAGAAGCTTCTTCTGTTTGTTTGTTCTGGAGGGGTATTCAGATGATTTTTCAGTGCTCTTCCTACATTAAGCCAAAACATATTTTATTTGTCGTTAAATGAAGTGAAAACTTCATTGTCTGCTGTAATGCCAGAGAAGTATTTAGATCTTCATTTATCAGAAATTCCTGTTGGAATTTGTGTTGAAATTAGTGGGGGAAACTGTTTTAGAGCAGCCTCTCTTTTGAGGTTTATGGTGTTTAATGCTGTACAAAGAAATATGAGACAAGATCTAATGACCTTTTAATCCAGCTAGTTATTATTCTAAAGGAGGACATGAACATAGAAATGGAAGAAATAGCAGTAGAGAAAAGAATAAGCAATAATTTTCATCAGCATCTAAACAATACCAGTTAGGGGATCAGTCTGAGTTTCAGGCAACCAAAGAAGGCTGTCTTTTATCTGGATTATAATGTCTTTCTCTTTAACAATCTAAAATCAGCTTTGCTGATGTGTTCCACTGTGATTAATTTGGTATTATCCAAAATCCACAAAGTGGTATGAGATCATGCAATGACAGATTTTGTATTTTTTCTTTACTTTGCCAGCAGAGGTTTTTTTTTCCTTTTTATGACTGTCTGGACTGGATGTAAACTTGAACTATGGTTCTAAATGTCTTCCAGTGAATTACTTTCTGCTTTCCTGTAATTCACTGTTTCATGGTGGCTGCTTTTTCTGCTGAACAAAAAAAAAAAATTCCTGAGAGAGTGAGCTTTGCTTAAGAACAGCTTATGTGCTATAAAGTGGAAGCTATTCACTTACCAGCTGTCTCATGGGACTGACACATTCTGGTTTGGAATGTAGTAAAGTACAGAAACTATATTTCTGCAGAAAAAGTAGCTTTTGCCTCTCTAGTGGGATCTGCTTCCACAGTTTTGTGGAACACTAAAGATTGAGCATAATTGCCTCAGTATTGATCCATGCAATTTACTGGCACAGGGATCTGTGTGATCCAGTGGCCAGAATTTCTGGGCCAAACAAAACACTTGAGCAAGGTGTGCTCTTTGCCTCACAGACCTCTCAGGAAGGTGTGGAGCATATCTGTAGTGTGTCTGTGTCCTTGTCAGCCAGTTAAGTTGAATGGTCAAACTTGGTTTAAGCTTTCATGGACTAAACATCCTTGCAATGAAGCTGGCTTTCTTTTTTGTCTTTTGATATTTGTTAAAATACCTTGGAGATAGGCCTTGAGATTTTTATGCAAATATGCTCAGGTTGTTTCCCATTGAGGAAAAATCTGCCAGTCTTTGCAGAATGATAATGAAAAGATGTAGGGAGTCAAAAGCATGAGACTTTTTTTCATGAATGTGCATTGAGATTGCTGGGTTGAAGATGATACTGTAATTGTGTGCAGGTCTATCCATCTCTTCCACACTCAGCTTGTATTTAAATTGTTTCACTGCCAAGTAAGATCTTCATGGGTTAAAATAAAAGAGAAAAAATGTTTTACTGAAACTTGTGCAGGAGCTTAGCTTGGCTTGATTTGGCAGTTTGGATGCTTTCACACAGGATATGTTTGCTTTTATGCTTTGGAGAAAGGAGAGGAAATTTTGAGCCCGTGAACCAGCCTTGTCCCAGCCTTTTTGCAGCAGTCTTGTACGGTTCTCAAGTGTAGGCACTTGATTATGCCCAGTCCTTTGTAAAAACATGTTCCACAGCCAGTCCAAAGCTATCACTGAGCCCTTTTTCCCATGTTTAGGTGAGAGTGTTTCTGACTTCTGAAAACCACAGTTAGAGACCTAATTTTGTGCCAGTATTTATAGCTGACAGTTCTTGTGAATGGAATACATCTCAAGCTGAAAGTCATCCCTCACAGTTGTGGGTCACCTTCAGTCATACAGAGCCTGCTGCAGCCCAGCTTCTTCACCAGTGGATTAAAGTTTGATTGCTGTTGTCCTGGTGACCTTGGCAAGTGGCAGCACATGTTAGCCAGCAAGAGTTCAGTCTCATACTCACGTGCTGGGAAAGAGTGCGAGGTGTGTCCAGAGCTGAACCGAGACAGAATCTAGGAATGTGCTAATAATGTCATAAAAAGAAAGCCAGCAAGCAATAGGCATTTCCTTTGAAAACCAAAAAATAAAACTGGTGGGTCTGATTTTTCACAGTAAGGCAGCTAAAATCAAGCCCTGAAAGGCTTTTTAGGAAAGCTGTTAAGGACTTTTTCTCTGTTGCCCTACAGGTTTTACTGTCATTTACTGTGGTTATGTAGCAAAAGTCTACACTGCTGTCACTTGAGAATGCTGAATAAAACAACTTTTAGCAGCATACTTCAATCCATGCCTTCTATCTGTGCTGTTAAATTGCCTAAAGCATGTTTCTTTTTTAAATAAACTGTTTAAATAAAGCTAAGTTTAACTGAGCACGCCTTATGTCTCTGAACCTATAAAAACAACAACAACAAAAAGAATGTTGTGTAAAGATGAAAGTGAAAGGAATTCCTACATGGTTTTAAAGCAAGAATTCTCCATAAATGCTGTTTCTCCTCTTAACCAATATTAGAAATGTACTAGTACTTGTTCAGATACACAGAAAGATAAGACTCAGAAGGTTACTGAATTGCATCTTGATGAATTGTATTTCAAAATGTTTTTTAAATATTGACAAATTTCCAAGCATAAATTTTAGTTAAAACTGCATGGACTGAAGTGAAAAATTACTTTTTTTTTTCTTGCTGAGCACAAAGCACTGTCTTAGAGTCTGAAGACTAGGCCAAGGGGCCTGAATCACTGTGTAATTTGGGCAAGTCATATAATCTCTTGGGCCCTCAGCTTTCTTCAACCATGAGTTGAGGACAAGGATGCTGTGCGGGAAATACCAAATCCTTTGGTATTTTCCCCCCATTCCCTCTTCAGTTCTCCAAAGAATGACTAGGTTGCTTGTTCTTACTAAGCAAATGCAGTAGGACCGTGGTTCCCTAGTAAATCACCCTCCATCTGCTGCAGTCTGTTGGTTGGTTTTTCCCCACCAGGCTCTGTACGGACACACTCAGGCAGTGACCTGCCTTGCTGCATGTGTAACCTACAGCATCTTTGTGAGTGGCTCTGATGACAGAACCTGCATCATCTGGGACCTGAACCAGCTGACGTTCATAAAGCAGCTTCCTGCCCACGAGGAAAGCCTCCGTTCTGTTGCCATCAACAATTCAACAGTAAGATCTTCATTTATCATCTTTCTTCTGATGCATCCATGAACATTTCATGATAATGTAATGGGTGCTTTTCCCAACATAAAAACATCCTGAGAGTCTGATACATTGATTTTTTTTCTTTCTACTGAGATTGCTAATAGTGTCCTTAATGATGAGAGGAGAGCACTAAAAGCAACATCTTAGACTGAGTAGCTAAGTAGCTAAGAAGCATCTGTGGATAGATACATAGCAGGATTAAACAACTTTTAGTTTATGGAGCATGAAGTATTACCCTAGTACCTCCTGGATTTGGCTCACCCATAACCTTGTTGCCCTTGTTATTTCATTAATTTCTCCTGACATTCATGCAGCAGAGTCACATCTGAGCTGCACATTCATGCAGCTGAGACACGTTAGACTGCAGTCTACCAACTCAGGTGACAACTGCCATACACCTTTGCAGTGATAGTGTTGGCCTTTTCCTTTCCTTTCTACTCCCAGGTGCAGGGAGAACTCCTGGTAGCAGTGGGTATAAATCTGTTGAGGTCTCTGCCTGGCTAGAATTGCATGCATGTTGATAGAAAAATATTCTGTGTTGGATTTTACTGTAAACACTCTGGGTGAGATTTTTTTCTCCCAACCTTTTACCTCCCAAAAATGTTGCTTTCATATTTGTTTGGGTTTTTTTGTTTGTTGGTTTTCTGCTGAATTTTTGGTTTTTGGGTTTTTTTTTTTTTTTGGTTTGGTTTTTTTTTGTTTTTTTTTTTTTTTTTGTTGTTGTTGTTGTTTTTGGGGTTTTTTGTTTGTTTGTTATTTTTTTCTCTCTGCTAATATAGTAGAACAGGGTTTCAGCTGCTAGACAATTCAAGGTTGAATCCAGTCCGGGGTAGTGTACAAAAGCAAAATTGAGGTCATAGGAGTAAGAAACCAGGCACATATTCTCTACTTGGTCTGTGCCAAACAGTCATCTCCTATCAGAGCTTTATTAACCATGCAGTCTGATGGCAGCAATTTGAGGGTGGGAATTAAGTTGTCTGTTCAGTGCCAGCTCAGCTCCCAGTCCTAGCAGTCCTGGATAGTGTGAAGTGGCCAGTGGCTCAGCAGGCCAGTTCAGAGTATCTTGGTGGTCCCTTATGAAGTGAGCTGAAGCAGTGCCAAGCATTCAGAAATGAAGGGGAGGGCTGGCACAGAGCTGCTCGAGATCCCAAGGGGACAGAGTTCTCTCCGTTCTGCACCGGCCAGTACAGCAGCCTCTGCAGGTATCTGCTCTCCTGGAACTGCCCAAAAATGAGGCAGTCTGTGCCAGGAACAGTCTGCTGACTGATCCAAATGACTGAGCTCCACTTTAGTGCAGTGCAAATGGTTAAGCTGTTTGGATAATAGTATATCAAAATGTTCACTTAATAGAGGAAAAACCTTAGAAAAGTATGACTGATGCTTCAAGAAAAAAAAAAAAATTGTCCATATCTTGTGGATGAAAAAATTCTTTTTGACATTAGCAAAACAGAATACTTAATTCTGAAATGTAATTTTTGTTTAAGTCTTCTCTATATATTTATGTAAAGCTACATGAAAATAGAAACAAAGTGTTTCCATTGTGCTACAGTGTTTTGATTGACACAAAATTGCATGATTGGTAGCAAGGGTTTTTTCTTGAAGAACTCAGAATAGTTCAAAGCAAAGTTTTGAAGAAAAAAAAACCCCACCAAAATAGTGAAATAAGAACCCTATACAGCTCTTCATTACATGTTTGTTGGAGTTGCTTGAGCATCTGGAAGTTCCATCTATAGATCCAAACCTCATGGTATTTGTGTAGCGTAGACACGAAATAAGAATTGTCCCAAAAAGTTCATAAACTAAGGAGAATTGTAAAAGCTTGCTGTAATTATTTCAGTTAGTTTTAAATCCCTGATCCAGACTTGAAAAGCACTGTAGATTATTGCCAAATGCCTGGACATCATGTACTCTCGTGCAGATAAGGTAGCTGAAATTTAATCTCTTGGATTATTGGCAGCTCTGTTTTGAACATGCTATCATTTTTTATCTCCAGAATTCTGCCCAGCACTGTGAAGAGCCCTGGTCCCAAATGAGGCAGGGGTGAAGTAAGCTGTTAGTTGACTTAAGCCAGATGCATGCTGCTAATTTAAGGGCACACTGTCCTTTCTCAGAATCAGGTGACTTTGCTGTTGAGATTCTATTTAGCTGATTCTTACCATGGACCAAGAGTAGAAAAGTCATGTCGAATTTCAATTAATAACTTGATCAAAATGCACTTTTGATTAGATCATTTACAATTGCAGCATTGGCTCTTGGTTCTTTGTGTTTCTCTAAGGACTTACCTGTGTATTTGCTCCTTATAAGCAGCCTCTGGTAAGGCTGGAGTGGAGGAGAGAGGTGCAGAGGATGTTTTCTGCCTCACAAGTGCAGGTCACTGGATGCAGAGCTGGTCACTGGTCAAATGCAGAACACGGTGTAGAAATGTGATGACACTGAGCTCCCTGTGAGGGGCAGAGGAGGATTGTGAAATCACCAAAGGCTTTGTAGCTAAGCAGGTGAACTCCACATCCTCGTTTCAGGGACTGTTTATTTGTAAATCTTATAAGAGCACTAGTTCTGGCCCAGAACGTGTGCTAGGCACTGCCTGTGCACAGCCCCCATAGCTGGGTCAGACTGTCAGTCTGCTTTTTTTACAAAAAGCCTGGATTTTATAGAAAACAGAAAGGGAACATTTCATTAAATATTTTCATTTAAAATGTGGGGGAAAAAAACCTTTTTTTACATTATCTTGCTAAATCTGAGACAGTTGCTTCAGGTTTATGTGATGTAAAAATGTCAGAATTTTTAATGAAAAAAGAAGTAATTTTTACTTTGTCTGGTTTATATATTCTGCCCAGTAGAAAAAACAATGGCCAGAATTTACATCAGGGCAGTTCAGCAATTTCTAATCAGAATTTAAAAGTTATGAGGAGCATGAGTGTAGGATGTTGAGACATTGCCTCTTGCTGTGTTACAGGGTGACATTGTCTCTTGTGCGGGATCTTACCTGTACCTGTGGACAGTCAATGGCCAGCTCCTCGCAAGCACCAGCACTGCCTGCAGCCCCACCTGCCACATCGTTTGCTGCTGCTTTGCTGAAGTGATGGACTGGGACACACGCAGCATCATCATCACAGGAAGCACAGATGGAGTGGTGAGGGTAGGTGGATGGGAGAGAGGAAAAGGAATCCTCATTCGTTGTAGACCAGAGGTAGAGATTTTTTATTTTAAATGGAAGGACAGAGCTGTTAAAAGCCCATGCCACTTTCTTAACAGTGCAGGAAAGAGCAGAAATGAAAATCAGAATAAAATATTGGCTTCCTATCAACTTTTATCCTCCTGACAAGAGGACTGCTTGCCATACAGGAAGAATTTTGAAAATGTGCTTTCCATTCTGGGATGATTCTGAAAGCAAAAATTCTATCACTCCTCAGAAACATTTGAATATGGTTTCTGAGGGTTCACAGCTCAGTATATTAAGACCTACTTTCTCATGAGTAGGAATTCACTGCTGATTCTGTCACCAGTGTGGTAGGTGAACTTCCTGAGTTACTGGGATTTCCAACAGTGTGTCAGCCTTGCAACCCCACCAGCTCCCTGCATATATTCTTCCAGTGTGACACCCTGCAGCACAGTGACAGAGAGGGAGACAACTGTGAAATCCTGCTGTTAGAAGCCCAATTCCCAACCCCTTGCTGGGAAGCAGGAGCTGAATCTTTTCCTCATTGTTACAATCCATGCTTTTTCCATTTTTACCCCCTCACTGGCACAGCTGTGGAAGACCAAATACAGCAACACCCCAGAGCAAGGTGCTGGACTGAGAGCGCAGAGCAGTGTGATGGAAGAGCCAGGCAGCACAGGTATGACCACAGCATGGGCTGGAACTGCAGGGGGGCCCAGTGCTGCAAGCCTTGCTTGGTGGTGAGGAGGAGGAGGGGGTGTGACACCATGGTGTGAAGGGGAGATGGTGTGGGCAACTGGTGCAGTCTTACTGTGACCAGCAACAGCGGTGGGTGGCAACTGCCCCACCCTGGTGACAGAGGGCACACCTGAGCCTGCCATCTCATGGGCACACCTGGATGAAGCTGAGGGCTTTTTCACAGGCTCCCCCGTGGGTTCTGTCAACTTCAGAAGACCTTTCTGCATGAACCTGTAAACCAATGGCTGGAAATAGTCCTGGCTCCAGAAAGGCCACTGCCTTGGCACTTCTGCTAATGGCCTGTACTAAAGTATCCTGGCATCACGTCAGAGGGGGCAGTGCCAGATCCTGCTCTGGCATGGGACAGAGAAGTTTGCTGTCTTTGCCACCTTAAAAGAAGCCAGAGGTCCTTCAGACTGGTGGGAGGCCAGCAGCAGGCCCTAGTGCTTGGAGCTGCTTATTCAAGGCTGTGTGCAGCTGAAGCTGATGCCCTGGAGTTCTCGCAGAGCTGAGGTTAATGAGATGGCAGGACTGTGGTGCTGACTGCAACTAAAAACAACTCAAGCTCACTTCTCTGTTCTAACAAATACTGGAGCTGAAACCTGTCAGAAAGCTTTAAAGGCGCATCCTAAATAGCACAGATTTCTTCTTTTCCCAGTGCTTTTTCTAAGAGAAAGGGACTGTGATGTTATTATGCATAATTTACTCCACTTATTTGCTGTGGTCCTCATTACAGACATTCTCTATTACTTCAATTTTAGGCACACAATTTGAGTAAATATAGAACTATAGATGTAACATCTGCAAAAAAAAAAAAAAAAGATATTATATAGTAATTGGGCATTACCACAGAGATCTTCAGAAATGCTGTTCATGGAACTTGGCATCAGCATTGCTTAAATTGTTATGTGAAAATATTTCCAATATGCCTCTGTATGTTTAATGGCCTAACCAGATGCTTCTCAAACATGTTGTCATGCCTCTGAGTAGCCAAAGCCAGATGCTTCTCGAAAAGGTGTAAGAACACCTGAGATGCCAGATGTGGGATAGTCTGGCTGTGGTAACTTCATATTTGTTTCTGTTCTCATCTCTAGTCAAAGACTGTTTTGTCAATAAGTCAAAGCAAAAGACTTAACATTCTTTCCAAAATCCCTGTGGTATTCTGTAGTCATTTTGTGGATTCTCTTTACCTATAGAAAAGTCTCATTTGATTTAAGAATTTCTGAAGTTCTTGTCTATAACTTCCCATGGCAGCTGTTTCCAGGCATAATTGTATATGGATGTTTTTGAACAGATTGATACTTTAGCTGTTTGTAAAATGAATATCTTAAGCAGTTTTCTAAATGAGGACTTAAAAGCCATCCATGGGAGCACAGCAGAACACTCTTGTTTGTGTTTTTTGTCCAAGAGGACTACAAAAGATTTGTGTCCACCCCACGTATCCAGTGATGTGTAGAGACAACACCTGTTTGCACATGAGCATAAGGCTGTGTGCTTTCAGATGGATACAGGAACAGCATTTTTTAATAAAGAATTGAAAGGTGTAATCAAAGCAGGGCCATACTCCCTTAACCTGTTCAGATGACTACAGAATTATTTTAAATGACCAAATATTCCCACATCTCATTCTGTGCATTAAAGAAAATAAAATTAATACAAAACACAGTCATTAGAAAGATCAGAGTAACTGTGATTGAGTTATGTTGTTAGGTGTGTGTATGTATGTGTGTGTATGTGAAATGTCCACAGCATTTAATTATTGGTTTCTGTTATGAGCAGATTTAGATAAGTTGATAATACCAGGGCTTTATGTAATTTCTTTTTACTAGGCAATTATAGGCTGTATTATATCCTGGCAGCAAAGTATTGTGGGGCATCTTATTAAGCACAGAGCCAGTGAAAACTGATGAACAATTTTGCTGAACTAGGCATGCAATTTAGAAAGCAATAATACACAAATCCAATTTAGCACACAATTGATACCGCCGCACGTCAGCACATGTAACTATCATAGCCACAAATTAAATTGGGATGGGCCTATTTTGCAACAGCACAGGCCAAGATTAAATATATTTGTTCTCAACTTAACAACTTGCTGACCATAAATAATAACAATCTCATCCGTGCTGCCCCCTAGACGCTTTCTAAATATTTATTTTTAAACCACACAACAGGTAACAAGTGTGGAAAACATCTTGTTCTCTGTCGGGAACTGAATCCCAGCGCTGCCCTGACTGGCAAGGCGAGCAGGACGAGCCCGGCGGTGACGGCACTGGCCGTGTCCAGGTAGGGTCATTGCCCAGCAGAGGGGCCCTGGGGCTGGGCTCCTGCTGTTCAGTCGGGTTGGAGCTTTTGAGAGCTCAGTCAGACCTCTTGCAGCCAAAAGCAGCCCCTCAAGGAGCTAGCCTGGCTAGGTGCATTAATGAATGATGTCAGGGGAGTCATTGGGTAGGCAGGAGACAAGCCAGGAGCAATAGCAAGTTTTGGCCTGAATAGTTCTAGAGCTTAGTAGCTGCTACGCCATCTCTGCAACACAGAAATAACTCCTATCTGAGGAGTTGTTGGAGATGCTACCTCCTTAAAATGTACACAGAGAGTTTTTGGCCAAAAGACAACATTGTTGTTCAACTCCTCTCAGTTTGCACAGGCAGCAGTATTTTAGTTTACTCAAGCTCCTCCCCCAGTCAACTGGCTGCAATATTTGTTATTGTCTCCTACTCCAGGATGTTTTAATGTACTGTAAAAAACTTACTGTCTCTTTTCCTGAAAGTGTTGAGATTTTGACAGTTGAGAAAATGTTCCTGCATTCTGCATGCTCAGCTTTACAGAAGTTAGTGTGATGTTGATGTGCATTGAAAGGGGGAACATTCAGGGTGAGGGTTACTTTCATTAGTGTTGGTGGCTCTGCATGCAGCAGAGATTTCATTGGCTGAAGCCAGGACATCGTGCTAACAAGTCTGAATTCTGAATCTGGACAGCAGATTATTTAACATCCATAGAATCTCAGAGAAGGGTGAGAGCTTCTGAACTGGTTAAGTTGTCCCCAATTCACCCACTGAACTCTAGAAAACTTTGGATCCAATTCTAAGCTCAATCTTTGAAGTCCCAAACTCTGAATACTCTCTAACATGGGTCTTCAATTTCAGCTTTAAAGACAATGTACACCCCTGGATATTGCATCCTCCTAATTGCTGCACATACAGGAAAAGCCTTGATCCTGTTTGTGTCTTCTTCTTAAACATGGTTTTCTTTGTCTTTTTCTCTCTTTCTCAAGAAATTCCTCCAAGCTCCTAGTTGGTGATGACTGGGGAAGACTCTACTGCTGGTCTGTGGATGGCTAGGAAGAAGCAGTCAAGATTTCTTGGTTTTTCAACCCTTTCGATGGAGAGAAAATTTATTCTTCAGAGCATAAGAGAAGCAGAGAAACTGGAAGCCTCTGGTTGGGGACTGAATCTTAAGGGAGTTGATGGGCCGACCCTGCAGTCAAACATAATTTAAATTAGACACTGGACCCCAAAGTTGTAAGAGAAACTGACAGATATGCACATAGACAATGAGATTTTTGTAGTGTTTGTCTTCAGAAAACTTTTGTATTTAAAATGTTATTTTAGATATTGAATTTGACATAAGACATTTTATTTCACAAATGTTGTTTAGCAAATAAAACTGCCTTGATTATGGCAAAGAGCAGTGTAGCTTAATAATAACCTATTGTATTTTTAATATCATGAGATAAAAAATACTCAGGCTTCAAACAAGCAAATGAGTATGTCTCAGTATTTTTGTTCTTCACTGACAGGAAGAATATTAATATCTCCATTCTTATTCTTCCCTTCTCCCTGACTTTGCATAAAAATGTATGCATGCCTTTTGAAAAGCTATTTTGTTTGCAAAGTACAGTTTGGAATTCCCAGCCTGACACTGGTGCCTTTATCCAGCCCCACTGTGAACATGTGTTATGGTGCAATGTTTCCCACCTCTGACTTTTTCTTTATAATAAGGCAGGCAAAATGTATGGAATCAGTGAGGAGAAAGATCTGACATGGCTGGTCAACATATTCATTAATTTTCCTTCTTTTCTGTCTTCTTTCTAACCTTATCCTTATACTCTCTGGAAGTTCAGTATATTAGACATGCTTCAGGATTTACCTCTACCATCTCCCTTTTGGGTAAAAGAGTACTTGTAGTAAATGAAGGCTGAGACTATAGTGTAATAAATTTAAGTGCCATTTGTGTCCCTAGTGGGGATGGAAAAACAGTGAAAAATCAGCCTCTTTAACATTTTAGCATAATTGAAAGGAGCTAAATTGATAACTCACTCTCCCTTCTGCTCCTCCTTGACCTGGTGAAGAGATTGAATACCTTACCTCACACACAGAAGGGCTGAGCAGCCACACAGGCAGAGCAGCGTCCTGAACACGCAGACTGCATTAGAGATGTGCCAGGAAGAACATGAAGGACACTATGGGCATGAAGGCTCTTCTGTTCATACCACCAAACACATCCTTGAGCTGACAGTTCCCTGATTTCCAGTGCACTGAGACTGGATAGCACAGCAGGAACGAAGCCCCACATGTGCTGCAGATGAGGATCTGCTGTATGCCAAAATCTTGGTGCTAGAGACTTGCTAGAACATTAGGAGGAATCTGGAGTAGAACACAGCTTTTTATCTGTCTTCTTTTAATTGCATGATTAACTTTCTTCCTCCTATAGGACACTGCTTAGCTAATGATTCTTCCTTTGAACTATGTTGCTGAATGAGCAAATCCTCCTGTAGCAAACAGCCTCCTTCCCTACAGAGTGCTGAGACATGTCCCCACCACAGCCCCCCGCCATGGTTTGGCCTGATCTCCATAGTGAGTGAGGTAATTGCCTGTGGAAAATGCAGTAATTAGATGTAAGCTCATGATGCAGGCATACAAGGAAGTCTGCATTGCATCTACACAGATAACCTGTCTGATCTTCCTTTCTGACCTCCACGTGCATGACTTGATGAATCAACTACTAATCTTCCTGTGCTCAGGGAAACATACACTGAACACAGGCCAAGACAGACCAATATTCAAATCAAAATATGGAGCAAAGGTGAATTCTGCCTGTCTTTATTTTTCCTGAGGACTGTGGAAAGGTCAATTGTCAACAAAACTATACTACTTTCTTCTTCCTTCTGCACGTTCCTTAGAAATAAGCTGAGATTTGGATACATGGACAGCAAGACTTGGATTCCTGTCAACTGCAAATACAGCTTTACTGAACCATGGTAAAGGTGATTAGGAGCTGTGAAAAAAGGTCACTACCTGTGTTTTCATTTACCTGGTAAGCATCTGGAATAGCTTGCAAATTGCCTCCTCCTTCAGCCTTTCCATGCAGCCTGTCTTTGCCAAGAGCAAATGCTCCCTGTTCTAGAGCTGGCAGTGGCACTCACGGGCAGCTGCATGAATGGCTCCAATACTCTAGACATCAACCTGGCTTTGTTTGGTATAAAAGGCCAGATGTAGGCTGGCCATGTGTGGATTTGACAGGCTCAGCTCCTTGTGCCTAACATCAGTTCTCTTAAATCTTCAATAGTTGCTTCAGCAACATCTGTTTTGAATCACAGAGAATGGGTCCAGAGTGTGCATGTGTGAATGGAAGTCAGCACGTTAAATGTTTTCCCAAGTCAAGTTTCTCCTCATCTTCACGGAGCTGTAATTTGGGAGAATATAAAAGGCAGATGAATAGAAGTGGATTGCAATTTTGTCCTGGTAAAAGTTCTCATTAGGAATGATTTGCTGTACAACAATGCTTGGTGGAAAAGGTTTTGGGTTCATCTCTAGCTTCAGAGAATTTTTCCCCAATGACATAAATCATGGGAAGAAACGCATACTGTCAGTACCAAAAGCATGACTCACATTGCAGAGTTAAGGCACAAATGTCAGCATGCTGCAGTTATCAGATTTTCTGGGCCTGATAGAGCCTGTGTGTGTGACAGGGGTAGAGTGCTACCAGGTCATTTTTCTACAGGTAAGACTCTGGGACAGGAAGTTTTTGCTCAAAATTTGTAATAAGTGGTTGAAGGATCATCTGAAATGAACCCTCTTGCAACCACCTGTTTTAATATTTGTTTTGATCTCCTGCATATTTGTAAATTGTGAATGTCCATGAAAATATCCAGGAAATTCCATCAGCTCTGGATGTGGAGGTGGCTTTGACTGATAAATAGAAAAGACTTGGTGGTAGGCCAGGGGCAGTAGTGCTGTGAACTGTGAATATCCTAATGTGACACATGCTTGGGATGTAGAGGTAGCAGACCTAGAATATGCTTGAAAAATGAAGTATAGCAATTCCATGGCAAATACTTTTAGCACAGCTGCGTTGTTACTGTAAGTGAAACTGTGTGAACATCAACAAAGTGTTATAATTATCTCAGAACCAACTTTTCCACAGGGTAAGTAGCTCAGGGTGAGAATTATCCTTAGAAGAAATCCAATGCTATTAGGATATGAAATGCAGAAATAATTTAAACTCTGCCCTATAGGGAAATGAAGAAGAGAAATGTGGAACAACCAAACCTTTGTGACTTTAAAAACTAGTTTAATCTAATTGAGTACCATAAACCCTAAAATGCCTTAATTACACTTATTTGGTTATTACACAGGCTATCTTGCTTCCTTTTTCATCAACAGAACTCTTATAAGTATTACACTGAGCATTAAGTAGAGTCTGATCTCTAACATTCTCTGGGCTAGTTAACACTCATGAGGCAATATTTGCCCGTACACTGCAAGGCCTTTGTATCCTCAAAGAAAGAGAATTTACTTGAACCTTTTTTTGAGAAATCTATGCAAGGCAATCTGTTATTCCCACAGGAAAATTTTCCCTGTAGTTGTCACTAAGTGCTACTCTTCCCAACTCAGGGATCAGTTGTTGCATTATTGGTGTCACTGTTCAGATGTGTGCATGCCAATTACTGTCATTGAAGTCAGCCAGGCTCCTGGGGGGGTGTGAAAGAGTACAGGCTGGTGTAATTCCTATGGAGGAATGCCAACACTCTCTATAATTTTTTTTCCCGACAGTTTGTCATCAGAGCTCTTCCCAAGCATCAGGAGGCTCATGAAAATTTGCCACATTAAATTTTTTTAAGGACTCATCTGAAAGGGCTCGCCCTTATTCTGTTCACTAGGATTAAGTGTCTTATGGAAATGTGGCACCCAGAACCAGGCAGCCTTCAGCAGTACATTGGAATATCAGTGATCATAATATTTGCTGTAATGAGTACTGGGCAAATGTAGCCCTTCTGATGGGGACAGGGGTGCCTCTGTCCAGCAATCACTTGATGTCTTTCATATTCAGGTGTTGCAACTCTGTGCTTGTGGAGACTTTGGTGTAGAGCAGTCATGGGGGTAACAGCAGCATGCGAACTTTCCTTGTTTATGTCAGAAATTGTCTCCTTGTTCAGTCTGGACACGAGGCTCTCAGGACTTTGTTTCTCCCTTGCACATATGTTCTCTGGCCAAGAGAAACAACAAATTCTCCTGTTCCCATATCTGCTCTAGTTTTGATGGGATGCTCTGCTCTCCTAAGGGGGAGCACATGAAGTAAACCACAGGGGTAGAGTGCTCTTTGGCCCCTCCAGTGCTCAGTCCGTTCCCTACCATCTCCTGGCTGAGGCATCTCCAGGAGAAGTGGTGGTAAGTTAAGTCTCCTCGGCCAATGCCCGTGTCTTTTACTCTGTATTTTATGGACACTGGACTAACCAAAATCAAATACAGTCACGGTGCAGCCATTTAAATTCCCACCTTTGACTGACACGGTTGCAGAGTACCAGATCTAGTAAGTACCAGATCTAGTAAGTACCAGATCTAGTAAGCGTCATCTTTGTGTGACGGTGGGACCGTGGATGTTGTAAACAAGGAATTCCAGTAATTATGGAATAACCAGAGCTGCTGCCAGACTATGAGATTATTTGGTAGGGAAGGCGAAATCCTGATTTCCTCCAAAGCCTTCATCTGCCTGGCAGGCTGGCTTCAGCCAGCATTTGTTGGCTGTTTTTGTGTCAGGACTCATTTACCACCTTGTTGTGTAGCAGCCTGTGATGTTCATGGGGAAGCTCAGGGCTCTTCAGAGCCTGATTATGAGCTGAATATATACTCCATATCTGGGCTGTATATTTACAGGCCCTTCCCTGTGCCAGTGCTGGGGCTGTGATAAGTGGGAGGAGGCCCACTAGAAATCTACTGAAGCAGGTCTAATTGAACCAAATAGACCAGCTCAGTAGAGTAGAAAATAGTCCTTATATATCTACCCGAAGAAGATAATGACCTTTTAAATAACAGAAGCAATTTTATTTCAATACCCCAATTACTCTGAACTCTCAAATGTCAAAGTGCCAAGCACTTTCAAAATAACTTAATTTAGACATTTATAGCACTTAGACACTGCTAGTTTCTTATCTAACTTAATTATGGGTTGTACAGGAAATTGCAAAGCATCCCAATTAGTGTTATTTTTTATAGTGATGCATAGGAGCGGCCTTTGCCATTTGCTGTAATCATGTGCATGGCAATTTACTAATTTTGGCTTCTGTGTTTGTTCTTCTTCTATCCTCTGGTTGTTTTTTGAGAGCATGCAAGGAGGAAGTAGAGGTGGAAGTGAGCATAGCTATGTTTGTCTGATGGATTTGAAGGGCATATTTTCCTCTGAGAGCAGAGAACAGTTGCAAAGCAGGACCATTTAAGATGAAGATGTGCCATGAAGAAAATAACAGCTGAATAGCAAAATTGTTTACCTTCCTCTGACCTGAGCATTTAGCCCGTAATTCTTGACTTTTCTTATGCTATGTCCACCTTGATATACAAAGGTCAGGTCACATCATTAGAGAAAGAAGAACATCATCTTCTAATTAATTACACATCTATAAGTATCAAAGCAACCCACTGCAAGTCTACAGAGAAGAAAATTTCACCAAGTAGAATATGCTTTAGTATGAGAAGTGCAGAATAAATGGATTTAACTCCTTCTAAGAAAACTTCAAGGCCAAATTAATCCCTGGCCTAACTCTCTGGCTTCAGCCCCACAGGACTAGTTCAAGGGAAAGATATGTGTAAAGCTGCCTAATGATTGCCTGAAACATCCCTTCATAGACAACACTGAGCAGTTTTCATTCTAGTTCCTATACACAGCAGGCAGAATCAGAGGTGGAGGAAATGGTGCAGCACCACTGAGCAGTATTCAGTGACTACTTGCTTTCATGGCAAGGGGAGAACATGCATCCAGTTACTGTTTGAAAGTGACAGCTATTGCCCATTCCCATGTGGGACATTTTTTTGTCCTGTATATTTTATGTGATGTCTTTGTTCCGTGCTGTGCCCCTCCACCTTCCTCGGTGTCAGGAGAGTTTGTCTTAGCAGTCAGAGAAGTTCCTGCAGGCTTCTTCATTCCTGAGGATAACCCAAAAGTATCAATGGCTAATTTCTCAAGGAAAGATGTGGGGTTGTGGGTCGTTATGTACTGCTGTTAATTGTGCCCACGGTGATGCCAGCCTGGAACAGGAAGGAAAAAACCCAGAGGTGTTCTTGTCTTGTCACAGCTCTGTGTACAAAGCCCTAAAGCACGCTTGTGTTCTCACCAAGTTTTTAATGAAGAGAACCCCACAATTACGTTGCAGTTATACTGAAACAAATAATTTGCTTGCAATTGCAGAGATAATGACATGCTGACCACACCTACCAATTAGAAAGTTCTAATAAAGAGTAATAAAACACCTTTTCCTTGGGCTGCAGATTCAACCCCCACACAGCCTGCGACACTAATATGATTTACTCCTATTTGCTGATGGAGGATTCCAGTAATAAAATTTAATGTGGAGGAACAAGGTGTATTTAACCAAAGCTGTAAACATATCTAATTCTATTTAAAGCTATAGGGTGCAGTACATTAATGTTTAACAATCTGATATTAAATTGGTGTGAAGCTAACAGAGCTGTATTTGTTAAGATTTCAGCACAAAGCCATCTTTTACCAATGAAAACAGGAGTAACCAAAATAGTGTGACTCAACAGACTCCAACTGCTGCTTAATAAGTTACTGAGAGTCTTCACAGAGTAAGGTACTAGAGTCTTCCTTCTTTTATGGCAGGAACTCCTGTCATAAAAGAACTGTGGGCCACCTTCAGCTCTGCTGCTGTTCTGCTAAAGCCAGAGAGAGTTAGGCCAGGGATTAACTTGGCCTTACAATTCCTCTTAAAAGGAGCTAAATCCATTTATTCTGCATTTCTCACACTAAAGCATATTACACTCAATGAAATTTTCTTCTCTGTAGTCTTTCAGTGGGCTGCTTTGACACTTACAGATGTGCAATTAATTGCAGCATGATATTTTCTCTGTCCCCAGTGACATGATCTGATATTATTAAATCTAGGTGGACATTGCATCAGATAATATATGGGAAATGTCTTCTTGGGAAGATGGGTGTTCTCCCAAGTAATATTTCTGGCCTTGTTTCACTCAGCTGGTCTGTTGCCTTTTGGGATTCTGCTGCTATGTGAAGTCAGTTCCAAACAGAAAACATTTTAAAAGCTGGAATTTTCTGCAGAAAGAAGAATTCAATTCCAAATACTGTGACTTTTGAAATGTTGTATAAGAGATAAACACATGTCCTTCAACCTAGGAAGCAATATCCCTCTCTAGGAAGCAATAAATCCTACAGAGACTAAGACAACAAATCTTACAAAAAAAGGTAATTTATTCAGTTCAATTAACTATTACTTTGGGAAATTAGATATCAAACATAAACAAGAATATATAGGATATTAATACATACAGAATGGTATTCATTAACATGCTGGGCATAAATATACAGTAGAGGATTCTTCTTAACAATGGGCACAATGGCCAGTTCTATGCAAAAGGAACGTTTGTAACCAAACCTGAAGTTTTCACAGCTAAGTGTTGAAATTATTAATGTGTTAGGATTTTACATTCCAAAGTAGCAACTAATAAATTCTACATTTCTCTAAGGCCTTTTGAACACCTGTATGCATTACAGATGTCCTCTCTGTATAGTCAGGATGCTCCAAAATTGATCCCTGAATGTTGAATCACTCATGAGCACCAATTTGGTTTTGGTCAATGAGCTGATTGCTGTTGTCACTGAAAGTCCAACACGTGATCAGAGAACAAGGAAAGATACCATGCCCTTTTGGTGTGTGATTAAATCGTGGAATAATGCAAAGGTGAAACAAACATCTTTTTTGACAGCTCACAGACGCAAACATTAAAAATGCAAAAAATTACTAACAAATCTATTGATGAAAGCTGGCCTTAGTTTGGAAAGAACTGTTTTGATGAAGGAATAGAATTGGAATTAGTACTGCACATAATGGTCAGCCTGATGAGCTTTTCTTAAATACCTTTTTATAGAAGAGATTTTATCCAATGTGGAAGAAGATGACTGCATTTTATATTTACAGATCCTGGCTAGACAATAGCAGATTATGTGTGCTGCCTAATCTCTACCACTGTTCAAAAAAGTTAAAAACCAGTTGATACAGACTCGCTTATTCTGGTGAACCCCTCCAAAAGGCAGTGATGTGCCCTGTCACATGGTTGCCCTTAGATGCCTGTCCCCACACTTGATTGTCCTGCCACTCTCCTCTCCTGCACTCCCATGCAGTAGCAGGAACAAGGGCAGGAGTGTTCCTGTGGTGATTCCCAGCTGTGCTCTGAGCCCTGGTGAGAGACTCTTCTACCACTGGTGAGAAACTGTTCTGGTGAGAAACTGTTCTACCACTAAAGGGGTGTGCCCTGTAAAGGAATAAGCAGCTTGGGCCATCTTAGTTACGACTCCAGAGCCCAGGGAGTGCTACTCCAAAATCCACATTAAATTCTGCTGAATGAGCAGCCTGTGATGGGGCTCCCCCACAGACCTGCAGAAGAGCTGGCATGGGCCAAGTATGGGCTCCCCATGACCTGATGGTGACCTAAAGAGCCAAAGCTTCTACATCTCCATGAACTGCACAGTTACTCAAGGGTTAAAGCTTCCCAAGAGCTGAAAGATGTTAGATATTTGAATTATCACTGAGCTTTGGGGAAATTCAGGCACTGAAGATACATAAGCTTGAAAACATCAGTCCAGCTATTCTTCATGACTGAAATGCCCAGGATGGCACAGAATAGCTCATTTTCCATGAATGTGTATCAAAGGAAAAGGAAGAATGCCTTCTCAGTTATCACGAGGTAAAGAAAGAGGAATGTTATTTTGTGTCCTGACATGAGGCTCACTTCCCTATCTCCTGAGCCCTGGTCTTTCCAAAGAAATACCTCCAAAGTCAGCAGGACTTTACAGAGTCTGTTCCATACTGAAGGAGAAGCTCTGTAATTTTATCCTCTAGGTCAGCAGCTCATTAGTGCAGGCTACAGGAGGAAACTTTTGCAGGTTTGGAAATACCAAACTAAACCAAGACCAAAAGCAGTGTCCTGGTTCTCTCAGTTTTTACTCACTGTCAAGTTTTTCCTATTCCCAATCAGAATTTTAAAAAATCAAATCCTGGGAGATATTCCCAAGATACAAATATTCTTCCTTAAATCATGGGGGTTTAGCTATAAATGCTTCTTTCAGATTATTTTGAAATAATTTATTTCAAACACCATACTAAAAATAACATAAGTTTTTAAAGACAATGTCATTTAGAAAGGGAATTTGAAAACACAGAGCATAAACCTTTTTAACTATTTCTGGAGAAGGGGAAAAGAAGTAGAAAAAGTAATTTTAGCTTTTCCTTGGCTGTAGCAAAAAGTCTCAGCTTTACTGGGTTGTTATTTTTGTGATGGGGCGAAATGCATTTAAAGTGGCCATTTTCCTGGTGAGTGGTCTTTTCCTTCAGTAGCAGGATGCTGGGCATGGATCCTGCTGTTAGTCCTCCTGAGGCTTGCTAAGATACTGATGTTGGCAGCTGGACTCACCACATCAGCATTGAAGAAGGAATAATGTTTAGTGTTAAAAATGCCCCAGGTGGAACTTCAGTCCATTTCCAACAGAGGTACAGAACACCACAAAGGGTATCTCTGGGATGTCACTTGTTGACCAGCTGCTTTTTCCATGATTACTTTCATCTACGTCATGTTTAAAAGTCTCATAGAAAAATAGAAGTGCATGAAAAGAAATAAAAAAAATAAGGACATTTGTATGATTTTTATAAATAAACAGCACAGCAAGAATTAAATAGAACACAGACAAAGGACATTTATACAGGCATGAACTATTACAGCTTGTTCTCCTCAAAGAGTATCTGTGCGTAGACTGTCATACTGGAAATGCCTTTGGCTTCCTGAATTGGCTTCATCAGTTCAAGTTCAGCATATGTTAAATTCTCTTCTGCGATTTTTGGCTGCAAAACAGAAACAGCAAATTCATTATAATGTCGTTACCACTGAATGTAGATATTTTATAACATTGGGTATAGTTCTTCTCCCACCCATTCTAATTCTACTATGTTGTTAATCAATTTACTCGGCATTAGAGATAGTTCATAGAAGATGAAATAAAAATAATATTAAAAATAGGAAACAGGGCTAAGTAGGATTTTCAGATTTACTTGTAATTTAACAGAATATTTCGACAATTCAAATATTACAGATTTGAAAGATGTATTTCAGCAAAATGTTCAGCCTCCTTAACACTAAATTTCCCAATTTTATTTATTGCAGATTTCACAATTTAAAAAATATATTCCAGATGTGCTTTCCAGCTGTAAACTTTGGACCAGTTACATCTCTAATCACAGCCACTCACAGAGCCTCTCAGTATATTTCTTAACAGAACCAAAAAATGTTAAAAATACACAGAAGGCAGAAAAAACTGGATAGAATTACTGCCATTCCAGTGGAATTTCACCACTTTTGCCAAGCTATAGATGAGTTCAGAGTTTAGAACAAAGGCCATACCACCAAAACTGTCTGCTGTATTACAATGATTGAATTCGACTTAAAACTATAAAATTTAGCCAAGGGAGATGGTCAATAAAATTTACTGAACAAATTTATCGTGCGTGGCAGAAGCTGCCTAATGCTATTGGCAGCTTCATCCAGACTCAGGTGGCTTACAGGAGGAAAATCTTGTATTGTACTCCTGTGTGCGTTTTGCTCACAGCTGGGAGTGGGTTGTTCATGTCTAATTCACCTCAGAAAATGAAGCAACAAATAAAAGAGTTGCTGTGGAATTGTGTGTGAGACCCTCAGTACTTGAAATGGATTTCAGTTCATCTGTAGAAGATTGAGGTTTATGCTCCCTGAAAATGGGTGGAGTTCTACAGCCCTATGCAAGTGAAGAACGGGAGAATTTGTTCTTTATCTTCTTGAGTACTGTGTTCTACTCAAGTAACTGGTGTCCTCGAGTTGAAGTGCAGAAGACAATTAAAAAACCAAAACATTTCAGCCATGCAAATTTTTGCAGTCACAAGAAGTAACCATGAAAAGTTTCCATCTCTCAGACTAAGGAATGGCAGTTGTAAACTTAAAACTGAATTTTTAAAGTTCATTAAGTTTCAAAGTTCATAAACCCAGATTTTCCACACAGTACTTAAATGTTAGGAAGAAATTGTAAATATTTGCCAAGGCCAAAAGTTTCACATTTTACTTATTGCTTATTTATTTCTGATTTAAGACAAACTATTCCTGTTTCCTTGAAATGTGTTTTAATAAGTATTGTATTGTCTTCTGCCTAAAAAGATAAGCATCTAATACCCTCTGAAATCAGTCCCTGTACCCCCCTGCTTCCTGTCCTTTGCACTGCTCTGTAATCCTCTCCTTTTGCCTTGACAGTTTCTCACACTCAGCATTTCAGTTTGTTTACATCAGGGTGAAAAAGTTTACACTTTTCCAACGTTAATTTGATCTTATTTCTTCCCTGCAGATCAGATCCTCAAAAATTTGTTCAGCTGCTGCTGCAAGTGGTGTCTCTGAAGTCAGTCAATCTGTGCAGTGTGAGTACCAGCCCTCTGCAGGGCTGGCACCTCTGCATTTCACTGGGCACACTGTCTTCCCTCCCTCCCTATTTCATCTCAACTCCTGGTCTCATTCACTATCAAATGCTCTGCTGTTGACAACTCAAAACATTTCCTGCTTTCACTGAATTCTCTGCTATAATGACAAAAGAATTCCTGTGGATCCAGACAGATCTTGACTTTAAAAGAAATCAAACACATATTTTCTTTGTTATTATATTAGGACTGAACTGAACCACAGTGTTTAGAAGGGCATCTCTCCTATCCTGGCCTTGGCTTAAAGACTTGAAAAAAATTCTTGGTCAACTGCTGTGATGCCTGAAAAATTTTTACATTACCTTCTTCTTTCTATCCTGAAAGTATTAGCCTCAGTTTCTAGGTGCTTCAATTGTTTTTTGCTTTTATGTTAAGTTAGAGATTCCTTTTGAGATTTCAAATGATATGTGCCTGTCTCTTCAGTTATGTAGTACAGAAGCTAAATACAGGAGTTATATTGAGGGTGGACACCACAATAACACCAACAAATGCTGAAGATTTTATGTTC
Source organism: Pyrgilauda ruficollis (assembly GCF_017590135.1). Classification (NCBI taxonomy): domain Eukaryota; kingdom Metazoa; phylum Chordata; class Aves; order Passeriformes; family Passeridae; genus Pyrgilauda; species Pyrgilauda ruficollis. The sequence goes on along the minus strand of NW_024513654.1, from coordinate 17,465,260 downwards.
AATGTATGACAATATATTGAGTTTCTGTTTGAAGGTATTGAGAATTTTACTACCAGCTTTAGAGTCACATCAGACCTTTAATGCATAATGATACATTGCATGTGAAAAGACTCCTAAAAATGAATCTGATAGAACTTTTGAAACAAAGCTGTTGGTCACTGCCAGAATAAAACTCTACATTTCCTAAGTCTGATGCAGACATCTGTTAAGGTAGAAATATTTTCATTGTTCTGTAGGAACCAGTTGTTCAGGACAAGCTAAATCTGTGTATGTTTTCCCCTTTGTTTAATCATATTTCTTGTTATGTTTCCATTTAGAAAATGCTGCATGTCCAAAAATAGCCACCCTAACGCCCAGCTCATGTAAATTTTAGAAGTAAGATTTATGAAATCATATTGTCCAGGTGTTTTATTATATTATCTCAAAATTGCATTGTTTTCCACTGTAGATTATCTCTTTATTCTTACCTTATTCTATTATGTTTGGATATGAAAAATAACACTAGATTCCCCAAAATAAGTCATTGGGCAGTAGTGGCTGATGTGTTGCTTTCATACATTTTTATGATGTTCCTATAGTAAACATAATTTAATAAAGCCAAAACACACTAAATAAATAATTGCATCTAGAAAAGCAATAAAACCAAATAAAATTAGTACTTTCATAAGTGGAAAAGGTACTTCAATTACTGCTACAAGCAACAGCACACCATAAAATGTGTAGAATAATTTCCCTTATGCATATTTCTAGTATGTAATAATTTGATTGAAAATATGAGGAAACACACAGGAGGTTCAAAATTGTGAAAGGTATACAGTTTTCAGCAAAAGATGTGTAATAACAGTGCATGGGAGCCAACAGCACTTTAAGTACCTGTGGTAGCCAGGTTTTTATTCCATACACTCTTCTGCACTTCATTTATCAACCACATGTTTAATTTAATTTACTGGTTTGTTTGTCCAAAACCAACTTTTTTGAGCAGACAGGGGAAAAAAAACCCTAATTCTACAATTTCTTCTCTCATTAGGATTGGATATTGTCTTGGCAGTGTTAACCTGGAACTGTACCACCACCTTCTTTCTGGAACAGTTGCATGACTTTAATAACTGGTGTTACAGGTGGGATGGAGGGTAGGGCAGAAGAGGAAGAGACAATGAATGACTGGGCATTCACCCTTCTCTTTCTGTCTTGAGTCTTCCTCTAGGAGGCCATTGGGATTTCTAGGGCTACAACATCCTTTTATAAAAAATTGCATCATTGTTCTAAAATAATATTGAAATTATTATTTCAAGTAGGATTCTATTCCAGTGTGGCATTCCTAGATACAGTATTTATCTTGTACATCTGTTTTCTCATCTTGGGATCATACACTTTGCCAAAATATAAATTAGGAAGAGTTATGATTTTCCAGTGTATCTTCTGGCAAATGCAAAATGATTCCTCTTCCAGTTTAATTTTAGTTTATTCCAGTCACAGGGCTTCCCATTGGCAACTATTCAAAAGGCTTCACTTACAGGAACATTTTTCTTATTAAGCAATCTGCAAGGTCTATCATGTGAATATGTAAAAGAAACTGAAGTATGTGTATATATAGTTTTGTTTTTATGGGGTTTGTCTAGTATATAAATGTGTTAGAAATTAACTAGAAGGGTTGGGGTTTTAATCATAATTATTCTGAATTTTATTTCATAATTACCAGGAATGTCAATTTCGCTCCTGCCAGGCTTAGCTAGCTTGTTTCTTTGCAGCCTCAAGGATGTTTACTGTGAGCAATGTCAGACTTGAAAGTTCTTGAAGTTTTAACTAAGACTACTCTCATCCAAATTTGTAATTAGGTATGAAGAAAACAAGCAAATAATAACCTCTCAAATTTAACTTCTCTGTAAAAACAACTGATGCCAACTTGCACTTAGAGACTGCTGCAATCTCACTGTTCCATGACCACACATGTTATCATGAAGATGACAAACAATGTGAATTTTTAGTTTACTATCAAAAATAAGCAGAAAAGGTCTGACTTCCCAGTTCATTTCAGTCTTAAATATTTTAAAGACTATTGCTGCAGACATTCCCCTTTGAATTCAGCATCTATATAATCACATGTAATGTGGTTTTTGTTTGAGATATGATACAGAAAGACTTTTACAAAGGGGAAAAAATCCTGTAGATGAAATTGAATTTTCGGCTCCGAGTTTTCTGGATTTAACATGCATATGTCCCAAATTGTGCACATGGCAGTGGGGTTGGAACTAGATGATCTTTAAGGTCCCTTCTAAAGCCATTCTATTATTCTATTAAATTCCAGTCAGAGTTTCACAGTATTTTTAGTAACTCTGGTTTCCTGCAGTACCACTTGAAAATGAAACTCCACCTTCACTGGCACGCCCTGCACTCGTGAGTGATCAGCTCAGGTCAGCAAGGATAAAACCCTGCCAGTTCTGCAGGTGTTTGCTGGTGTGATTGCCAGTGCACGGCAAACTGCATCCTGTGGCCCAGCCGTGCCTGCTGCTGGGTGGACATGTGGTGCCCAGGGATGCTGCAGAAGTGCCAATGGGCAAGGTACAGAGTCAAGAGGTGATGCTGATGTTTGCTTGACCCAGCCCCTAGGAATTGCACTTCTTACCAGGTTATTCCACAGCACCAAGCAAGCAGCCTTGCCCCACTGCCATGAAGGAGCTCTTCTTAGCAAGCACACTCTGGAATTACCATTATTTTTCTCTCCCTTTCTCTCGCAAAAGCCAAACTTGACTCTTTGGCCTTTTTCCTTTAATGTTTGAGAAACATCCTGTTTTGTAGCCACAGTCAGTAAAAAGCTCCACAGAAAAAAATGCAGATACTGTCCAGATGGCACAGCTCAGGAGCATCCAGTGTCACTGCTGAGCACACTCCATCAGAAAGTGTTGAGACAGGACTCCCCAGGCCAACTGATTGGGCTTGTTTCCACAGGAAGAGATTGTTGGCTGTCTGTATGCATGCCCAGTATGGTGGAAACTGCATGCTGAGTGCAGCCTAAGGGAAAGGGGGCCCATCATCTCCTCTGCATATCTCCTTCTCAAAGCATCTGGTTTTTACAGCTGTGGAGGGGATAGGGTATGGCTGGCAGCTTGGCCACCACTGAAGGGTCAGTGAGTGAGGTGAAAGTGAGGATGTGCTGAAGCAAAGATCCTGCATTTTGGTGGATGGGCTGCAACTCCCTTGCCTGGGCCACCAGGGACACTGGAGAAAGCACATGGTGGCAGTGGGGTCAGGCAGGAGAAAACTCACTGTAGCTTCAGAGAGAAAAGGATCTGACAGTCCTGTTTTTAAATCTACATTGGAAAATCCCTCCCTTTAAAATATGTGGCCTTACTTGTGCTAAAATCAGTACTGCTCCTGAGGGCCACAGAGAGACTTAATGCTCAAACCCTTCTGAACTTCAGTGGAATGACTTCCTCATTAAGATTGTACCATAACTCAGAAGTCAGAAAAATATTTTTTTAAGAGCTTCAAGTGTTTACCAATGTCAGTGACTTGATTGCTAGCAGAAAGCCAGAGATTCCCCTGTAACAGAGAAGCTTCAGAAATTACTTCTGCAGAAATTCTGAAGCTAGATCTGCAAAATGACTTATCCTCTAGAAATCCATCTACTGGCCAGTAAGAGTGCTGAGATATCAAGAGAGACATTCATTGCTAAAGCTAAGAAATATGACATTGGAAAATATGGAGAGTAGTAATTATGTCTTTTAGCGGCATTATCAGATAAAAAGGGCAGTTTTTTTTTCCCATTAAGATGCCTATTTTTTACTCTCTATAGCATAAAATGCTACACTCCCTGAAAAGAATATCTACAACAATTTGTGAAGACTCTTTCACTATTGCATCCAAATTTTGGTATTGAGTCTCACAGAAGTTATGATTACAGAGTCAGGGACAAAGATGATTTGATAAGTCCCACTGAATGAGTTTTGGGGGAAGAGCATCTTCACCTTTGCTAATGATCTATTGCTTTTACAGTTGCAGTTATTCCTAGATTCTAAACCAACACTGCTGGAAATCAGGCTGATTCCTTCTTATCATTAAAAAAAACCCCAATGAAGTAATTAAAAGTTTTCACTTCACTGGTGACACTTTTGTTACTCCAAATGTGTCATCACACAAAAATCATCTGCTATGGGATTTTGTAGATATACAAGTCTTGACACTGATCCAACAAGAAATTTTATGTGTTTATACAAATTATTCCTTCTTGGGAGTAAAGATAGCAACTTCAATCTGAATGGGGAAGCAGGCATAACTCAGTAGCTTTGAGTATGTTGAGTTCCAAGTCTCAACCTGAATGTGCAAATGATATTTATGTCCTGTGGACATCTCATATCCTATGGAGAAACTGAAAAAAAATAGATATACTCTATTCCACAGAGAGGGTATTCAAGAGGCTGGTCAGTGTAGGAATAGCAGAAGCCAGCTCTTGTGGACTGTGACACTTACATGGATGTTTCTGAAGAACTAAGCCCAGGGGGTAATTTGTAATACAAGAGATATATACCTGATTCAAAGTGTGATATTTATATGATATAGCAGAGTGCACACGTCAGTGGCAGAATCAGAAGATTCCCTGCAGCCTGTCGTATTTGAGCAGATATTCCTCCCCTTAAAATTTAGTGTGCAAATGATGAAGTCCACAACAATTTTGCTTAAGTAAAGATTTGAAGGTTTGATCCAACCTGAAGTCACATCCTTTCCATTGGTTGTAGTGAATCACACAGGAGCTCCTCAGATTGATGGTTTCAACCTTCATGAAAAGACACTAAAGCCTTTTCATTTAGATGATGTTCTGTAGCTGACACTCTTGGGCTATGACAGCTAATCTCTATGAGGCAATGAAAGCCTTACCAGAAAATTTGGTAGAGGAAATAGAAGATTTATCTCTACCAACTGAAAGGGCTAAGTACTTAAGGCTAGAGCAGAACAGCCCTTAGAGAGAAGAGTTTGTGGGCCCCCAGAATTTTCCTTTTCATAATGACTCTCTGTGCTGCTTGCATGCTATAAAAATCATCCCTTTTTGCATTTCAGCATCTCTATTTCCTTTGATCTGTACACATTTCTCATTGATGCTAATAGAGAATGACACAGATGGGGAATATTTTTGCAACAGGGGGAGCATAGAATTGTTATTCTGGCTAAATCAAAAGCAATATGACTTAAGCAGAGTATTTAAAAGGCTTTACTCAAAGCTGTGCAATTGAACTTGGTATTAGGCTTTCTCTCTTTGTTTGTTGTTTTTTTTTTTTTTTAATTTTCATTGAGATTATGTCCATATTTTATCCAGGTTATTGTGTTCTTGTAAAATTATACTGCAACCCACTCTAGCACGTTAACAACAAAAGAAATTCTCTAGCTTATTATAAACATCTTTCAAGAAACCAAAAGCATATGTCCTCTGGAAATAATTTTGCTGGTATTTAGGCTATTACAAAAAATTTCCCAAAACACTGGAATTATTTTGTAATGTTCCTTTACACTCTAACTTGTTAGCTTAGGTTTTGTAGAATATTCTCCTGGTGCCCCAATATAGTCTCTTCCTTGGGTTGCACAGGAAAAACTCAGAAGTAGCCCAGAAACTCAGCAATTTGTGTCTGTCTTTGCAGTAGCGATTACGTGGTAAGTGTGCCATCAGTGAAAAAAGACCTAGTGTAGACACCAGCTGTGCAATCATTAGTTGGAAAGAAAAGGTTATTTTATCCTGCAGAGATTTGGCAGGATGGTGATAATTTTTTTGCTCCAAAGCAGATGGAAAATTTAAAATCTGAGATTTTTTTGAGAATTAAAATGGGGATACAAGTTTACTAAAAATTTTAAAAAAAAGTTTCATTTAGATGTGTTTGATATGTCTTTTTCTTTGTATTTTCTGCATTTTTCATCTTTCTTTAAACTTCTTTAACTTCAATTAGTTTCATTTTCCTCACTGGAAAAAAAAAAATACTTTAGAAGCAGAAAGTATGGATTATTTTTTCCTGAGACAAAACATAGATAACTGTGTTGTAGAAACAAGTTACAAGGCAAGAGGAACAGACTTGGGAAACTGCTCTGGGAAGTGCCCTGCTCAGCTTCTGAATGTGCCTTATAGACTGACTTTGGCTTTGTTTTCTTTGTCCCTTAATGCACTTTAGTGCTAGGTGAGTCCATATTTGTTGCATCACTTTTTAGCTTAAAACTAACTCATGCCCATAGGCTGTGCACTGTCTGGGGGCTGCTGCATCTCTCCAGGTGCACTCTGAGGTGAAATACAAAAGCGAAGAGAGCGACATATGGAAACGGCTGCCTGACCAAATTCCAGCAGCAAGGCATTAAAACAGCTTGTTGTCTGCATGCAGCATGTGGATCCTCAGTTGTGCTAGGGGAGACAAAGCTGATTTTGTTGTTTGAAAAGGCTTTACTCCTGCTCACCTCCAAAGTGTTTGGACCTTGACTGGTGTTGTGTAGGAGGAAGGGAAGAGCAACAGCTATTTGAGGGCTATCCTTGGAATTATTTCAGAAAGAGAAAGTATCGGGAAACAGACTTCCTTCAAGTTCAGTGTGTGTTGATGTGCTTTAATGACCTGCAGGAAGTATCTGAGTGCTTTAACTGATGAAAGCTTTTCCTAAGAGGGCTGAAGACTGCCTGATTACTGCTGTGCCCGGGCACTGGGATTTACTCCGGGTGCACGGCAATGGGCAGCTCTCACCCCTGGTGCCAAGTGCTCTCATCTGTGTCTTTGTCCTCTTAGCATAGCTTTGGCCTGCCACATGTCAACATAAGGCCTTTTTCATGGAGTTTTAAAACTCTGCCTCTTCTTCTGTCAGCCTGACTGGTATGACTGGTATGAGCCTGGCCAAGCGGTGATCCCAGCAGGACCAGTAGAGCTCCATACCCAAGCAGTAAAATTGCCTAAGATATTAGCTGAGCTGTTCTCAAGTAACCTGGCATTATGCTCAGGCATCCAGGGTTGTAAAAAGTAGAGGTTATTTACTGACAATTGGTGGGAAGGCTCCCAATTCTAAGCCTCACCTGAAAGTGAAACCATCACATGGCATTTGAGTTATTCCAGTGGCATAATTTTAGGCACCCACCTTTGCCTAATATAGAAAGTTGGTCTCTCTGGGATCTCTCTATTGCCAGAGAAGGAAGAAAGGATTCCCAAAAGGCAACTCAGAGCAGTAGTCTGAATTACCAGGAGCATCAGGCTCTGACTCATACTCATCCCTCTTTCTTTTGCCTACACAGAGAAGAGAGCAGACCACAGCAGCTACAGGCATCTGAAGTGAGTTGGTATAAAACTCTGTCACTCTATTACCACTGGATGTCTTCTCCAGGCACTGCTTTGTTACAAAAGCAGAGAAACATCTCACCATCCATCTGATTCATCTGGCATGTATCTGCAAGCGTATTTTTCAAATAGAAACTTGTTTGGGAAACCCAAGAGAAACTGTCATATGAAGGTTTTTTCCTTAGTATGAGCTATATATATCCATCTTATTCCTGCAATTCAAGGCACTTCTGACTTACACCAATGAAGTGCAGAATAAGGCTCCCCATTTCTCACTTGAAAAGTTTTAAAAGAAGTGTGAACAGTACAGTTATGATTCTGTCAGTAACTGGTATTTTTTTCCAAAACATCAGCTGCTAGAGGCACGTGAGAATGAATAGCAGGTTTCATTTAAGGACAGGCCAAGTTTGTAAACATGACAATTGTTAGAAAGCTGGAAAACATGATCCAGTGCAGCATAATGCTCAAAATGAAAAGAACCAAGATAATTCATCACTTGAAAAATTATTACTTAAAAAAAAGGACCCATATGATTTTTTAAGGCAATTTATAAATATCTAAACCTAGAGTTCTGGAAACATGACAGCATTTGTATTGAGAGAGTATACAGAAAATTATGTCATAGAAAATTACTCACCAGGATCAATTTTCTTTGAGGTTTCAAGAGCTTGGGCTTCGGGAAATTATTGGCAATTGGAGCTACAAAAATAAATATTAAGGGATCATTTCATATTATTATCATTCACTGTCATTTTTAATATATGTATTAGCTATCTATAAATTATATATTAATAGCAAATTAGAAGCAAAATGTACTTATATATATATTTAACCATATTTCAAGTATTTTACAAGGAAACATAATGAATGTTTTGAATTAGAAAAATTCGTAAGATTAAAGAACCTGATATGCAAGACATGCTGTTTGTATGCAAACACTAGAGCAATTTACCTCCTGGGAACTGATCATTTGTGACCTAACACACAGCAAATCTTCAGGTCCTTTCCCTCTTCTCTCCCACTGGCTTAGCACTGGCAGCGTAGCTCAGAAAGTACACCCAAGCGTTTGTGAGACTGACCTTGGGGTTGCAAATCCTCTTGGAAAATTAAGTCCCCCAAGAGGCTGGTCTTTTTCTGCTCAGTTTGCTTGACCTCCCAAGTGCACGGGCAGTTTTAAAGACTGCAGTGTGCTGGCTTCCCTCAGAATACCCCCAACAAGTAATTTCAACTTGCCTAACTTTAGTCTTCTCTTTGAGCAGGGTGAATACTGCTGCAGAGGTTCCTCTCTTTCCTCTAGTTAGTGGCAGCTGAGACGTCCTGCTTGGACTCATTGAGTAGCATCTCAGAATGGCTAAAGCTGCAGGGAGGTGACAGCCTGTCCCACAGCAGGTACAGGGCATTTCTTCCCCCCCAGATGGGAGCAAGAACATGCAGAGACAGTGGCAAAGTGCAGGATTCCTGATGTCCCACCCTGCTGCCCCTCCATGGTTGTGCTCAGGATTTGAAATATTTCTGTGTCTCTATTTTCATACCTTTTGCTGGGATGGCTGGTGGCTGCTCCAGTTTCTCTTTCTCCTTCTTTTTCTTTACATTCTTAGGCTGTAGAGGAGACATGCTTGTCACACTGGTAACTGTCTCCCCAGAGCTGCAAAGCACAGGCCCAAAAGTGAGGGAAAAATGAAGGCAGTGGAGGGAAAGAAAGTTTGTCCCTGTGAGTTCATGCAAACACATCACTTTCCACTTGTGGGAGTCCGTGCCCAACAATCTGGAATGTGATCTGGGTATAAAATTATAAACCTCTTATGGGGGTTGGAAATGCTCTGGGTTTTGCATTCTTTCAGCCATATAGTATGGCTGAGAAACTCAAAGAGTCTCACTCATCCTGGCATAGCAAATGCAAACTCTCAGGTTTAAACAAGACCCATTTTATAGTACCTATTCCTTAAAAGCACATATGACCCCACTGCTGCACCCAGGGTGAACTTCTGCCCACCTGCCCTCAAGGGTCAGAGGCTCAGACAGATTACAATAGTTGAATTAGCTCCCATGAGAAGTGTATGGAAAAGCAAAATCTCCGATGCAGATTCTGGGCTAAGACTGGCTGAGGGACTAGGAGAGCATGCAGCATGTCTTCAGGCAGCTCAAAAACCCACATCTGCAAAATCTGGCTTCTTCAAGGGGGCCAGTGTGCCCAGGGAATATAAAACAAGAAGCTGTGCTCCACTCTCTAACTCAGGCATTCTCCAGTACATCTGTGCTGAAAAGGTGCTCTTAGCTCTGAGGGAAGAATACAAGTTATGCTGTAAACAGACTCCTACCTGCTGGATGTTTTACCCTTATCACCTCCCAAAGGCTGAGATCAAACCCTGCTTTGAATATTCAGGCTCAGATCTGCAGTCAGGCTGCAGTGCCTGTCACTGTGGGTCACGGAGCTGTGGTAACTGACTCTGCAGGGGCTCCCTGCTTCCAACTAAAGGGGAATAAAATTGTCCTGGTTTAAGTGGTAATGAAAGGAAACTTAACTCACAGCTGGGATGCAAGGAGAGTGTAAACCATTCAGTTATGATGACTACAGTGATGGAGGTGACTCGGTAAGCAGTGGTTGCTCAGCTGCATCTGCCTCTGGGCTTACCCTGGGGAAGGCTAGGGCAGTGTGGTTGTGGGGACCTTTCTCTCAAAAGTATATTGATAGTAGTTTTATCTAACCACTATATGCATTTTTGGTTAAAACAATACTTGCTTATTTCAAATACAACACATACTTGTAAGCTTCAAAACACAATGTACAGAGCTCCATTATTAAGCTTAGAACTTCCTAATATCTTGCTAGATATGCTTTTCTGCAACTTAGGAAGTCATTCTAGCCATATAGTCATTCAAGCGTTAATACACAGACCATTGTTCTATTTGTCCTCACTTTTCTACTTCTTACATAATTTTTCTTCTGATCAATCTTATAGCTACTACTTAGCTCTAATCACAGTTCTATTGTCTCTAATACTTGTCTTTTGCAGCTTTCCCAACACCCTCTAATTTTATAGATTCCCACAATGTGCTGGGAGCTCCGCCACGCCATGGAACACAACCAGGGTCTCCATAGTCGTAACACTGATAATACTTATTTCACTGAATTTTAAATAATTTCTCCCAAGCTCTCCAGATTCTTTTGCATAATGAAACATTCTCTTTATATTAACAGAATAAAATATTCTTTATATTTATATAATCAAATATTCAGGGCAAAAGACTTAATGAAAGTTAAGATGTCTCAGCTGTTGCCCACACAAGAACAACAAAATTACAGACACATTTTACACAGTTGTAAATTCAAATGATTGTCACTACCACTGGTAAAATCACTCTGGATTTACACTTGTGTGGATTGCAAAAAATACTCTGGTTTGCTGGTTTTCCTGAGTTCTATTTCATGTACTCAGTCAAAAACATAGATTTGCTGCCAAACTTTCTAAAAAGTGTTTAAAAAATAAAATATGTTCATGATTTACAAATAAATCATATTTTATGTAAACTGAGGGCTGGATTGAAACAATTTCTAAGTCTGCATGCTCTACTATAAACCTAGCCAAAAACACCCATTTGTTTCTATACCAAAATCAAGATTAAATGATTTAAAACCAGCAGAAAATGAAACACTTCTGCCTGGCTTCTTTGTACCAACAGCAAACTACCAAGAAGAAAGACTACCAAAAAGAGGTGAGAATGCTTTTTTTTAAATGTTTTTGGTTTTAATAATACAGGGTCATTAAGGCAGATGTGTAGCCTAAAGATGCTGTTGTTATGACATAACTTCTTTAAGCACAATATATGAAAAAGCTCGGTGTCAATTCATTGCATTAGTCATTATTCCTGCTTTGCCAAGAAAAGTGAAGCTACAAAGAAATGTTTTTGAGACTTGCAGATTTCTTTCGAATGCCAGGGCCACACAGGGTTAAGCAATTCTGGGAGATACAATAACTATACTTGCTGTCACAGAAATGAGCTCCTCAAACCAAACAAGGAGGCTCAGAAAAGACTCCTTGGCCCCGAAACACTGCCTCTTTGAGAGCTTGTCTTGTTCTATGCCTAAAAGGAAAGTTAGTTTTTCATCTCCAGCTCCTTCTTCAGCCCCCAGGCTTCTATTTCAACAAAGTCATGCTGTGCATTTCTTGAAGGATCTAATGAGTTTTTAAAGAGCAAGAATAATATAGCTGCTTGGGGAAGTAACCTGTGGAAGATGTGTAATAATCATGGAATGGGGCAGCAGTTGCCCTAAAGGTCATGGCTGTTGCAAGACCTGGAAAACTACTGAATTTTGGCTTTGCTATCCTTATTAGAGTCCAGGATGTGCAACTCTTCCTGTTGTCATCCAAGTCAGCTATTTTCTCTCGTCAAAGGTCTGCAGGGGGGTGACAAAAAATTCACTTGAGTGAACTGGGAGCTACTTGGATATTTTCCAGGTAGGAGAGCTGTGTGAAAAGGTGCCAGGGATACCTGGATTCTTGTTTCTGGTTCTGTGCAGCAGAATGTGCTCCTGTAATGTGAGATTGGCACTGTGGAACCAAGGTGTTGAGATGGACAGCTTTCTGAGGAAAACACTTTCTTTACCTCCAATTATTTATCTCCAGAAGAGCAGTAACTGAAGGACTAGAGAGTTCAGGCCAACACAAATATGAAAGACAGAAAAAAATGTTCCTGCTTTCAAAGCATCACCTCCTGGGGGTTTCTGAATCTGAAAACTGCCAAAACCAAGGAAAATAATATGAAGAAGTGTATTTAAAGAAAATACCAGAAAACAGAATTAGGTGGTTTGGAAACTAAAAATAACTGTACTATTTTATTTAGGTTGTTATTTTTAAAATGTGGTAAAGAAATGAGTTTTGGTCAACTCATTTTTTTCCTTAATTTGTTATTGGTCAAGTAGCAAACCAAAACCTAAACATTTGCTTTGCTACACTCAGGAAATCTGGATTTAATTTTCTTTTCTACCACGGCCATTTTGCAAGACCTGGGGCAAATCACTTAGCCCACTGTGCTTTAGATTCCAATTAAAAGCAAAAACATCATTCTGATGTCAAGACATAAAATATTTTAAGATGCTTAGGTATTACTGCAGTGGGAATACAGACTTTTCTTAGACACCAGACTATTAATGTAATTTTGAAAGTGGATTCTACTCTGTGTTTGAAATATCACTAAGGGAGTTGGAGTTGAGCTTCTCTAATCAAGGCTGAATTTTGCACAGTAGTAATTTTTAATGACAAGAATCTCATGCAAATTAGTTAATCAGTTTGGCCTAATGGATATCTAGACAGTAGATTTTGGGTCTAAGTGTGTTGAATTAAGTTCCAAGACAAGGAATCTGCTGGTGAAGAGCAATGAGTTCGAAGGCAGTGATGGTTTGTGTTTTGAGCAGAGGGTGGAAAATAAATGGCACCAAATGTGAAACATAATTATGATGCTGGTAATGCTTTCATAGGTATTTAATTTCAAAGCCCCAAAGTCAGTGCACTTTATGCATGCATTTGTGTGATCGAGGATTTCATTAGCATAACCTGTCACACTGAAATACATGAAACCATGTTTTTATCCATACAGAGTCATGCATTTCTTTCACTTCTAGAGAATCTGTTTTATGGTGAAGAAATCACATTGGCTTGTTTTCTCCCTAAGTTCGGTGTTTGCAGCAGTATCACTGCTATATCATCTATTCCCAGAGAGCCAGGGTTGGTAGTGTGTGTTTTTATCTGACTGCCATACTCCATTGTTTGAGTTGGGTCTCATTTTTCTTCTCTTTTTATGTTCCCTACCAATATACTTTGATTTCCTCCCCCTCCTCATTCTTTTTTTGTTTGTCTTTTGTAATTCAAATTCTGTCCCAGCAGTTAATAAAGAAGGGGGAAAGCGAAAACATCCAGGAAAAAATGAAAACTGCTGAGCTGTCTCTAAATATTTGGGTGGTCCAATGGCTGGTCAAGGTCACAGAACAAAGATCTGTCCATAAATAACGTGAAAGTTTTGATTTGTACTGGCCTCTCCTGAACCCTGTGCTGCTTTGTTTTGATTTCACTTCCATCTGAGTGCCAGTTAGACTGAATACCACAATAATCCCATGAGAATGCACTAAAAATCACACTGTTGGAGGATCTTGGGTGTGCTATACTTGACATTGAATCCCATAGTGCCTAAAGAGACTATGAGAAACAGTATGTGATACCAAGAGGTATTGGATTTAAGCTGCAAGGCTAGAAACACATGGTTTCTGTCACTGAAAACTGGGACACAGCTGTGTTTCTGTGTTGTTATGAGACATCTCTCTTTCATCTTTTTTGTTTGTAAAATGTTTGTCATATATTGTTACTGCAGCTCCAGCCCAATATACATATCAGGAAAATCATACAATGGAAATCAGTTTTATAGCCACATCATAAAAAACTTTTGGCAGCTGCTGGTATTTAAAAGGACAGTGATTAACACTGCAGCAGAAGAATTCTTCCCGTCACTTGGAGTCTTCAGCTGGGAACAGACTGTGGGTCTTGAAAATCTGCTTTTGAACCCCACTCCATCCCTGGGTGTGGGAATCCCTGGGTAACATTGTGATTTGGTCTGTGTGCAGGGACAGTTTAAGTCATTACCATCCCATGAGGTATTGGGGAGCCCTAGAAACCCACACAGAGTGAAAGTAGGCTTCTTCAGAAAGCAATTCAGAGCATCAAGGAGAGACATGTCACTGGAACACCTGCAGGACCTACAGCTAGCCCAGGCAGATTCTCCCTTTTCATGCACAGCAGGCACACTCAGGAGTCAGGGATCTGCAAATCTGTATGTTCCCATAAGCATTTTGAAAACATTACTCCTATGATTCAGCACACACAGCAAAACAAATCCAGAACTGGTACCTCGGTTTAGAGCAAAGAGATATGTAATCTCCTACCTGTTCTGGGGGCATTTCACCAGGTAATGCTTCACTGTTAAAGAAAAGAAAAAAAGAAAGAAAATGTGGCTTCACACCAACACAGTTTATGAGTTTCAAATGAGCACTGCAGACAGACCTGTGTTGTTGAAAGGGTGGAGTTGCCAGGTTGTTACACTGGGAGAGCTAATGACAGTCACCATACATCATTGTATTGTGCTTTAAAATGCAGTCTGACTTGAAGACATAGGGGAGAGGGGGAATGTATTAAACAACACCAAAAATTTGCTGTGGAAATGCTGGGCAACACACATTCCAGTGGTCAGCCCAGCCAAAAGACAGCTTGCTAAGGAAAAACACAGCAGGCCAGTAATTTTACTTTGAAGACTTTTATTTCCCTTGTGGTGCCTGTATTTATTTCCAGAAGCCTGAAATAAACCATTCACCCACAGGAGCCACGGCTCTTCCTAATGTAAGTCAGATTGTGGCCACAGGCACAAAGGGATCCCTTCTGGGATCAGATCAGAGGTCCAGTCCAGCCACCGTCCTGTCTCTGACAGCTGTGTGTGTGAGGTGTGTAAATCCTTCTTCATATTCCTTTGAGTCAGTAGTCCTGAGCAAGGGCAGCTGCCCCCACTGCAGCCTTTTAGGAGCCAGGGTTATTAAGATGCTTTTTTGTGGCTTTGTGGCTTCTATGCCTCTCTTAAAGGACAGACTCTGGCTCTTCTGATCAGCCTACTGCCAATTTATATCTCAAAAGGATGAGAGAGTGCATCCCTGGGTCATGATGTGAAGTAGAATGCAACACAGACATACCCCTCCCTTCTCATTCCCTATTCTTTAAAGGACCACGAAAAGCAGACACCAGGGCACGCACATGACCCTGCCCCTCTCTACAGGAAGTTTTCATATCTGGACTTAGCTAAATTCTCCCATTCTAAGGGAGCTATACAGCTCCCAGGAGGTGCATTTTGGTCCTAAGGAAATGGGTGCTGAGAGCACCAGGAGCTGGGACTAACAGAGCGACGATGTTTAAGTCAGTCAAGGCAGTGCTTCCATCTACCTGTCAGACCTTTTTTAAATGTATAGAACAGTAGGCCCAATCCTCCAGGAGTGAGGGAATGCTCATGTACAGTGCTGACACGTTTTTGAGCATGCAAATATTCAGATATCTGGGTAGCAAAGATAGGTTTTAGCAGCTCAGAAGAACCTACTTTTTCTCTTTTGTAAATCCTTATTCTATATTGTATATTATTTCAATATTTAGCTGGTGTTGGTTCAATGTAAATAGACCTTTTCATTTAAGCTGCTTGTATGCTCACAGCAGTAAATTGACAAAACAAAGCAAATTCTAACCCAATGTCTGCTCAAGAAAAACTGGGATACATCAGTCTAGTGCTTGTGGCTTCAGGGTGACTCACCATGACCAACATACTTAAGCGTGGGTATTCCCTTGGCATAAAACCTTTGTCATCACTTAACAGGGTAAGAAGAATAACATCGATCTTGTTCCTTCCTCTTGGCAAGCAGAGTTGTTGGGTTCAGTTAGAATCAGAGTTACCCCGCTGAGTGCACTACCAGGAAGATGGAGCCACAGTCTGAAATGTGTTTGTGGTCAGGCAAGGGCTTCTCTATACATCTATTTATGGCTTACATGTCTTCTCACTTGTGTATCTGAGTCACTCATTCCTTTGTGGGACCGCTGTAGGCTGCAGAGGCAGCAAAGTCATGATTCTGTCCTGTCATTAACAAAGCAACTCACTAACCAGACTCCTCCTGAAAGCTTCTGTTCAGAGGTGGTCCTTACACCTCCTCTGACGTGGTGGCTGCTAAGTGTGCTAGTATCTCATCTTACAGCTTGTGTGAGGTCTCCAAATAAGCCACTTTCAAACTGAAATGAAAGTAGAGCCCGCACTGGTTACTCCACAGATCTGAAATAGCACTTCTGTTTACAACAAAACTGCTTTGATGCAGCCTCTTTGAGAAACCCTCTCTGAGACCAAGGATGACACAGTAACCCTTGATCTTGAAATATTATTATGAAAAGACAGATTTGAATGTTGAAATGATGCTTTAGTTTCAGAAAATACTGCAAGGGAGATAGTGCTAATAAAACCCCTCAAATTCCCAAGAATATTGACAGCTACTCAAGAGAGGAGAATAAAATAGAACAGAGTTAAGATTGCTTTGAAACCCCTCTACATTTCTGGAGAAACGTGACTCATGCAAAATTTTAGCTTCTGGTCAGAAAGCAACTTAATCATTCAGCACTTGGTCTCCTGTGAAAGAAGTTCCAACTACTTCCAACTTATGTTTGTGCAAAGGTAGAAGATTTTTGAAAAGTCCAAAGCAAATTTAGTTTTATTTACTCCCTATTTAAAGGGAAGAAAATGCCTATGTTTTAATTTGGCTGGCGGAATTTTTCTCTTCCTACCAATTTTAATTAAAATTACAGTCAAGGCAAGGAAATATTTATTTTTCCTGCTTTCTCTGCATTCTCTTTTCCACTCCCCTTTTTGGCAAAGGCTTTGCAGTGATCAAGAATGGCATTTCACTCACCTGTGGATCTCCTCTTGTTCAGAAGGGACTGGCAGAGAATGACAAGTGTGAAAAGGAGGACACTGATGATTCCTATGGAACACACGAACACTGCGTACACGTAGAGATCTGAAACCCAAACACATGATGGTCAGCGCGGCAGCTGATGCTTCTTGATGATGGGACAGGAAAAAAGGTACAAGATCTAAACAGACTCTGGTCCCATAGATTTAGGGTAACAGATCAGAAGTAGTTTAACCCTCTTGAAACTTTCCTATAGTATCCTGCTCAGTTTGAAATTTGGTTTAAGTCTGCATAAATGCAAATAGGCATAACTGCACTTATGAGTTGTGACTTTCAGGAGCAAACAAAAGAATAGTTTGGGGATTTTTTGAGCAAAAACTCAAAACCCAAAAGGACTTCAGTTGGGTTATTTCCCAGCTCAAACAGCTGTAATTTTTTTTTTTGTAATAAAACAATAAAACAAACACAAACAATGAAACAAGAAAAGTGGCAGTGGGGAGAGTGCTGAGTGGCTGAGGAAGAAGGAAGAAAGCCTACAATTGCTTCTGCTGGCAGCACTGGCTTGAAATTTCTGCATGATTATTTTTTTCTTTTTCAAAATACAGCCTTAGTCTCCCCTCATGGCTTTTTTTCAGGTGTTGTAACATATTTCCAGTGGTTATTTTCCCATTGGCCATAACAGATATACAAGAAACTGAAGCTGGACTCTTCCATTCTCTTTTGTCCAGTACCTCCTGTACTTTGTGGGATGATTTCTCAGGCAAGGCTGAGTTTGCACAGGAACTAGCAAAGTTGGTCCGGGTTTGGGGCACTTTAGTTATCCTGTTCATTGGACTAAACTAACATAATGTATAAACACAGGAACAGTCATATGTATCTTCACCTTCAAAAAACTTCCAAGCTTCATGATTTTTCTTGAAAGTGGGACGATCAGAAGATCTTGATGAAATCACTGAAAAAAACAAACAAGACACGACAAAAATTGAAAAATTTGTGACATAAAAAGTTTTAACTTCTTGAAGTAAATGTATTCTGCCTTAGACTTCAGTGTCCCAAGATCTTGCTTTGTCTAATTGTCTTCTAATGAAACAGTTCAGAATTGTCACAGAATTGTCCTCTCTGTTTCAGGAGGATGGATGACTGCCAATATCATAACAGCTGTACATCCCAAAACCAGAATCCAAATGCTCTGACTGCTGAAAAGTTGTTCAAAACCCTCTCTGCTCTCCTCAGCCAGATTGTTTATGCATGCTGATATTTTTTATGATATCAGATTAGACAACATCACTTAGGCCAATTCTGTGGTATTTCTTTCTCTAGCAATCACTGCAATGAAATGGGAGTCTGGTAATGTCCTCCAGATTGCCAGTGAGGTCTGAAACTCCAAGAGAGCTTCATGTGGCAAATCATTAGAGAACAAGTATTTTATTGGCAAGGGAGTTTATTAAGGAGTGCCCTGCATGTATGTGAAGGGTGAGGCTAGATCAATGGTTATACAACTGTCAGGACTAGTGAAATCTAATGGGAAGCTCGTCCTGAATATTGTAACAAATTACTCATCTGTTACATGAAAGCATCACATATGTAGATTTTTGGCAAATATTTCAGGATAACTTCCCTGAGAAAAGGGCTTTTTTTCATTTTGGGAAAAAAATAATCTTGCATTCTTGTATCTTGAAACACTGTTACTATTAGAAAATGCCACATGTAACCAATATTTAAGAAGTCAGACTTTCTTCTATGGGAAATTCTGATAAATAAGCTTCCCAACAAGACAGACTGTTGTGATCATCTACTTGTTTTTGTTGTCCATGCCAGCAGGATTATAGTTGGACCGCCTAATTTTCTATGTTTGTCCTCCTACAAGTAGTCTCTTCTCTTGAATTGCAAACCATTTGGAACATGTCTTGCTCTTCCTAAGAGATGTGCAGTATCATGAGGGATTGCCTAACTGTAAATGATGGTTTTGGGGTGCTGAATACTGTTCTGAGAAGAATACTGATTATTTTGATTTTTCGGATAGGAAGGGAGTAGAAGAACCATTTTTATGATTTTTTTTTTTTTTTGTCTCTGATAAACTAGGTTTTTTGTGTATTCCCTGCTATAATTGACTTGGTTTTAGGCTGACATTGATGACGCAAGCCCAGGAAGAGATGCCTTTAATGAGAATATGGGGGAAGGAGAAAAGGTTGACCTTATCTTAGAAGACATTGTGTGGCTGAATTAGGAGGCACTTCTTGGCAACACTGGCACATGGATTTCTCTTTGTTTTACTAACAGATTTAACAATAGCCTTCTTATAAATGCTATCTGATGTCTTGTATTCACAACACTGAAATGGGCAAACTGCAACAGTTCAAATTTCAGGTGGACGTTCTGAAAACACTACAGAGTTGCTGTAGTTGACACAGGTGCAGGAATAGAAAACTGTAAGGATTCCATCTCCACAACAAGGCTTCTTTTCCAAGGAAATGTATTTTGCCCCTAAAGTAGAAACCAGATATGTAACTAAAATTTACAGGTCATCACTACATGGTAAGGAATTGTAGCCTGTAACTCAATTGTTTTTCTGTAAGTCCAATATGTGTATTTCTACAAATTTATGTGTTGTTACAAAATGTATTTGCAACTTATTAATGACCTATACAAATTTGCACAAGCAAACTTGATAGCAAATAACAAAATTTGAATATAAATTAATAGCAGTAGATTCTACAGATCCAGCTGTCAACTTGCTTCAAGAGCGAGTTACATTTTGAAGAAGTAGAATTATCCTTTTCTTTACCCCCTGGAAATCTGCATCTTGCACAATAATCTCTTCTTTCTGTGTGAATACATCTTTTTAAAAAAGGGACTGTTCTATTTCTGCCTCTTCTTGATGTGCAAAGTTTTAAGAAATTTGTCTGGGGCTTTAGCATAATGACACTATTTTGAATTTGGGCATAACTGCAGATGCATTACTGGAACAAAATGTTAGGCAACACAGCAACTGTGATGTGGTGGAACACTGCTACCTTATTTGATAAAGCACAAGCAGTACAACTTAAGTATCCAAATGCTTCAGGCAATTTGTATTGCTCCTTTTGCTGTATCCTGGGTCTAACTGTAATATAAGTAAATCCCTTTGCAATAAAAAGTGTAACTGATCATAATATAAAATACAAAATGTGTTTGGAATAACATTTCCTTGAAAAGCCCAAGTGTTACTGTTGGGAAAACTGGAAACTTTATCAGTACTTGGAAAAGAGCTACCTTCCCTCTCAAGCACAGCAAGTACTGTACACTCAGGGTGCATTAGGCAAATGCTAGCAAAGGTGGTCCTTTGCTTCCAGTCAAGAGGCTTTAAGTGGTAAAACAGTTGCTATGACATTTAAAGATATGCAACATTTCAGATATCTTTTGGTATCTTCAATCTAGATTTAGAGTTAGAATAAACACGGTTTTAAGGGGCCAGGATGGTTGTGGTGTTTGCCTCAGATCCCCACAGGGTGTCAAAAACTCTCTACAGGCTGGCCAGCCTTCCTCCCTTGTCTCAGGTTTCCTGCTCTGCTTTGGGTGGAGAGCAGCAATACAGCTGAGCAGACAGTGTGAAAATGATGAAGGCATGAGGTCATAAATCCCTGATTATATATTCATAACTCATACTAGAAATCTGGGTAGAAATATTATTTAAGGACTGGACTGAAAAATTATGGATTTCTTTTCAATAATTCCATTGATCTGAGCTCCATAGTCTAGCTATGAAAAGTAATGAGAGGTTTCAGTATTATAATTAGCAATAGCCTGAGAAGCTATGAAAGACGTGGAGTATCCCTTTGTGAGGAGGAGTATGACAGGTGGGTGACAATATTTTATACTGCTTTTTCTTCTGTTGCCATTTACTTGGAAAATGTCATTCTGTCTCCAAGAACTCCTGACAAATCCGTATGTTTCTACTACAGGCATTTAGGATGTTACATCATAAAGTGAATGAGGAAACACTCGACACTGCTTTGTGGCATTATCTTTAAAGCTGTCCCTGTGAGATACCAATTTTTCTGTTTATAGAGACAGAAGCAGGGGGGTAGTTTGCCAGCTAATACTGATGGCACAGCTGCTAAACAAAACCACCCCTTCAAAGGAATCTGTTCTCAAAATCCAACTTCACCCATCTCTGAAAGTGTGGATGTGGCAACTTAAGATTTGAGCTAATCCATCCCAAAGGGAAGGCTTGTTTTCAGTTTGGTTCACATCTGCCACTTGTTGTGGTCATTTTATCCAAAGTTCAATACCAGCAAGCTGGCCATTGTTTTTCTAGCTCTGCTTTCTGGCTGCAAGTGGTATAAACAATAGTATTGAAGTGATAGTAAAAGTGCTACTTACCAACTGCTGCTAGGCTAGAACTAAGACCAAGGGAAACACTAAGAGAGGGGCAAAACGTAAGCTGAGTATTAGGTTTTCTTCTCCTATCCACAGATTACACTCAAAAATAATCTAAGTAAAATCTGAAATAATACATCAAAAATAATCTAAATTCAAATGTCTTATGGGTGAATTTACAAGAAAAATAAGGGATCACAGGACAAGAAGTTATAGACTTGAAATCAGTAATCTCTCACCTCTTATTTCAGTAGCTGCTGTACCATTTGACCATGCTGTCCACTTATTTCTGTGTTTGCCAATTTCCTGTACTTTGCATATATAATGTCCTTGATCTGTTTGCTGGAGGCTTAAAATAAGAAATTTGTACATAGTTCCACGTTTCTCTTTAAGAAGATGAAGTCTTTGCTTGTGAAAATGATGAGTATAATTTCCATAATACTGGACAGAGCCAAACTTTGTCATTTTGATCATCAGGTGCTCCTGGGCAGGTGATGCAGCGAAGACCCACCGCACAGCCAGCAGATTGTCTGTCTTCCTCTTTTGAGAAATGTGGCAGTAAAGGGTAGCATTATCCCCCTCGGAGTATTGCACTGTTGGTCCAGGAGAGACTGTCACATTTAAAGCCTCACAAACATCTGTAAGGAAAGAAAAGTTGGTGAGAATCCTTCACACTGGCACAACAGCACCATACTCTGTCCCAGCAAGCAAGCCCACAGCAGGTAAACGGATGGCATCTGTTTAGTGTGCAGTAATTTAGTGACCTTGTAGAACCTGACATCTGCCTCTCTGTGAATGTTAAGGATGGCATGAGGCCCTCCTTCAGCGAGCCTGCCCCAGCATTTTTTCTTTCACTGATCAATAACCTAGAGCTGACATGGAGACCTTGCTACTGTCACAGGACCAACTTCACGTAATGTTTTATCAGTCTTTTAACAGCTTTGGAAACTGCTCTGTGACCAGCTCTTCTGACAGCTTGCATCTTTCTCAGGAATTCCAGGCTAAATGGTTTCAATAACCAGTTTATGCTCATTTGTTCCTGTGCCAGCTTTAAGCTTAAAATAGTGTTTTCTTCTCTAGAGCTTACTTCCTGACTCCATATACAAAGCAATTATCTAGCCTCAGCCTTTGGTTTGTTGAGCTAAAGAAGACAAGCCCTGTTAGTCTCCTCTAAAAAATAGTGTCTTCCCTATTCATCCTAACAGCCCTTCTCTGCCTTGGTTACAGTTTAAATTTTGATTGTAATTAATTTATTTTTTTAATATAATTGACTGCAGTTACAGGCAGTGTCTGGAAAGTTGTCCAATATCCTGTGGAATACTCACAGTACTTCTCAGATTTGACTGGCGCAGTTACAGGCAGTGTCTGGAAAGTTGTCCAATATCCTGTGGAATACTCACAGTACTCAGATTTGATATACCTTGCCTGTTATATCCCAGAATTATCTTGTCCTTGTTCACTTTCATACGTGATTTTATGTCAGGTGACAAATAAATAGCATACTTGGGTGCTTTCCCTTCTTTGCCATTTGTGGTTCAGTCACCAGTGTATCAAAGAAATTCTTACTAATCCCCAAGTATGTGACTTTGCTGTACTAACTTCTCCTCTACTTCTGTTACCCCATCCTCAATTTTTCCTATGTGCTGTCCTCTTCTCATGCTGATTTAATAAGGTCATCATTTCAATGTGCATGCTTCTGTCTACTTCTTTTGGACATCATCTGTGCAGACGTTCATACTGCTTCAAAACATCATACTGCTCCTTAGATTATCACTGGAAGACCACTGAACTCTCTGTATCGTACAGTTCCCCATGTCCTCTGTTTTAAGTAATGTTCTCCTTGTCATCATCAAATGGTCATCTCAAACCCGGGTTAAATTCATCAGACTAGTTTTTTTGACTACAAATTCAAGTTAATCTGAAAGTATTTTCATGACAAAATATGACATGAGGTCATATCGGGACAAATTATTATTTCATTGTTCCATTAATTTCTGATTCTTGTCGTTAATGTTCTTCATCCTAAACCACCACTCAGACAAGTTCTTTGTCTCTCTGCTTTACATCTAAGAATAGGTGAAGGCAGAAAAAAGTGTCCATAGCTGTTAAAAAGAGAGCAGTTTCCCTTTCCTGACCTAAGGGATTTATACTGGACTGATTTTCTGAGGCATGGGAATCAACACTCATTTTATTTCCTTCCTGATGCACGTTAAGAAAGTCTTGATTAGTCCTATCAGAAAGTGATCTATTTCTGACCAATGCTCTGTTGTGGCAATGTGTTCCCTAAATGCCTTGTGATGTGTAATCTACTGGTCTGAGGGCATCCACCACAGAGAGAGCCATATTCCAGCAGTGAGCAAGCACTCCCTGCAATGCACTCCGCAAAGCATGAAATGTCCTCTAAACTGTGAACTTCCTGTTATGTGAATACTGTACTGTACTCAAATACTAATGAGAATTGCAACTCTGGGAAAATGATTTTTTTCATTTCTGGACACTTTTCTAGCACATCAGCAAGGAACATTTTAACAAAGGGGATGAGTGTCTTGGCAACAACTATTGTCTGACATCAGCTCCTGAAACACAAACATATATTTATCTTCAAAATAAGCAAGTAAAGTATTTCCATTCCATTTCTGAAATAGTTTTGGAGACAGAGACACTGGTTTTACAGTCCCAGTGAAGCAGTGAAATGAAGTGGTGAATTATATCACCTTACATAGAGTAAATCCACTAAATTAATGTTGCATTGCAACTGTTTGAGAGGAATTCTGAAAAATAATTATTTTGTGCCACTTCTATCAAACTCTTTACTGAATGGCATGTTTATTCCAAGTAGACATTTTTTTTTGTTATGAAGGAGAAAATATTTTGTACAAAGAACTGTTTGGGTTTTTTAAAAAAATTATTGGAGAAACTACAGCTAAGCATGGATGAGGTTACTGGTAAAATTATTCATGCATTATGTTTGTGTCTGCAATTCACGTAAATGCCAAAGAGGTTATTTTGGATTGTAGAAGCATAAAGGTAGAACAGGATGTTGAAATTTAAAATTAAGGCTGAATCCCACCAAAAGCTTTCCAGGCACGAAACTTCAGTTATTATTCTCTGGACTTACCAGCCTTGGTGCTTTACTAGCAGAAAGGAAGCCAGTAAATGGCTGTCTCTGCTATCAAAAAAAAGATTAAATTTGAAGGTCGTATGCTTAGTAAATAAGGAATAATTTTGAGATTTTGAACACTTTTTGGTGTCCTCAAATGTACTTCAGCAATAAATGTTTAATAAATCATTTATAAAAGTATAGTTTGGGTAAATGAAAAACACAGACCGTTCCTCTACTGAAATTATGAACATGTCATGAAAACTAAAGAAAAACAATTATGTCATTTTCCTGACATGTGAATTTCTTTTTTGAAAAAGCTGGCTAGGAGTAATTGTGAAATACAGTCCCAAAATAAAAGGCAAAAATAAAGAGAAATCATTGCTTAATTCCAAACTAGGCAGAACACAGTGCCAAGAAATACCCAAGAGAAAATGCAGAGGAAGTCAGATATGGTGATGATGGATGCCTCTGTGAGAAGATAAAGCAGCATTGTACATGGAGACTCTGATCCCTTTCTAGATGTTTAGACTCATACAAACATTGGTATTTAATACCTAATGCTTCTGCTTTTCCTTTGGGGACATGCCTTTTTATAGGGACATATCAAGTTTTGCATCCTTCATGTTTCTGATCAGTGGGAACCTATCTCCTTATCTTCCTTCTGTGGCTCCCACTGGTGCTGCTGCACAAGTGGGGAGAATTTTGGAAATCTCATGCTGCCTTTATCATGGTATCAGCTCATGTAGAACAGGGTCAGGTGATGCTTTATATAAAGCAGAGAAACAGTGTCCATTTGACTTTATCCTCCTACTGCAGTTGGGGGAGGAACAGTGAATTTTGTGGAAAGCAAAACCCTCATTCAAGATTCTCAGACACTAGTGGACATGTTCCTCCTGTCTTTAGCAGGCACTGGTCAGCCCCAACATGAGTTTTACCCTTGTAATGGGCTCCTTCCAAGAGCAGGAAACTTCACAACTTAAGAGCAGGCTTGTGTGCCAACATAGCACTGAATTTCTAGACTTCAGATTGCTGTTTCAAGTGTGGCATCACTGTTTACCTTCTTCTGCCTTCCCAGTATAGTACGATGTAGCCATTCAGGTGGAGCTCACCACAAGAGTTTCAGTCTTGCTTCTGCTTGGACAGGGAAATTATTTATAGAATGGGGAGGAGAGAGAGTCAGAGACTTGCTGATTTCTTTGCAGTGTGTTTAACCATCAAACTTCTCCTCTTTTTGCAATGAGCTGGCTTAGTTGCTCCCATCCCACCATTTTAGCTATTTTCTTCTCTGGTATGTTCCACCAGCATGTCTCAGCACCCTGTGGGGACCCAGGAAAGGTGACTGCTGCCTAAGCTCTGTTTTAAAAAAAATCCCACTTTGAAAATAATCCACTTCTGCTTACCCCAGTTCAAGTCCAAGAACTAGCTAGATTTGGACTTTGCTGTCTGCCATATTACACAGCAAAACACTTTAACAGCACTGTGAGGAGTACCAAACTATATTCTAGCACCCAGAAACTTGTTTATGCCAGGGCCACTCCTCTCTGTCTGCGCTGGAACAGTGCCAGAGGATTTACAGTGGCCAGTGGGTCCTTACATGTGGTGTAAATTTCAGCATGGCTGTAGTTTTGGGGGAGAACCCCAGTTACTTCAGCTGAGATAGGAGTGGAGCTGTTCCTGCACACAGCTGCTCACAATCCAGGTTTAGTGCTGTATACAGGCCTCTCTTTCTTTCTCCATGGGGCAGAATCTACAGAATCTGCAGCAGAATTCTGCCATGGGCAGAATCTACAACCCAGCCTCCAGTGGTGCAAGGACAGACAGCTGGGGGACTGGAGGTGGTTACCTTCTGATCTCAGCTTTGCATGACCAGAAGCATATGGGATGGCTTTTATCTGTGCTGTAGTTTGTTCAGTGAAGCTATGCTACTGTCAAAGCCTGCTTTCGTTTGATTTCTTTACAATTAAAAAGAGCAGATGAGCCAAGGAGAAGCAAAGCTCTTTCTTTAAATGAAAATAATTAGGAGCTGGCTAGCAAGAGCACCAAAAAACAACCAGCAGTTTTCAGTTGAACAGATCTGTCAGCAAGTTTCACAGGTCAGAAGCTCCCCCTCAGAGAAAACTTCTGCATTGACTAAAGATGGACTTGAACCAAACCTCTGCCTCCACCACCTCCTGCCCTTCTGCAGTGCAGTTCAAATTCAAGTCTTCCATTAGCCTTGAACGAGCAAGGCTTCCCCACCCCTCTAGGCTCACTGCACCTGGAAGTTCAGACCCAGACTCTGTGTCTGTTCTGCAGCTTCAGGACACACAACGCTGTCCAATATACTTTTGTTTCTAGAGGCATGAAGGGTCTGAAAGGGAGAGCGCTTTTCCCAAGTGACCTACAGGCTCCATTCCCCCTGATGCCAACAGGATCAGGGCACCTGTAGAAAAAACAACGCCGAATCTCCCTTTGCTTCGGCTTTGCCCGGCACAGAAGCCGGCCCATTTCCAGGAACTTGCATGGAGAGGGCTTTCTTTCCTGAACAGGATCCGATGTCTGCGAAGAAGCGCGGCTGCCGGGAGCCCGGGGAAGCGGCAGCGTGCCGGGGTAGGGCCGGGCGGGCGGAGGGCTCCGCGGCCGGGGACCCCCGCTCCCGCCGCCGCCCGAGCGGCGCTGCCGCCGCCCCGCCCGCTGCGGGGAGCCGAGCGGGGCTGCCCGAGGCGGGGCCGGGTCCCGCCGGGCCGAGGAGAGGGGTCTGGGCGCTTACCTGGGGCCGAGGCCGTGGCCAGCAGGGCGGCCAGCGCCGTAGCCAGGAGGCGCATGGCCCGCGGGGCGCCGGCTCCCGTCCCGTCCCCCTCTGCCGAGCTGCCTCCCTCCTCTCCTCCCCAGCCTCTCGCCTCCTCCCCGCCCGGTCCTCCCTTCTCCCCTTGCTTTTCATCTCCTCCCCTTTCTCCTCCTTTTTTTTTTTTTTTTTTTTTCTTCTTCTTTTTTTTTCCCCCCCCCGTTTTCTTCCTTCCCTCCCAACTCCTCTGCGCTTCCCAGCGTCCTGCCCCCCTTCAAGTCTCCGCTTTTTCTCGCCCCCTTTCCCTGTGGTTTCTGTCCACACCGTGCCTGTAGTGCGGCATTAGGGCTAGACAGGGATGCTCCATCTCTGGCCTCCGCAATGCTCTCTGCACACACACCCCTTGCCCAAAGGACACGGGTCTGTGTCGAGGAAGAATGAGGAAATCCCTCCCTCCCTAAGTACAGAAAACCTCTGTACGAGCAGGTGAGGCATAAACAGCTGGAGGCTGTGGGGTAGACTGCTGGGATGAGGAAGGCTGTATTAGGTGTCCTCTCCATTTTCCTAGGAGCGTTGGCAATTTTGCAGGCCCTCATGCCCATTCCACTCGTCCCATTCCATAACTGGAGCAGGACCACCACTCCCTGGCACTTCTGTTTAACATTATCTCCCATTCCCCGGGTTCAGGTGGTGGCAGCCTGGGGACAAGGAGGTCTGGCAGGCAGGAGTAGCCCATCAGCAGGCATGGGAATGGACACTGCAAGCCTTTAGGACGCCTGTGCCAGGACATTGGATACTGTGCTCTGGTGTTTGCCCCCTGCTGTAACAGCACCTACCAACCACTGACAATCAACCTCTCCAAAACCATCCTGAATTAACTGATATAGTAGCTTAAGGTGCAATTGCCCTAAGGTTAATGTCCTTGTTTTCACAAATGGTACTACAGTGCTAGGCCAGAACAGACAAGGGAAGCTGGCACCTTGCAGTCCATTCCTGCCTCTCCCCTGTGCTGCTTTTGAAGTGTTTATCACTTGGAAGCCTGCAAATCTCCCCAGATATGGATTTAATACTTCTGCCAGCAAGTACGATGGGTTATATATTCAGGTTGCATGAAGTATGGATGATACAAGCACATCGGCATTCCTGCTTCCCTGGATAGGGCAATTAGTTTGGATTTAGCTGCTCCACCCCTCTCCTAGTAATCGCTTAGACAGGATAATACATGTCTGCTTTTAAGCAACACAGATAATTTAGCGTGTGCTAAATCTGATCCTTGTGAGATTGAAAACTGCCTTTAAAATCATGTAATTTGTTTCCTCTAGGGAGAGACTTTGGTGTCCATACAGCAAACACTTCTCACAAGAGAGTGACAGGTCTGGATTATGCACAAAGCAACCATCAGACCTGAGGAAGCAGAAGCAGTTTTTAAAATTTATACTGCCTGAGGAGGTAATTAAAATTTGTAGATTCAAATCTACTCTTTTAACACAGCAAAGGGAAATCCTATCAAAGAGATAAGCTAATTCAAAAACAAACAGACAAATTCACCAGAAATATTCAACAGCAATTATGTAGTTTGATGGTCCTGATGGAAACTCCTTTTCAGGATGTCCTTGGACTCTTAATAGAGAGGAAACCAGGGATGACTGATTTTGCATACCCTTCCAAAGCATCTACTTCTTGCTGTTGCTTCAGAGAAGATATTAGGCTGGATGGACATCTTAAACCTTCTCATATAATTCTGCTAGGCTGTTCATGCCTCACTTCATGTCTCTCGTAAATTACTTCAGCCTACTAATCTTTAAATGGTGTGTACAAAATACTGGTGTAAAGACAGCAATAAGGACTGCCTAAGGTCTCACATGTGTGGCTGGGCCCTACAGAGCTGAAAGATGCACTGCGAAAGTCAGTATCAATTTTTGTTTTTTGTCAACAATCCCCATTCCTGTTGGAACCAACAGTTCCTTTAATTGCATCAAGAACCCTAACAAGCTTTGGGACAGAACTAGATCATTTAACAGGGAAGAAGGTTTTACATAATGTATTTGCCTATGATAGAAGAGAGAAGAGGAGTCAAAGACACATCTGGACTTCTGAAATCTCTCGTGTCGGACAGTTTATGAAATCTCTTTTGTCTGACAGTTTACTGAAAACATAATCTTTCTGTTTTTAGCATGTGATCTCTGTACTTTTGATGGTTCCCTTTGTGTTGTGGGTTCTGTATTTTGTGTAGAATCACTTTTAATGCTCCATCTTGAAAGTTCTTCAACAACATAAAAACATAAAAAGTTATTCTTACTCTTAAAGAGATATTTATTCTAAAGTTACAAAGGTACTTTTACCTTTACCTAGGTAGTCTAGGCTGAAAGTCTTTCTTACTTGCCATAGCATAAATGAGCTCAGGTGATGATGCCCTTTTAGGTTTTTTTTGCTGAGGGAGAGCTTTTCTTTGCATAGCTAGAGCAGGACCCATAGATCTACGTACACGTCTCTCTCTTGCAATCTCTAAATTGTACTGCCAGCAGCACCCATCAGGTGACCCAGCACCTAACACACCTGAGGAAATCTACATAATGCCAATCCCTTAGGATATACTCATGGGCCAGACAGCGCTAGTCAGGCTAGTGAGCTGTGGGCAAACATGAACTTTGACCTCTCGTCTTCCCAGGTTTGATGCTGATTTGTTGGATGACTTTTTACAAATTGGTTCTCACTTCTGGGCTGCAGGTGGGTGAGATGCAACCTTCCTTTGTCCCCCTGTTGGAAGGGTTTGCTATTGGAACTGAGACAACCAGGAAAGGTGACAGTTGTAGGATTTGACTTTGCTGTTAAAATCTTACCTCCCTTCCATCCATTTGTTGCTGCTGAGATGTTTCTGCTTATGTAAAGTGTTTTCTCAAGATTTTTGATGTCTCTTACCTGATGCCATCACAGTTTACCCATGCACCAAAAATCCCAAAGGCCAAATGAACAAGCAGTACAATTCCCTTTTTCTCCCCCAGGCTGGGTGCGCAGCTCTCTCTGTAAGACAGTGCACCTCCCTTTGCAGCTCTGGAAGTGTGCTGACGCACGCGAGTGGAGCCTCTGACCCGCAGGATATGGCTTTCTCAGCTCTGGCAGCACGTATGTGGCCTCGTTTCCTGCTGAATGGGTCTGCTCTGAGAAGAAAAGTGCCTAATCAGCACTCCAGTGCAGCTGACACAGCACAGACTGACTGTTTGCAGAGCCTGGAGCCCCTCTCTCCCTGGGGCAGTGTTATTGAAATATCAGGTTTAGTCGCTCGGGGTGAGATCTGCTGTGCAAATCCCCTTTGCCTCTCTGCAAAGTCACACCTGTCAGGAGAGGTAACCACAGCCTCTTGGCTTTTGCTGTCCTGTCCTCCCTCTCTGGCTGTTCTTAACCTGCCTTCTTTCTTTAAAAGGTCTTACTTGCATTCCCAAATCTGTCTCCAGAATGTGCTGCAGGATTCCTGTGAGCAGGATTGTGCCTTGCCCTTACAGTAGTGTTGCATCGTGACAGAGGGACACAGTGACATCCACTGCAACTCACACTGGGCTGCTTTGGCTGGGCTCTAGCATGGAAAAAAGGCTTTCTCAGGGCTGCAGCTCTCACCATGTGTTGCTGGGCTGGGGTGGGCTGTTCAGGAGAGCTATACTTGTTCTGAGGGATGTATGGGAGTTTGCTCCCCACCTGCAACCATAAACTGTCTCTCTGAACTTTTCATCTTTCACCTGGCCATCATCTTTCAGGGCAAGGCAACTACAGCTCATCACCCTTCCACACCTCATGCAGGCAGCATGCAAAGGTGCTCTCTGCCTGTCTGGAGCCTGCCTTCAGAGACATGAGTTATGGACAGGTCTTTTTCAGAGTCCAGCAGTTGGAAGCTCCCATGGCCCAAGGATTCCTAATTAAAAATGAATGTTCAGTGATTAAAGACCGATAAAATCCAAACTGATTCAATGTTGCCAAGCATGGGAGGGTATTTGGATCTGTATCCAAATTTTCCTATTCCTTTAATGGGCCAAGTTACTGTAGCGATCCAGAACTTCTGAACAACGTGGTTCTGCCCATGTTATTCTATGGCTATTTTGTGGACCAACTTGTGAAAAATGATGTTTTGTGAACCCAGCTCCTTGTCAACAGAAAAACCACTATGTAAGAGCTTCCAAATTGTAGGCATCATGCCTTTTATGTCTCTGAACACCGTGCAAAGTTTACACAGTGTTTGGGGCTTTGATCATATTTTTCTTGTGGCCATTTATTTCTGACTGATTGGAATATATCTAAATAGGTAGTGTGATGTTATTAACTGCAGATTTCCTTTCCCCCCACGTGTAAAGTGTCCTTCCTCCATTCACTTTTCCTTTTTTCTTTCAGGGTTATGAATGAATGATACTGATGTATCTGGGGAGAGTCTGAGATTTTGTGGCTTTTGTGCAGCCACTTTCATGGAGAGGTGAAATCCTTACTATGATGCTGTAATATATTTTTCATTTTCTCTTTCTTCAAATAAGAGCACATTTTGTTTTGGTACAGGAAACTTGCTTTTGTTATTATTTTTATGATTATGTTTGGGACTGCATGAAAGCACAGGGGATTTATATTTTTCTTAGCTTTTTCTTCAAGTTTGATCATTCCAATTTTCAGGGCACTGCTAATCCTGAGAAAAAATGAGACCTGTGGGTGTTTTGCAAGAGTGTTTAGAGACTCTGTCATATGTACTTCCTGCATAGTCAGGTGTGTGCAAGAGTTGAAGAGTCTTACTGTGATTGTTGTGTACAAAGACACAGTTCCAGCTTCATGGAGTTTTATATAACAGTGTCAACTTCATACAGTGGTAGGTGGCAGTGTAATTTGGGAACTATTAAAAAGTCCATTGATGCTCCAGTTCTATTCTCCAAAAATATTAAAATGTCAGTTTTAGGTGGCCTTATTTCTGGCAGTCGGTGAGCAAATGTCATGTTAAGATAGATTTCAAAGGCTTTTCAGTGCATTGGTATTTTCTGGCCATGCATTGTCCTTAGGCACCTGTCCCAGTTAAGACATTACTGACAGGACTTCAGGCTAGCCCCTGTGAGCCTGCTGATCCCCCTCTGCTCAGCTCAGAGAGGGCGCAGACTCCAGAACCACACAGTCAGTGAGAGTTGTCCTGACAATGCACTGTGCTGTCACCTGTTCTGCCTTGCCTTTCTCCCCAAATAAGTATTGCAGACAGGTTTGAGGAAGCACAAGTCTCTCTGAAAGACCACAGGATATGGTTTATCTGTGAAGTCTCATGCTTCATGGAATTCAGCCTGTGCTTTCCCCACAACCTGTGTTGGCACCATATTTTATATGGACTTTGTGTCCATAATCTGTCTCTCTCTCTTGCCATTTTCTAAGGGACTGACTGATGTAAGAATGACTCTACTGAGACAAAGCAGTGATCCTTCTGGTTCAGTGCCCTTTTTCTGACTGTGGCTGGAATAAACAAATACTTAAGGGCACAGCAAACACACATTATTGTGTTCCCAGGAGACTTTTCCAGCTTTGTATGGTTTGCAGCATGTGCTGTCTCAGCAAGATGTGTCTCAGAGCCTCAGTGATCAGACCCAACCACTCAATGTTCTCTTCTGTCATTTAGTTCTGGGCTGAGGAGACAAAGTTTTTCCAGTCCATCCCCCCTCTCTGGACGGGGTGGAGGTGTGGCTCTCATGGTGCCAGACCTGGTTTCTGATGGAATAAAGTGTGATGGGAGGGAGAACATTTTAAGGTGAAGCTGGTCATGAAACAATCACTGTACTCAAATAGGGATGGTCAAAGAGCTGCTACATGGCTCTTGGCAAGTCACACTACAAAACCAGTGAAATGAAGTCAGAAGGTGTAGTGTACTTGTCTCAGATTTGTTAGTTTATGCTTGGATTTATTGTCTTAAGTTTTCAAACATCTCTTCAACAAGTTTTCCAAAGTAGCACATTTAGCCTTGA
Organism: Pyrgilauda ruficollis; assembly: GCF_017590135.1. Lineage (NCBI taxonomy): Eukaryota > Metazoa > Chordata > Aves > Passeriformes > Passeridae > Pyrgilauda > Pyrgilauda ruficollis. The sequence goes on along the minus strand of NW_024513654.1, from coordinate 17,432,310 downwards.
TGTATCTTAAGAATAAATGCTTCCACATAAATTCTTTTGACTTACCTGCTTCTGTTCAGAAACCAGAAATACTACAAGAAATGCATCCCTTCTCCTTTCCTGGTATTTCTGATCTGCCCTTACCCAGTGATCTGGATTAAGAAAAATTGAAGTAGTGTCCAAGCAGAGAATTGAATGGTTGTGGAATGCAAGATTTGGGTGAAGGTGAATTAAAGGGAAGAATGTTGGACTAAATGAGATCTAAGGAGCTCTTCTAGCCTTGGGGTTTGTTTTTTTTTGAGACTGCTTTACACTTTCTGTATGTTGTCTCCTTTAGTAGAAATACTGAATTCTTGAACACACAACAGAAAAAAACATTTAAGGTCTTCACATCCCAAGGAATAACAACATTTTGTATTTGACCTACTTTGTCCTTCTTGGACATAGATAGACTCTTGCCCTCTGTTCTCCATTTTCTACCATGTCCACCAAGAGTTTCTTCTGTTTCTGCTTTTCTTAAGGATAATAAATCCTTGACCAAATTTCTTATTTGGATAATAAATTGTGACTCTGTGACTCTGAGTTTTGAGTTTTTTAAAACATTCCAAGCTGAAAACAAAATACCCACGCACATACTCACAGCACAGTTTGTTGTCAGAAAAGCAGGGAATCCTTCCCTAACCTCAGGAATGTCCCTGGAAGATGTGCTGCACTTTTGCTGTGTTGTCAGGAGTGGTGTCGCTACACTTCGGCGGCTGCTAATTTTAAAACAGATTTTTTAAACTTAAAAACAGAAGTAAAAGCCTACTGTTTCTTAAGGAATTCTTCCAGTAAAAATCTTTATCAGAGATAGTTTAATCAGGGAACTTCAGTCAAATTTTGTGTGCTATATAGGTTTGAGTACTTTGAGGTCGAACTTTGACCTCTAAGCTCCAGGAGGACTTATGAATGAGAAAAGTGGTTGTGTTTCCTGCTGAGCAGTGAAATAATGGAAAAGTATTTATCCAAACATCCAGTAGGTCTGTGAACTGCTCAAAAGTTACCTCACTTGTGTTTCTAAGATGATCTCTCTGAAGAATTTTTGACCCAGATTTGAATAAACAAAATATTTGTTTCATGTCCTTCAAATACTGGGTATTTTAGGATAGAATGTCTTTCATGTTGTAGACGAGGACATATGTTCCTCAGTACTGCATCTAAGTGGAAAATAGGCATATGCTGTAGCACATTAAAGGGCATCTCTTTCATGTAGCTGTCAGGTACTGAATATTGTGTTCTTCATCTTCTTTCCTTTAAAGGTAAAAATAAGGAGCAAAAGAAATATGTTATCTGGTCTTTTTCAAAGTACAGAAGTTCAGGTGCCACTTGTTAAAAGATTCTTTGCAGAGAAAGAAGCCAATTTCACATGCTGCACATACCATAAGTTTGGATGCATCCCTTAACCAAAAATAGATATTTTTCCTAGCATTGTTGTGGCCACATGGAAGAGATGTAGAGATGTCATATCATCAAATCAGCTTGTATTTCATCTGTCTGAGAAGTTGTTCCAAATAAGCTCTCAAATATGCACTACCTATTAAAAAAAAGACTCTGATTTTTTTTCCTGCATTCCTCTCCTTACATGAGAAGGCAATAGACAAAGTTTGTCTCCTAAATCAGGAAGAAGATACTGCTTCAACAGCAGGCCTTCGAAAGGCACCAAATTATTTGCAGTGTTTGATGGAAGAGAAGAGCTCCTGACCCATTCAAAACTAGTGATTTTGATGTGGTGAAGTAGCAGCCAGATCCCTTTTGACTATGTCTGGTCTGATTTTCTGGCTCCATGGCTACATGGAACAATAGTCTGTGCAGGGCAGCTGGGACGTGGGCAGAATTACAAGTGAGCATCCGTCAAATTCCTCTGCACAACACTAAGAGGGCTTTTCCTCTGCACTTCCTAAATGACAGAAAACCTGTGTGAATGATTCTCTGTGGCTTGGGATAGGCAGCTTTGAACTCAAGATTGTACCCTGGAAAAACAAAAAATTATTTTTGTCACCCATGAAGGTATTAAAAGTGTACTGTGTTGATGTTAAGTCAGATATTGGCAAAGCTCTGGTGGTGGGTTGATTGGTTTTTTTGTTTTAAAGAGAATACTAATATTTGTACAGTTTGAAAAAACAATTCTCTTTGTGGAGAGCCTATGCATAGACTATTTCTATTCTGATGGTTAAAGTCTGTCAAAAGTTATTAATAATAGCAGTAGAAGCTTCTGATGGGAATTGTTGATGAGGAGAGCCAGTAAGCAGCGGCTGAGTTGCTTTTCATGAGTTTGTGGGATTAGATCTAGAAAAACAGTGCAGTTTCTTGGACCTACAATTCTATCAAAATGTATCCACAGCAGACATTGAGCAAAGGCTTCCACCTGGGGAGTGACTGTTGAAGGGTGTTCCACACCTGAGGCTGACTTCTCCAGGCTACAAGGTTTGTGTATGCCTGAGTGGCTGTGGAGAGACACAAATGGGAAGGAGGAGAGCTCACCTCCTTCTCTGGGACTCACAACAGACATCGTGCTGATCTTTAAGGGAAATCTGTGTTGAATCTAGGAAACCTCTAAAGTTAAATCAGATGGGTGAGTGAGAGCATCTAAATTCTGCTTGACTGGCAAATAAGGTATGTTGTACCTTGTAGTGTCTTGTTGAATGTCTGCTGCTGATTCTGCTCTTGAAGTCTGATTTATTTATTTTTGTTATTCAGACTCCTCAGTGCACAGGTAGTCAACACTCTGAAAAGCTAGCCAGTGAATGACCACAGTGCTAAATGGCCACAATATGAGCCACAGCACAGGCAAGTAATTTTCCAAAAAGGAGTGTATTTGAACATTGGTCTGAAGACAAAAAAAAAGATTATAGGGAAAAAAAGGAAGCAGGATGCTCTCTTTTAAAAGTAATAGCACACAATACAGGCTCCAAAATGTTCCATAATTGTTTGTGGTATAGCCTCAGAGTAAGGAAGTACTATCATGAAAAAGAAGTAATTTGAGTGAAGCTGGAGATCATAACATTCCACTCACCCGTTGAAATGCCTACTGTCAAAACACGGGTTTCCCATAATACCCAGAGACTTTCTCTGCTTCTTTTGATCTGTTGGCCTGTAACAAATATACTTTCCTTCTCTGACACTGAACTTAGGAAAGTAAACAAAATCAAAACCATATTTAAAGCACTGACTCACAGAAAACATTATGCTCACATATGTATGTCACAGGCCTATGTTATATTAGTCATTATAATTAGATTAATACACACATCTGCTTTACAATGAAATGTGAGTAATGTGTCACTAATTATTATCATCTGTAGTTCTTTCTAGTGATGATATTTCCATTTTTAAAGGCTGCACAATCTCTGGAGTAATAAAATGTGCAAAAGCAAGTTTTAAGTTTAAATTTAAAAATTATAATACCCTGAGTTGTACTTTGATTTTGCTCATATCAGTATTTGTCATCAGGGACAGGCTGGCTTTCCATGAACTGTCTCTTTTACCCCTTTCAGTAACCAGAACAAATGTTCAACAACTGGACTGATATTTCTTCCCTGCCTTCCCAGACCAATGTGTCTAAGCTTGCCTTCTCTTTACAAGAGTAGCTTTCCTGGGAGCCTGTGAGTTGGAGCAATTGTGTCCTTTCAGCACTGCTCAGCCCACTTTGATAGCATCCCAATTTCCCAAAAGTGTCACTAAAGACTTTTTTAGTTGTTTTGGTCACTCCTTCTCTAATGAGTGCATTGTCTTGACCAGACTCAGAATGTTAAGATCAGCTATAAGATTTTTCTTCTTCACTACATCTTGGAAGACACAATATTACTGAGCAGCCCACAGCTGCAGCCAAATCATGTTTTGTAGCCATGATGTCCAGACATCTCCAGAAGCAGCAGTGTTGGTGTTGTCATCATTGAACTTGCCAGTCTCATCATGAGTTACAGCTCTAATACAATTTTAAACTCTGGGCATGGTTTTGGCTTGTGTGCCGTTCATGTGCTGTTGTTTTGTACTCTACCATGAGCAGGTCCTGTCTTTGTATCTTTACTTATGGTGTATTTGCATGCTATCATGGCCACAGTATCAGAGCAGCCTGCTCTCTGTAAGCTTCAGTTAAGTCTGGGTGACTTCCTTTGCTTGTCAGATTCCAGACGTTTTGCCAGAGTTTATTTCTGAGTCTTTCATGATCCTCTCTTTGGCTTCTCTGTGCATGTGTGTCTTCACGCCTGTGATGAACTCTGCTTTTATCAGGGTAAGTCAACTACCATGCTCCCCTAATCCCCTTCCTCCCCACTCCAGAAAAAAAAAAATGTTCATCTTTCAAGTCTTAGATCTGTTGCAGACTCCTCTAATACTTTCCATTCCCCCTGCATTAAAAGTCTTGCTCCATTTTTGCACAGAATGCAGTCCTCCTTAAGGATCTGCAATCCATTTTCATTGTGAGACTCTTGGCTGTCTTAATTGAAAACTAATAAAACTTGAAGTGACTGAGAACCAACTTTTATCAGAAATAAACTGACTTTCTGCCCAATATCCTTCTGACAGCATTCACTGTAGCTGTAGAAGCTGTGCATGTCTTCTCTGAGGGTTTTTTTTTTTCACTACTAGGGAGTTTACCCACTCCACTATTCATTCCTGCAGAACAGTTTGATTCTCCCTGATACTGTACTTTGTCCTGAGCTAAGGCCAAGTCTGAGAGCCTGACAGGCTGTAAATGATATCTGAATGTGTCAGCATTGTTCTGCATGGAGCACCATCGACCTGAGCATTTCCTTCTACACGTCTCATACAGCAGTTTTTAAAGGCACAGCTGCACACATGCTGTGAGCACATTTTCCCCAGGACATTTACCTTTCCACCCCTCACTTTTATGCCCTGCAAAGGCATTGTGGAGGAAGAAAATTAAAAGACCTTAATGCAGCCTGCAGCCCAGGGCTGTGAATTCATCTCAGCTGCTTGCAGAGTGTTAATGGACACCACGCAGGCCAAAAAGGCACAGAGGGAATCTGTCCCAATAGTTTTTAAGGCTTCACTTCTGTTGGTAATGTCACCTTTGAGAGCTAATGAAACAGTTTTCAGATGTGGGTCTGGTCTCTGCTAATGCTTATGATTGTGAGCATACAAATAGTATTGCATACTCCAATGGGAAGTTTACTTGGGCAAAATTCCCACTGAGGTCAGCTGGGCTTTGTCCAGAGCAATCCTTGCCTAATAAATCCCTTAATAGTAATAAGCATTGAGTTTGGCACTGTAGTTAAATATAGGAATATTTTAAATTAAAAAATACACGGGCTGGAGTCTCCTACTGTCTGTACTGCTCTTTCCTGCAGTAATTCCATCAAGTTACTCCAGTCTTTACTGGTGTACAGCTGAGTGCAGAATCATGCCTCCTATTATCACATGAAATAACTCATGAAAAAACCTCAGTTTTGTACAATTTAATATTAAAATGTGAATTTAGGGCTTTAAACTAGTGAACAGCATGATTTCTAATGAGCCCTGCAGTATCTTGACCCTAAAATAAAGTTGAGGAAAATTCTTATTTTGAAAATATGATGGCAGAGTGGTTACAACATATGGTATTTTGACAGGGGTATAAGCTCCCTCGTCATGACAGCAATGAGTGTTTTCAAGTGAGGCAGAGAATCAGATTGTGCTGCTTTTTGGCTTTTCTTGGTCAACTTGACTGGGTAGCAGTCATTCCAGCTGAGAATCAGAAAGGCTGTGAGAGAAAGGTCAGTGATAGCCACCTTAGTGTTTTCATCAATGTGGTTTACCACAGAGTTGGCAGGTGCCAGTCTGATGGGCTGAAGTGCCTTGGTGTAAGTTGTGGCCATTTTCCTGCTACTTCTGCTGAGAGATGTGTATTTCCAGTGTAAGCAGATTTGTCTTGGGAGAGAAAAAAACAGAACTAATGAAGTCAGCTTCCCAACATGTTTGGTTATGTTCTTGGTTGAAAGGCCATGGATCTTAGTAGGCATCAGGTAAATTCCAAGGAGAGATCTAGAGAAGGCCCCAGTCTGGTAAAAAGCTTGAAACAGGGTTTTGTGTCCTATTTTTCTAGCTGCTTGCCTTCATGGAGTATGCTGGAGTGTAAATGTCTTGGAGGCTTCTGCTCTTTTATCAACTTCTGATAGAAATTGGCAGATCTGTTCAAATGGTGGCAGAAGTCTGCCTTGGCCTGAGCTCCAAAATTCTCTGAAAGAAGAGATTCTCCAAATCTTAGCATTTTGGTGGGTCCATAGAGTCAAACATGAGCTCTGAAAGGATCTGACATGGGCAGGTTACTACTCAGCATACTGGGAAATACCCTGAGTTCAGCTGGTGCAGGGACCAGTCAGGAATGGCTGGGCTGCAGCCAGCAGTGCGTGGGGATCAGTCTGCTTTAACTGACTCTTCACTTTCAGCTCAGGCAAAGCCTGGCTGACCCTGCTGGGGTAGAGCAATTAACATTGCTTTGAAATCTGCTTCTCCACTTACACCTTTTAACATCCATACAACTCAATTGCTTTGATTTTCTCTTGTTTTTCCCCCAACATGAAAGATGCTGATTTTTACTCTCAGTATGTAGTTGCATCGACTTCTTTAATGCCATTACATTAGTATCAATTGGCAATATCCAAAAGGACCAAAAGGCCTGTTTCCAGAATGAAACAGAAGAAATTCTCATCAAACAGGCCACAGTTGAGTACTACTGTTAGACACTGGGATTTTCCCAGGAAATTGCAGGATGGGAAGCAAGAACTTCGAGAACTGTGAAGAGGGTTAAATCCAAGTTAAATCCATAAAGTTCTGTAGTGTGTAGAAATTTTGCAAATGAATATGTGAATATTTGTCTTTTACACTGAAATCTTGGAGTCCTTACCCAAGTCAGAGAAAGCCTCCTATTCTCCAGAGTCCTTAAGCATGCATTTAACTAAAAGAAGGGATTTTAAGGAGAATTTCTGTGGAGCTCTATGTATTTCCTATCAGCTGCTTCCATGTGGGAATCAAACCATTTATGTATACAGTTCCTGACTCTGGGGCAATTAAAATCTCAGCCATAATGTTATATTAACACAGAATTTGGTGTGCCTAATGACATATTAAATCTTCCTAAATTATAGCTAAATTACGAAAAGGACTAATTTACCAAAACCAGTTACTAAATGTTTAGAAAAGGAAGCTAATTGAATTATCTCTTGTTTGTCAGAGACAGATAATCTCCTTGTGAGAAATCTCATTTTTTCTGAAGCATGATTAATTAGCCTTACGAGTCAGAGATTATGACAAATTATGCAGGAGAAGATAATAGATAATGGTGGGAAGGCTTGGGAGCAGAAAAGTAGCAGCTGTTATTTGGTTCGGGTCTAGGTACCACTTCTGGATTCACCCTGACCTTGTATGGTCTCTTTGCTGCTGCTGCTGCTGCTGGAGGTGAGCCTTGCTGCTCTCACAGCCTCCCTTGCCCCTTTCCCTGACATGCTCAAAGCCTCAGCCCGATTCTGATCAATAACATCACCTCCCCAAGAAGGATGCCTGGAAAACAACCTGCTTTTAAGTCAGTGAATGGTTTCTACTGAATAGTCAATGACATGAGATATATTTCTAATTCTCCTTTAGTCATGGTAGGAAGGCATTTGTGACTCACACAGAAGGTCCTGTCATGGCTTCATCGTCTTGCTTGAAAAACCTGGCAGGTGTTGGATGTGAATCAAAAGTTCATTGGTTATGTTAATGTTACATCACATGGGTTTGAGAATAATTTTCCATTTGCACTATCTTGTACATGTAGATCATGCTGTAATAGGAACTAGATTTGAGTTATTATCTCGTTAACTTTATTTGGAAAATGTTATGATCTGTATTATTTATTAACATGCTCAAAAGTAAGGTATACTTAAAATTGTAGTGGGTGTTGCCACAGCCATATGACTTGAAGACTTAGTGTCTCAAATAGAATATCAGATAGTGCAAAACTCCCAAATTAAATAATGACTGTTGACACCACTCTGTTTTTCCTGTTGTTCTAACTGCTAAAACAGTGATTTGATGCAAGTATAAGTTCACATGTTCTGCCTTTTCCTTTGCAATCACTTTTTACCCCTTCCCAACATCAGTTGGTTCTCTCTCATGTTTAGTTGTCCTTTATATCATCAGTTGCCTTATAAGAAAAAGCAATTTCCCAGGCATCCCCAGCCAAGTCCCTGTGAACCTACCACTGTCCACAGTCCCATACCAAACACATCCAGTCATCAGGACCTTCTGAGGCACCTGAGAGTCATTCCAGCTCTACTTTGGGACTGCATCCCTTTGACAGGAAGGAGCACACAGTGGCCTTTTCTTCTGAGTAGCTACTTTGTGTTTTGCATGCATTTCAAGGTAGCAGCTCCTTTGAAGGCGTCCCTTCAGGAGCCCTTGGACACTCAGCACAACTTTCTCTTGCTTCCCTGGTGTCACTCTAATGAGTTTAAATATGAAGCAGCTTAAAATATACAGGGGGTGTTCCCCAAACAGGTGAATAGTCAGTGGTTTATATTCATTGGAGCATTTCAGTCAGTTTTAATCACAACAGAATGTTTCCATCTGGTCCCAGTCCTCCCTCAGTACTGTGGAGTAATTGAAGAATATGATTAAAGGTAATTATTTTAATTGCCCATTGACTGAGGAAGATTTCTGATAGTGCTGCATAGGATCTGATCTGTAAAGGAAAGGCTTGTGGCTTGTCTGCATCAGGACAGATCCCCATCAGCAGTGGTGTGAGGGGTGCAAATGAACCCACTTGCATCCTGAAGGCAGCTTGTGGATTGTGGCATGGAGAGAGGGGTCGTGGGGCAGGAAACATGACATGCTTTTGGATGCAGAAGACAGAACGTGTGCACTGTGCCACTTTGCTTACAATGCATTTGGGCTTGTTATTAGCTCACATAGTGTTCAAGCCCAGTGTAATGTCACTGACTTTGCTGAGGCTCCCTTTGGTGCAGCTGTCAGTGAAAGCACAAAGTTTGTCTAGGAATTAAAGCCAGAAATATGAGAATTGAAACCATATATATTCAATAAGGTGAAATACTTAACACCTAACCATTCCAAAAGCAGCATTTTTGTTGGAGGCAGCAGTAAAGGAGAATGATGGTCTACTAGGTAGCTCACCATGTTGAGCTTGGAAAACTTTGTATTTTTTGCTCTGCTGATCCTGCACTTGCCTTTGCTGCAGCACTTGGGCTGCTCCATGTCTCACTTCCCCTCTTGGCTGAGTGACCATGCCTTCTTAGGACGATGTGAATTGCTTTCATGATGTGTTTTCATATGATGTGTTAGCATGAAAATTTCTACAACTTCACTGATGTGCTGATAGGGAGGGCAAAGGTCTTTGTGATTTTTTTACGTGTAGCTATATAGTATCTACGGAATTAACCACTTCTGACAGTGGAAGAAAAGTACACCAGAAAACAATCAATTCAACACGTTTGGCTTAGTGACACTGAGCAGAAGTTTGCTGTAGGATAGTAGAGTCTTTTAGGAGATCATTGGCACATGCTTGCAATGCTCTTAAGCTTCATCTAGATGTTTGCTGGGGTGAAGAGGCTGTCAGAGAAGATGGACCTCTGTCAGACCTAGGCTGACTATTGTAATATTCCCTGTGTGTAATGAGAGCAATTTTCAGAAAATTGAAGCCTCTGTAGATCCTATTTGTATAGTATAAACATCCTTTCTTTATCAGGTCTGCTAGTTAGGTACTTTCTTTGCTTGTGTTTTCCCATTTTTGCTTGGCGAGTCAAAGAATTTTAATAATCTTTTTTATTTAAGTGCATTTGTGAGAAACACAAAAAAATATTCCTGACTAAAATGATCTGAGTTTTCATTTACAGGCATGAGAGAAGCCAAAAAAAATTCATATTGCAAATGTTTTGACCACTGACATTTGTCATCCTTTCTGTTTGGGAGGAGCTGAATCAGAGTCTCCTCTTCCTCATACTTTTTAGAGTGGATTTATATCACCGGGGTCTGATTTCCAGGACTCCACCCACAGGCACCTTTTTATTACCATGCAGCTGTACTGAGTCCAGTGGATTTTTGCCTGATTTATTATCATGTGAACAAGGGCCTCACCAAGCTGTGTGACTCCTGCAGTTAGTTTTGATTTGCACTGATGCAGCTGGCAGAAGGAATTGACTTGAATGATCTCACTGTTGCTGTGGCTCTTGCATTGTAATTAAAGCCAATGCTGTGTCGTTATCTCTTTAGAAATGCGTGCTGTGCCTGCACCTCTTAGCTCACTTCTTGTGCCTACAACTGTCTGCTCTCCTGAATAACTCCATTCACCAGCATCGTTTTGTTGCTGGGCATCTGCTGTGAAGGGACTGAGGTCCAGCATGACATGCTGGGGCATGTGTCCAAACCCTGACTGCAAAGAACTTCCCACTGTCACCATTCGAGGGAATGCCCATGAGCTCAGGGAGAGCACGGGGTGCTGAGCATGGACAGGCATAACCTGTGCTGGACAGGCAGCTGAGTGCAGATGGGTGCCTGTTCTGCTGGATGTTGACTGCCTGGGCTGAATCCTTGACCAAAAATTCGTGGAGCTAACTTATAGTGTCTTTTGTTCAGTCTTTTGACTGAATGCCTCCCAGAGGTTCCTTTTTCATTAGTTTTCCTTCACTGATTATTTCCAAGCACTGCTGTGCAGTTTGGCCCGAATTTAGGAGCTGCTGATGCTCCAAGTGGTGCTGGTAAAGCTGCTTGTAGGAATGGGCAAAACAGCAACTCCCTGGGGTGGCAAAAGACTGCCGCCCCGTGTGAGTGTGCCCAAAGCTCTCTGTGACAGCAGAAGCAGTAGCTCTGAGGGTCCCTTGTGCCCAGCTGCCTTGTCTCAGTACTGCTCATCCTTCTCCCATCCCCAAGGAGCCAAGGCACACACCAAAAGGTTTTGAGAAATCATAATCTATTCATCATCCCAGCACATTTGCCTGATCAAGACTACCAACTTAATTCTCCAGGCCTTTCTCCTCCACTGCTTGTAACTTAACATTTCTTGTTTATTTTCATCTTTATTTCCCACAGTGTACCGAAATGATGTGTACTGAAACATTTGTTCACACAAATAAGGGAAGGTGATAGCTTTCCTCCCTGACCACATGCTCTCTCTTCTGTTCCAAGTCTTAATTAAAATGATACTACAGGAAGCAAATCAATTAACAGATACCTTACAAGATGCTTTAATCACTTACACATGTACACAAAATTACTTACAAGTATCACATTACTGCTTTAGTTTATCTGTTAGCAAATGCTGCTAAAGAACTGCAGTGTTACTGAAATGGGTAACAGACACCTAGGAAACCAGGGAAAGTATTCCAATGTATAATTCTTCTCTCAAAATAAATTGTACATTTTGTTGTTCAAAATGTGTGGAAAAATTACTATCCAGTTTCATTTGCATATTTGACAGACGGCCTGCTTTGTGAAAGCCAAAAAATGCCCACATTGAAATCCCATCAGTTAGTTACAAGTAGTACAGTAGCTTATTCTTTATAAAAACAAAATTCTGATGTATCTGTTCTTATGCTCTAAAAGCATGTTTCCTCTAAGTCCCTGACCCAGCACATCAGCTCTGCCTGATGTGAAAGCTGGTAACTGGATAGGAGGCCCTGGTCTCCATGGTTTTTCCGAGTCATATTTCTTAATAACACAGAATTTCTAGGTTGGACTTCAGTCTTAAAATTGCTTGTTTGTTTGTTTGTTTTTAAGTTGGATTAAATCTCTTATATTCGTGGAGAGCTGGAAAGAACTTTATTTATTATTTTTATTATGATCTGCCACACTGAGAGCAGAAACAGGTATAAAAGTGAACTTTAAGAATGTGTGTAAGGTGAGAGATTTGAAAAAGCCCATGTGTCTATAAACATTGGCTGGAGCTAAAAGGTTATCAAGATCTTATTTACTTACAGGTTGTGGTCTTTGGATCTGGATAATGGTAAGTTGCAATAAAATAATGTAACATCCTGTTTGGAGTCATCCTGTAATGCTACAACATAAAGGTCTGCCTGTGAAATATTGGGATATTACTTAATTAAGTTGGGCATGCCATCTACCTGAGGCCCCCAAGCCTTGAAGTTCTGCTGGGTTTCCTGAGAGAAGCTGTAGGAATAGCAGAGGATGCTGGCCAAGAGTCCCCAAAGCTCCCACAGCTGACACTGGCTGCCCTGTCTTCACGAGGTGAAAGAAAAGCCTGGGTTGAAATAACAAAAATCTCCCTGTTTTCTTGCACCTTGTGATGACAATATGTTATATACAGCATTCTTAAAGGAAGAGGATTAAACAGAATAGAATCTACAGCATTATTTTCTGAACTGAGACCAAAGCCACCAACTCAAAGTGTTGGTAAAAGTTGGAAAGTGTTTACAGAATAACTCGGGTTTAAATTATTTTAAATTGTTTAAACTACTCTCATTGTTCTGAAACAAAGCTCTAATTTTTCTTCTCATCACTCCCACTGTAAGAAGCTTATAATTTGAGCCAGGCAAAGCAATTTTGATGTAATCAAGTCCACCAGAACATATAAACCTAGAACAAGAATGAAGGTGCTGGGAAACTGAAATTATTCACAAATTTTGATTGAACTTAATGCATTGTTTTATAATAAAAAAATAGGGATAGGGAAATTATGAAAATAACAGATTAGCTTGTTTGCACAGTGTTGACATGAAGTGTCAACAGAACATGAAAAACATTATTTGAAAAAGGAAATTTTAATTTTAAATGGTTAAAATCATCACTAACACCTACAAATGACATCAGTTCTAGGTCTAAAAATTAAAACTTTAAATTAATGAAGTGTTTTCTTACTAAGACAAAACATGTATTTCCTGAAATAAATGAGAAGCCTTATTTAGTTCTAACTTCAAATGAATGATTTTCCAAATTGCTGAAATAATTATTTACTTATCTTGAAATATGGGTGTGACCATGAATTCTGCTGCTGAATTATATCACCACCTTTTGGATTACCTGATATTTAACTGACTTTAGAAATCAATCATATACTTATCACAGAATAAAGAGGATCTATTCGTGAACAGAGCTCATCTATTTTATTTTCCTCACACGTCACCTTCCTAGACATGCTGAGGGAGATTTCAGGCCTTTTGGGTGCAGGTGATTGAAGTTAGCTGCACTATAAGCTCTTCCTGTAAACAGTCAATCAGCCTTTCAACTAAAGAACAAAGAAAAGAATTGCTATTGGTAAGATTCCTGCCTGTGCACAAGAGACTTCTATTGATCCTCAGACCAGGTAACTGTTGATTGCAAAAGGGTTATTGATCTCTTGTACTTTGGTTTCTTATTGCATTGCTGTCATCTGTGAAAAGAAAGAAAAATTGCAGGTTAACAATCTCTCTGGCTTTGGTTTTACCTGGATTATCCTGTTAAAACACCATTGTAAAAGCTGAGATGGGAGATACTCAGATAAAAATCACAGAAATTCTAGAAAATTGTTAATGGAGATGCTGGAGTTATATTAATGAAATTCCTTTCACTTAACTTTTCTTTTACTAGATGTTTCTTTGTACCTTTGGAGGCATCTGTTTTTCCTAAGCGAATTAACAGAACAAATGCATGCTTGTGGCTGTTGTGGTGAGTTCCAGGTGCCCTTGTCACTGCCAGGCAGGAATCCACTAGCAGCAAGCCATGTATTTTTGGGTAGCATCCCAGTGCTCCCTGCATTGCAGACACTGGACTGTTGTCATTTGGGGTGCTTCCCACTATTGCCTTTTCACAGAGTGGGGAGCAGCTCCCGGATCCCTTTTGTGGCTGCATCTTCCCAGGAGTTTTTTACCTGGAGTGCCTGCTGCTGTGGGGCAGCTGCACAGGGCAGCCAGCCCTGCAATGTGCCTGGGCCCTGTGCCAGGGAACTCCAGGTAAACCCCTGGGAAGCCGTGGGACAGCACAGTTAAATTCCCTGCCCTGGCCCATGCACAGTGCCCAGCAGATCCGGGCTGTCAGGAGGAGCTCGGGGTAACCCAAGCCTTTGTTGCTGTGTCAGCTCTCCCCAAGTGGATGTGCCTCTCCTACTTTGGGTCTGCCCAGTACTGCCACTCCACCTCCCTGTGCCTCCAGCACCCCCTTCCCCCAGAACATACCTGTTTTGGCTTGATCCCGTGTTTGACCTGCAAAGTGTAGAGAGTGAGCTATTAATTGTGACTTTCAGAGCCATAATCAAAGGTGAGAATTCAAATGAGTAACACATTATGGTTGCAGAAATGCGGGAACTTTTTTCTCTTTTCTTCACTGCTCTAAATCTTTTATTCAGTTTTGCTCCATCTAGTGTCAGTGCTTGGGAACACGATCTTGTCTTGCAGCCCTCGACTTGTTTTTATTAAATCTCACGACTCCACAGGGAAATGAACTTTATGGCAGACCCATTCCTACAATACTATTTCAGCATTTTCTGGTGTCTTTGCTAAAGAAAAATGTCACAGGATATTTGGTGGCCAGGGACAATGCTTCACATAATTTTCCTCTGCTTTTTTTCCTTCTTTGAGAGAAATTTTGTTACTTGTATCTTTAAGAATGCTCTGCCAAAATTTTCTTGACATTCACTGCCCTGTTAGTGTCTGTAAGAATTCTGATTCTCATCCTTCCAGTCTGACCTGGGCATACAGTCCATGGGAGACCATATGGTGAGACGTAGATAGGCTGGAATCAGAGGCATTTCTTCTGTTCTGCTGCTTTTCCTCCCTTGTTTCTTTCTCTGGTTTGGGGCTGGGGTGTCAGCACAGCTCTGTAAGGGGGCAGTGCCTGCACTGTCCTGCAGCACAGTCACAGCTGAGTTCCCATCTGCCTGCTTTCCCCAGCCTTTGGGAGCTTCCAGGGCAGCCAGGGGAGGTGTCTGCTGGAATGCAGGGACAAAGGCTCACCTGTACCTGCCTGCTTGCCTGGTGACCGCACTGGAGGTACCTGGGGCTTGTCTCAGCCCTCCTTTACCTGTGCTGGTCTGGCACTTTGCAGACACAAGGAATTTCTTTTAGTGACACAGCTCTGACATTACCCAAGAGGTTACAGTTATGCAATAATATTTTTCAGCTTGTTAGTTTGTGGCAGCTCTTTCCCAGAAAGGAGAGGCATTTCAAAACATAACCAGGGACCTGATATAGGCTGTCCTTATGAACTCATCAAAAATTTCTTCACAAAAAATAACAGACTTTAGCCTGTGAAGTGCTACACAAATTTCTGTCTGGATCTGTAGCCAATTTTAAAAATACAGTATTTTTCCCACTTCTAACAACAGATTAATGCAGAACAGGCTAGTGCAAAGTGATATGAGCTAACTGAGGTGAATCAGCAATTGGATAAGGTTCTCTGCCTGTATCACAGGAGAAGAAGCTGGCAGGGAGCTGCTAGGAAGGGCAGCTCCTAAGTGATTGCCTAAGTGGTCTAATCCTAACTCAATTCTCTGCATATAAAAAGAGAAAAAAAGACATAGGTTGGGATGCCAATGCTCTTCTCCATATAGTCCAATACAATCAGTAAGTTACCCCAAGACAGTGGCTGTCTCACTGATGCTCTCAGGCAATCTTCCCATTTTTGACAATGCCAGTTCCTGCAAACCAGGACAATCCAGCCTTCCCTGGCACCTCAGTTGTAATATTTTACCACTTCCCTTGTGCCAAACATCCTTGAATAGCCTGATAGCTCTGAATACTATTTTTATGTTCTACCACATTGATTTTTGGCAGGGCCAAGTCTCTGAGACAGTAGAGAAGGGTGACTGCCTGAGCAGAACACACGGCAGTGCTGGGAAGGGGAGAGGTGAAGCAGGCCTTTCTCTAGACATGGAACATCCTTTGCTCTCCTCCAGGGAGTCATGGAAGCTCATTCACAAACTCTTTAAAATGTTCATTTCTGCCTACAGGGTTAGTTATTCTTCTTATCCTCAGCCTCCACCTCTCCTGTGCCAGCAGAAGCGTTTCAATGTCTGTGTAGTAAATAAGACTTGGAAGTCGGCCAGGTGCTGTTTTAATGCACACACAGAAACACACACAAAAATCTAATTTCTTTTCAGGCAGTGTTTTTCCTTTCGAAGACCATGCAAATTTTCCATTGACTCTGTTAGCCTCTGCAAAGTGTCTTTAAACCCCATTTAAATCCATATGGAAAGCCTTTAAGCCCATAAACTTCTGTGAACTGCTGAGAAGTACACCACACATCCCTAAGCATTTGCAGTAGAAGTCAGCATCACTTTGTGGTACTCTTTGATTTCCTTCAGCTTGCTATTTGTTCTCTGACACCAGGCTGTAAAGTATACATGGGATATGGAGAGTGGATAATTATAAGCAACAATCAGGACAAAAACAAACAGCTGTGCTAATACTTAGTACAGGTTGTTCAAGGTAGAACTCTTGGACAGTAAGAGATCGGGAAAGTGAAATAAAATTATGTGATAGACTGTACCGATGATCTTAAAAAAGGATCTGTAAGTAATCTTATTTTCTGAGATGGCACTGACAAAAGTTCCTAGGATCTGAAATCAGTGATTCTTTTTTCATAAGTCTGATGTGAACTTGTGTGCAGAAATAAATGTGATACACAAAATCCTGTGAGTTGGAATATGCAGGAGCTCTAATTCCATGCTGTTCTTAACACCTGTGTCACTCTTGAGTCTCTTGCATCTAGAGGCCTTGGCTTGTGTTGGTTTTAAGCTGTCCTTTAGCTATCATAGCAGCTTTCATTCCTAGCTAATCCCATGTTGTCACTTCTCTGACAAGCCCTAGGCAACACAAAGCTACTCAGTTTCTTTGGCAGACTGGTGCTGCCAGGGAGCAGGAGGCTCTTTGCTCGGTGGCATCTAATATTTGAGTTACCCTGGGTGCCTGCTGACAGGGGTGAAGAGGGTACTCTTCCAGAAACATTTCACCTTTTTTTTTTTTTGTATCCAGACTTGCAGCAGCTCTAGGGAAGGGTAGAATTACTCGTTCAGTGCTGGAATCACTTGCACCAGCAAGTTTGCCAGCAGCTACCACGATGGCTGTGGAAGGAATTGCCTCTGACAGGTGTCTGAATATTACCAGGAAAGCATTCTCCTGACTCAGCAGGTTTGGCACCAACTCTTACAATCAAATTATTTAGAGCTATTCAAGACTAGCCTCAAACAGTTGTGCAGAGGGCTAGGAAGGAGTAAGGATTCTTCCCTGTTTGGCAGCTGTGAAAAGGTCAACCACAAAGGCAGTCCCTAGATCCAAGAGGAGAACAGGCGCCCTGGGCCAGGTGCCCTCCCAGGGAATGTGGAGGGTGGCCAGAGGAGCAAAAAATAGCCAGAAGTGTGGCTCTGCCCATCAGGCTCATAGCTGGCATCAGTGAGGTATGCTGTATCATTGAAATGGGTTTAATAAATTAATCTCACCCTAGAAGTTTGTACCATACATATCTCTCTGTATATATATATATATATATATATATATATATATATATATATGTAAACTGTCTTTCAGGGGCTGTTTGTGTCTGTATGCCCTCAATCCAGGAATGGTGCTAGGGGAGCTGAAAGCCTACAGAATGTCTTACTGCTGCTTTTTAAAGCCTGCTCTCCCCAGCATAGTGCAAAGCTTAATGTCCTTGATTTTGAAGTGTGTGATAAAAAGATTAATTTCATTTTATGGAAAGGGTAACCCGAGCCAGGGACTTGTCCAAGGTTGTTCAGAAGAACAAGTTCAGCTAGACAGGGCAGTGCCAGAAGTAGGAAGAAAAAACAGTTTATTACTCTAGTCACTGGTGATTATTGCCTCAACACAGAATGGACATTGACATTTTGTTTATGCTAATGTATATGTACAAGGAGTTGAGACAGCCATTTCTACTGAGATTATTTGCCCATTTTTTAACATTTGCACACACTTGGAGTTGTTTAGATCATCCCTACTCATCCTTAAATTTATTTTCAATAGCATGCATTATTATGGCATTTGTGAAGCTTTAAATATTTTCCATTAAACTCAATTCCCTGAATGCATGCTGAGAAAACCTAAAGCAGTGACTGGAGCCTTCAGCCTATCAACCACCCACTAATGCTTTCAGTGTTGAGCAGGGAATTGGGTCTGTTCTGGTGTATCAACAGAGCCACACTCATCTTGTGCAGGTGGTATCTACCCAGTGAAGTGCAAATGTTCTCCTGCCTAAGAGGACTGGAGCCCTCCAAGCTGCCTTCCACTCCCATCCTCATGACATCCTTCACTACTGGTTTTAGCCCTTGGTGGCAATGTGAAGAGAGGCTCTGTAGTCCAAACAGACCTCACAGGAATAATTTGTGACTGATTTTGTGAGGCTTATTTGGATCACTGAAGAAGTATCATTGCTCCCTCTGTTTTTCCTTCTATGTAAACCAGTGACATCTTCTGAAAACTTTGTTGACGTGATGGTTGAATTGTATGTAGAATATTCTACTTGTCAGAATGAAAGACCTTGTGAAGGTCTGCTTGGGAAACCAAGAGTGGCAGGTGAAAGAGCAGCTTAGGGCATCACTGAGGGATGAAGAGAATCCATTCACACAGAGGTGTCACAGATTCTGCTGAAACTACATGACTGGTCTGCTGCAGATCCAAGAAGATCAAACTGACTGCATAGTTTAAAATATTCCTGGGAGAGGAAAAGAAGAAGTAGGCTTGTTTTAGGAGAGTAAGGATAAATGCAGGCAACTTGGGCTGTGGGCTGAACTTACAGTGTTACTTACCTGTGAATAGCTGGCATGGTATCTGAGGGGCTGCAATGCATTTCAGTGCCCAGCATCCTGGGAAACCTGTAATCTCCATATTAACCCTTTTCCCTTGTGCACCACTCTTCCAGTGACACTCTCAGACATGGCCAAAATCTCTTTTGTTTTTCAATTTGTATTTACTTAGGGATTTTTGTTTGTATATTTTGGGACCATTTTCCAAAGGACTCCCATATGTGGCTCCCATATGTACCCACTCTAGCATCAAAATTAGATCTCCAGGTAAGTTTATTTGTGAGCTCAGACTCCAGTGACTAGACAGACTGTGTCTCTCATTTGCAGGTGATGGGACTCATGTGGTTTTGTCTTCCTGTTTGTTAAACAATGCATTGTGCAATTCACAGTGTTACAGACCAAGTTTGGATCAGAAAAAAACTCTTCTGATCTCCAAAACAAGATGTTTGTCTTTCTATCTGACTTTAAACTTGTTTGAATGATATGATATTTTTAGATCAGATCTTATTTACTGTCCCTGCTTGTCAGGCTACATGACAAAATGCCAGGAAAAAGACTCCTGGTTCAGATGTTTAGGCTGCCACAGTTCTGGTAGTTGGAAGAAACTGCATACAATTGCCCAAACCTAGTCTTTTCCATGCCATCAATCTGTGATGTTTATATTTTCAAAGTGACAATTTCACCTCCTGTGCAATGCGTGGCACTGTTTTTTGTGAATTTTAGAACGTATTAGAGGCTTTCAAATTGCAGTTACATTCCAAGACCTGCTCCATTGACCTAAATACTACAATTCGCAAAAGTATCCTGTGTTTCTCAAGCACAGTCTAGCACAGGAGAGAGAAATTGTCCCTTAGAAGTCAGGAGGGAAAATAGAATATTTAGATGAGGCTTTGGATAGGAAAAGAAAATCACCAATACGCTTGGCAAGCACCTCCCACGCTCCTCCTCTCTTCCATAAAACATCAGAAGAACTTGTGTATTGCATGTAGAACCTGATTTTCTACTGAATGATTTACATGGAGTCCTGTAGAACCCAGTGAATGGCCTGGGGAATTTTGTGTGTGCTGTTGCCCAGGATCTGTTGACAACAGATTCATTTGCAGCAGGTTTAAAATATGTACCTTTTCCTTTTTAGTAAACATTCTCTGGCTCTCCACCCTCCTCCTGGTCTCTGTATGTCTCTCTCTTTGTCTCCTGTCAAAATAAATCTGGCTGACATGCACTGTAGTTAACTCAAAATATTGCCAGCATTAAATGTGCCCAGACATTTTTATGAATACATTAAACTTGCATGAAATTTTTAGGCATTATAATTTACCAAGCTTACACCAAGATGGCATTTGATACTGACATGAGCTATTAATTAAAAAAGAGGACGTTAAATAATTGTCAGTTGACATATAAATTGCTGTTTTGTTGGCTGACAGAATCTTGCCTCAAGCTTTTTTCTTCTCAAGTGTTAGTAAATATCCCATTGAGTGTAAGGGCAACCCATTGTGAATTGATTGTTTAAATCTTAATGTTATGTACCTGACTAAATAAAGTGGTAAATTCTGTTAATTATTTCACAATGAGCTGTCAGTGTCATGTGGGTATTGAAACACTTGTGTTTGAAGTATTTTGGAAATTATCAAGGGGGATACATCCAAATACTTCCTGATTTTAGTGAAAAATCTGTTCTTGGAAGGGGTCAGTTAGGTTCAGTACCAGCTGGTTGGGGTTGTGACACAGAGGATGATTATCTGCATCAAGACCTTCAGCTGGTATGAGGCTGAGCAGCTCCATTGGCTATGGAAGAGCAGTGCTGGGTGATGCCCACTCGGAGTGTTTCCCAGCTAGGGAAATATTGAGTGGCTGGTGGCATTTGTAGGAATAATGATGTAAAATTTAAAACAAAATTTTGCTGAAGGTGAATTTGGTGGAGTGTTCTATCAGTTGCATTAAGTATTTTTTTCCTGAACAAGCATTAATAATCATCCCTGGTCAAGCAGAAAATGAAGCTGTTTGCAGAAGATTTGCCAGTTCTCCTCTCCAGTCCTAAAGGGGATGGTGTCTCTCAATACTGAAGTTTTCAGGTTGTCTTTCCCTGAGGGATTCAGGATGGCTATATGATTGGTTGGAATAAATCAGGTGAATTCAGATAATAGACTTCACTTTATCAGAGTGTTTTCTAGGACTAGCCACTGGTCTAAAAATTCCATGAATTAGAATTCCCTAAGGAACACAAGCAAGTATGTAAAATTAACTTAGACTAATTATCATATGTGTCTCTGGTGACCTAAATGAATCCTACTAAGTATTAATTTATTAGGGGCATTTTTAAATGTTTATATAGCTCTGGTAGTATTTTTACTGCCAGAGGTTTCCTCAAAACCAGTAGAAGGCTATTCTGTTTCCACAGACTATTACCAGCATTATAGAATCCCTTAGTGACCTACCAGAGAGTAATACATAGATGCCCTGAAGTAAATGAGAACAAAGATTTGCTAGTAAATTACTGATTACCGCAGCAGAATTGAAAAGTACACTGATTAAGAAGTGACAGTGGATTTCTAAGTTTTTTTCTAATTAGCCATAAAAGCGTCATCTTTAACATAAATAGTTTTGCCCCAAAATATTGTGGAATTGAAGTTTCTCTTACTGGTCAGTGTCAGTGGCTCTAAGGCAAAACGTTTCTGTATTGTGTCACACTTCCAGCCTTAAGACAAGATTTTTGTCATGAAACTGGAAATTTCACTCTACCTTTTAGCAAATGCCTGTAGACTGGGATAAGGAAACATCAAAGAGGTCAGTTTAAGGTCACCATTAAAGATGTTAAATTTTGCAGCCACCACAAAGTCAGCCACTTCCCCTAGAAAGATCAGAGGATGATGTAATAAACGTTCAGAGTGTCTCTGAAGGAAAATACGACGCATAATAAACAGCAAAGAGAGCTAGAGAAGTCCAGTGTGGAACAGTTCATAGATCATCCTGTCTGCATTTCACCCAGGCAGTAAATCTACCACTGCCTTCTGTGTTTCTTCTTGTCTTTGTCCCTCTCATCCCTTTGTTCTCTTTTCTCTTGTCTCTGGTCTCTGGCTTTTCGGTTCTGGCTTAGCTCTTTCTCATGACTTTCCTGTTCATTGCTCTGTCTACACTGACCTAAAAGCATCATAAAGTTTACCAGGTATTCCATTTTGTTCTTCTGACCTTATCATAGTCCTAATCTATTTCAGGTTAATGAACAGGAATTGCTGGAGTCTTGTCAGAGAGTGGTATGTTACTAAAAAAGGAAACATTTTGTGCCAGTTACCACTGAGGGAGTGTCCCTGGGAAAAGAACACGTGCTGCAGGACTGCGGGCTTTCTCTGTCAGGCACAAAAAACATCGAAGCTGCTGCTGCAAAGGATGTCCTTCCTTTGGTCTTTAATTCAGAGTTTACACATGCTGTGCTCTCTTTATGAGGAATGGCTGTGGTGTGGACATTCTTCTATCCAGCTCTCTGAGAGAGGCCAAAAGGCATTTCTGAGATCGTAGAGTACAGCTGTTATCTTCCCTTGATGAGAATGCTCCTTAATTGGTGTTTGGGGGGTTTTAGTCACTTATAAAATGTCTCAAAGGGACACAAAAAAGTGTCCACACCTGTATGTTACTGTGAGCCAACAGAGCTTGCAGTCCAGAGTCTGTGCTCCTGTACATCCCTTCCCCACTGCCTGTCCCTGGGGAAGATGCAGAGTGGCCATTGCCTGAGAAGGCTGGCACTGCTCTCCTGCTGGTGAACTGGTCAGGTGTTCAAACCCTAAAATGGCCTTACTGTTTCTGGGTAAGGGGGAGGAAGGTGAGGGGCAAAAAGGCATCCCTCCCAGCAGGAATGATCGCTGCATGACCCTGACTTGTGAGAGCCCAGAGTGAAGGGAGTTTTCAGAACTGAGATGCAGACACAGTAACCTTAGATGAAGCCATTTACCAAGTTTGCTGTTATTATGCATGGTACAAACAAACAAAAAATAAGCTTCATCGCAAGTGTTTGAAGGATTTTAATTTTTAAAAAATCTCAGTCTGCTGGTTTTTCTTGTGTATTTCTGAAATGTTGAAGAAAATTCCTTTTTCCATGCAGACTGACTAGATATCCCAGTCCTCTAGAGCTTACCATGTGTGTTATGTGCAACCATTCCAACGTGGGGAAGCATCATGCATAACGAGAGAGAGAAATTAGAAGTTGTGCATAACAGAAAACACAATGACTCTTACCTTCTATCCATTTTGCCATCTGACTCTAAAGTGAGAAGAGGAAAATGTGGTTAGTTGAGAAGCAAGAAACAGAGTGGTGATAAGCCTACACAGAATTTGTGAGGAGGCTACAAGGAGTGCATAGTTACAGCTGGTAAAGATCCAGCCATCCTTTCTGAGGCAAAACTCTTTGATATTAGTTGTGTCATGCAACTTTCCTAAAGCCCTTCTTCATTCTTCCAGCTGGAATATCTCATGACAATTTCCTCAGAGCTGTGTCTTAGCTAATACTTTGTCTGGTTTGAGTGTGGTTGTAGCATATCCCCAAGGTATAATGAGAAACAACTTTGAAGCTGAAGAACTTGGTTATAGTGAAATGCAAGTCTGCAGTTCTAGGCAGTCCAGCAATTCAGACACTTTTAAAATAGTTCTTCACAGGAAAACCAGAGCTGTTGCATGTACACAATTCTAACACTGAAGCTCAGATGTGCTGTATCAGAAGAGAGCTAGATCTATGGAAAAAGGGATCAGGAGTATTTTTTTCTTACCTCCAAAGTCACTGTCATTCATTTTGGCTTTGATCATGCAGATTATAACTGCTATAAAACCGATTGCTAGAACTGCTCCCAGAGTAACTCCTATAATAACATATGTGTAATCTGCAAATAGTAAAAACAAATCAGTAAGTATACACCTTTAAATAATAAATACATTTTTTGAGTTTCGGATGTAACACATCCCTTAAAAAAAAAAAAGCTGAGCCAGAGTAGGTGGCTGATGAGAGTCTGAGTCTGTTCTTTAAAATCCCTGTGTGCAATGGAGCCATGTGAACCTGTGGCTAAGGGGCTTGAGGGTGTTTTATGATAATGAGCAGCTTCAGCTTTTGGTGTGTGCACATCTCAGCTGGGTTTCAGAGCCAGGACTTTACTTTAACCCAAAAATAAAGTCCCCCATCCACACTTCTTTGCCAATCTGCATCCTTCCAAACTGCTATTGCTACTTCCAGATATGCACATGCACATATCCACCTCCCAGGCCCTTGGCTCCTGCCTTGCCCAGCTGTTCTGCCTCTGTAAGTCTTTGCTGGGAGGAAGGGGAATTTGAAAGTGTAAACTATGTGCTGTGACTTGGCATCACTGTGTGTACATGAGGGTTGTGTGTCAGGCAGGGGGTGCCTGTGTTCAGGATCTCAGTCCCATGCTCTGTCCTCATACACATCATTTAAAGTGCCAGTCACGTGACAGGACTCTGCAGCATAGGCAACTCCAAACTCACAGTGTTTATCTTCTACACCTAAAAAGTATAAGAAGTCTTCTAATGGCATTCAGTTTTGTTATTTTGCCTCCGGCTTCCAGTCTGGAATTGAAAAACCCACCATGAACTCACCTATTTCCTCCTCTGGGTTTCCAGAAGCATGTACCTTTGCTCTCCAAAAATCTGGAATGGAAATATTTTAGACTGTTAGGACATTGATCAGAATGCCATTTCTGGCTTTTTCCAAGGGGACAGTTGATTCTAATAAATCCAAGGGTAGAATCCTAGGCTTCCTGCAGTAGTGAAATGTTGTCAGTCAAGTTAATGAGGGCATCCTAGAAATGTGGCCACACTGTGCCTGTTTTTGACCAGAGGAGAAAATACAATTCCAAAATTTTACGTTGCCTTAGCACTGTTTTCATTCCATGGTTTTGTCACTGCAAGCCAGAGAGCTGTATGCAAGAGAAGCTGCTATAAATCAAGGAAAAGATTACAGATGCACTAAACCTAATAAAACATGCTAATAAGTGAGGATATGACATAGCCCAACACCACTTTTCTCATGAATCCCAATCCTGCCTGGAGTTCCAGTCTTCAGAATGTGATTTATTGCTGGCAGAGAAGAGTCTTTTCCTCTTGCAAGCAAATTTTGTGGGCTGGAAACAAACCTTTCCAGAGAGTTTCACACCAAGTTCCCTGTTCATTAAAAGGAGACCTCCTGGCTCTTCCCTGCTCCATAAAGCCACTGAGCCATGGTACCTGATGCTCAGAGTGTGCAGGCCCTCAGAATGGAGTGGCTTTGAAGAAAACAATTCATTCCCACATACTTTAGGAAGAAAACAGAATCAACATGTTTAAAAAAATGAGAAAAAGGAGAGGACGTGTTTAGTTTTAATGTTGCTTGGTTATTATAGGAAATTGTTAAAAACATACACTCAAATGTTTTTTCATTGCAAGGACATTTCCACCAAGGCCTTTTCAGGTAGCTCCAAAGGATGTAACTGATGTGCAGCTGCATGAGGTGCTGGGCCATGGGAAGGCTTTAAAGGCAGGTATGACTCCTGCACTCTAACCCTGTGTGCTGCTCAGCTCCTGCCGCCTGCACATGCTTCAGGCACAGCACAAAGTCACTGCTCTTGGGCAGGGTGACAGTACAAGGGGCACCTGGTGGGGACACGCTGCTTTGCACACAGCATCACCTTTTCACCGGCATTCCCCACCGTGGCAGGGAACTGGGAGGGAATATTGTCTGGCTGAAACCCAAGCAAAATTTCAGTGTCTTAAATGCAGGCAGTTTTCCTACTGCTACTGTCCTAGTGTTGGACACAACATTTTAAATCCCAGCTCCTCCCCTCCACTTTCTGTGGAGAACGAATTTTATTTTCTTGAGGTTTTAGGGTCTGTACTTTCATTTGTTGTCCAGTAAAATGAATGCTAGAAAATTTTAAGCATGAAGCATAGACCTTGCATTAGAAAACAAGGCATTTTGGTGTCTTTACAGAAATAATCTTGTGTCTGCTTTTCAGACTGCTAAAACTCTTGAGCTGAGTGTGGGCCCTGGGGCTTCCGGGGTTATGCCAAAAAAAACCTGATATACTGGGTGGCTTAAAACTGATTTATTTTTCTTTCCTGGTCTTAATCACATTTCTATTCCCAATTTTTAATAAATTATAAATCAAGCTTCAGAAATCTGGAGAAAAGCTTAAAAAAATCTTGAGTTTTAAAGCAAATATATTTTGGGAACTAATTCAGAGCTGAATTTTTTTTTTTTGGTTTTTTTGCCAAACTTTTCTACATAATGAAAATGTCTGGAAACTTATTTTGTACAAGCAGAAATGTTTTCTCTCCAAAATCTCCATAACACTCAGAAGAGGAGTTGTAAGGAGTAGAGAATCGATGCTTATACTGGCTATATGAAATGACCAAAGTCAAAGTTATAAAAATAAGGAAATTTAAAGAGAACAAAAAGCTTTAAGGCTACACAGTGGGCACAAAAAGCATAGCTTCTAGTTTTTTCCATATTAAAAGGTAGTCTTTTTGCTCTCGCCTGTGATTTTATTTCATTATAAATTTAAAAAAAAACACCTTTCTTCCATCCCCTTAATTATTCTTTGTGCTCATATGAAAAATGTTTTAAATTCAAGCACAATAAAAGTGATATTGTATTACTTTTATTATCCTAATGATCATAATACATAGACCTTAATGTATGCTTTCTAATGGAATTAAACCAGTGACAGATTATGTGTTTTATGGCAGAAATAATATTTTACATGGAATATTTTATGTAGGTCCGTTTAATATATTGAGATTAAATTATTAGTTTCTTTTTAAAAAGGGAGGAAAATTCCTGAAAACCCACAAGACTAAAGAGAATATTTTCAATTCATTCTTGCAATATGCTTTTAATTAAGTTTTAATATCATTTGCTGGATGCTGCTTAAATACTGTTTGCTTTCAAAGACAATGTTAGGTGGATTCTATTTGTTTCAGTTTTTTCTTGGCTGCAAATAGGTGGACTAATTAATTCAAATACACAATTTTCTGTTTGATCTTGATCTTATCTGCAATTTAGATCTTTTGGGGACATACAAAAACCTTCCATTTGGGGGGGTTTGAAATGATGGCTTAAACTCTGCCGTGCTCTAGTCCCAGTGCTGGGTTTCTGACTCTCTCTGTAGAGAGTTTAGACTAACACTCAAGTCTTGAATAAACCCTCTGGACTTGCAGAGTATTTGCTCCTGTGGAAGAGCCTAGCAGATGAATTTGATACCCAGGCTTGAGTAACTTGTGGATCATTTTTCAAAGAGCCTCGAAGCCAGTGACGGTGCTCTTTGCCCTGTGCTGTCCTGGCTCGGGCACGGTGTGCAGCTGGCACAGGCTGGGGATGTGCCCCCGGCTCTGGCAGCACCAGGAGCCTGCTGAGACACCGGGCTGGGACTCCAGCCGCTGGGGAACATCTTGGTGAGTGTGCTGCTGGCAGGCGAGGCCGCAGGCTGGATGGGCCCTGCTTACAGGTGGGGGCATGGAGAAAGAGGAACAGAGAACGTGCCGGGGGAGGGTGCTGGGTGAGCTGTGCTGGAGCCGGACTCTCAGTGGGGAAGCTCTCCCTGCCGGCTGCAAACACTCTGCAACACGGAGTACAGCTCTGTAACACAGAGTACAGCTCTGTAACACGGAGTACAGCTCTGTAACACAGAGTACAGCTCTGTAACACGGAGTACAGCTCTGTAACACGGAGCATCGCTCTGCAACACAGAGTACCACTCTGCAACACAGAGTACTGCTCTGTAACACAGAGTACAGCTCTGCAACACGGAGTATTGCTCTGCAACACAGAATATCGTTCTGTAACACGGAGTACTACTCTGCAACAAAGAGTACCGCTCTGTAACACAGAGCATTGGTCTGTAACACAGAGTACCGCTCTGTAACACAGAGCATCACTTTGGAACACAGAGTACGGCTCTGTAACATGGAGTACAGCTCTGTAACACAGAGCATCGCTCTGTAACATGGTGTACCGCTCTGCAACATGGAGTATCGCTCTGCAACACAGAGCATCATTCTGTAACACGAAGTATTGCTCTGTAGCAAAGTATTGCTCTGCAGCACAGAGTACCGCTCTGTAACAGAGTGTCACTCTGCTGCTGTGGTTACCCTCTGCGAGGTGGAGCTGCTGAGCACGCGATGGAGCCGCAGATAAACTCGCTGAGCTGGGAGCCTCCAGTCTGTGATCTCGGTGTAACTCTGGGCAGTCAGCCCCCCGCCAGACCTTGCTGCACACAGAGCTGAGCCAAGCAGAGAGCAGCCTCTGTGTCACACTGCTGTGCCCAGGCTGTCTGTGACAGCTCTGCTCACCCGGTGCCTTGCCCAGAGGTCAGCTCAGCCAGGAAAATGATGCAGAATGCAATTTGGGCATAAAACCAGGGAGCAGGAAGAGCTCAATTTCCCCACCGGATTAGGTATTGTAAACCATTCCCAGCCATAACCTACAGTGGTAAACAGCAATACAGTGTGCCTCATCTTTCTAAGTACACAGCATTTGCCTTAGTCCCTTTGCTTGTTACTCCTGCTTCCACGTGACTTTTCCCCCTTCCTCCAACAACTCATATTTCTCCTCATTGCAGCAGATAATGGCTAGTCCTGTGGCTTTGCAGCAGCCAGGAGCTCACAGCCATTTACAATTGAGGCAGCAAAAAGAAAAGTAAGCAAATCTCTGGGAACTGCAGAGGCAGGGTAGAGCACTGCTGCAGATCTGCGGACCGCTTTGCGGAAGGTGAGGCAGGAGCGGATACCCAGTGGACACAAGTGGGAATAACTGTTCTGCATGTCTGAGGTGGGGCAAACTGCTCCTGTGGGATTCCCCAAGTGTAGATGGTGATTTTCTGTGAATGTCTGCATGAAGCAGGGTAGCATAGGAGGAGCTCGTTAGGTAAAAGCTGAGGCTTTTACCACCAGAGGGTGATGCCTGCCCCCTTAGCAAACGTCCAGGGACGGCAATAGCCTATGGAGCTGCTGCCAGCTCCCCACTCCCCGTTAAACTACACTGTCAGTCCCAGTGTTCATATGACCCCTGCTGAGGCTTCCTAGCCATGAGCCCCACTGCTTCCCTCACAAAGTGGAGATGAATAAGAATGAAGTAAGGAACAGGTTGTGAGAAAGCCCTGCTTTGGGCCAGCAGGGAGCATTAGAAGCAACGTGAGTCAGGACCTAGAGTTCAGTAAGGGAGAGTCGCAGAGTCCAAAAGCAGCTTGCAGTCAGCACGCATGCAGGTCAATTGTCCCTCAAACACTACTGAAGTACTGTTTTGTGGACAGGGAGTAGGAAACATAGTGATAAACAAGGTGCTCAGCAGGTGCACATCTCATCTGCAAAGCTGCAGGCATTTAACTTCACTGTGTCTTCTGGACTGTGCACAGCTGAGCCCTTTGCACCCAGAATAGGAAATGTGAGCTAGAAAACTCAGCAAAATACCCCTCTGGCTCAACAAATGTTTTTTCTCCAAGAAACAAAGTTTTACACAATATATAGACAATTAAGCTGGGGAATAAATAAGCCCATCAAGCTCAGGAATAAAAGCCCTCAGAAAGAATGGAAAACAAATAAGTTAGATCACTTACGTAAGAGAAGAAATGCTGTAGGTGCCGATATCCAGCTTGTTAGTAAGGTCATTATGAAGTTGTGACAACAGAGTGGTTTCGCCCAAGTTTTCATGAATTTTGCTCTTCTGCAGTGTCTGGGAAAAAAAAACAACCTAAAGCAGGTCACATGATTATTGAGAAACTACAGTCACATCCTGAGTAGTTAGATTTGCAAACAGAAGTTGCCTTTTTTGGGTTTAAGCTCAATACATAAACAAACTTGAAAGTGTTTTGTGGAGAAGGTGGACAGCCAACAGCACAGCCTAGTTCAACTGTTTTGCTGTCTAAGGGACATTTAAACACTAACAGTTCTTTTTGCATATTGCAAGTCCTACCACAGAGAATTTGTTTCTGCTGAAATCTTCTAAATCTGTGGATAACCAAGTGGATTTTCTGTCTTAGAAGAAGTTTTCTGAGGCATTGTCTTTCTTTATTGCTATTCTTCTTATGAACTCAACTTGAATGCTACCATGTTTTCAGTAGAACACTTATTTGAATATTCCCTTTTCATGATCAGCTTTTTCAGGAGTAGAGAATCAGCACACTATGGCTGCTAAACTATTGCATAACAGTTCCCAGAGAGTAACTTCTAAGAAAAATGTCTTGATGTCCCTGTCTTATTTTGCTGTGGGAAGCATTGGTACAACTGACTGAGTGTGGCAGATGCCATAGAAAGTATTTGTTACTGCTTTGACTGGTAGTGTTGGTGTGCACACAGGTGTGTGTGTGTGTGTGTGTGTGTGTGCAGTTCATTTTTGCTCTTTCTCTGCTCCTGGTTCTCTATGGGATCAGAGCTGGAAACACCAAAACCAAGCAAACAAAAATCTCTACACCAGCTGGATGGGAAAGATCAGGATCCTTGTAAGAAACCTCCTGTGTTTTTGTACTTCATGTTTCATCTGCAAATGATCCCATGCTTCAAGATTCCTGAAAACTTCTTCTAGAAATAATAACAGGAATGTCAGCTTGCTTGTTTTGGGGTTTGGTGGTTGGGGGTTTTTTTTTATTTGGGGGTGTCTTTGCTTTATTTTGCTTTGGTCGGTTTTTGTTGCTTCTGATGGCCCAAATCAGCAGTCTCAAGTAGTTTTAGTATTTCAGAGGAGGAACTAAGCATCTCAGTATTTGGGTGAAATCTCTAAAGCTATTTGCTTTATTCCACTGCTGCTTTTCAATGAATGCTTAGCTAGGTGACTGCACACAGCTGACTGTATAAGCTTCACTGTTCTTGTTCACAGCATACCTGCAGCAAGGAAAAGCACTGACCAGAATAAGACAGACTTAAGATAATCCTGCTTTGTAATAGGTTTATTCTGATTCTTGACCAAATTGGGAAATGCGGTTTCAAGCACCGTCATCATTATCAGCCTTCCCTCTGTTCTTCACCATCCAGCCAGTGGGCAGGATATATATGTTTAATTAATTCTGCTTTTACCTTCGACCTGTAAATAGTGGGAGTAATGTCAGATTTATACGTTACATGAATAACAAGGATTTCTCAGGAGACCCTGTCTTGGTGAAAGAGGCTAACTGTAATTTTCAGCTGTGAGTAATTGTATATAATATAATCCTAAATGATTTTTCTTCTGTAATTTCATTAGAGTTTAGAAATTTAATTAGATTTTGAATCACTCTGAAATAAAGTAGCAAAACACCCAGAGACTAAGTGCAGTGGTTATTTTGTCCTCCGAGGCCAGAATTCTTGGTCTCAAATTGGCATGTGTTCATTAGGAGGAAGTTTGCAGAAGTTCTTGATATATTATTGTCTTTCAGAACGGACTCTGAATAGGTCTTTGGAGAGCATTAGAAGAGCACACAATTATTATACAGACTCTTTTTGAGGTTTAAGATCATCTGCCTTTCATATACTTAATAAAAATACGCCTCTAAAGTTGTTTAAGAAACTGTGGAGATAGGAAAGATGCTACTCCAGTGCCTCAGTGCTCTTCCTGGTTTATTAGCAACTCCAGTACCTGTGTATGATGATACAGAGAGGAGCTGTTTGCCTTACTTTAATGATTAGGTAGGTTTATGGTTATTTTTATTGCTACACATATGAACTGTCATGGTGGCTGTAATTAGAGACACACTAAAATGCTGTTCCTTCTATTCCATCTGAGGTTCAAAAGAAATCTGTCCTGGCCAACTTTGATTCTCTGTGCAATTCATTCTGTGGGCAAAAAGTGGACTCAGATGGCAGTGAAAAACATGAAGCAAAGACCAGTGCAACAGCTTATGATAGCATGGGATGCCAAGGTAGTTGTGGGTTTAAAAAGGAGATTCTCTTAAAAAATGAAAAAAACAAATGTTGTGAAATGAAGAATTTCAGCAGGACAAATCAGACAGACAAATATACAAAAGCTCTCTCAATAACAACAAGATAACTTATTTGAAAAGAAAGTAGTAGGTCCAGTGCAATGGGATGCAGTCCAAAAGTGAAAAATCAAAAAGAAGCACCCTATATAAGCAGAATATTCTGTTACAGACTGACCCATGCAAACATTGCTGGCTGACTCACGTCAACATCTTGTTGACAGGATTCTAGCATCCTCTGTGTTTGCCACTTCAGCTAGACAGGAGTGAAACAGTTCCTTGATCTGATCCAAGGGGTCATTTCCTTTGTTTCATTAACAGCTCTTGATGAAATCTCATCATCACACAGATCCAATCTTCAGGCTCAAATGTATGCTTCAGAGTGTGGCCAAATAAATCTTGAGTCCAGTTGAAAAAGGTTGAAAGATTTTGTGCACTTTGCTTGATGGATACTGTGGTGATTAGACAACCTCAGGCAGCCTGGTGTGTGTGGATATGCTGCCTTCCATCAACATGTCATGTCACATCATGGAACAAATTGAACAAAACATGTTCAGGCTGGCTACTGCCAAAAAATCAAGGTGCTTTTGCTGTGGGCATCCAGAACAAATGGAAACTATGCTTGAAAACTCACAGCTGCTCTTCCTTTGCTATTTTCTCAATCATCCCCTCTGTCAGGACTCTGAGCTGCTGGGACAACTGGAAGGGATTCCACATGGCATCAAGCAACAGAATCACAGATGTCGGGTGTGTTAACAAAGGGAAACACGCCTGCACCAGTTATTTAATGCTTTCCTCCCTTGGTGTAAGGAATACTGTGGGAAACCATTCGGCATTCCTCTCTTGTTCCTTTTTAATTCCCCTCCATCTCTCTTTCTTTTTCCATGTAAAGTAATGTGTTATGCTACAGAGATGCTGGTACATTTTAAAAATGTGTTTTCTGGATTTTACTTAGGGACACTATAGCTTGACTCTGTTACCAACTCAGAGAAGTGTGAGGAGGCAAAGAAAAAAGCCGTGGGACATGCACTCAAATCTCTTGTGTACATCAGGAAAGACAGTGCTGAAGTAATCTCTACATTATTTGTCTCATTGATGAAATCTCAGTGGGCAACTGGAGGAGGAGATTTTTCCACAGGTTGTATATTCTCTGAAGCACTGTAAGTCCCAGTGGAGATGCTGTACTATTTGTAAAAATACCAGAGGAACTGGGATGCTGCAGGAGGAAGAAACAATCCCACACAGCTCATGAAAGAAGTCATTGTGGGAGAGTTTGGCTCTGTGAGCAGTGAGTTTTGGACTGGGTGACCCTAAATGAAGGGCTCCAGTATTCACTGGATGATATTGTCTGGTGCTCTGATTATCTCAGTCACTGGAGGGGTGTTTGTTGATAAAGTTCCTTTACTGAGGCAGCACTGCTGGAATTTTTCCTATGTAGGAATTCATACGGCATGAACAAAACATGCCAGGCAGGCTGGCTTTGTCATTGTTGCATATTCTGATACACTCAGCTGTGTCTCAAAATACCTTTGACGTGTATGATTATAACTTAGAAAGCTCCTAAGCAACCTCTGAAAATGGCTAGGTGCTTACTGTCTGAAGGTGGAGTGTGTGGAGGAGGAGCAAACTGCAGTCAGAGCAAGAGGAAAGGGTAAAGTATGTCCAATTTCCATCCAATATTCTTGCATCTCCTGTCCATCTGTATTCTGTATAAGCATGTTGGACTTTACTAAAAGGAAACCATGATGAGTTTCCTCCAAATGATCTACTAAAGAACATAGTGTAGTAGAAGAAACTTTTTTTGTCTTTCCTGTTTCAGATGTAAAATAGGATTTTCAGCAGACTAAATCTTCAAAAGAAAATACGCTGTAAGAGTGGAAAGGTTGAGCATCTTTATCAGGAATGAACTCCTGAAAAACACCAGCTGTTCCTTTGGGAAAATGTAGATTCAGTGCTCTATAGGAGTGGTAATTCAGGTAGTTCATGTCCCTGTTACCCCTTCTTGGCTGGGTCACTTGCTGAATTGCATTCTCATGATGTGCTGTAACCAGAGAACAGAATGATCCATTGCACTGGCACAGCAAAAATTTGGTGTATCCAGGGATTTTTGTTTTCTTTTGCTAGTCAGTTCAACCATCAAAAAAGGGGGTATGAAATGTGAAATGTGTAACTTCCACAAGAAAGCCTGGTTAGTTTTTGGGTAGAAATGTTCAACTTGTGGTTTTGGGGGTGGGTGTGTTTTGTTTCAATGATAAGGAAGCTTTTGCTCTCAGACTGCTAGTCAAGGGCAGCTATGCCTAGTGAACAGTGGACAACTGGGCTCCTACAGCTCATTTGTATTATTCCTTGCATGTACAAACATGTTGCACTTTGCTTTTGAAATCCTGTTGTCAGAAGACAATTTGGAATGTACATAGAGCAGAGTTACTTGAACAAACCATGCAGTTCCTGTTCAAAGGAATTGCCACTTTCTTTATAATATAAGCAATACTAGTGCCATGACATTAGACCTAACTGTATCCCATTTTGGTGCCAGCTAATATTTGCATTTACACATGGCATTAAAGAAGCTGGGACTTCTCTTGACATAAAGCAAATGTTGCATCTTTAATGGAATACAAGAGGCGTAAACAACCTAATCCCTTTTTTGGGATTAGAAATGTGGTTTTTTCCTCTTTTACATTTAAAAGCACTAAAAGTCTTTAGACATCTTCATAAACACAGGTTAAAGTTAAACAACCATTCAGCATTCATTTCCATGCAGATTCCCCAAAATAGATTACATTATCTGCCTGTGAAAACAGCTCTTTTGCTCACGTGCACAGTTCTGTGGAAAGCTGAAAGATTTCAGCCTCTGACAGAGGTGTTCAGAAATCTCATCTGTGCATGGTAGGGCTGTGCCTGCCAAAGTGAGTGGAAAGACGTTTATAGACAAGGAAGAATGGCAGTAAAATTCAAATTTAGATAGCTGAAGTAAGAGAGTTAAATATGTTACCTCCCTTCTTTCTTTAATCCTTTATATATAGATACAGGGATGTAAAAACCTGTTTTAACTCCTTCAACAGGAATTTAAGTACCTACATTATGGTTTAAGACCATTGGAATATTGGAATCTTATAGGATCTAACCTGTGTTATCTTTCTGATGGATGAGGCCTGAAGTCTTTCCTATGAGGGTAGTGTTAATGATAGGCAGTTAGCAGAAACAGCATCTCAGTGCAGAGGCACTTTGCTAGTAAAATCATCACTATGCCTGATCAAGTGACAGCCAAGGCATTCAGCTTTTACTGTGTCCTAACGTCTGCCTGCATCACAGCCCAAATTAATCTTATGGGAGGATCTGAAACAAGACTGCCTTTCTCACTGAATCCTTGCAGCACCACAAGTTCTGGTAGATGCCATTCCCCTGCACTGTCTATCTCTATTGAGCTTGCAGACTCCTGCACCTCTGCTTCCCCTCACACAGAGCCCTTAGTGAAGTAGATTAATTTGAAGATATCCTTAAAAGCTTTAGATGGTGGACAACAATGTGAGGTGATTGCTGATTGGCAGCTTACGTAAATGTGGCCTTCATTGCTCTGTAGAAAGCAAGACCTCGGCCATAACATATTTCTTGATTTCCTTCCCTTTTGTTTGTCACTGTCCTTGTTTATCAGTCTAAAGCATATCAGATGAACCAGGCCAGGGGCAACATGGGGTTGCTTGAAGGTGTTGATGCCACAGGGGGAAGCAGCAGAACCAGCATGTGAAGTATTCAAGGGCTGACTTCGAACTATGTGTATTTGTGATATGCAAGCTGCACCAGGAAAGGGAATGTGAGGTTACTGCAGTCACTCAAGCCTGTGAAGATATTTGTCATTCCAAAACCATGCTGTTGAGGGCTTTGGTTGGTGGGGGAACATCAGGGAGGGTAAAATAGAAAGTGGAATGTAGGTTCTCAGGATTGCTATTAAAGAGGAACAAGTGACATCATGACAAACTCATCTATTTCTCCCCCAGGGAAGAGATGGAAACAGCACACATAACATTACCCCTGATCTCCTGGTGTGAATTTTGCAGGGTTTGTATAAATCCAGTGTACATGGATATAGCTTAGGCTGGGACTCCTGTGTTCAAGTGAAATATGAAGTGCAGTTCTGCCCCTCTTGGGCTCTTATTTTCTCTGTGGTCTTGCTGACACCTGAGCCTGGCCCATGTACACCAAGGCTCTTTATGGGTTCAGCTAAGCAAGGGTTTGCAGAATGAGGAGTGATGAAGAGACTGCATCTACATGTCCCTGTTTTGGCTGCAGAAAATCAAAACCATCTCCTTTTGGTGATGAGTATCCTTAAATGCCACCATCCACTACTGGGATGCCAGGGAGAGTGGTCTTTGCATGGTGCCACTGCTGCAGCCTGTGGGGCTGTTTCTGCCTATAGCTCACAGCTCTGGGTTTGCCTAGACATTTCCAATGACAAGACATGTCCTATACCTCTGGACATATTTCATGTCCAGCGATTAATTTTTACAGCATTGTTCCATTATTTTCTTCTTCTTGGCTGTCTAAGGAAGTCATGC
Source organism: Pyrgilauda ruficollis (assembly GCF_017590135.1). Classification (NCBI taxonomy): domain Eukaryota; kingdom Metazoa; phylum Chordata; class Aves; order Passeriformes; family Passeridae; genus Pyrgilauda; species Pyrgilauda ruficollis. The sequence goes on along the minus strand of NW_024513654.1, from coordinate 17,396,143 downwards.
CTTGATAACACCTGCCTGGAAATGCAGGCTGGGCTGGAACTGATGTCCTCCTGACTTGCTTGGATCCATTCTCATCTCTTGGGATCTTCAGTATTAATTGTCTGTTTTCTACTTTTTTGAGCTTTTGCCTTTCTCAGTCCAGTCCTTTTGCTGTACTATCATCTAGAAGTGAATGCAGATGCAGCAGAAGGTTTTGTTCAAAATTTATTTCCCTGGTGCCCAAAGTAGGACAAAACTGAGAAGAACCTGAGCAAGAACCTGCTGTAGTGCTAGGAAATTTCTGAGTTGAAAATGGAAGATTTTTCAGTGATCCACATGTTCACATGGTCTGACACTTTGATTAAGGGAGGGAGGGGTTAATTTGCTAGCATCATAGAATGGTTTGGGTTGAAAAGAACCTTAGAGATCATCTAGTTTCAACCTCTCTGTCATGGGCAGAGGCACTTTTCACTAGACCATGTTCCTCAGAGCCCAAACCAGCCCTGAACACTTGCAGGGGTGGGGTACCCCCAACTTCTCTGGGCAGCTTCTTGCAGTGCCTCACCAGTTCCAGTGCCTCACATATCATGTTCCTTTGGAATTTGATTGTCTAAATCATGTAGGAAAAATTCTAGTCTGAGTTACATGTGTACAGTTTAGTGTGTCACTGCTTTAGTATCTTATTCTGGTTTTTTCTGTGACTGAAGGATTTCTAAATTTCTCAAGTCACCAGTAGGACCCCAATCCAGCAAGGTTTAAACAACATCAGTAAAATTACAAGGTGCCTGTTTTCTTTCAGGACTCTCCCCCATGAAGTCCTTTATGATCAGCATTAGCAGGTGATTCCTCCACCCTGGCAGCCTCTACTGGAGTGAAATACAAGCACTTTTACCAGCACTTACCATGGATAATTAACAGCTTAGTTGGGGCTTCAGTATTTACTTGAATTTGCAAGGTTGCAAGACTTAGGAAGCCCAGTCTGATCATTATTCACTTCTGAGACAGATGTCGTGGAAGAGGTTAGTATAGTCCCTGGCTTCCGTGTGAAGCTGGGAGCAGGATTTGAGGGGGTAGGGATGTAGGGAGGCCATGGGGGAGGGAGCGAATGACAGCATCAGAAGTGAGAAGACTTAAATAGCTGCAGGAGGATGCTGATGGCCACAGAAAAGGGGCAGGAACACCTTTGGCTACAGCAAAAGTGGCATGACATGTTAAAGGAGAAAGGAAATGTAAAACTGAGAGTCATGCTTAAACTACAGACTATGAAGTGCCTTGTCTGGGGGTGGGCATGTAGGGACTGATGCTAAACGAGTAGGTATATTTTGTAAAGCATATTTGAGGGCTCTTAGGCTAAGGAAATTTTAGATGAAGTTTCAGATGTCAGGTCAGACAAGGGGACAGAGATATAGCATAGCAGCAATGTTAGTCTGAGCAGAGAGCCAATAAAAGGTCTTGGCTCATTCTACAGAGATACAAAGATCATGCAGCATTTTCCAAAGCCCTGTAGCAATCAGGTACTCTTGCAGTTGATCCCATGGACTGGGCATCCATATCCCCTTGGCTCTTCAGACTATCCTCGTCTCTTCAGTGAGCTCTTGCTATCCCACTTGGTGTGATAAAAGAAACTGCTAAAACTGGAGGCTGCTGAGTGTTATGCTGCCTCTATTCAAATCTCTAATGAGCTCCTCCTTGTAGCTCTAGGTTTAATTAGTTTTCATTGCAATATTAATGATCCAAACAAACCATTTTAACTTTCCTGTTGCACAGCTGGAATCTTCTTATTTAGTATTGTACTCTATAAGGGAATCACACCAACTTCCTTTCCCCTCCCCCATTTCTGCCATTAATATGCATTAAAATCTCAGTCTCACTGGCATAGAATTTCAGACCTGCTATAAAACTCTAATAATATCTAAAAATGGCAAGGCTGAACTAGTGACAGAGCCTTATCCAAATAATGCAAAGATAGATTTCTCCTAGAGTTTGATGGAAACAATTATTAATATTTCATTCTTTTATTTACAGTCTAACAGCATTTACAAAGATTTGTTCGTTCCTTTGAGCATACATAAAATCTCTCTTGAACTCCTTAGTATTAGAGCAGAAATGTCTAATCTGTCAGTCTTCACCAAAAATGCCTGCTTTCTCTCTTTATTTTCCCCTCAGGAGAAGGGCACACCCTGCCCTTCCCAGTGTAGGTCTGAAGACTGCCTACCTCAAAGTCTTCTCCTATCACAATGGACTAGATGCATCTCACATTTCCCTCTGAAATCCCCAAGAGTGAAGATTTAGAGGAGAGCAGAAACCCCCTGGTGTGTTTCACCTCCTGGACTCACTGTGACTTGTGAAGCCTTAAATAAATTGGACTGTAGATATTCTGGATATCTTCCTGTTGAAGGATCCTAGAGAAGACTAGACTCTCTGAAGGACTGACATGGAATCTTGACAGCACCTTCTTCTTTCTAAGCCATAGAAATAATGAAAAAGTTGGTTTCAAGAAAGCTCAGAATTTCTTGCTTAAATTCCTCCTCAGAGCTGGTCTGTTGCTGTCACAAAATCTGGTCAGTTTTGGCTTTTACCTGTTTAGAAATGGATGCTTTCTAGGAGCCTGAAGAGCTGTGCTCTGCTGAGAAGCTGTCAGCAGCTGGATAAAAGGATTTGCCAGCTATACTGCACAAGGCAGGTCAAGATACAACTGTGAAAGTGCAAAATAGATTCAGCACCACTTGCAAAAAGTAATTTCATTGGGACTTACTCTCATAAGTGCTCACATTGTTTTTGAAAATAGGACTTTGGAGTGTGCCCATGAAGATCTAGAAAAGCTGTGTGATTGCTGGCTCTGTTGTTGCCTGCAGGGTCTAAGTTCAAGAGAGGAACAAGTGACTTGATTGCAGAGCACCATCCCCATGACCCATGTAGTGGAGAGCTGGAGGTGCCTCCCCTGGAGCCCCTGCAGCGTTTCCTCCTGCATGACCCTAACCTGCCCCTTCTCCAAGAGGGCTGTCCTCACAGAGCACTTTTCTTTAGGAATTCATCAAGCCACATGGGAGCTAAGCTCACAATTCTCTCCTTAAGTCAAGCATTTGTGGTTCTGTAGATTTTCTTGAAACCTACAGCAATAAAGTAAATGCAGGAAAGCAATTGTATCATCAAGGTCTCTGGCTGCTGCTCATGTTGGGAGAATCAACCAGGAGAAAGGCTGGATACTGATGGTCAAGACTTCACTCAGGGGTCCCAAGGTTGCTCCAGCTGTGTAGAACTGTAAAAATAAAAATCTCCACCTCCACCTCTGTGTTTAAATACCATGTCTTTTTCTGCATGCCTAGCTGCCTGAATAGAGACTTTTAGTGTGTGGGTATCCTGACTTATGGGACTCATGGCCCTTGGCACATTTGTCTGCAGCAGCAGTTTCTTGAATATTCATATCAGAGAGCTGATTTTGCTATTGCTGTTGTGCTGGTTTTCTTCATATTTTTATTCATTTGTTGAATGGGAGTATAACCTGCAAATCACTTTGTCAAGCTGACAGGTGTTTGTCCAAAGTGCTTCTGCTGAAAAGTTGTTGATAACTAACTTATTTGCTCCCATGTAGAGAAAACAAGAGGATGTGTTATCCCTTCAGAAATCACCAGAGTAGATGGGGTAGAGGAGCAGCCAGGGAAATGAGGGATGCTATCTCTTTGCTCATCTGCAAAAAGTGGAGGTAAGATTGAACTGAAAACACAATCAGAATCATATCCTGACAGTGTGACAGGGTGATACAGCCTGCACCCTCAGGAATGTGTGGCATTGTGGAGGATATAGGGAGCACAGCTTCTGGCTGGGCTGTGCCCAAGTTGGGAAGGACATCTTCAAGAAAGGAATATAACAACAACTGGGAGATAATTTCCCTGAGGTTTCATGTCACCAGAGTTGCCTTTAGTGTTTTGTTGCAATTGACAGTACCACAGCAGGTAAATGAGCAGTTTAAATGCACTTCTTACTCTAAATGCAACTGTTACTTAAGATTAAAATTAGTAAGATCTCTTATCACTGCCAGCTAACCACAGCTTACCACACAAATATCTCCCTTACTTGGTTTCCAGGGGCTTATTGTCTTCCCTTGGCTGCCAACATAATTATGTGTGGTTTCTTCCTAACTCAGCTCTGCCAGAAAGATGAACTTTAGTTTAGGTTCTTATCAAGAGGACTTTCAGTCTGTTCTATTTCTTCAGAGTCACACCTGAGGCATCCAAAGAGGCCAGCAAGATCCAGAGAAGGGAGATGGGCATTAAGGTTAAGCCAGAAAACTGCTGGGCACTAACACCCTCACCGCCTTGGCAGCAGTCAGCGCAGCATGTGTAATTGCAGCTTCAGTGACCTGCTCTGCTCTTTCTTCAGCCAGCAGCCCCTTGGTCAAAGTATTGCTGTAAAGCTCAAACCAAAGGGATTATACCAAGGGATGGATCTGCTTGAACAGAATAGTTTTCTAAATTGAAATAAATTGCTGTTCAAAGAGTGCTTCCTTCAGTGATAGAAGTGTGATTTTACCTCTTTCTATTCCTTGTATCTCTGCAAAAAATGAACCACCTGAGGGGACAGCTTCATGCCTCTCCATATCTGGAAATTTCCACTAAAACTGAGCCAACTTTTGATAGCAAAATGTACATTTTTCAGTGATGTTTGAATTAAGAGCCTTGGTTAATTTACTGCTCCCAGACTAAATCACATGGCACTTAGAGAAACATCATTTTATCTCATACCAAACACGTTTTTCATTGCTGGTGGGGCTGACAACATCTCGTGAAGAGGCAAGACTTCAGGAGAGCAGATGCTTTATAGTATTTCTATTTGCTTGCCATTTTGAATCTGTGCACCACCAGCTAGATTTTTCTTTAGCAGCTGAACATAACTCGTGGTTTTGAGAGGCATTGAGGACTGACAGCCTTATGTAGAAACCATTTAATGGCACTTTTCTCCCTTTAAATGAAAGAATAATTTCTTGTGCTGAAACAAACACAAAAATTGATATGTTTTGGGCATAAGTTGGTGTTGCTGCATTAAATACTGAATCTTCTGTCTCCCCATAGAAGCAGGAGGGCCAGGAACCTTGCCTTAGGTACAGGCACTCTAAAGAGAGAATCGCAGACACTCACCTGCAATTTCAGCAAGAGCATTTCCGAAGACAAATAGTACTGCAGGAACCAGGTGCATTTATGGTTGGTCATGAATAAAGAATAATTATATTAAAGGTGAAGGGTTGGCTGGGCAGCCTTCCTATTCTGGAATTGGAATCTCCTCTTAAAATCTTGAGCCATTTGGCTTGTGATTGAAAGCTGCATGATGTTTCCACGTTGGAGCTCACTGCAGGGAAAACTTAAAGCTGTCAGTTGTTCCAAAAGCTAATGGAGACATTAAAAATATAGCAGCTTACTGGGGAGAAAACAGGGTGTGTGGGGAACACGTGTTACTAGCATATGCTGTAACTGGACTGTAAGTGGTCTCCACATATTCATGAATGATGGCTGACCTCTACTCTGCTAGGGCACATGTGTGCATGTCCATCATGACAACACACTCTGAACTTACTCTATCAGAGGCTCTTGGGAACATAATCCTGATATCTGTCTCCAAATATAACTCTGCTGGTCTGCAATATAAGGCAGTGAGGAGAGCTGCTGCACCCAGGAGCCATTTGGAAACTGCTGCAGTGATATTCACAGAGATCTCTCTGCCTGGTTGATGACCTTCTTCGCTAAGAGGCAAATGTCTGCAGCTTGTAAAAGAAAAAGATGCCTCTGAATGCCTTTCCACTTTTAAAAGCTCCTCAATGCCGGCTCAGCAGAGCAAGTGAAACCCACAAGTGGCAGTTCTTGCTGTGTCTGTACTGTAAGAATGTATGCAGCCATGCATCTGGACAGGGAGGCTTGTCCCAAGCAGGGGACTGGGAATAATTCTTGGAACTGCCTCCTACTTAGAGCTGGAGGTTTGACCTGAGCCAAATCACTAACTAGGAACTGTTTCAGTCAGTTCCTGAGGAAATAAGTCAGTGTCCTTCTTTTTAATCTGTTTGTAAAACAAGACTGCAGAGCAGTTCACAAGGGATTGGGAAAGACTCATTCATTTGTATTTAAAGAATATCAGGATCTTTGGAGAAAAGTTCCTTATTAGAGCAATAATGAATACAAAAAATAAGAACAATTCTGTTATCACACGGAAATTGCAGAGATCAGCATCACTTGACTATAACTTTATTTGTCCTGTGGATTACAACAAAAGAACAAATCATCCTCTCTAAGTGTTTTTGAATATGGAGGATGAAAGTTATATATTGAGATCTTTTAAAAGAAAATTAAAACTTTAACTCTGAGGTGTGTGTAATAAAATGGCACTTTAATTCTCTAGTGAGCCATGCAAGCTTCTTCTGTTAATTTATTCACTTCTTTTCTTTTTGTGCTTCATGTAATATTCTGAAATTATTAATGTGGCAATATATTTGACCACAAAAACCTGCCTTCTAGTGTTGTTAAGATTGTGAATTAACTCCACAATGGAAGGCATTTCTGACTTCAAGGCAAAGAGATCATGCTTGGGATAAAATTAGTAACAGCATGACAGATATGCAAGAACTTCTAGCAGAGGTTTTCTCAGGTGTCTTGCCATGATGTGTCTGCAGGCTTAGGTCTGTCCAGCCTGTGGTATTCCAGCAGTCAGTGTTGTGTCTCTGTAGTGCAGACACCTGAGCTGCTGTGACCCCTGGGACACAGCACAATTCTCCCTGAGCAGCACTGCAAGCACTGCTATGCTTGGGACACCTTCCAATGCCCAGGGAGGGTGCTCAGTGCCAGGCTGAGGTCCCTGTGTCACACCTCCCAGTACAGCACACTGCAAAATCCACTTCGTTAGGAGGCACCTCAGCCCTTAAATGACTTGTATGTCATCTGTCTTAGCTGGCTAACCCAAATCCCAGCAGCAGCCAACAGAAAGGAATTCGGTGGGATGAGTGCAGTTCAGTGCAATCTAAACCATACCTTCACAATTCTACAAATACTGAGATGTTGTCCTAGAAATGCCCCATCAATTTCATTTGTACCTCTGAGCTGCTTCATCGAAGTGTGACCCTGCACCTTGTAGTGATTGTGGCATAAAGCCTTGACTTACCGGTGCCAGCCTAGGTTGCAGGTACCTTTTCTTATCTGACTCCTTCCATCATCCCTGTGTTTAGGCATTTCTAGGACTCATCCTGCATCAGTGGTACAGTTTACGCTGAATGGACAGTGTAATTAATGGGTACAAGTTCAGGACTCCCTCTCTGTAGGGTTTTGTCAAATAACAGGCAAAAACTGGGAAGAAACCAGGGTTTTGTTAGGGGTAGTTGCTAGGATTAATATCAGTTACAAAGAATGGGAGTAGTTAAGGAGAAGCTAAGCTGAATGGTGTATTCTACACACAGCATCAGGAATTACTGAGACCTTGGCTCTGCTGTGGATGTAGCACACACTCCTGGGGCAGCCTGGAGAGGCTGTCTTGGCAGAGAGCTATAAGGAGCAGGATTTTCCAAAATGTTTTTCTCAAGCACAGTGTTGCTCTGTTGGCTCTGGGATGTGTGTCTCTATGCTGGTGAGCTGCACTCATGCCTCCAAAACATCTGCTTCATGCTCAGCAGTTAGAAAGGCAGACAGAAGGCTGGGAAAGGGACCAAGAATAGTATTGTGTCCCACATAAATCCATTCTGAATAGTCTATGGTGATTGCTGTCACTTCAAAACAGTTGTAAGAGCAGATTAAAGAAAGTCCAGGGATTAGAAGTGTAGAGAAATGCAGAGTATATTCTTCCATCAGAAGGACCATCAGCTCCAGTGCTGTTGTGTGAGCCGTCACTTGATACTTGAGCTCCCTGACTCTTGGCACAGGAAAAAGAGTGTTTGGTTGGTATTGTCTTTGCCAGGGGCTGGGCAGAGGCAGATTGCATCACCCTAACCCTTTTCTGGACTTCTTCTGAAGAAGAATGAGGTAAAGTTAAGGTGAATTTTTCACTCAATGAAGAAGAGTTGAACTATAACTGCTCACTCTCCTCACTGCTTCCAGGCAGAGAGCTGCTGAAGTGGGGTCAAGCCATGGCCATGCTCTGCTCTGTCCTCCAGTTCTTGTGCTCAGCACACTGAGAGCTGAGCACATTCACTTTTCACAGGGCTGTCAAATAAACAGTGAAAGGAAACAGACTTCAAGACTCTTTTAATTGGAAAAGAGCACGTGTCTTTTTAGGCAAAGGCAGTGTTTGCTCGTCACTGCTGTCAGCAGCAGGGGCTCTGCCCAGAAGGCCCTTTAGGCACTTAATTGTGTTAGGGGAGCTGTGAGGTCACGATGCAGCACCCATAGTGCTGGCAGCCTGTGGCAAGGGGAGGTGGGCTTGGTGTCAGCCCTGGGGTGTCACTGCCAGCACCACTCAGCACCCCTGGCTCCCTCCAGCCCATCTCACACTGTCCCAGCCACGGCGGGGGAAGGACGGACTTGGTACAGGCAGATTCCTCTCTGCAGAGAACTGGGTATGTGTCTCTTTAGTTCTTCTTTCTGGGAGAAATTCTGTTTCCTGACTGATTATGAAATAAAATACAACCTGCAGGGTGACAGCTCAGCATGGTTTGGTTTGGAAGGTTGGAAGGAAGTCACTTAGAGGAGAATACTTAATTTGTTTAGGTGCTTTTGATTTGATCCTATTCAATCTTAATCTGCTCATATTTCTTGCTGGAAAATTCACAATTAATATACAGATATGTGACCAGACCTGCAAATTTTAGAGGAAAACAATGACTGTTTGTACTGCTGCTCCTAGTTTTCTCTTTATTATTTTCTCAGATTTTTAGGATTTTCTCATTTATCCCTGCTCCCTTTGAATCTCCTCTGGTATGTATTTCATTTGTATTTCCTTGCTCAGGGGATCTCAGTCATTGTTGGGTTTCTGTCCCCTTTCTAGGGCCAAAGTCCTGCCACCTCTCTCCAGCTGTCTCAGTGCTTGGTGCCTGGGCTAAGCCACTCAGGAAGGTTTCCTCTCTTGTCTGCCAGCTGTCCTGAGCTTGTGATTCTTCCTTAGAGGAAGAAGGGCATGTCAGTCATCCCAGAGGTGTCTGCTAACCTCCAGTGATGAGGAAAGGAGCCAAGATCAGTTTAAACTTGTAAAAGATGAGCAGTGGGTGTGATAGATTTTGTCCACTGATCTCTCCTTCTTGCTCATACAGGATATTTGTCACTAGAGCTGTTCTCTGCCTCACATTGTGAACTATTTCTGCATCCAACACTGAAACAAGTGTTCTTAACTGTCTCTGTCCCCTGGGGGTGAATTTGTGCATTCCTGTGCCCTCACAATAATAATAAATAATATCTTCTATTTATAGAGCTTCAAAGTTTCCCAAAGAGCCACATTTGAGATGCAACATACCAACAGTTAGTGCATAGCAACCCTAGACAACTTAAGGCATATGAATGTATCCAGTTGAAGCTGAAGCTGAGATTTCTTTTGGAAGAAGATAATTGCAAAACTTATTAATTATTATTGGTTTTGTTTATGCAGCTCTAGACTCGAGAGCAACAGGTGTTTTTAAAATATGACCAGCAGTTAGAAAAAAGCACAAAGGTATTACAATCATACCACAGTAATTTTCAGAAGGCAGAATGTCCTAGTAAAAATCCTCCCTTGGAGGTTTTTTCCATGTAGGACCCAGCACAAGCTATTGAATAGCCCATAATGCCAGAAGAGGAGAAAGATGGCTTTTTCATAAGTTCCCAGTACAAACTTGACCGTATAGTTTGGTTGCTCTGAAGCTAGCAACATGTCTACAAAGCATATTGTAGGTGTTTAAAGGTGACATCTGGAAAGAATACCAATGCAAGTATTTGATATGAATCCCTATGTATTTTGCAGGGTGATTTTGTTCAAATTGACAGTGGGATTGATAGGGACGTTGTGTCTTCAGCAACAGGACCATGTGTACATAGGCCTGGATTTATAGATCATCTCTAATTACAAGGTTAGGTGTTTGCTCACTCTGGTAACAGCCACAGTGGAAACCATACATACTGAATGAATATTATTAAAATCTCCTGGACTTCAAAAACTAATGTAGCTCAAATAGTAAATAAAAGGACAGTGTGATTATATTGGAAGTATTTTGTAGGAGCAGTGAGTCTACAAATGATTTTTGAAGGAACTATGAAATGTCCTGTCTTTAGTTGTTTTTTTTTTTTTACATTGATGTCCAAGTAAATGGTAAAGCTGTGAAAGGTGCAAAGGAAAATGTGAATCAGAACACTGGAATTAACCATTCATCAAGGCATCTAATGCTGAACAATATAAAAATATTCTTTGAGAAGAGTGTTTCATTTTTACGCATTTTGATGCACAACACCCATTCCTTGCTTTCTTCTGAACTTTCATTACTAGCATGGAAGTTTTGTATTTTTTCTTCAGTTGTTTTCCTAAAAATCTGTAGTCTTTCAGAAAGGGTAGAGATGTTTTATTTTCAATGGAGATGTTTCATGCTTGTCATGCTCAACTAAGCTTGAAAAAGACTATCCAAGTTCTCAATAGCATCCCTCCTGCTAGGACAGCACAAACTCTGTCTGAAGCAATAAGCAAGCAGAGCATTTTCAGCCCCCACTCATGTCTGTGGAATGGTTTCTAATGGTCGATTAGAGCTGGCTCAGCTGCATATGCCAGGCTGCTTCTGCAGTAAACATCAATTTCCAAAATATTCAGGTTTTGTGCACCACTTTGAAATGTGTGAGATGCTGCTGTGCTTCAATAGGACTGGAATATTGAAATCAGAGGGACTTGCGATCCCAAATGACATGGGCACTGTTAAAAGTGTTGCCAATGGAGACATCAAACCTTACCTCTTTGTTCAGGCCTGCCTGCCTGTGCAGTCATTTTCTGAATGAATGTGGGAACATTGGATATAGGAATTGCTGCTGTGTTTTGAAATAGCAATACTTTCTGTCACTAACTAAAAGACTGCAATGGAAATTCAGCTTGAGCTTGCAGTGCTTAAATGCTTCAGTCTGCTCTGTATTGAGTGTAAACACTTCTGAAATCAAGGACAATATCTGTATGAGTGTCATTATGGATCAGCTAGAAGCCTCGATATTGTGAACATGTTTAGTTTTGTTCCTAAGAGAAGAGTCCCTAATTTCTGAAGGAAGATAATTAATCATGTACCTGTTTGCCACATTAGAATTTTCACCAGTAATAATTTCATTATTGTTTTATGTTTATCTTATTTTGTCTAAAACACTTTTGTAAAGTTTAAAGGAAATCAATTGTGACTTTTTTGAAATGGTAGTATTTATCTCTTTATCCCCACTATATTTTTATTCAAATATTTGACAGTGTGAATTTTCTAATTAATTTAGCAGACTAGAAACATTAAAAAAATGCCTGAAGGCAGTTGTTTATATGATCATAATTCAAACCACATGCCTTTTCCTTAATGGAATGAGAGTAAAGAATTATTTTGTTTGCATTTGTCGCTTTATTGATACCAGCCACTTCAGTACATTTTGTGTGGTGACTTTCAGTCCCAGAAATCACTTTACTGCTAGGAATAGTCTCTGATTACCTGGGACTCATCTAATTAATCATCATTAATGGGTTGTGACATAGTTTTTAGGCCTGGGAGAATTCTTAGGGTGTTCTCTGATGGCATCTGCCTATCTACTCCACTTAGATCACTGACTCCATTCTCCAAGTTCAGCTACAGGAAAAGAATGAAAATCCATCCCTAAGCCACCCAGTTCACCCAATTCCCTGGGCAGGTTTTGCCATGGACCTCTCAGGTGGTCCTGGGCAGTGTCAGCCAGCCCAGGTGTGCTGCACACGGAGGAGCTGGGACGATTCCTGCAGCGTAGCAGCACCAAGGCGTTCTGTCTCTGAGTGCCCTGTTTCTGTTTCCTTGCTTTTCTGCAGAGGTTGCTTTTCTGTTCCTCATTTGGCTCCTTTCTTCTCAGTCACTATTCAGCACTGTTCTGCAGAGAAGCACATTTGCTATCTTTCAGGTCAGGTTTTCAGCTGTTCTTGGCCTTGCTGTGTTTGCGTGAATTCCTCCCGCTAAGGCTGATAATCTCACTCCTTGTTAATCTTCCATTCCTGACATTCAGCAAAACCTTGAACAATTACACATTGGCTGTTTCTGAAAAGATGGGCATGAGCTTCTCATTCTCTCTCTAGTGCTTTCTGGTTTACTGAATGCTGATTTTAGACCGCTTACTTTTCTTAAATGTGACGTAAAGTCATATCGTTTTGGAGAGACAGTATTATAATTATTTGGATTACTGGAATGAGAAATGCAAACAGCTGTGTTGCTTCTTGCAGTTAAGGGGTGTGCTCTGATCTGCTTGTGGACTGGAAGCAGGTTAGGTTAGGAAGGTTAGGAAGTGTATTTGCTGTGCCTGGCATTCTCCTGGCACATGTTTTTCTGTCAAGACATGCAAAAATTGAATTTTTTTCAAAACCTTTGTGGTTTCCAATAATCCTTTCCTGAGAAGCATTCTGAACTAGGAAGATAGTTGGTTTGAGAAGGAGGAAGTGCAAATTTAAATTTCTTCCCTGTCTGATTCACATCTTTCTCCTAAACCAGCTGGCCTCCCCTTCACTGTCCACTGGTGCCCCAGTACAAAACCACGCAGGGAGATATTTTGCACCCCAATATCTTCTGAACCCATTTTGCAGTACTCGAGTTTTTGAGATCATGCAGGCATGTTTTGATGCTTCATTGACTTCTGACAAATAAAATTGTACTATAAAATTATTTTCTTCTGCTGTTCTTCACTCGTTCTTGGCCCACGGAATGTGTATTCTACAAACCAGAAAATGAAAACCCATGTAATTCAGGCAACTCATTAGACTATAACAAGTTTTGATGTTTTATCTTTTCTTTCTTCACCTCTCTTCACTTCTCTTCTCCCAGAGATAAACATACATTTGTACCGCAGTACCTCTGCAGTACCAGCTGAACTGCAGTATAACACAACTTCCTCTTGTAGTGCAGCACACCACAACTTCCTCTTGTCATTTCCCAGCACCTGGGGGGAGTCAATCCTGCCCTCACTGCCCAAACCCCATTTCTCAGCTGTGTAGGAACATGGGACAGGAAAAGGATGGTGATTCTTTGGAAACTTCCATGGAAAATCATCCAGTGTGTTGTGTGAAGTGCAAAATACTGCGTGAAATCTGGATGGAGGTGTGTGGGGCTGAAACAAATATCATACTGTCTGGTTCACCTTGTCTGTGGTGGGGCGAGGGAGTGCAAAGGACTGAGAGCAGCCATGTGGCACCTCTGGATTGACTGGACTTCTGGCTGCCTGGGCTCTCATACGATCCCCTAAAAATAGCCCCTTAAGGTGCCCATCATTGTTTGGCCAGCTATTTTAATTAGCCTGTGGTCTCTGGTTTTTGCTTTGCAATTTGTAAATGGGAAATATTTACACTAGGCCAGTGACCCCACATTCTTCCAACCTTTTCTTAAATTAGATGGATTATAGCTATGTTTATAAATTACCTAATGCATTTGGCTGAGCATCTTTAAATGTCGCTGGCTTCTACATAATGTTTTTAATGAGAACTAATTTTAGATCACTCCGACTATTTACTGGTATTTTTTCCCACATCTGATATGCCACAAGTGTGCTCATGTCTTAAACTTTAGTTTAACAAAGACTGGTTTATTGCATGTCCTGGCACAGGCTGAGCCTCTCCTGCAAATTGCAAGGTGCTGTCAGCTTTTGCTGGCATATCCTGATGAGAAGGGAAAGATTTCCAAGAAAAATCAATGCCCAGAATGCAGATAGGTATTTAGCATGTTTTTTGGCTATTTTAGGTAGTGCAAACACTTTGGAAAATGTGCTCAGGTAGAAGAGTGCTTTGCAGGTTTAATCTTTATTTGTAGAATAATTTAGCCCTCTTCTGCTGTTTAACATTCTCTGTAGTTAGTTTCTTTATTGCCACATTTGTCTTCCACTCTTGGCAGAGTGTTTAATATTCAAGCAGTTATGCAAAAACAGCTTTCTAGGGTTCCTCAGGTGTGATCACCGTAGTGAGGTAGCGGTGGTACTGGTAAATCGTGACTGCTCCTGACTGAAATGCCAGTTTGATTTGGGGGAAATATGCAGGATGAGGTTGTGACTGGCATCCTTGCCAAAAGTGTCCCTGAGGCTGTGTTTTTAGAGTCCTTCTAGGCTACATTCTGTCCCCAAAAGCCAAAAGAGAGATGCTGAGCCCCAGGCTGGTGCCATGGTCGGGCACTTCACAGAGTTTTAGGATGAGTGTTCCAGGCTGGAATTCAGACAAGTTCTTTCTGAGTCAGCTGAGTCTGGGTGCTATTGATGGCTCAGCAGCAGGGACAGGAGATCAGGAGATCAGAAATTATTTTAAAATTGCATTTAAGGTCTTATTCACAGATGGACAAAAAGATGGTGGAACCAGTGTCTGCCAGTGACTGTAAATGCAGTCAGAGTCAAAATGTAGCAAAGTTTGTTGGTTTCATAAGAAATCTGATTCCAGAGAAAAAACATAGCTATTTTTTTTAGGAAAGAATAATTTTTACTACTTTCTGAGGGCAGGATGAAAATAATTTTGACATTTTATTTTATTAAACATCATATTATAAAATTATGAGAGATGAAATTAAGGAAATATTTCTTTTTCTTGAACCCTTTTCAGATTTCTTCCAAAGCTTCCTTTTGCAGAGACTTTTTACTTTGCTAGGCTTCATTCAAACTTCAATAAGGACAAATGGGAAAATTATGCAATGGCTTTAAAAAGTTCTCTCCTTGTCAGAATTCTAGGAGTCCCTAGAGCTGGGACCAATGAACTTTATCTTCTGGCAAGATTTGAGCCCTAAGGAGTAGGCCTGGAGAGAGGCTGGGGATGAGTCCTCCATCTGTCTCATTGCACAAATTCGGCATGAAGGCATAAGCAGCTCTTCCAGAAAGGTGGAAAAATGTCCCCAAGGAAGGAGGCCATAGGACTGCCAATGGTTCTCAGGTACTGGGGATCTTTATGTCCCCACATACATCTTCTCAGCTGGGATTGTCAGGACAGAATCTGGTTCAAACCAGGATGTGTAAGGGGCTGGGCACAGACAGAGAGGAATATGACCTGCCATTTCCCCTGGTGCCACGTGCAGCACAGTCTGTGCTGGCTAGGAGGGGGAGCTGAGCAGAAAATACACCCTTGATCTTGTTCCCCCTTGGGAAAGAAAATACCTGTATCAGTAATTCACTGCTTCACTGCTTTTGTTCAGCAAAAAAGTTTTGTTTTGTGACCCAGAGGCTGCTCTGTCCAGCCAATGTTGTACACTTACCTACACTCCTTGTCCAGTGCCCAGATATCAAGTTATTCCACTCACTGTGATGATAGTCAATAAATCATTCAATCTGTGGCTCCCAGGTAAGAACTGAACCTGTGTTGCTCTGCTGGACAAAAAGTGCTGTAAGCAAACAACTGAAAATTCAATATAGTCCTATTGCTCTCATGGGTTCCTAAACAGACCCCTTGCTTGTTAACGCCTTGAGAATTATAAAACATTTAATTTCTGCAACCAAAACAGTTTGATGCTTGAGTTTTCCTAGTCCAGGGTGATGTTTTCATTTCTGTTTATAATCAGTTCCACTCTTTGGTTTCCACGTACCAGGGACTTTTTGGATGTGATTGGTGCATTGACCCCTTGGGGTCTGCATACTGCTTCTCTGGGATTTGCAGCTAAGGTAACAAAGGAAAAAAGCTCTCTCTGTCAGTGGGGCAGAACCCCATTTATTTCCCAAGAGAAAGCATTGTGATGGGATACAAATCAGAAAAGGCTGAAAGCTACTGCTCTTGCATGAGGCTCTCTTGTCAGAATTCTCAACATTGCCAAGCATACAAAGTTTCAAGTGTGTGTGTGAAAGATGGAATTCATTATGCATACAAACATACATACATTTTCCATAGACATATTTGTGCAAATTGCATACCGTTTTCATACAAGTTTAAAATTTCAGTCCAAACTGCTGTCTGAAAAAGTTCAGTGTGATCTGTTATTGCTTGACACTCACTGAAAGAAAGCAGCAGGAATTTCTGGTTTTTAAATTTCCTGGGAATGGGATAACAACAGCTAAGTGCCACTGGGTTGTGTTTCCTGTGTGTTATTCAGTAATTTTCCCCAGAAGTGGTTTTATTTTAATGACAGCCCGTCTGATCCCAGAGGCTCATCTGAACACTGAATTAGCAAATATTTACTACCACAGTATTTGAATAAGCTTAATGCCTATCCCAAGATTTGAGTCCTTTCAAAGCTGGAGTATGTGAATCACATTTATCCTGATAAATATTGTTAACCCCAGTTGCTTTCATGTGAGAGGCCTGTTTTGGATTTTCCAAGCAATCAGCCAACCTTCCTGCATTAGCAGTTACCATTTCCATAGGGATCTTTCTAGCTGTGACTGAGCCTCTCAGCAGTTCACAAGTTCAGGGCTTACAGAAAGCAGGGCTATACCTGCCTCTCTTCATAGACAGCAGAGATGGGTTTATTTTTAGCACAAGTATTCCAGAAATACATTCCTCCCCTCTTTAGAAATCTGTGGGAGAGACAGACACACATACAGACAGTTTTGCCCACATTAGTGGCAGTGGGTGCCTGAAAACTACTTTTTCCATTGTCTCTTGTAATCCCAAACCTTTTTTTCAGTGTGCACTAGTTCTCTCCTATGTCTCAGTCCATAGGTGCCGTGACTGATGATACACCAGACCTTTGTGCGTAAGTGCTGTTACAGGTGCAGAGCATGGGGAGCTGCTGGACCTCTGTAGTTCCAGGCCAGAACTTAGCACTTAGAAGTGTCCTGATGTTTGGCAAGACCAGCATTCAGTTTGGGATGAGTTAGAAATACTTGAGCACAAAAAACCCTGACCAGGACTTCAGGAGAGTCATCTTTGCAAAATCTTCCTGCTGGAATTTAAGGTGAAAAGTACACCTTCCTCAGGTCGGGAACTCAAAGCTGAAGGTAGCTTTGGAGAAGGCAGGTCACTGTCCCTCTGAGGAGGGGTAAGCCTGGGCTGCTCTTGGATGTCAGGGACAGTTAGTTCATCAAAAGTGTCCTGGTGCTTGGAGATTCTCAGGCTGCAGAAACTTGCTGGTGCTATACCAATGTAATTAGCAGGACTTTTTAATGTGTAAATGACCACTGGGCTCATGTGGAGTCCTGCTCTGCCATGGAAGCAGGAGTTGGGCAGTAATCACAGGAGATCCTGCTCTTCATTTTGCTGTAGGCTGTGGTTCAAGTCCAACATGATGCTGAACCCCAGGAAGGTTCCGTGACTCCAGTAAGAGCTGTGTGCACTCAGCATGGCACAGGGTGCCATCCATTGTTCAGATCTGCAGTACAGAAGTGTAGCTTGTTGACTTCATGGCATATTTCTCCCATTATCCAACATCCTATTGCAGTGCGCCAAATGAAACCCAATGCTGGCATGTGCCTTCCAGCAGGATGGCTGATCTTGTTTGCTTTGGAGGGACAGTGGAAGAGGTCCTTACTCCAAGAAGTCCAAGAACACTGGCTACATGTGTCCAGCCTTGATGATGAAATGAGCTATTTATGAAAAAGCACCCACAGGACAGCAATGTGTTACTCGTGTGCATATGTACGCAGTATTTTTAGTGGTGACCCTAATAAACACTTTGCCTCCCACCTGTAGGTACAAAACTGCAGTGCCCTAAGGTTTGAGTCACTGGCAGCAGCGAGCCCGTGGCCCAGCATTGCTGTCTGTATTAGTTATCTCTGAAGAATTACCAATGGCCAATGTGGATGTAAAAATAGCTGATGACTGTTTGTTTCATCTGTCTGTTACTCGACACCGCGTGGTTATTCCAATACGTATGTTTGCCTCTTCCCCACCATGATCTCCGCTTGGTTTCCCCTTGCCTTATAACTATTTAAATACATTTTACTAACTTCGGATTCCTGGCTCATTTCACTTCACCTGGCTGGGCAGGTCTGCGAGGATTCAAGGGTTAGCTCCTCCACTTTTATTGTTTTTGTTTATTTTTCAGCCATTGTTTTTATTAAAATAACCATGTTCCAAGGAAGAGTCCGACACACATAAGTAATGGGAACTGCTAATAGCAAGCAGGCTGCTCTAAAATGTGCTGGGGCTTTGACTTAAGGGAAGAAAGCACAGCCCTGCATTGTCCCTATCAGGAAGCTGGAGCACAGAAGGTAAGGGGGAAGCATCTGGGTGTTTTAAAACAGGGAAATGGTGGTTTCTGAGTGTGTGAATGTATGTGCACTCAAGGATCAGTAATGTGATTGATCAGATATGAGAAATCAAACATAATTTAAATCTTTTCTTCAGTCCTTTCCTTTTGTCCAGCTTTTTTTTTTTTTTTTCTCAGAGATATGCAGGATTGTCTCTGAAATTTTGTGTGTGGAAAGAGACATACATATAGATTTGCTTGCAGTGAATACTGTTTATGACATGTAATTATTTTGCAAAGGGGTGTAATCTGTTTAAAAGAATATTAAATTTATATGAAGCTCCATTTAATTTTTGTGCATTGTTCTGTAAACAACTTTAAGGAAATATATATTGTTTTTATTTTTCAAGTGATTACTGCCTACAGATAAGCTACTTTTTAAAACTTTAGTGATTTTTATAGGGTTTGGAAGGCTGTTGGAAATTTCTTTTTTTTTGGAACAAATAGGAATAGAATAATTTAATTATTTTATAAAAATTAATTACTATGTTAGAGAACCTGAAAAAGTAAGATAGTTCAAATACCTATGCAGTGCCAAGAGGCCACTATAAATGACTGTGACTATGACTTGTATCCACTTTTAATTGGGAAGATTTCTTAAATGGCATAGGTTTTTCTTGCTCCAGTTGTTGCAGAACTTCTTAGTCTGATATCCTAAGGAACTGCATTTTATTAGTCTAGCTGCAGAGCTCAGTAACAAAAAAAGAACAGAAATAATTAAAACTGAGCTTGAGAAGCCAAACTGCTTATGCTTTTTAAAATAACTTGTAAACTGGTAATCTGATTGAATCTGAATAGGGAAAAGTTTTACAGCAGCAGAGCAGAGTGACTGGTTCACACTGGATTTGTACAGTACCAGCTAGGGGGTCCCTCTCTAGTCCTCTGCTGTTTCTGGGAGGGAGGCAGGGGAGAAGGAGAAGAGAGAAGAGATAAGAAGGACAAATAAGCTTTCTGGACAGGATTAAAGTCTGTGGCTCTCTTCCTCCACTTCTTCAAAGAACTGACCACTTAAAAAGCAAGTGTCCTCAGTTAAATGCTTGAAGGATGAAGTCTGTGAAAAACACAAAGTCGTAAAAGATTGCCAGTACACTGGAGCCCCAGCTCCAATTCTCCGTCTTCCACGCTTGTCATTAGGAAGGTATTTATGTACACATTCTCAGCTTAGTTACCAAAACAGCCGTAACTTGAGGGCCGCAGCTGGGTGGAGGTTTGCAGGTGTAATTGCATCCCTGCACTGCAAGCCAAAAGCACACAGCAATTTTGCTCTGTAGCCTCTTATTCCTACCTACTTCTCTGAAACGCTTGTCTTAGCTGTACTTGCATTACCAGAGCTGTGGAAAAGGTCCACAAAACTGTTAATCCCTCCAAGACCAGAAACAAAGTCAACTAACCCTATGAGCCATGCTGAGATAAAATTCCACTCATCTGTACCAGTCTTTCTTCAGTCCAGCTGAGTTACACACAGGGAAAATTGCTGTCAGAGGCAAATACTGCAAGTGGTTTTTAGCTGCAGGCCTGCCTGCAGCTGGGGTGCCAGGTCACACAGAGCTTTGGCTGCTCTGAGCAGAGAGTGAGTTCACTACTCTTAGAGGTAACTGTGCATTGCTTGAGGTTGTGTTGCATTTTGGGATCAGCTGTCTGTGAGCCAGCTGACAGGTGTGTGGGGAAAGGACCACAGTGGGAGCTGCATGTCTTCACTCAGAGGGGAACTTTACCCTTGAGATAAGGTTGTTCCTCTTTAATCAAGCCTGTATATGCTTTTGGATGGATCAGTGATTACTTACACATATCTGAATTTGTGTGTGTATGTATAGGTATATATTACATATGTATATTTGTGTATGTGTGTGTTGAGCTTGGTGTGTTATGACTCTCTTGCTGCTTGCCAGGTTTTATGGCTTTCAAGTGTGTGTGGTGGAAGAGACTGCCACCAAGACCCCTGTCCTTTAGCAGTCTCAGAGAAATTAAGGCAGCATTGAAGCTGTACTCTTACCTAGAAGTAAGGTTTCCCTTGGGTTTCCCTGCCAAATGATCCTCTTTGGACAGGAATAGAAAGCAGATATTTATTTATAGTTCTAGATTTCTTTATCATCTATCACCTGTGCTTGCAAATAATGATATACAAGAAGGCAGTAGCTAGTAATGATTAATCTAAATCATCTGTTAGCAGTCAGACCCATCTTCTTATGAGCCAAGGTCAAATAGGGATGCATCTTTATTTTCAGCCTCTCGCATAGCCACATCCCATTAGTTTCAAGGATGCTTTCCCTGTTACCTACACACTGTGTCAAAGGCTGTTTTGGGGACTGTGAGAAGCCTATGACAGTGGGGTACATAAAGACCACCTAATTCATACTTTCCACTTGCAATTTTTTGGAAGAGTCTCTCAAAGAAATGTATGTGGTTAACATTTGGCTACACCTTAACATGCAAAGTCAGCAAACAGCAGTCTCTGGCAATTTGCAGCCTCTGCAGATCCTCATTCTCAGATGTGCCTCTGTCTGTCAGCTTCACCTAGATCAGACATAAGCTGTCATACCTCAAGGCCAGCTTGGCTTGCCTATCTACCTCACTATAGACCCATGTAACATTTTGCACTCTTCTGGTGGCTTTTGTTTTGTTGAGGTGTATTTCATGTGTCCCTGTCTCTATCCTTTGCATATTTCAAAGCACAGAGCTTCATTGTGCAGAAATTGGGATAAGTGCCCAGGACTGCCCAGGATGCTTGCACAGAAAAAACATCATACTCAGAGGGAACTGACCCCTGCAGGCTGTGTCAGGGTTTGTGCTGGAGCAGTGGGGCAGCACCCCTTATCAATATATTGTTCACTGAGACTCTATTTTGACTGATCTGCTTTGAAGTAGTGATATTAGGACTTGGTCTGTCTCTCCAAAACTGAGAAATTAGTCTTTGACCAGGCTTGTGAATTGAATGAAGCCACAGACAAGTAGCTAGAGTTGCCACCTCTGTGGTATGTGGAGAATAGAGAAGGGATGGGAAAGAGAAGTAGCTGGTGACAGCGCTAGGCTGACTAGGCTGATGCTATTGTTTGTCTGCAGGCTTCTTCAGAGCGTCTAGGGAAGCCCCATGCTGGCAGCATCACTGAAGCTGCTGAGGGACGGACTCTACCAGAGTCATCAGAGTCTATCTCTTGGGGAGCAAGTGTGGATTCTCCTTAAAATTCTTGATGCTTCCTTTTCTGTCTTTTGCATATATCCTTTACAGAATAATCACAAGAAACAACACAAAAAGTGCATTAACTGTGAAAGAATGAGGGATTGGCTTGGGGACACACCATTAAATCATAAAAATTAATCAGTCTCTGAATAGGGAGTCTGCATTTCCCAGGGCAAAACCAAAACCACTCCTGTGCACAATGCAGAAAAAGGGAGCTGGAAGGAACTGTCATCTTGTTCAGGGTAGGATTTTTCTCCTGGCTTTTGTTCCTCGAAAGGAGGAATGTAGTATGGCCTCCAGAGATACCTGGGGCAAGGGTGAGGGGGTTCTCCCCTGCCCTCCCAGAGGCCTCCCATAGGTGTGTAGCTGTCCCATGGCCACACTCCAGATATCAGGGAGAAGGCAAGTGACAGCTTTTGTCCTTCAACTGGAATGGCTCTGTTGTAATCACAAATGGTTGAGGAGCAGTTTGTCATTGGAGGAGAGATGTTATGTGAAAGGATGGCTGTGTGCTTGGGTCATGTGCTCTGGCATGCATGGAGTATCAGCCTCCCCGCCACACTGCGTGCTCAGGAGCAGAGCTCTTTTGGCTGCATTTGAAAGCTACAGCAAGGTGTAAGTAAGAAATAGCTCTGTTCCTGCAACCTGAGCCAGAATTTTGAAAACTCCACCTTCTCCCTCACCTCTGATACCTGCATCTTTTTGTCTGTGGTATTTTGGTATATTGCCTGTCCGTAAATCCTGTGGAATTCAGTGGGGAGAAAACTGCTTAGAAGTTGGAACAATTTTGAACCTAGCATGTACAAACATTTTAAATTATCTTATTAAATGAAAATAGATTCAGCAAAATCTTTGTCCAAATCTTGAAAATATCCAGAAATTATAAAGAAAAAGAGCAGATGAGACTACCAGTCCTCAAAGAATTATCCTTTTTTTCTGCAAGCCTGTTATTTCCTGAGATTATATCCTGTGTGGTGGGTGTGGGTCAGACTCTCCTTGTCAAGAAGCTTATATGGTTTAAGTGTAAACTTGACAATGCTGATGGTATCAGTGTGTTGGGGCTGATGAGCAGAGGGCAGTGTAAGTGGGGGATGGTTTCAGGTTCCCCGGCCTGGAAAGAGAAGAGAGGCGTGGCTTGTTGCTAGCTGCAGATTTCCTCGTGTAGGTCACAGAGGAGAATACACCCTTCTCCCATTTGTGTCTAACATACTTGCT
The DNA here is from genome assembly GCF_017590135.1 of Pyrgilauda ruficollis. Classification (NCBI taxonomy): domain Eukaryota; kingdom Metazoa; phylum Chordata; class Aves; order Passeriformes; family Passeridae; genus Pyrgilauda; species Pyrgilauda ruficollis. The sequence goes on along the minus strand of NW_024513654.1, from coordinate 17,373,515 downwards.
GATATGGTTACAATTTTCCCATGACAGGGACTGGGACTGTCTGGTGTGCTCCTGATTACAAGACATCCAAAACATTTGTTTTCTTGACCATATTTTTTTAATATATTATAAAATTATAAGTATATAATTATAAAATTATATATTTTGATTATTTTTTAAAATATTTTATTTCCCTTCCCCCTTTGTCATCTTCCACCTCTAGCCATTGCAATGCTGTGATGCTTCATAGCTTTCCTTCTGCTGTGGGAAAATCTCCTTTTTCCTATTCAGGAAGGGAAAACTCAGAAGCTTTCTTCATCTAACTCTTTCTTGAGAATGAAAAGAGATTAATACCTGTCTCATCAGCCAAAATCCTTCCAGAGCTCAGTGAGGGCACGATACCATTGTAATGTCAGCTGTCACCACCAGCTAGTGAGGAAGCCTTGAGTTTTAACAATCTTAGCAAGATATAGGTATCAAGCACCTGAGATGAAGCAGAGATCTTCATCTCAGAGAGTCAGTCTCCTCCAAATCTGGTTGAATTTCACTATACAATGTAATGCCAAGCTACAGCACCATACTCAGTGCAAGGGGGATGGGCTCACAGACATTAAAGTACCATGAGTTATGAAGGGCAGTGAAAAGGCACATTTTTGCCTTACCTGAGAAAGGTTAAGCTCTTCTTGTGCAATTCAGAAAACATAGATTTGGTTCCCTGCCCTGCCACAAATGCCCTCTTTGATCTTGGGCAAAACAGCCAGCTCGCAGTGGGAGAGTTTGCAAAGATAAATAGCCACGAGGTGTTCATGTACCATATTGCTGGGGAGCTGTATAAATATCTTGGTGTACAGTGACTGACCTAGTTACAGACAGTGGCCTTTTCCAGGCAGACATTTAATGCCAAGAAACCCACTGTTTGGGTTCAGTTGCTTAAATGTCACTTGTCTGTGCCGACTGCAGGTCGCAGGAGGAGCATCATCCCTTCTGCCTTGTGTCTCTCATAGACTCATGCTGTTTGTCAGGTGCTGTACCTGCCCTTGGCCTGTGTCAGTCATGTGCTCTGTGCCTTTGGCTTCCCCTGTCACGTCTGCATGCTACTGGCTCTTCAAGGGCAGTGAATCAGGAGATGGAAAGGATGAACAGCAGTTGCAAGAAAGCCTCAGTCCAGACACAACCCTTTCTGAGAGACATCTCCTTCTTCCAGACGTAACAGGCCTGGTGGCAGGATGGGGCATTTGGAGGACATTGGGAAAGGCAGTCCGGAGACCAGCTGGAAATAACTGTTGGGTCTTTGCCACTGAACCAGAAAGGGAAAGGTAGAGACACTTGCAGTCTCTGTTCCTCCCATTTTTCTTCATGTGAGGTCTTCATCTTCCAGTGTTTGAAGCTTTGTGGTCTGAGCTGGAAAGGTAAGCATTTCAGCTGGGGCTGCAAGAGGTTCACCTCCTTTGAGGAAAGGACTCAGCAGGATACAGAATACACAGTCATTAACCAGGTACATTTCTTCCTTGTGTTCATACTTCCACCAGCCTACACTGACCTTCCTTGAACTGATGATTCCCTGGTTCCAGCTTCCATTGGAACAAATTAAGTAGCTTCAGTAGAGCTCACCAGAAGAAAAAGACTTCAGTTCTTTTTCTCAGAAAAAAAAATGAGAAGAGGTTTGATTAAACAAATAAAAACACAATCATATTCATTTTAATGACATTTCCCCTAGAAAGATAATTCAAAATTTATGGGCTTTATAATTTAAAATATTTACTTAGGGAAATTTCAAAACAAGATCACACTCTCTGTTGCAGTACCATTAGAGTATTGTTTGACATCGAAAATAAAATGAAAGATTTCAGTTAATGTTAAATAGCATACACCCTCTTTGATTTAAGGACACTAATAACATACTATTATAGCTATTATAGTATATATATATACGTGTTATTTCTCACAGCCTTTTTTCACTGAAAATGCTGAAATAATCTAGACATTTTAAAAAAGGTTTTTAATTCTAAATGAAATTTTGAAATTCCCAATTTCATTTCTCTTCAGAATCTTTATTCCATGTGAAATTTCAAAAGCTATCTAAATGAGAACAACTTCCCTTAACACACACACAAACATATTTCCAAAAATTAATATTGTCCACGTGATGACAATTCAGTCTGGCAGTCAGCTCTGCTGGTGCAGTCTGGAACTACACCATGCCTGCCCTACCCCTCTTAGGTCTATGTATTCTAGTGAATATTGCAGAAAAGAGCAACATTATTTTATCCCAAATGTACTACTTTAAGTGATGAGCAATACAGGTTAGAAAATCAGAATTGTCCAGAGGGCACTATTTGGTGGCATAACAATGTGGTATTGGTTCTAACCCCTTTTCTTTGCATGCTGGTCTGAATACCTCATGGGGGTGAGGTTTGGCTCTTCGCAGATGGATTTCACTTTACTGTGGTTACAGTTGCATATGTAGCTTCTGGACAGTGCACCAGTGTTGGCTGAGGAAGTAGATGTATTCAGTCACCAATTCTGTTCTCAGTTATTCTACTGACGTCTGTAAAATGACTCTAGATTTATACCAGTGTAACTGAGAACAGAAGCTGGCCCAAAGTCAAGAACAGTCTCTCCTCTTCTCTGGCCCAGAACAAGCCGTTCGAGACATAATTGCCAGGCCAAACCCTCAAGGGGATCGGACCCAGTTTCCTGCACTGGTTCGGTTCAGACACATGGTTTCTTTGCCTTGCTTTCCAGATCATGATCAAAGACCTTGTTCTATGCTAGTCATTTCTGCCAGTCTTTGGGATTTTTGCCTTAAGCTGGAGAGATCCACTTCTTCATCTTCCATCTGCTGTGGTGTGTATTTGTGTTTTGAGTAAAGCTGTTCCCCTTTCCCCAAGCAAGAGAATTCACTTTGGTTTCCCTTTGTGACTACAAAGAATTGGTGAAAGTGATCTTGTTGGATGAGGGAAACAGAAGCTTGTGCCAATAGATTTAATTTTATGTCCCTCTCAATTTAGAAATTGCCTTTCTTGACAGTTCAGGGAAACGTGGCTTGAGCACTACTGCCTCTCTTGGAGGCAGCTCCCCTGCTCGTTGAGGGTGTTGTGATCCTCCCCGGGTCCACATGTTAATTCCCTGACACCTTTTTGTTTGTTTTCCTAAATGAGCAATGAATCCATCAGTGCTGTGATCATTGACCAGCAGCAGCACACTCCGTACTCATTCATGTGCTGATCACTGCTGCCATGCAGGATTTTCCAGCAATATCCAAGGGACCTCACTGAGCCAGCCCCACGGGCTAGGGAGAAGCTGCCATCGGCTGGGAGCACTGCCTCAGCTTGATGACACAAAGCTGAAGAGACCTTTTTCCATCCAGAGCTCTCATCTTACTATGAAGTCCTGTGTGTGCCATGAACAAATATGAACCTATGCAAGAAAGTCATCAGTTCATTAGGGATTCTCCTATTTCCCATGGTATGGAGCATTAACTATTCATTGTCATTATGAGTCCCTAGAAACTTAAAGCAGCATGTGTGGAAGTAGAGCATGCTGCTGAATAAACGCCAGCCAGCAGTCACCACAGGGCTCTGAGTTTTGAACTGGAGCCATGGATGGATGTTACAGAGAGAGTAGCCAGATGAAGAAACCAGCTCACAAAGATTGAAAAAAAACAAAATCTTTCCTTCTCATTCTCATAGGTAATGCAGTGCTGCTGACTTCAGACCGCTATGCAACTCGCAGAGGGCGCTGCCAAAATGCCACTGTGATGTCTCATGGCATAACCCTTCAGCCAAATACCAGCCCAGGGGGGTGGGAGAACCAACTGGCCCTTTATATATTGCAGCAGCGGTGATGTCATATGCTCCAGCCAAGTTTGCTGGTTTACCCAGCTCCTGTCTAGTGAAAAAAAAGGCTGACATTCAGTCTGTGCCAGGCCAGGAATAGTATCTGTAATTTAACCTCCTCATCACAACTTGCTAGGCACTTAAGAGAGACACTGAAAAAAGCCTCCTATTTAAAAGAGAGGGGAAGTTGGTTTCTGGATTGAACTGCTTGAAAGCTGTTTTCATGCAAACTTTTTCAGTAGCTCATATCAGATGATGCCTACCGCTAACACCTCACATGTTTCTCAGCATTTCCAAGTGGTTTCAGATGCCCAGCATTGCCTTACTTTTTCTTTAACATAGACTAAATTCAGACATCCTTAAGTGTTTGAACTAGTTGAATCCTGACCTAAGCTCAAATGCAGCACCTTTCTTTTTAGTGGCCATATTTGTCCAGAAAGGTAAAGAAATGGGACTTTACCAGGTTATTAAACCAGTCAGAAACAGCTTCTTTGCCTAAGAAATTGTTATCATATTTATACAAGGAATAGCTACAGCAGTACAATGCTGGTGTTTCCATCTAGTCCTGGTAACGGTCTGCACCTTGAACCCTTGGTGCAGATACAGTTTTTCCAGCCTGAAACATTACACTTTCCAAGCACCTCTATTATGCCCAGGCAAGACAAGGATTGTCACAAGGGTTTCAGAGACAGTGGCAGTCACTATTCTTCATCAGTGGCGCCGAGTTGTTTTTGTAACTGTGACTCCATCTAGGAAAATAATTGCTGAGATTACATCATGATCTCCATGCTTATAGTTACTCTACTCACTTTTCAGCAAAAGTTCTCAGTTTACAAGGGACAATATATTTCTCCAGATCTCCGTCCATGAGGTCTGAAAGCCAAGATTCCTCCTAGTTCAGGCTCCACCACTACTAAGTACTGATAAACATTGTGCCACTAGAATGTACTCAGCAGCCCCATTAATGAGGGAGACAGAACTTAATTACCATCTCCCATGTCTGTGTAGGCTTTGCACAGTTAAGATTACCACAGAAGCAGTAGAATTGTAATTTAACCTCTGAGCAAAGAGAGAACTGACTACACATCTCTGGAGCGAGGATATCTTTTACATCTGGCTGTAACCAGATGTAACACTGTTTGTTGTTTGCTTGCTTTTCCTTTAGTTTAACTTTTTTTTTTTTTTTTTTTTTTTTTTTTTTTTTTTTTTTTTTTTTTTTTTTTTTTTTTTTTACCCACACATCCTAGACAACAGAAAGCTGTGATTAGTACAGGCTTATCCCTAAACACACAACTGCCATTCCTCAGGTGAGGTGCAGGACACAATCACAGTGGGTGATTAACACTTTTGCCAGTAGGTTTTGAATATCACGAGCTGACTCAAAAGTTTCCTTTGAGAACACTGTGCTATCTGCATTACCTCAGGGCCAGACAGTTCTCCTTGTAGGAAATCAATATATTCTTGCAAAGATTAGGCAAACTGGCCTGAGCCTTGGGGGTTTCCACAGCAGAAGGATGGCAGCAATTCATGTTCACCATGGCTGAGCTTTCCTTTAGCATCTCCAGCCTCTGGTTCATGCATGGAAGTAAAAAGAGGTTTTGTTCAATGCCCCTTACCATGCCAGCTGCCCACCTTTCATCTCCTTTACCACAGGAACTGAAAACCAAGGACTTTCAAACCTCAGCTGCTTTAGTCCCAAGTCTACCAGACTGACATCTGTATTTGTTGACAGTAGAAAGCCATAAACAGGTGGAGTGGGGGCATATATTTTCCTCTCAGTCCCTCTGAAAGGGTGGCACAGCTGGGAAGAATTCTTCTTTTTAGTCTGGAGTCATCACCCAGCCTTTGCAAAGGGCAGAATGCCAGGAAATCATTGCTCACTCAGCTGCCAGTCTTTGCTAGGGCTACCAGAGTGTGCTGGAGATTGTGACGCTTGTTTGCTAGGAGCCTCACTGCACTCCCCAAGCTATCAAACCCAACAGGTGTTTGGTTATTGCCACTCTGGGATGGACAGCTGTCTCTTTTTGTAAGAAATCCTGTAAATCAGCCCTAAAATGGTGGTTGTAAAATGGGAGTGAACAAATGAACAAAACAATCCTCAGATCATGCAAACAAAAAACTTTGTTTTCAAATTGCAGAGTTCACTTAGGATCAAAAAAATGCTGAAGGCCAGAAACGTCCTGGGACACTACTTCTGTAGAATCTACATCACTGGACTATTTCTACCTCCTCACTAAAGATGGTCAGAAAAGAAGCCAAATACAAGTATGAGAGTGAGTTCTAAAAACAAGAAGCAAAATTATAAGGAAGGTATGTACTTGTATTTCTCATTTATATAACAGTTAAGAATCAAAACCAGGAGCAGGATGGCCTTTCATTTGTCTTCTCTTTTTTCTTGCTGCATTATGCACAAAGATGTATGTCTGTGAGGGGAGTGAAACTCATGTTTTAAAAATCTTTGTACAAAGTAAGATGGAGAAGCTCTGTTAGGCTCATTTTATTTCTGGTGTAAATCTATTGTAGTTGAGCATAAGTCATTGGAATTGCATGGCTGGAAGGAGAGGATCTAAATTCACTATGATACTTGGAGTCTAAAAATAGGTTGGCTGAGATTCTTTTAAATAGAAAAGGAAGGTGAGGAGTGTTTTCATTTGAAGAAACAACTGAGCCAGAGTAATTTAGTTGATTAAACTCAGTTCCTCTTACCTTTGATACTTGGACTAGCACTGATTCATCATAGAGAAAAAATAGGTCCTTTCCAAGAGTTTCACTGAGATGGACCAAAGTGGAATCAGGGATTTGGACACCTGGAGAGGCTGGAATCTAGATCTGAATTTCATTGTTCAGTTCTACAAGCTGAATCAGTGGATTCAAGCTTGAGATGATCTTCTACTTGTATAGAAGTCACTGTAGGTGTGAACTGTGGTGTTTCAGCTCATCACAAGTTCGTAATGCCATTGTAAGGAGGAAATGGAGATACCAACCAGACTTTAGTTAAAGAGTTTTAGCCAGTTCTGAAGTATGCTTTTAAATTGAGTCTCCCTGCAGTTAGTCAAAACTCTGCTCAAGTCCTCTAATGTGAGAATAACCATCTAAAGAATTTACAGAGAAACTGTGAAGAGTTTTAGTATAGAGATTTCAAGTACAGCCAAAGGGTCTATTTTGTTTTTACTTGTTCAATTAAAAGATTTCCCCGTCCTGTGTTCAGACAGGAGATACACAAAAACCTCAGTACTCTGGGCCCTGACTGTGTGTCATAATCAGTCTGTGGTGTCTTGTGTTGAATGGGTTACCTTTGTCTGTCAGCAGCACTGGAACTGAAATCAAATGTTCCCTGTGCTACTGTAGAGGGTCTGCTACAGTCCCCGAGGCACTCCTGCCTTCTGCTGGCTAAGCTGATGTTAGCAGCCTCTTCAGTCCAACAGACCAACACAACCCAACTGTATCCTGCTGTGGGTGGCTAAATTGTACTCTAGCACTATTTGTCTGGAACATGCACAGTAATCCTTTTTACCTGTAGTGCCACTCTGTTTTCTCAAACAAGGGTTGTGTTCATGGCAATTATCATGGCAAAGCTGTGACAATTAAGTTTTATCAACTTTTTTTTCATTTTGGACTTAGTGTGCAATGATGTACTCAGTGACAGCTTTTTTAAAGCAACTTTTGTTGCTAATTCTTCCCGGCCAAAAACGGCTAACCTTCTTTTCTAAATGGATGCACAGCACTTGGAAGTGTTTATGGTTGGAGGTATGGAAAAGGAAGTGCTTGAAATTTTTTTCTTGTGTCCTTGTTTAAGAGCTCAAGTAAAAATATGAGGTGAAAACACCTTTTTTAATGGCTCTTTCTGGAAATTAAAATATCTACCATGAGTGACTTGACTTGATCAAAATAACAGTGTTTTTTATGTTGTTCATTGTGTTGCTAGCATCACAAAATTAGTCAGTGACTGATACATCTGCAAAATGCTCTCTGTCTAATGGTGTTAACATAGAAAAATGGTAATTTATATTTTTTGGCTTTGCAGAGAAGAAAGTTTCCTTCAGCTATTCTGTAAGATGAGTCAATGCGCGGCAGCACCATCTGGAAGAATGGCTTTGTGCTTGTGAATTGCAAGCAGCTGGATCTGCCTCACAAAGTCACCTGCCTACTCAACATCTGAAACTAATCCTTTGGATACTTCACCCATGACTCTCATGAACAATGCAGGGAAATAAGAAACATACAGAAGGACACAGTGATTCCTCAAGTATTGGGAGTCTCCTGGATGATGCAGACAGAGAAGTGAGCAGCCTCACAGCTCGGGCTTTCAAAAGTTTGTGTGTAGCAGAACTTGAAGACCCTTACAATGAACCAGAACTTTCCATTTCACCTGACTTTGCCCTCCAGTTGTCTGCTAAAATTCACTCAGGGACGTTAAACCATGACATCAAGAAAAGCAATGTATGTGACAGGATAACCGCAAAAAACAATGAACATACAATATGGGCTTCTACATTCCAGCAGATACCTAAGTGTGCTTCAGAGGAGAAGATGTTTGCTAAAAACAACACCTTTGCCATGGAAAGGAAATTGAGCTTGCCAGTCCCTGGTCCAAGAAACAATAAGCACGTTTCAAAAGTGTCCTCATTGATTAAGACATTTGATAAAACTGCAGACCAAGGGTCAGGAAGTTCTCTGATAACAAATAAGCAGCCCATTAAGAATAACTTTCAAAAATACAAAATAAATCATGGCAATGATACTGCTTCCTGGGATGATACAGACATTTTAAGCATCCACAAGGAACCTTCTGAATTTTCTGAGGCTAGTCAAGGTAGCCACTGCCTCAGTGGCAAACATGAGCCACAGCGAAGACCTAATAAAATAGACATGAGTTATGGGGACTCTGATGGTTATTATCCTGTGCTGATTGAGATGTCAAAAGTCGCCAAGTCAAATTTTTCCCATTCTTCTAAGAAGGCCTTAAAAAACAGAAACTTGAAAGTTAGTGAGCCAGCAAAAAAAGGTAGTTTTCTTCACAGTGAGAATAGTGCTTTTGAATCATGGAATGTTCATCATAAAAAAATGACAGAAAAGGAGGAATTCATTGACATAAAAATGGAAAAGGAGGGTCTTGCATACCAGGAAGAATCACCATTTGTTAAAGGATCCCACACAGGTGAACATAAATTGTCACCTGCCATGACCACTGTTGCTAAGAAGAAAGAGAAAGATTTTCAGATGAAGCCAACTCTACAAGAAGCTTCTTTCTCTCTCCGAGTTGTACCTCAGGGTCCTTTCCCTTCAGAAACCACATTTCCTGTTGCTTTCCCTCCCACTCCTCCCCCTAGGAACCATGTGCACCAGGGTCCCCCTCGGCCACCCCCCGCCCCACCAGCGCTTCCTCTCCCTCCCCCAGCCCGGCCCAGCCATCCCCCAACACCCCCCAGCCCTGAAGCCCCTCCTGTGCCACCACCCCCAGTGCCAGCTCGACTTTCCCCCACTGCCTTGTCCCAAGCCTCTGTGTCACCCCAGACTGTGTCCTACAGGACAGTTTCACCCTCACTCAGGTTTGAGACGCCCAGTCCACCTCCTCCAAAACCCCAGGACACCTTAACTGAGGAGGAATCCCACAGCCCCCAGCTGGGCAATACCTGTCCACCCTGGAGGAGACAGAGGGCTACAGAAAGGGCATCAGGGAAGAGACAGGCTGCAAAGGAGAAGGTCACAGACAGCCACAGGACCTCATTGTCTGAAAAGGCAACTGGTGCTGACCCTGGTCTGCATGTGACTCCTCTGGCTAAACAGGCAAACTCCCCTGGGTCCATCAGTCCCTCTTTCAACATCACTGAACTCCTAACACCTGTCATACCACCAAAACAGGAGGTGGACACTGCTGAAAAGGAGCTGATCCCACTGACACCTCCTCCCACAGAGAGCACAGCCTCAAGAGACCATGAGGAGAGCACTTCAGAGGATTACAGGTCTTGGGATAGTTGCAGGTTGACAGCATCGAGTCTGTTATTTAACTTAAAGGATGTGCGCAAACGTGTTAAAAGCATTTATACCCCTTCTCCCCTGTTAAGGGCCTTGGAGGAGAAAAATAAAACAAGGGAAAATATGCAGGAGAGTACAAAAATGGATGCCTCGTTCTCAATTTCTCATGACAAAAGTGAGAAAAATATTACAGAGAAAGATGAATTGAGTGATATAGCTTATGTATTGTCTAGCAGTGTTCATGAAAATGACAATAAAACTGGACACTTCACAGGCAATTATCTGAGTTCACCCCAAACAACAGAAGACCTTCCATTTTACCAAACTGGAGACAGCATGAAGCAATACAATTCAAAACACCAAGATCTGGTTAAAAACACAGGGGATAATGAAAATTTCCCTTCTTTCAGACATGAATCAAATGAACTTGACTTAGGAAAACATCAGCAGTATACAGCACAGAGACCATTCAGTAGAGACAATGTAGATACAACAGCTGGGCAGCCCATGCAAAATCGCAATGTGCAGGGTGAGGAAAATGAAAGACAAGCTGTTATTCAGAATGAAAATTTTGCTTTCAAAACACTCCTAAATCAACTCTCACCAGAAGAAGATGAGCCTTACAGTGGCACCCAAACCAACATTGTGGTACCTGGCCATGAAGCACGAGGCAAAAGAAGCACTAGTTCCTCAGAGCAATCCTTCGTCTCCACAGTGGAGCAGCCACTTCAGGAAGAGCCATTTCTGCCAGTGCCCCTGATGGAGCAGACGTGCCTCCAAGAAAGCCACAGGACTGACAGTGAAACGGGTTCAGGAAGTAAGAAAAGACACAAGGAGAGAGGGAAAGAGGTTGGGGAAGATGAACTGCAATATTGTGCTTGTATCAGCCCTGGTACTGATGCAGCAGAGAAGAGGGAGGGAAGTGTTACTGGGAATGAACAGAGGAGCTTGATGAAAGAGAAACTAGGGAGGGAGAAAAGGGAAGAGGCCAACAGCACAAATTCTGCATCTGACAGTATAAGAGACATGTCCATCTCCAGGTCTGAGGAACCACAAACACCATCATCTTCAAGCTCAACCAAACCCAGTCTGTTTATGATTAAAGATAACACATTCAGGTCACCTCAGGTAATAAGGGCTGTCAAGCTGCCCCTACTCCGGTCATTTTCCCTGGATGATACAGTGAGCAGCAGTTATAAGGAAATGGAACGTAAGTTTATGTCCCCAGCAGTTTACAGCAAGCAGCACCGAAACATGTTGCACTCCCAGGAGTCTGCCTGGTGGGCATCAAGACACAGAGGGCAGCAGAACGTGAGAGATGGAGCAGCTGACAGAGAAAAAGAAGCCAGTGAGCCTGGATCTACTTCAGTAACACTGGATCCCAGTCTTCTGGAAAATACAGAGAGCTTTTCATTTGGAAAACTGACGGAAGAAGATGAAAAGATTTGTGTGTTGTTAAATAAATTTGGGAAAATGGATGAGGAAAGCATCTGTAGAAGTAAAAAGATACCCATAAAAGCAAGACACAGCTTAGCACAGCCAATTATAGGACTGGAAAATGACCAAGCACAAAACAACCCCAGCTATCCCGCAGAAAGAAAGACAAATTACTTTAAGAATCATCATTTATCTAACCGCAAAGGGGGCTCTTGTGCAAAAAAGATAATCACTAGGCAGACAATTTCCCCTGTGACTGGCTCCATATTAGAGGACCACACATGTTCTTCTGTATCCAATGACACTTTGGAGGATATCCTGCATACAGAAGGTGCACCTTTGTTAGACAATCTTTCATGCTCTGCTGTTACAAGCCCCAGGTCAGGAAGCACAATGCACTCACTCGCTGCCAGTTCGTTGTCAGAAAAACCAATTGTTTCTGGCCTTAGAGAGACAGAGGATGTTACAAATCCTGCCTTGTTGAACATGGCACTAGAGAGGCAAGCATATATGCCTGCGGAAGAGATAATCAATTCTACACAGAGGAATCTACTTTTGGATGTCACAGGGGGAGATGGGAGACTGGAGCCCAGGGGACTTGGTGGGAGACCAGCAGGCAAGCCACCCACTGTGCCGCCAAAAACAGAAAAGGCTCTGCGTCGGGCCAAAAAGCTGGCAAACAAGAGGAAAAAAGTGCAAGAGCAGCAGAAAAACCACCAGACTGAGCATGCAGATGCTGCAGGGAGAAAACCTACTCATTCTGGAGAGACAACAGTATCTGCTTCACACTTAGTATATTCTCCCCTTCATCCTCCCCTTCACTCAACATTTACTCCCACAGAAACCACTCCTGGGAAATCTAGACTTACACCAGCAGCAAGCTCCTCACCCTCTTCAACCCAGCGGAAACTCCTCCAGGACCCTGACTCCGGCCAATATTACGTAGTTGATTTACCAGCTGAAGTTAATGTAAAGACATTTTATGACCCAGAAACAGGCAAATATATTCAAGTATCAGTACCTTCCTTGGAACAGAACTTACACCAGTCCACCTCTTCAGAAATGAAGAATTCTCCCTATGCCTCCTACCCTAGAGTGCTGCCTTTACCAGCCTCTTCGGTAGCTGTGCTGAAATCCCCCTCCCAGCTCTCTGAACCTGCCTGGTCAGTGCCTGCTGCCCCAGAACCACCTGAACTACCTGAAGATGGCCAGCAGGACTACAGATACACTGAGTCTATGGACACTCAGCCCGACACTGAATCAGCCTCCTACTCCTACCATCACGATGCTGGAGAAACTCAGGTTCACTTAGGAAAGGATGTGAGCCCAACCCAAAATACTAGCATTGTCACCCTCACCAATTTAGATGATTTTGCTGCTGAAGGAGTATCTTGAGAACTGAAGCAACAGAAAGTTGCTTTAGTGTTTTAAAGAACTGTTTGGACAGACACATGCACACAAAAAGCACATGCAGATTTGATATTTGTACAACACTTTGTCTGAATCTCATTGTGGTTTGGGTGGGAAAGGAAAAGAAAGCTGTATGTGTTGAAAGATGCAAGGTAATGACCACTCTGAAGACAAGAGAAATTGGGTAAGCACCAAATTATCAGTGAGATGAAGAGACAATGCCAGCTAGACAAATACATTTGACAATGTAAAGCCACTGCTTGCTGCTGCTGCTGCTGCTTTGTCATTAAGAAGGCTGGGATAGCCAATGCAAGTGTCCTATTGCCCAGATGTGTTGCATGATACAATGCACTAAACAAAACCTATGAGACCATCCTGTGCATCCTATGAGACCTAGAACTGACGCTGCATCTACTGAACTTTCCTCACTCACTGCCTTTGAACTATATTGACAGGTAGAAAGTCTGTGGCTACAAATATGCCATATGTGTAAGATCCATTTTTTTGCACACTTTGATTGCCCTGATGTCATTGACAAGAAGATTGCATGCTGGATGCATGATACAACAGCCATGTCAAAAAAAAACCCTTTTCAACAACCAGAATACAGTTGCAGCTGCTCTAGACTTCCCATATACTCCTGCAGTGCACACTAACATGCTGCTGAATTCTTACATTTCTTGATAACATCCAAATAGGTTCCCCCAGAGTCAGGGTTTATTTTTAATGCAACTTAAAACTTCAGGTTATCTTGATACTTGGCCTGAAATATTTTGTTGAGGAGCGAGGTTGAATGAAATCCCACAACAGTATTTAATTGTTTGTTAGGACAAGAAGTTCTTAGCTATTGTAATTGAAATGTGTTTTGTTTTGTTTTCAGGCTCCCACTGAAACATGGAACTAACTTTTAAAATCTGAAAAATGTATCTAAGTTTGATCTTGTGAATTCTGTGATTTAATACAAACAAACAAACAACATATTCAGAACATCCAAAGTATTAATTTCTAGAAAAGTACTTCTTTGAATTATCACTTTTCTGAAAATCTGTATGAAAATATCACTCATCCTTGCATATGCTCTTTTTTATCATCATAGTTAATGAGGAAACCTAGGTGAAAAGATGGAAAATTTGAATGTATTGTACCTGCTTGTAAATATCTGTATTTGGATTATTCGCTTCATTTTTTCTGTCTCATTTTCTTACTGTGTTCCCCAGTTACTGAAGTGCAGAAACTCTAAGGAAGAATTATGCCAGTGAATTTCAGCCTGATTCACATCTTGGGCAATTTTCACAGGATTTTTTTCAGTGAAGCAGCTCTTGATTTCCCAAAAAGAAAGGGATGAATCAGGCATTTTTTTAATGAATACAGTGTGGAGACAGGACACAGGCACTGCTCCACTCTCCCAGTGTTATTATTTATGACAGAGTTTTCCTTTTGAAAATTTCCCAGGACTGAAGCCTCTCTTGGGACACAGACCCACTATACGGTTTTTCTCCTTCCCTAACCTGAATTCAGCTCTCAGCCTTCCTCCATCCCTGACAGGAGCCATGTGTTCACAGCCTGTCCTGGTCCCACCAGACAGTTCCTTTCATCAGTTCCTCTTACTGAGACATTTCTCTTAGGCAAACACTAAGGGCATCACTTCACTGATCTCAGTGGGGTTTGGATTTAGCCTTTAATGATTTTCTGTGGTTGATTTCACCTGTTACTCATTTTGTGATTTGGTAGGTTTGATTGCAGCAGAGGTGTGGGTTGGAAATGAAGAAGCTTGTACTGGTATGTTTGAGTTTTAACCATGTTCAGCCAAATGCCCATGTTTGAATAAACATTTATTGTTCAGTTTTCCATCCCAGAAAGTTTTCAACACCTGACTGAATAAAGCTCTGAACAACGTGGGGTGTCTTGAGAGCTGACCCTCCTTGACCAGGAGGCTCACCCAGAGATCTCCTGAGATCTTTGGCAGCCTGAATTATCCTGTGATGCTGTTCTGAAAACATTAAAATTTAAATGAACCTTGACTTGGAAAGCGGCAAATGCAGTCTCCCCTGAGAAAGGGCTCATTTTGAAAGAAAGTTTTTTTTAAAAAAACCTGAAAATCAAGAGTGTTTCAAGAACAAGAATTCCTTTTCCAGTTGTAAAATTAATGGAAGTGGCTCTTACTATAAATATTTTTTTTTAGTCACCAAGATTTTGTAAACTGGTGGTGCTATTCATGTTGCACTTCTCTGGTGCTGTCACTCTAAATAGCATAATATCTATCCAATATAGAGAGCATCTCATCCACTTGTTAAAATATAGATAAATAGATCCATTAGAGCTTTCCATGGTGCATTTAGACAAAACCTATGAAATCTTAAAGCCTATCAGAATGCACAATCCTTCTTTTTTTTGTGTGTGGGTGTGTGGTATTACAAATTTTAATGCCCTTAACGGCCACAAGTCAAGAAGTAGGCTCTCAGAGGACAGGATAAAAGCTTCCTTTCCAAGGGAAGACTATGGGTATGAAGTATCTGTGCACAGATTAAAAAACTAATGGTAAGTTGATGACAAAAATGTATACCTGTATTTTTAAAAGTCCCTTTTATTTCTTTAACTGTCATTTGTTTTGTAGACATTCACGCTTCTGAACCCTTTTGTCAAGGGTCTCCTAAAATCCTTATTGTGGAGAACGGGATGCTCCATTATACGGCTTCCAGGTATGTGAGGAAAGCAGGGTGTATTTTTCCCTCTACTTTAAGGTGAACTGAAACATGGGCATTTAAAGAGGAGCCAGTCCTAACTTGGATACCAAATACATTTCAAGTAGGACTTCTTCATTTCCACCAGCCCTTTCTGCTAGCTTCAGGAAGCTGCATTCACAGTGGACTGTGTCTCTGAACAGCTCCCAGAGGGGGTTTTGACCTGGAGAATTTGTAGGTAAATTGTAGCAAGGTGAGGGTCTTCTCCAAGATAACAAGTGACAGCACCTGGTGAAATTACCTGAGAGATAATTTCCATGGAGGTTTAGATTGGACATTAGGAAACATTTCTTCACTATAAGGGTGCTCAGTCACTGGAATAAGCTGCCCAGGGAAGTAGTGGAATCACCATCCTTGGAAGTGTTCAAAAGGTGTGGTGAACACTTGGTGCTAAGTTAACTGTTGGTCACAATGATTTTAGAGGTCTTTTCCAACCTTAATGAAAACAAACAGGGGAGTTTTGAGAGTAGATAAGAAAGTGGGTTTTGTCTTGTATCCAAAGCTTTCTGCACTTTGCCACAAGGCATGAATGATATTAGAAAGGTATTGCTGCAGGTCCCAGCCTGGTGTTGACCAGAAACCCATCAGCAAACCTGGCCAAGTCTCTGGCCGAGCCCATGCTGCTGGACAACTTCTTGCTGGGCTGTGTGAATGTGTGTGAACAAACGTACCCATGCATCCATGTAAACAACCCTATATATATATGTAATATACCTGTAAAACTGCCATTTGCACATCAGTATAAGAAAGCAGTAATGTCTGTGATGGTGAACACAAAATGTTTGTGTGTTAAAGGAAGACACTTTTTCAAATAGCAAATACTTTAAATTCCTTGCCCTGTTGTGTTTGTGTTTGTTGGGGGGATGTTTTCCATTGCTACTGTGGGAAACACCTCTGAAAAGAGGTCAGTACTAGGCAGAAGGAGAGCTGTAAATTGACCCTTTTTTGGGGGGAGGAGTGCTATGGGAAACGTGCAATAGTCCTGGAAGCAGCTGTAGGAAAGCAATGTTTTGTGACAGTGACACTAAGTTGTAGCTGAAGGAGGTGTTGAGGCAAGCCAAGCCAAATTCTGCCTTGCCAGCAGACTGTGGTTAGGACTGAAGAACACAGCAGGCTCTTGGTATGCACGGGAGCACAGCAGGCTGAAGGCAACAGGGGCCATTGCTTCCACTGTTTCCTTCTCCTGCACGCGGCCTTTGTGCATGCTGCATTTCTTGGTGGCCTGAGGCTCCTTTACAGTGGTGATTCTTCCTTGGCAGGTGTGACTGAGGCCAAACCTGACTTAGCTAGTCTTTGGTTCTAGGGCCAGAACTGCCTCCCTCTGAATCTCCTTCTGCTTGTGGGGTGACTGCAATGCCAACAGTCCGGCTGTCACATGGCAGACTTGGACTGCCTTCCCACAGCCATGGCTCTGTCCCAGGGGTTTGAATTTCCTTGTGGAAAATGCTGGATTTGTTTTAGAGAGTTTAGTTTAAGTGAAATGGCCTACATGAATGGATTGTTGTCAGTTCTTCCTTGGGAGTTCAGTGCCTTCCTAAGTCATCTATCCAAGAAGATATATGTTCCACCAATGCAACTGTATTTGCAAATAAGTAATTATTTATTAAACAAAATAAATGAGACTTGTTTTATAATACTGGAATGACTTCTAGCTAGCTTTTTCATTGCAATTATGTGTCATTGTAATTCTATGTCCAGTTGTGCTGGCAGAGAAAGTTGAGAACAAGGAAGTGCGCGCGCGCGTACGTGTGTGTGTGTGTGTGTTTGTGGTATACAATTAAAAGATCTAGGAGATGACTGGATGCAGGGCTTCATCCCTCTTCCTCCCCTTCCTAAAAAGAGGGAGCAGGACACTGAGCAGAAGCACTTTTGGCCCACGACTCCTGCCATCATTCATCATTCCCACCCTCCCGGTTATGTAAGGGCAGTGTTCTGTCTGGCCAGAGGACCATGGAGATATGGTGCCAGCACCCAGTCCAAAAGCACTGGGAGATGATCACCTTCTTGCCACCACCCAGAGGACATCAGGGCTTTTGTACTCCCTGTGTCCCATCCACCTGGGGGAAGTTACCAGGTGTGTAAATTGTCTTTTTTTCATCTTTCTCCTTATTTTCTCCTATTGTATGTTGTGTTATAAAACACAGTGGAGACTCTTCTCAGAGTGATTTTGGCTTAGGCCTTGTCCAGACTGGCAATTTTATTTAGGTTTGCTCTGCCTCAATTCTTGAGTAGCCAAGAAACCCTTGCTGACAGTGGAAATGCTACTGTAATATGAATATAACAGGCCATAAAGAGAATAGTTGGCTGGTTATGTTTTTACCAGAAATACACTGACAGGTTTGCACATCTGCATTTGGGAGATATGCTCTGTTTCATTTCTGTGTAAATAAAAACTCTAAGTTTGATCCCTTCTCTCACTGAAAAACAGCATCAGAAGCTGGTGATATTGCACATGATGGGTTACACGGGCTCTAGTGAATACATACAAATGTGTAATTTGGAGCAACTGGTGTACATCAGTCATTTTTATTAAAGAAACTCTGCTTCAGAGCCCTACAGGATATAAAGAACAAGGAACACTTGAGTAAATTGGATTTCAATATGTTTGGGGTTTTTTGTGAAATCCTCATGATAACAGCAGAGGTCAGTGATTAATTTATTTTGTGTTTAGGATGATTATTCTGGTCTTATGATGATCTCACATTTAACACTGTCCCCTGATACTAAATATAATGTTGTAATTATGGGGTTTAAATGGATAGGGAATGGTTGAAAATGACCTGTGGTCTTCCCTTGCTTCTTTTTGATATTCTCAAAGTTTTCATGATGTTGATTTCTCACATTAGATAGTCAGATCTTTGGTACTATATGGCCAATTAGAGACTTGTTTCTAATATGCTATTGAACATACTTAGAAAGCAGCATTCCAGTAGTGCAGAAGAGAAATCATTTCTGTCCCAACTGACTAAAGCTCTGTGTTTTTATTAAAGCAGACTTAACTCAAGCCTTGGGGGAAGCAGCTTGCAGTGGTAAAAGATAAGCACTTTCCTGTGTCCAAGTCCATACTGAATAAATTGAGGCCTGGGGTATTTTGAAAGAAGGAGAGAAGGGAAGACTCTGTGAGAAACAGGGACAATCTTTGAAACCCTTCTAGCAATGGAAAAAAGTGAAACTCTGGAAAAAAGCAAAAAAATGTTCAAAGCTGGAGCTGCATTTTGCAAAGCCAGTGCTTCTCAAAGGAAGGTGCCTGAGAGGCAGATTCTTCCCTGTGCTGGCTTGGACTCCCTTGTCATGGAGCTCCCCGGTGTGTTCACACTCCTGCCCCCTGGCATTCAGAGCCTCATCTTACCACAACTGTACTTTTGCTTGCTTAAAGCTGGCATGGGGAATGGCAGCATTCAGAGCGCACAGAAATGGAATTATTGCTGTGCCAGCATTGTCAGTGATGTCATCAACATGAAACATTTCAGGTGAGCTAAGGTGGCCTTCTTCAGAACCATTCTTACTTCGACAGGGCAGAGATGACAGAGTCTGAGATAAACACTGATCTTTCTATTCCTAACACTGATAAGCTGCAGTGGATGAGAACTGGATCTGGTCCAAGAGAAACTCTCTTTGCTTGCCCTGAGATTCCTGAAAGTCTGTTGGCAGAATCAGTTTCTGCTGGTGAGCACTGACAGCCTGGAACAGGTGCCCTGAGACTGCATCGCTTCCCGAGCAATGTGAGTGAAAATATTCCAGAATTATTCCATGCCAAAATCGTCCATGTTATTTGAAATTTCTAAAAGGAAAAGTTAGAAAAAGAGTGAAAACAGAATTTCCTATCACTTTACACAATGTTATTGTCGATAGTGCACCCATACCTGTGTAGAGATTCATCTAGATATGTCTACATGTCTATATAAACTTAGGGATACAGCCTTCATGTCCTTCTGAAGTATATGGTCTAAACAGTGCCCTCAATGTCCTTTCCAGCTCCCACTTGTCTGTGCACATCCCATTACTTGCAGCTTCACAGGGGAACTCCATTTTCCCCTGGGATTCCCATGTTCCACTACCCCAGGGAGATGAATGTTTGCTTCTTTTCACATTCATGCCAGGACTAGGGATGTACCTGGGATGCCCCCACACCTCCATCTCTCTGCTGGAGGCAGGGTGCTCACCCACACATTGTTCCCTCTTGCTAAAGGTGGTGCAGTTGGTGAGTCTGGGGCCAGGTGGGACTGAAAAGGGGGATGGAAATGCCCTTCTGCTTACTGTGTTCCCTTCCTGAACCCCCTGCATTATCAGCCCCAGACACAAACACTCCTCCTGGCAATGTGATCAGCCCCAACAGTTCAGCCCAGCAGCAGAACTGGCCCTAGCACTGATCCTGCTGCCATAAACTCCTTTCCTTAGCAACCAGATGAGCCCTAACATAAACCAGGCAGGATCAAATACCACCTGGAGTACTGGACCAAAAACCTACTGACACAGCCAAATCACATGCCTGCACCTTAGCAGGAATTTTCCAATAAAACACCTTCTTTGCTGAAAAAGATGCTGCTTTGGCAGCACTGAAATTGCTGATGAAAACCTAAATATTTGGAGTGTTAATTTTTTTTCATCTGCTGTCTTCTTAGATGGGAAATTTACTCAAAAATTATTGAGAAGTCCTGGTCTGCTTACATGGATATCTAAGTAAACAGTCCTCTTCCTTTTCTTTTAAACTGAAAGTACTTTTTAAAGAAACCATTAATTTAAAAACATGTATTATGAATTTGAAGGTAAAGAAAAGTGTTTCAAATATCACAAAACGTTTTTTGGTTTATTTCTTTGGAGTTTGTTGAGCTGAATACTGATTTGACCTTTTTTCCCAGTGTTTAGGGGTTTTAGTTGGTTGGTTTCTTTGTTTTGCTGTTGGTAGTGGTTTTAGGGGGTTTTTTCCGCATTTTGGAATGAAGAAGAGATGTTACCGTCACCAAAATGACTATGTGAGGGGCACAGTCTCTGATGCTCCGGCTGTCACCATGAGCCACAGCAGAGCTCCCTCTTGTGCTGGACTGCCGGTGGCTCTGGGTACAGCTGCCGTGTGACCAGCTCCACGCCCGCAATCTTCTATTAACGCCGCAGGGGGCTGCTCTGGCTGCGGGCTGACTGCGTTCTCCAGTGGGACAGGAACCTGCTTGTAGATTTATATCCTTCTGGGCATCCGAGGCATGCTTAATGGTGTGCAATATCTGCCTCCCTGGGGTGTACTGAGAGGTTATCTGATCAGGCTCAGCAGGACACCAACCACGTGGCTTACACTTGTCAATTTTTATGTTTCTCGTCTGAAAATCCCAAACAACAGCCTGGTCCTTGGAAAGCTTCCAGTGGTTGTGAGAGTGGCACTAACGAAAGGGCAATGGCACATTCACACTGCACTTGAAGGGCTCCTTCAGCAGGTAAATACCCTTCATCCTGTAAATAAAGCTGAGCTGGGGGTGAAACAAAGGGTTTATATGTGTGACTGTATCTGTACTGCAGGCATTTGCTGGAACAGCATTGTCAGCATGGTCGCATATGATTGGGCTGAGCAGGAGGAAGCCTGTGATGCTCAGAGACCACAGATAAAACCCCACGATCCCAATTTGTGTGGTTTTTATTATGGCTAATCCTTAATCTAGCCTGAATCAAACTAAACCCTCACTCATTCCTAATTCCCCCAAATTAATGCTCACATTGGTGAGTACATGCTGTTAGCTAACAGAGCACACACAGACATCATGCTCCATAACATGCTGAGCTCTTTAGAAGACTTTTTGCTCCTTGCTGCTTATTGCCAGCTCTGCCAGCACAAGTATTTCCCAATCTGCCTGTAGCAAGCCCAAAATGTTCCCTCCTGCTGATAGAAATGTGAGGAGCTGAGCTCAGGAAGAGAGAAGGTCCCTGAGAGAGGGAAAGGGGAAAGGATGTACTGAAAGCAACGTGCTTAAACGATGTCATCATTTAGAGAAGTAGCATCTGGGCAATGCAATTCTCCCTTGTGGCAGGTGCTAAGGGCCTTGTTAAATTGTGGGCCAGATATCTCCACCTTTACATGCAGGAGCTGTTTTGGTTGGGCACGTGTAAGTCCCAGAGACAGAGAGAATGGAATCAAGGTTGAATTGCCTTCCATGCAATGGCAGCAGGAATAAGGTGTTTCCAGTACCCTGGTACTTTTCTGGCTCAGTAATGTAGTTCTAAAATCTAATTAACAACAAAGACTGTCATTTATTCCCTCCTCTCCTGCTTTCCCAGTGTCTGGCAAACTGTGAATTGAACAACAGAAGAGTACTAGTGTCACTAAACTGTAATAGGTATGTGATTGATCGAGCTGGTGAAAAAGCATGGCTCTTAACTCAGTGGATTATTTTCTTAAAAGTTTGATTTCATCTGAACTGGCTAGGAATTTGAAGATTTTCAGAGTTTCCTATAGACAAGAGGCTTCTCAGCCTCAACAGCTCTGTAGACACTTGATATTTGTACAGAGCAACAGACCTATGACATTATTAAAAAAAAAAAAAAATTAATCCAACCAACCAGCTACTTCAAAAGAGAATTTCAGCCAAGACCTAGTGACCCCTTTGTGGGACAAACAGTACCACTTGCATCAGTAGCTGTACGGCTGCTCATCTCTGTGATGTGATGCAGACAACCCAGTGTGGCATTGAGAAGCGGGGTGACACTGAGGGGTCCCAGATGTCTTGTGAGCCATCAGTGAAGGGACAAGTCACCTCTCAGGCTGTGGAGACACATTCAATTACTAAAAGAGGGAACCTCTAAGCAAGAAATATCTCCCTTCAGAATGTCTGCACAGAGTACTACAGGGCTCAGGTTGGCTTCTTAGTGCAAAGGGTCCGCAAGTAAAAAACTACTGAGCAAGAAATTCTCCCCCTTTTTGTCCTTCCAGCTTGGAGCCAGGTTGTGAGCCCCATCCACAGCCTCATAGTGGAGGTGGGGATGAAACCATGTGCAGTGAGTCCTGAGCTTCACTGACAGAGAAAGGGCTCTTTGGGGTGCATGAAGCTGACTCACCTGCTCCTGAGCCCAGTGGAGGGCAACTCCACCAAAAGAGAGAGGAAGCTGTGGTTTGAATGTGTGTGCTCACACACACACACACACACAGGATGTCTGGCTGCTTGTTGTCTGTGTTATTTATCTGAATAAGCAGCAGCATCAATCTGGATTCCTCCCAGGTTCACACACACACACACACACACACACACACAGGATGCCTGGCTGCTTGTTGTCTGTGTTATTTGTCTGAATAAGCAGCAGCATCAATCTGGATTCCTCCCAGGTTCAGACCCACAGGAGAAGTATTCAAGTATTTGGCTTTCTGAGAGTGATTTTGAAACTTCCTTTCTGACCCTTGCCGGATGGTGATTGTCAAATCCTCCCTGGAGAACCTCTGGCTCAGTCCCAGCTGGGTTTAACTCTAAAGTAATGGTTCAGAGGAGAAATAGGATCAGCTCTTTTCTCCTGTACATCTTCCTTCCCTGCCAGCAGCCAATTTCTTGTGCGCTGCTACAGAAATATTTCTAATAAAAAGTAACAACTCCCAGGGATGCTCCTATCCCTTGCTCTGCCAAGGCTGGTGATCACACCAGCATCTTGGTTCTCAAGCATCTGCCAAAACCTGATGGCTTCAGCCAGCACGATGGAGCGAGGGTGAGCCAGCTGGGATATAACAGGCAGAGTTTAGGTTCCTGGGGAGTCTTCTTTGCAGAGATAGGCTTCTTCATTTAATGGGCTTTGGATCTTATTTAACACATCGCTTCATGTACAGTGAGGGTGTAAAGAAGCTGTGTGCACATAATAAAAAACTTGGCCTATTTGTGCCTAGGGGAGCCCTAATAAATTTGCCACTATAGCAAGTGTTAGTCTCTAGGGCCAATACTGAATGCTGGAGTTTAATAAAAAAGAATTCTGAAACAGAAGAACTGAAAGGTAAACCAGTTTGGCTGACAAAGCAAACACAGTTTAATTAAAAATGAAGTTTTCTCCTGTCCTTGACCAGTCCCAAGGAGCAGTGTCTCAGGCTGGCTGTGTCTGGCCTGCCTTCTGATGGCTGCTCTCAGGGTGCATTTCCCTAGCACACTGTCGGAGATTTCCCAGACTGGACTGAAGGCACTTCTCAGAGTGTGCTCAGGCCATTGTTAGGGCAGAAGATGGGTAAGTAAGTCAGGAAGGATGACACATTGCAGATGTCCACCCATATACAACATTAACAGTACAACATGTCACAGTACTTTGGCTTGTGCTGGGACTTAGAAAGCAGGATAGTAACAGCCACCCTGCCATTAGACCAGCCCAGAGGAGTGGATATTTTCCCTGTACAAAGAGCTGTCGCAATCTCAGATGCTCCAGGACACTGTAGAGTTATGTAGCTGCACTGTCTGAGACCAGAAGCAGCTTCAGTAACTTCTGGGCCCATCAGAACAGAGTTCTAGAAGCTGCCTTTTCACTCTGCATGTGAAAACTCTTCTTGGTAAAATGACGCAAGCGGTGGTGTTTTTTGCCTTCTCTGTTTCATATTATGGATGTTACTTTGAAAAAACATTGACTACGGAAGAAGCCATTGAAATTAAATACTAGAAGAATTATGCAAGCCAATATTTTAAATCCTGGTGAGATTTAACTATTACTGTTTACCACAAGAAATGTCTCACAACTCCAAAATATGATGCTCAGACTTGTGAAACAGCAGATCAGCACCTACTTGTGACAGAAAACTTTGGGCAGACAACAAAGTCACTGTGGTTGGATTATTAAAATATTGTCAACACATCACTTTCAACTAAGGCTAGATGTGCTGCAGGCCAATGAAATTCACATTTTCACAAGCCAGGACTGTTAAATGCTTCTTTGGTAGTTATCAGGAAAAGATCTTATTTTGTGGTAATATGGCCACCCAAAGTCAATATTTTACTACACTGCAAAGGAAGTTTTTAACTGGAAAGAATAAAGCATTGTTTATTGTACTCATTACACTTTTATTTATGGCATTGTGGTGGTGCAACCCCCCCACCCTCAGGCCGCACTGTGATCTCGGAGAGGGGTGTCAAACTCTTCAGTGGAGAGGTCTGAGTTATGTACTCAAGGCTCGGGTATCAGTCCAGGGCATCTGACTTCCCCTGCTTCACACACTGCTCCCACCGCACCGCCAGCCAAGCACAACAGCATCTTTATCGAGCAGAGCTCTTTTAGAGGGAGAATGTGCCACAGCAGCACACCACAAGCATTTCATCTCCATCCCCTGCTCCCTTGTGGTCCACCCAGCAGCAAATGACTTCCTCCCACACTGCACTGGCTTTTTCTGCTGCAGGGAAGCAGAAAGCCTGAGAGCACAGCAGATGTGCAGACTTCCAGAGACACAGCCCTGCCAGCAGGCTTTTATCCCTGGCCATGACCTGGCATAGGGGACTCCTCTGGGAAGTGGAGAGGTCAGCCCAAATTCACCAAGGGCAACAGTCTGTGGGGAACAGAGAGGAGGGCACTGACTGCAAGAGGGAAAAGTTTAATGGTAAACCAAGATCTGCATGCACATGGCCTTCAGGATTGTTGTAAATAATACTCCTAATAAAGCGCCAATTAGACCAACAATCTCATTACTATCCAGCATGCAGTGTAGGAAGGACTAGCCTAAAGCATAACTGAGCAAAAGTGAAAACACAGCTCCACATTTCCTGTTATAATGTACACAGGCATAAGGAGACTTAATTAGACGTGTAAGAGGTAACAAGCATGGAGAGCTGAGAGAATGGCAGGCAGCCTTATAAAGAAGCCCCACGGTGTGGCACTTTGCAGCAATGCCCATTAACAACACCCAGCCCAAGGTGTTGTGTTCACCCCACACTTGTCCTGAGCGTGGGCTCCTGGATGGCCCTGCCAAAAACCTCCCCAGTGCCAGGCTGGGCCCTGGAGCAGCAGGAACTGTGGTGGCACAAGTGGAGAGTCAGAGTCAGCACCAGGGCTGGAGGCAGGACCATGGGCTTTCCACAGAGCCATGAGTGAGGATGCAGGGAAGGCAGGGCGTGAGGGGGAGCCTGGGCATTGTGGGTGTCTGTGATTTCTTGACAAAGGAGCCCAGGACAGGAGACCCTTGCCAAACCCAAGCAAGAAACTTGTCACGGTAACCATCCATGCTATGCATGGCTCATGCTAGTACAGAAATTCCGAGAAAATTATTTCATAGGATCCAGTGACAATGCAGTGAGCTGTCAAACAAAATATATTTATCTTACATCCATCCCTTAAACCTTCGGCTTCCAAATTTCCTTCACAGAACCAAAAATATACCATGCAGGCTAGTTTTGGAATAGCTCTCATGTAAATCATCCCCTTGGGCTTGGACCTCTCAAGCTGGGGTTCAGCCTGAGTGACTTTTTATAGCAGAGTTATAAACTTTTAAATGCCAGACTTAATCAGAGCTACTGAAATGGCCATTAGAGTGGTTTAAGTGGCATAGCCCTGATATATGACAGCACAGAAAGCAGGCAGGTGGCTCATCTGCAGTGGGCAGTCCATCTGGAAGGGAGCAGGGTCTGGTGGCTGGAAACAAGCATGACTGAGACACAAATCTCTGGAGTTTTGCTCTTGCCCTTGTGCTATTGCTGATTGACTTCAAGCAAGCTCTCTTGGGATGCACTGCCCCCAGCAGCCAGGTCTCAGATCAAAGGCTTAGAGGAAGAGGTGGCTAACCATGCCCTGGTTGCTCCAATATGCTGAGAAGAACATGAATATTCATCTGCCTCCCTCGGCAAACTGCAAGAATTGTGAGAAAATTGGTCTAGGGTTTAACACAGCATTGTGTACACTCAAAACACACAAATCAGCCTCATTTTTGGCTAGAGCAACCATTCACAAAATCCTGCTGAATTATAATCACAGACACATCAGACACTGAAGTGCTCAGGCTTAAGGGGGTCTAATGCTGTTTTGCTCCTTACCAGAAGGCTTTGTAAATCTTTGAGCCCCCTAATTTTGCAAGTTCTGAGACACAGAGCAGGTTTGAGCTGTGCATGGGAGAACCTCCCTCACTGCAACATTACTGTGGTCTGAGCAGAACTGGCCAGTCATCAATGTGAAAGGTGCTTGCACAGAGAAATTGATCCAAATGAAAACAGTACAGAAGCTTTTCAGGGTCTTCTTTCTAAATTTATTCAAGTATTAAACAAACAGAAACTACAGCATGCATCAGATACTTTCCTTTATTGTACAACAAAACTGTAGACTTGTTTGTATTTGCAGCATTTCCAGCAACATCAGGCAGACTTGTCGATGTTATCCAGTTTTGCACAGTCACTAGAGTGTCGCATCATGAATTATTAAATCAGTGCTTCGTGGTAATACATAATTTCTTATCAATTATTCATGCTAATGTGCGTGTAGTTTACTTAATTGTGTTATTGACGATCAAAAGTAATTTCCTGAAAATCCTCAAGGACAGAAAATTTAATCAGCGTAACTACTTTTCAGATGCAATGCTGTTAAGTATTCTTAATTTGCTCAACAATTCACTTATTTATGTACCTTTCTGGAGGAAATACGAGTTTAATCAAACAATTAGATTGAAGAGTTAGTGTACAGAAGGGCTGAAGTTCAACTGAATGCAAGGTAATTATGTTGGAACAAAGTTGGGCCTGCCTCCTTGGACTGGAATATTTTTTTTAGTCTTTTTTTAGGAGGGAGAAAAAAAATTGTGATTGGGAATATCACTAAGAAAACAGTGATTCTCTCTCCTTCAACCACACCCCACAACCAAGCACACAGCAATCTCTTTTATTTTGGTGGAAGAAAAGGGTTGTTGTTGTTGTTAAACTAAGCCATAACTTGCAGCCAGAGAAGCCACCTCCACCCACAGCTCAGCAGAGCAGCTCTTGAAGATGAAGTACAAAAGCAGACCACAGGCTACTGTATGTTCCCCTCCCTGCATTAGGACAGTTAAGAATCCCCAAAAGAAACACAATATGTGGCAGAAGTAAAATAAAATTACTCCATTTGATGGATGTGGGCCCTGTCTGACTTTTTTTTTTGTTCTCTGAGTGAAGGACAGACTCAGCAATGCCCTCTCTGCTGGCTTGTGCCCAGAAGACACAAACTCCACCCTGGGGGTGTCTGGTATCCTTGGCTCCTCCACAGGGATGGTGCTGGGTGCTGCCAAGTGACCCCACTTCACCAGGGCTCCCACCCTTTGAGTGGGTGCTGGCACCAAGCCATGCCTCATGGAACGGAGGGTGTGCACGGGGTGGTATGAGAGGTCCTGTGAGCCCCAGAGACGTCCCAGGTTCTGTAAAATTCATGGGCTGAAGTCACTTACATAGAGGAAACAAAATTCTGCGGCCAGCCTTACTCAGGAATGCCTTTCCAAGCACATCCCCAAACCTGGATCCTGTGAACAGCCAAACAAACTGTGTGTAAAGGCTCAGCGCATTTCAGGAGGTCCACAGAACAATGTGCAGGATCAGAGGTGAAAGGAATCCTTCCACTAGCATCCATTTTATCAAAAATCTCAAAAAATCAAAATCTCAGAAAAGTGGTTTCAGCCTGTTCTGCAGGGACACCTGTGAAAGTGTCCAAGATTTTAAGGAATCTGCAAACGGCACCTGGAAAATTCAAGTCCATGTCACTAAGTTTAATTCTTCACGTGCATTTCCCATGGGGAAAAAAAAAAGTGAGATTAAAATGACTGCTCTTCAGATCTAAGTCTGCTTGGCTTTGGGGAGGTTTGGGTGAGAGATAAGACTAAATTTACTAAGGCATCAATTTCTCCTTTGCACTGTTCCCAAACTAATTAGATACTAATTAGATACTAATCTTAATTATTAGATACTAATCTAATAATTAGTATCTTTTCATATTTAGATTCATTACAACAAGCTCTCAGTAAATGGAATAGTGTAAATTTGGATACCATAAAGGAATATCCTTCTAAGCTTTATTTCCTCCTTATTAAACATAAAACATGGAAAAACATATTTGCAGTCTTGAAATTAAGGATTATTTTTGTCTTCCAGTCTCTTTTTCCAAGACAGTGATGTCAAAATACCCCCAGCTTTGTTCAGCTCTAGAGACAATTCACTCTCCATTAAATACCAGCATTACTGTTTGAAGCCGTGAATGCCACTCTGAAGTCATGGGTCTTTCATGTCTAATGCAGGGACTGCCAAGAGTAATACACTAATGTTCACACAGAGGCTAGTGCAAGGATTTTAGTCACAAGTAAACTCATCTCAGCAATTTTCCAGTAATCTACTGCATAAGAAGTTTCACTTTCAGAGAAAATAAAAAAGAAGAAAATAATTATGAAGATTTTTGTTCTATTTTCTGCCTCTCTTACACCTGGATTGGCTGGAATAGGTTTGGTTGAAGTCAAGTGCCTTCAGAAAACAGCAGGCCAAATTGGGATGTACCTGGATATTCCTTCCCCTCTGTTGTGAGCAGTGGAGTGCCTGAGTGCATCTCTTGCCCCAGAACTCACATCTGGAAGTGATGTGCTGCTTCCAACCATCCATTTCACACAGGATGGGAAGTCGAGATGTGCAGGAGCAAGCCAGGATCCTGGGCCTTTCAATGTCCCTGGGATGTATGGGGCAAGGAGGGAATAAAAACAGTTTCACCAACGTTTCCAAACACAGATAGTGCTGATAAATCAGGGAAATGAACCTACAGCGACACAAGAAAAGCAAGGGTGCATGAAAGGCAGCCAAAGAGGCCACTCAGCTGTGCGGGTCCCTGGTGGCTCCATGATGTCCCACTGGGCACAGCCACACTGCAGTTCACCCCATGGCAGGGCGCCGGCGGCAGGCCACCGCCCCGAGCCCAGGGGCCAGCACCGCTCCGGTCTCATACGCTCTTCTCGCCTTCCATGTGCTCCTTGGCTGCAGAGGGCTGCTTGTCCTGGCTGCCCTCAGGGCCGGGTTTGGCAGGAGGCGTGGGGCTGCTGCTGGCGGCGGGCAGGAGGTTGGCAGACTGCAGCACAGCCTCCGAGTGCTCGCGCGCCTTCATGCGCAGCGCGGCCACGCTGGCCGTGCGGTTGCTTTGGCAGCCGTAGGTGGGCAGGAAGGAGAGGCCCATGGGGTCCGGAACGCAGCACGAGCACAGCGGGCTCCCTGGGGAGGAAGGAGACAAGGCACCGTCACTGCTGGGGAAGGTCATGGAAAATGTCTGTTCCCTCCATGGTCAGTCTGAAGAGGACAGAGATGGGGTGGACCTTTAGTGGGTATGTTGGCCTTTAGTGAGTACACAGGTGTCCTCTGGATCACTAGGGCTAGAAAACCCATATCCTGTTCCACTGATCCTTCTGTGAGAAGGATCTACACTGTGAGTCATCCAGGGTGACAAACAGAGTGCAAGAGGGAAGTAGAGACAGAAGTGAGCAGTGAAGTTCAGATCACACATGAGATTTCCTCATAAGCAAGGCTCAGCTCATTCCCTCCTCTCATATCAAGCTGCTGCTCTGTGGCTGCCATCAGCCCCATGCTGGAGATGTACCCTGCCCTCCACCTACACACTGAGCCTGGTCAATGTAGGCAGCAGCATTTGGTGAGTGAGTGTAGGGTTTCTGTCACTTATCTTTGCCTGAAAGATGCAGCAGAGAGAAAGGTGAAAATATTCCACTTATTATGGCGACCTTCTCCTATCTCACTGTAAAATGAGATACTTTCCCTTTTGCCAGGCCCCTGCCTACTACTAGCACCATGTCTACAAGCAAGAGTCTGTTCTATCTTTACCCATTCAGTGTCTGTGCTGCTTCAGGGTGACACCTCAAAGAGAACAGCCTCAGAAGTGAGCTAAACCTAACTAAAGTTGCTGCTGTGATACAGCTTTAGAGTCCCATCAGGAGAGATGGGCCACAGCATCTCTATCCTGTCATTTGAGACAGGCTGTTCCAAGCAGGCAAGAAAACACTGCAGCATGGATGAAGTAACTAATCTCTCTTGAAGCCAAAATCTTCCCTGCAACCCACTGACAGAGGCAGTCCTCACTCCACCAGCTGCCTTCCTGAGGTTCTTCCTCTGGTTTCTCCTGGATAATGCTGGAGCTTGGGCCAGTTCCCAAACAAGCACACCTGGAAGTGTAGGTTGATCACTGGGCAGGACATGCAGTCCATCCAAAAAGCCAAGCTGGCACCCAGCTTAGAGGCATCTTTTGAATGATGGAGAATGTGACAGAGGAGTAGGATGGGGAGGCAGGGTGGGATGGCTGAGCTACTTCTTGAATTTCCTCTCTGGTTAAAAAACCAGACACCATTAGTCACCATGTTTCAGGGGTCTTAGGGGCCACATCAACTCCACATCCTCATGTACACCCCTGGCAAAATCCTGTCTTTTGCTTACATGCTATCTTTCCACAAGAAACAGCCCAGTCACACACATCCTGACACGATGCAGTATCTTCCCCTGATCTTTCCAAGCCAAGGACTTGCTTTAATTTCTGCAGTTAATATTTGAGTTAAATGGCTCATGACTAAGTGATGGAACTAATACCCTACAGAGTTTTACACTTCTGTTCTTGGTAGCAACGGGTCAGCACCCGTCTGCTAGGAATGAAGGCAGACAGTTGTTTGTTTTTAAGATGTTGGCAAGACTTCTCCACAGCAATTGTCAGTGATTTGTCGTTGCCAGCAACATTCAGAAAAAAGTATTCCTTGCATTTCAAAAAAATGGCATCTACAAAGGACAGCTTATTAATATAAATGGAAAGAACCCTTTTCTCTTGTAATACTTCTCTGATAAAGCATATTGATCAGCAGACCAACTTTTCGATGGGTCCAGGCATTTAAGCACAAACAAGTTTCAGCTCTTGACTAAAATCCTCTGCTTCTTTTGCTTTCAGCTCTAGGAATCTCAGTCTTGAATTCTGTGGCTGTTTTGAGCAGGTCAGAAAGAGGGTTTGTAATAAATCTACTCAGTAACGCAACTTACAGTTTTTGCCACCACCAGCCATGCTCATAAAGTAATTTTTTGCCCTGTTGAATAACAGCCACTCTTTTAACAAGAGGGAGGAGAGGCCCTTCAGAGTCCCTGCAGTTTGCAGCAGGTTTTTCGCACCAGGTCCCACTATATTCAGGTTCTGCTCAGAGATGGGGGAGCTGGGAGGCCTGCAGGAGCATCAACTGCTTTTGCGCTGCTGCTTTCTAACACAAACTGAATGAGGCTTTCAAACACAGCTGTTCAGCTCCCAGGCTCAGGGGAGGGCTGGCCTAATGCAGGACTGGGCACAGACATTGTTTAGTGAGAGGTGGGGAGAAGTGGAAAGCAGTCTTCCCCTGTTCAAAAAAGCAGGAATCGGCTCCATCCCCTAAAAATAATTTTAATTCCATTGTTAGAGGAATAAAATATTTATCAGTATTCAGCACCAGCCTAAGATCTTTGCTAAATAATTTGCCCTGATATTACCTAGTGGTTCTGCAACCTGAGGGTGCAGTTACCTGTGGTGGAAACAAAGCTATCTCTGGCAATAATTCACCCATAAACCATTCCTTTCATTTCCATTGAGGTTAAAATACTTGCAAACAGCTCACACATGAAAAAATGTAAAGTAAAAAGCATCATTTGCTCCAGGGTCCAGCTAGAGTCGGGGAGAAAAGGATTTAGCCCTGTTCCTTTTTAATGTATGTTGTAAAGAAGGTTGACTCTACCTTACAATCATCTGAATCAGCAGCTAATAAGTCCAGCGAAATGCACTGGACTTTGCCAGCACAAAACCAAGGCCAACAATGGGACACTCAGGAGTCCAAGGTCTCCTTGGACCTTGTGACCTTCCCATCAGTCAGCCCACAATCTCCAGGAAACTGACAATGGCCAAGAAAGAGCAGCAGTAGTTTTTTATATCTTATTGCAGTAGCCTTGAGCCCACAGTGGGAAAGGAAGGAATTGTTCCTACTTATTTCAAATCTTCAGAGGACTTCAGATGTCCAGCTCCCATCAAAATCAGTGAGGGTTCAGCCATCAGCCCTAGATCTTGATGCAGCCCCCACCAACATCTTTGACAATCTGAGATAAGTTTAACAGGATTTATATCAAGCTGCTGCAATAAGGACACGGTACTGTTTGCTTTCTTTCAGGAACTTACTGCCTTCTGTACACAAAATTAAAATACACAATTAGATTTCCATTAACTTACAGCAAATTCTGCTGGATTGATCTGAACCTCCTTCTATTCCTATATGAGATCATACTTTAAATGCCCAGCCTGAACATAAATACTTAATGTAATAAATACAGTCTGAAATATTTGATCCACTTGGCAGTTTAATTGATCTACTACAGAGACTGACAGGAAAAATTAAATTAGTTTTGTCTTGTCTCTGCCAACATCACATTTAAATTGTAACAATATTTGATCTACACTTTTCATTGCAGACTGTTTTGTGCAATTCCATGGTTCAGTTTAAGGTGGGAAGAGAGGGATAGGAGTGGGGCACATGCTGATACATAAATATCAATATAAATTTTTAAATATGCTTTTTGTGTTTCAAGTCGAGGGCTTAAAGAATTTAATAGGTAGTCTTTCCAAAAGGCAAACTCCACATTCTTTTCCTCTTTCATTATTTGTGCACATCAGCATTTGATATGGACAGCTGAATTACAGCCTGACATGGAGGGAAGGAGAGAAAAAATCCCATTTAAAACCCTCATATATCAATGCATGATGTTTAGTTTTCAGATAAAAGATTACATTTGATTTAATTATTGTTATCTTCTCATAACAGTCACATTGGTTTTCTTCAGCTCTAATCCCTTTCATAAGGATTAGAAGGTCAACAACAATCTCAAGTTCATAGTGTTAATTACCAGTGGGAGCTGATTCACCCTCTTGCACTTCACAGACGACACCAACATTCTGTCAATTAAAGCCTAAAAGTCAAAAGTAGGAAACATGAAAGTGGCTTTATCCAAATCTTCTTGAGCTCTGAATCAGGAAGTTCAGAACAAGAAAGGCATGAACTCAATCCTGAAATGGAGAAACATCAGATATTCTCGGTTTAATTTGGGGTAGCCTCAAGGCTTCTGGAATTATACTAGATGGTTTCTCCTTCTACTGAGAAGATGGTTAAATGTGGAAGGTATCTGTGCTGCCTAGAGGCTGGAAGAGCACTTCAGAGGTGACAGCAGAATCCAAATGTTATAATTTCACATCTCCTTGGCTGTGACTCCTCTATGCCCAGTGGAAACAAAAAAGAGCTGATGATCTGGCTCAGATGTTCTACCACCAGGAGCCTTTTTGTTGAAATAACTCAACACTGGAACTGGAGGATTTCATCCTCCTTTATTTGTGCCAATAGTACTCTCTCTCAAAAAAAAAAAAAAAAAAAAAAAAAAAAAAAAAAAAAAAAAAAATCAGAAGCCAGGATTTGCCTGTTAGGGCAGGAAGGCTGGAAGCAAAGCCCACAAAAAAGCTGGGAGAACAGAACCTGTCCTTTGAATACTGTCAGCTTGGCAACATCATCAACAGGAACCCCTACCCTGCTGATTTCCACTAACCTAATCAAGATTTGTCCTGGAGGAAGGAGACAGCACCTATTTGCTACCCATGCTCTTAGGGCTCCAAGTACCTGGGTGTTTCCTAGTATTTGCAAAAAAGACCAAAAATCTCTGCCTGTGAGGTAGGGCAGTGCTAGAGCTGGGGAACTGTAATATGGGAATCAAAATCATTTTCTCAAGGTATGTGCATCTGCAGCAAACTAAAGAAATGTATTAGATTCTCTGAAGTCAGAGTGGCAGATAAACTAAGAAAAATGCCAAACAAACCCACTTAATATATTGGCTGTGTTACATCAGAAAAGTCAGTAAACCCATAATCAAGAATGACACTGAAAATAAAAGACCCCAAGTATTTTATTCCCATTCCCCAGTCTTATAGTAAACAGTGGAGCTTCAGTTCAGTGAACACCAGCTCAAGGGTGAGTTAGGTCCTTGAACACTTCCTTCATAGCATTGGCAATGGGAATTGCCCAACAGAACTGAGCAAATTCCCTCCATCTTTCCATAATAGAAATTGAAATGTAATGGACGGGCAGTTCTAGTTATGTTTTAGGTTTTTTTTCCTGGATACAGCAATTAAGCCTCCCTAATACGAACAGCAAGCAGAGCAGCAGCAAACCATAAAAGAGCCTAATCAACAGTGGCCTGCAATACCCATTTGGATGTGCGTAATACAATCGTGCTTCTCTATCAGTGGTGTGGGGGTGCCCTGAAAACCAGCCGAGCTATAACTTGCACAGAGAAGAGCTGTGGGTGAATTATGAAAGTAATTCCCTGGCTGGTGTAATTATTTTTCTCCTCATGCACTTCACTCATCATGGGTCTGGGGAAATTTCAGCGGAACGTAACAGACACACTCTTGGCCTCAGCCACCAGAATGGTGGAACACATCCGCTGAAAAACGGAGATTCTTGTTTACACCCATTAATAACATCTTCTGCATTAATGAATTGCATTCATGCTGTCATCCATTAAGAAGGTACTTTGAGGTCTCTCTCTGCACAGAACACTAGCTTCTCCAGATGACTCTATAGTTATACAGCCCATAAATAAAACAAGTATTTTCCCTTCATCTTTGAGGTCTGCAATTAAATCTACTAAATGGACTGCAGATGCCTGGCTTACAGTAAGTGTTTCATCTTAGAAGATCATGGAACTGTCGAAGTCACCACAATAAAGTAGCACAATTGTCAAATCAGGGCAATTTCAGAGAGTAATGAACATCACAAATTTCATCTCTGTGAGTCAACCTTTTTCCTCATTATGGCCAGTGGTGAAGTACTAAACCCCCGAAGTAGGAAACACTGTATACCCCAGAAATTATGATGTTGTGCTAATTTTTCAAATGAGGAATTGCATTTCCTGACAGCATAGTACATAGGGAGATAATACAGTAGTTAGCAGATGTTTGCTATTGAGTACAGCCTCCAATGTGCTAAACTTCAGAGAGACAGGAGACAGAAAAAGATCTGTTGTATTATTGAACAGAGAATATTTGATAGAAACAGAGAAAAACTTTCCAGTGATAATATACTCTTCTCTGGAAAAGTCTATATTCTGAATAACAGGTTTTTTTGCATAGTATAGCCAGCCCATTTTATTAACAGAACATCCTGTGGTGCCAGTGTCCTCACTTTGATGGAAAAAAAATCTCAGTTTCAGAGACAGCAGAGTTCATGGGCCATAGTGCTTAGGGAAAATAGCTTTCTTCTCATTCATCAGAGCAGACCTGGTCTCATGCTCCAACAATATCCCCATATCCTAGAAATGGCACATGGGGAGTCCAGAGCCACATGAGGCAAGCCTAACGAGCACTTCACAGTCTGTCCAAAAGCAAAGTTGCAGTCTTAGTCCCTGCCCCAGACTAGGCTGTCTTAAGATTTACTATCTCTTGTAGACCAACTTCACCCTCAGCTATTACATCCTTATACTAGAAATTAGACCCCAGAACCTTGTGGCCTAAGCACTTTATGTGTTTTGGAAACCTGGGTCTAGAGCCAAGCAAAGTCGGAGAAAGTATTGGGTTTTTTTACTGAAGATGAACAACTCTCAGATGACAGAATGAA
Organism: Pyrgilauda ruficollis; assembly: GCF_017590135.1. Lineage (NCBI taxonomy): Eukaryota > Metazoa > Chordata > Aves > Passeriformes > Passeridae > Pyrgilauda > Pyrgilauda ruficollis. The sequence continues at coordinate 17,337,573 of NW_024513654.1, read as the reverse complement.
AATGGTCCCTGAGAGCATAAAATAATTATTAATTACTTACACCACCATCATCACTTGTTATTCACTGCATTGATTTTGTCTCCTTCTAAAGCATCAGTCAAATATTATTCACTGACACCAGCAAAGTGTTGGCTCTCAAGTCCAACAAAACACATCTTGTCTCCCCAAAAGAATAAGAAAACAACCTACACTCCCTAGTAGAACCTGATGTGCTGAGAGCGCTCACTTTTTTGCAGGCAGCTCTTATGGCTGTACTGAAGAATGTGATTCCCTTTACTGGCCAGGATTGTTCTCCCAGTGGTGGGAATATATATCTGTTTACAAGATCCACATAGAGGAGCTGCATTTGGTTTGACACTTGCATAGAAGAAAGCAGGGTCATGCATCCTTCCATAGTGAAATAATGCTTTGATTCCAGAACAACTATTTTGCTTTCAAAAGCACAGAGAATTCCTGGTAGTTTCAAAGCATAGCTGGCACAAGACAAATACTGGGAAAAACTCTCAATCATTTCACTCTTCAATAAAACTTGCAAAATTTTGGAAAAACTTTCTACTTGCTGAATTTTCCCTTATCCAAACAATCCAAAAAACAAGCAGCTCATAATTTTATTCCCTGTCCTGAGTTTCATGGATTTGTATGACATAAAGTTCTGTGCCTCCAGACTGACTGTGGCAGGGTTCTGGCATCATTTCTGCAGCAAAATGCAACTAGATTTTCAAGTGAGAGGCTTAGGTCCCTTAATTCAGATATATAAGGACATATACTATTGCCCACATGCACACAGCTCCTGTCTCAAATAGAAATGGAAAGGGAAAGTCAAACAAACGGAACGAGCATATGACAAAGACAGTCACATTAAGGTTTTGTGAACACTGTGTCTCTCCCTGTCCTTTCCTTCCTTCTCACAACCATTATCTTTTCCTCCAGACTGACACATGAGTTTGGTTGTGCTCTCAAATGCACTGGTTTGGATGAAAAAAATTTCATTTACCTGGAGTTTCCATTCCAAAGAAAAGCAAACTGTGCATTAGGTTTGTGATACCTTTGGTCCACTCAGAAGATTTAGAGATTGCCCTGGTCACCATTTAACAGGAAACACCAAAACTCAGGGACTGCTGTGCACAGCCCTACCCCAGCCCAAGTGAATTACTCTTGAAGAAATGGGGAAAGAGGAACCTGTGGAGATGAGCCAAGGAAGGAGGACACAATACTCCACAATCAATGCCACAAGAAAGAAGTTACAATTGTTCTCTGCTTGTATATATCAGATTTGGTCCCTCATATCATGATAAGTTCTTCCCCCTTAACCCCAAAGGCAGAATTTGACATTGCTAAGACCTAGCAGCAAAGCTGGCAGCAGAAGGAAAAGAGCTCCCCTCAAAGCAGCAGCTCAGACTATCAGCCCCTTGCCAGGATAACAATCCCCTGACAGGCACACATGGCTCCTGGTAGGTGGATACACAGACGCACAAATCTGCAACTTCATTACATAAAATCAAATATGCTACTTTATTCTGGTTCCCTTGCATTACCTGGAGATTTCTAGTGCCAGGCAAGAAATATAAAGCAGACATTTCAGGAATGAACTGCATGTATAACTGACAACATTCATCAGGACAATATGCAGGCATCTGGTAACTGACCATTCCTATACAAATTGTATAAATAAAAAAATCTCTATTTACATTTGGGCCAGTTTTTTCAGGGACACTGTCTCCTAGTCTGGGCAACCAACTATTTAATATCTAACAAGATTCAGGAATGTAACTTTTTCTGCCCCTAGGTTGTAATACTTCAATCAAGCAAAAAAGAGCAAATTATTAGTTTCTCAATGTATTGCCTAAGCTGTACAATCAAAGAAAAAAGTATCAGAAAGTCTTCCAAATAAATAAAACTAAAAATAAACAAACAAAAGCAACAACAACAAAGAAATCCAATACCAAACAAAAAAAAACCAGCCAGCTAAAAATACCAACCCCTCATACCAAATTTTTTAATCTTTTTAATTTCATTTTGCTTAGCTTTTATTTGGGTAATTTTTTCTTAAAATTTAACTATGTTTATTCATGAAACAAGTGAGAACACATATTGATGCATTTAATTTTAAATGTTTGATCATAAACTTTAAGGAAAAAGCCTCCTTTACTTTAATATAAATTATTCACTGAACATAGCCCTATTTCCACACTTTTCAACCTGTCTGGGACTGCAGTTATCAATGAACAACTATTTTTACCTGAAAAATTTCAGCTTAACTACTCTAGAGAGGCTGTTCCTGCCCAATGGAAAAAGTCAAAATTCACAACCCCCAAGACTTCACAGGGCAGAGATCAAGAGGACTCAGGCACTCTAAACAGCTGCACACCTACAGATTACAATAAACTTTTAAGTTTTAGGGTTCAGGTCACACCCATGATTTCTTGATTTAAAATTCCAGGTCTCACACCTACCAAAAGAGCAGTAACTGTGTGGTGTGTCTGGCTTCAGCTTTTTTTGAAGGACAGGAGGGAAGGGGGTGCAGGGAGCAGGACACTGGACTTAACACACAACTCAGGAGTTCCAAATATTTGCCCCAGGAATATACCGAGGCAGTGCTGATTTAACTGGAAATACAAGGAGCATGAAGTGTGCCAGAGAATACAGTGAGATGTATTAGAGGACATTTTTCTTTATAGTGGGGGTGTCTTTAACTGAGAAACTTTCCTCACAAGTTCTTGCAGCACATTGGGACACAGAGTAAATGCATGTGCCTCTTTGTGCTTGGCACTGCTATGAGGCTTTGCATCCTATAAATCTATAAATTGAATTCATCCTGCTTACACTCTCAGTCTTATAAATTGTTAGACTAAGAACAGCTAATGGATGAGTAGGTGATTTATTTTTAAAAGTTGCATACTGCTGCTGGAAACCAAAAGTATATAGACACGGGACGTACCCTTCCTGAAGCCGGGGTCCCAGGTAATGAGGAATTACTTTGTACCCTCCCCTGTCCCCAGGAACATGCTTTATTCAAGTTCTCAAAGGGGACCAACTATCCAAGAAGAGAAAGGTCTGGATTGTGCAGAGATGCACTGCAAGGAAAACCACATGCAAAGAGCGGATGAGGCATCAGTAATGGTGCCAGGTACTACATAATGCAAAAGGATGTATATAACTAATTTATTAGAATAAATTTAACTCTTAAAAAAAAAGCATATGTAACAAAAAACTCTAAAGGAGCAAGCCCTACCTGTCTTACTCCTTCAGAGAAAACCTGACCTCACAAAAAGTAGCTGTCAGAGTAAAATGAAGGAGTTTTGCCACAAATGATGCTACAAGATACAACAGGAGACTCACTTCGGTATGTGCATCATCGATCAGTGCAAGTACTGCCCATCTAAAGAGAAAGAGGGGTCTGCCATTTCCCAAAGGTTTCCTCACAGAGGGCAGTGGAACCATGCCACTTAGCTTGAAAGGGGTTCTCTTTGAGCTGACTCCCAGGTAAAGTAATTTACCTTTTAGAGAGGCGACATGGGATAAAGCTTGTGCATAGGTGGCTGTGTTGAGAAGAGTCCCCGGCAGGCAGGAAGGGAAGAAAGGTCCTGTAGGACCCACTGCTCGGCTCAGGCTGGTGGAGAAAAGAAGACAAATTCCTTACAAAACCAGAACCAGCTGATTACATTTGTGCATGCACTCAAACACATTGGTGTCTCAGCACACAACTAAATGTGACCCAGGCTGGACAACATCAGTCTCCCACAGCCACCAGCTCCTCAGCATCTCCACAGGGAACAGTGGATTGCACAAGAAACACCTCATTTTCTTAAGATTATAGCTGTAGGTAAAGGCATAGCAGCAAATCTGTATGCACATACGCGCATAAGAGGCATTCTTGCCCACAGACAGGTAGGCAGCTGATATCGTGTATTACTCTTACCTCTGCTGGATCTCCAGACCCTCTTTTTTATTCCTGGTTTGGTCTGTTGGAGAAGGGGAATTTATATTCCTCGCAGGAGGTGCCACCTCAGCCATGGTTTCCTTAGAGCCCTCTTGGTCAGAAGCACCCCTCTCTGTTTTTCTCCATTTGGCCCTTCGATTTTGGAACCACACCTGGAGAAGGAGAGCAGTCCTAGGTGAAAACCATGTTTAGCCAAATGTGAAGCAAGGAGATTGTAAATTTTTACTCTAATAAAATCTGTAATTTACTAGCTTGGCTAAATCTTCCTCTCATTTTGTATCCCCATTGCTATTCTAGTTGAGTCTTAGGATGACATTTGTATCTGTAATATTTCTGCATCTGGAAAACGAGCCAGAAATGTATAAAGACATTCAAAAGGCATGTCACAACAAAAATTTAGGGTTAAATACATATCTAAGCGCTCTGATGAAAACATATATAAGTGTTTAAATCAGCTGCTGCTAGAATCAGAGAGGTCAGAAGTGAAAAGGTATGGATCCGGCCATCTTATCCAGCCCATTTTCTGGAGAGGGCTGATACTGGCTCTTCTTCCTCTCATGGCCACTCTGCTTTCAGAGGACTCAAAAGCAGATAGGTACTAATTATGTAATATCATTCTGCAGTTTAATAATGTTGTTGTGCAACTGCCCCCATCTCAGGCCGTGCTATGAATTCAGAATAGAGCACCAATTTCCAAACCTTTTTTTTTCCCCATATACCAAACAAATATTCATATTCTTGATTTTTTTAGCTAACTATTAGTCTAAAAACTTTTTTTTTTTCTATTGACCTTGGAGCTGATATATTGGAAGTACGATGTTTGAGGTGGCAAATGCCAAGCCTCTCTTGAGGTCAGGAAATCCACATTTTAATACATGAATTCAAGTATAGGCAAGACTATTGTTATTATTATTCTTCTCCTTCTCCAATTCCATTTTAGTTAGCTGCCTTTTAATTGCATGTATCAGCAAACACTGAATAATGATTTTATCTATATTCTAAATTTAGAGCAGTTAAATGCAAAGCAAAATGCAGACACTTTCTTGTGTCTTAATTGAATGAAGGTCACAGCTATAACAATATTTAATTGAGCTATTTTTCATTATCATATTTTAATGACTTTGCACTGACAGTTCGCCTGCTTCTGAGGAAAGAGCATGATGAAGTCGTTTATTTCCCTATTTAGTTATTGTTTGACAACATCATCTTCGATTAAGACTCTGCTTTATAGCACATTAATCATATTTGAATGAGCAAGGGGTATAATGTAAACATATCTCCCATCCTCTGTGTTTCCCCATGTCCCTGCATGAAAGCAGGCTAAACAAATGCTTGCATCTATTGTCTGTTTGCATAATAGCCAACAACAAGGCTAAACACCAGTCCTCAGCAATCTAATTGTCACCACCCCTATCTCACCCTTGCACCTTTCAGGAAGAAGTTATGATCTTCCACTTCTGAATGCTCAATAATTGTCCCATTTATCTCAATTTGCAGTTCAGTCTTTAGGCACCAATAGCCAAAATGGCATTTTTATTATTTTTTTAAGCCAGTACCTACAATGCAGTGGTAAAAGGAGATTTTCATTTCCAAATAATAATCAGTTTAATTTGCCCGCATATGACCAATGATTCATGTTCAGATTTAATAATCAGAATCACATAATCTGATTATAGGAGAAATAATTTGTTTACAATCCCCAATTTACTGTGGTGAATTCCATTATCTCTCTTCAGCCATTGGGTTTTAAGAGATACTAACATGACCCTAGGGAACAAAAGGCAAGCTATTATATTTCCTACAATTAGATCTTTGCATAGTCTTAACCCCAACCACCTAAATTAAAAAAAAAAAAAAAAAATAGAAGAACAGTGTGCAGAAAAGCCCCATAAATAAACATTAATGCATAATCGTGTTCAAAAAAATGTTTTCCAACTCTGTTGTGGATGCCTGCACAGTTACAGAGATCCATCCCTGATGACTGCAGGACTGCTTCTCTTTGCAGAGCATGTACACATACATGTGAACTGGATATGGAAAAAAAACACATGGAAAAAGAAAAGAAAAAAAGAAAAATAAAAGGAAAAAGGTAAGGAGAAGGAAGAAAGGAAGGGCTGGAAATGTGTGGATGTGGAAAGCGTAATCAAGGCCAAATGGTATTTATTGGATCATATTAAAGGTGTGGGAATTGCTCTTCAGGCTCTTTATCTGCCTAAATTAAGTGTTTAGAAGGAAGGCAAAAGGGAGAAAAGTTGAAGAGGTGCAGAAGCTTTTTTCCTGGCAGCTGGGCTCCCTGCAGTTGGCTAACCCCACTGCTCTACAGTGGTCATAGTTGCTTTGGAGAATCACGTCTCAGCTCTTTTCTCTGCACCACGCCCCCCCTCCAAAAGCAAGGAAATGGATGTGCATTGATGTAATTTAGTACCTTGGAGACGCGGACAAATTAGTGTAGAACATTATCACTAGTTAATTATGAATGACCGATTAATCAACCTAATCTAATATTCCACATTATGTTGATGTTATTAAAGTGCATCATGAAAATGACAGATCGTCTTCATTTGCGTTCTTTGGCCAAATGTGCACTCTGCAGTCATGATGTCAAATAAAAAAAAGATTTTTAAAAAAGTTTGCCAGTTTGAATATCCAAGTTAAGTAATTCCCCAGGATGTTTACCTGCACCCTGGCCTCCGTGAGGTTGATTTTCAGAGCCAGCTCTTCCCGAGTGAACACATCGGGGTAGTGGGTTTGAGCAAAAACGGCTTCCAGGGCCTCGAGCTGATGGAGGGAAGGAGAGCAGAGATCTGTGAGAGATCCGTGAGGGATCTGGCCACCCCACGGGGTGTCTGCCAGGCATGGATGAGGAAAACGGGGCCACCGAGGCAGCGGGGCAGAGAGGATGGGCTGGCATGGCGCGGGGCGTGGGGGAAGGAGGCTGGGAGCTGGCGGGGAGCAGGCATGGGGGAGACAGGGAGTAAGTGTGGTGCAGGCAAGCAGGGCACAGGGGGTGCAGAGGCGGGGCAGAGAGGAGCGGGCTCCTACCTGCTGCAAGGTGAAGGTGGTGCGGTTGCGGCGCTGCTTCCTTCGCAGGAACCCGTCGTCGAAGTCGCCGGCGGAGTGACCTCCGAAGGGGGCAGCGCCTGCGAGCCGAGAGCCGCGTTAGGGCCGCTGTGCCCCGGGGCACCGGGCCGGGGCACGGAGCCGCTCGGGCGGGCAGCGCTGCCCCAGCTCCGCGGGGCCGGGGGATGCTGCGGGCACCGGGGGCTTCTGCGCCCGGAGACCATCCCGGCCCGGGAAAGAGCATTTTTCGGGCCATTTGTGTTTTAAAAGGACGTGGAGACTAAGCTTTGACACAGGCATGTGGACGGAGCTGGCAAAGGCCCTGCCCGTCCCCCTAGGGAGCTCGCAGAAGCCCCTGCCCGGACGAGGGGGCAGCGGGGCCGCTGGCAGGTTCCTCTCCAGGCACCCCGCGGGAGCGGCCGAACCGGCCCCGTCCGCTCGCCCTGGCTTCTGGAGGAGAAGGTGGGCACGGCGCTCTGTGCAGACCAGCACCGGCAGCTCGGCCACGGCTGAACCACCGGGAGTCGGTAGCGGGGCTGGGGGAGGCCACCCTGCCTTTCCCCGATCGGTGTTCGAGGGCCCCACTGGGGCACCAGGGGTTTGTCCCCAGACGGAGGTCGGGAGAGGGCAGATGGGCCCCGGGATGCGAACCACGTCCCGTGGAGCGGACCCCGGCCTTGTGGCTCCCCTCAGTCACACATCATCCCTGCGAGCCCGTGTTGAAATGTGTCACTCCCTTTCTGTTCGCTGACAAAACAGGCTAAAAAAAACCACAAACAAAACAAAACAGACCAAAAAACCACTCAAAACTTAAACGAAAGCAAAAAATAAAACAAACAAAAAAAAAAAAAAAACCCAAACCAAAAAAAAGAAAACAAAAAGAGCCCCAAACCAAAACCACAAATGAGCAAGCAAAACCAAACCAAAACAAACCCTCACAGAGCAGAAAAATACCCGAACCCCCAGAAGTGTTGCTGAGTGTCCCCATGACCCCACTTGCAGACCTGCTCTGGGGTACGTGGGCTGGAGGTCCCTGCCCATCTTGCACCATCATTTGGAGGAAATACACGGCCCTGAGCCCTCTCCTCGAACAGACCTCACACCGCGTGGGCCTGCGAGAGGCTCATCAGAGAACAAAATACTGTCCCGGTGACCCCCAGAAAGTTGTCTCCTCCCTGCGGCACCGGGCCTCCCGGCTGCCCAAGAGCTGGCCGGACAGAGATTTTGTGTTTCCGCTTCTTTGGTTTGGTGATGGTGGGTGGGGGGGTTTGGACGGAGTTACATATATATATATATATATATATATATTTTTTTTTTTTACTGGTGATACCCAAAGCTGTTTTCACCCTTTGGCAGGACAGATCGCCCCTTCCCCCAGCCCCACTGCTGCCCAAGCCGGGAGAGCGAGGGGCCGGCCCGGACAGCGCCGGGAGAGGCTGCAGCCTGCGGGGCCGCTCCCGTCTCGGGCTGCCAAACACAGGCACGGGCCCCACGCTGCTACCGGAGAAACAAACATACAGCAAACAAACAAACAAAAAAGCAAAAACAAGAACACGTTTCCAAAGCTGTCTGCCAAAAACTAGCAAATAAAGCCGCCTCAGAGTTCGGTGGCACTGGCGGGAGGGACCCCCGCACTGTCCTGCCCAATCCACCTCCCCTGTCCTGCCTGGAGAAAACTTCGGGGAGTGAATATTCCAGCCGGGATGCACAGACCGGCTTGGGTCCGCTGCCCCTGGGAAGCCGTGCTTAAAGAGGGGCTGACCCTCCCCGAAGTGGGATGAAACCGCTGGACCACTTCTTCCTGCCAGCTCCGCCGCAGGGAAAGCCCCTTCCCGCCGGGGATGCCCGTGCAAGGAGCGGGCTGGCCGGGCCAGGGGATTTTACGGGGCCGGGTCGCTTTCCCCGCCGTGCAGCCGCGGGGCGCCGGCAGTGCTCGGCACGGCGGGACAGCCCTGGCGCGGCCGCGGCCCCGGGGATGCTCCGCGCACTACGAGCAGCGGCAGGAGGGAGCGGGGCAGAGCGCCCTGGGCATCTGCGGGGGTGACACGGGGAAATCTTAAAGTCTGTCAATTTTTAGAAAGGAAATCAACAACAACCATAATAATAATAAAAATTAAAAAGTCTCTAACCAATAACACAAAGAAAAGCATCCTCCCAAACGTTTATTTTTCCCCGTTTTTTTATTATTTCTTCTGTTGTGCCTCATTTTTCCCCATCCTCCCACAGAATGTTTGCAAAATAGCATTAAAGATTTATGCGGTCCCTTTGGCTGGAGGGAGGAGGCGTGACCACGTCCTGAAAGTGTCCCGATTACAGCCATGACACCAACATCTGTGCTGGGAGGGGAGAAAAGCATCTCTCTCCTAGCCTGAGGCTCAACTGCGGGATCGCTATCCACAGAGGGGAGGCAGGTGGCAAAATGACGGGGGTGGGGGTGTAAAACCAACCCCTTTCCAGCAGGAATCAAATTAAAAAAAAAAAAAAAGTCATGCAATCCTTCTTTCCTTCCAGTGACAAGAGGGGAAAGCTAGGAGGGGGAGGGGGATAAGGTTGTGTTTTCTTAAGGAAAAGGATGCTATTTAGTTGTCTTTCTATAAATTTGCATCTTATCCCAGCACGCATTTGTACGCGACAGTCGTGGCGCAAGTTCGGTCACAGTTTCTCCTTCCGTCCCCAGCGCACCCCCCGCCCACAGACACCTCGGAGTTCAGCTCTTGTACTTACACATCTCCGTGCGACAACACTCACCTTCTAGCTGCGGGGGGCAGTGGAAGTAGAACATGGCCCTACGGCTGGGTGGGCTCCCGCTGCTCGCAGCTGCGAGCCCGGCGGCGGCCGGCCCCGGGGCCAGCCCGCGGGGCGCGGGGCTCCCCCGCACCCCCCGCTCCGGCGGACCCGCACCAGCTCCCGAGTCGGGCACCGCGACGCACCGCCGGGCTGCCTCCTGCAGACCTGAAGACACTGAGGGAAAGAATAAATTAGGTGAAGAGCCAGAAGAAAGCACCTGAAGAAACCCGTTGATAACACAGAAGCCCATCCCAGAAGAAGAAGAGAAAGTAGCGTCTGACCCTGTGCAACAAATTAAAGAAGGCAGAAAACTCCGTGCTTGGCGTACAGTAATCAGAATCAGCAAAACTTTGTTTGTTTGGTTTGTTTGGTTTTTTTTTTCGTGCCCGGCATAGCAGATTGTGCCTCTCTTGTTCTTCTATCTATTCACCCATCCATCTCTATATCTGTCCATCCATCTCTGTATCTGTTCTTCTATCTATTCACCCATCCATCTCTATATCTGTCCATCCATCTCTATATCTTTCTATCTCTATATCTATCTATCTATCTATCTATCTATCTCAAATATTCCTTTATGGAGCAAATACTTACATAAAGAAAAAAAATGTTTTTACGTAAGATTGAACTGCTTAAAAGAAAATCTAAATTATTCTGCCTAAATGAAACAGCAATAAAGCCTAAAAGCTGCCTTCTTTTTAAAGCATCCAACACACTGGGAGCCAATGTCCTCAGCAAGGAAAACAACCCCAAGCAACAACTCAAATTTATATGCAGTCGTACTAAAAACAAACAAACAAACAAAAATCCAGAAGGTACATAAATATAGTAATCCATACCTAAACCGAAGTAAAAATCACCGGTAAGGTTTGGGGGTGTTTTGCTTTAGAATAAGGCGTTGAGAGTTGTTGGCTGCAGAGACAGAAGGGCTCTGTGGAGTTCTGGAAGTGGCCAGATGTCTTTATATCTGTCTACAGCATGCTCTGCCTCTCAGCACTTGCCTTTATAATCTCACGCATAATTGGCCTTAATCTGATTATTTCCAGCGCTGTCTACAGTGAGTAACTTGGATAGGTCTATTGGGCCCTACAAATGGCCCACGTGGTGTGCAGAGCAGGGGGGGGTGGAGAGGATGAAAAGAAAAAACCGTAATTTCTCAGCAAACGCCAGGAATGTGAACGGCAGCAACACAATCCCATTATTTTCTGAACGCTGGCGCTCCGGGGCTCGCAGCCCCCTGCGTGTCCCCCCCGGCCCGGGGTGCCCCGGGGTGCGGGCCGGGGGGGCCCCGCCGCAGCGAGAGCGGCCCCGCCGCCCGCAGCCCCGCGCTGACGGAGCGCCGGGTAATTGCCGCCGGATGGGTTTTGGGGGGCCGCTCTGCACATGCCTCGCCTTTCCAAGCGATCGTACCACGGCAAAGTTTGATTTTGTTCGCAGCGAGGGGTCTCTGGATTTATGCTCGCTTCCCGTCTGCAAATGATATGCGGCGGGACCCTTGGCAATTACTTTTAAAATGCATCCGAGACATAGGCTCAGCGGAGAGAGATGGCCCTTGCCTCAGCCCGGGTGAAAATTAGACTTTAAAGTACCCAGATGAAATTTTCAAGTCAGGGACGCGGGATTGGATCAAATCACATAAACTGCAAAAAAAGCAAGTATAATGGCGCATAATTGGTTCTGTAATAGCATTACACAAGGATAATAGCCTGTTATGGCCCCCTGCACATTAAGTGCTTCCCTGGCGTAAAGCCTTTATGATATTAAAGGGGGAATATAATGATATTTTGGTTATTAAATGCGTGTAATTAATTTATGCACCACTGAAAATAAAGTTGGTATTATGACCCACTCAAGATGCATCAGAAGATGTAAGTCAGACAACTGTTGATAAGTTCTGGTGTCTATGTTTCGTCTAGACTGCTGATTTTATTTTGGAACAATTGCTTCTCCGGCAGACTACACAAATTTAATATTTTATAAAGATTGTAATGTTCTGTGCAGGAAGGGCGAGCAAATCTACACAGGCTCTCTTACATCTGATGGGAGTTTAAAGACAGAACATTCATACCAGAGCAAAGGAGATGGATACAGGCAATACAGATGCAGAAATAGTGATATTGAAGAGATGATGTCTTTGGAAAGTTGATTCTGTACATATGATCTCATTAAATAAACAGTAATAAGCCTTAGAAATATCACCTGCTCTGTCTTTTACATTAGGCATAGATGTGGAAATTCCCCTAATGTATATTCAAGCTGGAATTATGTTTCCATCCTGTGAAGGATTATTTTAGCAAAGCAAGGCAAAAATTAATTTTACTTGAGATGCAAATTGATTTGATCTGGTCCTATCTTATCCATTCACTTATAATTTTAGCATAGTAGTAACAAATGTAGAAGGCTGTCTTCAGGTGTTTTATATATGTTTACATGTCTACACACACACTTTTAGGAATATCTTTGTTTGACAACAGATGTTTGCACACCATCCAGGCAAGACTCTGAGCAGTAAAGTATACTGTGAGATGGCTTTTATAGCACCATGCAAGATCAAAAACCAATGCTCTGAATCTGACTGCACTCGATAAAATAGCAGCACAAGCTTTAGGTCAAGCAACCTTAAAAAAAGGGCCGTAACCCAGAGGTGCTGCCCGCATCTCTCCTGCCAGTCTCTCCCTCTTGAGCTTTAAAATCCACACAGGGCTGGTACTGTAGAATCCCTTTGCACAGAGACAGATGTGCCTTTTCCTTTTTCTCTGACGTCGGGAAGAGATGAGTGAGATAGTGTTTTATCATAAGAACCCCTAATAAAATAATAATAACTTCATTATGGTGCTCTCAGGTCTTGCTCTAGTCAGGGGGCTGCATTGCTGTTTTGGCTCCAAGACTCACTCTCCCCAGCAGTTTGAAGCCTGCAAGTTCAGCGTATTACAGGAGGGGGAGAAGGCGGAATGGAGCGCGGGGAAGTGCTCCAAGTCGCTGCTTTTTAAATAGAAGCAAAAGGACCCTGAGCCGGTCGAGACTGAACTTTCTCCCAAGGACCAGCAGCTGCAAAACAAGGAGATAACTAAGCAATATATAATCCCCCACCCCTCGCCAGCTCGGTGTCTGTTTAATTTTAATGCTCGAAACGCGGGGCTGACATAATTAAAAGTTAGCGCTGGGGAGTCCTGGGTGCGGCTCTCGGGCGGTCGGAGCCCCGGGGCGGCGGCGCTTCAGCACCACGGAGAGCGCCCGCAGCTCCGCGCCCGGACCCCGGCCCCGGCCCCAGCCCGGCCGCCCCTCCCCGGGGAAAGGCTGCCCGCAGAGCTGCTCCTCCGTCCCTCCGTGACCCCCTGCTGCAGACGCTTTCCTGCCAATCTGGGACTACAGTGGAAAAAATATGCAGTAAGTTGTTTGGGATCATGTCTAGTTCCTCTGATCTAGCTACCAAAGGCAAGCACTAAAACCAAGAAGGAAATGGCAGACAGAGCTACAATATTTCAGGAAAAGAAATTGCCTTTTAATGTAAAGTCCTTAAAGTCTCCTTCATAAACTTAATTTTCATTACTATTATTATTACTGTTGTTATTACTGTGACTATTGTGACATCAATATTAGTTATTAGGTCGGCAAGAAAAAGTCCAAATAAGTATAATTCAGGATAGACACTTTGCTCATTGTGTCTGTCCTAGAGAAGAACTGTTCCTGTGCTGCACACACAAACACACCTCTTCTTACATTTCACCCATGAAAACAAAGCCTAGGGCTGAACTGCTGAGCAAAATCACTGAATGGATGTTTTCCTTGAAAACACTCAGTTTTGAGGGGATCATTCATAGAACTCAAGGAACAGCTCTGTTTGATTAAATGGCTCTCCTGCCTCTCCATGTCCAAATGCTTCCTTTCCCGTGATTCTCAACACCTGACCACAGAAAAAGGCTAGCAGCTAAAAGGTTATTTTACCCTAATTCATGTGCAGTAAAATGTATTTTCCAATTAACCAAATTTGCCGATTTGTCCCGCTTGGACACTCTTATAATTTATAATGTAAAAGTGTTCTTTCTTTATCTAAAGACCAAGGTGACTGCTTTTAATTTTCTGTAACCTCTTTACACTTGATGTTCACCAGACTCATAATGTTAATTGGCTTCATATACGGATCATCAGTTTAATGAAGGAATAAATCCTATGTTGCTTTATGTCCCTCTGTTTTAACAATGATTGCTTTAATGAAGAATGTGACGTGTTTGAAATCAAAGCTGCAGGAGACATTAGAGGATTTTTTTTTAATGATGACTGAAATGCTTATTTAAAGCTAAAACCATGAGGTTTTCATATTTCAAAAGCTTTTCTTTAGATAATTTTCCATGGAAAATACTGACACATTCTTCATCAGAGAACTCTTTCTTTGCAATTACGGGCAGGGACTGAGACTTGCACAGTCCTGTAATATAAACACCCCAATTACGTTATGAAATTATCTTTAAGCTTTTATATCACTGCAGTTTTCATGCAGAGTTTAAGTAAAACTCCCAGTGAGTTATAAGTAGTTATGCCGGCCTAAATAAGGAGTATTTGGGGGTAACTAATAAACCTCTTTGTCAACCTACTATATTTCCACTGCTCTTGGGTAGATGAAGAAATTTACAGGAGAGAAAGGATTGTCAATTCGTACACAAAAGCTCTGGATTGCTGTAGTCTATTTTTCCCCATGGGAATTTTAGGATTTCAGGAGCAAGGGTAAAATGTAATGAAACATGGACTCATAGAGGTAAGGTGACTGCAAATCAGAGCATCAATTAGGTCAAGCTGGAAAGCAGCAATTAGATCCAACTGTATGTGCTTGTTACGGTAGCTACAACAGGTTTATTTTGTACAAAGAAAATGAATTCTGGTAATTGAACTTCTACCTTCCTGGTCCCATTTATAGTAAGCTTTCTTTCTCTCTCTTCCCTCTGCCTTTAATGGACACTTCATATACTGGTGTGCATATACTGGTATATATTTTCTTCTCATTTGAAAGCTGTTGTTAACAGAAATTACATGACCATTGGATAAAGGAACATCAGAGAGGAAATTCTCTAATCAGAACCTAGACAAGGGCTAAGCAATCAATTGAATTGGATAGAAATATCATGACATAGCAAAGGAAGTGCATGAGACAGAAAGGGATATCAGCTTAAATTACATACCACTGAGATCAGTATGCCAGGCCTGATCCCATGATTTCTTCTCTTGTTTATGTCCTGGCAAGTGTTGTACTCATTCAACCCAGGTCGCAAAAAGCTTAATGTAGGTACACACAGACCTTCACCACTGCTCTCCATATAGTTCTCTTAGTGCTGTATGTTTGCCTTCAGAGCTGGCCTGTGAACACCCTGTGAACAGCTCATAATTCCCTCTTGTCTTCCCTCTAAATGGAAAACAAGAAGGTACCTTGTGGCATCTCTAGTGGCACACAAGATTAGTCTGCCCGACTTCCTCAGTATCAGCCACTCTCTGCCTGGAACTGTGCCTTTACCAAACCTATGCTTAGCATAGGCAGGGTCTGTGTCAGGATGAGGAAAAACAGCACAGGTTTTCAGGGGGATTATCTGTGTTTTTAGTGAAGATATCATACAAAGGTGCTCCTTCCCAGATAAAACAAATCTTCTAACAAAGAGTTGTGAATAAACACTTCCAAGGGAAGGTCTTTGAGTCTATGGCTTTTTAGGACACAGTTGCTTGGCCACAAACACTGGCTCAGTGCATTTATCAGAAAATATGATGCAGATGAAGAGTTGATTACAATGTGGATCACAGCAGAAAGTCTACACAGATTTTTAAATACACATACCAGTTTTGTGCAGCCTGACAATACCATGTAACCTGATGGTTAATCAAGCAAGGTTTCTGTGAGCAGATCTGAACCAGCATAGTGGGGTTATGCCATAATGTGGTTTTGTGTCACAAGGCCTGAATTTACAGCATCACCAAATTGTGGTTTCAGTTGAAGTTTAGTCACTTCTCACTATCAGGTCACTTTCTCAGGGGAAATCTGCAATTTTTGTTTTCCACGATAAGGCAGGCCATGATCTAGCTCTGAATAAGGGCAGTTAGTATATGCAAGAATCTAAAACTGCACAGATTCTGTGACAACAGAAAGTTAACAGTCCCCCTTATTCTGTGAATGGCTTCTAGCAATAAACCCAATGGGAAGAAATAAAACACTTTACTAGCTGCTTTAATGCACAATTGTCTCATTCACCAAAGGTAAGGCAAATTCACACCTACTAACTACTCTCCTTGGAAGTGAGCGGCACTCCAGGCCAGCAGAGAAGTGGCCTAGGTGTGACATATTTTTGCACAAAGCCATTGAAATGCACGCTCTGGATGTGGCAATGCTCTCACATTAGCCCAAGCACTTCATCCCAATTCTGGTAAATTGCACCATCCTTTTGGATGAACCTGGGGCGAAGCTGCCTCTGAACATGAACGCATGTGCACGTGGGTGTACATAAGAATTAATCCACATGTATACACGCATTTGCATGTGCAATCTGAAAGGGACTGGTAGTAGTCTGGAGGGTTTGCTATCTTTAGGAAAGCCCTGGAATTTACCACAGACACGCAGTCACTCATCTTTCCCGGAGACAAGCTCCAGGACTATGAATAAATACTATCCTCCATACCTCTTTCAAATAATTGCCCCATTTCCTACACGAAGAACAGGAACCATAGTAATTACCCTTGGCAGTCTGGAAGAAACACCGAGCATTCCTAAAAGATTGCCTCATACCAAAGAACACTTTCAAGCCTGCAGAGTGGATAGAAGAGAGCTGAAGCTGTGCTTCAGCTTCCTCAGCGCAGGCACAGAGATGTTTTCTCTTCTCTTCCTCCCCAGCTCACCCCATCCCTATACCCACCCCCCAAAAAAAGGAAACCACCCCAGATCAATTCCCCAAGCCCATCCCTTCTGCCTTACCTGTTCCAGACACCCCCAGCATATCCTTTCCCCTGTTTCAGTGCCAAGAAGCACCTGCCCATCACCTATATCTTGTGAAAGGAGTATCACAGCAACCCCTTAAAACAAACATTCCTACAAACAGGAGACGACTCCTGTGAATTTGTGCTCTTTATGGTTGGCTCTCAACCAGGACATACTGAGACCCCACTGCCAAATTGTCAGGACAAGGCTTAGTGCTCTCCCCACCTTAAGGAGCAGAGTGTGACTGCATATATCTCACATGCCAGGACCACTTCAGTTTCAAACCTGGACCAAGTGCTTTGTCATGGGGCTGAGCGTAACCCTTCAGTTCTATCATGACTAGGATTTTCTTCTTATTTTGGAATTTATGCATGCTTCAGTTAATGAATGAGAAGAAAATGCACCTTTATTTTAAAGCAAAACAAAACAAAACAAAAGGCAACAAAAAGAAAGAGCCTACTTGTGCTTAATTGTTATTCTAATTACAAGTTGTGGTGTAGTGTAAATTCTTTCCCTTGGCATTATTATGAACCTCATTTCCTTACAAAGTCCAGGATAAACAATTCCAATATATTTTGTTTTAATTATCAGGGTTTAATGGGGCATAATAAGACTAAGTTGAGTGGTGCAGAAAAAAAAATAATTTAATGTGTGCAAAACTACCTAGTGCTCCTAGCTTGCCTGTGCATATTTCACCTATTGTAGGGCAGCACTATGTTAGCTAATATTCAGTGTGCCCATCATTTATTTATTAATCATACTAGCTTTTCAGTAGAATTTTTTTTTCCCGGCATCTGGAACAAGAAGAAACACATTAAGATATCCTAGAAAAACAGTGGGCAGTTCTCTGGGTTGAGCAGTGAAGGATGAAGCTGATGGTGCTGGAAGCATTTGTCATGCATGGACAGAAGATGAATGCTGGACACAGATCCTGGCTCTGCCAATCCACTCCAAATGCTGCCAGTAAAAACTTTTGGCTTCAGTTCTTAGGGCCTCTAGCACAAGTAGCAAAGATAAAACATCTGCTGAAGTCACCATTCAGAAACAACCTGGCCCAGACTCTCATGTAGATGCATCTTGCCACTCCCAGGGTGTGGTTCCCACAGCGTTAAAACACCGCAGGTACTTCTGCAGTGAAAAGGGAAAAGTGCATAAGAGCAGCCTGGAAAATAAAACAGTTAAAGGGAGGTCCTTTATGGCCCTCTATGCTTCCCAAGGTCCCTTGGCAATGGCACTGAATCCCATGGCTGGGTGTGGCTGATGCAGCAGTTAGAACCACCCTGCTACCAGAATTACCTTCCACTTTACCGGGGCAAGCATATACCAAGACCAAAACACTTTCACTTGAGGAATAAATAACTACTGGAATAACTTCCCTGAAGGGAAACATGTCTATCCTCCTTATCTGTTGACACAGAGGACTTGATATGACTGAAGCCATTGGGAATGCCTTCTCTTCTGGAAAATTATTTGATTCATGACTCTAGGAAAGATTCAAATACAACACAGAAACCATACCAATGTTACATTACATTTATTTTAAAATTAGGATTTTATATTACAGATTAATTTAATATACCTCAAGTGTTTGGGTTTTAAATAAAATAAATTTGTTATAGACATCAGTATTTACAGAAAGAAAAATATAACTTTTTTTTTCTTTTTTTTTTTTTTTTTTTTTTTTTTTTTTGAGTCTCTTTGGAGTAAAAAATTGCTCCATGAAGTTTTTGGCCATGGGAGATGCCACATTCTGTGAGAAGTCAGCCTCCTTCAAGGGTTAATGGAAACAAGAAACCAACCAGGCTTAAGATACACCTCCATGAATTGACTGAGGAAGGGCAATGGGCTGGTTACCTGCATGAAAATGTAGCAAGACTGAAAGATCTCAAGGGGCCTCATCCAAGCCTGTGCCTTTCTGTTCTTTAAAGAAGGGAAGGGAATCAGCACGTACATTCAAAACTCAGACAGCAGACCAGGTCAGCATCTAGCACATCCTCATGGACCTCCAAAGTTTCGTGGCTTTCTTTCTTCTTGTTAAACCATGAGGATTCTGACCCAAGCTTAGGATCCCACAGCACAGCAAATACACAAAGGCAATCTCTGGTGCCACACACCCTGACAGCCATTACAGGGACAGACACTGCCTCACCATACAGAGTTGCAGACCTGAGTTAGAAGCCAAGTATGATGATTCCCAGACAAATACTGACCCATGGGCTCCTTCAGACTGGCTAGCAAGTCCCATGGGGACTTAATGAGGAGTTCTCTGCATTTGGTAGAGCTGCATAAAGCTCAGGGGAAGAAGTCCATTTCCTGGTAATGCATGATCTGCAAGTGGTAGAAACCTCTGAAATTAGCTCTGGGCAAATACTTACCCTGAAAGCTCCAAGTAGGACTGCACATCCCCACAGGATCATGCATCCAAAACTGATTAGGGCTGTGCTACTGACACCTGCATCCCATCCTGGATTGAGGCAGGATGCCATGCTTGTTAAATCACTAGAAAGTCTAAGCCTTGGTACACAGAACAAGACCTTAATTTGAACAGCCAACTTAAGGTGTTTCAATTCCTTCACATAGCATGTTCCTGATTTTAATACTTTCCTTGGTGTACAGGCACTCAAAGAGCTCTCCATGGCGATCTTGAAGTCTGCAGCTCTTCACAAGACAGCCACCTTTCCACAGCCATGGTGAGAGGAGAAGGATCTGAAGCACATATAAGTTTCTGTCTCTCCTGCCCTCTAAATTGAAATGCCATCTCCTTTGGAGTTTTCAGTGTCAAATGAGGAACTGAATCCATGTACACACAAATGCAGAGAAAAAAAAAAAAAGTCTTGCTAATGACAGCCACAGCTTGTTGCCACCATGTCTTTATAATTTTTAAGGACAGAATTCAGTTTGTCATCAAAGTAGAGAAGATTGAGGGACTTCAATTCATCTGGCACACAGCAGGGCATGCTGACATCTTGAGACAATTTCAGTGTATAAACAATGGACTGAACTGTAGCATGGTTTGTTGCATTTAGACTTCCCCCCAAAGGGAAGATGCAGGATCCTCTGCAATAATATGCATTGTATCCATCTGGGTGAATAATCCATCTTGACCAGCCAATAGCATGGAAATCTACATAGAGCTCCCTTCGGTGACATGCTGCTAAGGGGCTTCTGGCAGCAGCGGCTGCGGCAGCTCGGGGTCTCCTGCTCATGCTGGCACTGCTGCTTTCCATGACAGCAGTGCCATGAGAAACACGTGAAGCATCAGATTCATCAGTTTCTGATTCTGAAATGAAGCCGTATGTTAATATTTCACAAACAAAGTTCATTTACAAAGTACAGTATTCTGTGTGAAAGCCTATTAAGCAAATCTACATCTAAGTCTTCAGAGCAGATTTCAAAATGGCACCTAACCTGTGAATGTACCAGAAGGGGTGTGTATTCAATTGCCATTTCAGCCATGCTTCCAAATCTGCCAAATCTTGTGTCCTGGAAAAGAACCAATCCAGCCGAAATGGAAAAAAACCTGCAATGATCTACCAAATATTCTGAACTCCACAATTCCTCTTCAGGGCTGAATCTAGTCAGAATGGTATTTACTGTCTCCATACAGCCACTCCTACAACACACATTATTCTGGGCAGTGCTAACAGAGGGTGGAGATCATAGCCTTTTTCTCTTCAGTATTCTCCCAGGAACTATACTCATACACTTGCAAAGCAGAATGTGCAGAAATCTGGCAATGTGCAAAGTAACATTGTAAAAAATATAGTTTTCAAATTTTTGATCCTAAGAAAAACCACCACCAGGTTTACAGAACACTGAACAAATGAAGTGTACTGACCATAGGATGTTTTCTTAAAGTATCTTCTGAAATGCACTGGGATCCATGGAGATCCATGTACACAAGCTGGAGCTCCCTGATATGTAGAACAATGTGTGATCCCTGACCACTAACAACGGGCAGGTCTAGAGAGTTACTTTGTTAAAAAATTTCTCAATCCTGATACAGTATCCCATGCAGAGCTTGATGCTCATTAAACTAGATCTAGGATTTCACTATTCATTTTAATTTGGAAAACAGACCGGCCTAATTTTTAATTTTAAAATTCTATTTCTAATCAATTTCACCACCTATTTCTTAATATTGTCGCATCTATCTTCTAATATGCAAATACAACCGTTTACCAGAAAAGCCTGGAAAGCCAGAACAGCATGATTTTTGCCCCTCCTTCAAGCTCTTTGCATTTATCAGGCCCTAAAATCCAGCCTTAGCTGATTTTACACTAAGGCCAGTGGGAGAGGTAAGACACTGTTTTGTATTTTAAGGCACGAGGGCGTTGTCTTTGATGAAAGCAGCCTTTAGTCACAATGCTAATTAGTCACTGAAGTTAAATAGGTGCTTAAAAACCAAGCCAAGGACAAAAAAGTTCAAATTGCTTGTTTAACAACCTCTTTCACTCTTAAAATCACACTTAATGACTCTACTTACAGATACTTTACCAGAATTTTGACATAGCATTCCAGGTCACTGAGATTTTTTTCAGTATAAACATAACATACAATTTTCATGCAAATTTCACCACCACAAAAATAATATAAGCAGTACTTAAAATATATAACTCCCACCCCTTTACAAACTAAATAAACCTGATTCTCCTTAGGATTAATGAATATTTCTGGCACACATAGCTTTTGTGAGGAGAGGGGCAATTTAGGATGCTGGTGATCTACTAGAACTATCAAATCTAATTTCGATCACTGACAAAGGTGAACATCAAACCTGTTTATTACTGCAAGTAAATAACTGAGGTTAGGTCTACATGAGGTAGCAGGAGGTGACAGAAGATGAACGGACAATTCATATTCTAAAAGTGCACTTACTTGCAGCAAAGGGTACAAAGCTGTGAGACCTCCGCTTGTTGCTGTTCGTGAAGAGAACAAGGAGAGCATTTCTGCTCTCCTGCAAAGTGCCCTGGCTCTTGGCAAATGTAACCACGTCGTGTTCCATTCCATTCTTGGAAACATGTGTTGCAGTTATCCAAAAGCCATGGTTGGAGCTGCTGTTTCCAACCCACTTGGAAACCTGGTGACGATAGGGAAAAGAAAAAAAATATTGTTTCAATATTCTAATTACAGCATTATAATTAAGCAATGTTTCTATTAGGAAAAGAGAATAGGCAACAAGCTATGAGAGCATAAGGACATATATTATAACAGAAGTGAGATAACTGCATAGCTGAGACTCCATTGACTTGAATATTTAAACCAGCAATTCAACACTTAAAAATACAAAATAGCATATTCATTCCCCAAGGCTACATTTACAGAAAGATAATTAATTTCAGAGAATTTACCAGTGAACACTTGAGTGTACACTCAACATTTTTTAATATTAAAATAAGCTCTCTCTGACTTTCAGCAGAAATTTATTTTTCATAGCAATCTGAACACAGTAATATTAACTCTCCAGACTTTTCATACCGTTAAGCCTTATGTAAATCTAAAAAACATGGCATTTGAAGAAATTCACAATCAAGCAAATTTACTTATCTAATTGTTGTAATTGTACACTGATCGATTAGGCCAGGTCATTCTCTAGCAAGAATATCATGACTTAAGATGGAACTCAACCAATCATCCAAGCACGCTGTTCAGTCTGATCATAAAGCTTAGGCAACGAAAAACACTGTTCCCGAGTACAGCTTTAGAGAACGGGCGGGTTCTTTTGCTACGGAAAGGCATTCACCTACTATTACAATTTATGGATAGCTACAAAACCGATCTTGAAGCTCGCAAACACAGAAGTCTATGGGGGAAGTTGAATGACAGGCTATCCAACAAAGATAAACTCCGGAAACACAACCCTGAAGCAATGCTGCTCTACAGAAATGCTGCCAGAATAAAAAGGAGAAACTAAAACCTAGTCTTAGTAGGCAACAAATGCCAATTGCTTTGGCAGTCTAAAGACTAACACCAGGTTTTAATCAGTACTTGGCCTGACGTCCCTTAATCGACTAGTTTGGGTTACTCAGCTGTCACCATGCTTGTGCTCCTAGAAGCTCATAAACACTTCTTTAATTCAGGTAGCACCAGGTGTACTTTTAAGAGTAGAGAGAAAGCTTCTCCCTCTGCTGTTGTCCTTCTGTTTGAGCTGACCTCAAAACCCAGCTTAATGGCAATGCTGGAGTAGTAAGGTGTCATCTCGAAAGTTTAAGAAAAAAAACTTAAGTCAGACTTTGCTTACTGTCTGTGTGACATTGAAGACTTCCCAGCCTTCCGTATGGAGGGACAATAATCTTGATGCAATGAGATGTTTTTTCTGTGGCTTATTTTCACTCTCCAAGAGCTCATACACTTCCACCTAAATAACAACAATATACAACAAAACCAAGAAGAAATTTATTTGATTGTTCTTACAGCAAACTAGGAGGATGAAGGTTATGCAGATTTCTGCTACTTCACAGCTGTAAAACTCTACAGTCATTCTAAAAGAGGTAAAAAGTAGATTTGGGACCGTTTAATAGAAAAACAGTTATTGCTACATACATCTACTTCTAGATGTGTTCAGAGGCAGGATACCAGATATAGATACTATAGAAAATTATCCTAACCATCCCTATCCTGTTTTGAACACCTGATACCGTCAAAGTCTTCCGGTCCTCCACATAATTGTCTTCAGGTCTGCAAAAAGTCCAATTCTGTCCTTTGCCAGAGGAATAGATACACTCAATTTCCTTAGCCGCCTTGTTTTCCCATGAATCCCTGGCTGCTATTACAATTTTTCGGAGCAGCTCCAGCAGATAAATTTCAATTCGAATTTCGAAACTTCTCAAATCCCAGAAAAGTATATTTGGGATAGGTCTGACATTAGCATTTTTCGGAAAAGCTCACTGCCATAGCACAAAGGTCAGTGTAAAGCCAAAGTCAAAACTTTACATTACTTCTTTGCATGCTGGAGGCAAAGAAAAAGTGAGGATGACAAAACAAAAATAACAACAAAGCAGGTTTGTGCGACACGTAGTTGCACTCCTTTTAGTTGCACTAATTTTCAGTGTTAATAACAAAGATAGCAGAATTAAGTGTTTAACTATTTCCTCACTTACTTTGCAGAAGTGTTGCGTGAAGGACCTTCTGGACCGATGCGTCCTCTTAAGCTTGAAGACCCTGAACTCGGCTTTCAGCATCTGCTCGTTCTTCTCCATCGCGCTGATGTCGAAGTAGAAGTGGTGGTGGTCCACGTGAACTGTAAAAGACCCTTCTTAGGAACACTGCCAGACCCCGCCGGGCCTGACCCGCCCGCGCGGGGATCCTCCGCGGGCTCGGCCCCGCAGCCCGGGCCCACCTCGGTCCTCGAAGCTGCGCACCACGTCTCCCTGCAGCAGCCCCGGGGCGCGGGTGATGCCGTTGGCGTCGGCCACCTTGTTGAAGAGATCCACCATGAACTGGGGCGGCTTCTTGCGGGGCAGCACGTCGGGCGGCGGCTCCTCGATGTCGAAGACCTCCCGAAGGCGCTGCAAGGCCGCGGCCAGCACCGAGTCCCGCGGGTCGGGGAGCAGGGGCAGGGCACGGGCCACCCTCAGGCTCAGCAGCCCGGCCAGGCACAGCCACAGCCACGGCGGGCGGGTCGCCATGGACGGCGGCGCGGGCTCGGCCGGGCCGCCTGGGGCGCCCCGCGGCCGTGACCGCGCTGCGTGAGGGGCGAGAGCGCCGAGCGCCGGTCGGGGCGCGCGGCCCCGAGGGCCAAAGGCCCCGGGCAGGGGAGGCCGCGCCGCGCCCGGGCCATCAGCGGCGCTTAAGGGCTCAATGGGGCATCGCCGTGCGCTCCTTGGCATCGGAGCGCCCGCCGGGCCGCCTCGGGGCTCGGGCTGCCGGGGAAAGGGCCAGGTGTCAGCGAAGAACACCGCACTTGCGAAACCCCTATCCTTTCAACCGACCGTCTTTTTTTTTTTTTTTTTTTTTTTTTTTTTTTTTTTTTTTTCAGCCGAAAAAGGCTGATTTGGAGATTGTTGAGCCCAGGTGATGTTTCCCGTGGTTGCCGTAGCCATAAAAAGTATACTGGGACCTGGGCGTGAGCTTCTGTACTTCCCTGCCTGCGGAATGCCCGGGATCCCCGGCACCTTCCCGTCCCGCGGCCTGCGGGATCGCCGCTGGTGCAGCCCCGGTGCCGGGGCTTGGCCGGGCTGCAGGACGGAGGCTGCAGTTCCCCAGGCTCAAACTCCGGCCCTACCACTGCCCAAGGGGAGCAGGCTTTAAGGACAGAATCCGGAGTTCTGCTAGCGCAGTGCAGCAAGAACAGCCGGGCTTAGAAGTATTCAGGGATAGGGGCAGGAATACACATTCTGACGAGCTATTTTAAGGCTTGTTTCCCAGAGTCAACTAGCTTTCAATAATTTGCCTTTTTTCCCACCCACTGGTTGATGAAAGGGATTCCACCTTATACTAAATACTAAAACGGAAAACCAACCCAAACGAACCAACCCCAGCCCTAAGGATCCTGCAGAGTCGTCCTTTTCAAGGCAGTCTGGCAACTTAGAGAGGAGCAAATAGACCTTCCTGATGGTTCGTGCAGCAGTGCCTGTTCTTCTTGTGCCACATTGCGCTGTGTTCTCCTTCCAGGCAGGAAAGTATTGGGAAGTATTTTGTGGGGCAGATAAAAATGTCTGCTGGGTCCTCTGCTTAGCCACACGATGTTAGACAGGGTTTGCATTGAGCAACCAGGCGGACCTATAGGAGAATAAGGTGGGGAGAAAGAGGCCACAGCTCCACGCAGTCCCGAATTTTTGCCCCATGAAGTGCAAAAGACTAGTGAAGGAAAATGATGGGTTAACCAGACCAGTGTAAAGAGCACTGTTGCTGCACATAGAGCTTCAGCCAACTTTGATCCTCAAAATTCTCCAGTTGTCTTGAAAGAGCTGCAGGTATCTCAGCTAATGTCTAACAACAGTGCTGGATAAAATACTACCCATTCAGCTACCTGCCTAAGAGCTTGGAAAAAGACTAGTAAGACAGGAGAAGTGATCACTACACTGTTTTTCAGTCAACCTAAAAAGCTTTGCTTCCACTTCACTGCTTCTTCACATTCTCATCCTCACAAACCCTACCCTGCCCTTGGGTCTCTTCATTTACTCCCAGTATCCTCTCTAGGCATATACCTTCATTTTTACTCTCATGGTGCTGCTTCCAGACATTAATGTCTGGGAACACATAGCTAGGGTTCCCAAAGAATCTTAACTCTGCCCCAGAGGCAAAGATTTATGAAAAAAATCCTCTCTGTTTAATATAAGCTGGGACTACAAACAACAAAATGTCTCTATCGTAGTGCAACTGCAGAAATTTCAGCCTACAGTTAGCCAAACGTAACCCACTGAGTGCTGTGTTCTTTTATTTTCATATTTCTGATTAGGCAAACAACATAATGAAAGCCTTTCTCCCTATTCTTTTGTAAGACTGCATGACTCACCACTTATGTAAGCCTTATGCAGGAGCTGGTCATAGCTCCTCTGATGATTCTAAGTCCTGGTTTGCAATTAGTGCAAAGCTTCCACCTCCCTGTTCTGTACAATAAAAATAGGTTCTCTCAACTTACGTGTTGTGAGCAGTGTGGCTTTGGGAGCCCAGGAAAAGCTGTGAATCTGTAGGGAACAATGATAGGCAGTTAACTTAAAATTTTAGGTGGATTCTCTAGAGTTCAGCATTGGCGTTGCTTTCCCTTCTCTCTCAAATGACTGGATAAACAGCTTGTTGAGTCTGAAGAGCTCACAATCATCTGGCTCTCAGGTATAGCATATGGGTAAGAACGGGGCTATTTATTGTAGGGCCTGCCACATTGTCTTTAATGCTATTGTGGTGAATATAGCATAGCAATATTGAAAAAACATGGTTATTGCATGGGTAGAGCAGGCTGGAAGCTGCTTCTAACACAGCTGCCTGACACTTCCTATGTTTTCTGTGTGTGTTCTGTAGTTCCTAATTTAATGACTCACAACAGGTCTATTCTTTCTGGGAAAAAGATTACTTTTCTGCTCTGTGAATGAAACAATGATCCTCTGCAGTCTTCCCCAGGTTTTTCAGGCAGGGAGCAAGAACATGAGGTGTTTCACTCAGTTCCATGGCAACTTGGGCCCATTTAAAAAAAGAAAAGAGGAATGGCTCTTGCATGAAAGATGTCAGACTTCTCTTTACTTTTAGTGGTAGGAGAGGTAGCAAAACCATGCCCACCAGAACAAGTTAAGAATTCCTAAGGAAAGCTTCATCTACTAAATTTCAGCTGAAGGCACAGACAGGACTGTACCACATCAGCAATACTGTGTGGTGACATCACCCCAGAGCCTAGAATAGCAATCCCGTGAGGGCTGGGTAGATGGAGAGAGCCACTGAGTTAGTAAGCATTTAGTATATTCAGCATTTTGTCTCAATGTTGGAACATGGACATTATAAATGGCCCTAAGTAGCAGAGTGTTTTCACCATGTATCTAATAGATAAATAAATACCTCTCCCAGAGGAGATAAACTCCCAAGTGCAGACTCGCCAGCACATCCTGACTCCTAGACATGTGCCCTATGCAAGCCCTTAAAAACTGCACTCTCAGCAATTTTCTATGATAGTTTTGTGTAACTTAAGAGTTGCTGAATTAATGATCTAGACAATAAAATACCATATTACCTGTAATTCCCACCAGGGCTTCTTTGTACTGTGCTATCATTTCTTGAAGCATTTTTGAAGGACCCGAAATATGTATTGTTTCCCTCTAAAGACTGTATCCATCAGAAGGAGAAACCAATGCAGGAATTAGTGTTGCATCTAAACTTACCCAGAGGTTTATAGCAGAAATTCCAGACACTCCTGCTCCTAAAAGACCAAGCAGGTGGATTACTCCAGATTTCAAATCACCTCAGTGACTATGTCACCAAATATAAAACATGAGGAAAAAATTAGGAAAAATTTCTCAGCCCATACATTGGAAATATTCCAAATTTGGATAAAATTACTATAAGGTCTCTTAATATTTAAATTTTTCACCATCTTTATGTATCTTTTGAGAAGGCATAGCCACCAGCAGCACAAGAGGCATTACATCATTTTTGCTTGCTGAATCACTGAGATAGAGCTGTTCCACTGTTCCTTAACATCTCCTCCCTTCAAGAGAGAAAACTTGCTTAAACTGTAATGACTGGGTTTTACATATGAATCACAGCAGTATGCAAAAGGAATTCAAGTTAGATATCATCCCACCAGTTTAATTATTCATCTATCCAGTTCCATATTTTAAAAATAAAATTATTTTAGGAGAAAAAGAAAGTAACAATCAAGCTTGTCCCTTCTGTTACAGCCTATTGAAAGGCAGAGAACTGCAGCAGTAGAAGAGAGTAGTATTTAGCCAAGTTTAGCAATCTTGGAATCAGAAGCAAAGCTGACCTTATCACTGGACTACAACTGTCTATAGGTGACTGTCACCTGAAGCCAAAACTTGCAGATGTAAAACCCCACTTCTTTATAGCTTTATTTGGGAGGATGACATTTATTATCTGCAACAGCCTCAATTTTCCACATGGTGCAGCTCTGAGAGGAGGCTGAGCCACAGACAGAAGTTAGGTGTTTTAAAATACCATAGTTAATGACCATTTCTAATCAATCTATCCATTCAGCAACTTACATTTGTTATGTGGTGGGTCATTATAGTCCAGAAAAGTCAAAGGCCTACAACCTTTAGCTAAGTCTTTTTTTCTCTGTGTCAAAATTTAGTTCTATAACAGAGATGTGTTGGTTGGCTATGCATCTTCAGCAAAAGGGCGAACACAGGAGCACCTGGAATAATGTAAAAGGAGGATGGGATGGGAGGACAAGCGAAAACATCTTCATGAACAAGAAGGTTTTTTTACCTCCCCCTTTAAAAATATGGTTTGAAATTAGAAGGAACAATTATGATGTTTTTAACTTCTGCTGCTAAAGTATCAATTCAGCATGTTTTATTAAGCAGTGTACACAGTTCCCACAACTGCTTACTGAACAATCAAAGTTTCTGCTATTTGGCTTTCTAGATTTTTATTCAACTGCATTTGTCTGGTCAAATGGTAGGTCACATCCCACAGTAGCATGGTGCTCAGCTTTTAGTATCTTCACAGGAAAGACATTTTCAGTAGCTCCCTGTGGTATGTTTTTTTTTAATTTAAAGTTTATAATCACTGTTCCATGCTGACATGTCTTTCCTTAGTAAGAAAGTGGTTTTTTTCTTTAGTGGTTTTTTGTTTTTGTTTTTTTTTTTTTTGGTTTTTTTTTTTTTTTCCCTCCCAGCTTTATTCCTAAATTAACATCTGTATTTTGATTTTTATCCCCTTTTTTTACTGAGGTAAGAAAACAAAATATAAGAACACATGCATTCCACATGAGTGATTTTTGGAATCATGCACAGATAAAGTAGCAACTACCAACTCTAGCACTGAGTACTTGGAAACTGAGACAGCTAGAATACAAGATTTGTTTGACTATGCAACACTGTTAGTGAGGAACTGCTTCAGATATTCTGTGAAGATGTGAAAGGAATTCACTTTATACAGGTAAAGCTAGACTAACAAAAATCAGATATTTTATGGAAAGAAAGTAGAATTTTTCTGAAATAACTCTACTACATTAAAATGTATAGTAGCTGTATTATATTTTAGGAAAACTTTTATCTATAAATCAGTAAATCGTTAATTACATATGCTTTTGAGATCAACTACTTACAAATATTTTTTGAGTATTCTATTAGTACTTTTTCAGTCCTTAAAGATTTTCAACAAATGCAAGTACTGGAAAAAAGCTAGTTAGGACGCATAATTTGAAATTGTATGGATAATGGAAATATAAAGATAATATGAATCATTTGGTCAGTGCATAGCATACAGAAGATGCCTCCCTGCCCACTCTTCCCAGTGCCCAATGACTTCTAGAATACACTTTTGTTTTTCCTTTTTTAATAAGTCCATAAAACCAAGAATTTATAAACCAAGAATTTATAAAAAGTACATGCAAGTCTATTTACATGAACAGATCAAGACGCTGCAAACTCTTCTTAGTATACAGGAATAACATCCTTAAAATTGGGAGTTTTATAATAAAACAGGACACCAAAACTAACAGCTAAGGTGACAACAGCAGCTTTGCTGACTGCTGAATTCCTGGTTAGTTGCTGGGATAAGTAGAGATGGGGACATGACACCCAAACCAATTAATATTCCATATAGATTTGAAGAAAACAGAAAATTGGTTTTACTCTTTTTCTGACCCATTTCAAGTCTTATCAACATCAGTTGCAGCCCAAGTTCCTTGTTTCATATTTTTTTGAAAGAGGGAATGTAGGTGAAAATAAATGGGATCAGAGAAAGAGATGTTAGGAGCAGTCCCATCTTCAAATGCTATTAGGAAAATAAACATTCTTGAATTGTCTGCCCTACCTAATTCCAGCCTCTGAAAAGCCAAGAAGGACCACTTCTTGCAGATCTCTACAGACCCTTTACCACTGAGCAAAAACAAGAGGAAAAGCCATTGGAAGTCTCTAAAAGGTTTTGTTTTTCACAAAACGAAAGTTTGTATTCTTGTTTCACCATTCATCTTTGAATATTTGTATTTCCACTTAAAGTAAACAAGATAATTTCATAGTGAACAAAAAAGCTAAAACTAGCTCAGCTTTCCATAGCTTAGGGATAGGAAGGACATTAGGCATATGTAACTATTCCTAGTTTAAGCCATACAGGAATTTAATATTGCTGCAACAATGTGGTTTTCTTCTCAAAATCTGTCCACATTTTCCACCTTAAAATTTCTTGTGTAGCACACGAAATGTACTTGGATTTGCTACAAATAACTGGTATTAGAACTTACCCAACTGCCAAGAAACTTTAAGTTTTCCCTACCCATAGAAGATGAATGACATGTAACCTCGATATATGCTCCAACTTTGCCCAAAAATTATTCTGGTGAGTAAAATACAGTGACACCCTTCCCCCTCTGACCAGTTAACAACCCAGTCTACATCAAGGTATAAAATTTTAAGTGGTAGGAGATAACTGGCCATATATCACAGTGAAACATATGAGCATTTAGTGAGATTTCAATTTTAAGCCCACAACCTGTGACAAACATAACAGTTATTGCTGCCTCAGTTTTAAGAAATACTGTAGAGTAACCACTTGCCAGTGATGCATGAGATTGTAACTGGATTGCTGATTATGGTGTTAATGGGTGCTCCAGAATTTACTAAGTTTTCCATAATTATCAACTGTCACTTAACTTAATATCTTCCTATGCTTTCCATTTTTTGTGATTAAACCTTTATAGCATTAGAATTCTTTCTCAAACATTACAACAGAATTTTCACTACTGATGCAAGTTACAGAAAATGATTCTGATGCACTTGTCAGTACAAGTGAATCTCTCATGCTAACTACCATCATCCCCCTCCGCACTTTTTTTTTCTTTTTTTTTTTTGATGGCACACTGTGTGCCCTATGACCATTCAAGTAATAAACAGGAAATCAAGGACGTAGTTTTCCAGAATTTCACAGAAATCAAAGTCTTACAATCCATGGCAACATCCATGGATGTTATAGTAATAAAAGGTAAGTAAGGTATAGTAATAATATGTTCTTCATCCCATTTATATTAAGATTTCTTTTGAAGAAAAGGTGCTGATAGTTCGTATTGTTTCACCTATGAGGTAGATGGCACTGTTATATAAATAGTGTAAATCAGAAATTAAGTTGGCTTTAAGCCTGCAACAAGTCCTGCACCACTGACTGTTCAAGGCATGAATTAATTCAGGAATACAAAATATTTCAAAATTTTCAAAGTCACACAATGTTTCTCCTTTGAGAGGAGAATGGTGGTCAGCTGGACAGAGAGGTGCCTCCACTGATTAAGGGTCATCGGAATTCTGGCTTTAGCCTCCAGACCCCTTCCCCGTTTGGGCTCCTGTGGAAGGTGCAGATATTGCGGAGCAGTTCTCTAAAGACACAGGAGTGCTCTGCAGGCAGTTTGGACTCAAATTCCTGCAGCAGCTCCTGAGTGCTGGCCTCGCCATCCACGCGGGCCTGGAACGCCAGGAAGTTCCGCAGATCCACAAGCAGCTCATCGTACTCTGTCGAACCCTGGACTGGGGCGGGTGCTGGCTGATCATTCTCATCGCCCTCATTCCTTGTCTGTTGTGGTGAAACAAGGTGGTTTCTTGCCCTCATACGAGCTAATAAAGATGAAGAGTCCAGAGCACTGGATGACGATTCTCCAGATTTTCCATTGAAGTGCTCACTGGAACTGCACTTCCTTATATTTTGTTTCTTTATTGTATCTCCATCCTGCAAATAAACACACAGACTATGGGGAAAATTGCATTTTGAGACCCACAGAATCTATAAAACAAAATCTGCCTGTTGTTTAGACTTAAATAACAAAACCACCACTCAGAATTTGGTCATCTGAAATATACCATTAAGAGGTGATGTATTCTGGTCTCAACTTTAGAACTTAAGAAGCAAAAGAAAAGCTTTGCCGGTTTTGAGACAGATAAGCAAACCATGGTGCAATTTGTGACTGCTGTATCTAACTAGACTTCATCAAAACAAAAAATCAAAATCACAGGTAACTAAAAATTCTAGAACTCTACATAATCATACAACAAATGCGTATGACACATCTACAGCATAAGTTTGATTTATCACATAAATCATAACAATTCACATATATCAGCTATTAAAACAGAAATGTTAGCTTGTGCTTCTTACCTTGTGCTTCTTTGCAGGTGATGCACAAGTGGACTGTGAAGAAAGCAGCATGGAGTTTCTTTTTTGACCAAACCGACTCCTAAAAAGCCATGAAAGAATTAACTCCATTAAACATCCTCTTCAAAATGACTATGACAGTTTTTCAAAGACAGACTGGGTTTGTGGTTTTAGGGTTCTCAAGAGCCCTCTGCTAAGCTCTCTCTTCTACTGTGCAACAATAATGCTTTCTTTGTACTTCAGAACAGACTACCTATGTTTATAATATGCTTTTATGTTTATATTAAATATAAAACATGCACATGACTGATGCATGTTACTGCAAATACTAAGACAAAAAAAAAAAAAAGTTTAACATCCTAAGCACTCCTCAGTCTTTGGGAAACAGAGTGAGAACAGAACTCACTTTATTCCTGATGGTGCACCTGAAAGACCACTTGTGCCTGTCCAGGTTGGCACACCAGAAGCAGCTCCTAAACACTGCTGACGAGAGAGTCTTAGGGCTCTCAAGGCGTCCTGGGCCACTCTGCTCGCTTCTGCTTCCTCCAGCACATGATCTGCACTGGAAGCATCCATAATGGCATCATGCTTCATAACACTGTGTACCCCTAAAACCAGAGGATAAAAAGGTGAAGGAGGACATATCTTAATTTATGTGAAAATCAAATACTCACTTTTTAAGTGAATGCCACAATTGCATTTTTCCTTCTTCAGTGTGATTATATTAAGCACATCAGTACAGTAATTTCTAATGAGAGAACCCCCTTCTTTATCAGTTAAGTAATCAATCTGACAGCAAATCACTTCTCGTGTGCTGATGAGGTCATTAGTCACAACAGACCTGGCAATTATGTGGGCAAATTGATCATTTCCACTGTTATGGACAGGATAGACAGAAGTGAAACCCTTGTGTAAATGAAGGTTGATTACATCCTGGAAATATCCAGGAGAAACACTGCATTTACTTCTACATCCAGAAATGTGGATCTCTCAGAATAGCTTGTGCCAAGGTAATTGGCAAATTTGTAACTAGAATTAAAGTCAACTGGAATTAAATTTAAATTAAATTTAAACAATGAACATTTTAAGTTTCACTAAAGTAATAGAACAAACATGTTTTTTATGGTAGCTCTAACCATCAGAGTAACAGATCTGCTCTTTCCCTCATTTGCATAGGTTTTATATATTTCTCTTTAGTCAGCAGCCAAACAACAACTGTTACCTGATTTTTTGAAAAGTTTCTGCAAGACATAGTCATCATTTTTTTTTGAGTCTTGCTCTTCACTGCTCTCCCTTCTGTACTGCTTTTGTTTCACAAGATGAGGAATGCGCTTTCCTTCAAATTTGGCATCTTTGTGATGTTTCTTCTTAGACTTATCTCTGTGGCTCTCATGTGACAGCATATCCACCTTGTGCTTTGTTTTTGAGATACACTTAAAATGATTATTATCCAATTGCCCATCTTCAGTTTTAGCATCCTGCTTTTCCCAAGAGCCAGCTGCATCACAAGTGAGGCTAAGATCCGTCCTGGCATCTGCATTAGCTGCTCCACGTCCCTCACCAGCCACTGGGGCAGTCAGACCTTCAGCATTCTCTGCAGACCCTGCACTGCATGGCACCGACTGGGACATGCACTTGTCATCACTTTCCAAGCATTCCTCCCTGCTTTTATTGAATGAATTTGTATCAGCAGCAGCTTGTGCATTATCTTTTGCGTAGCTATTTTGGTCAAAGGTTTCTAAAGTTCCCTTGATTTCCTCGCTTGTCTCTACTGCTTTAGAAGAAGAATCTTTAATGTGTGTGGTGGAATAGGAATTGGAGGACTTCTTGTGTGAGCTGCTTTCTGCAAGATGGACATCACATTTAGAAGTGCCATTAGCAGGTGGCTTTGGAACTTGAACATCTGAACCAGTACCTGAGGGATGAATAAAATTATATCCATTTAACAAACAATTAAGACATTTTTGCTTCCAAACAAATAGAAAAAAAAAACCCCATGTACCTGCAAAAATTGCACTTGTTTCTGTTCCCTGAGACACATCTGGGCTGTTCAGAGTAAATAGTTCATAAAGGTCATTGGATTTGAAGAAGCGATTCTGCTTAGGGTCTTTCAGCACTCTGTTTGTTAAAAATTGTTTGAAGATTTGTCTAGAAAAGAAAAAAGATATTTGGTGTGTGAAACAATGTCTAGCTATGTTTAAGTACTGAGTACAGTACTTAAACAGAAAACTATAAGCACAAACATTACCCTGCAGAACAATTAAGCAGTGGGAAGATGACGTTAGATTCCAAAAGACCATCTTGAGTTAGTAACTTTCAAACAACCAAGTAAATTGTTAAACACAGGGATTTATTATTTTGCAACAGCCCCATAACACAACAGGTAACCACTATCCTGAGATGTCCTATGAGGCATCCCTTAACTAAGCAATAAATAACTTCACAGCTAGAACTTTTTTGTCCATTAAAATTGAAAAGCTTGCATATCTAACAATAAAACAATGAGAAAGCTCCTGAAAGAAAAAACTACAGCTTGTTAAAATGACAACATTTTATGGGTTCAATTGATTGGAGGAATCAAAAGCAGCATAGTAGCTCAGTCTGATGGTGATGACTGGATGACAGACACTGCAAACGTGAATCAGACTTGTGGCTGAGAAGAAAAGAGCCCACCTGCAGAGGACCAAAAGGAACAAATCTATACAAAGCTGCAAGAAATCTTCTAGTATTGGTAAAACTGCTTCTGTGCCATGCTTGTACTCCACAGTGCCTACAGCAAAAGCTGTTTTATTCTGTACAAAAAGTACATCCCTGAATGGAACTGGAAATCAGTTCTCTTGAACAGTTTTATCATACTTTTGGTTCTGCTGAGATTAAGCAGGGAAACTATTTTTAAATTCAGTGGTCAAAAAATGAAGTTTTCATTTACAGGCAAGAAAAAACAGGAAAACAGTAAGCGTGGGCATTTCATTATTTAGAGCTTTTTATTCTTCTGAATTTTCCAAGAGGGTATTTCAGTTCTGAAGAGTGAAGTCTAGACACAGGATTCCCATGTACATTCATCTGGAATTCATGTGAGTGAAGCTAACTACTGAGAAAGCTGAATGGGAAAGCAAACCAAAAATATTTCATTGATTTTGAAATACAAGCACTTCAAAGGCTTTAGCTACACTTTGGAATAAATAACATGAATATGACTGGTAGTTATTGGGATTTAATTCTTTCACTTTGGAATGAGTTGGGAATAAAATCAAATTGGGTTTGCACAGTAGTATATAGATCTATGTACCACATACATCTTGATACATCCCAAGGAGAACATAAAAAATTTGATGATTTGAATTTGCATTTCAGTCTAGTTGAGTCTCATGTTTTGAATAAGGTGCTCACTGTTTTCTGTTTATGTCTCATACTATGTTTTACAGTGAATTCTGGATGTGCTGGACACAGCTGCTGGAAGAGACCGATAAGGTACAGTTAGCACATGGCTCTTGCTTCTGGGAGCAGTACAGCTGGGAGTCTAGTATGAGAAAAAGGTTCTCGATTTCTCAGTAGAAACTTTTAAAAGTTTTCTATGATGTGCCCATCATGACCGAGGTGAGGGATTAGAAGCAATGTGAGCACATGCACAGCTATGTCACTGTTACACCACCTTGGATTTGCTAAAAGCATTTTCCAGACCATGCAGCTGTATCCAAGAAATCATTCCTGACTGACCTGTGGTATATCTTCTCCTCAATAGTCCCTGCAGTGAGCAGCCTATACACAGTCACCTCTTTCTTCTGGCCTATTCTCCAAGCACGTTCCCGAGCCTGGAACACAAAAGGTTTGGTTACCAGATATGAGCCATTCCAACGTGTCTGACACAGAGCTAATGATAACACTCTTTCAAACTTAGTTTGGATATTTAACAAATACTTCAAGAATTGGCATTTCTAGAGCATAGAATAATTAACTCAGCAGGAGAGGAAAAAGACCTAGAAAGTCTCTAACTGTACCAAGAAATCGATGTAAAAATTATCAATACATAAATTATGTTAAAATCAGAACTTTTACCTAGAATATGTATTTTACATAGACTTATTCCAGAAGGAAATTTCACAGTAGAGTGTTAATACACACCTTTCCTTTGAACTTTTCTTCTTTAACTTAACTAAAATCTTTCCTACAAACATCTTGAAGCAACCGCTAATACAGAGCACTCTAAGTCAGATACTTGCAGATCTCAGAGCTACGTAGCATTTCTATAAAAAAAAAAACTTTCTCCTCTCAAACTTATAAGCACCATATAACTGCTACATGATTTGATAAATCAGAGTCTTACCACACCATGAGATAAGATGAGATAATGAACAACTTCTAAAAGCTTAGAGCAGCTCTCTAAGGTCACAGCTACATATCATTATCTAGTGAGAAAGCAAATTTGAGCAGCATCTGTTCTCCTCTTCTCACCCTGCACTGTCACCACCAACAGTCCTGCCTGTTCAAGAGCCTGCACAGCTGTATTCTCTCTTCAGAAACATCTGGTTTATTTACTTTAAAAACACAGGCCATTTGAACTGTTTGTCTGACTGCACTGTAACTGACTACATGAATCAACAATACTGAAGAGTGGTAAGGTATAACAGCATATAAGGGATGTGGTGGGAACCACTTAAATTGGCTTTGCCACAAGAGTAATCATAATGTGGAGCTGCACCCTAAGTGACCATTGCTGGGAACAGCAACTTAGGAAAGAGCAACATAGTGCTTCAACACTGTTTGAGGAGATAAGTGTCATTTCGTCTTCAGTTTTATTTCACCTCAGCTGGTAAATGGAATGTAATAAATCAAACTCACCTGTGTGTCTACACTGGGATTCCAGTCAGGATCATAAATAATAACCCGGTCAGCACCAACCAAGTTAACTCCAATGCCACCAACACGAGTTGTTAGAAGAAAAAGAAATATGGATTTGTCCTATGACACAAGAGAGAATTTACTAAAGCAAGAATTAGCAAAATGTAACATTAAAAAAAATATTTTTTTCCTGGATTATTTTATCATCATTATATGCAAAGACACAAAGGAAGCCAAGAGAAGGAACACATTTCCTTGCTCATCTAGTATTTATTTTGACAAATAAAAGTAGCCTGATCTAAATTTAATTTACTGTTATCCAATAAAATTGCTTTTCCCCCTTCTCAAATGTGTTTCTTTCCTTAGCAGAAAACCCAAGTTGTGTATGAAGTAAGAGATTACTTTTTCCCCCTCTCTGACAAAGACAGGGGTTTCATTTCACTGAACTCCCCAGTTTTGTGTCTCCAACCTGAAGTAGTGTATTTAAAAACAGAACAAAAAGGAATAGAAGAATTCAATCATACTCATTAATACGTATTCATGTGTGGAATGGAACATCTCACCTCATTGTATTTTGTTACAAGAGGCTGTCTGGAAGCTACTGCTGTGGTGCCATCCATCCTGAGGTATGAATAGTTTCTGTATCGCACAAAGACTTCAAGTATCTGCATCATCTGTGGTGATGGAAAAGATTTAATGAAATCCAGATGTGAAGACTGAGCATCTGTATGATGAACCTGTAAGAATTTCTGGTACTAACTGCAGCGTCAATTAAACAAACAATGACAATGAAAAACTTGAAACACTTTCTTAAATTACAGAAAAAACAACTTATGTAAATGGGGAAAAAAAATTTCACAGCTGAATCCAGTGGAATATTTGAGCTTGGTTTGGAAGTCCAGGGCCATAGCTTCAAGACAATTAAACAGGCTGGTGTGCAGCATCCCAAGGAAATCCACAGAAGGAAGAAAAAACTGTGAGTACACAGGGAAAACAAACAAAGGTCACTGCCTGTGCCACTGTCCCAAAGGGAGCAATTCTGAGGATCAGACATGCACAGGCACTACTCAGAGCATGCAAACTGACCACCAGCTGTGTCCTGGAACTACACAGCAGGGACAGCCTGGTACCACATGGGCACAAATGACACAGCTTTGACCCAGTGTATTGCAACCAGCCCACTGCCACAATGCTGTGTCATTCCAGTAAAGCTTACTGAGTCTGGGAACTGGTCTCTGATTATTCCAAAGGCATCAGTCATTTCAGTAACTTTTGCAGTAAGATATTGATTTTATGAGAAAGACACTACAAAAGGTGGTTCTACTTACAGTTTTTTTGGAACTCTCACACACATTTTAAGTAATAGTAATAGCTAAAACTAAAAACAATTCGCTCATCTTACCTGTCTTGACTGAGTGAAAAACAGCACCCTGTGACCTTGCTTGTGCCATATTTTCAGCAAGGATTCTACCACTATCATTTTCCCAGAACGTTTCCAATATCCAAACTGATTTGGATCCTCTGCTTCAGCATCTGGCACACTCTTCAAAATTCTGGGACTATCAGCAACGAAGTCAGGGTGATTGCAAATCTTTCTCAAGGTTGAGAGTCCTAAGAGAATCTAAAGAATGCAAGAAAAAAATACTTCTATTTTCATATGAATACTTGTATCTATATGGCTTGTGGAAAAAAATTAAACAGCAATAGATTAATCCACTCACCATCAATGTTTATTTTTAATAATATTTTGATGCTAATACTTGTTTAAGGGAAAGTTTTAGGAAAAATCAGTACAAAAGAAAGTGACTGAGATTTTACGTACTTGAGAGCCTATTCTGTGACAATGTTAAGGGAATTCTGCAGCAATATTCTGCAGTAAAACAAAAAAAATTTACACTAGTAAAACCAGTCCCTCCCTAGCTGTAAGGCCATGTTTTTCTCACTCAAAAGGAAAAATGCCACCAATTTGTTTCTTGAAATAATGAAATTATCATGTCTTTCCTTCCAACTTCTATCATATTAGCAGGTAACTTAAGACAGACCTTGAGGATAGTCAACATACCCACCAGAATGCAAGATAACAAAGAATAAATGAATTAACATATTGAACAAACATACAAAACTGAAGTTACTACTTTTGATGCCACGTTAGGAAGGTTCTATTCAGTTATTCATTCAATAATATTACAAGAGTTATTTACACTTCTGAATATTCTGAAAAATGAACTAGCTTGAAACAGTGAATCGCTCAATCTTTTAGCACTACAAGCTGGATGAGCCTGCCCATAATTTATGGTTTGTTTTTACAACGTTGTTTTTCAGCTGGGATTTGCTGTTGTCATCACAGAATATCTAATAAAAACATTGACATTTACTGTTCAAAATTTTTAGATCCCTAGTAAATATGATAGCCCATTTTGTAATATCTTTGGTAAATTTCTGCAGATAGTCTTGTACAAGCCATGTCCAAAAGAACAAGCTTCCTAAAGAAATTTTCACTGCGATAATTAAAATGGCTATGCACTTGAAAAAACTTGCCCACTATACCTTTATGAGATCTGGAAATTTAAAAAAAGTCAAAACAGTATAAGGTCAACGTGTTCTGTGTATGGGACTGCAATATACATGGCCGTGCTGACCATACCACTGACTGGAGCTATGCAGCAAGAATGGATTTCACAGCTCACAAGACAAGAAAATATGGTGAATGACACATTATAGCAAACACATAATACCCCTCCTGCTACAAACAAGGGCTAAAATGGAAGGGAGACACATCCATCGCGCGCATAAAACTGTCAAACGAACCAGATGTGTGCAATGGAGGAGTCACAGGGAATAGCAGATTCTACACAGGCAGCAGCAGCCAGCAACTGAAAATGTACCCCAATTATGCCTTTCACTTGGCCACAGAAATTTCAACATTTACATTGTGAGGATGGAAGCAGAAGAGGTTGAGAAGCGACTAGTAAAACAGTAACAAGGATGTTTGCGTATTTGCTCTGCTTTCTGTTAGTACTGTGAAATCCTCAACTATTGCATAACAAAGTCATCACACCTGAATTGTACTCACAGGAGTAACTACGCTTTTCCTTGCTTCGCTTGGGCAATTAGTTAAAAGCATGAATACAAGTTATCTACAACAGGTCATCCAAAAAGCCAGAATTTGTTCCCAAGATCACGAACATATTGTGAAGCTCATTCCATTCCTACTTTTATCTGGTCATGTCATTACGTATGGATCACTAACTCAAACACATTTCATGTAACATTTCTGAGAAAAAAATAGACAACTACAAAAACTGAATAGAGATTAGTGTGTTTGCTTCCTTTACCGCTCAGAATCCAGCTAGAAGAGTGCAAGGGCCAGTCCATGATTTTATCCATCAAACCCTACCCGGCACTACCCCTGTTAATGCCTACCTGCATGTCTCCATTGAGAATCTGGTAAACTTCTTTAGAGTTGATGTAATTTTGATAGATTTGACGCTGCTCCTCTGTCAAACGGCAAAAGAGGACCTACAAAACAAACCAACCACTCAAACCCAACCTGTGGGAATTTTAGAATTTTACCATGTCCTACAATGAAATGTCACAGATGTCTGACATACTGAAATACTAAGGTAAAAGATACTGCATAAAAATCATTAGAAAAAAAAAAATTTTAGAGAATGATCATTAAGATGAGTTTCATGAGGTTTTATGTGCTTTTTCCCAGCAGTGAGACTTTCCCCTAAAATCGCTTTAGTTTTGGAAGTGCTGCCATTTTCTAGTTTTAATGAGGTAACTGTGCAATGTTAGCATTCTCTCAAAGCTGTTTATAGTAAACTCTTTCCATTGTGCATCTGTCACCTCCCTCACAACTTGCAAATTCTTAGAAGTTTAGCAGATGTGGTCTGTCCTGTCTTTAGACCTTAAGCATGAAATATAATGATTTCTCAGGTGCTCTGATGGGCTAAAATTGAACAAAATCACTTCCTGGCATCCTGCAAGGCACCCAGCATAACGCTCTAAATCAAACTGATGTAGTGCCCTGTGACTGGCAAGAGCAAAAATCAAATTTGTTTAAACTGCCTATGATCACATTCTTTAGATTAAGGAGCCCAGACTCTTTAATATCCAGACATTAAAAATTGGTTAAAAATAATATATAGAAATTAAAAAATTGGTTAAAAAGAGATTATTAATTAGGCTGCATATACACAGTATGGCCTATTTCTTTATTATGTACCTTTCAGCACTGTCTTACAAAGACAAATATGTCTACTTCTCTTTTAAAGGGAGAAGACAGGAAAGGAGTCAGGACAGAACATGAAAGCCTGAAGCACTGAAACCTGAAGAAGAAGCTAATAATTACAAGTGAGTATTTGTAGGAATTTCAGTTAACCAATACTTTCAACGTCCTCTACTTTGAATGAAAATGTTTCCTGAAGAAACATGCCACCTTGTAGTAAAACAAGTTTCACACCACAAGGCTAGTATTTTGAAAATTTATTATAATGTATAGGCCAGCTAGCTTGCAATATGAACAACTGCCAGCAAGAGTTTCTCTATTATTTGCTGCCCAAATTAATCTTTCTAAGACAGCAAACAATGCTGAATTGTTTCCTGCTGTACAAAAGGAAACAGACAGACAACTCATTTCAATGCACTTGAGACCCAAGGGGACAGTATTAAGTAACCCTGACTACACTTCATCTACCCTTTACTTTTTAGATAAGTGAACTCATACAGACCCTGCAAGACAGCAGTAATTTAATACTCAGTACAATGGTGAAAGAATATGAATCTTGAAAGCTCTGCACCTTATCTTTAGTTAAAACAGCATTTTATCTGCTACTAACACAAATTATTTCCAAATTTTCATGAAAGACTGAGTTTTGGGGAGGGAGAGGACTCAGTTCTAGTAGTGAAAATAGGCAAACCTGTTCATTTTTGTCTGGAAGTGAAAGGCTCATTTTTACATCAGCCTTCATTCTTCGCAGCAAGTAGGGGTTTATGGTGTCCCGTAACACACAGGCACATTTGTATGCAGTTTTTACCTGAAAAAAGGAAGAAAAGCAAAAGTTGTATTTTGGTTCTTGATATTAATTCTAGCAACTAGCAAAATTATATAATTAGCATTAGGAAAATCCTAACAAAATTAGATGGCTTATTTTACACGGATCTATAGTTACATGTTCAACACAACATGAATTGCAATAAAATTCATGTTAGCAACAGTAAAACTGAGTAAGGTTTCCTCAGATACATCAGATTTCTTTTTTAAAGAGACCAAAAGTAAGATATTTAATTTAGAAACCAAAGAAAGAAGTGAGTATAGATCTGTACAAAACCAAGGTCCTCATGAAAAAGTGCTAATACATATACTGAAAAAAAAAAAAGAAGCCTGCAGCGATGGTGGTTACCAGACAATAAGTGAAGATTAGTGCTCACTTGAGACCTTTAAAAAAATCGGTACAAGAAAATCCCCAAGATCACAGAAACTAAAGGTCACTCTGGCCCTAAATGGAGTATACAGTTCTATAAGGGGTAATGGATGTGTGAGATAGGTATTAACTGTAATAATGGCTAAAAATACCATAACTGGTCTTAAAACAAGGCAAACAATATAATAAATTATTGATATAGAAAAACAGTTGAAAGGCCAACTTAGTAAATTACTAACACTTATACAAGAGAAGTACTTAAACTTGAAAGAAAATAAAACTTCAGCAATGTATGCATAGAAAACATTACAAACAGTAGTTAAAAGGATACAAGTTTAATAGCATTTATATGAAACTTAGTAAATAAATTGTCTACATCATAATCTGCAGACTATTTATTTACTATCTGGTTAAAAACAGAAAAATATTTAAGCTGTCATCAAATACTAGAACCACAACTACTAAGATTAATAGACACTTATTCAAAATAATTTCCCAAGTAATTTTTTGCTTTCAAAATTAGTTTATTTACTTCCAGACTTCCAACATCTAA
The DNA here is from genome assembly GCF_017590135.1 of Pyrgilauda ruficollis. NCBI lineage: Eukaryota > Metazoa > Chordata > Aves > Passeriformes > Passeridae > Pyrgilauda > Pyrgilauda ruficollis. The sequence continues at coordinate 17,294,266 of NW_024513654.1, read as the reverse complement.
TTTAGCTTTTTGAAATAAAAACTGTTTCTAGACTGGATTTAAGGATTCCTCTTCCTGCATAATTTGCCAAAACTTGATAGCAAACAGGAAGGTTTTATTTATATACATGAAAATGTGGGACCAGTCACCTCTCACTCCAATTTATCTTCATATCAAAGAATACTTCTAATGACTTAAACTTTAGGGCTTTTGACAAAACCTTGCATATAAACTGCACTCCTGTATAAATGAAATGGTCTCAGCTGAATGATTTTTTTACACAAGCAGCAGTAATGCATACACACAACTCTTTTTTTGGTTAGTGTCTAGAATATACAGCATTAAGTACATTTAGAAGTCAGTTTAGAAACAACAGCAACAGTTGAAACAGTTTCCTTCAAGCAAAATGATATTTAGGATGCATTTACCTGGACAGGAGAGGCATTGCAATATCCTCCCATGGTTATTGGGACAGAAAACTGCTCCATGAACACAGGGAGGGTTCCCAATTTTCCTGGGAATATAAAGTCAAAGAGGGACCAGAGCTCCTTTAGGTTATTTTGCATAGGGGAGCCAGACAAGATGATTCGATGGGGTGTGCGGAACTATTAATAAAAACCACAAAACCAAAAGAAAGTTATTTTCATGGTTCCTGGTGTATCCTGCCTCCTACCTCAGAGGATATTCAACTTCACCATCAATAAATACTCATGTCAAATATGTGGCCTCACACTCATGAAAAAACAGATTTCTGCAATACACTGTTCATAAACTGTTAGCAGAAAATTCACACCAGCAATCTGACACTTACCAGTACTGGTAAATTATTATGCAATTTAAAATTTATATTTTTTTTTCCTCTACCACACTTGTGTAAATTTAGCCATGTAAATTCATTAAAAATGTTAAGTAAGTTAAATAGTCAAATAAAGACCATTGTGATGTATGCTTTTATTCTTTATTAATGATCAAACATATATTTTTAGGCTATTAGATATTGGAACCTCCCTCCAGAGCACTTAAATTTATTTTTTATAAAGTACCTGCTTGCATGCAAGTGTGACTGCAGCATTTGGATTTCGGATTTTGTGACCCTCATCCAGAATGACATAATGCCAATCATACGTGTGGATGTTGTCCTGCATCAGACGAATGTACGAGTAAGATGTAATTAAAATTCCATGGCATGAAGCAATTTCCTGAATTAGTTTCACCTAAAAACAAAAGGTGCATGTTGTCAGTGGGACAGAATCCTCAGACCTACACACACAGAGATTTGCTATCCAAGGTATGTACAAAAAATATTATAAAAGCAGATCTATAATTTATTTTGCAAAGAAAATAAGTATATGCAAGATTTTGATTTATATGATTCTTAGCTCATCTGTGAAAGAATGAAGCACTTGAATACTGTGTTATAGCAAATCAGAATTTACCAAAAGCCTGGAAGGAAACAGTGTTTTTTATTTTCAATTTTTTAAAGGCAATGTCTGAAAAAACAAACATTGGATTTGATTAAGGTAATGGGTTTCTTCAAGTTCTCCTATATTCTTCACAAACCCAGCTTTGTGTACTGCAAGCAAGAATGTTAGAGGAAAATTAAACAAGTAGAATACTGAAAAACAAATACAAAAATCTATTTGTTTGATCCTAATTTCTGTCTAACCTTTCTCATTACAGGATTAACATAGTTGCTACCAATCTTCAAATTTTGTGCTTCTCTTGTAAGCTTTAACCCTTTCCCAAGTTTTTACTAGCCTTTATAGCTGCAAGTTATGTAGGGCAGGGACAGTCCATATAATTTTTGACAGCGTTCAGGACTCATCTTTATTGCATTTATCCTCCATGTATAAATCTAGAAGACTTAAATAGCAGATGATGAGAAGGGAAAAGCAGAAAATACAACCACCACTAAATTTGCTAAAGTAAAGACAAATCCCTTATTACTAGAAATGCCTTTAATTAAAACACAACCCGCAAAAAACAATTAAAAGCCAAACAAAAGGGAAAAACCCATGTAAAAAACTCACATGGTGTCAATATCCATGACCTTTTACTGTAAAATTACTTGCTCACACACACCCCAAGATTCAAAATACTCTTTTGAGTTTAACTGTTCAAGAATATCTGCTTTCTGATTATCATCTCCTGATAAAACCACAACACATTATTTAATGTTGGTATCATGAGTCTCAAGAGAATATGTAATCTTTAGAATAATTTGTATTACAGACAGTGTAGGATTTCTCTGCAGGTGTGGACATCCAAAGCTTAATTCTACCTGGTACATTATCCATAGTTTGCAACTCTTCTCAAGTCTCAGCTATGGTCTGTCATAGAATATTGTAGACATCACTACCCAAACACTTAAGACAAATCATCTCAGGTGATTTAAAATTAAAAGCTTGTAAAATATGTAACCTCTCCTAATTTTTGCAATTAATAGGGTATGTCTGCAATTAGCCTGACTTACAGAATGCTACGCTCTTGTCATTAAAAGATGTTTTGTGAAAGTGCTGCTGTTATTATGGAGGCTCAAGAGACCAATCCCTCCTAGAGGGCAAACAGTGGACTCGTAGAAAACAACAGCCATAAATCACGCTGTCAGGTAGCAGGGAGAACAGAAGTGAAACACAGGCACATGAAGGCCATTCATTGTAAACACACCAAGGCAGAATCCTAGTCAGGATTTACTGAACCTGTAATTAATTAAAGTTTCCTTCAAGCTAAATTTTTAATAAACAAGGATTTGTGCTGACAATGAAGAAACAGAACAGCACAATTTTATCAACTCACACTACAACATTTACTAAGTCTCATTTTACTGCACTGGGTACCTTTTCAAGGTTGCCTTCACTTTAAGTGCAGTTCTTGGAATAGTTCTAAATATTTCAAAACATGCTAACAGATCTTGACTCTTGAGGGTGTGGTATTTTATAATTTAAGCTACTTTACAATATTTTGTGTATAAAATATATTAAAATATAAAGTACATATATTATATATATTTTTAATATATCTATATTATATATATTTTTTTCTTTAATCCACAGGGTTTTTGTTTAGTTAGATTAAGGCATGTCTAAATTTTATTTTTTCTCTGGAAAGACACTTCAATGAAATATTTCATGCACTGTTACACTAAGTTAAAAAAAGTGTGTTTGAGAGAGAAAAATCCTACTAATGCCAGATTACACAGCAGTTACCTAATTTTTAAATTCTGCACTCTGGCCTTTATCTGATGCTAATTAATAGAGGAACATGTGAGTACACTGAGTCATTATGAACTTGCATTTTTGTTCAGCACAGTACTTAAGGCCTTTACAGTTCAGAGACAGTATTTTCTCCCAACCTTGGGTGATAAGATGATGGTGTTGCCTGGTCTTCACTGAAGCACATGAGATGTGCAAAGACTGGATGAATTTTGGCAAGCACTATTTCTTACAGCTAAAAGGTTCATGATTTATTCTAAGGACATGTCTCTAAGCAAATGCTTTTTTCCCTCTTGGTACCTCAATGTACCTACAATTTTGTTTCTGAAGGTACAAAAACAGGACAATTTTTTGGACTGATGCTTACAGGAATAAGATTTCTTTTTTATTTTTTTTTTAATAGCCTTTAAAAAATATTTAAGAGGACCTGAAATCTGAACTCTTATGTATTGTGTATTAGAAGTGATAATTTTCTTAGGCAGAAATGTGTATGTTAAAACTGAACTTAAAGACATACACCAGTGATAACTACAAAACTCACTAAACGTTCAGATATTTTTGAGGCAAGCGTGAAGTCAGAGATAGTATCTAGTCACTTATCCAACCATATATCATTTGTGAATCAAAAGTGCATTCTTCACCAGGCTCATCACCATTTCATAACCAACCATTAGGCCTGGGGATCCATAAATTCAACATATAAAACCTCTTTATTATTTCCCTGCCCCAACAAAAAACCTAAGTGGCACCACGAAGAGGCTTCAAAAGAACACATTATAATGTTTAATAATGTAAAAGTTGCAATAAAAAGAGCTAAAACACTTATTACATATTTAACAAGAATGCTACTTCTTGGAGCATGATACTAATTTCATCTGAGTTTGGTCCTTAACTCAGAAATAGAGCCTTTGGCTAAAACACAGGTTCCATATACAATCATGCCAGTAACTGTAACCTCTGAAATTGACTTTTTTACATGTAGATTATGTACTCTACTGTGAGGCTAGAAGGTCTAAAAATTTCGATGTGTCAAGTCATCTTCAAGTAGATGGTTTCACAGCTGCAAGTATCATGAACTTGACAATTACTTTTCTAGGGCTGCATTGTGCGTCCTGCATTTGACCAGAATAAGGGAATGCAAAGTTACACATTTACAAACAGTATGTGACTAACATCAGAAGAAATTGTTAATTTCAGTGATACATCTTCTAAAGATTAAGAAATTAAAAGTTCAGCCTTGCAATTAAAAAATACAGCCTCCTTCCATACATCACATGTTAAACAAGATAATCAAAGTTCATGTTGCCTCTTACATTCTGTGATTTACAAACGCCCACGTGGCCCACGTGCCAACAGAAGTTTTAAAACAACAGGACAAGCTTCTGCTCAGAAGGCTTTTTTCCAACACTATTAAAGTTTTTTCTCCTTACCTTCTGCTCTATACCATAAATAAAAAGCACTTGTGATACACTACATTAGATTAACTTCTTTTTTCTTTCCGGCCTAGAGGTCTTAGAGCACTCGATGTTTACAGATCAGATTTGAGTGTAAACCACAGTAGGAGCTTCATAGCATAAGACAGCACCTCAGGACACTTAGCTACAAATGCTATATCTTGTTCAAACTGAAAGCTGACTTCATAGGAGAAGAATATTACTTAAATCTGGTTCCACCTACTGCTCCAACTTAAGCAAATTTATCATCCTAGAAGAGCTAAACAATCTTCTGTAATCACAAATAATTTTTAAAAAGAGCAAGTTTTATATTTCATCCAAATACCTTAAACAAGCTCAAAATTCTTGGAATCCCCCAACTTGCTTCTGTGTCTTCCTTTCATCTTCTAAAATGCCAATCTGCCTTCCCTTATAGATAGCTGAAGACCTTTAGCCATAGTCCAAGGGGTGAAATGGGAAATTTATACTTCCCTTCTTTACTGTCAAAAGTTTCTACCATTGTTATCTTAGAAAAAGAGTAACGAGTGTCTCTTTTGAAGCTTTGCATATGCTAAAAACCCCACAAATATTATAGCAGTGAGATGTCTCAATGACTGAGCTGAAACAGGCTGACAAGATTTGCAGCCAATCTGGTGCTCACAATTCAGGCTGTTATTTCATACTATTATTGTGAAAATCCTGTAACTGCTTGCAAAGAAAACCAAAACAGACTGGTAAAAAGGTAAAAATCGGAGAGCCTTTCACTTACCACGTTGCTCAAAGTCCCTTTGTAACACCAAAGAAGTGTCACTAACTGAACAGCTGTGGGAAGTATTGCCTAGAATCAATTTATGATGAAATAATCAGAACAGATGTCTTCCCTACTCTTCACTGCCAAGTGAAATACTTCTGTGGGCACCTTGGAAGAGCTGGGAGACAGGCTCTTGCACCAATGCTTGTGCATCTTAGAAGGTACACCAGAAAACACCTATTAATAAAACCATATGATTTCAACAATGTTGGAAGATTTAGTATTTGCTAAGATTTCAGGATTCCTGACAATGTTATGGGAAAATTACATACACCTATCTCACCTAAAACATCAACTTAAATTTTATCAAATGAAACTTCAGCTGTTGTGTGTTTCTGTTACGAAATACTGTCTTGCCTTATGGGACATCTGTCATTGCTTAACCCTTTTTCTCCGAAATTCTCATCCAATAGTTTTACAATTAATCTTTGTCCTTAGAAATCACCTATGCCTCTTTTATAGACTTGTAGACAACAAGCTGCAATACTGGGTTTTACCACAACCTGCTGGCCAACCACTACAGGACAAGGTAGTCCTCAAAATCCATTAAGATCTTCACTGTCTGTCATCCATTTAGTCTGGAGGACAACAATGTTCCTCCACTGGTTCAGAAAATTGTTGCCTCTTCAGAGGCTGAAATGACCTTTCTCACTCCAAAGCTGATAACAAACTTCAGTTCCCCAATCCTCTCCTGGAGCTGTCCAACACAAAACTCTTCTCATTTACTTTGTGATAAACTAGGATACACAAATAGAACAGGTGAATCCTGGAACTGTCTGTTAATTCCAAACAAGCCTGTGCCACACTGAGACTACAGGTGAACAGGGCTTTTGGCTAAGTAAAATTAACCTCAAAGAACTTATGCAGTATAAGCTCTCTTTTTATATTTATTTAACTTACTTATTCTTTTATGTCTTATGCCAGAGCTTAAGGGTAGAACGGTCCCTGCATGAGCATTACAAAGTTAAGATATGCCAAAGTGGTCTTCTGCAATGCCATAGATTATCAGCAGATGGAATTGTTGTAAGATCAGAACTAAAGTTTTCATAATGTATTTTGAAAAGAAACTCTAGGCAGGAGTAAATCACCTGTCCTGTATTTCATGTGATGCATTTTCAGTGTACAAGTGTTACATATGCTAATTTATTAATAGCAAACTTTTACTGCAGGTATAAGGGGAAGTAAAATGGGAAAGTTGTTTTTTCTTTTTCCTTACTTTAGCTTGTTCTTCTCTGATTAAGAGGCATCTAGGAAAAAAAACGTGCACGTGGTTAAGACCTTATCAGTGACACCTGTTGAAAGCACTGTTGCAGCTCTTAGAAGATGAGGCATTAGATTCAGTTCTCTAAATCTGCTCAGAAGTGCTTACATCTTTAATTTTAAGTTGTTGAATATGCATTTGAAGGCTGACAGTGGGAAGGTGAAATCTTGAAAACTTGACTATTCCTGCAGATGGAAAAATGTGAGTCAGTTTGTCAAGCCCATTAATTAAGAAAGCCCAAAATAAGCACACATGATTTAATTTAGGAAGACATATGACCGTGTTATTGAGGTCAACAGACTTTTAGGGCTTGAAAACACACCAAGTTAATTGAACAACAGGAAGCTATTAGCACATTAGAGTGTGCTACTCCTTTTTTGCTATGTACTGTAACTGCATCAATTACTTCAGAATACGTTTAATCAAGTGCAATTAAGCACCACATAATCTTAATGTTATTACAAGAAATTCAATAAATATTTAAAGAGAAATTTAAAAATGCTTTGCTGAATCCTGAAAACTCATTTAAACATCTGAAATATGATGGGGAAAATGAAAATCTAAGTTTTCCATGTTTTGCTCCTGCAAGGTACTAAAGTTTCAAACTTCAGACAAGTCAGGCTTTCCAACTTAAGAAACAGACTAAGAACATGCATATGAAGAGACTGTCAAAGAAAACTGAAAGACAGAAAGGGCACTGCTTGAAACAATGTAAACTAACAAAGTTACTCTGTCATTAAAGAAAATGAGACTGAATGATACCAACTGACAGCAGCCAACTGAAGAGAAATTACCCACGTACGCAAAACATACATTAGATATCAGATCAATGACATAGTGATGCAAAGAAATGCAAGAAGAGAATTCACGAGTGCTACAAGCATTTATCTGGTCTACAGACCAGCAGTCTACTCAAACTCCTAGCATGGACTACAGCACAAGGAAAACTCAAGCAAGAAACCTGTTACTATGCTTAATTTGTTCAGGGAATACAAGTCTTCATTATAATAAACAGGTATTCTATGTCAGCCCTGTTTTAGTCCAGTTTACAACGAAATCTATACAAGACAATGAACTTTCTGTTCTTTTAATACATTCAGAGAAAGGGCACAAGAAGCCCTTTCCTATACAGAAGCATTAAGCAATTAAGCAACAGGGGATTTTTTTTTGCTAGTGACAAAAAAAGAAAGATCTCAAGAATTACAAAACAAATGTCAATCATTACCTTACTCTTTGTATAAGAACCAGTTTCATGGAGCACAGCAACTCTAAATGGAGGCCACCAAGTGTGGAATTCTTTTACCCACTGATGCAACACAGTAGCTGGACAAACAATCACTGTTGGACCCAATCCCTGGTACCTAAAATAGAGTATTTAAGGAAAAAAAACCCTTAATGTGAAATAAATAATCTGAATTAAGTGGCTCATTAAAATACACACATATTAAAATGACATACTTTACAGTTTAAGTGGAATATGAGAGCTATGGAAATTAATTGGCAATTTGTTTTCCTGGAAGTCTGTTTTTTAAAGGAAGATGAAGAGGGCACTGCTAAAAGAATCCACTCATTGAACAGTTAATGGATGCATCTATCAAGCTAAACAGGAACAGAAAAGCTCCAAACAATAAGGCATAAGGGAACTTCCTCCTTTGATATTACAAATCAGGTTTTAGTGACTGCTGTTTCTATAAGTGAAAAGAAATCATTAACAAGCAATTATTTTATTACTTCTATTATACAGAATGTGTAGCTAGAGTCTCACAAATGAACTTACACACAGGTGCTCTGCTTCATGTTGGTAATATACTCTACTCTCATCACCACAGTTTATTGATAAGACAAGGACTCTAAAGTGGCAGACTATATCATCCCTGGATGTTGAGATCTGAGCTTGGCTCAAACTGTCTCATAAGTTTCTTATTCGTAATTATATTGCTGTTTCTGAGAATTACTAGAGAGGTCTGAAACAAAGTCTTTCTGTATATGAAGTTCAGAGCTGCTCTTAAGGTTAAGAAGGGAACAATCCCTTGCACACCAGCCAAATAAAAAAAATACTACTGCCACAAATAAATACCAACAATCCTATAAGAAATATATTAAGTAGTGGTTACTAGCAGTTATTTTTCAAATATATTTGCTCTTTAAAAAATGGAAAAAAATTACTCTGCAAACAAAGTAATAGCTTCAGTTATCATACACTGATCTGTGTCTATGTATTATCCAAGTGACACTAAACAAACAATGCAAAGGTCACAGTATACATTCAAGATCACACACTGATAGCAATAAAGGATTTCTCAGACACCAGCAACACCCTGCTTAAAAAAAATCCCAAACCCTTTAACATCTTCAGAAACTGCTGACATGAAGAAATAATATTCTTTATTAAAAGCTTATACATATGCAGAACAACAACCTGGACATTGCTTATTATGAACAAATACTGTAACACAAGCTTATATGGTCTAATTAAAAAACTCCATGCAATCCAAAAGGAAGTAAGAACTTGGAGAGATGAAGAATAACTTCAGCTCTGCTATGGATCTAAATAATCACTGCTGCTGCTCTTAAAAATACCTACAGCAAAAAAGACAACTTTCCCAGAACATACTAGCTTCTCACTCTTCATGGGCAGTAACAAAATACATCTGTTTATTCCCCTAGTCTGTATTCACACAAGCTCACATGTAAGGTTTATCCAGATTTGTTTCCCCCCCTCAGCTTACACAAAGAGTTCACACCTCCTTGGATCAATTTTCAGACACTCCACTCCCTCTCTACTTGACTGTGTGAAAACTCTTCTGTGTCTAGTCTGACTCTACCCACTTTCCACTAGCCAACATTTTATTATTCTCCTGAGAGCTTTTATTTATTTATATAAAAGAGTCATCTAGCTTCTTCCAGTCTAAGCTGTTCCACAAAACAAAACAAATCATATACTTCTGCTTGCTACACTTAGGAGGCATCCTTCATTCTCGTAATCACTGCAACACTGCAAGATCTGCTCTGCTGCCTATCCAATTTATATTTGCTTTCCTTGAACAAAGGTGACACTTAAAACATTCAAGACCAAAGTTTTACTACTGCCTTGTACCAAGATAATAATATTACCCTGTTCCTGCTCCAAATATATTGCCATATTGTATTCTGTCCCTTTTTCACAGCTGCATTTTACTAATAGCTTATGGTCAATGTCATATTTAGTCAATATATCCAAATCTCTTTCTGCTGTTGCTTCTGGTTTATAAAGCCCAAATTCACAAGAATCCTTTATTTGTTGTTATTTAATTGGATGCAACTGGAACTGCACGTAAGTTCCAATTCCTGCAACTTACTACTAAGAAAAAGCAAACTGTACTCATGCTATATTTATAATATTTAAACACACAAAAAGTTAGCACAGGAAAACATGTTTCATTATAACCAAATGTTGCCAAGGACTGACAAATCATGTTTTCAAGCTGAAACAATAACTAAACCCTAGCGGAAAAAAAGAGAATGGGGCAGCAAGATCAACACACTTTTTCTGGGGCAATGGATTTTTATTTACCTAAGCACCATGGAAATTAATCTCTGCCACTCGAGTAGAGATTGAGCTGTTTATGTTTATGTCTCAGTATCCTGAAGAGCACAGATGGGTAAATAATCAGTGTATAAACTTTCTGTCAGTTTCTCATCTGATGTTTCAAATAAATGAAGGCAAGTCTGTAGCAAAAGGTTTTTGTTACACACCAAGGCAAGGAAACCCAAGCTAGTGGGTTTCCACAGTGCTGACCACACAGCTTTGTCCCCTCTTAGTGCTGGCTTTGCAGAGGCTGCCCAGGAAGTCTCCTGCCTATCAGACTACACTCTTTCAAGTAGAAACAAGTTAACCAGTACTACTGGTCATCAGTATTGCTGCCTTCTCAGCCCAGGGGGAGGAAAACACTGGACTATGAAAGATGAAATTGTTTAGACTGTCTGCCTTACAACATCACACACATAAAATCAGAGCAAGCGTCACCAATATATTAAACCTTGTCTCCTCCCATGGAATTACTGTCATGTTGAACTCAATGACATGCACCAGCCAAAACATGAAACTCAACACATTGTCTTACACACAGAAAGAGCACTGCATGTAAGATAATGTGTTGGGTGGGCAAATCGATTTTGGCCTCTTCAAACTTTTGCCGTGGTTTTGCACTATTTAACAGTGTCAAGAGATGTCCCTGAAGGATTTCCATCAACTCAGTGGTCTACTAAGTGGGGTAGGGAATATAAACTAATCTGTACAATAGCATCCTTAACTAGGCAGCCATATTAAAGTAAATCTTTCTGCTGGCCTGAGTGAAGGACCTGTGGAGTTTATTTTTATATTAAGACCATAGTAGGAAGCAACCAGAGAGAAAACAGGAATATTTTCTCTTTAAAGCATTATTTTACAATTAATATACAAGCTAAACATAATTTAAATGTACCTCTATATAAAGGTAATTATTTTTGTTTAGTACAGTACTACTGATAGTCGCCAAATTTCCTGTAGCTATTTACAGCAGGTAAACAGGCCAACAGAAGTAAAAAAATCAGGTACTACTACTACTGTGCGTTTGCAAATCTGAAGACACAAACAAATATCTTGACAGTAATTCCACCTATGAGGAAGAAATTTTAAAGCATTGTTCAGTAACAAAAAAACATAAAATACCTTATAAGAAACACCAGTCATACTAGCATATGTTTTGAAAAGCAGCAACAACAAAAAAACAAAAAGCAGATGGAAATTCCTCTGCATAAGCTACTGGTTTTACTCTTACTACTAATTTTTGGCATGGATAATTCCCTGCCCGTCAGAAACGCTAACTTTCACTGCAAATCAGCTTGCTACTTCCTGTAAAACATTTACCTGGTGGCTTGCCAGAACAAATATTTTAATGTAAAATTTAATAAATGGAACAAAAGGTATTACATCTAATTTAAAATTCCATATTGTGTAAACTATTGATATTAATGTAATTGAGTTTGTAAACAATCCATTTGTGGAAGGTAACCTTAGACACTGTATTGACCCAAAATATCTAGCGTGGCTCATCTGCAAAATGAAGCATCAATGCCTGGAATTCATTAAAAGTGTTACATGTTTAATTTTTCCTGCCCTACAGCTCCATTGTCTCGTAAAATTTTTCCTTTGATGTCCCCCACTAAAAGAATTAAAGGAATATTGTAATTGAAATGTCATTAATAATTCACAGGACCCTCCTCCACCAGTAATACATCTGATGAAATATTAATTGAGCTCCACAGACTGACAGTCTGCAGAGAAGCACTTGCCTGTAATTTGAACCACGAGTCCTCATATTGCTGTAGCTCAGACCTGCCAAGAAGGCAATTATCTGAATGGTCTTGCCCAATCCCATCTCATCTCCCAGAATTCCTCCTGCCTGCTGGCAGTGCAATTCCCAAAGCCACCTAACACCTGTCTGCTGATACCTAAAACAAGGAAAAAGAAGATGGCAAATGTTTGATAATACAGATCATAACAGAAAGTACTCATGAATTAATCATTTGGCAAGGTTCTCATACCAGTTACTGTAACATGCTGGATGTGTGTTTTACATGAGTGCTGTATTTACTAGGTCATACATTTTTGATGCATTCAGACATTACATGTGACTTTCGTTCTTTATGCAACACTAAAACATTTCTAATTAAACCAACAGTCATTGTAATTAGAGGGTATTTTATTTCATATATATTTTAAGTGCTAAAAGCAACTTCGTTATGAAGCATTATCTTTCCAGAAAAGACAAGATGAAAGGGTCTAGTAAAAAATATTATTTGGAACATACTTCCTGAACTAAAGGAAAAGGTTGACTTGTAAGGGATACAGACTTCATACTCTACTACAAAAACTGATCACATCTGCCAAATCATGCTTTTTAAACATGAATTTATTTAATAACATTTAGTCTCTTTCAATGAAGAAAAAAACCAAGGCTAAGCAATAGAAACTATTGCAGTGCAGGAGATACAGCAGAGCATTATGTGAGAGCATCAGGGCAGTCTACTCCCAGTCCTTCACTGGAAATCGTACAAGGAAGAAGGTAAAATACATTCCACTTAAGAAGCAAACTATAAAGCAAGATTTATGACAGCAAGCTAAAAAGGTGAAGATAAGATGCTGGGCTGGGAATCACTTTAGGACATACCTTTTTATAACAATATGAAATAGTGAGACCAGTAGGAATACAATACCATGTGTGGGGGTTAAATTGAAAACAAAAGAAATAAATGAAAAACCGTACCTTTAAATCACATAAAAAAAATATCAAACATGTTTCAGCACCACAGTGCCTTGTAACTTACAGGAAGAAAAAGGTTACTGATAATTTTCTTGATGGCATGCATTTCTGAAGTGCAGAGCACAGCAAAGAACAAAACACTTTTTTTAAATAGGGGTCATTTATTCTAGGTGATTTCTTGTGCGCATTTCAAAATCCTGTTTCCATTCTTGAACAAATAATATTTAGGACTACTGACAGCTAATGACACTAGTGTCTACAAAGTACTATTAAAAATCAATTTGTGATGAGTTTGGTATGGATTTAGAGAATGCTAAATGGAGACAAACAAATGGCTTGAGTAGTAAAAAAAAGATGATCAAAGAACACATCTAATGGTTCAGACATCACACTATCTGCTAGTGTCTCAAAAGCATTATGCCACGAAGCCCTTAAGAAACCCTTTTATTAGAAATTAATTCACCTTAAAATGCAGTAATCTATAAAACAACTATGAAATGGCTTGCAGGATTAGCTATAATTGGATTAAGATGCTATCATTACTACATTTTATGAAGACAAAACATCTTCTGTAAAACATTAAAGAATTGAAAATAACCCTAATTCCAGTCAGAAGGTGCTCCTCCAGACAAATGTTCAGCATGTCTCTTCAGAGGACAACCATTCAATAACTTCCTAATATAAATTTGTATTATTTTTTAAGATTATATACAGAGCTTTAAAATTAGATGAATTTATAAACATATTTCTCCCTCTCATTCCTTATCCTGAGAAAGTTTCACAGTAGATAATTAAGCTTGTGAAAAATTCTGCTCCGTGGTTATATAAAGACATGAAAGATGCAGGTGCTGTCTTTGTATGATCATATAAACATGCAATGTAACTATTCAAAAGTTAAAGGAACACACCCTCCTCCATTTTTGTGGTTATATGGAAAGATTATTATTTTCAAGCTTACAATTTTATTGCACCAATTTTTACGTTTTTTTTTTTTTAATTCCAAAAATATTCTGGAAGTAAATAGAAGTGCTGCTGGCCTTCCAAAATAGCTGCATTGTATTGTATTTCACACAAGGAACCATGCTATGATGCATCCTTCAAAATTTACCACAGCCGATACCAGAGTTCAGCTGCATTGTTGCAGAGACAAAACTGTGTTTCAGACTTATCAGGGAAATCACACACTGGAAGCAAATAGTGATGAAGGTTTTTTTATTTTTCATAGAGTGTTCTATGAAACTCTATTTTTCATAGAGTGTTTCTAGAGTGGCAGGCCTAGTGCAGATGGAAAAAGGCAATGTTTGCAGGTCTGCTCAATTTTGCTCCACAGCAGCATCAATGTTACTCCTGATCAATATTTAGCAGAGCAGACAAGTGTGCATGGAAGAAACAGAGTGTCCACCTTGACAGGCTTACCAAGGAATAAACTTGAGGGTCTCCTATTTCCAGCATGAGCTAACTTCTTTGGAATTTAACTATGCAGGAAGATGACTTAAATGCTATACATGTCCTTAGGTCAATATACTTCCCTGTTTTGTACTGAACTTGCTCAGAACTCCACAGTTTAATGCCTATTGACTATGGGCTTTCCTACACTGGAGATTTCAGCATTTAAGTTACAAGACAGACAAATCATTCATCGCAATTGATCTTTCTAACCACTTAAGAAGTTTTGCCAACTGACTCATGCTTGCAGGGATACCCTTCATTAGTGAGGCTTGCATCTTCAAGATTAATTTTTAGTGACTGCTCTATTTCATCTCCCTTCGGGTTGCTCAGACCACACATCCGTCCTCAAGATGAAAACTTGTGCAGTACCTTCTCATAAACAACTGGAGACCACATATTGGCTCTGCATGGTCCCAGCAACCAAGGCATTAATTCAATCCCATTTCAGAGCTAGTGCTTTCCTTCTGAGGACTACAGGACAACAGTAATAATTTCTCTGAGGTCAAGACTAAGTGGTTCTCTTGGAAGGGATACCACACACACCCATTATAAACCAGGGCTTTCTACTACAATAAGATTTCAAGAGAGTTTGCTTTCAAGAGAAGAGAATATTTTCCCGCTGTGTGAAATGTTGCCAAGAAAACTGAATTCAAGCCCATTATGCTGCATGAAATTTCAGGGAAAGATTAGGGGTAATATTAACTGGTTAGCTGCTAACTTGTAGTTTTGGTGGGTTTTTTTTGTTTTTTTTTTTGGTTTTTGTTTTTTTTTGGTTTTTTTTTTTTTTTGAGATGAACTTGAAAGCATCACTGGGAACTATGTTTTAAAAAACTGAAACAGAAATGTTGAAATCTGTAATTAAGCATTAATAACTAAAGAATGAGTTGCAGAGTGTTTTCCATCTACCAGAGGAATTAAGAATTCACTCTCTATATTTTTAAATTTTACCTGGCAAAATGTTCAAGATTATTTTATAATATGAATTACAAACAGTTACTTTGAAAAGACTTTCTGTAGTTACTTAAAGAAAAAGTTCTCCACATTTCTACTGGTAGAAAATTTCACTCCACTCAATCAGAGAAACACCATATTTCTTGTTTTCTTTTATCACATCTTACCATCATCTTGTGCTTCAAAGTAAAAGTATTCTACCACTCCACATGAATTAGGAGCAAGCATATATCAATAAAAGAATGCATTTATACAAATAAATGGAGAGCTTCTCAATTCACAGTTTAGCTAATACACATTTACAATACTCACATCAGCCAGTTATCACCTTCACATAACTGCATTTTGTGCTCACAGTAAGTTTATTTCTTTGAAGTTTGATCCTGAAATCTTTTTTAAAGAAAGAATCCTACTGATACAATTGAAACAAAAGCTGAGGCATCATTCACTGAAGTAAAAGGTCATCTGGAACTCACTATGACTATTACTACTAATATTATCAACAGCATACAGTGGCATCATATTGAAATAAAGTACACAATACGTACTTAAAAAGCTTTTTGAAGAGAAATCCTGGTACTTTAAAACCCTCTTCAAATTCAACGTCACTTTCTTCAGAAAGTTCCTCAGCTGTTTGATGTTCTTTATCCTTCAAACGTTCTTTTTGCCACTTCCTGGAGTAACACAAGGAATCAACATTCAATTATAGAATGGAAAAGATTCTGCACGAAAATGACACTGAATTTTGATCAAGTAAAAAACCCAAAAAAACCACATGCTCTGATGTCATGATTTAAAATAGCAGTCCTTCAGAGGAGATAATTATGCAAGTAAATGCTTGAAATGTCTGACATATTAAGGTATATCAAAAAAGGTACATGTTTTATAGCTAGTTACAATTTTCTGATTTTCTATAGACAAAAATACTAATATAATGCAATCAACAGCTAATAGCACCAAAAAGCCTGGCAACTTTAAACTCCTAAATCTCCCTCCCCTTAATTCCCCCTCCACCAAGATATTGATAACGTTTAGGTGTCCCAAAGCTATCTTATTAATTTAATCGAACACTTAAATTTCACTTCCTTCCTGTAGAGAAAAGTGAAGCAGTGTATAATCTTATACAGAAGACTCAGTTGGAAACATCTCCACCTTCAGGGTGACACGCTCTAAATCTGTAATGCAGTCATTATTAAGAGAATGAGTTTTATGAGGTTTTGGAATTACAGAGTGATTTGTGGTTTGCATTCTCAACTTATTTGGACTCCAGGCAGCTTAGAGAATCACCTTCCTATCCCATCATTCCCCCACTGCTGAGAAAGTGCCATAAGATCTTCAACATTCCAAGGAAATTATGAACTTCTGTTTCAGTGACCCAAACCCATCTGCCTCTAAAGGTAAAGTGTACTCTAGCTGGCTGTGTACTACTCAACCAACAGTGCTTCACTGATAATTTGGGGTTTGCTGGAATTCTCTCCTGGAAGTGCCATTTACTGCAGGCACACTGAATGCGGTGGATAAACTGACAAAATCCCGACAGAAATTGGCAAGGCACACAACAGATTAAAAACATCCATAAGCTACTATTCTGAATTCAGTGCAAAAGCAAACATCCACTTAATGGTCTCTGCATATATGGCAGATTTGTTTAAGAACACTTGTGTTAGGAGCAAGAGAGCAGGGAAGTTCAACACTTCACATCCAAGCAATACAATCATACACTCTTTCTCATGAAAGCAAGCTGATTGTGTGAGGTTTCTAGATGGACTTTTCAGCAATACTTTTTGAGAAAATACTTGAAGTCTATCTTTATGGGACTAGTCACAAACTTGGTATTGTTCTATTAACTGAAAATAAACACCACCATCTCCAAATACACACAAGTTCCAATCACTGCCAAGAATGAAAGCACTGAAAAACTAAGAGAACAGAATGCTGGTCAGGTTTAGACAGCCAGTTTCACTGAAGCATATTTTGGTTTCTTAAGTCAAGATGTCTTCAGAAGCAAAAATAATGATGGAGGGGAAAACCAGATGAACAAAGTATTCAGTTTGCTGTTTAAAACTCCTGATTTGCTAATGTTTATATAGGATTTTTCTTATTTCATTACATGAAATCATGAATTCAGCTAAGTAGTAAAAAAAAACTTACTAAAAATACATGAAGTGTCAGTGTTTTCCGCTTTTATAAACCTATCCTAACAGGAATGGAAATGTCTATCTTAGACTAGCAGTCTGCTAAATTACAAAATTACACTCATGGTCTGCAGTCTAGCAGGCAGATATGATACATTCTAGAGTCATAGCATAAGAATGCATTTATGCTTCTTCAGTGCTACAATGTTATGCTAGCAGGCACAGAGGGTCTTACTGTTCTGAGTTCCAGAAAAAGAAATTCAAATCGACAAATGCTGATAGTCATTGCTTCAGACTGCATCACTACTGGAATTGAGACATGCCACAACTTGATTATTTCATCCGACTGGGTTATGACAGGACTCAAACCAAGGAAGGAAATTCCTACTTACCACACTAAAATCAAAACAACTACAGATTACAAAGCTTCTAAAGAGACATGTAGGTAAACAATCCATACTAAACCCAAGCAGGGCAATAATTTGTACAAGAATTTGCTGTTAATTTTGTACTCCAACACAAAATCACCACCAGCCAGCACAGGAGTGGCAGCCTCCCCTGGGAAGGAGCAGATTGCCCTCTAGTGTGCATTGGGAAAAGTGATCCAGAAACAACCAAGAGGAAACTCCAAATTAACTCGAAGCTGTCCAGGAATTTAGGCACTTCACCTCCCTACATTTCCTTTTTACTGCTCTGTTACTTCACTGAAGTACTACATCTCTGCCTAATGTCTAGAGGTTTTTAGCCATCAATCACCGGTTTAAAGAAATAGCAACAGCTTGTTATCACAAACAACTTTCAAAGTTTGAAGAAGCCATTCAGTTTCTGAAAAGCTGTGAACTGAATGTAACATATATCATTAAGACAGTCTACACTGAAATATCATTGTTTTACTTAGAAAAGTGTAACTATCCAAATGGCTGAAGCCATGGGGAGGACAAACACTATTTACAAGGCCAGTCTGTTGGCAAATCTGGTCTTGTACCTTTCCCTGGAAGCCACACTTTGGAGGGAGAAATAGTGGTCATCATCTCTGACTTAAACACACAGTAACTTACTGCTCATTTGGTCAATATATTCCTCACACACATCACTTAAACACCATTAGTAGGCCTAAACAATCAGAAAATACAGGTTTTACTATATTACCAAATTCTCTTTAAAACAGAAGCATGACTTTTGAGAAATCTTGTCCATTGTCACTGACATAAACGTAATTTTATCCCTGAAAGTGAAGTATGAAAGCCATATATCATACAATTAAATTTCTTCTTAATATAAGAATGTATTCAGATACTAAGCCCATTTCACACTTATTGCAATACCCTAGAAAGAAATTCTACACCCAAAACAGTAATGAGCACAATTTCACTTTTTTTTTTTTTTTTGTAAAAATGCAGTCAGGAACCAAGCTGAGTATTTAATATAGTTTGCATTTGTGAAGCACAATATGTTTTATATTTTATACAGCTAAGAATCCCTTACAGATTATTCTAATTTGCTAAATTGACGCATTCAGTATTGCTTTTCTGATCTAACTTTTTATGTTCTATATGGGTGGATTTAATTGGTATGTCCTAACAGATGAAATACATGCAGTTAGTACCACAAGCCTCCATAAGTAAATTAAGACTGATGTAGACAATTGCACACTTGAGTTTAGAATGAAAGGTGTACTCAGTGAGTGAGAGAAAATATATCTTCATTTGTGTCCTGGCTTTGTCACTTTAAAGAGCAGTAAGAATGCTTTAAGAAAGTATCTTTCAGGAAAGGTAGTATTTAATCCTTTTTTAACTTACCACTTCGAAACACGGAGAGATTCAGTAACTCAGATAACTCAGATACATCAAAGAAAGCTAGCACATGAAAACTGATCTATGAAAACCAATTTAATTTAACACAATTTTTTTCTTTATGAATCAACTGCTTTGTGTGCTGACAGTCAAAACTTCCTGCTACTCAACTGCCTGGATATCACTTAAGAGACAAGAAAAGAAGCAGCTTTTCCAGCCTTGCCTCTGTGCACTTGACAGCAATAGAAGTCAAACAACTGTACCTAACAAACTACACACAATACACAAGAAAACATAAATACAGCACTGATCTCCCATAATATGACTTGTAATTCCTTCCTTGAAGCAGCAGGCAGATACATACTGACAACTGCCTATGGGAAGAATGTACTTAAGAGTGCTAAGGTTTATTATGACTCCAAGCTATTACCTTACACTGACACCATCCTGATGTCAATAATGTAATGTATTAACTACATATAAGCAGAAAAAATTACTTTATACTTATGCTTGGCATTTTAATATACGTAAAGGAAAGCTTTAAGTAATATAAACAAAATCTCGATACTTTGTGGTTTCCATATCTGCAAAGGTTGAGAATAGTAATAAAAAAAAAGTAGCAGTTTTCTTGTTGAGAAAAAAAACAAAAAGGTTTTATTTCTTACACATTTAATAGGCATTCAAGGTTACTATTGTTTTGTGCTTCTTGGTAAAAGAAGCTGAAAAACAGGTTCATTTTCATCCTTTCCATAGTCTTCAAATAAACTGACTGTGCCATGACCTGATGTGCAGGTTTTGGATGAAGCAAGTTAATTTTATTCACAGTGGCTGGTATGGGGCTGTGTTTTGGATTTGTGCTGCACACAGGGCTGATAATACAGACATGTTGTCGTCACTGCTGAGCAGGGCTCACACAGAGCCAAGGCCTTTTTGTGCTGCCATGCTGGCGAGGAGGCTGGGGGGAGACAGCCAGGACAGGTGACCCCAACTGACCAAAGGGCTGTTCCGGATCAGATGGCATCGTGTTCAGTACATAAAGTGGGAGGAAGAAGGAAGAAAGAAGTGGGGAAAGAAGTTTGCAGTGACGGAGTTTGTCTTCCCAAGTTAGTTGTCTGAGATGGGGCCCTGCTCTCCTGGGGATGGCTGAACACCTGTCTGCCCATGGGAAGTAGTGAAATAACTCTCTGTTCTTCTTTGCTTGTGTGTGTGGCTTTTGCCTTCTCTCAGCACAGGAGTTTTCCAGCTTTCACCATTCTGATTCTCCCCTGGTAGGGGAGTGAGTGAGGGGCTGTGTGGGGCCTGGCTGCTGGCTGGGATTAAACCACGACATCTGAGCATTCCACTGGGCAGAGGGAACAGGTTTTGATCCCACCAGCTCCAGCTTTGAACTCTTCTAGATGAAGATGGTCACTGTTGGTAATATACCTGTTGATGGGGATCAAGTCTCTGAGACATTCCTGTATCATCCTACAGATGGTACAGGAAGCCTCTGGGTTCAGCCGGTAATAGCCAGTATGGATAGCTGGGAACAACAACACACTAATTTTCAGTGAATATTTGAATTACCCACAGGTGCATGACAGTATCTTATTTACCTTACTCTCCATAACCCTGATGTTCCCTGGTACTGTTCATTATTCTGTGAAGCTAAGAATTCACCTTAGGCATTGACCTTTCAGAAGAGAAGACTTTGTTCATCTGCATATCTACACAGCAACATGGCTCCAGTAACAGTAACTAAAGAAAGGCAAGATCCACACAAGGGAAAAAACCTGAAATTCCGGTTAGTCTAAGCTGATTCTGCATAACTAAATTTTACTTTTTCATGTTCCATTGCTCACACCTTGCTTTGAGTGACTAGGCCAACCTCTGGAAGCAACCTTTAGAAGGACAGGCTGCTCTCCTGCCTGACATTTCCTACAGACAACAGCTCCTATTCTGACAACAGTCTCTTGTTCTAGAGATGCTCTGCAGTCATGCAGTTAGCTAATTATCCTGCTTTAACAACATCAATGTAGTTTCCCCATGACACAGACCAATCTCTTGAAGTCCCATCTCTGAAAAGTTTTAATGTTAAGGAAACTCATTTTCAGTCTCTAAGAGTGTAGGATTGAATTCATTGCCAAGCACAAGACTAGATGTTCAGAAGAATAAAGTAATCCTGAAGGACTTCCTCTGCCTCTCTCACGGGTAAAATATACCATAATCTCACCCATTCGTTTGCATTCAAAAGTAAAACTGACATGAAACAAGATATAAATGTAAGCAAATGACAGCATTTCTACAGCATTCTTAATATGTTTCTTAATTCACTACATTTTATTTTCTCATGGCATTTCCTATAATGAAGATTACCTGGGGGTGTCAGCATAAAAACATCAATGTGGACAGCTGCAGCTTAACAGCCACAATAACTGTAGCTATGAAATTTTTAAGAGATGTAGTGTTTTGGTAGCAATTACAGTTATTGATATTTCTAAAATTCATTTAGGCTTTTATTGTAACTTCAGTAACCAAAAGAAATGTAGTCTATGATATGACTTTGCTAAGGATAAATTGTCACAATCTTAACGTTATTAAAAAACGTTTTTGAATGAATTTAAACTGTGAGTCATATTAAAACTTTCAATCAAAATAAATTACTCTTGATGAAAACACTGAATTAAAAATGATTTAATATTGGTCTACTTTAAATGTGAAGAATACAGTTTTATTCAATAAACCAGTAAATATTTTACTGATTAAGAACAATTAGATTTGTTAATGCAGCCAACAGAAAATATATTTTTTTGACCCTTTGGACATTGTTCAGGTTAGCCTCTTGCCAAAATTTCTATTCAAGAGCAATAAACTATGCCTTACTTTTGAAAAGCAACATCCTGGGTTTGCAAACCTATTGCCTTATATCAGTTCCTAATCTACCTTTGTAACCTGGGATGTGAAAGTGAAGTTGGGCTCTTCCCACATGAGATTTTCTACAATTGAGAGCACTTCTGTTACCAGAAGATACCTCTTCCTCCACATGAACCCAGGCTCTCACCACAGGAGAGATGGTGTTTATACCTCTACTTCTCGATTCCTTCTCTGACACAGCATCATTTAAATCCGTAAGATTTTATATTTCCATAGAAGTGGAAAATGTGAGCTTCCCAAGCATTAATCAAGTTTCTGTGCTAGGCTTTATCACTACATAAACCACCCTTCACTGACTGTCCTAATACATGTTCTTCCTTTCACTTTAAAGAAGCCGTTTTCAAGTTCCATGATTATGAAACTACCTGAAGGACATTCAGCAAAGGAACCTAATTAAAAGTACATATGCCATCAACAAGCTGAAATTTATTGGATGCAGCTCAACCCTTATAGCAGAAAAGAGACAACATGCCTGTGATCACCAACACATAGGTAATACAAAATTCATAAATCACAGATTAGCACAGGTGATTCAAAAAATATGGACCTATAATAACAAGAAAAGTTCAACAGCAAATTTGTTGTAATTAAGCTCCACGTTTGAATCCTTCTAGAAGGCTATCTATGATCCTTCTGACTACCTCATTTCCCTTACTTCAACTCCCTAGCAGTCTATTATAGCTATTGCCCTTTGCATGTTCAACATACTAATTTATTATTATTATTAATAAAAATGTCTAGGACTAACCTTAGTCTCTGTTTATAATAGTCCACATCTCCATCATCTCTCCATCGTTTCACTTTGTGCTTCCCTGGTGTATGCTCCTCTTCCTCAGAGCTTGGAACAAAGTCAGCATCATTTTCAGCTTCTTTAAAACCCTTCTTCACCATATGTTTTTTTTTTCTTGATAAACTCTTAAGTTCATAATCAGAATCATTCTCAGCAAGAGAAGATGCCTGTTCTTCTTCCTCTTCTGCTGCTTCTGGATCAAAGAGCTCCTCATCAGGTACATACTCAGACTCCCCACTATCATCCTCCTGTTCATGCCTGCACTTCTTGGCCCCAAGATATTTCTCTTCCTTTGGAATTCTGGCCTTTGAATGAATCTGAAGGGCATGCTTCTGAAGCTCTCTCAAGTGTTTTTTTAAACGCTTATCTGTTTTTGAGAGGGCTTTACCACTTTTTTCCTTTGTGGCAGCTGCAGGAGCCACACACTGAACATTTTTGGCTTGTGCTTTCTTCTTTGCTCCTTTGTGACGGGATAATTTCTTTCTTTCAAATGACAATTTAGCCTGGTCTGCTAAGTACTTCTCAAAATCAGATGCTTCATTTAGCCTTAACTGTCGTGCCTTCCTCTCTGGCTTCTGAGGTATTTTAGTTCCAAATGGAGTCATCTGACCAGTTCGGATGAGCTCTGCCCACTCTGTTTCCTGAGCAGGCATAAGCATACTGCCAAGGGATGATGGACCAGGTTCTACAATGAAAGTCAGAACATACAGCATGCCTTTAACACCTTCTGTGTAGCTAAAGCACAGGAACAAGGGTGTTACCCATACTATCAAAATGCAAATACTTCTGAAACAACAGGCAGCAGCAAAAACTACCATAAAATTACAATTCCCAATGATACATGAACTCTAATGTACCACCTGTGTTGTCAATTGTCAACATGTCACCATGTTCAAAACAAGAAACCACTGTGTTCCCATCTGTAGCAACACTACCCATTTTGATTTTATTATTATTCATTTTATTATTTCAGTCCTACTCAAAAGCTTGAAATTTGACATTTTGATTACCACACCACAACAGACAAAAATCTCACAAAACACAGATTGTCCTATCATATGCTTCAAAAAAACCCAATGAGAAAACAACAAACAATAAAATGAAACCAAAAAACCCCAAACCTGTCTTCCTAGCCTACAATACTAATATGAAGATGATGACTTTTAAAGTCAGATTGGCTGCACAGCACTCTGCCATAAAAGAGCACTTTTAGGTGCACTTACTATATACAAACTGTAACTGGTGTTAGAAACCAAAGAGAAAGAAAAGCTCTTGAATACAGGAAGCTGAAGTAGAATTCTGCCCTGAAATCTATTATTAGGACCCAGAATTTCAAAATAAGTCTATGAGGATTGCCTGCACAGTTTTAAATTTAAAGCACTTTAAATTTAAAGCACTATTTTAAAGCACTGTATCGATAATATGTTTAATGAGTAAGGACAGTGCATGAGGCATGAAAACCTCTCCATCTCCACCCCTTCCTACTGGAACCGCTCCATTTCTTCTGTTGGGCTCCACTCACTTCTTAGTTACATTTCAACACACTGGATGCCTGAGTTTTGCTGCATGAGCCCTCCAAAGAAAATAGGATTTAAGATGCTTTTCTACTGAGAAAAGTTAGCTGAGGCTTTGACTCCTTTAAGTGTTGTTGAATCAGGAAAGAAGCATGAGCTGTACAAGACAGGAATCTACTCCAGCCACATGTGCAAGGGTCAAAGAGCACAAAGAGTTTTTTCACCTCTGCAAATAACAACATAACCAAAGGTGATGCACAGACACCAATGGGACCCAAACTTGTCCTGCAGAATACACAGTTGACTGTGGCCAAGCTTAGTTTGCAGAGAGCAGAGAGAAAGAACACCTAGCAAAACACTGAGGCAACATATATTCTGGAAGAAAACTTACTTTTAATTTTAAAAATCACACTGCAGCCTGAAAAGAAGAGCATTTCCCTCCTCCATTTCTAGTGATACTTCCCAACAGTAAGAAAAACCAATTTTGTAAATGCTGATTGATAGCATCCAGCATATAAAATGTAATTCAATCATGATGTTACTCATCTTTATCAAATTAGCTGTGAAAAAAAAATGTTAGGATTTCCAATTTATTAAGCCCAATACTCTAATGTGCCTCAGCCATCCCTACACAGCTGAACACAGATTAACATCCATTTTTTAAAACTTCCCACATGTATATGCCAAGATTTGCAAATCTGCAGGTGTACAGAGTAAGTATTCTTAACTCTCTTTGAAAGCCAACCACTGAAATTCATTTCCTTACTGGCAAAAATCTTACAAAATAAGTTCAAACAAAAAAAAGGCATTACAAAGTAGAACAGAACTTTCAGCCTTTTCCTACACATACCTTCATCTTCCTCATATTCAATCTCATTTGCTTCATCAGCAAAGTCTGTTAAACCAAGTATTCCTTGAAGACGTTTTTGCTTTGCTTTTATCTTCTTCAGCTGTTGCTCCTTCAACAAGAATTATGTAAGTAATTTAATTTTTAGTCCGCTTTATAAATTTGTTAACCTTTTAAACAACACTTAAATCAATATATTTGCAGTATTTTAAAGCACAATCTCATATTCAAATATTTACAGTATCACACTTGAGAAAAAAAGTGCAAAAAAAGTGTCACCATAATACTGTAGGGCTCCAACTCAAAGGAGACACAATTTTGGGTGTGGGATTATCTTACCATATGTGTATAGTAAGATCAGGCTGTTTACACACACAAAATTCATGTGCACACTGCATTTTTATGTACATTTCTTAAGGTCATGTTATATGTTTATATGATTCTAGTGAAGGAAGTCCATCAAAGCAGACTGCTGAGATGCAGAGAACACCAAGAGATTTGCTCATGATTGCAAGACTGGGTTCATAACTACCAAGCCACAAATAACAGCTGTAATATTTACTAAGATTTATTCATCATCTCAGAAGTTTTGGAATGTTTTGTAAAAAAGGAACTGAAATTGTAAATCAGTCCAACATCCTGATAGGTGTTTGTATATGGTTAGTTCAGGAGTAGTCATGGTTAATTTAACAGCAAAAAATAAAAAGTTAAATGACTTCAAAAGATCAGTGTTACAGATTATGTTTATTATGGCTATGAAAATCATTCTTAGCTAATAATTCTTCTGTTACGCCTCTTTTCTGACTGTAATATCCTCAACAGTGTATCTAGTTGTGATGGTATGATTCCTTGATGTTGCTAACTTTCCTTTGTGAAACAAAACATTCTAACCAGTAAAACAAAGACACAGGCAATGTAACCTTCACATTTGTAACTCCATGCTTTGGAAGTATTTCCTTACATAGAAAGGCACATACTTCAGCAAAAATCAAATCCACTGCAAAATTCAGGTTATCAGGACCACTTTTATGGCTCATCATTTTCAAAAGGAGATTTTTTTCTTTCACTTCAAAGACGGTTAACAAGAAACTTGCAAGGAGGTCTGAACTTCCCCTGCAACTAACACGTGTGCAAATCTCTTCAAGCAATATCAAAACAGGCAGAATAGTCATCAGTTTGGTTTAATGCCTTTCTTCCTACTACTTCCAGCTACTTTTTTCTAGTCCTTTGCCACTGCTCTGTACTGTCCCATCACTTTCTTAACTGGCTAAATGATAAGCATTGTATTATCTGGGTTTCTGAAGTTATCAAGGTTAAAAAACTGCAAGTGAATGAGTCAGTGGCAAATGACCTAAGACTGACCTTCTGAGGGCAAAGGACAGTAAATTTCACAGTCAGGTTTATCATTAGAGAAAGTATTAGGATGAACTTCCAGCAGACAATGAGATGATCAAGGTGCTACATTCCTGAGTAGTAAAGTTTCTCTTTTTTCAAATCTCTTTCCTATTCACAGCTAAGGTCTATTGCCTACATTACCCTGATGCCAGCTGGATTGCTCTACAATTCCCTAACTCTCTGCTCTGGCAGAAAAAAGCTGCAGCAGTTTCTGACAAATCAATGAGTTAAAGGGGCTCACAGAAAGAAACTATGTGTACTGACAAGATACAGACAATGAAAGAGGGTTAAGAAAAAGAACTCAGGGAAGGAATAACCCTGAGACCTGAGATTTAGTTAAACTACTGAATCATGCCCTAACAAGGCTCTGTCAATTCTCCACATACTACTGTGAAGGTTTTAATAAAATTAATGCAAATGAATCTTCTGAAATGGGAGATTGGAACTTCAGTTTTATATCTTGCTCCAAAACACAGAATAAAAAAAAATTCAGCACTTTAAATTCTTTAAATTAGTATGAAACCATTTCAAATGAAAGGAACAGCAATTCTAGATGGACTCTGAACTACATAATTAAGAATTATATAACAAAAGCCAAACCTTAAGGCAAAGTACAAACTCAGTATTGCTAACAGGAAATTACTGTAATGCAATTACCTTGTTATATTTTTGCCGCTTCACAGAATCTAGTTTTCTGTTAATATTTTTGTTGTCAGCAGCTTGAGGTGAAAGTTCCTCAATAATTTTATTTATATGTCTCAGAGATGTTGTACATGATCTGAAAAAAATAATAAGATTGCAATGAACTGGTAAATTCTAGAAAGAAAAAAAGCATACTCTCGATTCTGACAATTTAAAAATTCCAGGAGATTTAACAAAAGACTTAAAAAGCTCTAAAGGTAAGGTTCTGAATAAGCACAATATATATAAACAACACTGGAAATATCAACACTTTAAAAAGTTGTACATCATAAAATAATTTTAAACTAAATTTTGCTAATAGTAAAATTCCAGCAGAACTTAAACTGAACAACCACTGTAATAATTAATACTCAAGTTACAAGTCTGATGATGACAAGCAAGAGTGGTTGTTTTCATTATTCAAGGTAAACAAAACAACCCAAAAATCTAAATGGGAAACCCCATGTTTTCATTTTCTAAAATGGTTTTAATGGTTTGATGCCATTATATAAGGAAACCTGTATTTTTTAGCTTTTATGCAAAAAGTAGATTACAGGACAAAAATGCAATTTTACGAGACAGACTAGTTCAAAGAATTAACAGCACATCAACATTAAACTTCTCCTACTCATGCACTACCATTTTTCATGTTTCCATATAAAATATGAAATTCAAGTAGAACTACATGCTACAACCTAGTATGTTTCTGCAGTTGAATTCATTTGCAAGGAAGAAGGAAGCGCCCCACCATCAAAAGCAAGAAACCTAGGTTTGTTAATTCATATATCAGAATAATTTATAAGGATCGACAAATTAGAATCTCAAAGCATTATGAAAAAAGTCAAATACAACTGTTCACAAGACCTGCAAAGCAGCCATTATTCCCCCTGTATGCAAAGAAAAGCAGTAAGGAAGGCTCCTCTGTTGCCAGGGAAGATTTTGGGCCACACTTACTTCCAGCTCTAATCTGAATTCTACCACTGTTATCCTTCCTAGGATATTCCACCAGCTCCCCGGCAATTACTGCCATCCTCACTTCTCCATTCTCTTTTAACATTTTTGAAACATCCCCATTCTCACTTTCCAGTTGTGCTGCTTTGCAGTACACCATCCTTCTGCACATCTCCTAATTTTGGCCCTTGCTTCCTTGGCACTCTCTTCTTCCACAAAACTTTAACTAACAGGACTTTGGAATTTAAACTGGATTTAACTTCAAACATTTTTATGTTTCTCCTTTTTCACACTTAAATTTGTGTGTACATTATAGAATCATGCAGCTGCTACCGTGAACTCTGCCAATTACTCAAAAACCACTCCTTGCCTGATATTTTCTCTAGTCATGCATTCACAGTGCTACAGGATTTTAAGCAATTCCATCGTCCTTTACTCATGTGTAAGTTTTCTTACTCCCTCTGCTCAAAGTCAGCTACACCTGTTAATTTTCTCAAAAATCAACTTTCAGATTCTCACATTATATTTTATGCAGACAAGAGTCTGCAAATCTGCATAAACCATTTGCAGTCCCTTCATGCAAATCTTGTTTTATGACTTGGCGTGAAAGGTGAAAACAGAGGGATAAGAAAAATCATAGGATGCTTCTGGAAGAAAAATGGGAAAACATAAACTAATTAACAGTGCTGTGCATCACTCTTTCAATAACTACGTGCTCTAATTGTAATGGTTATGCTGCTCCATTCTTTCTCTCAAAAACACCTTACTTATTATGTTCTTCTGCTCCACAACACTTGAAATTAGATTTCAGTGCTGCCAACTTATTTAACTTCACATCTCCACACCCAAGCTAGAAAATCAATGAAGTACATATAATTGAGACCTACAGAACTCTTGAGCACTAAAAAAATACCATTAATGCAATACAGTGAAACATACACAGGTAGAATAATTTACCTGCAATAGTTCACAAAGTAACTCTACAATGAGACTAGAAACAGAAAGGGAGATGAAAATTTGAAAGATTACTGGCTCCTATTCCTCAAAGTCTTCTACTATCAATAGTATCAGTGTTACTTATGCATTTGATTCCTTTAAGGTATCATTAAGCACTTTTTACAAACACTTGTGATGAGGCTGTTTTGGTTGTAGGACATTCATGAGATGGAGTCATCCAAGTTACAGGAGTGTAACTCGAAGGGGACAATCCCACAAAACATACAGAATTGAGGAAGTGACACTTTTTCTGACTGTAACTTTGAATAACTGAGTATAATGCCACTCTCCACTGCCCAGAAAACAGATGCATCTTGGTGAGGTACGAGAAAAAGCAGAAAAAGGAGGTGCACTCTACGCTGCTGCCTTGATGCACGACTAGATTAGTCAAATAAGAGCAATGAAGCATTGTCCAATGTGAAAAATATTTTCTTCATTTCTAAAAGATGACTCCAAAGAGCACGTGTGATCAAGCACTTTCAAAACATCTTTTCCTCCTTAAGATTTTAAAAACATGAGACACCAAGTCTCATTAAACTGTCAGTAGCAGAAAAAAAAGGTACGAAAAAACACAATTTACCTCAAATCCTCCAGTACTGACTCATACTCTTTTGATGCATTAGCAATTTTTGCTGCTTTAGTCGCTTCGTTAATTGCATTATCTACTTGCTGAAGAACTCCTTGCTCCAACACATCCTGGTCATAGACATCAACTCCTAAATCTTTGAGCTCAGCAGCATGTGCACTACATGAGACAGACTGAATCTGCTGCCTGTCGATCTGTAAAAGGGGATGTCCTCTTCTGGGCACCTCCAAAGGAACAGCCATGGAAGTGGAAGCCTGGCAGTCAGAGTTGGGAACTCCCATACTATTACCCACACCATTGTCACAAATGCCATTTTCCTGCTCAGTTCCCAAGTCCTCAGCATTATGCAGGTAATCATTGCTTGAAGTAGTGGCAGACTCTGGTTCTTGGATACTGTCTGGCAGGGGACTCTTGTCTGTTGGCATCCTCTGCTCAAAGGCAACAAAGAAGCACATTATCATAAGAACATCCACACATACAAAACTCCTCATGAAGACTGTGCCCCCCCAAAAAGTAAGGAAACCAATAAGCATGTTTATAATAAATTATTGTTTCAAAACACCTGGTAGTCTAGTTCTCCATCAGTGCTCCCTGCAAAGGCATCTCCACACCAACTTTCACAGTCAAAAGAGTGACCAAAACCTCTCAGAGAAAACTATGTTTAACCCTCCTGGAAGATACTGATACGAAGACAAATAAGACAACGTGTAAAAATCACTCTCCTTGCCAGGCAGTGAACTCAGTCTTGTGTGTAAACGGTCATGCTCCAGAAGACTGTGACATAACAAAAACATGTACAACTCAATATACCCAAACCCCAAAAATACAACTTTTGGAAACAGGTTAAGCCTTGCCATTGAAAGCACGAGTGAGTGTAGTAGGCTGTAAGCTTTAGTTTGACAATTCAGAAGTGGAGCATAAAGCACCTCAGTTCTCAGGAAATCAATGCTGGACTGAGTTCCTAAGGCAAGCCTGGAGCTGGTATGGTTCAGCAACCTCTCCTAGCACGGCAGCCCATGGATCTCAGTCCCACCTCACGCTTTTCTCCCAGCCGCTGGGAACACGCCGGCACAGGGCTCGGCCCTGCATTCAGGCAACAGGTACCGCACCACGGCCCGCCCGCCCCGCGGCACGCCGCGGCCTCTGCCCCGCCCGCACCAAGCGCTGCTGGGGCAGAGGCGCTGCTTCACCCACCTCTGCGTGCGAGCGAGCGCTGGGCAAACGCGGCTGGGACGGGCAGGCGCGGGGCTCCGGCTGCCGCCGGGCTGTGCCCGAGCCGCGGCCCCGCAGCGCAGCGGGAGCGGCACCGCCGGGCCGAGCCGGGCCGGCCGCACTGCTCCCACCGGCACGGCTCGGGCACGGCTCCGGCACCGCGCCTGCGCCCCCGCGTCACTTCCGCAGCGGCGGGGACAGCGCGGCGGCTGCGCGGGCAGGTCCCGTCTGGCCTCCGTGGGGCTGAGCTGGTGACAGGAGCAAATAGGAAATGTGTGCCGCGGGTCCCGCCGCTTCCTCTGCCTGCTTACCCCTTCTTCTGCCTGTTTACCGCTTCCTCTGCCTGTTTACCTCTTCTTCTGTCCGTTTGCCGCTTCTTCTGCATCCCCGTTTAGCGTCGTGAAAGTCCCGCATCCAGGTCCCCTCCTTCGGGCAGCAGAACTGAGTTTACTTGCTGGCAGCCTTGGTCCAACTGTGAGAGGAAAAATGTATAGCAGAACACAGAGATACTAATAAATAATTCCAAAAAAATATTGGTGGCTTTTTTTCCCGGCTTTATTCTGAGCTACAGTTTCAGGTCCTTGACGTTCCTTCTTTTCCATTAACTTACTGCTGTCTTTTACTGTCTGTGAGTCTCAGGAAAAGAGAATGGATTTTCTAATATCTTTCTAAGACCGGGACCTGAAAGGTCATCATGCAAATAAAGCAGTGCTACATTGATAAACTCTTTGTTTCCTTTACTCTGAAATACACTATTACTGCAAATATCCCGTAGCTTTTAGTGACTACAATGAGGAAACTTCTAAATCTTCACTGCCATGTTCTAAGTAGAAGGAACGATGTTCTGTAACTGCTGAAACAATTTGAAATGTGAAGTCTTGCAGCAGACTGAGAAAGGCAGCAAGCAGGGACATGTAAGGACAGAGCAGTGTCAAGCTGCTGTCAAGGCCTTTGAAGCTTGTTCCATGGTGGTCCATCCTTGGTGCATTTGCAGCACTATGCCTTTCTTTAACTTTTCAACCTCGACACACAGTTTTACCCAAGCAGGGGAGATCTGTCCTTTCGCTCTCTTTTCAGCCTCACCTATTGACTGGAACAGTTACAAAAGCTGTAAAAGTTCAAAATCTGTGCTATAGAACAGAATATCTTTGATGTTGTATTTTCAGTGCAGTTGTTTTCACATAGAAAATTAATTTCTAATGAACCAAAAGTTCAGTTCTGGTTTTGGCTACATACACATATGGCTTCTGATATTTTCACATTGCATGTATGTATGCATGCATATTTATCTTTTGCTGAAGTATTTAATTGCATTTATGTTAATTTTGTTTACCTTTTTAAAATTTTTTCTACATGTAGATAACTGCTTGCCGTGGTGCAGCTACTCTGCTAAACCATTGGCAGTGTGGTTTCATGGGCAGGACAAGTTCTGCTTGTTTGATTAGTTTTTTTTAATGTTGTAACATAGCCACAGACTTCACTCCCCCCTGTATGCAAGCATTAGTGATGACAACTATTGCTGGAGCTGGTTTTGGCAGGTTTTGATATGCAGATAGTATGCTCTTTTACTTGAACTAGCTAGACTGGGAAGTTAAACTGTGTCTTCCCTTACTATCAGCCTTGTGGGGTTTCTGGGAAGGATCCTGGCAGACCATGTGAAGCAGCAGCTCAGAGCTCACCTGTTGGATCTGGAGGGATGTGAAAAAACTCAAACAGACCCCAAGGAAGCTCAAATAGAATAACTTGGGAAGGAAGCAATTAGTTTCTGTGAACTGGGTAATGAAAAATTAGGTTCTGTAAATTATGGTCAGTGAGTAGCGGGGAAGGGGCAGTGATTTAATTTTTAGTCATAATTTTTTCAGTTTCCTGCTCTGAAGTTATCCCTATAACTATGATAAACACATCCCAGGGATGCACCCAGTATAACCAGTAGCAACCTGCCGTGTCTGAGTGCTGGTTCTTAGCAGGGGATGATCCTCTCAAGCCCCTTGTGCTGGACAGCCTGGTTGTGCTGTTAAGGCTGTGACCTGCTGGCAATTGGACAAATCTTCATCCTTGCTTTTCAAGTAGGCCTTTCCGCCACAGAGTTTGGGATGTATTTTGCCAAACTGGAGGCTAAGGAAGGACTTTGCGATAGAATATATTTATGGATTTTGTTCTGAGGAAATGCTGTATGTGGGCTGTCACTGGTCACAATGGAGTAGGCACACAGAAAGGCTTGGACTGACTGTCTAAGAAACAGCTAGCCCAAACCAGTACATTTTTTAGAGTTAAGTGACTGTGAGATTTGAGCATCTTTGAGCTCTCATCATGCCAGTGTTTACATGCATTAAGGTGACCTGAGATGGCTGAGCCTCAGGCATGTGACTGCTACTTTTCTTTGTGGAGGAGTCCCAGTGGATGCAGTGCTTTGCTAAATATTTAAAGATGTTCCTTTGTCCCAAAGTGCTTAGGCCTAAGATTTTCATTTATTCATAGAGCTTAAGCCTAGGCAGGACCATTAGACCACTCTTTCTGACCTCCTGTGTGACACTAAAAATACTCAGTAACTTCTACATCAGGCCTGAGTCTTGGAGACGAAGTGGCACAGATGGCTTGCCAGGGTATCACATTTTGATTAAATTTACTGAACAGTAGAAAATCCACTACATGCCTTGGTAGATTTTTCCATGGTTGATCCTTCTAGCTATCTTTCATGTAGCCTGAAACATTCTAGGTTAAAAAAAAAAAAAAAAAAAAAAAGTCATGTGCTTAAAAGAGAGGCTGGTCTGTTAAACACAGAGGAAGGAAAGACTTCAATGTAATTTTAGAATAAGCCACAACTTTTTAAAATCTTGAGGTTGAATTTCAGAAGAATAAACATTCCCTTACCTGCTTAGACTTCTGAAATGGCATGGACACCAGAGGTTTCACCTACAACTTCCCTAAGCAGTTATGTGCTTCCCTGTGCTATAGCTATTCCCAGAAATACTGCTTTTGTGGCTGAGCTGATCAGCTGGCTGCACTTGTCCTACCTGAGGCCAACTTAGAAGCCAAAAATCCCAACACTGTTTTGGAGGAGTCAGTTATTCAGGTATGGAGTGTCCTAGTGCCCACAGGCAGAGCTGTTCTGCTGAAAAACAGATGGCAGTACCAGATTTTAATGCATATCAGTATAGCTTTTCTATTTTTCAGTCCTTTCCTGATGAAGCATCAACTGTGGGTCTGAGCCAACACCCTAGGAGATTTCTGTGCTGGTGGTGAAAATGCTATACACTGAGGCACACTGATACTTTTAAAACAAAATGCCAGAACTGTGAAGTTGTGATGAAAATAGATAATAAATGATTTAAAGACTGCATTACTTCTCAGGAGGGCACAGAATTGCCGGCAGCATTGGCAGAAATGGGAATTCCATCCACAGTAATAAAGCATCTGTATCTCTTTGTACCAACGAGTTGAGTGGCAAGTATCGCTCAGAGCCATGGCAGTGTAATAAAGCTAATATATCAACCTAAGAGAGATGCTAAGCTCTTTGAAAATAATTGTGTAGTTGGCAAGCAATAACTGCTACTCTTTATATTGCAGAGAAATAAAATTGTGGTTTTTTTCCTTCCCTCACTCTCCCTGCTGTGGTGCATTTAAGAAATTAAATGCAGAAATCTACTCCTAATGCACTACTAGGTTGGAAAACTAATGACTGCAAATGGGAACAAATTCCAGAAGTGAAGGTTTCTCCCACTGCTTTTCTTTGGTTCAATTGCTCACCTTTTTTATTTCCAACAGATGTTGCTTGACAACAGCTCACGTGTAAGGGAGTTCTTGATAATACAAATCTTTCAGGAAAGCTCCATGTTTGTGGTTATTTGGGCTGTATTTTTCTACAAAGGAATTCAAAAGTGACTTTCTAGGCAAAGGCCTTTTTCTGAGCTTGCAGCCAGATCTTTGCTTCTCGTGTGTCTTTGCTACATGTCTTTCAAAGGTGTGTGTGCACAATGTTATTTAAGGCCCTGTATAAAAATGAGAAATAAATCATAGAAGTTTAAAGAACTGAGTAAGCATGTAATGGGCTGTTGGCATCAGTCTTCTGCAGGCAAATAGGGAAGATAAACCTGGGTGTTTATTGACTTTTCAGACTAGCCTTTCACATATTGCATACTTCGTAGTTGTTCCCTGAAAAGCTTAGGGCAAGGCTCTGGCTCTTGCACCCCAGAGCCAGGATCTTCTACTGCTGTCTTACCCAGGGAGCCAAAGCCTGCTGCTTTTCACTGCTGTCCACTTGTCTAGGGCTCCTTGTAATGACTACTAGCACCTGTGATGCTCCCCAAAGCTCGCTGGCAATCCTGCTCAGCCTGTGTTTGAAGTGTTGATGGTGCCAGGAAGAGAAGCGTAATAGATATTTCAGTACTTGAAAATCTTTCACCTCCTCAAAAACTGGGCTGTCAGAGACCCGGTGGTGGCCACCTGCTGGCTTTAACACTAGAGGGAGGCATCGCCTAAAAGAAATCACAAATGCTTCTAAAATAGCAGAATCTAGAACGATTTATATGTCTTGGAAGGGAGCAAAACACTGATTTCTTTTTAAAGCCTCTGTTTTTATTGGAATACTTTATGGGAGGCCTCATTTGTTGCTGAGAACGCTCTTGGCCAGAGTGAAATCCAACCCTCCTGATGAGGTAGGCAGATTCAGCCTGCGCTGCTGTGCTTTGTCTCAGCTGGGGTCTCCTGGGACAGCACTTTGCTCCAGGCCTGGAGGTAGTGCAGCCTCTAGAAATAGCCCACTGCTGAATTGTTGTGTGACCACATTTCGAAGGGTAAAGCATTGTGCCAAAGGATAAAGAATTGTGTTGTTTTAGTTCAGACTGACACACTCAAACCGATTTTGCTCTCTGGCTTCAGCAAAAGGCACAGTACGCAGGGCAGAGGTCAGGAAGATGAAATGTCGGTGCTTCACTCTGTATTCATTTCCTAATTGCAAGCCTATAAGCAAAGTAATAGGGATTGGCTTAATGGTGGTGGCTATGTAGGAATGGTTGCTGTCCCTGAAGCGGTTTTTCTCTTTACACTATTAGCTTGTCCTGGTGCAGCATAGGTCCTGTGCCATAAAAATGGGAGGTAATGCACAGCTCCCTGATTCATGATAGATTTCAATGCCTGTAAACTGCATTTTTCTACGTTGCACAAAAAGACCACAGAGGAATAGGAATGGTTATTTGCGGGCTCCACAGCAGTTGGCAGCAACTCAGAGTTGTATAAAGCGAATATTATACTGAGCAGAGAGCTAAGAAGGGAAGTAGGGTAAAAGAAAGGGCCCAGGAGCTCTGTGTAGCCTCCCCAAATCTTTCAATGAGTCCTGTTCAGTGGAGATGCTTATTTATTCTCCTAGAATTTTATCTGCCTTGACTCAGTTGGTGAGCACAACTACACCTAACAGGCAAAGGTGGAAAAAGTGGTCTGAGGTGGTCTTTTCCAACAGGTGGGAGGGAATGAAACACTGCTGAAGGAGCAAGAGAGGCAGAGTTGAGATGTGCAGGTAGGGGCAGGAACAAATGTGAAAAGGAGATGTGTAGATGGGGACCAGGGAGGCAGCAAAAGATGTGAAAAGTGAGGGAAGGCCTGTTTTGAAATCTGGGGTCCAGAATTAATTGCTGAGCAGGACACTACACTGAGATATGTGGGTGGCTGCTTTGAGTGAACTTAAATCTTTGCATTTTGAGGTGTAGCACACATGCTGAGGAGTTCAGATGCTCTAAGATCACTGAGATGGAGGTCTTGAGAGACAGGTCTATTGTCAGAAGGTGCTCAGAAGACACTTCAAATGGATGACAGGAATTTAAAAGAATAATAAAATGTGTAAATTACAGCCATAAAGACTTTGTTTAGAGTTACTTAAGCTGTTCCATGAATTTATCCTTTAACAAGTTCCAGGCAGTACCTCTTGTCCATTTTGGTAACACTTAAAGTGTCCTGAGTCTCTGCTGGAGTAGGACTTGGTACTCTGTTCTTATTGCATGGTGCTGCTCCATCTCAGCCCTAGACTGCTTCTAATAAAGGAACTTTCACAGTGTCTGTCTGCAGTTTCATTCTGTTGAATCCCTTGGATAACTCATCATCTGTTTCTCACCAAAGGCCTTGAGATATGGTTTGTTAAACAGCTAAAAGAAAATTGCACTGTGAAAGCTGCTGATGTAGTTCCTTTTGCCTTTCAGAACATAATCCAGCAGATTTGTAGTTATTATAGCAGATCCCTGTTTAGAGCAAGGAAGATTTCTCAAGGTGCTGTTTAAAACTTCCTGGTTTGTGCTGCAAATTGTTAATCAGTCCATGACAGCATAAATAAAATTAGAGGGTTTAATTAAAACTAATGAATGAGTGAATGGAGAATACACAGCATGTTTCACTTGCAGTGCAGTGGTGCTGTGAATAATTAAAATGTCACAGAGTAGGAGATGTCTTAGTAAAATTGTTAGAGCTGCAAAAATAGAGGCCCCCAGACTTTGGTAGTTTGGGAAGGTTTTGCTCTTTAAATTGTTGAAATACATTTATATAAGTTAGCGGCAAATAAAAAGACATATACAACTCTGGTTTTTATTAGGATGGAGTCAAAGCTGGAAGCTTGGTGCCAAACAAACCCTACTGCATTTTGGATATGTTTGCATGTCTCTGAAGATCTAACTATGTTCATACTATATTAATCCTACAATCATATCACCCAGGGGATTAGTTTCGTCTTTTGACTCATCTGTGACTATTCTTGCAAAATAAACTTATTATTATAGGTTATTATATTGTTGTTACTTGTTAATGTTCCATCTATTCAAATCACAAGCAGTCTTTTGATTTAAACCCAAACCTGAACCACAGGCTGAGCTGGATTTGCCTCTGGCTCAGATTTGGTTTACATGACGTGGTCAGATACCAGGCCAAGAAAATAATTTTAACTGAACTGTTTTAAATAGATCCAGGGGGCATGAGGTGAGAATTAGAAAGGTTGAATCAGAAGAAGCTGATCAGAACTGTCGTAAAGCTTGGGATTACATACTAGACCCTGAGTATAAATTCTCAGAATAGTATGAAAACATCTTTCATCTTACTGCTGTACAGTGGCTTGCCATTGCCTGTGGTACGATGTGCTGTACCACCCCTCTGTGACTTATGCTGAGGTTGGTGCTCTCCTTCACATCTCTGGACTTTTCCCCAGATCTATTCTGCTGACCCTATGACATCTTCTGAGGCAAGGAGCCTATTGGAACATGAAATAGGATCTGGATTAATGTTCTGGCTGCTGACATTGCTGATGAAATAGTAATGCCCTGCAGCCTGCTTTCTGTGTCAGAATGACCCAAGGTGAGCACCAGTGAGGGACCTTACTCAGTGCAGGGGTTTCACTGTGTGTGTTGGGAGGTACAAAAAGTACCATGCTTCCATCAAATGCCTCTAGAGGCTGTGATCTAATGGTAGGCAGTACCAGATGCAAGTTAGACTGGGTGAAAAGATAAAAATCATCCATGAGGTATCTATGCTGTTGTATATTCCTAGCTCCATATAATGAAATTTCTTATGATTGCTGGATAAATATAGAGAATTTCCATCAATTAAGCCTGGTGAGGCTTAATCAATTTATAAGGTGATAAGAACAGTGCAAGCTTCCAAGTGGCATTATGGAGTCTTCCATGTCCAGACGGGGTATGCAAAGCCTCACTACTAACAACACACACAATATATTCCCTCTCAATGCTTGGCTGCCTGTTTAGCAGAAGATCAGACCAGATTATGACAATGGTCCCCCTGAGCCTTAAACATTTATAAAGGAAGAAGTAGACTTTGCCAGGAACTCAAATGATTTCCTAGTGTTTTATGAAATATAATTTAAAAGTATAGCACGACTCTAACCTGTTCACCATTGCCTTAATGCTTTGACATTAAGAGTCATATGGAAAAAGGAGTCTCAAAAATATGAAGAAAAGATTTTGAAGAATATGGTGGGTTTTTCACTTAAAAGTTTTCTTTTTCCATATATGTTTTTGGGCTATTTTGGTCCAAAATTCAAATATTTTGGAAGCAGAGCATTGAGTGACTAAGAAAGAACATAATTCTCCCTGCATATCACTTTGTGTTTGAGTTGAGGGAAATTGCACTAAAGAAAATGTGGGCCTTTCAATTATGCTCTAAATCCCAGATATCTGTACATTGTCAAAACAGACTAGATTTTATTTTATGGCTCAGGCTACAGCATTAAGAGCCTTGGTTACTTGGTTTAAAAAAATAAAAATTAATAACCAACAATTTGAGTTAATTAGGTATGCTCAATTCCTCTCATAAATTATCCTGATTTATGTGAGTTCTTCAACTTTAATGGTTACATTAATAACTCACTACAAATTAACAATAATCGCAAGTGCAATTGAGAAAATATCTTCCCACCGGTTACTTTAAGATTCAGTTTCAATTAAAGTGTTTGGTACTCTTTTTCAATCAACCAGGGCTTGGATCCTGCTCTTGGTGACATCACTGTAAATCTGGGGTGAGGTTTTTATAAAGTTAATGGCATTACTCCAGATTTACATAGATCTTGCCAAAAGCAAAATAGAGTCCATCAACTAAAGCATTCCCTTATCTTCAAAGGGAATTGGTTTCATCTGTAATAAAATATCTCAGGGCAGCCTAGGCTAAGCCTTGTTATTTGGCTTCACTGAGCTGCTTTGTGTGAATGAACTTTTTTATATTTGAGTCTAAAAGGTTGAAATCCATAAGCAACCTTCCCTAGACTACACCCGAGCAGATCCAGGCTCTATAGAGCCTCTACTAAGATGCTTTTCATTATGGCAATATGAAGTTAAGGTTGCAAAAGTTTCTTGGACTTTTCAGAAGAACACATGTAAAAACTTGTATTTCCTAAATTCCAGAGGCTGACAAATATGATCAGAATGTAGCTAGAAACAGGCAGACAGGAATTGTTAGGGACCCTGTCTAGGCTGCTCTGTTTTTGCAAGGGATAGTTCTAATTTGCTATATTCTCTTGCTGGTTATATCAAATAATTTTTTTTCCAAATATAGATGAATCAGTTATCGTATTGGTTTATTTTCTTAGTTAGTTTTCAAGTGCTCAAAAGGCAGAACTTCACATCAAGAATCCTCAATGAATAGTCCTCTGTTTTTAACTTAGGTATGTTGAGTTTAATGCTTGCTACAGTGTAGGGTATACAGTGGATGCTTTTAGAATGTAGGAGCTCTGGCTTGGATTTTTCCACATGGTTGGGCAGCAACACCTTTGTTTAAAAAGGTCTATCTTTTTATTCCTTCAGGACACAGTAGGAACTGTGACCCAATAAGTCCTGCATTAAAATAGATGTCCTTGCTCAGTCTATTCAGTATGTTGGCACACTTTTCCCCCATTCCCATATCTTGCTTCAAGAAAAAGACAAAAGTAGATCAAGAATTGGTTCACAGACCCCAAGGTTTTTTTTTTTATAGTGGAAACTTTGCATTCTTTCCATGTATGGGAATGTTGGCATGGGGCAGCTTTTCCCTCACGGTCAGGTAGGATGTGTGATACTCCTGGAAATGTCTGTCTTGCTGTGTATCAGTGTCAGGGTAGGGAGCATGGTCCTCCCAGAGCTGCTGGGTGAGGGTGGATGGCTGCACCGTGCAGTGCACTGTCAGGCTGGAGAAAAGATGCCTGGGGGTAGGCTGCTGACACAATACAACCTTGTCAGCATTCAGTTTGCTTTCCAGGTGAGCAGGCTGAGTGAGCAGATCTAGGAACTCACAGCTCCTGCATCAGAAGGAAGCTTGTGAGAATTTTTTCAACATATATATGAACAACCATGGAACGAACAGGAAAGAATTGGTTTGATTGTGTGGGATCCACCTATCACTGTTAGGGAAACCTTGGTGTTCTCAGAATATTTTGATTAAAGATGTGCTGGTTTACAGTCCTTCTCTCTGTAAAATTGCTGGGAAAAACATTAATTTATAACTGGAAGTATTATGACAATGTCAAACCCCAAAATTTTGACTAAATATCAAAGAACTTAATGACAGCTAAATTTATTACAGTTAAGTCACCCTAAAGAAACATCAGAAGGCCTGTAGCATGGGTTACATACAGCCATGATTACCCAAACCTGAGGGAATAACATGTGAAGAATAATCTTAGATGATTGTTTCTGAAAGACAAAGAAAAAGAACAGTAAGGAAAGTAAAACACTAGGGCAGAGGTCCAGAGGAGTTCAGGTATCTCCATCCTTAGTATGTAATTGGAATTGCCCTTGTTGCACCTTGTGTGTTGCTGTTTATAGTATTAATCTGATTTTAGACTGTTTATGCCAGCAGGCCATGGAGTCATGCAGCTGTGAATCAACTCCAGTAACTAGAGTAGGATCAATACCTAATTCTATAAAGAAATCCTCTTAAAAAGGGCAGGAGACCAAAGCTGGGATTAATAGAGTCTTCCAGTGTACACCTCCAATTGCACATGAGAGAGTTGTCAGTATCCCTGATACAATTTGCACTGCCTCAAAAACACAAACCTCAGCAAGTACAGAAAGTGAAAGCACTTTTGGAATGATCTGTGCTAGAGTGATTCCCTCCACAATAGGCCTAAGCTAACCCAAACTGATGCTTTTTATACAAATGATTATAAATAGAAGCCAAAATTTTGTCAGACCAATAGTGCAAACTTAACATATTGGCCCCTTGGTGTCATTTGAAGAAAATTAATGCAGGGGGCCAAAGAGACAGAGTCTGCAATATGCAATGCTCCAGAGACATAGCTGAGATTTTGTTCCTAGTGTAGCAGAAATAAATGCTCTTGGCAGGTCATAGGGGAGGAATAAGACGTGCATAAGTAAGATTAATCAGTAAAGCCAGCATCTATCTCATGAGTCAGATCTGACATCAAAAAGGCCAAGGTTGTTGCATGTAAATTTGTGCTACTACGGGAAAGGAAAATAACAAAGAATCTCTTGTGCAAATTGTGCTGTGGATTTGGATAACTGAGAAGCGCTAGAGAGAATGGGGACAGGGGAAGGAGTGCGGGCTTCTCTTTCCTCTTTCAATAGAAAACTAAGTGTGAAGTCATGGCCAAATAAAATCACTGACAGTACTGCTGTGGCTTTTACAAGGTCAGGTCCTGCACATGGTTTGGATGTACTGGGTTACAGTGGAAGGGCAGAATTTCTCAGCCTTTTCTTAGGTAAACTCTCAGAAGGAATGACAACAAGCAAAAGAGCCTTCTCTGCTGAATATGTTAAATCTGTTAAATCAGAGGCAAGAGAGTTTTTCCTCAATGAAGGTCAAATAGGCTTTTGTGAGCCACTATTGTGTGACTGAATAATGAGGGGCTGGGGAGAAAGAAGTAGAGTGTGCCTGAGTGTGCAGTAGTGGCCCCCAGGCTGCAGGTTCTCATCTCACCTCCCCTTCCCCTAGTATGTGCAGAAATGACCTGATGCAGAAGTGCCTCCTTTTGTGTGCACTGTGAGCAGTTTGTGCTGCTTTGCCTCCCCTTGCTAGCTGTCTGCCCATTCTGTAAGGACAGGGAGGTGTGAGGGACAGAAAAGGCATTTCTGAAGCATTGTTCTCTGTTGCACTCCTAAGATTATCTGGCACAGTCAAACTTTGTGATGGACTAGACACATTTGTGCTCTGCATCAAGGATAACTCTCGACCAGGTCCAGAAGAAAGCACATCAGCAGAACCAAAAGGCGTTCTTTCAGCACATGAGACAGGGATGCCTAATCTTGTTTTTTTAAAAGATTATGTTGAATGGGACAGATACAAGGTCTTCATCTGTTTACTGTTTTTTTTTTCCCATTGGTTCCTTCCCCTTCAGTTTACTGAGTCTTACTTTTAGAGCTTGTGGAAATTGTCAGGCACAAGCCACCCTCATTGGTAATAAGAAAGGGGGCAATGCTTTCATCACAGAAGACATGACTGTCAGTCAATGGAAGGACTGCACTTCCTCCTGGAGAATCACATTTCAAGCTTCTGCCTGGATCATGCAGCTCATTGGTGCTCCCACATGGGCCCAAGCCTTCAAGGCACAATCTGGCTCTATTGGTTTTGTGGCAGTGGTAGAGACAGATTCCCCCAGGATTGAAATGAGAGACCTCCTGTGCTGAAAACACTTGGCTCTGTCCAGATTGAGCTAAAGTGGGCTCTGCCATTAAGGTTTGTAATAGCTGATATCCTTGGGGAAAAGATTGCAGCCTTCAGGACATGGATGAACAAAGGCTGGCCAAGCAGCTGAAGTGGCCACATGGGCATTAAGTGTTGAGAATGCTGGGCACCAGGGCAGCAGGGTGGGTGGATAGGGGTCCCCATTTCATTTATGTGATATGTAAAGCACTTTGGAAGAACATTTGTTGCTGCAGTATCAAAAACAAGCTGTTAAGATGGGCTTTTGTCTTGCTCTCTGTGATTATAATGCTGTTCTGTTCCTCTCTGGCAGAGGGAAGTCTTAACACTTCAGGACATTTTCCCTTTTTGTTCAAATACATTTTTCACTTGCCAGTTTCCCCAGAACAGGAAAACAAAGTGGTACCCTAATACAGTTTAGAGATCAACGATTGCACAGGCAAAATAGGATTCAGTGGAATAAAATCAGAAGGGGAAAGCATACCCTGCTTGCACCACAAACTCATCATGTGAAGCATTTCAACAGGGTTTTGGATACTGATGCCAGTAAGGAAGAAACCATCACCCACATGGTCCTACAAGATGGGGAAGAGCTGGAAGGTGCAGCAGGGCTGGCAGATGAGGCAGTGGTAGTGCCAGCAGGCTGAGCAGCCCTGGCACTGAGGGGTGCCAGCTGGCTGGCCTGAGCCTGGGGGCCTGCTCATGTTTTGGCTGTGGCAGAGTGCCAGGCTTGCTGCCTGCATGTGCATTTACAGGGAACCAGTGCCCTGTTTACTTGGATACAAGGGGATGCTTTGTGAGCACTGCACCCAAACTGGCTTGCAGAGAGCTTTATAAAAGCAGCAAGCCTTA
The DNA here is from genome assembly GCF_017590135.1 of Pyrgilauda ruficollis. NCBI lineage: Eukaryota > Metazoa > Chordata > Aves > Passeriformes > Passeridae > Pyrgilauda > Pyrgilauda ruficollis. Next base: position 17,250,104 of record NW_024513654.1, on the reverse strand, counting down.
AGGCGAGCTCTTGTGTGTGTGGGAGCTGTTGGTGTAGGAATGTGCTAGCTGTCTGCTGCTCACTCATTTATATTAAGTATTTTAAATAGAAAATGCAGACTAGAGGGACTGGCTGCCAAATGCATTGCTAGATAAAAGATGTAAAGATGGAGTTAAAGGTGAGGCTGTGTATCAGTCATTTAAAGGTTAAAATCACCCTGTAATTGGCTATGCAGCTCCAGGAACTTCTGAAAACACATTATATTGGCAAGACAACCTGTCATGTTAAGAACATGCAGTTAAAGCTTTTTTGTCTTCTAGTAAGGAAGTGAGGATGAAAACATGATAAATATGGTAGGTCTGGACTGAAAAATCACCATCGCCCAGCTCTGCCCTGCCAAGTTGTGAGAAGAAAGTCCCACTCATATGGTTAACACATGAATTTGTGCAGTGAAGGGACCTGTTAGATACCCTGAAGTTCATTTCTTAGTCTTTGTAGAGCCACTCTGTGCTGCATGGAGGGAACAAATGGATGAGTGTGAGTGCTGATAAACTTCTCTGCTCCTGGAGTCCTTGCATAGTGCAAGTGCCTTGGGACGGAGTACTTGCCCTGGGTTAGAAAGTTCGGTGACTTTTGCCTCCGTGTTTTCTGGTCTAGCTTTGTGCTGTCTCATAGCAGACACATCCTCTGCTCTGCAGCTGTCATAACACTTGCAAACCACCCACTCTTCACAGGAGCAATTACATGTAACCCAACCCCTTGCTGTGTGTGCAAGCTGATCTCTCCCACTGCCCTAACTCCAGAATCCCTTTGTTTTGCAGCTCTGTCACCTCTCTAGCAATCACAGCGGACCAGCTTCATTATTTTCCAATTTGTGCTCCAAGCTCTGAGACCTCAGACCTGCTGGCCTTCTCCCAGTGGAATTCCACTTAGGTAGCTCAGATGGGGTGCTTTTTGCTGGACATTCCCTTGCCTGCCTCTTTTGGAGTAACTTACAGGCAGATTTATCTTTCTTCTAATTGTGTCAAATTATTTGCAGCCATAACTTTTGCTTCTGATTTGTCTCGTCTCTACCCCATAGCAGAAATTTGCCATAGAGTTTACCTTATTTGTGGTGATTTATTTTAACATTTATTGCAATTTACCATGGCTTGCCTTTCCATTCCTGCGCTGCTACATCCCCTGCTGTGTTCTGTGCCAGTTTGAATGGGGATCATAGGAAGAGCCCTGTCAAAAGAGGACCTCTCTCTCCTATGAAATCCAGTTTTGTATTGTTTCCTATTCTTTTAAATTAGGACATTTTCTAGGGTGGGCAGGCCTTTGGGGCTGAAGCTGCTGCCACTGTCAGATTTACTTTCTCATCCAGTGCTTGATTTTGAGCTGAGATGTTCTGATTGGTTGGTTTCTGGTTGCTCTGAAGTTTGACATTTGTACCCACTCCAAAATTACCACCCCTCCTGAAAAAAAACCAAAAAAACCCGCAAAACAACGTAAAAACTCCAAACACAACTATTAACAGATTTCTTTCTAGAAAATATATATGCTAAATATTTATGTTTGACCAAAACAGCCTTTCTCTTTCTCTGGAAAATTCCACTTTAGCTTAAACCAAAACATAGTCTGTACTTCTTATTTAATTCCTTGATATCACTGATAGTTAATTAACAATTATGGCTGATAAGTTATAAGTTTCAACTTTGTACAGCTTCTGCAAAATGTCTTTGGAAAACTACTGGAGCTGGAAATGCTCCAGAGACCACATGTGATAGAAGTGGTTCTCCTGTGACTCACAGGAGGAGCTGCTCGGGCAGTGCAGAGCCTTTCTCATGTCCAGTCAGGACCTGAATCACTGGCTTTGCTCTGGGACACTGATCTTGGTTACCTGCAGCAGTGTCTTTGCTGTGGGGCTGTGTGCCTCTCTGATGTTTGTACCACAGCCAGGTTCCCCTGACTTTGCTGGAGGTGGACACTGAGCGAGACCTTTGACCTATTTGAGTTCTAATGAGCTCGTCCAGGAGAGCGCCAGTGCCACGGAATTTGGTGGTGGCCTGGATCAGCCTCCCTGGGCAAAAGGACAGCATTAATTTAATTTTTATGTGTTCATGGTGTTTCTAATAAACACAACTGGTAATTAGACAAAAGGTAGTGAAAGGGCACTTAAGATTTCTTTCCTGTTTGTGTGGTCAAAAATGTTAGCCAGCTCTAATGAAAGTGTTCCCCAGGGAGATGTGTTTTGCATTAAAAGTAGGATTCATAGGCCAGTCCTTGAAATCTAAACTTGGGCATCTAAACAGAGATAGCCTGAAGACAAGACCAGCTTGGAGTAGGAGTCCTCAGAAACATAATTCTGCAGTCAAAAATACTTTCTGGATAAACCAGTCATCTCTGGGGCTGCTGACAGAGTGCCACAGAAATAAAGCACAGGTGTAAGCTAACCCTCTCCTGTCCCTTCTGTGCAGTGCCACCCAGGACAATGATGTGTGCATGGGGAGAAAGAGGCGGAGAGGCTGATGAATTTACTCTGTGCCATGCACGGACAACCACCAGGTGCCAGTTCAACACTTGTTTCACCAGTGTGGATGCTGCTCATTTGGGGGATGGACCTTTGGGTGAGGGGTCAGTGGCTGTCTAAAGCCACAATCAGAAAACACTGCTAGCTTAGCTGTGCCATGAAATCACCAGTGGGGAGGAAAAGGGCATTGAAATAAAGAACTGGACTGTTGTACTGTCCTCCCCTCAGCAGCTGGCCCTTGGGTCACATTCGTTCAAGCCAAAATTTGTGTCGGGCACGTGGAAGAGCTGTCCCCGGGCGGGTGTCCGTGAGTGCGATGGTTGGTGTCCCTGTCCCGGCAGGGCTGTGTGCGCCGGGCACATCCTGCAGTGCAGAGCTGGGAGCTGCCTTCGGTTTGATTCTAAAAAGGGAAAGGTTAGTAATCCAGCCATTCTTCTGGCCAATAGATGGTGCTCTCCAGCTGATTTTCTGTCTTAAGTTGGAGTTTGGCAACACTTTCAGGCAAGTCCTTTCTTATTGTTAACTCCAGTAAATCTTTTCTGGGCTGGGTTGAACTTCCCAATTATGAAACTCAGAGCAGGCTTTTGGAAACTCTTCAGAACAGGCCTGATTGACTAGGCAGATTTTTTTCCATTTGCAATTAAGGTTTTATATAAACTTAAACAATGGTGAAACAACAAAACGCATCGTGCTGCATGTACACTGTGCTGCTGGCAGTCTGACAGCTTATGACTCCTAAATTATACAGTGATGACCCAGTGCCAAATAGGAACGGAGCATGTTCATAAACATGCTATCAACTAGGAACACAACATGCTTTGAAACTCCCTGAAGCCTTGAATAATCGCATTGTGACAAAGTAATACAACCAGGTGATGGGTAGATCAGAGCAGGAGAGCTCCCTCCTGGCATTTGGGACCCTTGTATTGGAGGCAGAGTTTCACAGCTGATTTAAGCTACCTGGCAGTTGTGCTGTGGGTCAACAGGATGCTGTTGTGCACCCCTCTGCTGCTGAGTGGGTGGTTGCAGTTGTTATGCAACTGATTATCAGTTTTACTGTATTTTTTTTTAAGTTTTCTTTGACAGTATTTTGTTTAACACACTTTTGTTGAGAACTGTGTGTCTCTTGCTCTTGATCCTGGTTGTGTCATCCCCTCTCGTTACTTCTGCCAACTCTATTGGTCCTTCTGTGACCTGATTCAGTTCACTAATGCTGGTGAAATTATCAGGGGAGAGTGTCAGCAGGATCCTTTCACTCTTTCAGCAACAATGAGACCAGGAATCAGTTTAGTTTGCTGAGGGAACTGCTGTCAGAACCTTCAGGAATGATGTTCACACTGAGGTTGACAGCAGAATTCCACGTGACATGGAGGCCATAGGAGCAGTCCCTGGATTCCATTTTTGTGCATGGCTGTGTGACACAGCCCAGCTGTAGGTTTTGTGCCTCCTTGGTGTTAAGCATACCAATATGTGCTTCAAAACAGCTATCTGTTGTCTGTGTAAGTCACCCTTAGGAAAGGACTATTTCAAAGGACTCACAGCTGCTTATGGGAGGGCAGTATATCACAAGGGAGTGATGCATTGCTTCAAAGACAATGCTCTGTAAATGCTACATCTGAGATTAACTTCCCAGCTGTCTCTTGATTTACTTATAATCAAGGGCATGTGAACAGCAACTTCCTTTGCTCTTCCTTGTCAGAAGGACCCGTTTAATGCAAACCTAGGAAGTATGACAGGACATTTTTTTATGCATTGCTGGTGCTTTATGTGGACAGCACTCACTTGAGTCATTCTGTTGGAGGTGTGGAGCATATCCTCCTGTGGTAGCTCAAGAGAATGTATCCAATGTGTTCAATCTGGCAGGAGTTTCGTATTAACTCCCCTTCCCCCAAAAGTGTTATCACAACCATCTAATGCGATTTTATGGATATAAAATCTTCCCCTGATTACTGAACTGAAGGGAACATGACAGCAATTTGTTCCAGTTAATAACCAGGAGGCTTAACTTGAAATAAGTTGGAATGAAGGCAAGATTAAACCAGATGGAGAGAGAACAGAGTTGCAAATTATTGAAGAAGTGCTTGAGGTTTCTTGTGCTGATTTTTCTTAAAAGCTAATGTGTGTTGAGAGTGCTCTTCAAATCCATGGTGCTTTCTTCTTCCAATGGGAAAGCACAGTTATGCACTGCTGAGAACAGGGAAAAGCCTTGCTTTGAACAGCATGTGTGGGAGCACACGGAGATGGTTGGATTGCACCATTATATTTCTGGAATGAGCTTTTCAGTGACTGTTATAGACCAGATAAACACACACTGCTGCTTTCTGCCCCCCTCCCCAACTCAAGAGTCAATAAGGAATAGTCAATAAGGACTAGTCAATCTTGGGTTTTGTGAGACTGTTTCTTGTAGCCTGTGTTAAATTATGAACTCAGGTGAAGTACGTATATTTATACCTTAGTTTCCATATGTTTGCAAAAGTAGTAGATGACAAGGAAGTCCAATAGTTATTCTTGATTTTTTTTTTATTCCAGGATGTTGTCTACTTGTTTTCAGGGCCAGAATGTTTGCATCCACCTGATTACTTGGTGGTGTCCTAAAAGTAATTTGAAGGATTCAAGGATTCAAGAATATGAGTTTATTGAGGTGAAGAGGAAGAATTTTTTACACTGTCAAGTCTTGCTTGTGTTACGGTTTCCATGCTAGGGAGCATCAGTAACATATCCTGCAAGAATCTAAAGCACAGATCCTTGCTAATGGCAAAGCCTGCTCTTGGTGCAATTGCACATGAGAGTTTCCATTAACTGCAGCTGTGCATCGGCCTGAGGCACGAGGCTGGTCACTACCTAGAATCAAGAGACCCCGAGGAGGCTCAGATCATCTGTTCAGAGGCAGATGTTAACAGCAGTGTGTAGGTCCAGAAGCCAGAGGGTGTTGACAGCTGACTTGGGGTTGCATCTAGCAGCAGAATTTTTCTAAAGAATTGGATCGATGCCAGAAAGGGAACCCCAGCTCTGGTTGTCCTAGCAGCACATGAGACCAGTGCTTAGCTCTGTGTATATTTGCTGTTACCTCACAAGTTCACTGGTGCTGCTGTTCTGTGTCAGAAAGTTTAATGCATCCCAGAGCACCCCATCCGTGTCTGGGTACTGGAGGTTGCAATGTTTATTTCTGTGAAGCTGAGTGGGTGGTAGCCATAAGAAAGAGGCTTCACTGAAATCAAGGTGGTTTTGTGTTTTTCTGACATGCTTCTTTCTCATGTCTAATTCAACAGTCTAAAAGCTCCTCTCACTGGAATATGGTTTGAGAGGCATGGGGGCACATCCATCTTCTCATTAACCTCATTCTTGATAGAAATTCACATGATGGCTGACACAAACTGGCCGAGAAGGCTACAGAATTCTGCATTCCAGAAAGCTGTGTATAAGCAATAGCAGCTGATAATTTAAATCCAGCAATTTTATTTTCTGCCACTGCATCTCCATCAGGGGTAATGTAGCTGCTTGTTTTGCCAGCCCAACCACAATTTGTCCTGGTGGGATCTAGCCAGCATGGAGCATTCCTGGTCTCCATGGATTCTGCTAGCTCAGATCCTGTCTCAACTCACAAGGTGTTATTGCTATCAACAGACTTAGACATTTTTTTTAATCATCAAATTTTTTTTTTTTGCTTGAAAGGTGGGAATGGCCAGTATTACTTGGCTGCTATGGATCTTCCTTTGCCAATTATTTGGATGAATTATAGATATTAGTAGGCCTGCAAAACCAGTTTCTTTCTTCCAGCTCATTAAACCATTTTGCATCACATTACTCTCCAGTTCACTCCATATATATAATAATATGACCATTCCTATTTGTCAAGAGCTAAACTTTTACTGAAATGCAAACCAACCATGGCTTATTCACCATTACCAGTACAGGCTATTGTATTTATTTAATAGGAGGAACATAAATCTAGGTGGAAGAGCTTTATGAATGCTGTGGGAAAAGAACTTTTACAGTAAGACCCCCTCCTACTGTACACTTGAAGTGGTAGCTCAAGAAATAGGTATCAAACAAAATGAATTAACTGTCCCTCAGCTCATTAGAAGTCCCGGCTGCTCCAGGCAAGGCCATGAGTGGAAGTGTGATCCTTTCACTCATGTAGTGGCTGTTTGTGCTGCTCCCTGTGCAGCATGGTGTGGAGGCAAAGACAGGGAGGTGGAAAGTGAAAGAGGCATGGCATTTATCTTTGGGCATTTTGTATGGTCGGGGAGACATTTTCTGTAGTGTGAGTGTAATGGCTATTGAATGATGCATGCTGTGAAAGTGGTTTTCAGAAAGCTTCATGGATTACAGATTCTGCAGTGGTCCTGAAGACTTGTTTCTTGAAATTACATTTTCCCCACTTTGTCCATCCACTCTTTGGGAAAGAAACCAAAAGATTTTTAATATTGCTAAGAAGCTGTCCATGCACATAGGAAATTAAATTTGTTAGTGGGATTTGCCTGTTGTGATAAGAATATCCTCATTTGAAGAGGTGTGGTAATTCTGTGGCTCATTTGATGAAATTGTTATTCTCTTTTCCTTTGGTGTGCCTCACCTGGGGCACTGTGAGCATTGAAACTACCGAGCACATTCACTTGGTAGCCTTTGCTGCAGTTGTACTTCAAAGTTGTTTGGAAATAATTTTGCATGAGAGCTTGTATTTTAGGTAGAGTTGAGAGCAGAAATAAAATGTGAATGACCTGCAATTGAGAGCAGACTGGGATGAGAGCTGTGTCCATGGAAATGTCTCTGATATTGACTTCTGTGACACAAGCAGAGACTCTCAGGTGTCCTGAACTGTTGAGGGAGTCTGTCCTTTGGTACAGCGACTCAGATTAGTGCTGGACACAGAAACCACCAGGGAAGGATAAAAAAATAGTCAGTCCTGGCTATGCTTTAGAGAGGGCATTTAGATAGGGAAGGATAAAGGAAGGTGGAGCTCAGAGTGCCTCTAGTTCAAGGCAATTAAGAGACAGCTGGGAGGTTAGTGTGGTCTGTTGGGGAAAAGGGGAGTGTGAGGAACCGAGTAGATGCAGGGAATATTTTGAAGTGTAATGCTTTCTTGATTCCCTCCATGCTTCCCTCCTCTTTCCCAGGGTCATTTCTACTGGCATTGTTTTTCCAACAGAAAATCTAAAGTTCAAGAAAACTAAATTTTCCAACAGTGGGATACTGATTAGGTGCCACAGTGGCCCAGCTGCCTCTGCGACTTGACCCAAAACCCAGAGTTTACAGTATCACTGTAAATTTTTTGGCTCAAGCTCAACTTTTCTCTTCCTTTTCTAAAAGGGGAACAGGTTGTTGTTCAGGAGGCAGCAACTAAGTCACCAGCCTTGTCTTCTTACATTCAGTCCAGCACCCATGGAAAGCATTGCCTGATGTAGCTCCATGGTGGCTGAAAAAATACAGAGGCTTTTTAAAATACCGAATGTGATGTCTCATATGTTTCAAGCTGCAGTTTTTCTGGTACAACAGAAATACTCTGTGGGGACAAGTAAGCTGTGTAATTTTTAAGTAAGATTAATCAATGTCCTTTGCTCCTACTCACTGAGCCATTCTTCACCTTCAGAAACACCAGGCGGTCGCAGTCTGCTCCTCGATTCATCCTGTGGCTGGTTCATGACAAGTCTCCAGACCTGCAGTACATCACTAGCTCTGGCAGTGTGTGGGTAAACATCCTCTGAGAAACTAAAGCATGGGGCTGAAGGAAATGCCCCGAGTTTTTGTTGCTGGGGGAACCAGAGAGCTGTTTAATCTTCCATTTCCTACATGGAGAAGTGGTCAGCTGTGACCCAATGTCACTGTCATCTGGAAGATTTGAAACTGTTTGCTAAGTCTGGTGTCTGAACTGGAAATTAAAGGGATACTATGCAAACTGGATCTTTGGCTTTAGCAAGAGCAGAATTAGGACAGCTGAACTGGAGATCCTAGATCAGAGGATGCCAGATGGGAATGTAGCTCTTCTCTGCAGCTGCCTTCATGGTTTCTACAGCCTGACCTCTGGGAGAGGACCTTGGCTAATCATGTACAAGGTGTCTGTGAATTCAAAAGAGCATCAGAAAGGCCAGGCAGGCCTGGCTGAAGTGTTCCCAGTGTTGGTGGTAGGGTGGCTTCTGTCTCAACCACTTGGAGAGGTGTCCTGCATGATTTAACTTCACAATGCAATGTTCAGAAAAAATACAGAGTTTTGAGTGAGAGAGCTAGACATGCTTTAGACCTCGGTTTATGAGACCAGTAGTTGTTTCTGTTGCCACATGTTTGCACCTGCCTGGCATGGAGTAACCACTCAAGACTTGCTAGAGGTTGCAGAGGTCAGAAGCTGCTGGGAAGGCTCTGAGCTGCCCTGGGTGGTGCTGTGAGAGCCAGGCATGCATGTGCTCACGCACACATGCTGGCCAGCATGCAGCAGAGGTTCCCAAAGGGCTGAGCAAAAAATAACTTGAAAAAGGAAACGGTGTTGTTGAGAATTTTTTCAGAATGCAAAATAAACTCTGATCCAAGAGAAGGTATTGCTTTGGAAGGAAGCCAGAAAGCAAACACAGCCATGACCTGCAATGACCACAGCTTCTCTCTTCTCATCCTGCCTGCCTTCTGGCCTTCTCAGGGAGTGCAGTGCTGATTAAAGAGAAGGCCAGCCCATTCTCTTCTTATCTATCCCTACAGTGAGAAGATCAGATGGTCAGGATACTGGGGCTGAGCAGTGTCTTGGCTTGGTGAATAAAAAGCCTGGCAAAAAAATCCCACCCTGCACTTACATGCTTCCTCTTGTAGGGAGGGAGAAGGAATGCTGTAGAAAAATGTGCTCACTGAACAAGAGTGAAATATGTAAGATCTGCCACTTCTCCAAATACAAATTCACTGTACTCATTCAAGAATGTGCTTATTTTAGTAATAAAGAGCCATTTTTATTAAATTATGTTAAAGAAGTTATCTTTAAGATTCGCAGAAAAGAGGAAGTGTTACAGGATTCATTCAGGATTTTTTCATAGGAGTAAACCAGTCTGTAAATATTATGTAAACAGCTTCAATCTGCTCATGCTGCTGGACTCAAAGCAATGATGTGTCCTTGTAAACAGACTGTTGTACACCATTCTTTGTGGTCAAGGGGTTTCTCCCTCATGATTGAACAAGGTTTAGACAATATCTTAGTTCTTTTAATTAAGAATTCAGGGGAAAAAAAGGCAAGATAAGAAACTCCTCATTGGAAGCAATTAACTTGGTGGAAAATGACAACACTGTAGTAGCACATCTCAGCCCCTTGAATTGCCTGAAGAGGCTCATCTGAATCTTAAACAGTGTTCTTTCTGAAGCAGAAGTATTCCAGGTGCATGTTCTGTCTGTCTCAGCCACTCCTCTACTGCTCTTCTGAAGGGTGGCCTTCACTGGAGAACATCCATTAACTTCCACAAAAGTTAATATTCCTTGGCCTTCAGTGTGCCCAGTAGTGGGTGCTACATTTTCCAAGACTTTTAGAGTTGTCTCTCCAGTGCTCCATCACTGGAAGAAGCGGGAGGTGACTTTTCAGAAAGCCTGGACTTAGGCTTGCATATTTCAGCTTTGACTGGCCTTTGCACCTCCAGAGAGATCTCAGGAGCAGGACAGGGCTGTACCTAGTGGTCAGAGAGGGACTTGCAGTTAGGAAGGGTGGTGGAAGTGCTTCTAGTGAGTATATGAAACTGTTGTTTTGGTAAGATACCTTTAAAAAAATAACCTCAACATGAGCAGTTTTGTTTTGATGACGGCACAGGTGGGTCAGGCAGAGTGTTGTTATCTGTGTTCTGGGAGTTAATGGAGTTAATGACTTCAGAGCCCTGACAAACAGCACACACCCAATTTTATTGGAACTAATTAGCCACCAATGCAGCAGTGTGTTCAAAATTATGTATTCCTCTCACTCAAAGAGCTGCCCTTGTTTCACATCTGTGTCTGATTATGCCTCTTGAACTCTAAGGCAGCTGTCTTACAGGTTCATTTTCTATAGGAACTCAGGAAATTACTCAGGAAAGCCACTGACACTACCTACCACTTACTGCCAGATCCCTTTCACTCCTCATGTGAAGAAGCCTGTTACTGGGAACTGCTGGCACACAGCGTGGTCCATGGCAGCCTAGCAATTAGAGTGGAATTTGTAAAGAGTGATTGCAAGAGCCTCTAAATGTTACCAATTGATGTGTATTCTTTTGGCTTATGGAGGAGTCCCCAAAGACTCTGGCCCTTCCCTCCCACTGACAAATAACAAGGGATTCTACAAATCACATTGAGATCACAATGCGATTGATTAGGTGTAAGGGAGATAATATATGAAGGAGGATGTAAAGTGATACTTGCTTGCAGATCATTAGTGTAGTGAGGGACTGTAATATTGACTCAAAATGTTGGCATTGGTTTTTCTGCATGAAGTAGCCTTTGAAATACTGCAAAAATGACTGCTTCTCTTTTTATTCCATTTTAATATAGGAAAAGATAAGCGACTTGGAACAACTGAAACCTGAAACTCATCCATTGTCTGGTTATTTTCCTGATAGAACTGAATTGAAGGACAAAAAGTGATTTCTTAAGTGCTTTGCAAGAAATACACAGTAATTTCTTTCAAAGAGCATGTAGCCCACCAGAGTTGACTTGAATGAGAATTTAGGGCTTCTGATGGTGTTGGTTAACTCATCCCTTTAATTCTCAATATAATGCCTTGGGCTATGATTTCATCTGATTTCAATGCTAAGCAAGAGTCAATCATGCCAAAACTTGTATAGGAAGCAGACAAGAGCAGGTGTTTCTTGAAATGGTGTTGGTTTATTGAGATATTTTATTCATTAAATCAAAGTCCCAGCAAAGTTCTACAGTCACTGTGCTACTGAAGTTGCTTGGTGGTGGTTTAAACACCAAAGTCTTGTTTTTCTGGTAAAAGGAAACAATTTTTTTAAAGCATAGCATTGTTTGTACACCCTTGCCAAATAAGCTTTGGTAACTTTTCTTACGTTAGTTTTATTCTTGATTTTGGCACGCTGTAGCTATGACAATGCTCTGTGATTCAGAAGAGGAACAGCACTCTGGCAGTGTAACCCTTCAGGCTGAGAAGGTGTCTGGAGACATGTCATTTCTCACTGCAATGTGTGATGTTTAGCTGCAGAGATTCGTACGTGGGTCAGAACAGGATCTGCTTTTCTGGCTCCTTCTACCTCTTTGACTTTCATTCCCTTTTGGCACACTGCAGTGCATATCTCTGTGTTAAAATTGCTCAGTCTCGGGCTGGAAAAAGGTGAGTTAGGCCTGTACCCTCAGGGGCAGCAGAGGAAAGTTGATGTTTGCATGGCTGGCTTTGCAGATTGTCCTTAGCATGACCAGAACTGGGGAGGGACATCAAAGGATGGGGCAATGACACACACACCTCTGCAGAGGAGGAGGTGAAGGTTTCAGGCTATGAAAGTCAGGCAAGAAAAGAAAGAGGTGTGTCCTTGGAAGTGTCTGATGACTTGCCTGATCAGAGGCTGTGTAGACCAGAGGAAGGCAAGCCCAAGTGCCCAAAGAAGAGGTCCAGAAGAAAACAGTGTTGTTATTTGACCTGTGTATAACAGATGCTGAAAGTAATAATGGCTCTACTGTTTGGGTTGAAAGTGTGTGTTTAAATCTTTCTCTTCTTGAGTGCTACAGGGGCTCTACCAGGAATAGCTCCTGCTGCCCTACCTGTATGGAGCCCTGTGTACCACACCTTGGCTGTGTGTGTGGTTATGGCCACTTTCTACAGAGAAAGGGGACTCCTGCCTCCATGTCTGATGTGCTGAGCCCTAATGGGGTCAAGTGAAGGGAGAAACATAGCAAAAAAGATTTTGTGGATCCAGTAACAGTTATCTGGCTTTTAAAGCTTTCCAAGATTTCCTGGAAGCTAGAGAGCTGTAATCAACCAAGTCTGAGCACTGGACAAATGCACTGCAGTGTTTGGGTTGGTTTCTTTTTTCTCCCTCTCTTTTAATTTAAAAATTATTTGTTGGAGGAACAGACTAAATTAAATCAAATTGCCAAAAGACCACAGGGGAGCTCTACAAGGTCTTTCTTAAACTGAGTACATAAACTTTAGCTCCCATTGGTTGGGCAGCTTTGGAATCTTTAATCTTTGTTGCTGTTTATTTTCCATAGCTGTCACTCTCTGTAATTCTAATTACTGGTTTTGTTAGTGGAGTCATGAAGTGTCCTGCTGGCTCAGAGGCTGATGCATGGGAACCTTAAATTGACTGACTGAGTCGTGACAAGTGCATATCACTCCAGTCTCCACAAACTCCTCTGCAGGAATTGAATCAGCCTTAACAATTATTTGGCCAGCTGAAAAGGAGACAGTACCAAAATTAATAAAATGTGTTTCTGTAAAGCAATTTCCTTTGCCTTTCCCTGTCCTACTTCCCTACTTTATTTCACCTTTTGTCCCCTCAGAAGTTAATTTTAAAATTAAAGAATGCATGCTACATGATACAACTTTGGGTTTTTAAGTGAGCCTAGAGCCAAAATCAGAGAGGCATTGGGAATTCAGTTTGACCTCAGCACTTGCAAAGCATGGAGCAAGCACACAGACACTGTACAGTCACACAGGTGAGCTGAAAGGTAGAGTGACAGAGTGACATTGCAGATACACCAAGATGGGTGTACTTGGATCTACCAGCTCAGTAATATGTGATGTGCCCTCCTCTGCAGGCTTACCTAAAAGAGTCTTTTGCATTTCCTTGCAGACTTGCAAGGGGAGGTTGAAGACGAAGTGTGGTGCAAGGGGAGTGGGAGTTACATGGCATCTTCTTGGGCTGACAGCCTTTGTTGCTGACCAAATAGCCAGTGGAGAGGATGAAGACAGGATAGTGTTGACTTCACGTGTGAGGGTTCAGCAAAACTGCATTGGATGATGGTGACAAAGGGTAAGGGGGTTTCCACTCTGAGGATCACTGGATCACAGCTTCACCTTGACATTGGTCCCAGCACTCAGTGTGGACATGCTGTTGACTTAGGAGCCCAGCCTGTGCTGTCAGCTGTGGCAGGGGTTGGTACATGCCTGCATGTTCACTTTTGCAAATGCTAACAAATCCCATAGACTTACAGTGTGTTGCTTGTGCTGCCAAATTTAGGATGCTTCTGCTAGTCCAGGAATTAGTACTGATATGACAGGCACTTAATTATCACATGGAACTGCTATGACTGTAAGCAGGCAGAGGCAGAGACGTAAATCTGAATGAGTAACTCATCCATGGGCAGCTATTTGCCTCATGTATCAGTGTGGCACATCAAATGCTTTTAAATTCTCAATGTGCTGATGTGTCTGATGTGGAGGCAAATGATTTCTTGCCTGTCTGTACCTCACCTCTTGGCCACAGCATGAAGATATTTGCTAGGCTCAGTCCATCATACTAAAATTGCCTGGGTTGTCGAGGCTGTGTCTCCAGGTACAGCTGTTCACCCCCGTGTGAGTAACTGCAGCCTGCCATTTTTGCACTTCACTGCAAGCTTAGCCACTGGCTCAAACAAACTATCACCCATTCCTGGTACAGGACAGTTTAGCAAAGAGGACTTTACAGCAGCTAATGCCTGCATCCCACTCACAGTCCTGTGTCAGGACAAGCAAGATCCTGCATTTACTCCTGCTCTAGTGGCTGTATGAAATAGGCTTGTTAGTTATTTTTCTACACTACCAAAGCATTTAGGAATTCTGAAGGACTCTGGGGGCTAAACAACAGAATACTGGATATCTGCAAAGAACTTTTACCTTAGATCAGTTATTTTCCTTACTTATGTGTTGAACATGCATAGCCCTAGGCAAGCTGTGATGAAGGGCAGGCTGGACAAACAACTAATGCTGCTAATATTGACCCAGGGCTCCATTTAGCTTTGCAACCCCCTTTAAAAGGAAGCAATCAAAAGAAATCACTGTGAGATCCTGAAGGCTGCTTGTTTGTTTTTTCACATGCTACTCAGCTTGGGAGGCGAAAATACCCATCAGTTTGATTTCCTCTTTCTCAGACATTGGTCAGAGATGTCTTGATTCGTGATGGCTTTGCATTTTCTGTGCTGGAAGAGCAATGTTGAAATACACCTCTAAGAGGTCATGAAAAACATTCTGGTTGAAGAAAGTTTAGGACACTTTTTAAAGTTTTTTATTTATTTATTTATTTATTTTAATTTCCAGGTCACACTGCTGAGCTTTAAGATTTTTTTTTAAATAACTGGGCTATTCCTACATGTGATTATCACTCATCACCTCTGGTGATGCACAGATTGTCTAGCAGGCAATTATCCTGAAAAAAAAATCTGAATCTCACTAAATGAACTTTGGAAAGCTTTTGCAGCAGGGTGGTGTTTTCTAGACAGTGGTATATAAATGCCATTTCCAAGTGTGACTGCTGTTATTATTCCCAGATGTTCCAGCCCTTTAGTTGCCTAAATATAGCTGTTGGTGAGGAGTTTTAGGCTTTCAGGGCAGAAGGTCAGTTTGAAAGGGACTCAGGGTTGTAAAGTAAGCAATTTCTGGATTTTCAGCCTTATCAGCTCTCACTTTGAGTGTGATGGGAAAGCCTTTAAGCTGCTTTTGTCAAGCTTGGGAGATAAAACTGGCATTTCTGGGGTCTATCTCATAGAAAAAAGTGCTAAGGTGTGTGTCAGTTTGGGTCACAAGTTCCACTGGTGTAGATTTGTCCCATTGTATTGACATAGTAGAGCTAGTGTGATTTCCTCTGTATACTCCTGGCAGCATCAGTAGAAGAATTTTAACTTTAAATGGGAAATGTCAGAAATACAGTCACCTCCCCATCTTGCCATGTGGGGAAGGAGCAAGTGAAGAGATAATACCTTCTTTGGAGCCAGGGCATTGACATTTGAAGAAACAAGCTTAGGTTGACATGGGGTCAACAGCAGAACTTTGTATTTCAGTGAGTCTGAGGGAAAGCTACACTCAGTCTGATGAGCTACAGCTTGATCTTGTGTCACACTTCAATATTTATGTACTGAAGGCTCTTTGTTTAATGGCAAATATTGTTCTGTTCCCATCATGACTGTCATGTAGCCATCTGTGTTAGCTAGGCTTGCACCTTTTATGTGTCATAAAAAATGTGCATATTGTAGTTTGATATGCTGGAGCATAATAAAACGGTATGTGCAGTGAACAAAACTGTAGAAAAAATGGGTTGTGATCTTGTCAGTAAAGAAGGCAGTGGAAAAGGCCCCAGTCTTGACCAAAGATCACGTTCTGACTCCTGCATTAAAAGAGCACTGACTTTGTCCTTCTTATGTACATTATTAAATCTGAACCTCTGCTTTTATTTTACCATTTCTTGTCTCGTCCACTTTTCAAGATTCTTTTTTCTTTCTCATTTATTAGTCATTCTTTAGTTTATTTTAAAATCTCTTTTTGTAGAATTGTAACTGGACACTTCCTACCTGACCCTACCTCTTCCTCTTGCATGTCCCTGTGAAACAAGGCAACTTTTCACCTATAAACCAAGAAAAGTTAACCAGGAGCATCTGGCAGAATCACATACGTTTCAGTTAAAAGGTTATGACAAACTCTCTATTTTCTACGGAAAGTACACATTTTTCATATGCTCTAAAAACTTCACTACTCAAGGACCTGACTTCTGTCCAGAAAAAGAATTCTGACAATTTTTTTCAACCATCGCTAATTTTTCTTCATCAGGAATTTTCAACCAGTTCTTGTTTTTCTTCATAAGGATTTTATTTTCTCCTCCACCATTTCTCTTTCTCCAGCCTCTTGAGCAAAATAAAATCCCTATAAACATTTGAGCACTAGATGAACTTTCCAACCTATGGTATTTGAGTGGATTAAAAATAAGGTGAAATAAGTTTGCTAGTGCCCTATTTTTGACAACTCTGGCCTAGACGCTTCCTTTATAGGTCAGTAAAAGCCTTGTTATATGTTTGTAGAGTCAGCAGAAAAAGCTGGCTTTCCTCATAGCCTGAACCAGTGCAATCGTGAAGCTTTCTGAAGTCACTGAGATAAAGACCAGGCCCTGAGAGAGAGCACGAAAAATACACTTATATGCACAGCTCTGGCCCTTGGATACATCAAAACATTTTTAACAAAGTGGTAGAGGGGAAAAAAGATAGAATCCTGCACCTCCATCCTGACCACACGAGACATTGCTCTTGGCTGTAAATGCTGCTGCCAGGGATGAGTTCTGGTGTGTCCCCATCACAGAAGAACATGCAGCACCCTGGTCTGAAGCCCAGCCAGCGAGGCCACCTGAGAACTGTGCCAGGCTGGGCAATGAGGAAAGGCTGTACAGCTCTTTCTGCACAACAGAGGTTCCTCCACTCCTTCTCTACCTGTGAGCAGTCAAAAGGTACCTATATATGTGAATATTTTTAGGTCAGTAGCTTCCTTCTAGCTGGTATCTAAGAACCACAGGTTTGATCATGGTGTGGGATATGCCTGTAATACTTGCAGGGTATTGTGTAGTTTTTAGTCTGTCTCTCTTTATCTTGCTTGAACAGCTTAATCAGGTTTCACCACATTTCTTTTTCCAGCCTGGGCTTTTTCTTGCTTGCAGGGTATTGTTGCTCAGGAGGGCTAGTGGGAGAATAAAACCCAAGCTGGAGAAATAGTCTATTTTCGGCCATAGTCTATTTTAAATAGACTTACTCCCCAGGAGAAAATCAGTCCCTAGTCAGTAAAAACAGTTTCTAGGGTACACAAGATAAAAAGAAATTTCTATGTGAGCAGATTTCTGGTAATTTAATTACTACTAACTACCATCCAGCACTGCCAGCGGAAATGGTTGTAGTTTTCAACTGACTTGCTGTAAAGACTGAGTCAGGCATGATGGTAAATTTAATATATTCTGTCTTTGTGATTAGCATTTGTGTTCAACTTTGCAGCCTTTAATGGGAGCTCTGTGGCTGTGTGCGCTCTAGTAGCACCGGTTTCCATGACAGCTTCTGTGTCAACTATTTTTCACACATGCTTTATGACTCATTGTACAGCACGTGTTGTTTAGTTTCAAGGCCTATGCTACAGTTTTCAGGAAACCTGTGACTCTTTAACATCTACAGTGCAAGAAGCAATTGCCAGCCGTGAGGAGTGAGAGAACAATGAGCAATCCGTATAGGAAAGGTGGGGAAAGCACGCTGGTATGTTAAAAATTTGGATTTGTCACACCAGAGTACAGCTGGCAGAAGTGACAGGCTCAGGAGCATGTGTGAGGCCTTGGGCTGGAAGGAGCTGATTGTTAGTGATGGTTTGCTGCTCTTTGCAAAGGCTCCAGTGAGAGATTTTGAATTTCTGTCACATTCTCTGAACCCCTTGTCTAGCACTGCCTGAGGCTCTCTTGTGCATGCCTTCTTTGTTCCCATGCCCTGTGTGTCCTCTATGAAAAACTTCTCACTCGTGCCAGAAGGAAATTTCTAAAATTACCAAGGAGGAATTGTGCCAGGCGGGTACTTCTATGCACGCATGTGAGTCTGGCTGGGTGAGTCTTGCTACCCCAGATGAGTTCTCACCATGTCCATGCTGGGAAACCTCTCCTGGGAGCAGGAAGGTGCCCAGCCATGCTCCTATTCCCCCCAGCACACAGGCAGCTTGGGAAGAAAAGTGGCTGCAGCTTCTTCTGGGGGTTCCCCTGCTGAGAGCCTCCCCCGAGCCCACGGCGGGTGGGGTTGGTGGGCCATGTGGCTGCATCTCTGGCAGAGGTGCCTTGGACACTGTCAGGGGCTGAGCAGGGCACAGGCTGAGCTGTGCCATCACAGCTGAGCACACCAGCTGCTCTCCAAGGGTGACGTACCAGAAGATGGAGGTCAATGAGAATTTGCCTCAACAGAATCTGAGGGAAATGAAAAGGCAAGCCTGCAATGAGGCAGTGAGCCCGGCGTGGGTGTACGTGCTCTGCCTGAAATAGAGCCACTAGAACTGGAAACCGTCCTTTGGCCAAGTCCCTCAGAAAGGAGCTCTCCAGAGCAGCATGATGTGCTGTGGCCCTTGCTGGGTTGGAAGGGAAAGCCTGCCTCTGACTGCTGCCTCCCTCAAGTAGCGCCCGACAATTAATTCTGCAGCAGGAAATAGGTGGGAGATTAACAAAGGGTTTGTTGCTGAGCGGATTGTGTGGCCCCGTCAAAAGGAGCTGCAATTCCCACCCAGCCTGATTATTTTTGCCATGGACTAGCCCTGTTACTTGCTTCCCCTTTCAAATAAGGTTAACACCTTCAAAAATTCGGAACTTGCTAGAGACTTGGAGTCTGCTGGAGAGAGTGGTTTCCGCCTCTCCTGGGGATTTCTGCACAGTGTTAGGAGTTGGCAGGGTTCAAAGTTGGAAGAGATCCTGGTCTTTAGACTGAGAGGGGGACAAAGACAACTGACAAAGAGCAGTATTCCAGCCAGGGATGGGCTCATTTGTCATCTGCCAGGTTCCTATTAGATCTTGCAGTCCCTGGGAGAAAATTTGTTAAAAAATGAAAAGCTTTCTTGTGTCTGAAAATCAGTGGAGCCTGGTGCAGGAGATTTTGCCTGACCAACTTCAGATAACTTAAAAATGTGGAAGTTGCAACATAAATCACTTAAAACCCAAGAGCCAGTCAGGAACTGTTTTGTACCCAAAACTGTGTCCGATTCCCTGGCAGCCATAAAGACTCCATTTTGGGTTTCCTAACTCACATGATTCCAGGTTTGTGGCTCTCCTCCACCAGAGGAGAGGTGAAAATTCCGTGAAAACTGTTTGTAGTTAAACACGGTCATTGAGATGTCCTGGATCTTCCAGTGAGCCTGCAGCCTGTGCTGTCCTTGGCTCCATAAGAAAGCCATGCTCTCCTGTTAAACTTTTGTCCCAGGTTTGGGGAGCTTGAGGGTAAAATGAGTCCCATAGACAATGGAATGCACGTACCTTGTGCCAAATCTTCTTAAAACGTGGGACAGCCCTTCTCCTTGTGCTTCCTTTCACCTGGAATTTGGCATTGCAGTCACAAACTGTATGTGGCAGACCCTCCTGCACAGATGGACCAGATGAACTCTATTCACCATTCCTGCACTCAGGTTAGGAGCCCAAAGTCATGTGTGGCTGCAGTTCCACCCAGACAGAGCTGTTTATTTTTGAAGAAGCTTGGAGATGCTGTGAGAGAGGTGGCTAAAATTCAGCTGGGATTATTTTTAATACCCTATGTCTAGGGGGAAATTCAGAGTTCCATTTGATTACAGCTGCTTTTTTAATTCCAAATGTGTTTGCTTATTTTGCATGAAGTCCTGCCATTTTCTGTACCTTTCCATCCACTTCCACTCTCCTCTTTTGGCTTCCCCTCAAAATGCTCAGTTTGGGGCCAGGACCTTGTGGCAGGTGATGCAATGTGCCTGTTCAGCAGGAGGACCCAGCCCTGCTCTGCTCCATACTCCTGTGAGCTATCTTTATGGCTTGTTCCCCATCTGCCTTGCAGGATGAAATCTGCCTTCTAGCACGTAATTCATCATTGTACTTGGTGACAACACAAAGCTCTCCTGGTGAGGCATCTGAGTGTGTCCCCTGGCTGAGACACCTCTTTACACAAAGCTTGGGGAATTAAGCTGTGTTACAGTATTTATACTGGGCTGTAGCTTTGCTCTGAACGCTGCCAGGCTCCAGAGTCAGTAAGTGTGGAGTCAGCAAGCAGGCTGTGCTGAGTGGTGGAGAACCTGCATTTGCCTCCTCACTCTGCCTCTGCTTTGCCCAGGATTTGGGTTGATTCACTTTGGCTACCCTTGGCCTTTGGTTCTCCAGCTGTAGAGTGAGACTGACAACACTCCCCTGCCTCTTAGGGATGCTGAGGAGATAAAGGCATTAATGCTGGCATTGCTTGCTATTACTTTCCATACATACTATTAAGGAAAGCCAAGTAAAAAGTAGTCGGGAGTTGATGGACAGCCAGATTTTCTCTTCACTCACACCTCCACCTTCTGAAACCACTGGGATGTCACCACAACCTGACACTTTTAAGCCCTAGAGTGTGTGTGTATGTGTGTGCGTGTGTGTGACACCACAGCATCTCTCTCGCTGGATTCAAACCAGATGTTGAGATGACAATTTGATCCCCTCCTGGTCTGGCTGAGCTGAGTGGGTGGAATCTGGGCTGTAGCTCACAGCAGAGTGTCCAGCCAAGAATCTCCAGGCCTTTCTCTGACATAACAGGACCCCCTGGAAGTTTGGGAAATGTTGCTGTGTCAATGTGCAGCTGGAGAAGCCAAAGCCCCTGAAGCAGAGCAGGCATGCTCAGAACTGGACAAGCTGAGGCACGGTCTGTGAGCCTCTCTTCCCTGGCCTGACCACCAGATGGAGATGTCCCTCCCAGAGCTGTGTAAAATGCAGGTATTCATGAAAATACATTTCACATGGGTTTCTCAAGGACCTGCCAGTGAAAGTGC
Organism: Pyrgilauda ruficollis; assembly: GCF_017590135.1. Classification (NCBI taxonomy): domain Eukaryota; kingdom Metazoa; phylum Chordata; class Aves; order Passeriformes; family Passeridae; genus Pyrgilauda; species Pyrgilauda ruficollis. The sequence goes on along the minus strand of NW_024513654.1, from coordinate 17,229,230 downwards.
AGACATTCTTCCCAGTGGTTTCACAACAAGTCAGATCTAGACAGTGGTATGTGAAAGGGGTTCTTGGTTTAGTAACAGGTTATGAGGAGCAGCTTTTAGGAGAATTCCTCATTTTTGAACTGTCTCCATTTACCAAGTATACCCTCTCTCCCAAGTGTAGGACAAGTACAGTAGCTCGGTTCAGAGATCCTGAACATTTCACTTTCTACTGCTTAAGGATTCTCTGCAACTCACAAGTTGCCCAGAGGTGACCACGCTCTGAGTCCCAGAACAGCTCTTTCACAGCCAGCTCCACCCTGCAGTTTGCTTCACTCTGCCTTAGAATCAAAGATCATAAATATGGATTTGTCTCTGCCCCAATACTTAATTTTGCTTAGGGAAGAATTTTTGAGTTGGGGGCGGGGGGTGGGGAAGAAGGCAAAAGTATTGCTTTGTGACTTCAGCTGTGCCTGGTGGCTATTGTATCTTACTACTTCAATGTACATTTGACCTTGCTTCTTCTCCCTGGGCTCATTCTTCAAGTAGAAGGATATTAATGACTTTGACTTGAATCCAGCTCTCCCTTCCCCCTTTCCTCCTTTTTCCTAAGAACGGACAGCGAAATCAGACAAAAACTCCGAATCAGTGTCCAGTCATACACTGGTATGTCCTGTGCTAATGTTTTGCAGAGCTTCAAGCTGAGATGGTTGAAGTTGCTCTGAATCACTGCAAGAGGATCTGCAGCTCTGATTCTTTGAGGAGCAAATGCTGGAGGTGCTTTGCCTCTTGAAGCCCAACAGTAAACACTGGTAAATGTGCAAATTCTGTGTATTCCCATGGAAGGGGAATCTTTTGAGTACTGAATGACAGATATCAGAAGTATGCAGGGTACAGGTTAGCTAACCTTCACAGCTGCTGGCCTGTGGCATGCTGGGGTCCAGGTCTGATTGCTGTTATCCCACAGAGGAATTGTAACAAGGGTATGGGCTTCCAATTCCTGATTTGGCTACACACCCAGTACCAACATCTTATTTTACAGAAACCAGAAAAAGAAATATATTTGCTCCAGAAATACAAATACCAAGGCCTTATACATCGTTGTACAGAAGGTCCAGGGCACACAGTTTTGCTGTCCTGATCTCATGCAGATCAGGGTACAGGCACCTGATTGTGCCTCACTGCAGACACACATTGCCAACCACCAGACTCAACACAGTCTGTTCCCTGTCATGAAGGAACAAAGTGTGAATAAATAAAACAAGTGAGGGATAGAAAAGGTTGGGAAGGTGCTGTTTTAGGGAATACAAACATTCAAGAACGTGTTTGTCTTTTTGTGTTAATTTTTCTCTTAAGGAGAGCCTTCTCTAAAAGTGATGTCTGAGAGTTGAAATTAGGGATCAGGGCTGTGCAGACCATTTCTGCAAGGTGAATGGGAGTTACACACAGTGTCCCACAGGGTTGGGTCAGTGCCAGCATGGAGCTTGCTTTCACTGACGTTATCTGGCGAGCCTTTGAAGTCATTGACAGGTGGATGTGATGGAGACCCCAGCATCAAATCTTCTCTCCCAGTAGTTATCTTTTTTCTGTATTCTCATGAAGGGTGGACTTGTCAAAGGCAAAGAGGTGGCTCAAGGGGCTGCAGCTGTCCCCTCTTCCAGCTCTCCTGACTTATTCATGCAATGTTCATCCTGGAAGACCAGTCATACAGTAGCATACTTTCCCCATAGCCAACTAAAGACAGGACACATGCTCAAAAAATCTATGTTTCTCCTTTCTTGGAAATGGTGTGTTACTCACAGCCTTAAAATACTAGCTGGAAAGTTGTTTGGGTTTTTTTCCCCTCTATTTTTTTTTTTTTCCTGTTGACAATGCCCACTGGCAAAAGTCCATCAAATAACAGATGAGGTGATGAATGCAGCTGGAGTTTAGCTCTAGGACTTAAGTTCCCCCGTGTTTGCCTTTGGGTCCTAGGGGTACATGCAAGTCTGGAGGAGGAGTAATATTCTATAGAAGTAGTAATATCTCCCCAGCTTCTGAGGGATCCCAAAGTGCTTTGAAGCCTGAAAATAACAGAAAACTATTATGTTCAGGAATTACTTTCACATTACTTTTACTGTTGAAAGGCAGCCCCACCACTGGGACACAGCAGGGCAGCCTATTTATTGTCAAGGTTGTGCAGCAAAGCAGGGTATAAAGGGAACTGAATCACCAGCAGGAATGTGGAATGGACTAGACAGCACTTCCCTAACCATTACATGACCAGGATATCAGTGTTGGTGTCATGTTACTCACACGTGTCAAAATAAGTTAAGAGTTTATTGTCCAAAAGAAGATGCTTGAGGTGGTACAAATCCCCAAATGTTACGCAGGACCCTGTAGGTTTGAAGAGGAATGGGGTTTTGCTCTTGGTTTGTGGTACAGTTTGGCACTTTAGCTTTGCCAGAAGAGTTATTCAGAAATTATTTGAGAAAACACACTTGCTCAGATCACCTCAAATCCCTGCGCATCCATGTTGGACATTTCCAGAAATGGGGTCATGTGGAAGACATGAACAGACGTGAATATGCAGTGTCTTGATCTGCAAGGCTGCAGATTTTTTTGTTGTCTTCTCTTAATTTCTAAATAGGACTTTCCAAATTCTGTAAAGTTCTGGGTTACTGTCAATTCTCAAATCTCCTTGTAGTGAGCTAAAAATCCAAGACAGGGCATTCTAGAACTTGGCAGTGTGACATAGTGCCTCCCTAAGGTCCTGCCTGCTGAGGAGGAACTAACCACTACAGAAAAAGACTTTGTGACTGAGGCTTTAGGAGTAAGGAAGGAGTCATGGAGACCCGCAGAAGAGAGGGGCTGGAGTTCAGTGCTCAAAGCAGTCAGCTTTGCTATGGACCTCTGAGGGGCTTTGAGCAAATCACCTGTCTTTCATTGTGCCTCATGTGTCCCCCCCCCATCCCAAAATGTTAATGACTTCATCTCTAAAATGTTTTGAGATTGAAGTATGATCTGAGTACTGTTATTTGCTTGCTGGTGGCACCAGAGTTTCAGAACAATCTCTTAATATAAACATCCACCTCATTAAGCTGAAAAGAAATTCTCTCACACTTTTCCCACTGGATAACAAACCATTACACTGGTTGGATTTTAAGGTAAAAATTAATTATTTCCTTCCTGTTCTGAAGGAGGTTCTACTTCCGGAATCTGGAAAATTCTTTTCTTAAACATTCCATGTAAATATAATTCTTTTAAAAAATAATACACATGGCTTAAGTCATTGTAAGCACAATGGTTATTGTATATAAAAGAATTGGGGCACCATTTTATAACTAGGTAAGGGCTATATTTAAGAAGCTGTATAAATCACATTCAAATTTGCTGATGTTAAAAATGTCAGGTGCCCCCAGGGAAGGTGAAGAGGGTGTTCTAAGGGCCATGAGTGACTGAAGAGAAGTCTCATAGAAGTATTGAAATACAATATGGAATACATTTTATTAAAAATAATAAAAAAATATAACATTGTTTCATTGTTTCCTGCCCTTCTGATCCCAAAGTCTTATATTGTCCTGATCTGTACTGTGCTCCCAGAGGACTTTCAAAGATCTTTCATAGGAAGCAAACTTTTACTTATTGCCTGCAGTATTATGGACGATATTTGGGGTGTGGGAAGGATATTGCTGGTAGTACATTTTCTGGAAGCTCCGCCTAACCATTCTGGACACCTCTGTGGTGGAGAAAGCCCTTTTCGTTTGAAGGCCAGGGCACCTCAGATAAAATGTCATGGCAAAGCAACAGGGAATGTCAAAATCATAGCATAATGTGTAATTCATGCTGAAAGGGACCACGCTATGGGGGCCTGGTTCAGAGTGAGCTGGTGCTGGGATTCTCCCTCAGAGAGCAATCAGCTCCATCCCAGGAGAATGTGAGTTAAGATCAAAAGTCAAATGTCAGTGTGAGGATGGAACAGTTTTGCGTGTCTCCAGGAGCTCTTTAGTTCTGACGTGTTGTAGATAAGTGTGGTGCAGACATTCATTGTGCAGACCAGCTCTGTGGCTCAAGTCAAAACTTGTGGGTTTGTTTCTGGAGAGCTATGCAGTCACTGGCATTGGCCACAATGGCTGAAGTAATTTCAGCATTGTCTGGGAACAAAGGGACCCCAAGGAAACCAGACGATGGCTCCCAGTGCTCCCTGCTCGTGCGGCTGTGCAGTGGTGTGGCAGGGGAGCGCTGCTGGGGCTGCTGGGCAGCCTGCCAGGGCCCCAGAGGAGCTCAGGGATCAGCAGATGAGTGCATCCATCAGCAACTGAAATGCTGTGCCTTGTCTCCTGGGTGTGAATGGCCTCTCTGTGTCAGGCCACAGTGTGCCACAGGCTCTGTCCTGCCTACAGAAGGTACAGCTTTTGCTTGAAGCTTTTCACCTAAGTAGTCCCAAGACACACTGCTCTCCAAAAGCTACATTGGAAACAAGGTACTCAACTTTCTGCTCAGCTTGAACATCCCATTACAGTAATTTCTATGGATTTGAACTACTTTAAACAGTATTTGATGCCAGACTGGCTCTGTCCTGTCCTCTTCAGCATTTATGTCTCCTAGAGTGTCTCACAGAGGTGTGCCCTCCTGCCATTCAGTGCAGCTTAAAAAGATCACTCTTGCAGAGCTGCTTTGGGTTTATTTCACTTCTAAGCAGCCAGCTGCAAAAACAGTACCTGGGATTATAGTCATAAAGCATCAGTGGAATTAAATTGTTAGAAACACTTCACTCTTTAAATGGAAAACCCCACACTCATCTGATGTGCAGTTAGTATCATTTCTTAAAAGGATGAACTTTGCCCCAAAATCATGAACAAGGTTAGGGCATATGAAACTTCCAGTTTGGAGGGAATCCAATTTATGCTGTAACCAAATCTGAAATAAGATTTTGTGCAAGTAACTCTTACTCACCCAAGGAGCTCTGTTCACTTCAGTGGCATTGCTAATGTGATTATGGGCTGCAAAATTGAGTGTCATATATATGATTTGTAATTTGTGGAGAGAGGCCCCTGGAAAAATTTCATCTTATTTAACTTCAATTAAGTCTGGCAAGCCCCTTTTGCTTCAATAAAAAGACCAGACCACAGAGGCAATTGGTGAAATAATCATGGGCATTCCCTACCACTCATCGTTGCATGTTAACAACACTTTCCTACATGCATCACTAATCTTTGGGTCGTGGGCTGGAGAAAGGCCTGGAAAAAACAATCAGGAATTTCAATTAAGAGGCACTTAGAATGGGGAAAATAATAGGTCTTCAGCTTATTTAATATACAGCAATTTTGTTTAAGTTTGGTAGATATTTTACGTCTCAGGATCTATAATTCTTTAGCATTTCCAGGCAATTAGTACGTCTTTTGTAAATCATAGCAGAATTAATTCCTAACATTTGGCTGCAGGAGAAGACACCCTCAAGGCTACAGCTGCATCAGAGACATAGAGAGCACCAACATCTCCCTCCCCTGCAGCTGCCTCCTGCACAGAATTAGCTGTTTGCTGGAACCTGCAGGACAAGGAGGGTGTCCCTGGCACTTCCCTGGGCTGCCCTTCCTGGAGGCATTCTCGAGGCCTGGTCTGCTGGTGCTTGGTTTTCTTCCACTGGTGAGCTGTCTGCTGGGAGACCTTGGCTTCTGAGCAAAGCTGAAGAGCTTCAGGGTGTTGAGTCACAGGCACCCATGGATGCAGCCGGAATGGACGCTGCTATCCTCAGCTGTTTGTGTCATCCCTCTCTTGGAGGCTGTTTCCAGCACATCTGGTGAAGCCTTTAAGACAGCAGGCAGGCACGGTTTCACAAGGGTTTAAGCCACCCAGGCTGCAGTGGCAGCAGCCTCTGAGAGAACAGTGAAGAGAGAGGTGAGGACAAAATCAGTCACCTCAACCCATGAGCGGCTGCTTCTGAGTCTTCCAGCTCTCACCACAGGCATCAGGGTGGTGGAGGATTTACAGACACCTCACTAAGGTTATTATCTTCATTTTTATCTTATGGTGAAGCATCCAGGGATTGAGGATACATAGAAAAGTATCCTCTAAGTGTTTGTTTCTGGGCTGGAATGAAGGGGGTTAGGTACTCACAGCATAATTTGCATTTCAAAAAGCACCAGCTGTGCTTTTTGGAGAAAAATCAAGTTATCACTTGTAGTTGAGGACATTTACAGGTTCTGTATTAGCATAAACTGCAATGACCTCTTTCTCCCAATCCCCTGTTTGATAGTAGAAGTCAGTGACTAAGTCACAGGAGTCTCACTAGACAAATCCGGGAGACCAAAGTCTGGGAGAGGCAAAGAATCTGGGGTCTAAGTCTTTAAAAACTAACTAAATCTACAAAAGTGTTTGTTTGCAGACAGATTTGGCATGGATCTGTTGTATACCCATTTTCCCTGGAATCTGGCTCCTTGAATTGCCTCTCTACAAGTGGGTATGAAGATAGGGGGTATGAAGTGGAGGGGGAAGGTTCAAGAGAAGCTGTGTAATAATGGGGACATTTGTAATCATGTGATGAGCCTTTCTGCTTTCTGAAGGTCCATCAGGAAAACTGTGGCTCTGAATTGTCTCTTGCCTCTTAATACAAAGTGCCATTTTTTCCTGTTGCAGTTCAGCTTTACAGGTGTCTGACCTGGGGCAGTCTTGATTCCAGTTGCTGGGATATAGATTTCACGTGAGAATGTAGCTCTAAAGAAGTATTGACTTAGAGGCACTGGTGAAAATGAATTAAAATGGCATTCTTACACAAACACAACAGAACAGCCCCGTGGTACTTTTCATTCTCCTCTACTGTTTGCTTAGGATAACAGGAATATTATGGAGAGCAGATTGTCTCCCCATCATTATATTGTGTCTGCATTTCTGCTGTAAACCCCATTTTGACCTTTCCTTTCTGAGGCTGTAGTTCCCTGAGATCTGGATTAAGTTGCCCTGGCTGCATTCCACTGTTTTCTGTCCCAAACATTTCTTCCTTCTCCCTTTCCTTTATACCAACACAGCCCTTTGGATGTCCCCATGGAGGAGTGGATTGGGGAACTGATCAGGATTAAATATTTTATAATTTTTCCTGGGCTAAAAACCTCCTCTATGCTTTCACCAAAACTTTCCTCTATCCAAGTTCAACATCTTGGATAGACACTGTGTAAAAATGGGATATTTTTTCTCAAGGGAAATCTGAATATAACACTATTAGTTTTCATTCCAAGTTAGGAGAAAGAGACCAGATAACTCATTTGTTTCCTATAGAATGTTAGGAAAAATGTGGAAGGAAAAGTCTCAAAGCAGACGAGGGGTGCAGTCTGCAAAGCATTTAGGTGTGCACCCCACTTTCTGCAGTGGCTGGGAGGCACCAGGGCCGCAGGCAAAGGAGCACTGAGCTGACCTGGGGCAGAATGCTGCTGCTCAGCTGGCCAGGACAAGGTGTTTTCATTTCAATTTAAGCAACCCAAAGTGGAATAGTCAGCTCTCAGCTAACTGCGGGTGGCTTATCTGTGTTGAAAAAGAACCTTTTTTAAACATTGTATCATGTGAACAGCTGGATCTGGAAATGAAGTTTGTGGCTTTTCCTTGGCCACCAAGAGGCCTTGGTGCTGTAAAGCACACTGGCTTGCTTAACTGTGAAATTGTTCAGTTTGCCTTCTGATAACTACAACCACAGAGCTCTCTGCATCATGGTGAAGTATCACAGGATCTGTTTTACTCTGGTGTAAAGCCCCTCCTATGGGAATGGGGAGACTGAGAGAATTTCAGGTCCTCTTAAAACACATTAATGAGCCGTGATAACACATAAAATAGAATAGAATACAAGGGGAAATCCAAAACAGGAACTTAAACATTTGCGTCAGAAGGAAGATGAATATTTGAATTGTTTTAAAATGTCCCAGTTTTTGGAGGGTGGAGCAGAAAGTCTATCTCAGCCTGATTTTAGTCATCGGGGATATCGGTAATAATTCATGATCCAAGGAGAACAATGTGGCTTATCAACTGTCTGAATGAATGTTCAGATGCACACAGAAGTTAGTGTGTGATGGCACAGCAGCATGTGCCAGCTCAACTGCAGGGACTGTGTGTGTGTCTTTAGTCCTAAGTGGAAAATGTGATATAATTTCAGTTAGCTTACTCCCCTGGAGAAAGAGGATATTGAGCTAAAATTAACAGATTCATAGCTCATTGCCAGAAGGGACCATTATGATAATCTATCTGACCTCATACATAACAAAGGTCACAGAAGCTCGCCCAGAAATTCCTTCAACCAGGCTATAAATTGCACATTTTTTTTCTTTTTTAAAAGACATTAAAGATATGCAGTCTTTAAGCAAAGCCTTTATGTGATGAAGAATTTACGATGTTTAGTTTTTTCCTACTTGGATAATAATAAAGTCTTCAAATTCTTAACAGAGGAATTAAGTATATTTTTATGTTGCTTTTGATTTTTTAAATTTAAATTAAACTTTCAGATAGAAATATTTAGCCCTGTCTATGCTTTTTATTTATAGGATATAAAATATTTTTGACTAGCACTGGAAATATATATATATATCTCATCATGTTTGCATCAAGCAAACTGTTTTTCTGTTGTTGATGGTGGAGCCATAGCAGATTTACAGTGACCAACACTGATGTTAAAATAAATGTGTGATAAGAATATACTTATAAAGTTCCTGGTTGCTAAAATGGCTACAAGAAGTGAATTACTGAGATTCCCAGTTCATGGAAATCTTATAATACAATTGGCTGGAAGAGGAAAGTGAAGCAGAGAAAGAAATTGCCAGCTTGAGCCAGCGTGGCTCAGGAAGAAGTCACAGACCTGCCACAGTGGCTTGGAGCTCTGTTGACCTGGGAGACAGCCACAACCTGCAGAGAGCAGTGTTTGGCCAGAGTTATGTTGCTGGAGTTCCTGAGCTGAGCAAGGTGGGCTCAGGTCTGTCTTTGTTTTGCTGAAGTCACAGGGAAGAGTGCCACATGCCCATGGCAGAGTTCTCAGCAAGATTTCCTGGTGCAGGGATCATCTTTACAAAATGCTGTGTGTGCCTAGCAGAATGGGGCTCAGATGGGGCTGCAGACACAAACCCAATCTGGGTAATAACAGCTTGGACTATGAGTTCATTGGAGTCTGTGAATCTGTGCTGAACAGGGGTGCTTTCACCTTTCCACTGACTTGTCTCCTCTCTCAAGAATGATAGGACAGCAAGGGCTCATCCCAATAAAATCTCATTTCTGACCACAGGACATCAGATGTGCTCTCTCCCATCTCCTGAAAAATAACATAGGCACTGGAAAATGACCCAACATTAAACAGCATCACAGTGCTGGAAGCCTTTTCCCACTCCCAATTTTATGACCTTAATTAACACCGGCCAATCCATAAATCAGATCAACACCGGGAGATAACAATGAATCATGCAGAAGGCAGCTTTAATAGGAGACTAATCCCCCAAAGAAGTGGACAGTACCGGCATTTTAAGTGCACGTGTGAGGTTGAAAGGGAACAGATGTCCAACTGGGGCTGCTGCTGGCAAGGGTAAGTCTGCAGGGCTGTTGCATTTCCAGAGAGAAACCTGTTTTGACATCTTAATGGCAAGAGTGTCTGGCAGCAGAGGATGGAGTGGTGATAAATGCTGCTTCCCTCCCCGGGTGATTTCTGGGCAAGATGGGGACGCTCTCAGGTTCAGCGTATCTGGCAGAACGCCGTCACCACCTCGCCGGGGTGTCGAGCAGGTCGGGGCAAGAGGGAAGGAAAGCTGTAGGAGTGACTGTCTGGAGAGCATGAGAAACTGAAAAGGAAATGTAGATGGAAAGGAAGAATTTCAGGCTTTCCCACCATGACTTCAACTGGTAACTTGCCAGAAGCCCAGCACAGAGTGCACACAGACGCAGACAGAGACTGCCTTCTGTAATACAGCCCAGGAATGACAGCAGGATTGGCAGGCCCCGGGACCAGCTGGCCCTTACTGACAAGCTCCCTGTGTGTGGGGTGGCTGGTCTTCCTGCAGGGCCTTATGTGCCTAATCCAGCTGGGAAAGCCAGCAGCCCATAATTAGGATATTAGGGCTGCTTTCAGTTAGTTTCCTGCTCCCAACCTTGAGTATCTGCTGGTTAAGTGTGGTTCTGCTTTGAAAAATGAGACAGTGAAACTGTGCCTTGGTTACTATTGCACAGAAAGCCAAATTCACATGCATCCCCCTTACTGGGAAGATGCCGACCTGCCCAATGAATCCAGCTGGAACCTGAGGATCAAACTGACTGGCAACTGGCACACAAAGAGTGCCTTCAGATGTCATGCCAGTGCCTAGGCAGGAACAGTCTCCAGGTTGCCTGCTAAATGGCTGGCTAAATCCTTAATTTTACATGTTTGGTTGTGTGGGGCTAAATGGAACAGCAGAGTGGAAATGTATTCTGGAGAGAGCTGTTGCAGCTCTGCTTTTCCTGAGAGGCAGATCAGATTTTGTGGAGAATCATCACCCCTTTAATGAAGGGTAATTGATGGGCCTGAAGAGGGACTTCAGAGTGCAAACTCCTCCAGTTCTGGGACTGTATGACCCTTCTGTGTGATCCTTCACACAGATGCCTCTGTCCTGCCGAAGGAGAGGCCATGAGGAGCCCTTTCCATTGTAATCAGCATCTTGGTGCTCTGTTCAGCAGACTTGGAGGGTGTCCAGCTCCTGCTCTTCCTGAGCTGTAGTCATTGATAGAACTAGTGCCATGGAAAGGAAACCTTGTTGCAACTGGGGACCATTCCAGTATTCCATCAGGGCCTTCACAGTATTCTGCATATCTACAGTATTTCCCTTCCATAGCTGTGCTTACTCTTGGGACAAGCAGGGGTGGAAAAGACAGAAGATTGTGTACAGTATATTGTGAGAGCAGCGAGCTGGGACATCCTCAGGTCTTCACAAGGGCCTGCTGTGACCTCACTCTGTGAAGCATCTGTGACTTCTTTAGAGAATGAATCTCGCTGATAGCTGGAGGATGAATATCCCCAAGGGCTGGAGCAGCAAGTGTTTTTTTGATGGCATTACTTAGCTAAGCAGTTATTGAGGGTAGTAAACAGAAACACTGGGGAAAAAAAAAAAGGATATATTTTAATTACATCAAAATTTAGATCTATCTGCAACAGAATTGCTCTTGACTTAATTTGCCATATGAAAACATTTTCACCTTTTTATTTAATTGCAAATGTAGGTTCTTTTAAAAGAAAATTTCCATTTTGAAAATAAACTCTGACCTAAATATATTTAAAACAGTCAATATGAAATGTTTCAGCATTTTCAAAATGAGATATTTAATTTTAAGCATCATCATTAGAATACTTAAAGAAAATGTTATCTTTTTCTTTTTTAACCTATTTAACCTAATTTTTTCAGTATCTGCAAAGCTCCTTTAAAGATACGGCCTAGTCTAGAATAAGAGAGTTTAGCCTTGAAGTCTCTTTACTCTCAATAATATGAAGCAGAATATGTAAATGTGTATAGACCCCATGTGGTAGGATACTTTGGATTCCCAGTTTTGTTGCTTTGTAAGGCTTCAAATGCAATAACAAAGCTGGAGACCCAGGCATTGTGGAAACCTCAGTGAAACTTTCAGCCAGTGGTTCTCTCACGAAGACCTCACTGTATTCTCTGTGGTGAATATTTGGCATCATAAATCCGGTGCAGTCTGCCTGCCAAAAAGCTCATGGCCTGATGATGCGGGTGGAGCCGTGCAGCTGTCCCTGCACACATCTCTGGGAGGGCTGAAGGCAGCTGGCCCCAGCCACCACGGAGTCACGGAAGCTGGGAGCAAAGGCACCAACTGCCTCTGCTTGAATCTCCACCCTGTAGGTTTGTATTTCAGCCCACAGCAGCATCTGCACTGCCAAGGTCCTTCCCTGCCCAAAGTCTCTTCTAACCATTGCCCTGGGCTGCCAGGTATCCACAGAGGGACATTGCTACAGGGGCGGGTGGGTGGGCAGAGCTCTGGTTTTCTTTTTGCTCTTGTTGCTGTGGTTTGTCTCCAAGGATTGCATGTGTTTCCACCCTAAAGCTGTCTTCAAGTACTCTGTATTTAGGAAGAGGGTAAAGGACCTATTTTGGTTTATAACACATAACTTCTATTCCTCCCCAGAGTCTCATAAACAAATTTCTCATTGAGTTACTCCCAAAATAAATCCTGCTCTCTCAGCTACCCAAAAGCAGTCCCTGAATTTGTTTCTTCTCCTCAGTTTGTGGGTTTTCTTTCAGTTCAGCCCCATGGGTATCAGGAAAGCTCATGGAGCACTTGCAAAGCCCTGCCAACCAAAACTGGATTTATTATAGATTGATTTAAGAGTTGCCTGAATGACTTGGAAATTCAGGGACAGGAACTGTACAAACAGTTGGCAAAGACACATAGGAGGGTTTCCTCACGTGCAGATCTGATCAGGCAGGGAGTAGTAGATTTTTGTGAGCAACAACTGTAGTGTGAAGTGGAAAAGCCTGAGTGGGGAACATTTATAGCTGAGCTTTATAGTTTGAGGGGATACACTCATGATGCCTCAAACCCGATAGAGGTTTCCTTTCCAGGTTTTTCCTGTGTCTGGTAGCTTTGCTTAGCAAGACTCACGCTGCAATATGTGTTTCCTTTTTTTTCTTTTTTCCCCCAACATCAGCCCTGGCATCCAATCGAAAGTAGTCACTGAGTCTGTGAGACAAGCAAAAGAAAGATCCTGTCAGAGGTGTCCAGCTATCTATTATCTGAATAGACTGCAGAGGAAGCACTTGTGCTCTCCTCTGGCCCTTGGAGACCCTTGATACATGTTTCAGGAGTGATGTTTTTGTTTTGAGTGTCTTAAGGAGAATTCCTGCCCTACCTTAAAGTTACATCACTGCCTGATAGAGCTAGATGGGAGATCGACCATTTGGAGATCTCCAAATTAATTTATCATTTTCCCATGCTTTTCTATAGCCTATGTGGTCACACACAGTTCATATTTTTTTCAAGTTCATCCATCTCAGGTGGGGTGAGGCTCAGGCAGTACTCAAACTGGGGGTGAGCGCATCATGGATATGTCCTACAAGTGTAGAGGGAGAAGAGAACATGTGATTAAAACTCAGAGCAGTCTAGAAGTCCCTGGCTAGAGGATGGTGCCCTGGAGTATTCATCACTGGTTTGGGAGGGTGGAGGAGGATGGCATTTTCCCTTTGGACACCCTGGAAAAAGACCATGTCAGTGCCCTGTGCTGAGAGGAGCTGGATGGGCTGGAAGCCAGCAAGGAGGTGCAGAGCTTAAGGCCCGTGGGATGTCCAAGAACATGTTTCTCCTCTACAGTCCTGCTGCTCTTTAATTTCTGCCCTGCAACTTTGCAGTGTAAAACAGAGTCAAAGCAGAAATGTGCACTCAATATCCTTGCATTAATTTGAATTTGGGTGGGGGGAACTGCTGATTGAAACCCTCCATTAAAACAATGGGTAGGGCTGGGTAGCAGATGTGCTCACACTGCTCATTTAGACAGCCTTTCTTATGGAGCATTCCATGAATGCAGCACTAGCCAGGGCTCCATGGTGTGCTGCAGATGGGAAAGTGGGACCCTGGCTCTGTGCCTGGGGCTGCAGGGCTGGAGTGGGGAGGTGCAGCACACAGAGGCAGCAGGAACACAGGCCATGCCAGTGGCTCCATCCTGCTGTGCCAGCAGCCCTGGGTAGAATGGGCAGTGCAGGAATGGACCCTGCTTTCAGCAGAGGAAGCGATGGCATGAAGTGTGCAAACCCATGGTGGAACATGGGGACAAAAACCTACCTGCCTGCTGCCTGCAGAGGGTTCAAGGGCATGGTAAGACAGACACAGCTGATGAAAGTGGCACCTTTCTTATTGTTTCCCCTTCAGAACCCAGATTATTTGTACCGTTTGGAAGGCAATGGCCCTACTGATGCAGAATAAGCACTCACCAGCTCTTCAGTCTCCACAGCCAACTTGCATCCATCCAGGAGGGCAAGCTTGGCTTTGGGGCCAGGAGAGGTGGCTGTGATCTGTGTGCCAGAAATGCTGCCTACATGACTGGCTGGGAGGGAGCTGGGAACCCCAGCTGCCTGTGCCTAGTCCTCTGTGCAGATCTAAGCCAAGGCACGTTTTCACCAGAGCAAATTCATAGCTCTGGTGTTTATTCTGGTATGGGACATTGGCTCCTTTGGAAATGAGCCAGGAATTCCTAACATATGTAAGTAAGAGTTAACTGTACATTTGCTGTTTCACAACCAGAAGGTTGTACATGTTGGAAATAGGGCTGCAGCTTTATTCACCTCTGAGAGCCAGGATGGGGCAACTGGCATGGGCACACTCTCAAATACATTTGGGGCTGCACGAATGACTCTCTGGGTTTTTCTGCTCTCCTCTCCAATGATGTCTTTCCTGTCCAGCCAAATTTCCCACTGGTTTCAGAAGAGGACTCTTCAACCATTTATATTAAATAATTTCCCATTATCAACAGGAATTATTCATTGCTGTATTAGAAGGAAAAATGTAAACAGCAGATAAATCTGCCACTCCAAAATGTTTCTAAGATAACATATCAAACATTAATTTGGCCCCTAGGCCATTTTTTTTTTTAAAAAGAAAAAACTTGAATACTGTATTTACAAAAGAGGCCTTTGATGTATAGCATACATTTATTACTAGTGTATTTTTTCCAACGGCAATGGGATTTTCAACAGCAGTACGATATGTTTTAATAATTAAAGGGATTTAGCTTCTCTGCACAGACAGCCAGCTTCTGTTCTCACTTACAGACTACAAATCATGCATAACTTTAGTGATGTTGATGCTGTTAGCTCGGTGCAGACCCAAGGTTTGTGAGACTTGCGGCAGCCCTTTAGTGGTTTGGTTTGTGGCCATTTCTGGGTGTGTTCCAGTGTTAGCTCTAGCAGAAATCTTGGAGTGCCAAGGGGGAGCCAAGCTTGCTGTTATTTCTAGGCCTCTGTGCAAAGTACAGATGCTAGGATAAGCAACAAAGCTGAAACTTTGGTTTTCCCTAAGGGATCTAATCTGTGCAAGAGGATCAAGCTTAGAATTTGAGTCTGGCATTTCTATGTGACCACCCCATAGCACGGGAAAGTCAGATCTAAGTTTTGGTTCACCATCCAAATGTGATTGGGTGTTTGAGAAGCACAGATTTTGGGAGGTACCCTCCAAAACTTGGCAGTATTTAGATCTGGAGGTTTGATTCAGGTCTAAGTGTAAATGCTCAGTTCAATTGGATGTCACCACTGTCTTCCCTCTGTGGAAACATCCTCTGCTCTTCTAACTTTTCCTGACTCCTGTCAAACACCAGACAGAGATCTTGCTTGTCTTTGCCTCCCTAGCTCACCCACAGCAGCCCTCCCAAAGATGACATCCCATTCTACATCAGTTCTGGAATCAGCTAATGTGCTGTTAATTTCATTCTTCTGTGCATATGGATTCATGACTTAAAAATGATCTTTTTTTACCAGAGGATACATCATTATCCTAATTTCTATTACATGGTGCTTGACTAATTCCCCAAAGTAGTGTCAGTCATATATTTTCTGCATTTTGAAGTGATTTCCAACTAGTCTGACTGTGGTGGTTCCCATCATTTGTATGTGTGTATAGTTAGCTCCTGACTTCCACTCCTGAGGCTCCTGTGGAAATTAGTTCCAGAGGGTAATGATGTGTTTAGTAATGAGACTTACACCACAGGGAAGAAATGAAATCAGGTCACTGGTGCATCCATCCAGGATGTTCCTGCCATTTAGCTTCCTCCAAAAATAAGTCTCAACACAGGTATCAACTGCAGATTCTTGAGCTCAGGAATGTGCATTCCTGAGAGAGTTTCTTGGCAGATCAGCTATGAAAGGAGGTAGATTATAAATAAGACATTTCAGAAAATATTCACTGCAAATGGGCAATTTCATAATCCTCCTCCTCCTTGCAGAAGAAAAGAAAAGAAAAGAAAAGAAAAGAAAAGAATCAGATATTTTCCTTAGGTGTTTCCTGTGTATTTCTCAAAACCAGAAGACATTTGTAACATGACCTCTTGTACCAAAGAGCAAATCAAGAAGGACAAAGGCTGCTGTGTGGAGCTGTTTCAGCCTGCAGTGTAGTGTCCTCCTTTCCAGCCCTGACACAGAGGAAGGCTTGAGGGCTTGCAGATATCAGAGCAGAGCAAGTAGGAGGGCAGTGAATTGTCGCATGACCTTGTGCAGGAGCCAAATTAAGCAAAGTTTACAATCCCTATCTTGGCTGAGGAACAATTTTCAGTTGAAAAAAAAAAATCTATTGGTCCATCCGTTCAGCCAGAGATAGCAACAGCAGCTATTCCTAGGAAACTCCATCTGCTTTCACATTCTTCCTATCCCCTGCTTCGAGCCCATGGCGCTTCTCCAACATGGCTTGAAACGGAGATCTTTAAAGCTAAGCTTTTTGTGTAGCTTGTGGGTATAGGTGGATTAATTCAGCGGTAGAAGGCAGGACCTCCCAGCCCTGCTGTTGACTCCTAGGTGGTTAACACATTTAGCACTTTGGGGCCAGCTTTGCACTGCTAGAGGGCTGCCATGACTTTCTTTGGGTGGCATCTGGTCTTAGGCTGGGGAAGTAAAAAACTGATATTTTTGCTGCCCTGGGAATTTGTCACTTAAACTCTGTCCATTGTCACATGAACTGCTCCATTTATATCCTTATGCTTACGACTTTTTATAACTGCAGAGAAAATACCCAGAGCCTGTTTCCCACCCCAGACATAGCAGAAGAGTGACTCTGTGGTGATTGCCGCCCTTTCTCTCTTTAGCAGGAGGATCTTGTGTGTTTGATTTGCTGCTGCTCTCCTGCTGGAGAGACTAAAACAGCCCCACTGGGAGGGCTGGTTTTCCCTGCCACAGCAGTGGTGGAGCGTGTGTGGGGCTGTAAATAAAGCAGGCTGGAGCTGCCGTGGGGCTCACAGGCACAGTGGCCATTGTTGTGCCTGCAGTGAGATTGCCCTTGGTTCTTTTGTGCTGAGCAGAATATGATGTGAGCCAACACAAATGGCTCTCACATGTTTTCATTGGTGTAAATGAGGCATTCAAGTATAAAATGAGGCAGTTGCAAGCTGATCAGCTTGAGAGCTGAGGCAGAAAGCTCTGGATAAGGGTAATCGCTTTGGACAAGGGTAATAGCTTTGGACAAAATAATGTGTGCCTCATTGATGAGCCCTAGAAAGGCTCACGCTGATTTGTGAAACAGATCTTTAAATTATCTTCTGTAGGCAGAGCTGGTTAGAAAACCTTTTAAATGAAAGTAAAAGCTTTCTGTCAAAAATGAAGTTTTTTCACCAGAATGAAATAGGGTGTAATTGCAGGTTTTGTTTCTCTCAAACAGCTTTTTAAAAAATAATTTCATTTCCATGTGGAAGTGTTACCTCTGCTCAGAAAGTAATGCTTACACACAGTTCCACTGCGTTGTTCCAACTGGCAAAGTTAGAATAAAAAAATTATCTGATTTCCAACTGACGAGAGTTTAAGGACAGTTAGAGGATGGGGAACAAAGCAAGTCTTTGTTTTCTCACCCTTCCCCCTGCCTGTGCCCATTTTTTTTTTTTTTTCTAATTTTTCTATAGGGAAGCCATTATTTCTTGATGGGGAAATCTGGAATGAAGTTTTCTTGGAAATTATCTTTTTCCTAGAGAATAGAATTTTGTTTGTAGGATCTCAGAGATTCAGATCGAGATTCTGGACCCCATCTCCTCTTAGGGTATGTTTCATTCCAGACCTGACAAAGGTACCTTTTCCCACTGAAATTCTTTCATTCGATTGACTCAAAAGTCACCAGCAAGAATTTCAGTCAAACATGCTTGTGTTACCTACTTGTTTAGTCAAAGGATCAGAACGTGTTAAGAAAGGTTTCTCACCTTGACAAAAAGGGAAGAGAGGAAAAGTTAGGTGCTTCTAAAGAATGGGAACGTACTTTGGCTAACACCAGGGTGATTTCAGCAGGCTCAGAGATACTGTCCAGTCTGTCCAGCAGGCAAAGTGTGAGCAGGCAAAGTGCCTTTAGGGGCTGCCTCTGAGCTAATAATAACAGTACAAACTGTTGGCAGGATTTACTGGCTTGTGTGGATGCTGCATGAGCTTCTGGTGAGTTACCTGTCTAGCCAACCCACTGCCATGAGTCTGATAATACCTCATTATCTGCCAAGTGCAAGATCACTTCTCAATGACCTTTCCTTTTGTTCTTACACCCTGCCCATGTACAGTGTTCTGGCCTTCACAAATATATTGTTATACAAGTTGGTGTTTTGTTTAGGTCAGCATTTCCCCCTTACTCTGGCTAATTAATAGCACAGTGAACTTCAGGCTGCTGGCTCATGTAACACACAACTGAACTGGTGAATTACTATGTGCTTCCCTCATACATGCCATGCTCTACCAACTTCTTCAAACACACTTTAACAAATACTTTAATTTTTTTTTAAATTACAAAGTTTTAAGGAAAAAAAATGAAAACATAGACATTTTCTAAGCATGTTGTTTGATTTCTAAGGAAAAAGTTTTGATGTAAACAACCCACAGTAACGGCTGTCATACTATACTTGTTTACAGCTCTATTCCTTAAGAGGATGTCAGAAAGAAAATGAGACAAGTTTAGAGGACTAGGATGCAGAACTCTTGAATTGAAGGTCTGTCTGTGTCTCAGTGTTGCAAAACTCACATTTCGCATGTTATAAATCTGGACTGGAATTTTAGCCTCTGCTTACTCCAGTCTCAACAGCAAGACCATTAAAGCACTTGGAGAAATCTGATATATAAATTCAGTAGGAAATGATCTGAGATTTCTCCATACTTAGAAGTTTTTGGTCGAGAACTAAAATGGCCCATGGGCCACCTTTAAGAACCACTTCTGACTGCACTGTCTAATTGCTCCCAGCACGTGTTCATCTTAACTCTTGCCTATGTCTTAGTGTGGCCATTGTGGTTCCTAAAAGGAGCTTCCCCCATCAGCAGCAAGGTGATACAACAGGACAGGAGATGACACAACGGCAGCTTTCTGTTATGTATGCAAGCAGTCTAAATTCAGAGCCTGAAGTTGCTGTCAAGTTCTTTTCCCCCTCAGGGCAAAATCATGCGATGAGTAAAAAAAGTATTGCTGAGAATGTGTGTCTGCCTGAATCTCCAGTGCTCACTGTGACATGCAAATTAGCTAATTAGAACTTCATGACATCAAGATCAATATAACTTCCATCCTCTGGCTAACTATGTAGAATGTTTGAGTGTTTTGTAATTCTATTTGTATTGCTTCCTCTGCTTCCCTGCTGCTTGTAGGCTCTGTGGACAATACTTGCTGAGGGATCTGCATCCAGCCAGAGTCCCAGGATTGTTCATGCTATTTGTTATCCTCACATGGTCATGAATTCCACAGTGATCTCAGCCATCCCTCTCATTGCCAGAGAAAAGAGCCACCCTCCCAGTTTATGATGGTTTTATTTAATTTGAAGATTCAAGCAGGAGGAAAAATGCTGGATTTCCTTTTCCCCCCAAAGCTGTCTGTAACCTTCATTGTACTTGATCAAGGTTCACATTCTTATCTGGGAGCATAGTGCAGTTCTAGGTGATGGCAGGTGGATATTGACTACGTGCCTATAAACAATTACACTTCATGGCTTTATTAATATGACTGGTTTAACTTTGTTTTTCCCATATGTCTCAAGGCCTGACTGTAAGAGAGTACAACAAATGTAGGATCTGTAACACACATGTCCAATGACGAGTTTTAATTATTTCCATTTGTTATTTTGATGCAAACTTTTACTGCATTTGGATTTAATAAAAAAAAAAATCTCCTCTTCCTCCCCTATTTCAATAATGAAAATACCTTTGGATAAAGTTTTTATTATCCTATTTCTCAGGAAGGTGTTTAACCATTTTAGTCAAACTTTCAAATGATTTTGGGAAAATAACTGAGCCTGAAAGATTTCATCATTAAAATCAATGTTTCAGAACCTGTGGTGTATATTAGTAGGAATTTACACCTGGAAGTTTATATAGTCTTATCAGTAGAATTTGCTTGGTTTTGATGGGTGCAAGATTTTTATTTGCATTTAGAGCCTTGTTAAGAGACAATACAATTACTCTCTGTTTACTCTCCATATGTAGGGTTACAAAGAGTAATACATCTGGGGCAGCATTCTTGACAGCTCACCAAGTTCAGCCAAGCTAATTAATTCACTCTGAGGTAATATTCTCTTACTGCATTAGGCTACAGGCAGCAAACTGGGAAATAAATTTTGGCTGCATTTGGTAGGTAAGTGACACATTCTGGTTTAGTTTCCTGTTTGTAGATCTGTTTAACCCCAGCGAATACAGATGAAAATCTACTTTGGTGCAAATTGATCTGAATAGGCCTCCTAATTTGCAAATTTCTACATCATCTTTGTTTTTCCCCTGTGAGTTGTGTGAGCTGTTGGCTTCTGGGAGCCCATACACAGATGCAGGGGTGCAAGCAAACAGCCTTCTGTAAAGGTGAATTGTGTTTCCATGGCAGGAATTGTGCCCATGTTTAAACAAAGTTGGAGGAACTGTGCTTGGAATGACAGAAGGGGTTGAAAGAAGCTATGGAATGTAGTTGCTACGATGTTGTAGACTCTCACTTTGATTTTGGCCCTCAGGAGACAAAACCTGCCTAGAATTACTAGTTCCATCGATGGTGGAGATGAGGTCTGCTCTCATAAGTCCCTCCATCCCAGTCATGTCTTTGACCTCATTAGAGACAAGTGTGGTCTTCAGGACAAAGGAAAATTACTTTATAAGCACCAGGGATTGGAATGTAGCCCTGTAGCCCTGAATTACCCTTGCTGCACAGCTGTAGGAGTCCAAGGAGGTAAAATGTATTGTGTGTCTCTGTTAACATTCTTTAGGAGCAGTTTCATTTCATAGTGACATCCTGTAGACAGGAGAAAAGGACATTTATTAGCACTAAAACCTGGTTGTTATATGGCTGAAAATGTTTTGGCTCCACTGGAATTTAAACTTGTCTGACTGCTTGAAAAGTGTTCAGATTTAATAT
This sequence comes from Pyrgilauda ruficollis, assembly GCF_017590135.1. Lineage (NCBI taxonomy): Eukaryota > Metazoa > Chordata > Aves > Passeriformes > Passeridae > Pyrgilauda > Pyrgilauda ruficollis. Next base: position 17,208,242 of record NW_024513654.1, on the reverse strand, counting down.
AACTGATTCAAACATGCAGTCAAAATTCTGTGTGAAATTCTCTTGTGGGATAAGGATCTTGGTTTATATGGTCTGAAGAATGATTCTAAACACTCTCCATCTCCAAAGACAATGTAGAGGTGCTAGTTTCAGCATACTTCAAGTGTTGAAAATGAAAATCAATGTCAAATTTGATAAATAAGCATTATCTGCCCAGGGGTTCTGCTGGTAGTTATTAGCAAGAGCCATGTTTTAGTGATATTTCTTTCATGAACTGCATAACATTTAATTCCATTCAAAGTATAGCAGTGATGAAATGAACAAATAGAAAATAGAAAGGAATACAGAGGAACTATGGAAAGGATCATTCCTAAAATGTTTCCCTTGGTTTCTCTACTTTTGTCATATATGTTAGACATTTTAAGACAAGAAGGAATCACTATTATCACCCAGTCTGACTCTTTCAGTCTTAAAGTTCATGCTGTGCATTCAGTACCAATCAAAGAAGTTCTTGTTTTTGGAAGAGCAGGGAATTTGACTCCATTTTTTTAATCTCTTGTGGCAGAATTCTAATAAGCCCCTTTTAAAAGTTAAAGCCCCTAAGGCCAGACAGTGTTTTGTTTCCTTCAGCATAAATCAGAGCAGCCTCAGTGGAATCAGTAGTTAGTCCATATTTTCATTTGGGGAAATTTAAGAGCAGAAAGAATGGAGCTAAACTCTGGATTGCTCTGTTACGTGACCACGTCTCCCTCTTATGCCTGATCTCAGTGATTACAATCCCAATGACACCAAATCCAATTTGCTTTCCCCTCAAAAAATGCTTTGAGCTGTGGTGCTGATGGCTTTGGTTCTCACTGCACCCAGAACGCAGTCACTTACATATATTTGTTATGTGTCCACTTGTGCTGATAAATTGCCTTTAGTTCTGATCAGGAATCATTACAATCAAGCCATGTTGCATCTTCGTGGAGACTGAGCAGCCATTGTGTGGTGGGAAACTGAACAGAAGGCACCTTGCATGGAAAAGCATTCATCCAGAAAAATGTTGTTTTTGCTTTAGAGAACATGTAAAGCCAGGGCAGAAGGAGGATCAGGATTCTTGGCTACTGAAGGAAATGTTTCCTTTTTTGTTCAGCACAATCTATTTTTTAACTGACAACTCTCAGAGAAAGGAGTGCAGTGCAGGGTGACGCAAACACTCATCTGCACTCTGCTGGGGGAGAAACAGCTCATTACTGCAGGCAAAGCTAGAATTCAGGCTTGCTTATTTCTGACTTCAAGTTCCTCAGTTGTGGGAAACAGTTTTTTCATTCCTGTACTTTTAATAAAATCTGCACATTGTTACTTGCTTCACTCTGATGAGGGTCTGGATTGATGTTGAGATGTGATGTTTGCCAAATTTGTAACACTGTTTTCAATATATTTTTTCTTCTTTCTACGAGGGCAAAGGATCTTATTTTGAATCCCCAAAGCTTTCCCAACATATGGGGGATTAATAAATACTCAAAATGTCTACAACTGCTGTTACTGCTACAGCTGCCAGCTTTAGAAAAGAACAAAGTACATGCACACATGGGCGCATGCGTGTAAGAGTGAGAGGCAGAGGGAGAAATACAGTGTGGGCACTCTTGGGGTCAGGAGTGTTCTCTAATAAGGAACACATTTTACAGACAGCAAGAGAATTGTTTTTTACTGTGTGCATTTACAAGTCCTCAGGCAGGGAATTTTTTTGTGGGGATGTTTTTAAGGCTAATTATTTACAGCATGCAGGGCTTGAACCTGCAGATCTTAATTTGGCAAAACTCCTGTTCACTTCAAGGGGTGCTCTGCTTGCTGCAGGGAGGGATGGGTGATGGGCACATCCTGGCTGTGAGGGGCTGCAGGAGACCCTGCTGACTTCAGTGACAACCAAGCTTCTGTCTATGATGGTGGATTTTACAGGAGTGTGGAGCTGTGGGGATGACACAACACTGGGGCAAAGTGGCCAAAAGAGTGGTTTGGAGGAGATTTTTTTGCCATCATTCTCAGACAACTTGCCTGATTTTTAACCCAGCTTTTTGATCTCACAGTTTAAAGCAACCTTTTATGGGAAATACCACACAAATGTTATGGTGTTGTGTTCCCACACAAACCACACTGGGTTTGAATATTAAAGTCTTTAGATACTAACACTGTGATTCTGAGTGGTATTCCTGTTATGAAAAAAATAAAAGGAAGAGCAATGTTTCTTAAATTTCCATCCAATACTAGCTTTTTCACTGAGAAACAGAATTCAATCAGCTCTTTCAATCAAGGAGTTTTAAGAGCCACAGCAGGGCAAGAAGAGGACTGGAAGCACAACTGAAGATAACATTTCTAAGTCAGGAACTGTTTCTTTTTGTACTGTATTGAGCATGCTTGGCATGAGTGAGTCTTCTCCAAACTGGATGCTGCTAGGCCATTGTGATGATGGAGGTGTTGATTGTACCAGTCATTTTACAGGTCTTTGCTAAATACTGTTTGACATCTGATAGCAGCTGGGTGCTTTCCGCTTTCAAGGAGCTTTTAATAGGACAATTTTCACTGGCATCAGCTTGGCAAACCACCTGCAAATGAATATACTGCTCTCCATTAATAATCAGCATATGCAGAATTTGTATGCACCAGTCAGAAGACCCAGGTGACCTCTCTGCCCAATCACAGCTAATCAAGCCAGGTTGTTTTCCTGCAGTCATTAACATTTAAAATAATGCCCTTTCAATCAAGCTGGGGAACAGATTTAACCCACTCAATATTTCATCATTCCCTGTCTTTTAGTCAGTGTCAGTTATAAAGCACAGATAAGTACATGGTTTTCAGGAAGAGAGAGAGCTTAGTTCTTACAGTTCTCCTACAGCTCAAAGGGAGCTGGATATCTAGGGAAGCCCAATGATTCTTTCTCTTTCCTAGGAGAAGAAATTGCAGGAAATGCCAGCGAATATCCTCTCTCCCTTGAAAGAAGCTGCCAAAGGTTTAATACAGGTCTGGACTGGGTAAAATAGAGTTTACCTACTTTTCAAATCCAACATTTGAATTTTGTTGCTTTGTTGTTTTTGGTTTTGTTTTTAATTTTATTATAATATATTCAAACCTATTGAGTCTTCCATCTCCCTTTGTTTAGTCTGTCAGGGGTATGAGATCTGAAGGAGACATCTCTCTCACACAGGAGAGGCTGGATGGAAGGCTGGTTCTTAGGACCACAGGTACTGCGTTTTCAGAGGATGTTAGGCAGCCCACAAAGTAAGCATGCTCCCTCTCTGGGCTGTCAGATACCCAGGGTAGCCTGATTTCTCTGCCAGAGTTGCCAGGGATAACAGGATGCTCCCATGACACAGGGTCAGGTTCCCACTGCTTGCATCCATGTTTCTGTTGACCTAAAAAGGCTGTCTGGAAGGTTGAGGTTTCTTCAAGTTGTGGGTCCCACTTCAAACTATTTCTCTCACATGGAAGCTGTAGGCTTGAAAGGAGAAGATCTTTTTGTATGGGGTGGTGGCTAGAGAGATCTTCTGTTCCTAGGCTTCTGAGAGCTGCTGAAAGCCTGGTGGGACAGAGATTCCCAGAACTTATGGTTCTTAGGTCTGAAGGCAGAAAAACTTCCTAGTGATGTTTTCTGCTGTGACTTAGGTTCATCTTCTCCTGAATATTAGATCCTAATCCTAAATGTCCTAAGAACTTTAAAGTCCTTCTGGGACATTAAAACTGAGACATATGTGAGACTTGAATTCTAAATGTGACTGCCAAACTGATGCCTGAGCCCCTCTCTGAGTTCTCTCACTCTGTCTTGAACCAGAGTAGACAATGCCAGGTAAGATTAGAGTAACCCCAGGGTGGATGTCTGGATGTCTCTGGATGCTGCTGCTTCTCTGCCAGTTTAATTTTGTTGTTTTTATATCTGGCTGAAAAATGAGCTCAGTAGATGTACCTGCATTCTGAATTTCTAGCTGATGTAAATATAGTAATAAATTAGCAACAGACAGCAGAGTACATAACACAATGAAAGTTATATAAGTGTGTGGGAAAAAAAACTGTCATGATTTTTTTTCTTCTGAGCACCAGATATGTGTCCTTAGTCTTTTTATTAGCCTCTGCATCTTCTTTTTTTTCATAGACTTACTATTCTAACTTGAAAAAATTGAATGAATGAAGACACAGGTTATGACACTTTCATGTAGTATTCTTGTCCCTTTTTGCTTGTTTTTGTTTCTGCTCTTGTAGCACTTATAGATTTTAAGCAATGTTAAAATGTTCCTTCACCAATAGTAAATTTTGTATCCTGAGTACACCACACTTATAAACTCTTTCTTACCTAAAGAACTATTTGAAAATCCCATTGTGAAGTTCTACAAGCGGGAAGTGAAGGCACAAGTCTGGGATCCCAGGGTGATTAATAAACCACTGCATCACCCTGCTCTTCTAACACTGTTGATCCCAACCAATTTGTGCTCTTACTTCAAAGCTGAAGGAACAGCATCTTTCTTTCCTTCGGTTCCCAGGGAAAGCTATGCAGATTCATGGTGAAAGGGTTTCTGTTGTAAGGCCTTTCTTTGGTTTTGATCTGCATATCCATGGTCTGAGGGTTAAGTGCACACAAAATCAACTGCTTTGAGGTCAAAAGAGAGAATTTCTTCTGGTTCTGACCTGATGCTATAAATTGATCCAATTTTACTCAGCTCTGGTTTGGGGGAGGGAGGCATCCCTTGAAAATACTCACAGACTTTGAGGAACTTGATATATCTATAGTTCAGCTGCATGACTGTTCATGATGAATAGCTCTTACTGGTGTATTTCTAAGTTAGTCTACCCACAGCAGGAAACAACTGAAACAGGATTGTTTGGAGGGTGCTGCACCTTCTCCTCTCTTCTTAGAAAGTGAATTCACTCTTTGTAGGAAGAATTACATGAACTTGCAGACAAAGATGGCCTGGGAAATGTGTGACTGATTGGATTGGAGCAGCCTAGTAGAACAAGCAACATCTAAAAGACAGGTGGTGTTTCACTTCAGGCCTTGCAGCTGAGATTTACCGCCAGATCTTGAATCCTTTAGCATCCAGTTCAAGTGACTTTTAACAGTGTCTTTCTTGTTCTTTATTTTGGTACAGCAAACTTAGCATCTGTGGTACATAAAGAGAGAGAATGCATGTCCTTATCTGCAGGTGAAGCTTCTTGAGACACCATCCAGTCCAGTGCAAAGGAGGTTAGAACAGTGCTTTAAGCCTTGAAGTTCAATTTTCTGTCCTGAACAATCTGTGAGGCTTTGGCTGCATCATTTTTCTTTTCATATGTCCCAGTTTGCACTTGTCATCTGAGCAGAACAGATTGGGAATTATAACATGATAGACTTTCCTGTGTTACAGTAGAGTTTTATAAGCTATTAGGATGGGTTGGCTCTTAGCAGATCATGTTTTCTGTGTGCCATTTACGGTAATTTGGAAAGGTGTCCTAGCTAGAAGATGACAGTAGTTAGTCCTTAAGAGCACAGTCATCCATATTTAGGTCTTTTTAAACAGGACTTGGATGTGTAGTTCCTGAGACTTCTGCTAATGTCATGCTTAGCAATCACATCAAAACTACGTAGTTGGGTTTTTCCTCCCCCCCACAAAACAGTCTTGTTTCATCTTGGACATTTCATTTCATTCAGATGTAAAATGCCATGTACATCTGGGCCAAGCAGTCTATGAACAACAAAAAACTCTTCAAGAAGCAAAACTCACAGCCTCTGCACAAACTCCCATGGTCCAAGAAACTTTGGCTGTACATGCTGCTGGAGGAAAGTTCTCATAAACCACTCTGTGTTGGTTTATACACTACAAATCCCATAGAATTTATTAAAAAAGGTAGAGTCCAAGTCTGAGACATGACAGTGCAAATGAACCTCCAGAGAAATGAATATTTAAGCCCTCTACACAAACATTCTGTGACACTGTGATGAAAGATGGCAATAGGCAGCAGCAGAGAAGGCTGGGTGTGCCAGTAAAATCCATTGTGGTGGCTTTGTGTGTGTGCCCCAAGGCCTCATAACCAATCCAGTATTTTTCAGGAGTGACTGAGCAGAGGGCAACTTAGCACAGCACAGATTAGGGTGGAGGGGATGGGGGATTTCCTTGAGCTGTTGTTAATAAAGTTGCTGTCCATGGAAGATCAGGCTCCCAGGTCAAATGCCATTTAGCTATGGCAGCATGCAGATACTTGTGTGCCAGATGTGGAGGGGCTTGGATAATTGGTTCTGTCTGCACTGGTATCCAGCTCCCAGCCAGAAGACATAACAACATCTAAGGTAAAATAGTAAATGCAACCTCAAAGGCTTTTCTTGCACTTGGCACTGAAAGGGGAGCCCAGCAAGGTAACAGCTTTGTAAACATTGCCAAAGCAGGGCAGAGAGTACAGTCATAGCTGCTTGCAATTTCATTAATGTCAAAGGAGGAGGGGGAGGACCCCCAGCCCAGCAGTAATCGTGTTTGTGGCTGCTAACCCTGCGAGCAAGGGAGAGTGACAGAATCCATGTGGGGCAAAAGCAGACCATAAAGCCCTGAGGTCACCAATACTTTGGGAATTCAGCATTGTCATACGTCACCCAGCCTTCCTGCTTCCTCACCTTTTGAAAGACAGATGGCCAGCCAGATGGCAGCTTCCTCATGCTTCCTGAAAGGTTAAAGGCTCTGCTGTTAGGGGACAGCTAGCTCATGTTTGCATTGAGGGGAACAGTGTGGTTTAAATTCAGCCTAAACAGAGCTGCTGGTTAGTCTGGTTCATCTGAGCAAAAAACCTCTGTAATAATGTCATTGCATCAAGAAGCCCTTGATTGCAGTGGCCAGGTTTGGTTGTTGTGAGCTGACTGGATGGCAAGAATAAATACTGGTGTGATGACATCTCTGTTTGATACAGGTCATGGGAGCTCCCTGTCTGTGCCAGACCCCATCTTTCTATTTGCACTGGGATCATTTGTAGTTATGCTGATTTTTCTCAAAGGAAACCAAACCAGTATTTCTCCAGGTTCCTCAATACTACATTCCACACCCCTTCAGCCCCAAATAAAGATACTTGACTGAGACACTGGAATTAGGATCTGTGTTGCCTCTTGTCTCTTTTTTCATTTACGGTGGGAGACAGGTATAAACAAAGCGAGTCCATATGTTAGTTGGCCCAAATGGCACTAGTGCAACTAAAACCTAATAAAGTGAGGAATAATATCTGACACTATCTGTAACCAAAGTGTTTTGTGCTCCAGGATTTCACATCTCAGCTTCCCTATACTGTGAGCCACGCTTCTCTGTGTATCACCATCAGTGATCCTGCCTCTGGATGCACAGGCCCACAGGCTGATGCTCCAGCAGAGCCCTTCCAGCCAAACAATGGCCACTAGAGCTCCTAGCAGTGGACCTGAGGGCAGGAGCTGCGCCCTAGGTTCCATGTTGTGTATAAAACATGCTGTGTACACCTATGTGCCCTAGAAATAATGAACACTAGACATACACTAGAGTGGAGGTGGAGGCCACCTTGGATAAAGGTATGGTTGTCATAGATCTTCTACAGCCCAGGTTAACTTCTAGAGCTAGAGGCACAGTCTACAGGGTGAGTGAAGTTTCCCAGAACGTGTGAAATGCTGACATAAATCCCCAGATGACTGAACTGAGCCTTCACAGCATAGCCAAAGCCCTTCAGCCAGATTCCAATAGTATAAACAAGACTGAGTCACCTCCTCCCTCACTGAAAATTAGAGATGGTAATAGTTCTGGAAGCAGTTGATTGTATGCTATCAATCATTCATAATGCTAATTTTTTGGAGTTGGCATCAGAAAAAAAGAAACTAAGGTTGGGAAGGAACCTAGATTTCTCTTGTGCCTGTGTTACACCGCTTGTGAACAATTCAGCAACAGCTTTATGCCTCAATCAGTGCAGCTGTTAAGCTGAGGAAAAGCAGGACTTTACTGAAAAACAGATGTTTTGCACATGAGCTGAATTATTTCAGTTAATGATCCAGATAGAAAAAGAAAACAAAGCACAATATATGCACACACAAACAGGCATCGTGAGTGCTTGACATAGTATTTAAGGGCAGATATAGGTACTGAGATATGTTGAGAGGAAAAAAATCTGTTTTGCAGTTATTCCATATACCTCTAAAACCTTCTGTAATGCCAGCATGGCCTTTTGGCATATTTTGACTCTTTCAAGCACCATGTACGTGTATGTGTGTACATGAATACACACACACTTGCATATATAATGCAGGGTGACAATGACAGCGCTGGGGCTGATTTCCATGAAATAGTGTTGAAAGTTCCCAGAATGATTGAGGCAAGTTCCTGCACAGTCATTTTTATCAGTGTTTTAGATGACTAAGAGGAAAGTGATTTCCCTACCTGTTTAGGCAATTAATTGAGTTAGTATTTAGAAAATGGTTTCTAAAAATAGCAAAAAATGACCACTTTTTTATGCATCAGCCTAATTAGGGATTGAGTTTTTAGAACTACAAAGAATCCATGTGGTGGTGATTTTGAATGCCTTGGTGTTTGCGTTTCTGATTTCCGGGGCATCAATTCTCAGCACTTTCTGAAAGTTGGCACCTCAAACATGTCTTAAATTTCATGCCCCTCTAAATTCCCAGTCAGTGTTAAAAAAAGCTACCAGTGTCTTGTTTGGGATCTTTGGCGTCTTTGGGATCGGTGACCACTTTGTCAGAGGTCACAAATAAGAAATACAAATAAACAAAGAGCTTGCAGCTATTTCCGTTTAATACACCAGAGTCTGTGTTGGTTCTGCACAGTGATACTGAAGAGGTGAAAACTGAAACTACTGGTGGGATTTTTTTGTTTCTTCTCCCCCCTCTCTCCCCAGTTGCTTCTTTCCACATTTTTCCCCCCATAATTTACCATCATTTTATTATTGTAATTGGTCTTTGTCTTATAATATCGAATCTCCCCTTTCTAAGGGGTCAAGAACAAGGAAGGGAACTTCTCAAATCAGAACTGAACATGAGATCAGTAAGCACGACCAAAAGCCAGCATTTCTGGCTTTTGGGAAAGTTTTCTGAGATACACTTTTTTCAATTTCTAATTTGTTCTTTACTCTTGTATAATGGGAATTCTGAAAACAACTCTGAGAAATGAAACTCATCTGAGCTGGTTAGCAACACAGAATTATTTCAGTGTCAATCTGTTAAACCTTAGCTTTGTCTCAACTTCAGTAAAACTTGATCAAACGTAAGATGCTTCAGATGAAATATTCAAGGAAGCAGTGTTTACTGATGAAACTTTGTTTAGTCGGAAATTTGCAAACCAGATTTAGTTATAGTCTTATATCTCTCACACACAGATTTTTTTCCTTATACACGTATTCACTGAGAGCTTGTGTTAAATAGATGTTATCAAGTATTTACTTTAAAAAAAACAATAAGTTTTAAACTGTTTGACCAAAGAGCCTTTTCCTCCTGTCTGGTGCTGCCAAAAGGATTTATATAGGAGCTAAAATACATGTGGAAAGGGTCATGCCTGGAATTTTGCTGTAATTGTAATTTTTTGATGCTGAAAAACAGCTGCCCATCAGTTTAAGGGGCTCCTTGAGAGCCACTCCAAACTGACCAGTAAAATGATTGAATCACTGAAACAGTAACTCACTGGAAAATTGCTTCTGCATGTAGCTCTTCCGCCCTATCTTTGGCACAGCCACCCCTGCAATTAAGGTGCAAACTGATCTCTGAACCTGATGAAATAAGCTGAAGAGAACAGCTCTCCCCCCAGCTCTGCAGAGCCCTAGTTCTTCAGCTCTCCCTGCATCACCTAGATGCCCATCTCTGAAGCAGAATTTCATGCTCTTTCTAACATTTGTGCTTCAGCCCCTGATGTAAGGTTAGAAGTGAACATTATGCCTAAAGAAAAAAAAAAAGTTATTTTTCACCATCCAGCCCTGCAAGCTCTATGTAAATTCTTGATGAAGCTTCTGGGTATGCTGTGCATATGAAGAAGTCTAATTTCTTCTAATATTTCTTTTACTCTGTCTGTTACAACATTTCCAGGTTCTTGCTATCAGTTCACCACGTGGAGGGTAGCATTCCCCGCGTGATCCTCCAGGTCAGCAGGATCTGAAGCCACCATTTCACTGATGATCACTAAAGCAATGCCCATGAAGAGAATCTTATTGTGATAATGCAGGCAAGGGTGCAGATGGCTTGACAGGCACTGAAAGAAAGCACGTCTCAGTAGAAAAAATGAGACTTGCAAGCCTGGAACCTTAATCAGGTGATTAATTAGCAACAGAGTCCTTTTTATTATGTGCCTAGGAGAGTACTAAATCTTGGGTGGGTAATGGGAAAGTCTGCAGTGTTTTATGCTCCCGGTGGTCACTTCTGTATGCTCCTGTGAAAATCCCCAAGATAGCTAGTTGAGAAACCTGAGATGGAAAACAATTAGGACTTAACTTCCAAGTGAGCTGCTGGCCCTCAGGCAGAAAACCATGAAAAGACAAATGATAAATGGCCAAGTATTCTATCTTGATAGGAAGACAAGCCAGGCATTTTTGAGAATACGTTTTTCAAAGAGCTAAGCCCTGACACAGCTGCGTGGCTTAAACTGTAGAGCCAGCCCAGAAAACCAGAGTGGGACAGTTTACTGAGTGCTGGGTTTCTTGAGCGTTTCCTGGAGCTTTTTGCCTGTGGTATTTGGTGCAGCGGATAGGTCACCAGGTCAATTGTATAGGAGGTGTATTAAAAAATGATTGGACAATTTAATGGTTGCTAATATCATGGCAGTTATGTCCCTGAGATAAGGGTAACCAGATACCTGACTCTGGGGCTTGAACACTTGGACAGTTTCACTTGAAAGATGGAGTGGTCTCTAGAGAATTCCAGCATGTGATTGCTGAGTGTTTCCCTGTGTGACAGCGCTGCTGATCCCATGCAGGGACACAGAGCAGCCGCTCCAGCCCTGCCCCAGTGGCACCACATCTCCTCAGGCTCACAGGGAAGCCTGGCACGGTGGTCTCGGCTGTCTGCCAGCAGCACAATGCTGGCTCTGGCAGCAGTGAGCTCAGAGGGGCTGGGACACCATTTGCCCCTGCAGATAACTGCTGTGCTGTTGTGAGGGCTGTGCCTGTGTGGGACACAGCACGTGCAAGCCCCTGGAATGAGGAGGGCACTGGGGCAGGCAACTCAATGAGGAGGACGCTGGGGACAGGCAACTCACTTGCACACTGGCAACTCTTCAAGTCAGACATTGTAAGACCCTAGGTGCCTTGAATTAACCTCACAGCGTCCTTATCAGTAAGTAGGCCTACTAGAGGAAGCCATGATCTTGCCAGAATTGAGGACTAAAAAGGTACAGAATAATAAAAAATTGCTGATTCTGGTATTTTACCTTCTAGCTCTGGAGCTGATCGGCCACCAGCCAGCATTTTGTAATTCAGCTAGGTTTTATTCTTTCTGTAATTTGGATTCAGTGAGCACACAGGAGAAAGTCTGTGTCTGGATCAACCCAAAAGCCAAGTCCAGCTGTGTCTATTCTTGGTCATAGTCTGGACCCTGTAGTCCTCAAATACCTGTCTGTTTCTGTGCTCTCTAAAACCGCCTGTATTCAACCAGAAAGTAATTATCAAACTGTGTTAATGCACTTCTGCACTCTGAAAAAATAAAATACTAGGCACATTTCAGAAAACACAATTGCCAGAGATGTACTTATGATCCTAAAGTGCAAGAATCCCCTATATGCACATCATCTCAGCAACAGACATGTCATACTGACTTACAACATCCTCCTTATGTAATTCCCTTCACATATTGTTACACAGATAAACATGCTTAGCACAACACAACAGCCTCTTGCATTCAAGTCTATGCATTTTTAGCTCATGAGTTTTACCATAACTCCCATGAACATTCTGTGAACTTCCAGCTCCTGGATTCATGGGAACAATAAAAATTTCAACACAGTTTTTAGGTTTTATGGTTGCAGAAAAAAACCCACACATAAATATGATCTAAAAGCCCCCAAACCAGAAGGCAAATAAAAATAATCCCACAAACATTAGTGTTATGCTGATAAATCCAGTGAGTTTTAAGCTGCCTTCTTCAGGGATCTCCTGTATGGTTTGGGGAGAGCGTGCTTAGCCACACTTGTGAGAAACACATACTTCTGCATATTCAGGTCTCATGGAACACTTTCCTTCTAAACCTCACACAGGTGCTTCAGAGCACTCACAGGCACTCACTGCCTTGAGATGTGCTGTTGTCTAGGGTGAAACTCACTCTGTTTAGATTCAGCCTGCACAAGACTGAGCTCCAGTCATTACAGAGATCGGGGTGAGAGCTGGAGGCACTAAGGAGGATGAGAAGTGAAGGCACTAGGGAGCTGCTAAGATCACTTCCAGTGTCTGCTGCTTCTTTGGCTTAACAAAGTGTATGAGATGCCAGAGCAAACAGGCTGTCCCCCCTCACATTTAGCTGCCAAAACACTGTGTCCTGCCTTGGAGCAGCCGCTCACTTGAGATGGTTTCCAGAGCTCATCCTTGCTGCATTGCACCCCCTCCTACTGCATGTGGGGCTTTCAGCTCTGAGCTTGTAAGCATGACTTCTCATGCTCAGTGAGGAGGTAGATGTGGCAGATCTTCCTCTCAACAGCTCAGATCTGAGCTCTGGTGTGCTGGCAGCAGTGCAAGCCATGGTGGCTGCCCTGGGCTGTGCAGCTTGTAGTGTGTGCCTTGTGTGCCTTCCCAGAGCACAGCCCACCCAGCCTCTGAGCCTGGCTGCTTTTATGCCAAGACATGCCCTTAGTTTGGATTTAGGTTTGTTTCCCATGCTGATGTCTCTTGGCATGCCTAGGGGCAAGAAGGGGAGCCTAGGAGGCCTGCACCATGGACACCTTTGGTGTCTTCTCTGATCCCACCAGACTGTGGTGTCAGGGGTTACCAGAGCCCTGACTCCATCCATCTCCCAGACATGCCTACATGTGGACAAGGAGGTGGTGTTTCTGAAATGAAGCCTCTGCTCTCCTGAGGTTACCTCCCTTTTGATTGCTGAGGGAGCAAATGCAGCCTATATTATTTGCTTTTTCCTAAATGGCTGTAGCCAGGTCAGTTGAATCCTTGCCTCTGCCAGCTTTGTCCATGACCAATTTCAAGGGGCAGTAGTCCCCTGAGCAGAGATTCATGGGAACAATATGAGTCTCTGAGAGGTGTGTATGAATCTCAGAGAGGTGTGTATGAACAGCAGCCTCTGCATGATTTCTTTGCTTTGTGTGCATACCTGGAAGATTGCTCTCCATCCTGTTATACTGGGCAGTGCAGCAGAGTGAGAGGGGACCAGAGACAGCACACAACTGGCCTGAGGAGTACTTCAAATTTTTGTGGCTGCATGACCCTCTCCTGCTCTCACTCAGGCCTGAGGCAGCTGGAGGGACTGGCTGTGGTGTTCTGCTGCAGCTGGAGAGGAAGGGTGATGTGAATGAGAACTTTCTTCTGAAGACGGATTTCTCTAAATCCAAAAGGATACCCAGTATGTTTTCTAAGCTCGTGGATGTTTTGCAAGAGTTGTAAGTGATGGCAGAGACATACTTTGCAGTCAAGACTTCTGGGAGTCAGTGGGGAGTTTTGGTTGAGTAAGAATTGGCATTAAAGTTCTGGATCTGACCCAGAGCAAGTAATGAGTCTGTGGGTGAGGCTGACCCTAACTGAGATCTGCACTTCATGACTGATACACATGGGATCAAGTGCAAAAACAAAGGGAGCTGCCAACCAGGACCTCGTGTGGGCTGGAGCAACAGTGCCAGGGGAGATTTTTTATACTGGCTCTAGCAAAAACTTACTGAGGGTGGAGAGGAAACTGAAACAGGTAAGACTGAAGATCACAGGAGATGCACTCTTCAATAATCTCCCTTCTCTCTTTATCCCTACTGCAGAGACAGTCTTTGTATGTTTTTGAATCCGAAAATCTTCTTTTATAAACATCCTGCAAGTGCCAGTGGAGAAAAACTAAGCATTATATAAGAAGTAGGACATAGGAGTGACACTAGATCTGGGCTGGAAATTATTTTATTATTTTATGAGGGTTTTCAAAGCATTTTTTATTCTGACAGAGGCTGAAAAGTCAAAATCTGAAACATATTGGTGAACCAAAAATCTGGAAAAGAGCAGTAAGGTTAGGGGTCAAGTGCAGCACTTTGTTTAGATGATTTTCAAATGTTTTGGTTTAGTTTTGAATATTTCTAAATGGATTCTAGCCACTACAATTATCATAAATTTGGAAAATAAAAGATACTTTGAAAAGTAGAAGTTTGAGCAATTTGGAGGAAGTTGAAACTTCAAACTGGAAACTTTACAAAAAAACCCCTTTTTCCCAGGGAGAAAAATGGTTATAGTGGAATTCCATTGCATTATGAAACCCCCAAAAAACCTTATCTTCCCTGCCCAACAGCTGTCTCTGGAAAGGGATGGTGTTCAGCCCCATACTTCCAAGAGTTCACCTTGAGGCAATGTGGCTGGTCTCAGATGTCCCTTTTCCTGCCCCAGTCTGTCCCTAGGACTTTCCTTCCCGCTTGTGGAAGTGTTTGTGTTGTCTGATAAACACTGAGCAAAGCCATATGTGAGCTGGGTTGCATTATGCAATATGGGAGGATGGGTTACTATCTCTCCTTCAACTTGTGAAAGTTTTCCTTTTTGGCCACATCTCAAGGGGGGATATTGAATTGCATTGCCTTTCATTTCTGATTGACGTTGGATGCTTAAAATTTACTTTATGCATGCACAGGTTTTATTCTGCTGAAGGAATTCTTATATTACCTGAAATTTCTAGATCAACATGAGCCTGCCAGTGCCAATTCTTGCTTTACAAGCAACTACTAGATCCTAAGGCTGAATTTACAGTCTTATTTCCTTGTAAACGTCAGATGTAATTTTGGGAGAATGTTCACATATATCCTATACTGATCAACTCACCATTTTCATTACGATGTAGTCAAACCAGATGCAGCTGAGATCCTTACTCATGCCCTTGAGGAAACCTATTGACAGGGTATGGAGGCAAGCTTTGGAAATAATAGACATGAAAAAGTATAAATCCTATATTAAAGTTTTATAAGTTTCATTACACAGTGATATTTCAATTACTCCATGGGAGACTTGGATGAACCTACAGGAAAAAGGCAGCTGTGGATTGGCAGCTTTTTGCTCTGCTTTAGTTCAGGCTATTTCCATTTGATTAGACATAGGAAATCCCTTCAGCTGAAGGGGCAACACTGGACGTATTTGCATTGAAAATTAAGAACCTGAGGAACTTTGCAATGGTCCCCAATTCTAGTTAATTTCAGCAAGTTTTGAGGCTCTTTGCCACCTTTCTGGTTACTCCTACAGAACAAAGAGTTAGCTCTTGCCAGCCAGGGAAATAACTGTAATCTCATGTTACCTGCCAAAACTCCTTATCCATAGTCTAATGCCTCCAGAGGGGATCCAAACTAGAATTCATTACTGGAAAGATGAGGACAGGCTTTTTAACCTATTGTGATAGGACAAGGAATAACGCTTTTAAATTAAAAAAGGATTATTTTAGATTGGACATAAGAGAGAAGCTTTTTACAGTGAGGGTGCTGGAACACTGGCACAGGTTGCCCTGAGAATACCCCATCTCTAGAAACATTCAAAG
Organism: Pyrgilauda ruficollis; assembly: GCF_017590135.1. Classification (NCBI taxonomy): domain Eukaryota; kingdom Metazoa; phylum Chordata; class Aves; order Passeriformes; family Passeridae; genus Pyrgilauda; species Pyrgilauda ruficollis. The sequence continues at coordinate 17,192,623 of NW_024513654.1, read as the reverse complement.
TCAGGTTGCACAGGGCTTTCAGCAACCTGATCTAGCTGAAGGTGTCCCTGCCCAATGCAGGGCAGTTGGACTGGACAGGCTTTAAAGATCCCTTCCCACCCAAACCATTCACGATTCTATGAGAAGGGTAAACCTTAAACCTGTGAGCCTCTTCCTCTGTGTGCTCCCTCCAAGGCAAGTGCACCTTGAAAGAGTGGAGAGAAATTAGTCTTTCTTTTTTTTCTTTGAAAATACATGTGCAAAATCCAGTAGTGCTGTGATTAAAGAAGTCTGCAGCTAGACATGCCCAGAATCAAGACCAGATTGGCAGTTAGTACCAGGAAAGCATTGGTGTCTTGTGGGGAAGGGTGTTTGACCAAATTTTGCTGATACTCACATCATAATGGAATACTTTTGGTGACTTCAGAAGAGTCTGGATAAAATGATGATAGCCTTGTATGTTTCTGAAAATTAGTTTGTATTTTCAAATATAATGAATAGTAAATATCACTTACTAAATACCTTACATGGACTTGGGAGGTTGCAAGCAATAGCCAAATTCAATGTTCTTCCTACCATTGAAGCACAATTATTCTCGAGGAAACTAAGGTACCAAGGGAGTGATATGCCTTACTGCAGGCAGCTGTGAAAGGCAGAGCAAGGCTCTGGAACTGGGAGTGCTAGCCCCTTGTTTTGTATTCATAATGCTCTTTCTCCTGCACTTCACAAGAAATGCACGTTTCAAAATGTGGAAGGACACATTTGGTGTGTGTGGTTCTCTGACTCCCTGGACTGCAGCTGCAATATTAAGCACAGCAGAGAACAAGCTGGAACTTCATAAGGAAATGGTATGCAAGGTCTCACATGCACTGTGCATTCACTTAAGAGAGGGCTCAGCAGATCGATTAAACAGACATTTGGTTTTGTTGCTTAGAGTAGCAAGAAGCTGGTTTTCTCTCCCAGCCTTTGGTTCAAAGCACTTGACTTTTATCCTCCTATCTCCTGTCTTTTAGGAAGGGCCATATTAAATGCTCATTCCTCTCAGTTGTAGGAGTCATGCTTACAGCTATTCAGTCTCTAATTGTGTGAAGCTGTCCTCAGAAGGCAGCCTCAGAACTGCTTTCTACTGAAGGGAACAATATGGCTTAATATAGTGCCTGGAGTGATATTATAGAGTTTGAGGCAGGTCGGAGATTAGTACATTGTTTGTGCTGTAAAGGATTTCTTGCTAGGACATTAATAGAAAAGGCTTTACCTAATCATATTGTTTGCAGGCTTGTTTTGTTTTGCTGAAGTGATATGCAAGTCCCTTACTGTCAAAAGGGAGCAAAGTTCAGCTTCCAGTTTTCCATCAACCAAAAAATAATCCTTACAAAGTATTGAGCTTGGCTTAAAACAGATTTTACAAGTGGAGACATTTCTGTTTCTTGCAGCTAATTTCTGACCCTTTAGGTAAAACTGCAAGTTATGTTTCTATGCACAGGGGTAAGAAGTCTCCATGAAAGGGAGAGAGAATGCTGGATGAGGTTCACACTTAAATCCTGAGATTTCACAAGCTGGACTTTTCAAAAAATCACCAGATTTCACAATACCTACAGTCAGAATGTGAGGGATGGTGACCCTTTGGATCAGAAAGGATTTTTTTCAGGATTGTCTCTGTTGACTCTTAGTTTTGGTATTTTCCTTCCCTTCCAGGTGACCCTCATTTTCAGGGTCATGTATGTATTAGATATTATAAAATCTCCCTTTTCAGGGCACACCACTCTCCCCTGCTGCTTTTTCTGCAACTCTTACAAGGGGCAGGACAGCTTTCTCTGTAGCCCTTCTTTCCCACCTCTTTCCATACAGTTTTGGAGGCCTGTTGAAAGCAGTTCTTTATTCCCCCATCTGCTATTAATTGCCTCTCTCTCATGCTCTCTAACTCCCTCACTGCTCCTCATACACCCCTGCTTCAGGGACAAACTTTGAGAGGAACTTGCACTCCACTAAAGGCATCTATCGCTGGCTAAATCCTTCTAGAACTTTGCCACTCTTGCTGAATGTAATTTGCTTGTTCCATGCCAAAGTTTTCTTCAGGAAATCCCCCAGATGAATTAAAAATATTGTTTTGCATTTGCTGGGACCTCTGCCCAGTGCTGCTTGCAATGTACAAGCTGTGTTTGGTGCTAGTTGGGTCAAGACAACTCAGGAAAATCTCATGGCTGGGTATTGGTGCTTCTAAGCCTGTTGGCTCTCTCTCTCTCTCTCTCTCTCTCTCTCACACACACACACACTCACTCAGCCTCTCTCTCCTTTAAACAGGAAACTCAACTCAGCATGTGGTGAGTAACAAAATATCAGCAAAGACTTTCTTGCATTTCTTAAATTCTGTTTAAAAAAAGGAATTTGAGAAAGAGGGAAAAATTCTGTGTTAAAATAAACTCTTGGGTGTAAATAGGTCAGCACAATCAAAAAATCTGAGTGTTTAATGGAGAGATTCTGGACAGGATTCATTAGTGACTGATGCAGTTGGAAGAAGAGAGTTTTGTGGTGCCTGTAAGTTTTTAAGAAGCTTGGGAAAAGTTAAAAAGACATCAGACATTTGTGTGGGCATGGGGTGCAGGCCTGTGATGAAAGCAGGCACAACTCTGCTCAAATGCATTGGAGCTGTGTAAGAGGTTTGGCTTTGGCCAAAGAAATAACACAGGTATGGGTTAAACAAGGCCTGATTAATTGCATTTAAGTCCATGGGGATTTGTATGGTTGTCTGGATGGACTCTTTGATTAGCATACATCTTGCATAACCTGTGATTCATCTAAGAGGTCTGAGTTGTGGCAGAGTCAAAGTTAATTTTCTTTACAACAGAGATATCATACGTTGATTCAAAGTTTTCAAGATACAGAGGACACACAAGTCCTTGAGTTAGACTAGCCAAGGGTTAATTACCTTTATCTGCCTGAACATACATCATTCTGCTCACTGCTCCTCATGCTTGGCCTCTGCCCCCATGGCATGAAGTGGGTTTGGTGTGCCTGTTTCTCCTCAGCCTCACTTGCTGTACTGCCAGCTGTGCTGTTGCAAGGTAAATGCTGCTTTTGTACCTGAGGTGACCAAAACGGAGTGAAAGCTTTGGACAGCCACAGTGCTTCCTGCTCACTCAGTGGCCAGCCAGAGATGATGGGAAACCGAGCCTGATACCCCCCACTGGGAAAAAACCACAAAACTGGAGCATAATTACACAGCCTTCTCTCCTAAAATTTGAAGTTTAGCACAGGGAACATTTCACACATACAGCTATTTGCATTTCATCCTTTGATTTTTAAGGAAAAACTTCTAGACAGAAGTTTGACATAAAATAAAAGCCCTTTATTGTTCAGCTCGAGAGGTTCTTGTGAGTGAATTTTCATCTTGGCTGAGGCAGATGCTTACATGGCTAGCCAGAGTTCTGGACAAAAAAAAAAAAAAAAAAAAAGCTGAATGTTGACATCAAAGTTTGGCCCACTGATCTTACCAAAGAGAAGGTATTTCCTGAGTGGGGAGCAGCAAGAGCCATGTAGTTCATACAAACTCCCAGCAAGAATATATGATGTTGCTGTTTGCAGAAAATCATTACCAGATGGCACAGTGATAGTAGGTGTATGCAAACCCACAGGGTGCAATAGGATGGATGAATAACATCTCTCTGTGGTACATTGCAAAGCCAAGGTGATGGCAAGCAAAGATCTTGCTTCACACTTGTTGGTCATGCTCCATTGTGCCTTTGTGCTGGGCAGGGGCTCTGTGCAACAGGGAATGTGCCATGGGAATAGCCATGCCCCCAGGGGCTTGAAGGCTCAGCTTTGAGCCTAGCAAAGGAGAGCTATAGCAAGGACAATTAAACCTTGGTTGGCCTTCTGCTGCACTCAGCATGGAGGAGGCTTCTCTGGGTTCGTTAACACAGCTCTGATTCATAACCTGAAGTGGAAGGAGGCCAACAAGCACAGTGTGCAATTCCTCTGAGCGAGCTGTTCCAGCGAAGTGGAAGAAAAAAATGCAGCACGTTATCCCCTGAGCTGCTTGAGAGGTGCTCTAGGAGTTTCATTAAAATGCAATGCCATCTTAATATCTTTTATGGTGAAGAATGGGTCACTCACATTGCCAGGGAAGTTCATATGTTGCTGTAGTATTTTACCAAATCCTGGCTTTTGTTGCCTTGCTGGAAAACAGCCTGTGTGTTCTGTGAAAAATTAATGTTAAAAGCCCACCAGCTTTTGAGGATGGTATGGGACAAAATATTTTTCTTTCAAACTTGCTCTTCAAGAGAGCCCTAAAGCTGAGTTGTGTCCTGTGGATCAGGTGCTGATCTGGGAACTTGGGATCACATCCTTTTCCCAGCCCAGCAGAACAGGCTTTTGAACTCACGGTGGTGGTAGGAAAACAACAGTGTATTTCTCAAGGGCAGTCGCTTTTTCTGACCATGACTTTTCCAAGATCAAGGCCATTATCTTTGTAGATTTGGTAATTTCTCATAAGGAAAATTGACTAAAAACTTATGCAAATTGATTTGTGTATGAACTACCTCCTGTGTATGCTCATGAAGGAATTTGCTGTTTACATCTGGTGAGTTGTGTGACTTTTTTGATAGGGTTGTTGGAGCTACTCTTCTTCAGAAGGCAAAAACCACAAGACACTGTGGGCATGGCTGCCCATAATGTGCTATTGTAGATCCCTACAATGCCCACAAAACAGATCTGACTGGGAAGCACTGATCTCTGAACTGGGGGAGGCACACAGCCTAAATCACTGAGAAAGCTGCTGATTGAATGATTAAAACAGATTTTGTTTCCTCGCTCTTATACTTGTGCTGAAGCTATTTTTCTAGTCACAGCTGAGTTTCAGCCAGCTCCCAGAGATGCAGAAAATCAGACTTCTTCTTCTAAATATCAGTTTTTTACAACAATTGAATTCTACTAGTCTGAGAGGGATTTGGGGAAAGCTTTTAATGTTCCATATGGCTTTAGGATTCAAAGCATTTCCATGTAATGAAGTATTGTCTTCTGGACTTTTCCCTTTCTGCTTTATACTTAGCAGGCGGTATTCTAACACTAGCAGCTTGGAGCAGTTTAAATTTCATATTAGAACTGTAGGATCTGAATTGAAATCCCAAAGGGAATTTTTATCCCTTTTCTTTTCAGCATGTGTCAATGGAAACAGTCCTCTGAAGGTCAAGAACAAGTGCTGTCCCTAAATATAAAATTCCTTTGGTTATCACAAAAGCAGTGTTCACCACGGGAAAGGACTGGACTTCTGAGAAGGGTGCAAGTTTTGATTTAATAAAGTTTATTTTGCAGAACGGTCGTGGACAGAGTTTTGGAGACTGGTAAGAATCAGTGAGATATTATCGTCCCACAGCAAGGTTTTATGTTCCAAGGCTCCTGGCACATAACCTGGCCCCTTCATTTCCATGCTACTGATTCTGACATTATGTTACATAAAAACAAGAGTGAAGAAGACGTTTTATAACCACGTTTTTCATTGCAGACATAAAGCAGATCATGCCGTTTGGTATAAATGGGGCAAGCATAGCTTATAAAATTTATTTGAGAAGGACCTGACTGCAAGGAAACTTATCTCAACACTCTCATCTGTAATAATGCACTAGTGTTACAGCACCTCTTTTTCATATTTGGGAACACAAAAAGCCAGTTGGCTTGATTGCACATGGAATGGCCACCTCATAAATGTGGTGTAATCTGTGTCATGAGGTGTTTTTAAAGGTTCTTGGTGGGAATTGGTCACAGTTTTCTTTTCCACTTTTTTTTTTTAATTTAAGTTATAATGAAAATATTAGAGTACCACTGTTATTGTCTTCAAGATTTTATGGGTTTTGATTTTTATAATTCTTCAGTTAACATTATTTAGAAACAATATAGTTTGAAATATTTTTTTCCTTTCTTCTCCTGTTTTCTATCCCAGTTTTCTTCCTCTATCCTTGTCTGCTCTTTTTTTTTTCCTCATGGCTGTAAAACCTCAAGCAGTGGTGGAAAAGACCTCTAAAAGTAAAGCAATATAAAGGGAGAAAGACCAGTTACAGGAGAGAAACCTGGGTCCAGATCCCTGCTCTGCTACATGTCTTCCAAGACAATATTATTGAATGATTCTCTGGCTTAGATTTTAAGCACAAATTTGAACATGCATTTAAACCCAGACTTATCCGGTGTCCAAATTGTCTGGGAATAGGTTTAAGAGAGCTCCTGAGTAAAGCTGGGAAGAATCTCAGGCTAACCTTTAGAGGAGACACCGTGTCTTGGCCAAGGTTCCCACCATTTGTCAGATACCTTTCAGCCTTCCTTGGCCACCACACGGCACTGGTGGGACAGATGCTCCCTCCAGGTCACAGCTGGTGCTGGCTCAGGCAGCTGAGTGACAGATGTGTGGATGTACCCCTTGGGTCCCTGATGTTTTCTCTCCACCAGACTTGGGCCTCTCTGTCCTGGTGTGTGAATAGGGACATAAGATTTCCTTGCCTTAAGGCACTATTTTGAAGGAGCAGTAAGTAAAACCTGGGATGCAGTGAGGTATTATGTTGAGAAGGGCCACAAAGCAACTATGACAGCTCCCTGTTGTCAAGGTGGGGGAAATGCTGTGCTGCCATTACCTAGAGACCCACAGGGAGCTGAGATGTTTCTTGACAGATTTCTGGGAGGTCCTGCAGGCTGGCTTCATCAAATCCTCATGTTCCTTTATGAAATACAGATGCTGATGCTTGGAACATTTGTCTCCACCAGTCACTGACACACAGGTGCCATATATCCTGAACCAAACAACTGCACTGCAGCAAGCAGAGGTGGAGGTGGGTCTTGCAGGGCATGTTTTGCCAGACAGGAGCCAGAAGACAATAGGAGGTAGCCCCTACTTCCTTTCCTCACATGCCTGTGATGAAATGCAAAAATATGTTTGGAATTTCTTCCTGAGCCAAGCCTCTGTTTGTCAACAGCTTTGTTTTGTTGATGGGGCAAAACATGGAATGGAATATCTTGAAAATTAGCAACTGAACTAGCAGGATAGAGCATGATGCAGCATCTTAGGAAGGCCAGTGCAGGTGGGGCTTAAAATTCCAACACAAGGAGCTCTGCCAGAAGCTGAGAAGAAAGCTGAATGCAAGTGAATTAGTCTGTTTAGATTTTCCACAGCATGAAATTCCTGTAGTGTCAGTCTTCATCTATCTCCTTGTTAGAGCCACTTGCAGAATGCCATGGGGAAGAAACAGCTCTTAGCTTTTTCTTTGGTGGGGTGAAGCCCGGTGGTGCAGCAGCAGAGGAAGCCTCATCTTGTGCTGAACACTGCCCTGAGTGTAGGGGTAAGCAGATTCCAATTTATATGCCTCTCAGTGGGCTTTCTTTTCACAACTCTTAAAATTCCAATTAAACATTACTGTCAGTATTGAAATCTGTTTAAGAAAGTTAATCCATTGTTTGAAAAATCATCAAGACTGTCAATTTCATGTTGTGTGTAGTTATTCAAGTTCTGAAGTCCTGAAAAATAGACCTCACAAGAGAATTGGCAGCTGACCCTTAACTTCAAATGTCATTGCTTTTTTATGCTGCAATAAGAGTTATTTTCTGCTTTACAAGCTTCTGTCATTCACCCTGCCATGGATTGGATTTTCATATATATTAGTGACAAATTGTACTTGTTCTGCAAAATCCCAGGACTCAAGTGTTTTCTAGGTCTCAACAGCTGTCATCTTTTCCCCAAGGTACTTGAGAAATGTTCTGTGGAGTTGCTGTGAATCACAGATGTTTGTTCTGAAGGATAGAGTTGGTGGTCCAGGGCCATGTGTAAGGGCACCTTGATGAAATTCTACACGGGGGTCAGTTTCAGTGATGCCCAGTGTTAGAAAGAAACGTTTTCCTTACAGTTGCCCATCAGCAGAAAAATGCTAATTGATTTTTGAAGCCTCAGTCCCTGCCGTAGAGAAAGGCAACAGGAGGTGCAAAAAGGTTTTGTTGTCTTTCCTGGTAGTTCATTTTGCAGTCTCCAAAATCCATCTGCTTACAGGAGTGGGGGACGTTCAGAAAGAACATCTGTGTGTATCCCATGCCATTACACTTCCCAAGCCAATGGCAAAGACCTTGGCCAGATCCAGGGTTTTCAAACATGAGCCTTTTCTGCAAGTGTTTAGACAGATGGTTTGCTACTGTATGGAGCATCTTCAGGGAATTCACTCCTATTCTCAATGTTGCAATTACTGTAGGCTCAGGGCTGGCTGTCTCCTGCAGAGTTTCTGAACAGTGTTTGTTTTTGCTTGATGAAATTCTGTCTTAGATTTTTTAGTGATTATGCTACATTGTGTTCTGCCAGGCTTTGAAATGGGATCAAATTGCTTTTCCCGCAACGTTCACTTGCAAAACATATGTCGGCCAAATCTTGAAGTTCCTACTTGTGTACCGGTCACCCACCGAAAGTCAGTGGGACCTTTGACTGAGTAAGCACTGTGTGAAAACCAAGTGTGAGGGTGGGGGGCATTTCTTGGCTGCAGAATAATAGCTTGCGGCAGCAAATATTTTATTGTCTCTGAAAGAGGTAAATGGGTACACTGATGTTGCCTTTGACGAGATATTTTTAAGACAAGGCTTGCCCAGACCATGGTAAAAGTGAGCACTAGAGCTGAACACTGTTCTCCAGCTTGGCAACGTGTTTATTTTTTAAAGTTGATTTCAGTTTAAGCCAAACTAAACTCTAAATTCAGTGGTATCTCCAGTGATTTGTAGAATCTGCTCACCAAAACTGACAACTTCTGTTATTTTTGCTGACAATCTAACTGTGAAATTGGTGAGAGAATCCTTTTCACTAAGCAGTTGTGGAAAACTGACCCCTGATGGACCAAGAATACATGTTTGGGCAAAAGTCTTTAAGCTGGAAGGATAGGTCTTAGTGCACCGTTAATTGGTGTTTTAAAATTAAGCTCTTGTAAGAGAAACATCCACTAGTCGCTAATAAACACAGTCCAGATCATATCACAACATTTTCACTTGCCATATCATACAAAGCTGAATAAGAACTTTGAAATTCTTACCCTTTGTGAAGGTGTTTGCAGTGTTGTCACTTGGATTTCACAATCAAAGAACACTTTAGGAGCTGCCATAGAACCAGGTTACTATCAGAACCAGCTCTATTTTTCATAACCAGGCAGACTTGACCACACAGTAAGGATGAAACTCATTGCTGAGAAAATAAATAGCACACATGACTATTTAGATCCTTTAAAAACAAACTCGGTGGTCTTTGCCCTGGTCTGCTGAAGAGGAAGAATAGTACATTTTCTTTGCTATTCCAAATATTTAGCAATCTCTACACACTGCAGTCACTGTCCTACTGTCTGTATTAATTGAAGCAAACAGGGCTGAATTTGTGTTCATGTACCATATGTGCCTGCTGTGATGTCAGTGAAATTCACATCAGTATTAAGCTGGTGTGTTAATGGACTTACGTCTGGATGCTATAAACACTTGGAAGATGTTGGAGTCTTCAAAATTGAAATACCTTATCATTACAGTGATTTGATAATTGTAGAAGGCAAGTTTATTTGTGGATAATTTTTGAGATTTTTCAGTTGAGTCTAGGGAAGTGAGCCCTGATTTCTTGCAGATAGGAGGATTTTGTGTACGTGTGTATGTCTGTGTGTGTCCCTGACACATTTTCAATTCATTGGCTGACTTCCACCAGAGGAGTATAGATGTCTAAGATAAGTAAGCCTCTGAAAGCAGATGGCTAGGTGAAAAAAAATTTTGTTGGGAGGACCTGGCAGTAGGGAAAAGAGCAGAACCAGAGTTCACTTTATTAGAAATGAGAGAATCCATATGGGGAAAAACCCTTACAGATGTCTCAGTTGCAAAAAAAAAATAAATTTTTAGATATCAAAGTCACTCGTCCATGAGACACAAATCTAAAGGAAACTGATTTCATTGATCCTGGTGCTTTTGTTTCTGCAGCACACCAAGTTTTGCATTCAAAAATTGGGATAAGAATAATAAAACCCAATTCTCTGAAATAAAACTAAACAATTTAAATGTATTAGTGAGTATGGATCCTTTTAAAAAGAGCAGTGTTCTCTATTAACAGAGAACTGAAACAGGTTCTGAATAATTGGTATCCAACAATGGTGTGTTGGGGGATACTGGGTAATTGGTATCTTCTGTTCTTCCATTCTTTGGGCCATGACCTGTTTTAAAAATGGGGTTAATGATACTTAAGTGGCGTGGAATGTGTTTTGACCACTGCAAAGAAATTATTCTTTAGAGAAGAGTAAGTGTAATTAAATATACTTCAAACTCTCATTTCTTCCTACTGTGGCATTAGACTGTAATATCTTTGAGTTACACATTTTCTTAATATATACAAGAGTGGTCACTTTAATTCATGTTAAAACCTGAGTAGTCACAAAAAGAGTGAGCTTCTTGTAATGTTCCCCTTTGTGTTAATTTATGAACTATGAGCTCAAAAGATACCATACATACCACGTAAGGCAGAGGAAACATTTTGGTCGAGCTGTTAAGCAAGTAAAGTTTGGATGTGATCTATATGATCCTGTACAGTGGATGAATGTGGCTGTATGGTCTTATATACAGGAGGGTTTTTGAGCTTTGCTACACTTCTGCTAACTGGATACATATTGGTAAAAAGCATATGAGATATTTCTGTCAGATATTAACATATAGGGAGGCTTGAGGCTCTATGTTTTATGTCTCTCCAAATCAGTCTAATAATTTCTTTTGTTTGAATAAAAAGTTTAAGGAAAATTTTTTCCAGAGCTAATATTTCTGGAAGCTTTTAAGGAACACATAAAGATTTGATGACGTCATTAAGAACATTGAAGTTGTGTTTGAGTAAGAGTTTCTGGAAAGGTTTAAACCATGCAATGCTCTGTTCAGCTGCAGAGAAAGAGGTGCTGGATGGCTCTGTTGATTCTCCCTGTCACTTAAATATGAAGAGTTTTATTGCATAGCCAGAATCCAAACCTCATTTTCTCTGGACCTAAAGCTCAGATGTGATCTGGCATAGGAGGGTTAGGCTGAATATACTCTGAAAGATGTACCAGGGCTTTGTCCCAGCTCTGGTGAGGAGGCCACAGTGGCTTCAAGTATAAAACATGTAGTTTTCTGGATAAGAAAATTTACTTTTTTTTTTAGTATAGGAAAATCATTCTAGCATGTTCTTTAAACAAATTAATCAAATACTGGCCAGATTCCCCCCAAATTCACATGGTTACATTAAGGTCAACTGGGGCCCAATTAACTTGTGTATGTTTCCCAGGGTCATCTGATCTTGGCAATTTTCATCATTCCAATAAAATTGGGTTTGATTTCTGGTGCAGAGAGAACAGCTGTGATTCCAGGTCTTCATCTTTGTCTAATTCCAAGGAGCAGTGTGCAAACAAACTAATCATCTGAGATCTTAGCAATGAGTGTGGGGAAGTGTGAGTTATGCACATCAGTACCTTGTGCAAGGGAACTAATTAGGAGCAGATGCTTAAATTTTCCTAATGTTTATATGAGGAGAACAAATTGCCTGCTGGCAGAAACAGCCATCTGTAAAAATGGTGTTCCAACCTCATAATTTTAAATGTTCTTCTTGTATTCTTAATTTGCATGTACAAAATAAATTGCAGCTAGAGACATGCAATCAGCAATGGGTCTAAGTGCTTAAGGTCTGGACCATGTCACCCAGCAGTTCTATGAGACCATTACAGATTCTGCTGAGGATCTGGTGTCTATGAACCACTGTTTGTAAAAGAATTATATGTATTTCGTCAAAAGATAGCATGCACAGAGCATCTCACAAAATGTGTAAGAGTAAGAAATGTTAGTCTTCTCTGATTCCCTAAAAAAGTAGTAAGAATTTTCTGGCAAATAAATGATTCACTCTCCTTTTTTCTCTTCCACTAGATGGGAGAAAATAAACGAGTCATTAAAACATTGGTGTCATGCAAGGGAGTAATGTTCTCAAGGTATGAAAACACATCCCCTCCCCTCTGCAGGATCCAACCTCTTTCAAAAACAATGAGTACTAAAGTGTTTAGGGATCCCTTTGTATAAATCATGCATGTTCCACACAGTGAAAGACCGGCCCATTCCCACAGATGTCAGCTGGGACATAAAAGCTTGTTTTGGCTGCACTCACCAAATCCTCCTGCTGTGGGCTAGAACGTGTCCCTGCCCCACCTGTGTGCTGCACTGACTGACTGAAAACCAGACTGCCGACCACAGCCTGGAGAAGCAATTACTTGTGTCTCAGAATCAGTCTACTGTAGCTTGAAACCGACTTTCCAGAAGGCCCAGGAGGAGCATTATGGTGGCATTGGGGCAGTTATTGGGAAGGTTATCCTCTGGGGACATCTTGACCCCACCAACCAAGCAGCATGGGAGTGCTTGACTGCCAGCTATTGCCTGCCAAAGACTAAACCAGCTGTCTTCAGCTCACTGGTATTACTGCAACACTGCTGAACTTGCAAGGGAGACATTGAGTTTGACTTTTATATCAAAGTCACTCTATTCTTCATAGCTACTCCTGAACAGAGTTCAATAAGTTGTGGTGACAAAAGTCTCCTTCAGGCTGGGCTTCAGCAATGATCTGAGTACTGCAAGACATGGAGACATCCTCCAAATTTGTAGGTAATTTTCTTCAACATCTAAGGGCAGATACTGATTATATTAAAAAAAAAAAAAAAGGCAGCATTTCTAATCTTTCTGAAATTTTTTATGTCTTTGTCAGCTATTGGTCTGTGTTACAGTTATCTTTTCTAGATTAAAAGAACCTGTCAGTGACTAATATATCCTAATATATCCTCTATTTGAGGATATTCAGGCACCAAAACCAAATCACCACTAAATATTCTTTTTAAGAAGCTGAGTATGTAGACATCTTTACATGCCTTGCTACAGGAGAATATTTACTGATGACATATTGATGGCTGCAGCCTGTGGATTTCTTTTCTTTATGTCTCTCAAGAACTGTTTTCTCCAGCCCTTAAGCCATTTCTGTGTTTCCTTTCTTTTTCCTTCTCAAATTTATCAATACTTTCTGAAAGGTATGCAAATTTGTCGCATGCAACTATTGCAGATAAGGGGAAAATAATTTCTCTCTCACATCTCCACCAGTTGCACTTTGAGCCATGACATTTGCTCTATTTTGCCAGAGGAGTACTCTTGGAACTTGGGCTCTGTTCTCTGCTCTGAGTGTACAGTTCTTCAGTAAAGTCCCTGCTTTCCTCTTGCAATTTTTTATTGGTCTGCTTGCCTGCCTTCTTCCAAGCTGTGGATTTGAAGATTTCCAGGGTCTCAGTAAATGCCTGTCATTCAGTTCTCAAATAATTACATTTTCCCTAGGTATATTTGTTATTTCTATTCATGTCTGTTTTGTTTAAATGATCCCATCTTAACAATTGATCCAGTTTTTCATGTCTTTATTTTCAGGAAAGTGCTATGTTAAGGAAAATGCTTAGTAATGTCCAGGCCAATGTCAGTGGGGCTGCTACACCCTGCTTCACCCCAGCTGGTATTTTTCTGACATTAAAAACTTCCTGAAAGAAAGAATTCTGAAAGAATTCTGAAAGAATTCTCCATTTCTCCAACCATTTAAAATGTGTTTTTGTGGTGCTAAAGTACATGAGGATGAGGGTCCCATTGTGCCAGACCTTCCTTTAGGAAGAAGGCTGGTCCCCAAGGAGCTTGCAATAAGATGTGCAGGAGTTTGGAAAGCTCCTGCATTACCAGGACTTGCCTACATTACCCAGAGAGTTCAGACCTTGGTTTCCCAGGCAGACACTGCCATCTCCAACTGAGGAGAATACTCCTATTTGTCTGGTCTTTGGCTGCAGCTGTCCAAGAGCTACACTGGGCAGCCAGCATGGCTCAGAGCATCCCCAAAGAGCACCAGAAATGCTGCCAGCCCTGGTGGGGGCTGGGGTGCTCTGGGAGCCTGCCCAGGAGCACTGAGGTGAGCCCACAGAAGGTAAGCAGGGGGGTGCTCTCCCATGTGCTGCTGGGGGTGCTTTCCTTGTGGGTCACAGCAATGCTTTTCCATTGATGCTGGCTGAGGAATAACTCAGTGTGCACCATCTCTGCATTTAACCAGTATCTCTAGCTACTCTTTTTCATATAATTTTTTCTCCTTCATTTACAAATCTGATGTTGATTTCCTTGGGATGTGTTTCCACTGGGCTTCCAGGGATGCAGATCAGACCCTTAATTACTACTTTCATTCTTAACTCTTCTACAACTGAAGGTTTTCAAAGCCCCTGGAGAAATCTATTTGCTCATTTCTCAATTAATTAAATTTTTCCTAGGCAGTTTTGACATTTCAGTCTGAAGCACTTTTTTTTTTTTTTTTTTTTTTCCTCAGAAGCAAAGCTAGGAGACAGATGCTCAGGAGATAAGATGTGTCACACATATATGGAGTCTAAACCAGAGAGTCTTATCCCAGGGCTGAATCTAAACCAATCTTTTTCGCCTCCCATTCTTCAAAGATTCTTTTTCCCAGGAGGGACTTCACAGAAATCAATGGGATTGCACTGGTATATTCAGAAATACAATGATTTCTAGCTGGGACGATTATAAAGTATAGGAAAAATTTGCTAGTTGGTGTAGAAACTTGTGAACTCTCAGTCTCTCAAAGTGTTTGAACTGAAAGCAGGTCCCTCGCATTACATGTGCCCTGCATCAGTCACATGTAGGTGAGTTGAATGTGGAAATCTCCATGGAAAAACCCATGGCCAGCTTCAAGCAGTTGAGAACAGACAATTATAAAATCCTATGCCTTACAATCTCTTGATAAGAGTCAGCAGCATGGATAGGGCTAGTCACAAGCAGAATTTTGAATCAAATACCTCTAGGACAGAATGTGTAATTTTTCCACTGTGTTAACAGAATCTCTAAAAAAAAGGTGCTAGTGGTACCAGCACACCTCAGTAACTTCCAGTGTTACCTAAAGTCATGTCCTACCAGCCTGGGAAGGCTCTGCTTTGCAGGCATTAATTTGGATTCTCTCAGCTGTCTATCATTTTCAGCGAGTTTTTTTATCTCATTTCAGGACATTGTGGTTCAGTTTTGTCATGTGTTCCTGTTATTGTTTTAGGCAAATTCAAGAGTTGTCTGTCTAAGGGTTTTCTGACCTCTGTAAATACAGACATGGCTAAAGAGTGCTAGTTGCTGAAAAGGCCAAGAGGACAAAGACAAGTCAGGGTTAAGTTCATAAGTTGGTTGAGTTTAAAGATCCCATATGTGGGGTTTATGGAACCATGCTTTTCAGTTTTAAAAGATTTTTATTAAGTTTTCACAAAATACAAATGAAAAGTCATAAACAAAACCCAGGATCCTGCTCAGAGTTACCCTGAAATAAATCTGGAGTAACTGCCTTGGAGTCAGGCAATGACTCCAACTTTATGTTGCTGGGGCTAAAAGCAGAGCCTGACCCCATGAGTATTTTCAAACGTGCAGTTATAAAGTATGCAATGTTCTCTTAATAATTTAAACTAAGAAATTTACAGGCTGACATTCACTAAGGATTGAGTTTAACCAGTGATGTTTTGATTTAAACGCTCTTTTGGATCCACATGTCATAAGAATGGAATGTGTCCAGTGACCCACGCAGACTTTCCTGTGCCTGTTATCAGCATCACAGCTAGTGGTCCCCAGGCAGCAGGAGTTTGTCCTCGTGACACCTCACTCAAAGAGGAAATCATGATATTCACTGGAGAAACTGAGGTACATGGTGTTGAGAGACCTCCTCAGAGTCACCCAGGGCAGCCTGTTGTAGGGTGAGGGTAAAACTCTTATTGACTTCCCCATGGCCAAGGCTTCCCAAAGGTCCATCGAGGTCTCAGGGAAGCGCTGAGTTGGGCAGGAATCATCAGGACAGCTACTGTCAAGATGTCAGGTCAGGATTTTTTTGTTGGATTCCAAGAAGGACTGAAAAACCTGTGTCCTTTGTGCCTTTCCACCTCTGCTGCTCTGTCTGTTCCACTTTAGGAATAGGTCTGTGTCAGGCATGGGCTACCTTGGCTGCTAACACCTCTGCTGCATATACAGGCCAGGAACTGACCTTTTTTTGTCCTCACTGCTCTGGATTTGGTTAGCATTATTTGGGTTTGTTTCCCTTATTTCAAAATTGCATAAATACCATCTTCTCTTGAATCCTTGCAGTTTTTCCTTGACACCAGAGGGATCTACGTATATTGTAGAGGGTGAGTTTCCCCACAGAGTTAAATTACACACAGAAACTGAACTCCTGTCCCTCTTGCAATGAAGGGAAGACTTGGCAGCCAAGCAGGGATTTCACCCAGACACCAGCCCTTTCTTCTGAGCGCTCTGCTCTGCAGGGTGTATTCTTTCCATTACAGCCTCTCTCCAGGACTCCACAAGGGCACTGTGAGAAAACCACTGTTGTCTCTTACATCAGATTTAGGGTCTGCAGTGCTCAAGCCATGAAAGCTCCACAGAGGCTGGGCAGTCAAATCCACGGAAATCAAATGAGAATTTGAGTAAAGCCCCTGGTTAATAAGTCTTTCCCAAGTCCAATAAACATAACTGGAAATAAATTGCATCCATACATTTCACAGTTTGATTTACATTAAAATGAAAACATAAGAAAGGCCTGCCATTGACAAGTTCAAACAATGCAAAATTCTGCGCAGTTTGTGTTTATCCAACCATAATTTATAGCTCAAATATTCCATTGAGATAAAAATAAATCAATAATAGTACACTACTTGCAATTTATCTTGGAGTCATTTAAGAAAACAGATGATTGTTTTCCTGTGCTAGTGTGGGTCTATCATAAAAGCCATCACATGTACAACATTTTGCTCTTCAAAGCCCCAGCAAAATGCCTTCTGACAAAGGGCCTCTTTTCACAGTTAAGACAGCTTTGCTTCTGTTCAAGCCTCAGCCTTGCCAAGTTCCTCATGTGCTCAGTATCTGAAGTAAGACCATCTCTCATCTCTAGATTTAATCTCTGGATGGATTTTTGACTAAAGGGCTTCAATCATCCAGCCCTTTAGTACCAGCATTGTGCCAAGGAGGTGGGTTTGGGAGCAGTGGAGGAGCACATCTGTGCACCCCCTGCCTGCTGATGGGAATGGAATGGCGATTCAGAGCTGGTAGCATTGTTATTCAACAAATACTATTGGATGCAGAAGAGAAAGGAATTCTCCCCCAGTCCCTATGGCTCCTATGGCTCTTGGCAGCGTTTCTGAGGTGAGTGAGTCATTAGCAGCTGCTGGGGAAGGGAGGGAAGGCTGAGCAGCAGCCTTCCATGGCTTCTAGCTGGGCTTCTCCACCCTTCCAGGAGTTCAAGCAGTTTTTTAAAACTGAAGTGTCCAAGGTTTTAGAAGAAACCTTGGTGCTTCAGATTGTGTGTTGTCTTTGGGCTTGGCTTAAGTGGGGAGACTCATTTAATATTTGTCAGAATAGTGATTATTAAAGTCAAAAAGGACCTCTGGAGACCATCTAGTCCAGCCTCCTGCTAAAGCAGGTGGGTCCTGAAGAACTCCAGGGACAGTGATTCCAGGGCCTCTCTGGGCTCCCCTCCAGAGCTTGTCCTCCGGGCTGCTCCTACAAAAGGGTCCAAACATAGATGGATGTACACACCTGCTATGACTGGGAAAACTCCTGAAGTAAAAAGAGAATAAAAACCATGTTTGTTCCTCTTAATGTGGCAAGCTCTGGCCTTCCAGGAGGCTGGCAGCCCTCTCCTGCCCCTCAGTCTTGTACAGATACTGTCCATTTTTATGGGTGGGGAGGCAAGAATTCACTTGGAAATCACTTCCAGTCCACTGTCTGTAGCAATAATCAGCTTTATCAGGTTTGACTTGGAGCCAGAATTACTTTGGGTCATTCCAGCTAGGTCCAAATCTTTGCTGCACTTAGCATTTTCCACCAGGATCAAGACCCTGGTCCTGATGTCCCTGCTGGGTTTCCAATACTCTTGGGCTGTCAACATTAGTTCTCAGAGCACCTTAACAGCATGTCCAGCTGTCAGAGCACAGCTAAATTTTATGCATCAAAATATTGCCTGCTCTGTAAGGGGTTAGCACCTTTCAAAAACCACAGCACATCCGTACATCTCACACTCCTCCGGGGTGTCCATCTCTTTGGCATCTGCATGGTTTCCAAATGTGGGCAGCTTTTTCCTGGCTGGTCCTTGGTATCTACCCACGGTACTCCTCTGCTTTTGTTGTGGCCATGGCATGCCCCATCACCTCTCCCTTCCTGAGAGCCTTCCAGCATAGGAATTGGGCAGGATTTCCTGCTGCCTTTCAACCCATTCAGGACTTTGAGGGTGTGAGGGAGTCGGTTTCTTCTAAGTGCTTGTCCCCATGCCAGTCAAAGCCCTGGGGACAGGGCTGGCCCTCAGCTGCCTCCAGCATTCACACCTCTGCACTGGGTCTGCACACCCCCATGGCCACTGCAGGCATGGGCTGTACTTGCAGGAAAACAGAGTGACTCCTTACCCTGGACAGGATTTACCCTCTGCCCAAGGCACTGCTTTATATTCAAACACCCACAGACAATTTGTTCACTGCCTTTCTCTCCCTCCTTACAGTTTAATTCCCCTCAAAGCTCATTACAGGGCTTGTACCCGAATGTTGGCATGAAAACCCTTTTTCTCCAATGCACTGGAAAATGCATTCCTCCACTTCTGTCTCAGCCAGGCCAGGCACAGCCTGTTATTTGAGTCTGCCACCAAAGGGGAAAACAGGAATCTGGAGTCTGACAAAATTCTTCCCAGCCCTGGCACCTCAGCCTGGTATTTCAGAGCGTGGCTGGGCTTTTTCTGCTTCACACACTGCCAGCAGAAACAGCAATTTTGAACTTCTTTTGCAAGGAACTCTGCATATGGCATATGAGTCCATATGAAACAGCCCTTGCCTGTTATTACCTCATCCTGCTTCTGAAGAGAAATTTGTCTGAAATTATAATGGCCCTAGTAAAATTTGCCACTATCTCACAATAAATATGTGGACAAACAAAGCTAAATTTGTCTCTGATGCCGTTTCATAACTTAGCTCTGTTTACAAGTACTTTCTTGTGGATACCAGCACACTGACCCTGAGCTGGAGTTGGATGGGTTTTGTGGAAATCGTTCTGGGGTGTCCTTTGGAGAGAGAATTGTCTGAGGAGGGATGGAGCAGCCCAGGCTCAGTGCTGGGCTGGTCTCATCAGCAGCCCCCTGGTGCTTTCTGCCCCACCCCTGGAGGCAGCCCTTCCACACTGACAGCTCTTCTCATTTCTATTCCCCTGTTCTCCTCGGATGTTGTTGACATACTTCAGATTCCCCTTCAGTGTGGGAAAAGGGAACTTGGGCCCTCGCTCAAGTCAGCTTAATCCAGGCCCTGCAGGCAAGGAAGGTGCCTCCAGCTAAGGTCACTAGGTGGGATTGGCTCATCCAAATTTGCTTTCTTCTTCCCCTGCCCCAAACCATCACATAATTACCTACACTGTGATCATAGGACTTTTAATTAACCAGTATTTGGTAAAGATAATTTGAAAGTTACAAAGTTTATTAATAAACTATGAACCTGGATGCTTATAATCCATATTTTCTGTAAAGTTCAATGTTGAGCCTTTGCTCTAACTGGGCTTGTTTGCCTGATACCAAATTTGTGACAGCAAGAGTTTGCCTTTGACAAGGACTGTGCATTGTGCCTTTGTCTCAGCAGAGTAATAATTAGGTGCTACATTGAAATGGAAGCATAGTCCTACTGAAATTAGTAGGATTTGAAGGTGTATGCCCTGTACTTCAGGTACATTTTTTGCCAAACTGAAATCTAGACCCAGTCTTGTCAAGTGAATAACTTATTTAATGTATTTAATTTGTTTCTTGTTTCTGTCTCTGTTTCCTTTGAAGAGTTAATTTTCTTTATTTTCTCTTGCTCTTATTGCTGTGGGATATCAATTAATTTCCAGTGCTGCCTTGCTACATGGACTTTATTCCTCTCCTCCACATTTCATTCCTCTTCCACTTTCAACCCTCTGCAACTCCAGCGCTGCTCCCTGTAGTTCATCTTTGGTTCAAGAATTAGCAGCATCTGCATTTTGGGCTATTAAGTGTAGTTAGCTTAGGCTTGCTTGTGAGCTGGGAATTTGAAGAAATGCTGTTGTTGGAACAAAATGTTTACAATACTTTTCTGGAGTTCCCCTTTTTCTAGAGTCTTTCCAACTGCTTAATCCAGCTGTGGTCAAATATTTAATGATAAAATTAACTCTGACTATTACAGATAATTCCTGCTCTGTACATTTCATCTGATTACCCTAAAGAGTTTTACCTACATAAGCTTCATAGCAGCACTTTGTGATGGGTTAGAGGTTATTCACTGTGGTGCAGCAATGTGTGCTCCACGCTTCTGGTGAGGAGCATAGCAGCTGGATAAATGTATTTGGCAGTCAGTCTTTGGAAATGCAGGATATGGATCTAACCAAGCCATAATAGAGACTTTAAGGAGTCAGAGTACAGACATTAAACATCTTGAGTTACACTTAGGGTAGAACGTCCTGTTCCTGCAGCACTCACAAGATAATGCCACAAGATCCTCAGAGCAATTAAGACATCTGCTTTATACCCCTGTCAGACAGGTGACTCTTCAGTAACACACCACCCTTATGAAATATGGTGGAGCTTATGAGCATACACGGGAAAAAGAGCTCTTGTTTTGTGGCTACTTTTATGTTGCTTGTCCATTAAAAATACGGATCCAGCTCTGCTAATGGAAGCTGACATTATCACGGCCAAAGGTAATATGCCTGCAGGCAGGCCAAAACCATATTTATAGCCCATCATTAAGAAGATTTGGGAAACTAATATGTGTTCTGTGTATACATAGTGTACTTAATTTTTTCTCCACAACAGATGCTTATCAGGGATTTTCTCTATGTCTGCTGCGACAAAAAAAAAAAAAAAAAAAAAAAAAAAAAAAGGAAAGGAAAAAAATCCCAAACTGACATTATTTATTATATTGCCATTGAAAAAAGCTCATGAAAGTAAGTTGTAAAAGCTATTGGGCAACATTAAACTTGGGCTGCTGAGTTCACGGGCTATCTCAGGGGACTCTGTGAACTCCTGCATGCCGGAGAGCTGGAATCTCTTGCACAGTCCTTGGGCACCGTCTTTGTTTTTGCAGTTTACAAATTAGTGGACTTGAGGGTAAGATAAATTATGAATGGGGGGAGATTTCAGACTAGCAAAGACTGTGGGTCTTTGTGGTGAACTTCAGGGTCATTGTTTCTTCTGTCATGGCTAAGATCTCTTCAATAACAGAAGCCCAAGTTGGGGGGTAAAATTGTCACCAGAATGGATGTGTAAATAGACCCATGTGAACTTTCCAAACAGTTGCATTTTTTCACTGGCTTGGAGTAACTGAAACATATAAATTGGTATCAGATTTATAAACTTCCTTTGCCCAAGTCCCTCTCTTCATAAAAAATGGAAAACATCTCCTTTTGGCATTTTCTGAGAAAAATATTTTAGTTCCTTCCATAGTATTCTATGTAAATGTTTAACTTAGTTTGCTTCAAAATAAATGTTGTAAAAAAACCTATGAAGAATTAAACAAAATTTGTTTGGGGTAAATTTCAACATATTTTCTTTATTTTAATTTCATTTCATAAAAAAATAAATGAAAATATTTCTTATCAGGTGGATTCCCATCATGTTAAAAAAATGTAGTTAATTATCTACTAGAATAGAACCACAAGTGAACTAAAATTCTGTTATTTACTGATTTTGTGCAAAGTCTTCTCAGAATTAGTTCAAATGACACAAGAAAGTGGTACAAGTCCAATTGTACATCTTGTCTTTCCCCTTTTACCAAACAGAACAAATCTCCCCTTGAGGCAAGAGGCAGAGGGGAATTTGGGGCCAGTTTTCAAAGCATTTTTCATTGCTGGTTACTCTGGGACAGCTAAGTGGGAGATGAAAATCAAGCCAAAAGAGTCATACAGCAGGAAAAATGTTTATTGCATTAGCAAAGGTATAAATCACAATGGGCCAAACCGTGTGAAATCACTGAATTCTCAGGGGGTTAAAGCTTTTAATTTTCTTTCAATAAAGGCAACCGAAGTAAGGAAAGAAGACAATTCTCCTGAGGTCACAACCTCTGGTGTTTCTAGAAATTGCACAGGAGAAATGGTCCCACACAATTCCCCAGGGCTGCAAAAGGTCTGACAGTAAGCTCACTTTATCTTGCTTTTAAAGCTCTCCAAAAAGAAATTTACATTGTGATTAAAGGAGGAAGCAGAGCTGCACACTGAAGCACTCTGAGGAGATACACTGTCACCAGAAAGGCTCTGTCAGGAATAAAAACTTTCTCCCCAAATCAACCAAACAGCAGCTGATGGGGTGAAAATGAAGCCTGGCTTTACCAACAGAACAAATCCCATCAGGGACCACTGGTTTGTGTTCATGGGGCACCCACTCAGCTTGACATTGTCCTCACTCCTTGACTGGAGTCTATGCAGAGTTAGTTCGATTTCTAAATGTAGCTGTGGGGTTTTATTAGACATGTTCTGTTGGGCACAAGATAAATACCTGTGATTTGCAGACACTACTGGTGGCCCATGGTGTTGGTAGAGCTGAAACCATCATTGTGCACCATTGGTAATAGGACTGTCACAGAGATCCTGGCTGTGGATCCACAGGGAGAGCTTTACTTCGTACCTGAGCCCTCTAGAGAAATACAGCACATCCTCTGCAAATCCAGCATTATTCCTACAGGCAAAGCGTGTTCTTCCCAAGAATTTACAAGTAAATCTGTTGAATAGTTTATAAGATGGAAGTAATTAAAATTTGGTTCCATTAACTGTGCAGTACCTACAAATTTTGTTTCTTCTAGATGTTGTTGATATTGTAAAGATGCCCAACTCTCAAAATTTCAAACTTATGAGAACTTATCAACATGCTGTGTTTGGAAACATTCAAACACATTAATACTCAACAGCAACTGTTTCTTTTTGTTGTGGGTGAAAGAGCTATGGGAAGGGTAGTGTCAACAGCTCAGGAGGAAGCTGTCACTGTGCCTTCAGGGACAAATTCAGAGCTGAGCATCTCTCCATGCTGACTTTGCTTTGTTTACATGGAGGCCACCAGCTGTGGTGCCCCCCTGACAGCAGTCACCAGTGCGAGGTGCTCTCAGTGGAGGTGACCATAAGCTCTTGTCACCACCATGTGAATGTGCTGGGAAATCCAGGCAGCTGCAGCCCTTCAAACACAGTGGGTGTTTGGTGGTGAAAGCACTTGCAGCAGAAGGGGTGATGACCAGCACAGTGCTTTGCCACACAGCCTCAGCAGGCTTTCCTTGAGCTGCTGGTGTCCAGAAATACTGCTGCTCTCATCTGGCTATGGAGGTGTGTTCAGCACCAAATGAACTCTCACTTGCTGGGCTTTTTGCCTTCTCTGCAAAATCCCGCATCACCCTGGCCGCATCCCAGGAAGAATCTTTCTAGGCCATCACAAAGGCTGATGCTGTAATGCAATGTATAGCATTAAATTCCTGAATATTATCAGGAACCTAAAAGCACTGAAGAGATTTCTTAGGACAGCATGTTCCTGTAAATGACACTACCTGAACTATCACTGGGACTGGCACCATGGCATACAGTGCAGAAAGTTTGAGTCTGCTTTGTTTGAGAGGAGAGATGAAGGTTGATGCTTAAACTTTTTCAGCATTGTGTGGATTTAACCACTAGAGGGAATGATTATGAAGTTCATATATTTTGCATACAAAATGTATGAACAGATAGTCAGACTATCTGTTTTGTGCACTAGGCATGACTCTACCAGCTCTCCATTGCAGTGAGGTGCCCTGGCCATGAGAGAAGCAATCCTCACCCACACCAGCTGCACTCACCCATGCAGAGCTTGCATTTACATTTACCCCTACTGTGCACCCACAGTGCCACATGTCCTTTTCATGTGAGAAGACACTTGCTAGTGCTACCTAAATCCTACCCACAGTGCTGGAGGCTTTCCATTAGTGAAAAACAGGAATTTCCAAGAGGGTTTTCTGTCCTTGCCATCCTTGTCTGATTTATCTCACTGTATTAGGGAGGTCTCAGTCACACAATCAAAGCAGCAAAACACTACCACAATGCAGAATTGTGGGATAGAGGAGATATGAGAAGCAGAGAGATGGTGGGGAACTAGCTGGCTGGAAGCAAATTTATTTCACCAGTAACAAGCCCTGGTTTCACTTATCCTGAGTCTCACAATATTTGTCAGAAAGAATATTCAGTGGAGAGTTGAGTTGTATGTCCAGGAGAGTGAAAGTATATCCACACTAACACAAAGCAGCTCCCAGTGTCATAAACACGTGAATGACCAAGTCTCAACACTGAGTGCATATCTAGATCCATGCTAATGCAGTAATGAAAGCCAACTTTTTACTGTATGCTTTCTATATATGATAAAGTGATCCATATGTTTTTGTGTCTCATAGTTCCTTCCAAAGCAAATATCTTAAAAACTGCAACATAGGTGCTATTAGAAACTCAAACTGGCCTAATAAGACAATAACAAGAATATATAAGTCACATGCTATGATATAATAATGTAGCTACATAAATACATAATTACTTATGTTACTTACACATGCTGCCACAAATGGCTTTTCAATTTCTTGGGCCACAAAAAAAAAAAGTCAAAATTACATTGTGACCAAAGATGTTGATAAACATAATAAAAATTAATTGCTCACCCCCCTCCGAACCTAAACCATTAACCATAATTATGTTATAATTTTTTTTCCTGTTTCCAATGACTCCACAAGCCCTGTAGCTCCTGGAAACCACTCCAAAGTGGTTGTAAAAATTATGTATAACATAATTATTAGTATTTTTAAATGTAGTATTTCACCAGTGTTTTGGTCTTCTGGCAGGTGATGCATCTGGAATGACATCTGCTGTGATGAAAAGGCTTTAGTTGGAAGTTTGCAGTATCAGCTCATGTGTACAAATCTTTGGCCTTTTAGTTGTCTGGGAGAAGGGGCTTGAAAAAAACATAATTGCTGCTTGATGAGAAAAATTACCCTCACATTTCAGGGCTCCTCGTAATTCCTATAGAACCTGGCAGAATGTCTTGCTGTCCCTGTGTCCAAATTGTTCAAGAAGGAGCCAATGGCCATCATGGCATGGAGGTGAAGGGCTAGCCACCACCACGTGCATGCAGAGCTCTGTCTTCTGCAGGGCTGGCTGATGCCATCACAGCTACCATTAACACCCTCCAAACCTTCCATGTCCCATCTGATTGCATGCAGGAACTTGAATACTTAAACAGCAACCTCAAATGACAGCTTTGATAGACATGTCATTTTCTGACCTGGTGTCTTTAAAGACAGTTTTATCCCCATTGTCCCTGGTAAAGCTGGGGGCAAAAACATTGAAACATGAGTTTTGTCTGATAGGCAGTGAGTTTGGTGTTTTATTTGCAGTTTTGATACTTTAGATTCATGTTTCTTGTATTTCCTCAAATGAACACTTCACCCCAAGATAGCAGTTTTACATGTCCATTCAGTGGGAGAATAATGCTGCCTCAGGAGGACATGAAGGAGTACATAACCATTTATGGGTTCAAGGTTGTGGGGCTGCTAATTTTAAAAGTTATATAACTGAAGCCAACTCCTTCAGTGCCAGCAGCACTTTGCAAAATAATTGTGCTATTAGAGAGCATCTGGACCAGAGAGTACCTAAAGACTTAGTTGAGACTGAGCCCTCAACTTGCTGGCGGATACCTGGGGAGTGTGAATCGCAGTCCCATGGAGCTGCACTTCTGAAAAGCAGGACAAAAGGATGAGAAAAATGGGAAACATGGCAGGGTGGCGAAGATAAATGAAATAGGAAGTTCATAGTGGCTGGACTGATTTCTAGAATCATGCAGAATTTGATAAGCAGTTTGGAAGACAAGCAACAGAGTGGGATTTTAATGCACAAGACCTTTTCCCCTGGATAGCTGCAAACTGAAGGTTTCTGGCTTTTCACTTTGAAAGGAGATTTTTCATTTAGAAAAGCCATATTTGCAGAGTTGGACATAAAAGCAAAAGGAAACTCTGGATTTAAGATTTAGAAAAATTATTTCCCCCCTCCATTCATCACATTTTTTGCTTTTTGTTTTGGTCCAAGTCTGCCACTCCCCCAGTCTTTTTTTTCCCTGCCCATGGTAAGTTGCTCAGCAGCTGACCCCTCACTCAGCTCTCTGTGGTCTCTCAGCTCAGTTTAGCACAGTTCAGCTGTGGACACTCCATGCAAGAAGAGCAGTGGTCACAAGCCAGCATGCCCAGCATGCTCCATGTCTGACCTTGGCCCTCTAAAAACTAAACATCTTGTGTGAACTGGTGGCTCTTGGCTGTTTCTATAGCCACTGAGGAGAGAGAAGCTTCTCCAGAGAATGTTTTCTCTTCCCTGTCCCAGCTGCAGAGGGAGGACATGCCCTTGTGCCCCAGTGGGAGGGAAGCTCAGTTCAGTGAGTGCATTAAGTATGAGGCACTGGGTTTTTGCTTCTCATGTTCATTGCTCAATCTGCAACCTTGCTCCTGGTGAAAGCAGCAGTGGAATTCAACTTAGTTACACTCACTGGGCTCATTGTAGCCACAAAATATTAAAGCTTTTTCACCAAACAGACCACAGTTAGCAAAGGTCCTCTTGCTTAGAAGCATCTCATAGGGGCGTCATAGAAGGGCTTCAAGCACACACTGGGAACTTCTGCCATCACATGCAACCTCAGCACCTGCCATTCATCTTCTGGCTCCTGCACTGCTGGGGTGAAGGAATTGTACTAATGACCAGGCTGACACATGAAGTCTTAACTCCTTCCCTGATCCCACAGCTGAATAATTCAGGTTATTCAGTTTTATTGTGGAGCCCCAGAGCCACAAAAAACTGTAGCCTGGCTCTTCCCCTTCTCCAGCCTGATAGTCCTGGGCTGTGTTTTGCAGGGGCTGAGGGGAAAAGCTCCACTCAATGCCTACTCCGTTCTTTACTCTGTCTTTTCCTTCACTTGTAGGTTACTGTGAAGCGGAGATTTACTTTGCTCCAGTGTGAGAGGAAACCAATATAGAGATACATGAACTCTTTATTCTTGCAATAATAATAAACTAATAAATCCCCTGTTCTAAGTTTGCTATTCCACGTAGTCATGACCAAACAGTGCCTTGTGCAGGAAGCTGAGCAACACACAGTCTCCAGAAGTGTTTCCATGAAGATTTTAATCTGCGTAATCTAAGGAGCTTTCTTACAATAAACCATTGAAATCAACTCATCTGGCCCCATTCTTGTGTTTAGAGTGATTCTTCCTTCACATGTGCCTGGGTTGTTATGCCAAGCTCACCAGACACCCTGTTTGTTGTTTCGTGTCACAAGTCCATCCTCAGCAGGACCAGTGCTCCCGAGCCTTTCCGCCCGCCGCTTCCGCCTGCTCCAGGGACCGCTGCTGTTTGTCCACACTGCCGAGGTACATCTTTCAGCTACCTCCCAATCTGTGCAGCCAGCATTCCTGCTGGGGCTGGAAACCTGACAGACGGATCCCGCTTGGGTGGGATTTTACTGCTCCCAGCCCAGACACAATTTAGGATGTTTGGCTATTTGCACTTTGCCCCAAGGGTGTGGAGATGGAGACGCCTCTCTTGCTGGAGTCAGTCAGGCCATGGCAAAATCTGAAGCATGCAAAATGTTAGTTATGCCTGGCACATATCCTAGCATGGTGGATGGGCAAGCTGCTTGAGAATCCCTTTGGCTCTATCTCCAGCAGATGACTTGTGGTCTGAATCAGGATGAGCTTCTGGCCTGGGCATTTCAGAGTACAGTGGTTTTCAGGCAAGAACCTGTGAATCTTTCACCTAGAGACTTAATCTGCCATTTGCTCCACTCAGCAGTCAGCAGAGGTTTCTTGGTTTGTTGCCCAAGAGATAGTGCAGACCAGCACGGTCCCTGCTGTGTTCTCAAGGTTAGGGCTGCTCAGAAACTCTCATAAGTAATGCCAGAGCTTAATGGTGCTTAATGCCCTTGTCAGATCTCTCCCCTTGAACAGAGTTTGGGCCAGGAGACCCAAGTGAGACTCCTGAGACCCAGGAGTTTATAAGTGTCAGTGTGGGAAGGAGGTGAAGCCTGGGATGGTCTGGATGCTCCCACGTGTTCCATCGTGCAGGAGCTCAGGGATTCCTGGCTGACAGTGAACCCATACCTGCCCACACTCCTGAGCAGGGATGAAAATCTGGATTTAGCTGTCAGCAAGGCAGAGGGGGAGGGATGTGGGTGGGAGATAAAAGCCAGAAGCCCCCCTTGCCTGGTATCCTGCCCCTTGGCAGCACAGAGAAGCAGGCGGTGGGCTTAGCTGGGATTTAGCACAATAATGCGTGCTGCCAGAGACGAGAGAAATTCTGCAGTTCTCCGCTGCTACAGCTCTGAGAATGTCATCACTTCCAAAATTGCAAGCCACAAAGTAAAATGAGAAAGACGAACGTTTTGAATGAAATCGAGCATTCCATTCAGATTCAGTCAATTTTGAAGGACTTTTTGCAAAAGAAAGAAGCAAAGAACATTTTGTAAGAGCAATTTCTCATTCAAAACCTAATGTTTGACTTTTTCAAGAACAGAATTCATTTCCCCTGACAGCAGCACTGTGGAAGTTTGGAGACAAGTTCGTGAGACTTACTGGTTTAATCTTCTTCTTTTTTTTCCTCCGTTTTAAAAGACAAAGTTTTAGATCTTTAGATCTTAAGTTTTAGATGTTTTTAGAACTTTTAGATCTTTTTAAGTTTAAAATGTAGTTTAAAACGTGGGTGAAGTCCCTCTCTCTTCCTTTCATGTCAGACAGACTGTTTACAGACTGCATGCCAGATCAGAGTCTTCACAGTATATCAGCTACTCTGGTCAAGTGTGAAGTCTTGACTATGAGTGCAATGAATTTGCAAATCAAAACTATCCTTCCTGAGACTAAAAGAACTTTAGCCCTGGAAAACAGTCGCATACTGGTTTTCTTTCATACCAGTGTGATAAAGTCCTCAAGACAATGAGGTATTTATTCCAGGTTTCCTTGGTTTAAGAAAACTTTCAATGCACAGACCTTGTAGGGAGTGAGACGCTGTTTATATTTGGCAGAGGCAATAATGGACTTAGATAAGGTATGATCCCCAAATAGGAATGATCTGTAGCACTCAGAGCCCCTGAGAGGGAACAAGGCTTGAATCACCAAACCCTAATATCAAAAGGAATTGCCTGGCTGTAGAAATGTCAGGCCAGTCACCGTGTGGCACACTGCAGGCCTGAGGTAATGCTCTGTGTCCCCATTGTCCCAGCACGCTGCGCTGCACCTCGCTGGCCTGGAGCCTTTGTTTTGCACAGGAAGATGACTGCATGGCTGTCCTTGCTCCGTGGCTCCTGGAGTTTAAAAAAAGCCTTCCCTCTGTGAATCACAATATGCAGTCACCAGCCAATTATGTTTGGCTTCCAAACTGTTTACTCCATAGCTGATACATTCTTCCCCCTGGCTCTACCTCCACCCTCCTTTTTGTTCTTTTTAAGGAATAGCCAGGGGAAATCAGGACAGAATTTCCAAAATTTGACTGCATAAAATAAACAGTTTGGGTTTTTTATCAGCAGTCCTGTTTCATGCTGGGTTGCCTGTTAACACCAAACACCAATGCTGCTCAAGTTTAGACAGCATGGTGCCAAATGTAGGGAAAGCTTCTCAGGGAAATCTCTGGGGGTATTATCAACATCACTTGAGGGAAGCCAGTGCAGGAGAAGTGGGGATGCAGTGAGTTTCATCTATTAAAACAAACAATTTGTGTCTGGAGAAGAGCAGCTCAATCTCTGGAAGGCATGAAACAGAGAAGTAAGAATTTTGGAGGAAGAAATAGAGCATTGCTGCAGTGACTTTGTGCAACACTTCATAATTTTGAAATTATAAAAATACAGTGTCATAAAATTACTAATAAATTTTGAAAATGTCAAGCCATTTTGCTCCAAAAGTCCAAATGGCTTCTATAGAAAGGAATTAATTGGAGTGCTTCTATTTTACTCTCTGTCTTTTGTAGCACTCTTCCCTAAATGACTATTGCAACAGAATTAACGTGAGTTTGCATAGCAGTTTGTGGACTCCAAATCTACATTTTTTCTGTAAAAGAGGATTCAACCTTTTTTTGGAATTCTACACACAAGCTCTGCTTGCATGAGGAATGACTGACATTTTTGTACAGCCTGCTCCTGAAAGTTTTCCATACTGACAGCCTTACTCAGCCACTTCAAGTCGCCTTTGTTAGCTGAACCTTTGCCCACGCTATGTAAAATGTTGGTGCTGTCTCTTGGGAGCAGTGAGAGGTCTCTCTGCGTCTGTGGAATGAGCCCTGTGACTCTCCCACTGTTCCCTGCTCCTCGCCTGCCTCATGGCTGAGTGTGCTCCTTGGTGTGTAGGTAAATCTCCAAATGCTGACTTCTTCAACTCACAGTTCTAGTGGTTTGGTAGCAACAGGATGTCCTTGGCCAGTCCTGGCTGTGGTTGTAAAGCAAGTCCTTGGAGCTGCAAGGATGTGTCTCTGTGCACAGCCAGGCTGGCTGGAGGGTGTTGGAGGGAGTGAAGGATGCTTTAAGCCCACTGGCACCAGGAGCTGGATTCAGCCTGCAGAGCCCTGCAGCAATGACAGCTGGCCCAGAGAGAACACAGGACCACTCTTGAGCATGAGACCAAGTCTGCAGGAGCAACACATGAGCTCATGTGTTTGCTGTGTGGCTTTGCAATGGGCAAAATTTCAGAAAATAGGAATGTGGGATCAAAAAACAGAAGAAAAAAGAGAGGCGGAGGAGACTGGAATTCAGAGAGGGTCTTGTTCCTACTTTAATGAAAATAATATTTCAAATGTGAAGTAATCCTGTCCTGGGCCAGGTTTCTTCCTCAGAGACCAGTGCAGAAGTTTCCCCCCTTCTCAAAGGGCCTCCTTCTTCATGGCAGCCTTTCCTGAAGGGGAGTGGGCTGCAGGGATGGGCTGGCCCAGCTGTGGACCCACCCTGTGGCTCCCACCCCAGGCATCACTGCACTTCAAGATGCCTGGGGATGCCCCTCACAACCCTTCTGCTATGAGAAATGGAATGTTTGCAGGGCCTGAGGATTTCCCTTTCACCCGGGGAGCTATGGCTTGTATTTTACAGCTATGTCCTCGTGGGGTCCTGCAAGATGTCACTTCATAAATGTAAGAAGGAGATTGGTCCTTTACAAAGCTGGATAGCTCTCATCCCTGGATCAGAATTCAGGGTAGAGCTTGCCTGTGACTCTTTGCAGCTTCTGTGAAGTCTGTGCTCACTCTGAGCAGAGTGCTCATTCTGAGCTGAGTGCTAGTGCTGCTGAAATTAGGGCAACTTCTCCTCTTGTCTTTTAATGGGGTCCAGATCTTGTTTTCCTATGGTGTTTGAAGCATATCTGTTTCCAGTCTGGCTTGTTCTTCTTTGTGCAGGCTAAGATGGAAATTGAAAACTGGGTAAGTGTGCCTGAAGGTAGAGAAGCGTTGGAACACCAGGTTTCTGGGTGGCCTACTTGGCTCTGTCCCTCCAGCTCCTCAGGTGGGCAGACTGGACAAAGCAGGGAAAGGAGAAGGCATCTCACTTGCAATAATTATTTTCCAGTGACAGACATTTTTGGTCCAATTTAAGAAAATCGGGGGAAGGTGAGGCTCACTATTATTTTTCATAGATACTTTGGCCATTTTTCCTCCCCTTTCCAGAGAAAATTTTGAAATACCATAAGAAGATATTAGGCTGTATCCTAGCTTGTTCCTTTTTCTGATGTGACCAGAGTCATACTGGTGTCCAGGAGCCTTTCTGTTGACCTCCTCAGCCACCTCTCCACCAGAAATGTTCAACTCCATCTCCCAGGAGGCACTGGAATACTAGAACACATGCAAATAATCTTTTCTCTTCGGGAGGCAAAAAAAAAGAAAGAAGGAAAAACTTTCCATTCACTTTTGACCGAAAGCCAGACTTTTCCAAAGAAAGTAAACAGTTTTCATGAAAAATTTCAATTAATTTCAAACCATGTTTCCAGTAAAACCTCCGTATCAACAGTTTTGTGTCTGTTCTGCTCTAAGCCTTTCAAGGGACAAGACCTTTAAAGCTCATATAATGTTTTCTGGTGGGAAAAATCTGTGAAAAATAGTGCAATTGTCAAGTTTCGGTGATTATGTGCACTTCCCACCGCCCTGCGAAATAGCACTGGATCCAGAGTGAATCCAATGGCTTTATGTTTGTAGGCCAAACAGGCCAGTGTGCAATCTATCTAAAAAGACTCTCAGCCTCCCAGTAATCTGTTAATTAACCACTGATAAATGGTGGGCTTAATCCTAGGTGGGAGAGTGGGGGTTTAATCCCAGTGCTGTCTGGCGCAGCCCGGGGGCTGCACAGCTGTGCAGCTGCTCTGGCACCATATATGCTGGTCCCGTACAGCTGTGGGTGTTTGCCTTTATGGGGAGCAGGGAGGGGACAGCTTTACCGTAAATCCAACCCTTACTGCTCCAAAAGCTGCCTGTTTTTAGCAGCCAGTGTCCAGATGAAAGGCATGTTTGCCCAGTTCAAGGAAAGTCTATTTTTTCCTGCTGACTAGCATCTAAATCACTTTGGGACGCACCAGACATCCCAATGACGGTGTCGCCCTTTTCCCAAGGCTTGGCTCCACCTGGCCATCCAAAGCCTGATCTTGGCATCTCCCTCTGCAAGTCTGGACAACACCCAGCCTTGATGGCCTGAGTGGTGCCAGACCTGGAGCCTCTGCTGACTTCCCGCTGGGAGCTCTCCCAATAAAACCCTTGCTCACTCGGGAGTTTAGAACTGCTTGTCGAATTACCTTTGTCTGCAGCTCAGACCGGGGTTCCTGCATTTGTGCTGACCCTGTTCCTGTCTCCTGCCTGTCCCTCAGCTGCCTGTCTCTGCTGGTTTCCTTCTCTTCCGGAGGGCCGGGCACGGGAGCGCGCACGCCGCGGCTGCCTCGTCCCCTCGTGCCCCGCCGGCTGGAGATGTGCCGAGGGGCTGCTCCCCTCTCCGCCCTGGGCAGGTCCCACCAGGCTTGGTGGGGCTGTGTTCCACAGGCTGCCTGTGCCTTTGTGTCAGGGACAGAAGAATAGATGGTACAAGGCCAGTCAAACAGCTAAACAATACGCTTTGTCCTGCGCCTGCTGTCCCTTGAGAGCTGCTTTCAGTGGAGCAAGCCTGGTCCTCTCCAACTTCATTTAGGAGGTGGCAGGCTTGGATTCCCTCCAGGTACAGTGGGACATGCTTGTCGCCCCTTTTCCTTGCATGATGGAATTTTGAGGGACGATGGCTCTTTTACTTCTTCTCTCTCCCTTCACCGGCAGTGACATCCTCATGTGCACAATGGAATTCGAGAGCTGGCAGCTGTGGGGATTTGTATGTAGAGTGATGCAGACATTTGTATGTAGAGAAAGATGCACATGCATCTTTCTGCTGCTGCTGTTGGGCTTGAAGCATTCACGATGTGAGGCAAATTTCAGCCTAAGCTGTCAGCAGTGCTCTACTTCACCAAAGGCTCTTGCCCTTTGGCTGGAGTATTTTCAGGGCTGCTCAGTATTAAACACGTTGCCTTTCACTTTGGCAAGTGAACAGACACCAGTATGGTCTTTACTCCATTATGACCTTTGTGCTGCTTTATTCATCCTGTGGCAGTTCTAAGTATATATAAAGTGTGTGTATATGTGGTTGAAACGGTATTGGGGCATTGAGGGAAAAAACAAGGTTTTAGAGTGAGGAAAACTGGCCAACAAATATTTATTTATTATTTAACATCCGAAGATTACATGATAATTATGGAAAGTCAATTTTCAATTCCAAATTATCTGCCTTAAAAAAAAAAAAAAATCATGACATAACAGGTGATTTATTTGTCCTGTCAAAAGTGCTTTGATTTTGGAAAGCTGTGAAACTCACAGCAATCACACAATTACCAGCCAGCCACAGGATGGAGTGTGCCTGTGCAGAGCATTCATTAATTGTGCTGTAATCATGATCTGATTGGAAGCAGGTCAGGGAAACAAAAAGAGCTAATTTTGGGTAAAGAAATCATTTTCTGTGAATAATTAGGGCATGTATTAATGGATAAAACATTTTGAAATGCTAGCTGCTGCGTAAACATGCTTATAGTTGTAATTAATGGAGTGAGGAAGTATTTTGACAGACAACAGTCAAGATGAAGCTTTCCTAGGAACAGTGTATTCCACAGAGGAGCACAAGGATGGAGGGACTGTCTATACACATGCACAGAGAATGCAGATGGTGTTTCAGCCGGCAGAAATGGTATCAATAAGGCTGCAGTTTTCTTTGTCCCACACTTTTGCAATCCCAGTGGGCCCACAGCAGGCCAAGTCTTGCTCGCCCACGTTCTCAAGGCTGCAGGGGCAAGAGGCTGTTGGATGTTCTGTCAGGCAGCCTGCAGCTCCCCTGCCCCTGGGGCTAGGCTCTGCCCAGCTGCCTGCCTGCTGCCTGCATGCTGATGCTGGGTTGTCACCCTCTGCCTGCTTTATGAGAAAAGGAACAGAGTTTTGGCATTTGCCAGCACAGATATTTTGAGGAAAGAACATACTTTCTTAGGAGATGTACTATTTTTGGTCAGAAGACCATAAACCCTCAAAATGTCTGTCCTTAATTTCAAATTTCTCCAGTACAATAAAAGTTTGGGGTTTTTTGGGGTTTTTTTTTTTTTTTTTTTGGGTTTTTTTTTTTTTTTTCCCCTAAGGTGTGAGAGAGTAGGGAGGATTCAGTAATTTCCTGTCCTCGTCCAAGGGCTCTTGAGTTACATTTTCACATTTAAATTTTTTAGTGCAAAATCAGTATTTCTTCTACAAGAAGGAACTCGTTTCCTAATACCCTCAGTTTAACACCTGAGCATAGAGTGCTGATTTTTTGAAGGTGTGCTGTGAAAAAAAGAAATGAAAGGAGAGAAACTACCAGGAAACCTTAGCCCAACTGCATTTTATCTCACCTTAGGAAAACCCCTGCATGCAGGTCTGCTGCTGAAAGGGCTGTGACAGCTGTAGCATCGGTTTCACGGGGATGAGCCCGTGGTTTTGCTCTGGGGCTGGTTCCCCTCTGCTGGCAGCAGGGAGCAGCGCTGCAGCAGCTCCAGCCCCGAGCGCGCAGGGACCGGTCCCGCTGCTCCGGCCCCGGCCGCGGTGAGCACCGGGGATGGAGGACGTGCCCCCCTGCCCCTCCTCGCCACACCGACAGGAGACAGGGATTTTCACATCCCCAGCCACACGCAAAGAGCTCGCAAGGGTAAAAAGCGTTTTGCGCAGAAACATTTCTGAAATGTTTTGGGAACTCGAACTGCGCAGCATTAAAAAAAAAATCCAGCTATATAATCAATCAATATCCAGCAATATGCATCTTGTTTTTGTTTTCAAAAGCCACTATATTAGTTTGAAATATCGTGTCTCAGAATTACAGTTCTAAAAATCCCCATGTTTTCAATTCAGGGTGAAATTTCCTTAGGATTTGATTTCAAATGTATTTCGAGTCTTAAAGCTGGGGCAGACAGGGAAATCTTTCTTTTTCAGTTTTTCTACTTTTTTCCTTCTCCTCGTTCCCCTTCTCATTTTTCCTTTTCCCTTCTACTTTGATTTTCTTTTTTTTTTTTTTTACAGAAAAAATTTGCCTAAATCACTGAGGGTTCTTGAAATGGTTCTCGGACCTAAGTTTCCCTTTTGACTGGAACAAGAAGTCCTTTACTGGAGATGGACTGCATGCTGCAAGGTGGTGCAAGAAAGGTGGGAACAGGAGTAAGTGACAACAAATTTATGAGGTTCCACCTTGTAAATTTATGTGAAGAACAATAAAAGCAGTTTTAAGGGTCTATCTGTATGGCTGAACTTTAATCCATGATAGAACCACAAAAGTCCCATTTCCTCTGTTAGCACAGGAGCTCTCTGAACCATAGACAAAATCACTTTAGAGGGTTTTTTAATGGCCATATAAGCTAAGCTGGGATTGTGAGACTCCTACTAGGGCGCCAAGTGAAGGAGACACCTTATCTTCTCACTGTGGTGACCTGCTGATAAAGTCCAGCTGCTGAGAATAAGAAGCCACAAAATATTTGTTTATCTAAAATGAAAAATTCCCCAAACCTAGATAAAACAGGGTGTCCAGTAGGAATTTGGCTCAGATGGAGTGTTCTTCATCATTTTACTTCAGCTGATGAGAACAAGTCTTTTAAAATAGGAGTAGCAATGCTTTTGGAGATGGCCAGAGCTCACCCAGGTTTCGCCACCTAGGTGCTGTCCTTTATCTCAACACCTTGGTGCCCTCAATAGCCAGATGATACAACATGTCCAATGTGCCACTGAAGATGAGATGAAAAGTCCCATGGAGTGCATTTACCCTTTGATTTCACATGTCCAGGACCAGCTGCTGGACTTCCACACTGGTGGGGTGTGAGCAGCTTGGAGTGACTCAGCTGACCAGGGCAGGTCCAAGCACATCACCACCCACAACTTACAGGTTCAAGAGACCCCAGGTGAATGTTTTATTAGGAACAAATTGAAAATGTAATTGCACCACTTGATTGGGCCATGGAAAATCCATGTCCTGGTTTTGTTTCACTCCCTTTGGCTATGATACCTCCCTACCTTCTGAAAGATCAAAAAAATCCTACTGTCCCCTAAGCTTCAGGTAACAGCCTGTGCCTGGTGTGTGAGAAGCAGCACTGCCTAAGAATGCATGGTTGATTACAGAGAAAATATCCACCTCTGGGCTGAGTCCCAGAGCCAACAAAGGACGACCTTCCAAAAAGAGAGGGAAAAAGTTGTGACAGAGACATTAAATTAGATACCAGCAGCCTCTGTAGTTGTCCACACTTTTTCTTCTAGTTTTCACTTTTCAGAGAGAGTCTGTGGCCTTTATTCAGCCTCCTGCCCTGTGCAGGAGATGGTCCATTGGCACCTGCCCTGGCTCTGTCTGGCTGCAGGCTGGCAGCAGAGAGGGGAGCCCAGAGCTACAGCAGCTGTTGGTTTCACGGAATTTAGCCTGGGAAGTGGAGCTTGGAGCTCACTCACATCCTGCCAGGCAGGATTTGCTCTGCAGACCACATGATTTTTCATATAGGGCTGGGGATTTAACTCCAATCAGAGCAAATCTGAGCCTGGATTCTGTCATCCCATAAATTCTCTAGGCTCTTAGCCCTGCCATATCTTCACAGAGGATGCCAGTACAGGTCTGCCCTTGTCTGGCAGAGGACAAAACTGTGGCTCCTGGTGACACAAACCTGTTTCCCCATTCACAGCAGAGTGCAGAGTTGCTGTGCTCCTGGCTGGCCTCGTCTCCAACCTGCTGGAGAGCACAGAGTGTCATGTGGGATGGTGGCTCCTACGAAGCAGCTGAAATAGCTGCTGCTGTAGAGGCTGACAGCTGCTGGAGAAGCCTCTGCTTTTTCCTCCCTCCCCTGTGCTGTGGGCTAGATGCTTGCTGTGAGGAGACAGATTTGTTCTATTAAAAGTGTTTTCCCGGATGGAGGGAAGTTCTCATGCACTCTGCCCTGGCCACCCCTGACCCGCACTGCTCCGATGTGAGCAGCCTTTCATTCAGCACAGCTCAGTGATTGGAAGCAGACCTGAGTGGGAGACCCTCTCGTGCTCACCCCAAAAAGATTCAGGGCACTGGGCATGTTTGGGCAGGCAGAGGTGGTCTCAGTCCTGGGGCTGCATGGGCAGGGCCACCATCCCAGCTCCTCGGGGCACAGGGACCCCTCAGGCTCTCTGGGCTGATGCACAGGCTGCAGCCTCAGGAAGCCTCTCCAGCTGCCTGCTGGCTCTGGGAAACAGCAGTGGTATTAGCAGCTGGGGGAATTGAAGCTGTGGGTTTCAAAGGTCCTAGGGACAGAAGTTTTAGGGGTTTGCAAAAGCCTGGGTTTAGCTCTGTGGGTTGTGCTGCTGTCCTGTGCCACCTGGATGAGAGCACGTCCTCTTGTGGGCTGCACAAACACTCCTCTCCCTCACTCCCCTCCCACCCTCCAGCCCCTGCAGCAAGCCTGTGCCTGCTATGGCCCCCACTGCAGCACAGGGAGGTGTCCAGGGCGGCTGCAGAGCTGAGGCCTGAGCCACTCTCCTGGGTCTGGGGACGGTGGTGGAGCTCAGTGCTGTGTTCCCTTTTTCCACAGAGCTCACCCTTTACTGAGAACACCCATTGCTGGGAACAATTTTGTCATGAAAAGACCACTGGAACTTCTTGAAGCAAAACTTCAGAGGAAAACATCTGGCTGTGCTATTTCAAAAAGAAGGAATTGGGAGAAACTATAGCTGTAACTTTCAGCTAATGAAGAAAAACTTTCAAATGCTAGCAAGAAATTAAGAAACTTCCCATTTAAAATCAGCAAATTAGTGTGTCAAAACAAATCTGACATGTGTAAATTATTTACGAGGCAATGCAGGGAAGACCACATCACAAGTAAGCTCAGCCAGGTACAAGCTAATGCTGTCTCTGGGTGGAAAACAGAGCTGCAGGAATAAATATCAGATAAACACCTGTGTGCCTGCTTAGGTGAGATGTCAGCATGTCAGTCCCATCAGTGCCCCTGAACCCAGGAGGTGACATTCAAGTGTATAAGCTATGTCCCCAGCAACACTTTCTTTTTTAATGGAGCCAGTGGGGCATAATTTTATCAGGAGAAATTTAGGCATAAAAGGTGAATGCTCCAACAATCATCTGTGAGCTGGGCAGTGAGCAGAGAGTCTTCCAGCAGCAGGCAGGAGGCAGCGGTGGGAGTAGGGCAAGGTGCCAGGAGCTTGTGAGGTCTCAGTGACAGAGGGAAGTGAAGTGATTGCTCACTGCCACAGCAGTCTGTGGCACTGGGAAAGCCGCTTCATTTCCCTGCTTCTTTTCATAGTGAGGCAGAAAGATTTGCTGGTTTCTGAAGCCAAAATATTTTGATAGTAAAATGTCTCATGTTCTCACATAATTTTGACAGGATCTGGATTCTGGGAGTTATTTTTCAGAGCCACTTACAAAAGACAGACTCAGTTTCTTCCCAGGGAAAGCTCTTATCAGGGAAACACCCTCCAATGAATTTCCTGTGCAGGGACATATCCTGGGAAGTGGATTTAATTTTCCCGTTGTTTGTGACATCTAATTTAGAAAGAGAAGGAGAATTTTCCATCTGCTGACACTTAAACGTTCTTTCACCTGAATGAATCCCACTGGTCTCTTCTCAGGACTGTCCTTTGATTCAGATAGCTGGAGAGCAAAACTCTCTCCATGTAAAAGAGTTTCTTTGAACTCCCAAAATGTCTTGCATTGATCCTCACCTGGAAGGGAAACCAGGCAGCACTTTTAGCTCCAAGTTATGCTTGGACCACTGGTGCACCCAGTAACTAAGGAACTTGACCAAGGTCATATGGTGAGTCTGTGGCAGAGCAGAGGTTGACTTTTGAGATTCAGATTACTGCCCTCATTTCTGGTCACCTTTTCTTCTTCATATCCTCAGTCATTGCTGCCTTTTCCTCCCATATAATAGTGACTGGATTAACTTGTCAGATAAATGTCCACTCAAGTAGCAGTTAATTGTGAGTGAGAAATTCAGGATGTGACACTTAAACCATGAAGTGTTTATGGGAAAATTTCCTGGGAAATTATGTGGTCTCTTCATTCCTACAAGAGTACTCGAGACCCCTTCTCCTGCCAAGGACAGCTGTGTCTACCCTAGTGTGAGACAAATGCACCCCCTCAGGTTTCTGGTGAGCCAGATTTATTGTGGCAGCCATGGCTTCAGTCACTCCCCCAGCCCAGGTTTAGGGTTAGTAACAAACCATGAGCTGCTGCTGTCATTATGGAACCCCTTCATTATGGCATTTGCCAGACCTCACCCTTGATAGCTCACACCTTACCTGTAATGATACGCCTTGCATGCCCCTAAAAAGTATAAATGCTTGTCTGAGGTTAAAAAGGGCATTTACATGAAGACTTTTATGCATGCCTTGAAGGAAAAACGGTGCACGGTGTACTTGTTAGTTTTATTTGTCATATTGAGCAAACATTTGACAGTCCAAGCAAATTTCTTCTGTTAGCTCAGAACACGGTTACTCCTGCAGCATTTCATAAACCTCTCTTGGCAGTGGTACAAAACACAGAGAAGTTATTGAGGCACATTCCCTGCAGCTGTTGTAATCTTTACAAACTGATTTCTCATTTCACCAGGGGAATAAAATAATGATATTCGTAATAATAACAATGATGATGATGATGACATAGTTATTACATTTTCATCAGAGGATCTCTGAGCACTTTATAAACTACAGCTAAGCTTCAAAATAAATAATCCTGCAGGACATGTAAGTACTATATTGTATTTTGCATGGTCCCATTAGGCTACAGAAAAGATAGAACAAATCCTAACTTATGGACTACCTTAACTTTAAACTTTCTTCTAACCATGTTGTTTAAAAATGAAGTAGTCATCCTCTCATCACTTTTCAGAATTAAAATTTCCATCTTGAAATATTCTGCAAAAGTCTAAAGATGAGTCAGAAAATATGAGAGTATGTGGGAAACCCCCTTAACCCTTATGTTGTTCTCAACAAAACTACTGAAGGTGTAAAAAGTGGCAACTTTCTTATTTTTTGAAACACTGCTACTGTGCTAAGTAAAATAACAAAATGCTCAAACCCAGATATGGTCAAATCTTTTAATTCAGAAAACACTTTTATTTAGAACTATTAGAAAGTTTGTTTTTAAAATATCTGAAGATGATTTCTGCTTAACCCCTTCATTTTGGACAAAATCAACTGTTAAATCCTTTCCCACTTAACTCCTCAAACCCCCGAATCCCTAAGGGTTGTTTTGTACTGTATCTGTTTACAGTGTTACACAGGGCAAAGTTCTTCATCTTGTCATGTGTTTGTGAGGTTTGCTCCTCCTTTGCTGTTCCTCTGAGCGCTGATCTCCCAGCAATGCGCACAGACAGTTGTGTACTTCAGTAGCCAGAGGGATGCTGCTTAAATCCAGTGCTCAGGAATGCAGCTCACAGCACATGCAAGACTGCTGGAGGGATCCAGATTATTTGTTCTCTTAGCTGGATTGTTTGGGTATTCCATACATAAATAGAGAAATTAAAAACCCTCAAACCCTTTGAAACAGGAAAAAGCATCTGCAAAAAGGAAACCTCCTCCCTCCCATTCAGTCTAATAGAAAGTAGCAATTGCTCTAAAGCCATAGACAGTAAGTCAGCCTGGCCAAATAAAACTAATAATTACATATTTCCCTTTAAATTACTTGCCCAAGGTCACACTGCAAATCAATGGCAGATTCAATAATTTAACCCAAGAGTCCTGAAACCCAATATCCTGCTCTCACCACTAGAAAAGCACTGCACAACTGGCTTCCAGTCTGGGAATGATACACAGCATAAGGAGAAAAACTATAGGTGTTTCATGGTTTTTCCCTGTGTAGTGATCATTTGTATAGAATTTCTGTTTACCTTGGTCTAGGATAATAAATACGTAGACACATTTTCTGTAAAAATATCTTTAAATGTTTGCAGAAGCTGCAGGTTTGTTCAGCTGAAAATGACTTCTGGTGCTGCTGTGAGAACTGCTAATAAGGTGTGAGTCTCCTTTCCTTGCTTCAAGAGTGGTTCATACGGACAAGCAGATGCATATCTGAGTAGTAACAGAAATTGTAAATTTATATCCTTTTTCATTGAGAAAATTTCTTAAATCTGTTGACAATATCTTGACTTTGATGCAAATCTACATCATACTAGATGTAGCTTTATCTCCCTTTTTAAAAAGATTAAACATATTTTTATATTTCAAAATTAGTTGTTCCCTGTTCTTTCATTTCCTTAACATTAATTGCTATTGAGTAAATAAGACTGAGGGTCTCTAATTTAATTTCCACTATTTTCTCCATTCTATATATTCCAAAATAGAAATTTGTCAGAGTAAAAATGTTTTTTAAAAAACCCTAAAATTTAGGGAGTTTGTAATGGCTTAGAACATAATATGAATGTAACCTCTGGATTTCCCATTAGAATTTTAAAAGGAAAATGAAAAATTCTGATTTTAAAAGTCTTTCTGTGTGTAGAATAGAAAAATGTTCTGTTCCCTTGGGACCCCCTGAAACAGCAAGAGAGAGAATGAGCCCCAGCACTGGGGGCTGGGACCTGCCCCTGCAGTGGTTTTTGTTGTGTAGAGCTCTGTGGAAGTCCATCCTGATGAGATAATTCCTCCCATGGAGCCAGGGGACTGTTGCCTCTTTGTACTCCACTGGGGCTGGCTGGAGACACGGTGCTGAACTTGCTGCACGTTCTGCAAGCTCCAAACCCAGACCATGGGCTTATCCTTAGGCTCCTCCTCTAGGTGTGTGCTGCTGCAAGGTCGTCATCAATCTTCCTGCCATCTCTGCTCTTGTGAAAACCTCCTACAGCAGGTGTTCCCAGAGCCCACCAGCTAGTTTTTCAGTCCTGACCTCAAGCAGCAGAAGCTTTTTCCTGTCCTTCAGAGAGTATATGTGCAGGGAATTATAATTAGAATAGATTTTATTGTCAGGCAGGAAAATGCCCCACTCAATTCTCCCAGCACCAGATCCCCAGTGGCCCTGGCCAGTAACAAGGTTACAGGGACACTGAAGAGACCAGTTAGAAACTGGTACCCTGGTGCTGCGCTTGGATGCTGCACATCTGTGGGGCACTTTTCCAATCCTAACCCTTAAAATGGTCAAGCCCTGCGAGTGGATCATCTGCAGATGAGGAAGAGGTTTTTGTCCCTTTGGTACCTTTCCCCACTTCACTGGTCCTGGACAGTCCTAGACCTAATGCCTGTGAGATACAAGGAGCTGGGTCAGTGCTGGAACTGTCTTACAAAAATCAAAGGGAAAATAATC
Source organism: Pyrgilauda ruficollis (assembly GCF_017590135.1). Classification (NCBI taxonomy): domain Eukaryota; kingdom Metazoa; phylum Chordata; class Aves; order Passeriformes; family Passeridae; genus Pyrgilauda; species Pyrgilauda ruficollis. Next base: position 17,149,780 of record NW_024513654.1, on the reverse strand, counting down.
CTCCTCTGTTTTATGGGATGTTGTGACTACATGACCTTAAGAGAATTTCAGGGAAAGGAGTAATGGGGTCTCCTGAGATGCTCTGGTGCAGTAAATCACCAGGGACAGATGGAGAAAGCCTGAAGGGAGTAGGTGGTGGGGTACCAGTGACAGTGACAAATTGGCATCACGTGTGGGGGAACCTGGGCTCTGCAGAAGCTGAGTTTGCTGCAGTGGCAGTGAAAGAAGAGTGTACACAGAGAAAGTGGGCAATGTGGGTAATGATAATCAGGGAATGTGAGGTCATCCTGTGCCTTGAGGGGAGGGAGAGTGCCCTCCTGGGCTATCCAGAAGAATCCAGGTACAGAATCCAGAGCAGGTATTGGACAGAATACAAGACAGAGCTACCTCATGCAGATTGCATTGGGCAGACACTGTCTGCCAGTGTTAGGACCTACCTATATTCCATAGAAATTTCCCACTGCATGTTGGAGCCAAAGTCACTGATTTCTTCACAGGAAGTTCATTCACACTGAGCAGGGGTGGGTGATGTCTCTGGGCTGCTGGGCCATGGGTCAGCATTAAGCTGTCAGAGGAAGAGACCTCTGGGCCTTCGATTGTTAAAGATGGGCTTCCCTGCTTTCCCATGACAGATATATTGGAGGACTGTGAAGCAACGTGTGATCAGCCTTGTGAGCACAACACATTTTTCTGCTTTCTATGAATAGATGCAAGTCCTGCAAGGGAACTGGTTGTTTCCATTGTCTTGTATCCATCCCTGACTTCATTAGCAATGCATTAACCATTATTTGTTCCTGTTACTGCCTTCCATTCTCCCAGTTGGAGCAGCCATTCCAGAGCACTACATGGTGTTTTTTGCAGAGCATTAAAGGGTCATGGTAGAGCCATTTGAGACTTCCAATGACAGAAAATAGTGCAGAGCTGCCAGGCTCTGGGCATGGCTGTCTGCCATTCCTTATTTTTATTGGAGAGTCTGAGAAACAGAGTAGAATTTTGGTCCCTCATCTAAGCCTTGTGTGTGTGGAGATTTGCTATCATAAGCAGCATGATAAGACTGCTCTTTCTCAGTCTGGCTCCAGGATTTAAAATAAACTCCTATTGTTATCCCAGTCTTTAAAAACCAGTAAGACCAAACTTTGCCCTTGGATATGTGTATAAATTTTCTACTGATGGCAGAATGGCCAAAGAGATCTTAAAGAAAGCCCTGAGAAAAAGGCTGGAGATTAAGACTCATCCAAAATATGGCAACCAGGACCTCATTCACCTTATAATCTGCATTTCACAAAATAGAACAGCAGTCGGTCAATGAAATGAAATCAGACAAGTGTAGAAATTCTGTCTGGGAGGGGAAGATTTGATTCCTGGGTTGAAATCCATGGCTTCACAGTGTGTGAGTACTTTTTGATGTACTCTGAAGAGCCCAGACTTGGATCAGTATTTAATCTTTGCCACAGCAGCATCTAAAGATTAAATCTTCTTCAGGCTCAATTTTTTGCTTGAAATGTTAAATGCTTTTGCTTTAAAATATGTTTGTCCCATAAAGTATGATGGAAAACTCTGAAATTAAAGAATCTTATGGGCCCTGTATGTGTTCCCTGACATGCTACATATCAGGAGAGCAAACACAATGGGCAGCTCTCCTCTCACCACAGTGTGTCCAGCTTGTGTCAGGTGTGCAGAACAGCTCACCTAGGAATGCAGTGTTTAAACTTCATCAGATATAAAACACCACACACAAATTAGCTGAAGATTCATAAGCTGAGATCTTGTGTGATATCAGTAGGAGACATCACCTGATAAGAGGTTGCTTTGCAACCTGATCCTGCGTTTCCTTTTATCATGTGTCCAGGCGAGGCTTGGAGAACATGAATCTGTTAGCAGACAATTTACTAGTGCCTCCACAGGTCCATCTGCAGGCTTCTCTTTTTCACTGTGAATTATTGTAACATCAAAAGTGCCACCTGTTCCTCCTTGGGAAAATGCCAGTATAGAGGAAGCGGCCAGCAAAGCTGGCTGTGATCCATCAATCTTCCTTGTAGCAATGGTGTCACAAAAGATGTGAAAATTGGGAGATAAATGTCTAAAAGTAGGATGCAAGCCCCTTAGCCCCACTTAGGGAATGTCTTTCCTTAATTGCTTGCAATTGCACCACATTTTCCATCACAAGAGATGAAAAGCCTGTCCATGCTCCTGGGACACTTCAGTACTGAAATGATTTTTGAAAGCAATGACCAGACAGTCAGTGAAATCTGGAAATTACTCCAGAGGTAAGAATGAAATTTAATCAAGGATGGTGACGCTGGACGTGGACAGCTAATTACATTGTGTGTTTAATATCTGCAATTCACACCTGCTCATCTCACCTCAGCATCACCCTTTGGCTGACTTTTGTACAAAGCAGTTGAAAAACCAAAGGTATCTTTCTTCAGGTTACATAATTTCTCAGATCCAGAAGTAGGCACACAACATTTTTACAACTACGCAGTAATTTTACTGGAAAGGTTTGATGCAGATATTGATCATAATAACTGAGGAGAGATTTTGAAGCTGGTACCCTGAAATGAAATATTTCACATGGCTATTTCCAGTGAACTCAAGCTTCCAGGAAATGCTCAGGCTCAGTACTTGCAGCATAGTCTGGCATTAGCTTATCTTGCACTTTTTTTTTTTTTTCTTTTCACTTTGATGCAAAATCTTGTTTATAAAAGAAGCAGACAAAAGATTGCTTTGGTCAGACTTTGTGTTCCAGCAGGGTGGTGCACTAGAATTACAGTGAAAGGTGGCTGGTGCTGTTTACTTAATGAAATAAACCCAACTACAACCACAGATCTAGATAAATTACAGCTCTTAGCTTTAAGATTTATTGGTTTTAGGAAAAAAAACAGAGTTTTTCCCAGACTTATTTTTGCTACTGACTGCATTCTTACAAAAATAGGAATTTGGAAGAAAAGCCTCTTTTACTTATTCTTTTGCATGCACATGAGCTATGCTGAACACCATCTTCTCCTGACGAGGTGGATCCCAGCTACAAAGGGTGCAATTTCTCTCCTGGAGTGAAATCTGCCCTAATACAGATCCAGACTTGGTCTCCCAGATCTGGACATGTCTTTACTCCTCTGGCTCCAAGAAACTTTCCAAAGTGTCCTGAAAGGGTGCTGCTCCCTGGCAGAAGTGGTGCCAGGACACAGAGCCTGGTGAGCTGGTGGACACCTCACTGTGTGTGGCAGGGCTCATTCCCTGCCAGAAGCACCTCACCATGCCAAAACCAGAACTTCAATTGAGCATTTTTTAGCTTTTCCTCATTCACAAACAGCAGCCCTGGTGTAAATCTAGCTACACAAGCAGGATTTGCTATGAGATTCCAAGGTCCATCAAACAGGATGCATGGTGACCAGGAAAGGGTAGAGGACCAAGGAGCTCTTGCAGAGAACACCATTTAACTCTTTTTATCCTAGAGTAGTATTTGTTGTTGAAAACTTATCATAAACTCTTATAACAGAGCAATAGTAATGCAGCCTATCTGGAGAAGAGATGCTTCATAAAAAAAACCCAAAAAACAAAACCCAGAAATAAAACCTAAGAAACCTCAAGGGAGGTTAAACCTCTGTCCCTTATCAATCTGCATCTCTTTCATCTCTCACTCCTGTCAAAGGCAACTTCCCCTCACTCACCAATGAGCTCCATAAATAGTTCAGTTGGCACAAATCAACATTAGGGAGCTGCTGATCTACCCTGGCTGAACAGCTGCCCTGGACAGTTACTCCCCCTTAGGACTGATTAAATAATTTTTCAAGAAATAGGTAGTAGAGTCTTTTCTTCATCTCCTTTTGGTTTTTTTCAGTAGGGTTAAGCAGTTTGTGTTCAGAACAAACCGTTCCTTCTGCTTTAATTGGAAGTCTTGTGATCTGCAGAATTCTTTTTGTTGCATGTTTTTGCTATTCTGGAACCAATATATCAAGTGGGAGGTTTTGTTGCTTTTTGTTTGTTTGTTAGTTATTTTCAGGAGGGATTGAGTGTCCCTTCTGGAAAGGTAAGAAGCTGTGTATGAATAGCCTGGATGAAGTGGATGATGTGAAGCAGAGGGGCTGTTCTTCATGGCTGGATTCCACTTCCTCTGTGCTAATTGGTACAGAATAGGAATAAATGCAGATGCTGAAGTACAATAAAAAGAGCTGAGTGACCTCAAACCAGACAATATCGTGCTAATTCTTTCACATAAATCAGGCCATAAGGAGTTTTGGCACAATCTGTTTAGTCAATAGGAATAATTTGTTACAGTATAGGAAAGAAAATGAGGGCAGATCGGAGCTCTGGTTCAGACCAGAGTGAAATCATTGATTAAATACAATTGCGTCTGATCGTGCATGAGCTGAGTTGGAGCTGCTGTTCATAACTCTGTGGTCATTAAAACAAAATGCATCCTTCAAAATGCAGGCTGTGCAATGCTTCACTAAGTGACTGTGCCTCTTGCAAAATTGAAACCTTCTCTCAAGTGTAGGCTGTAGACTTTGGGACAGCAGGGGATCCTCAAAGAGGTCCAGTGTCTCATGCCTCCAGTCCCAAAGAGAATAGTGGGTAAATTGTTTTCTTGGACACTCTGACTTTCTTCCAATGAAACATCCACAAAGAGTGAGCAAAAATGGTAATGTAAAACAGCCACCATCCACCTCACTGGTTGTTTCAAGCAGAGATCAGCAATGGATTCAGGAACATTTGTAAAAGAGCACACAAATCCTGCTGCCTTGAGCACAAGGGGGATCAGACCATGGAAGGAAAGGTCTCTGTGTACAGTCCCTGGACTTCTGGTGAAGTCCCCAGCCAAAAGCCCATCTCTTCTCTTGAGAGAGTATCTGGACAAACTTTGAGCCAGAAGTCACCCTCTTTTTAATCCAGGCCTTCCTTCCAGGAAAGCAAAACAATATTCTCAGCCTTCTGATTTAGAGCAGCCAAGGAGCCATCCAATTTCTGTCTCCCTTGCTGTAATTAGAAGAAATGAATAAACCTGGTGTTAGTGAAGTTCAGTCAACATACCCCAAAAGTGTCACTTCTCTTTCTCTGCTCCTTGCTTGTAACTTGGTGTTTTTGCAGAATGGTTGGCGGGGAGGAGGGGGGAAGTGGGTGTTGAGGGGGTGGAAAGAGAAGCATTGGGCCAAGGGAAAGTTTCATTGTCAAAAATTCAGGATTTTCTTCTCATGAAAGGAATAAATATTTGCACACATCAGCATTTCAACCTCAAATGATTTAATTTTGGATTGCAAAGTTGCGGAGGGAGCATTTCATTCTGACTTTGCTGATGTACTCCAGTTTGTGTAGCTCTTCCTCCATCTGTGGATTGTTATGTTGGTAGCTTTCATCCTCACCAGCTGATCTTTTTCCCAGTGTCATGTTGATTTATTTGTCTTCATTGGGCTTCTGATAACATTTCACCAATAAATTAGTTTTAAATTAAACTTTCTGCTGTGTCTTTTATGCTGGACCCAGTGCATGTGCTGGAAAGGAAATTTCATTTCAGAGATACTTTATTCCTCTTTTTATCACCCTCTTCAGCTACAGACGCACCAGCTGTAACATTTATTTTACTTTGGATGGAAGTTGCAAAAGCACTGCATAAATTCTGAATAAAAATTTGCTGTTAGTGAAGATGACCACTTGTAAGAAATGTTTTAGACAGCCACAAAGCAGGAGCAGTTGTACATACAACTGGGTGTGCAGCCTAGCAAGAGGACTGTGCCTAGTTTATGTGGTACCTGATAACAGAATGAACACCCCCTGTGATTGGCACTCCAGGCTGTCCCCTTCCCTTGCTGCCAGGCCAGTGCACACACGAGAAAGCAGCACTGAAACAGTCTGGCCCAGAGCCTGAGCTTCATTTGTCTTTATCCACTCACTTGAGTACATCACTGCTGTCCATGAGCAAGAAGTGCTCAGGGTTTCAGGCAGGGCTGGAGTCACTGGCTTTGCCATGTCCTGCTTGTCTCCCAGGCTGGTCAGAGGTCCCAGGAGGGCTGCTCCTCTTTACCTCCCAGCTGAGCTTCCCAGCAGCCTGCACTCCCCAGCCGCTCCTTCCCTCTGTTCAGGCTCTGCTTCTCCTCCACTTTCATGACTGAGCAACTTTCCATGGTTAAGTTGAGAAAAGTTTTTCACTTGTTGGGGAGCTTGCAGCAACTGAGGCAGCTATGCAAAAACCCAAGAAAAAGAGTTTTCCTTACATATATCTAACAAAACACCGGAGCAAAGCAAAGCTCTGCAGCATCCTGACCTCTCCTGCAGCATGGCTGAGCTGCAAGCATGGGCAGATGAGAAAAAACAAGGGAAGGAACCAGATTCTGCTTGTTCTGTGCCAGGCAAGGCTGTGCTTGCTTTTCTTCAGCATCTTGCTGGCCTCCTCAGCGCTTCTAAACAAGGCAGGAAATTTCTTCTCTCTGCAGCTTGTGGTAGCAAGACCTCCAGCACTGCAGGAGGCTGCTGGGTGCCTTGGGCACGCTCCTGAGGGATGGCCATGGCACTCACCAGGGCTGGGTGGCCACCTCGCCAGCAGGAGGCTTGATCTGCAGGCTGCACTCGGGTCTTTGCGTTTTAGTCGCACTCTGAGTTGATGAGAGGAGGTGAAAAATGCGTGTTTGGCTTAACTGAATTCCAAAATGGAGTATTTTGTGATATAAAATATAAAACCACTGAGCACCATTTCTGCTCTAGTTTATTTTTGTAGCAGATGCCATTCATTCTCCCCCTGCCCCATCTTTTCAGCACACTGTAAGCAGTAGTGATGTATGGTCTTCTTGATGAAGCACTTATCTGGGGCCCATTACTGTAATGACAGAGTGCTCCGTACTCTTTCGAGGTTTTATTATCAGAATGACTCCCTTGCTTCAGGATGATTTTCATAAATCATCATTTTCTCATAAGCTTAAAGAAAAAAAATGGTCTTTTGGATGCCTGTGACCTACTTTATTGCACAATTCCTCAACACTGGTCCAGCTGCCAGATCCAAAGACAGAGTCACATCAGCCCGTAGTTTGCTTCCAAGAGATTATTTTATATTATTACATTATTTTATAATCTCCTGGGTTTGAGTGGTCTTGTATACAAGCCTTTATAGTGCCTTGCTCGGTACTGTAACCTTGAATTCTGTGCAGAATTGCTGCCAGAACCGTACGCACAGGAACTGACTGCCTAGATCACCCCTCCAACTCTTGGATGCAGCTTCATGTTCCCATGGGCACAACCAGAAGAACACCTGCCTTGGCCACCCTGTCCTCCAAAAAGTGGGAAGTTCAGCTGGGAGAGTCTGCTCAAGGAGGTGCTGGGAGGAAGCCCTGGGGGGACTCACACCTCCTGCCAGCTCTCAGTCAGCTCACTCCACCTCTGCCTCAGAGCAGAAACAGCATTCATGTTTTATCCTCTGTAACCTCTTATTATTTTTGGATAGGAAATCCAGAGGAATTTCTAACAGAAGCATGGAGAAAAAACAAACCTCTTTGTTTTAGTTCCCAGGATAAACATTTCCAGAACAATGTTAAACCGGAAGAAAATTAGGGCTCCTGAGGTTCCCAACCCGCTCCTGCATCCCTGCACCCATGTACAGGACACCCCAAACAGCTCTCCTGACAGCGGCAATTCCCAGTGCAGATTCTCCCCTTGTGTACCAGCTGCTGCTCACCTCTCTGCCACTTGGGACTTCTCGATCCCCATCCTTTCTGCCACCCCTCAGTGCGGCAAAGGGCCACATCCCAGAGGCCAGGATCACCTCCAGAGGCCAGAATCCCCTCCCTGCAGCCAGCCCCACTCATGGTGCCTACACCTCTCCTTCCATGGGGCAAGAACTTCGTCCCACCCTTTCTGCTGGGCAGCGTTTTCCTAACAGATACTGCAGAGCAATCCCTGTGTGCTCCCCCGCCCCACCAGCTTCAGCAGCTTTGGGATTCTTCCTTCTGTCACAGGAGGTTTGCAGCTCTTCATTTGCCTCCTGATTCCCCCTCCTGGCTGGAGTTTCCAGGCCGTGCAGGCTGCTTGATGTGAGGCTCTCTGTCGGTGCTTGTGCTTTGGGATTGGCAGGGATCCTGCCTGTTCCAGTGATGCTTTCTTTCCCATGCTTTGGGCCATTCCTGTATTAGGTCTTTGTTAAATCTTTGGATGTAGTTCATGTCTGAGTGACCATTTGGTTTGATGTTTTTGGAGGTCAGTCGTTTTTAGATTTAGCAAGATAAATTTTTTTGGCAAATGATACCATCCCACTGTTCAAATGAGGGAGAATCAGAGATATTTATGAATTTGGGATAAACAGCAAAAGATTGTTTTCTTTAAGGAAAAAATGAGTCTGTTTAAATGTTAAACAATATTTAGTTTTGTCTTCTTCTAAACAGAAGCATTCTTTTGCTTCTGAACTACATTTTCATTTATAAATTGGCAACAGTCATAGAAATATGTTAACAGCTTTCATAAAACTACCCAAATGAGCCATTTTTTAAAATTTAGTCAGAATCTTTGTGATTTTCTAAAATTTTTTTTAAGGTTTCTTATCAGAACTCAAGCAAGTCCTTGGTTCTTGGATTTATAAATCGTTGTGGTGTGAAGAGATGTTCCTGCACTTGCAACAGCAGCTGTCTTAGCCTTGGCATCAAGTTTGTGACAGAGGGACAGTTTTCATGGCTGCACTGGCCTGGAAGGGTCCTGCTTCCAAAGACACTTCTGTCCCTCACTGAAGATATTTCAGGCACAGATGGTATGAAAAGAAATAATTTAATTTTTTCTCCAGGGATAATATGATGGGATTTGTCTTATTGTTTTGTTTTTTTCTTTCTGCTGATACCCCCTGTACACCTCTATTTTTTAAATATATACTGTTTTTTACTCCTGCTTTATTTATCTAGCTCTGTGAAAGGATTTTACAGTCAATGTAGGTGTCCAGAGCTACATGCAACAAATAATGAGGACACATGAATCAAATGTGCTACAGTTTTATTTCATTTTACTTTTCACTTTGGGAACCACTGCAAGAATTCCAAAGGAAGCATATACTCCTGTGTGGGAAATGTGGGTCTTCTGCAATAGGCTAGTTCTTAGTTACTATTTGGGGACCCCTTCGAAATTTTGTTTCTTAGGCATCTTAAGAGATTTCTAGGCCACGGGTTGAAACCAGCAGTTTATTGTCCTGCATTAGTGATGCAGCTGAGTGTGATATTTCAGTGACAGACACACAGGGTCCCACTACTTCAATATTCTCCAGAGTTCTATTGCCTCAGATTCTTCAGCAATGCCTCTTAAATAGGCACTGGATCAGCAGTGATGAGGGGAGCCTTTTGTGCACCAAATGCAAGAATTTATAAGAACTGTCCAAGTAATACCTTCTTGATACATTTACCCATGACCAAGACTTTGAGATTAATGAATGTAAATTCTTACAGCCAATGGGATTAGCATGTGTAGATTCTCTCTGGAGGAAACAGATGATTGGATGAGCTTTCACTGAAGTCACAGTATTCCCTGTCTGCAATTAGTTTCAAAACATTTTTAATTGCAAATAATTTATTCAGCTATTGCCTGTATGCAATTTCAGGGAATTTTGACTAGATGGAGCATTTTTGTGGTCTGCCTTATTTCATTGTTGAGATGTTTCAAACAAAGGAACAATTTGAACAGATTTCTTAAAGGACCGAGTTTCTAATTAATTGCAAATCACACACTAACAAATTACCAGACCACTCCTCTTGTACCCAGAGGGATAAGTGCTGCCAATTTGAGGAGGAGATTGTATTTTTCAAACACAACAAAGAAGCAGAATTCCTGTTTTCATTGCAAAACGGAACTGTGCTTTTACTGTGAAACTCAAAATCGTGTCTATATTAGAACAGCTCTAATTTAACTATAAAATTAAATTGTCTGCTGATGATACTGTCCCATTTGAGTTCCTTGCAGTGATTTCCATCATTTCCCTAATACTATCTTTGGCCATCACCTGGAGGCATCTATTCTGATGACTGCTGCCATTTCTCCTCTTCATTAGTTTCCTGACGCCCTTATTTTTTGGCACTGATTTACAGCATTCAAGACAGGAAAGCAGCCTGAGTACCTTTACTTGCTGTCACTTGCAAACCAGTGCAGTGATAGTACAAAACACATCAGAGCCTCACAGGAAATAGCTGGGCCCCCACAAAATGTTGCTTGTTCACCAGATGTGCAAGGCCTGAGCAGTTAAGAAAACAAAATGTGGCACTAAAATTAATGAGCCACAAAATTCCACCTCTGAAATTTTAAAATTTAAAAAAAAATTATGTTATAAATTTTAAAGAGATACATAAAAGCACACTGAAAAGGAAAGTGGAATGCTGTTTCAGCTAATTGATTTAATTTAGCCCAGGTTTTCTGAACACTATTTTTCTGATATAGGGAATAACAGTTGATGGAGACAAATTATGCCTGTCTGTGTGCATTAATTAAATATTCTTGAAGGTGGATGAATCTCACAGGGCTTCTCTTCATCCCCCTTCCCCTTTTGCAGACCTGGAAGTTGGCATTCATTTCCAGACCCTCCTGGGTGCAATTAATAGGGCAGGAAAGGTGTCATCCTGTAAAGTATAACGTGTGGCTGGGGAGCACTGAGCCCTTTCCAAACAGTGGGGTCTGAGCAGCTCAGCCACTGGGAGGGATGGGATCCCAGGGAGTCTCCCTTTCTCTCAGAGGATCAGAGGAGTGATGCTGGTGTGAGAGGCTGCAACATGTGCCCTGGACCCAGATGTGACTCAAGTGCTTCCCTCAATTCCCTGTGGTCCTGCTGGAGCAGATGGGTGCCCTGGCTGAGCATCCTGTGAATCTTGGCCAGGATGCAGCCAAATCTGTCTTACTGCATTTGGGAAGAGTGGAGGCAGAAGTGTACCTGGGCTGTGCCCTCATACAGATTTGGCACACTGGCAGGCTGTGTACCTGGGACCAAAAGAATGGACACACACTCTGTGCTTATACAGTGATCAACACCAATTTTATTTACGCCAAGACCTGCTTGTGCTAATCTAAAAAAAAACAGTGAGCATTAACTTATTTAATTGTATCTGTCTTACCTCCACATCAGCAGAAGAAATTTGATAGGAAAGAACATTTGGCAGCTGGGACCAGGGCTGCTTAGGCTGATCATTACTATACATAAAATCATTGCCATTAAAGCACTAACAAAGTCACTGCATTAGAATACCAGAAATTACACACCTGCACCCTCAGCTAAGCCCCAAAGAACCTCAGGCAGAGAAGGGTCTCCAGTGACAGAGATTTCTTGGGGTTCAGACTAGTGTATTTTCTCCCTTTCTGGAATGTATTTCCCTCACCTGCACCTGGGCCTCGCCAGTGAAGGAGCTTGGACAATCATCTACTCTGCTGCACTCATGGAAGGAAAGCTTTCCCCAAGCTCCACTCCTAGCAGCCTTTGCTGAGTGTTTAGGTGATCTCTTCTTGTCCTTTAAAAAAAGAATTGCTTACTGTCATCTTTATTGGAGATTTTTGTGCATTTCGGAATTAGTCTTGACTCACCTTCATCTTCTCTAAATTAAACAATCTTCTATAGACTAAACAAGTGTAATTCTATCTCATTGGCTGCATTTTCCAAATCTCTGATCATACTTGTTGATCTCCTCTGGATTGTCTCCAGTATATCTATATCTAGTAAATTAAAATGCCCCAGACGTCACAAAAACTTTTTTACTGAAACCTCCACATGAAAGTTCAGAGCAGAATACTTGCTTTATTTGTCTTATGCATGGTGCTTCATATACACAACTCAGGTACTTGTATTTTTTGGTTTTTTGGTCTGGGCACTGCACTGCCAGCTTAAATTCAGCCTCTCATTTGTTGCATCCCTCACAGCCTCTTTTGCCATGCTACTGCTTAAAAATTTCTTCCAACTTTTTAGTTGGGAATTTGATTTCCTCTCCCTGAAAGTAACACTTTATTCTAGTGGTTACTTAGTCAGGTTGGCTGTGGACCATCTTTCCAGATAATTTCTGTGCTTTGATCCTCTGACTTTGATCCTTTTGTAGCCTCTTCAAGTTTAATGATAACCACAGACTTCATCCTCTGCATCATTAGTGAAAAGAATGGAAGCAGGCCTTGAAAAGATCCCAGAGGAGTCCCACTTGAACAACTTCCTATTTGATAGAACAATTGATAACTGTTGTTTTGGAGTAAAGTTCACCCAGTTGTGCACCCGTCTTGTTGTGACTACACTGTAGCTCATGCCTAAGGCCACCATATCAGGAGATAAGATAAAGCACATCCACTTGCTCTTCTTTATTCACAAAGTCAGATACTCAGGTGGAAGGGGGGAAATACACAGGTTTGACATGATTTGTCCTTGACAAATTCAGGTGGACTGCTTTTTATCAGCATACTATAATTCTGGGTGTTTAATAAACTGATTGTTTAATAACTCATTCCAGATTTTTGGAAACCTGGATGAGTGGTTTATAGCTTCCTGGGGTCTCATTATTCCTTTTTTAAGTTCAGCACTATAGTCACCCTTCTCCTGTGCTCCAGGGCTCATCCTGTTCTACAAGAATCCTTTACAATAATTGCTTTACAATAATTTTTAGCTATTCACAGATTACTTCATCCTATTTCTTGAATAAGTTCAGGTGAACTCTATGAGGCCCTGCTGACTCGTGTGCAGTTAGCTCATTGAAGTATTCTTAAACTTGGTCTTTTCCTGTTTTGACCTGCAGTTCTACTCATTTTAAAAATAATTTCATTAATTAGCTAGTCACAAAGAGCACAAACAGCTTTTTTTTTTTTTTTTTTTTTTTTTTTTTTTTTTTTTTAGTTTTTAATAAGGGCTGGATAAAGAGACATGCCAAGCTTCTCTGCAAAATTTGTTACCTGCTCTCTTTCCTGTTTAGCAATGGATCAAGACTTTCCTTTTTCTTCCTCTAATTAAAGTGTATTTATAGAACCTTTCCCAGTTCCCGTTGATGTCTTTCCTAAGCTGAAATGCCTTCTGTGCTGTAGCAGCTTTGTTTCTGTACTCTGTTGTTTGTCTTATTCTCTTGTACTTATCCTCAGCTAAGGGTTTGTGTTACACATTTCAAAGTGCTCAGGAAGTTGCTGCATCTGGAATAATACCTCCATGTGCCTGGTGTTCTGCAGAGGGGTAGATTGCTCTAATATTCTAGCAGAGAAAACTTTCAGGATCTTTTCACTCTTCTACTCCTGCTGAAAACCTTGGTTATGTACTAGAGTTTTTAAGTTACCCTATTGTTTTTTCAACACAGTTTTGGGTAACTAAAATCTCCTATTGCCACCATATCTCCTTGTTTGGATATCTTGTACAAATGCTTGTTAAAGTTTCTTCAACTTCCTATGAGTTATTGGATGGCCTGTTAGCAGATCTCTGTCCTGAGCCACCCTGGGGTCAGCTGTGTCACAGCATCTGAACAAAGACTTACAGTTCTTTCTGTTCCCCTGGCTCCTTGTGTTTGCCTGCAGTGGTCAACACATCGTTCCTCTATTTACATTTTTGTCTACTTTATAACTAATGTTTCCAATTCTCAGGCTGCAGCTAAGAACAACACATTTCTCAGTGAGCTGCAGGCTTCTTTAACCACACTGCTCTGGGTCTGCTTCAGAGGCCACTGCCAGATTATTTAATAGCCCGGGAGAACATGACCCAAGTTTGGTACGATCTCAGCCACAGGCATTCCTCCACACCTCTGTGGGGATATTTTGATTCAGTGTGGAGTTCAGCCTGAATGAATTGATGGTAGTTTGGACAAATGCCTTCTGAAAATGTAACAAGATAAACAGATTCCTGGAGAGGGATGTAACATGTCTGCTGACAAACCAAGGAGCACCCCACCACAGAGCAGAGCAGTCTCACTTTAAACAAAAACATGCAAAGACACTATGATACAGGAAGATCTGACACCCATCATGATATGTCCTGATGCTCTGCTGGAGCATTAACTCTTTTTGATCCCAGAGAGAAACAGTGACCACGTCACCTCCACCAGACCCTTCCTGGACCCTTTCTCAGACCCTTTTTCAGACCTTTTCTCTCCCAAGTCATCACTAAGCCCGCAGAGAAACAAATTCTCCCTCGGCACAGCACCAGCAGGACTTCAGAGGTGCTGTTCCTCTCCTCCATTTACAGACATGCCTGGGCAAGAAGGATTCTTTAGGGCTTCTTCTTGTTCTTACTGAACTTGGGGCCCGAATGACAAAATCAGTGCAGGACCAGGCCAGGGGAAATAGAGTTAAGGACGTTCAGAGGCCCTTGAAGGGCTGGAGCCAAGGCTACAGTTCTCATTTGGCCTGGCACGTCGTTTGTGACCCATCCCATTGTTCTGAGCTTAGTGCTTATTCATTTCCTCTTTGCTTGTGTTTTCATATATAATTATTTTTAATTGTGCTTTTTTATATTTTAGAGAAACAATAAAAATAAACTCCCTTGGGTTTTAGAATGCGGATCAACACAATCAGGTCAAGGGACTGCTTTTATTTTCAGTACTGATTCTGATAAAAACATGGATTTCAAGGTGGCAGCTTTGCCTAGAAACTTTTTGATTAACAGCTGTAGTCCTGACGTGACTTCTGAGAATGAAAATGCTCTTATAAGGAATTCACAAGGGCCATTATTTTAGAGGAAAGAAGGTTATTTTTGAGATGACAACTAAGATATTCAGGCGTTCTCCCTTACTGCAGAACTAACATTGAGCATCTTGCAAAAATCCATAAATATTTAATTTTCATTTTCATCTTTAAACTACACTGTCTCATTGTAGTTGATGCTCACACAAAAACTGAGGCTCTTCTGGACTACGTCATGTCTTTATAGTGGAAGAGATGTTTATGCTGGGAAGGGACTGGAAGGGACAGAGGAGGAAGGGGGACTCTTTTTTTTATAATGAAGAGAGAAGAACAGTAACAATTTCCTCAGATTCCTTTCTTTCTCCCCAAAGTGGGAGCTTTAGGGAAGGGTTAGAGGAGAAGAGACAAGGTGGCTCTGCAAACTGAAGTTGTGGTCCAGGCATATATCTTTTCCCATTAGAAGGCTGAAATGCAGGCTTTTTGCAAAGCAGCTGCACAGACTGCTCCACAGTCAGGCTGAATATTAGGAGAATTAATAGGTACTTAAATTATACCAGGGCACTTAGATTAAACATAAAAGACTGGAAGGGCCATGCAAACTAGACCTTGGTTATTGCAATTGCATTAAAAATGTTTAAAAAAAAGTGATGTGGTCTCCCTTGGGCAGAGGCAAAATGTATTTGAAAGCTGATGTTTTGAATTATGATGGCACACTTATAGAAAACAGATAATGTATATACCACAAAGGTGTGATGTGTACCATTAACTGAGCATCACATAGAAAATAAAGAAATCGAGTGCCTTCAAAATGTAAAATATTCAAGTGAGAGGATTTGTTTAGAGAAAGGATTAAAAGCATGCAAAAAAAGATTGTGTACTTTTAGCCCTTATACAGTTTGGCAAGAGCTCTTTAAATAGAAGCTTAAAAAGCTGTTTATGCTTTTGAAAATTAATAAAATATATGCCCTACTGTACAGAATATAATAATAGTAAAATAATGTCACAAATAGAGACAAAAGATGTTGTTGTAAGGCCTTAAGTTATTTCTGTAGCTATATTAAAAGAAGTAGTGCTTGACCTAATTTTTGAATAATGGGTTACAGTTGCCTTGATCTTTTGGCTGTTATTCTTTTGGTCTGTATTCAAGGCAGGCAGGTAATGACTGATGCCATTACTGATGTGCACAAGCAAAACTTTCTTCCTCAGAAACTGAAAACAGTTGGAGGAATTCACATTGATGAGGAGATATTATAATAAGAGTGGACATGAGAAATGTATGTAGAGGGTGGGTGGGATAGATAAGAGAGGGAAGAATTAATATTCACTTTTGTCTTTAAAGTAAGAGGTTCAGTGAAACTCAGCAGCAGGACCAAATGTAATAGTGATAAAGGGAAGCACTTTTTCACACCATATGGCAACTAGACACGGCAATCCCTAGTTACAGGATGTTTTTGAGGTTAGGAGTTTATCAGGATTTATGTAGAGAACATGCCAAGTCATCGCTGTGAATGCTAAATAGAGCCAGGAACCAGAGCAGCTTCCTGCAGGGATGGGGGAACATCATTTCTCTCTCAGAAGGAGTCTATCACCCACCTCCTGCTGTCAGCTCCAGGATCCCTGCCCAGAGGGCCCCATGGTGGGATGGGCCTTGGAGGCTCCTCTCTCCCAGCTGGCTGAGTTCATGGGGTCAGTCCAGGCTTTGCTGAGTTCCCACTGCAGTGGCCACTGCTGGAGTGAGCCCCTGGCAGAGACAGAGGCTGCATGGGCCGTGGCGAGCATGGTTCCTTCAGCCTGCAAGTGTTCCTAAAGCAAGCAAAAATACCTCATCTCTACACAGACAAAAGACCTAAACAGCAGTTGTGGTGCTGGAAAAATCTATGTTCCTCTGAAATGAGAAACCAAATGGGGCTCCAGTCCATTCCTCAAGGTCAGGAATGTAGGTGACAATGCAGACACCTTTAGATGCAGCCCTGACTTTCCAAGCTGAGGTGGAGCTGCCTGGGACCCCGAAGGGAGCTGTGTGGTATTGGGACAGAATCCTTTGCCCCAGGGAAGACCAATGACAGACTTTACGTTCTAGGAATCTGTGAGCCATTTTTGTTACATTGCCCTGAATTCTGCCATTGGGGAGCAATTCTTCACTATGAAATCCCTTATCTTGAGGATTAATGAAATATTTATTATTTTTCTCCCTGTTTACTGTACATGCTGATAAGCAGCCCTGGGACCAAGGAGCTGTCAGAGTCTATCCTTTTTTCCTCCATTGGGCTGATTAATTATAAAATAAATAAATCATTAATTGAGATTTCAGTAACTGTTTAAAAAAATTCATGCAGTATTGGAAAGGTCAATGTCCAAAGTAATTTGGGATTCAAATCCCAGCAGGTCTGATGGATGCCCCATTTCTCTAGGGAAAACCTAAGTGGGACACCTGAGGGGAGGAGGTATTGGTCATTAATCCCAGAGTCAGCAGCTGGCCAAATCCAGTGATCTCAGTAAAACAAAACATGTGCATAGTGTGTGGTTTCTTAGAACCCGGATTTCTTGCCTGGACTGGCAGTCTGAAAAATTGCTTGCTTTTGCAAGTTTAATTATAAAATGTATGCCAAGGTCAGGGAATAGGTCCATCCAGCTGGGAGGCCTAAGGATGCCTCATAGGAATTAGCTGGACAGGAGCATTTTGATGGAAAACTGATGTGAAAGAATTGCTTTTGGAGAAAGGTCACATGCAAAGCCCATGCAGGCAGTCATCTTCATTACCAACGTGTCTGCCCTGTGTAGAAACACGGGCAGGGAAGGAAAGAGCTCTGATTTTGACTAATGATCAGTCAGAAGGACTCCATGATGGGGCAACATGTGTTCCTGAGCACAGCATGATTGCTTTAGGGCAAAGTTTTGTTTCGTTTGATGAAAGACATATTGTCACAGTACATATATATCTGTTGGTACCCTCATCCTTCTCTTCTGATTCTCCCCTCATTTCATTGCAACTGCTACTCTTTGCGTGGGGAAATGTAAGAGGAAAAACAAGCTAAGCACATCAGGAAAAGGATGTGTCATTACTAGGAACAGCTAATTTTGTACAAAAAAAGAAGATTCAGTGGTATTGTTACTAATGGTCCTGCAGATGACTGCTTTTTGCTAAACTTTCGTTCTAATTAATTTCATCTCTCTCTTGCAGCATCACAGTGAAATTAGAGTAACTCACTGACTGCAGGTTAACAAGATTTTGTCTGTATCAGCAGCTTGTGGACATGTGCTCTGTTTGCCATGCTAGAAGGTAATTTGAGGGAGTTTTCTGTCTTAGGAGCTAAACTAATTTCAGTTGACTGTATTTGCAGGGGAGTCTGAGGTTTGTGACAGCTCTGCACATGGAAACCCATTGGCACAGAGGACAAACTGTTCTCCACCAGCCTCTGGGGACATCCTGCAGCTCAGAATTTTCTGTGTCACAGTGCCAGGCATTTGGCATAACCCATCTCTTCTGCAGGGAACAATGAGCAGGCAAATATTAAAACAAGTTATTTCCTGATCATGCAAATTGATGCAGCCTGTTTTTTGATGGTATTTCTGGATGTCATCAGCATAATGACAACCAACGCAAGCATTTCCCATGACCTCATTTTCCATGCACTACCTGAAATACGTCACAGGCTCTCATCTCTTCTCCAGTGATCCTCTGGCTCCAGGGAACACAAAAGCAGCATGTGCCACTGCCTGTGTTGAGTCATGTAGTACTTACTGCCTGGCTCTCAGATATGTTTGTTCCTTGCCAGCTGGCAATCAAACAGGATAGGTTCAAACTTCTCTCCCCTTGCAGTCCTTCCCTCACTCAGAATGCTCACTGGGGTCTCCATCCTCTATCCAAGCCCTGGTTTTCGCTGCTTTGTAGGAAGTTCTTGTCATTGATATCTCTTCCATTTTATCCAGTGTGACTGAAAGTGGCCAGTGGATTCAGAAACTGTAGGGAAGTTTGCAAGTGAGGGAGGAAGGAACTAACTAACAGCTTATGCAGTGTGACACTGTGCAGCACAATTGGATACAAAATTTCACATCTTCAGAAAAATACTACCCAAACATGTTGGCTTTGTGTGCACGGCTTTCACCAGCAAGGGGATGTGAAGGAAGATACCTCACATGGGATGGATGTGCTGCACAAATTCATGGCCAACTGGAAGATGCTCAGGTTCCAATACCATGAAGATATGAGCAATTTGTGGAAAACCGTGGGCTTGTCAGTATGGCACTTGTCATCAGCCCTAAATGATCTTGAAAGTAAGCACATCCATTCAAGAAATGAACAAGATATAAAAGTTGCATGTGACATTTGAGTGAAACCTTTTGTTTCTGAGCTTTTAATGCACAGAATGTGCAGCAGGATCTGCTTGGAATTGCTTAGCTCTCAAATGCTGTTAATTGGATATTGACAGACACAAAAAAGTAAATCAGTACCATTACCATCTGTGAGACAATAAGAACAGGAGATGAATAAGGCTCAGACAATCATCAGAGCTTTAAGAGTAGTCCTAAGAACCTGTAAAAAAAATTGTAACTAAAAAAGAAGAAAAAAATTATAACTGCTTTCTTGCTTCTGATTCCTGTTGGTTGTGGTGTCCTGACCATCTTTTGCTAAGATATGAAGATCACAGCCTGACTGGCGGCATTTTTGCATGCTGGTGTCCACAGCATGGGTCAGCCACCATAATGTCTCTCTACATCTGCATACAATTCACCTCAGTAACAGAAACTTGCTTCAGAAACTCTGCAAATATGGGAAAAAAAGAATGTTGGAAAAGACGGAAAAGAATTTTTTTTTTCCTCTCTAGAAGAACCTGTAGTATTCAAACCATGTGCTGATTGTCATGATATAAATTCTGGAGGGCTCTATGTTGTCTGTATATGCTGGTTAAAGAACTACTACTTTCTTTTTAGGCATTTCTGTTCAGCACATCCCTTTAAGAACAGGATTGAATGCCTGAGCTTTGGAATAATTAGAATTAACAAATGATGGCATTGCTATTTTTATTGCTGTAATTTCTAGGAGCCAAGTTCATACTAAAGCCCATTGTGACTATCTCTTTTCATGACAGTCAGGCAGAACAGAGCCAAGTTCTGCTTTCACTTACAGCCATATAAATCTAAACTACCTACATATTCCTTGCCAGTAATACTTGTGTATGCTGGAGTGGCCATTCTATAGTATTATTTTCCCAGAGAAAGCAAAGCAATAATTCATCCATCTGACTTAAGAGGGCAGGTTCCAAGTAAATTGCAAGCACAGTTAAAAATGGAACATGAAATGAGTGGGGAAAAATACAAGGAAATAAAACAATTTTAATATTTCCAGTCTCAAACATAAGTATGCATTCACATGTACACATACCAAAAATATCTGTTTGCAATCAACTTCTTTGTCACTTACTGCTGGAGTGCTGGATTCAGAGAGCCTGCTACTATGAGATAATGTGTGAGAAGCAGTTCAGAATGAGAAAGTAGACCCACAGCAGCCAAGGCAGCCCCAAGGAGGAGACTTTTCAGAGGTGCTTGGGCAGCTTGACTGAGGAAGCCAGAGCAGGACTGATAAAGAAAGAGGGAGAGATAGAAAAGATGAGTCTGTTTTGAGCACTGAAGCAGCATCCCAGTACAGGCAGAGCTATTCTGGGCTTGGAAGTGAGAATACCTTGCAGATGGGAGGTGATGGAGGTTTGGGAGCTCAGCTGTGGTGAAAAGGAGCCTGTGGCACGGGAAGGCTTTGCCAAATGGGCTGCACACACGGCTCTGCTTTCACAGCACAGGGAGGTTCGAGGGACAAGAGGACAAAAGTCAGTGCTCCCTCCCTGCTATGCAGCGGCCAAGTGTGCTTTGACACGGTCCTGAGGGTCCCTTGCTGTTGTTAACACAGGTGCCACACAAGCTTTCAAGGAAAAGTTGTTATTTGAAGTGGAAGCAATCCCCGCAGCCTGGAGGGATGCCATGTGGAGAAGTCTGCAGGCCCTGGCTTAGCCAAGAGATCATATGCCAATTTGGCATTTAACACATATAAATATATGCTTATATTAGTGACAAATATTATAAGGTTGAAAATATGTGGCTTAATACCAAAATGGAGGATAGCTTTATGCAACTGTATTGAAATTATCTGCACCCAGAAATACAAGCCAGACAACAAGAACGAATATAGCAAATTAATCGAGCCATTTGAGAGGAAAATTTCCCACGGATTTGCAAGAGCTGCAGCTGGAAAAGACATGATGTTTCTGGCTCTGTCTGCCAGTGCTCAGCAGTTTTGCAGTGTTACACACCTTCAGCACGTGTTCTGGGCTGCCTGCAGTGGCCACACTGCTCAGTGAGAGCACTGACCAAGCACTCATGGTGTTTGTATCACCAGGGGCGTTGCCACGAGGGCAGATGGAAGTGACAGCACAGTCTGAGGCCTGGCATCTGGTGTAAATGTGAGCATTTCTTCTCTGTCCCTTTGCTGTTTGTGAGCTGACCCTGCTTGCTGCCAGCACACTGCATTTCTCATGGAGCTGCACTGCACTGACTCATGAACTCCTCCTTGACTACTGAGGATGGTGGTGCCTGTGTCACACACTGCTGTTTCTGTCTTGATTGGAGGGCTGCAACATTTGCAGCTGTAGCATCCCAGGCCTCCAGAGGACTACTGATTTCTTTCTGAAAGTCTAGTCATGGCTTTTCCCACTTTTCCCCCTTACACACAGTGATGGTATTTGAGAACATCTCCCTCCAAAAACATCTAAAAGAAGTGAGACAAGGGGGGGCCTTTAGGTCAAGTTCTAGTTCTCAGTCCCCTGGCTCAGACCAGTACATGGAATGCATGTAGGTAGGAAAGGGGGTGAAGGAATACGCATTCACTTTATTTCTCCCATTGTTTTCACCAAGAGTATGGATTTTTTCTTGTTTCTACTGTTAAAAAAAAATCTAAGTAGGCCTCCCTCCCTTTTGTCCCCTGTAGGTTGAGTGGGACCAGTGCTGCCATACAGGCTCTCCTGAGAGGCTCCTGATGGAGGGAGGCTGGCACAGTCCTGCTGGTCTCTGAAATGGCCTTCTAGGTAAGTGAAGAAGATGGCAGTATCTTTTGGGAACTGAGTTTTAGGAAAGCTAAATGGCGTGGTAAAGTGCATTAGAGTGCTTTAGTTGCTAGTCCTTGCATCACAGGTGCTCAGCAGCTGAATAAGCAGTGAACAGAGGCGATTTCTGCTCCACAGAAGCTGGCACCACTGCCAGGAGAGCTCAGGGAGGCAGTGCCTCTCCTCGGTGCACAGGGCACTGCAGGATACTTTTTCCATAGTTTCTGTGTTTGCACCACAGAGCCTTGACCCCTGTGGCAGCAGCCAAGGTGACACATCAGCAGAAATGGGGAGAGTTGGGGAGATGTCTCTCAGGCTCGGGCTGCAAGTCATGCAGTCCTGGGATAAAGCTGTCTGTACATCACACAGCACCTCCTGCTGCTTTCAGCACACAGGAGGGCTTATCCTTTACTCACTGGCACTTTCCATGCAGCACAGATACCCATTGAGAGTCCATAAAACTCAGATCATGTCCCCAGGCTGCCACCCTGGGCTTGGCTTCCCCAATCCCCTGTGAAAACAGCTCCTCAGAAATGCAGCTGATTCCTGGCACACGAGTCCTTTGAAAGGAGACCATGAAATCTCCCTGGCTTGTTTCAGGTCCTCTAGTGGTGCTTGATTATGAAGACCTCCCAAAAAGAAAGAGCTCAGTCCAAACTGGCAGTAAAACCTCCTTTGGGAAGTGGACAGAAAGCCTCTGTGCTTGGTCCAACACGAGGGAGAGAATGGTGGGGAGCTGGGGAGTGATTGTGAAAAAAGTCTGGCTCCTCTCCTCTTACCCCGGAGGGACTGACAGGTGCTCAGTGCAGGCAAAACCTCTGGGGAAAGGATATAATGTTACGGAAGTTAAAGTTAGCTTGCCCAATATAGGAAAAATCTACCTGAGAGCACCAAAAGATGCTTCCCAGTATCTGCAGTGAGCAGCCAGCCCAGTTTCAAGACCTTGCTTCCAAATAGGGTGATGCTGAGTGACAAAATTGTCTTCCAGTAGGAGTGTCTAAATCATCCATTTCTTCCCATTTCCTCACATTTTAATAATTCGATATTGTCAGATTTTAGTCCCTCTATTAGTTAAAAAAAAACCAAACCAAACAAACAAACAAACAAAAAACCCAAACCAAAAAAAAAAAAAAAAAAACCCAAAAAAAAACCAAAAAAGGAAACCCCATCCTGATCCGATATTTATCTCCTCATCATAAAGAATATCAGCTGGATGGTTCAAGCACAAGAGAGTAATTTCTGTCAGACCAAGGTCATATTAAAGGACAGCCCAGACTTCTCTAACCATGTAGCATTGCTGGCACAGTGTGTGGGACAGAGACTCAGTCACACAGTGATGAAGGCTCAGTACAAAACAGACCATCAGCATCCCTGGGCGGGGGGCTGTGATTCGTAGCTGAAGCCTGTGAAACAAAGCTCTGGAGGTGAGATGTTGGGAAATGTACTTGGAATCATATTTTGAAGGCTCCCTTGACTATAGCAAAAGCAGCAGTGGCAATAACTGTGTGTTGGTTTATTTTATTCCAAGGGTTGTGGTTTTCACTTCTTGGCTGGGGATGGCTGAGTTCCTTGTGCAGTGATAACACTCATCCATAAGTCATGATTACAGCAAGTGACACAGCAGGGCTGGAGACAGGGAGCAGCTTCTCCATGGCCAGAGCAGTCCCATATGGAGGCAGTCTGGGGAAATTTCACACCAGACATATGGGAGTGGGGGGCAGATACTGTGAGATACGAAGATGTTACACTTCAGTGGAAATGACAAGGTGCTGAGAAAACTCAGTGCCTTAAAGGTTAAGACTGACTGGTATTTCTGTAATGTTCTCCACATTATGGGAAATATCACAGGTTCCAGAATTATGACCTGAAATAATTTGTTTCTGTATTTTATGTTTCCCTATTTATTCTCTATTTTTACCCTTCCTTTATCAGTTATATTCTCCTACCATTGGAATATGAACTTTATTATGAAGCAACTTTTTGTAAATATTTAATTCCAGTAAAATTTTCTGTAAATCAAAATTCAAGTTTTTAATTCAGTGTTGCTCAACACGTCTTTGACTGGATTTAACTTTTCAGTATTTGAATTGGTGAGTGTTTAGTATAATTTCATCAATCTCTTAACTTCTTGTAAAAAAAGAGGGAAAAGAAAGCAAAGAAGAAATAAAAGAAAGAAACCTTTGCTCTTTCCTTATTTCATATGTTGCCTTCTCTTTTTTTCTTACTGTAGTCCCCAGTCAGAAAAGTGGGAGAAATAAAATATCTGAGGAGATATGGAGAGAGACTGAACACGAACATTTTTCTCCCATTCATCTCCTCTCCATTTCCTTTGTCTCTGGAAAAAAAAAAAAGATAGAAATATGAGCCTTTGTCCCTCCACCTCCCCTTCACAAAGATCAGAGAAGTTTAAAAACAAAGTGAAAATCAAAACCTGGGATTAAAAATCAACAGAATTACTTGGATTATTTTGTTTCTAATATATTTGGCACAAAAATGTGTTACTTGGCAGGAGCAAACTCTGCCCTGTTTCATTTATTTGTCAGGTCTTTTCATTAGCAGTATGTTAGGAGTTAGTCACTGCTTGTGTAGACCAGATTATGTCCATGCTGCCTAATTAGTCCCATCCCACTGAACCTCTTGGGGTCTTCTGATTTTAACCTAAAACAATAGGATTTTATATTAAAAAAGGGGAGAAACAGGGGTTGTAAGATCTGGCAAGGCTGAAGCCTGTGGTCTGAAGCTGGAGGCATTAGCCCTGGCAGGAGGAGTGCCTGCAGTGCTTGCAGAAGGACTGGGCTCTTCTTCCTCACAAAGCTCCTGCCAGCAGGAATTTAGAAGCTCCCTCTCTGCTGGGAGCAAGCTGGATGCTTGCTATTCATTATTATTCATATTGCTCGCTGGATGCTATTCAGAGGCTCACGTGGCAGACAAATATTTATTTTGCACTGAGGACTGAAGGGGTTCCCATTGCCCTCACTGGCCATGGGCTCCACAGAGCTGTGGTCAGCTCTGCCCAAGGCTGATGCTCTTAGTCATAGGCACAGAAGAGCCCAAAATTCAGGTACTAGAGTCTCACAACAAAATGTCAATTTTTTTTCTGCTTGCTTCTCGCACATTAGAGAATAAATCTTTGAGTAATAGTATGTTTATAACTTTATTAAATTGTTGCAATAATTTATAAATTATTCTCACTGCACTTTTTCTCACTTCTGCATCCATCTTTGCACACAGAAAAACCCAGAGGCACTTGGAGAAAAGTTTAATTGTGCTGTGACCCCTTCTGTCCAAGGACTCCTGTAAGAAGCAGGTGCCAGTGTGAAAACTGATGTTCAGAGGGAGAAGAGATCACAGAGGGTCCCTTCCACCTCTCTGCTGCAGATTTCCAAATGCAGATTTCCTGGCTCCCAGCAGCATGTGCCATAGCCATGGACCACATCACCTCCAGTTTCTAACACTTATCATAGCATCACAAACTCTAGGCCCCATGGCAGCTCATTGAACCTCCCTTTTCCACTTCCTTGCACTCTAAAAGGGTGACAAACATTCTTGCCAGCCCCACAGTTGGCTCAGGATTAAACGTGTGCACAGCTTGATGAAAAGACAAGGTGTGAATGCTGGCTGCTGTCAGCGAAGGAAATCGGGCGGTTTAGCAGGTTAGGATACCACCTACAACGTCTGTATTTATTGCAGCAGAGAACAGGGAATTGGGCTTTTGAGTTTTGGCTATTTTCTACTCATTGGAGTACATTAAGTATAAGAGTAATTTTGAAATACAACAGAGAGATATTGCTGGTAATGATGGACACAACAAATATTGAAGACAATAACAGTGTGGTTCTAGCCATGTCAAATTCCATCTCGCTTCAGCTGCTTTCCAGGAAAATAGATTTCTGGCT
This sequence comes from Pyrgilauda ruficollis, assembly GCF_017590135.1. Classification (NCBI taxonomy): domain Eukaryota; kingdom Metazoa; phylum Chordata; class Aves; order Passeriformes; family Passeridae; genus Pyrgilauda; species Pyrgilauda ruficollis. The sequence continues at coordinate 17,124,228 of NW_024513654.1, read as the reverse complement.
TTAAATATGAGGATTAGCAGCAGCAGATTTAGGGCTTAAAATAAAGTATGTATTTTAGATTTATTTAAGGGCCTTTGACTCCCAAACACTTTGCTTTTAATATATCGCTTGCTGGGCTGACATGGTTTTCATTTTTCATCACTACTTTACATTCCAGTGTTTGAATGGTTTGTGAAGGGGAAGCCTGAGTTTTTCAAAAGCTGGAATTCTGCTGCTGCTATTTAAGCAATGGTTGCTTTTCTTTTCTGCCTGTAACAGGTTCTTAGCAGAGAGAACTGTAATTCAGAACAATTCAATTTTCCATCATTTAAGAAGCAAGACATGTAATGGCTTAATCCTGATTATACACAGCCATTTTTGAGGGCTGACTTCCAGATGTTCATGTTATTTTATTTTTTTTTCTTTTTTTTTTTAATGTGAGTGCTATCCATTTCTTTGGACTTGGTGCAAGGAAAGAAATCTCTGAAATCCCCAGGACAGAAACCTTGATCAAACTTCAGTCAAACTGAAGTCAGAAAGCTTCCTTGAATTCTTAAATATTCACTGATCAAGTCCAACTCAGGCTGCAGGAATGGAAAATTTTCTCTTAAATCCTGCCCTGGAGGGAATTTCTATTTGGAGAAGAGCATGTTCGCTCTTCACATTTTCTTGGACTCTCTTTAGAGATTGTTAAGTATGACGAGGTCAGAGCTCTAGGATCTGGTTTGTATCCAACCAACTTTGACCTTGTGAAGGCATTGGCTGCACTGCCAGCCAACATTTCATGGTTAAAGGTCAATTCAGATTATTCCTTTAGTTCCAAAGAATTTCAGGGGGGAAGTGGGGAAGAAGGCAATGACAGCATTGGAAAGTCAAAAACTAGTTTGGTAGCAAATGTTCTGTGTATACCAGATTTTAGAGCCCCTATCTGCCAGTGTCAAGTGTCCAAGTCATGCAATCCCCTTAACAGGCCTTTCCTGTAAACCCATGCTTTCTGGCTCAGTGATACAAGCTGGCTTTTGAGATGTGAAATGCTCTCCCTAGTCTGTTTCCAACAAAAATTGCCATTTTTAATTGAATTTTGGTGCTGTCTTTGCACACATTATTCTAATCAGACTGCTGGGAGGGTTCTCTGTGTAGAAAAACTAAGAGGTTCATGCTGAGGCTCTGCTGTGCAGATCCAAGGGACAAATTGGAGTTCATGTAGCTGACTTGCAGGCAAGCTTGTTAATAAAATTTAACTCTTAAAGAAGACAGCTTAGTCCTGACAACTCTGATTGCCTTGGCACACTGTGGTGGAAATACAATTACAAGATTGGACTGCTCTCAATTTTCTCCATATAGGGAAAAAGAAGGAGAAAAAGTGTTTTTTTAATTGAAAACAAATAATTCAGACTAATTTGAGGAGCATCCTTGTTATTGCTTAGCTCAGCATTACCTTTTTATCTGCAGCTTGGTAATCCTGGATAGATAGATAGATAGATAGATAGATAGATAGATAGATAGATAGATGAATTTCCTCCTCTTCAGCAAGTACAGTGAGCTGACTGGAAAGACTCCCACAAGCCCCCGTGGGCAGCCAAAGCTCCCTGAGTGCTGTTTGCTGGTGCTCAGTGGTGGGTTTCAGCACAGGGGTTTATAAGAGCATTATGAGAACCCACTGTTGATTATAACCTAGTTATACAGTAAAAACAGGGGGCCTTTGATCCTGCTGTTCATGTAAGCCCCTGCCTGTCAGCATTCACCTGCTTGGCAGCTCTTCTGAGCTGCTGGAATGGCAGGAAGGGCTGTGCCAGAGGGAGCACAGGGCCAGACCCCACCTCTGCCCAAAGGGCTGCCACAGCCTCATGCTGCCAGCCCAGCCCTCCCTCACAGCACGGGCCAAGTGTTAATTACTGCTCCTACACCACTCTCAAGGATCACTTACTGCATTGGGAAAAATGTGTTTTCAGCCTCTGTGCGTGTGACCGGGCTGAGTTCCCCAGCCAAGCCCTGATTCCCTGCAGAGGTTGTGATTGTGGGGAGCAAAATAAAACAAAGCCGAGCAAAACAGGAGGTGCTTTAAAGCAGCTGAATAAAGACACACAGCAAACCTGCCTGACACAGTACTGTTGAATTAAAGCAACCCGATCCCTCAGTTAGCTATGGTGATGCATCTTATTCATCACCCAGGAGAAAGGGGCTGGCAGGGAGCCGGGGGGACAGCATGGGCAGTGTGGATAATTGTGGAGGCCTGCTGGTAGATGGAAAACATCTGGTGTGTGTTTGAGTTAAGAAGGGATATTTAACTCTATTACCCAGATTTGTATCTGTCTATTACTTATTCCGATTTATTAGCACAGGCTCACAACATCAAGGTTACGTGAGGCTGAGGCATCTTTGTGTGTCAGGAGCCACAGAAAGCGGATGTTTAAGGCAGTAGTTACAACAAACACCTGCACATTGGTGCCTGCTGATGGAATCAGGGGTGAGGTGTGCAGGGTGCGTGTGGGGTGCCTGAACAGGGAGGCACCTGTGCATGTGCCCAGTGGTGGGCACGGATAAGGTGATGTGGAAGGACAAAGGAATGTAAATTTGAAACACTAACACTGTCCAGCCTGAATACAAGACTAGCAGCTCACAAAATCAGTGAGTGGGTGGGTTTTCAGTGACTTTCTTGAACACCAAGCTATCTTCTACCTTTCTGCTGCAGTGTTTTACCCCCACACACCACCTACCTTCAGCACCATCCTCCATGTCCCCTGCCTTGTCCTGCCACACAGCCCGTATTACCATACCTCCCTCTTCTAGTGCTTTTCCTTTGCTTTTCCATGTCTCTTCCTCTTTCCTAATGTGAAATCCTTACTCAAGATAGTCAATCTCTCCTTTTGCCTTTCTCAGTCTGTGAAACTGATGTGTGTAAGACTTAAAAGTACACAGTCTCCTTGAAAGCAGTCCCCAAATGTCTTAAACCAGGTATCTGAGTTGAGGGGAATTTCAGAAATGGGGTGACCTTGGGATCTGTATTTGCAAATTCAGGGCACCAAACTGCACTGCTCTGAGACTGACAGCAACCATGGTTCTCCTCTCCTACCTCCCTCCAGCTCCTAGCTTGAAAGTATTCACTTTGGGAGCAAGGACTCTGCCAGGTTTCTTAGGCAATCATCCACACTGTAGGAATAGCAAGGAGTGAAAGCAAATAAGTCACAAGCCCCCTCTAAGCTGAAATTATTACCCAGCACTGTCCCGTGGATCCCCGTGAAGACTGAGCACACAAACACGAGTGCCACTGTTTTGTGGGACAGTATCCACTCTGATTTATCAGTGATGGTTTCAGAGATTTTCAGTCAACCAGTTCTGACAGGTGAAAGCCTATATTTAACATTACCCAGTCCCAATTGTTATTTAAATGAAAATAGGAACTTTCTTTCCTTTCATTTCTATTTAATTCCTCCAAGATATTGGCTATAATTCATCACATTTATAACTTCTGAAATTAACTTCCCTCCCATAGAGTTCAATAAATAACACTTTTCCTGAATAGCTCATTCACAGTGTAAAAACACCTTCTTCCTCATATTTTTCACTTCACAGAATGAAACCATATGGGGTGGTTAAAATTTACATGGTCAGCTCTGGCAGGCTTTTTATATTTATTTGGGTTGCAAGATATAAATCAGTACTGGCCTTCCTCCAAGAACAAGGTATTTGTTATCTTGCTACATGTGTGTTTCTGGGTCAAAATTTGATAAGGTGTTTTTAGCATTATTTCTTGGGGTAGGTAGGGTTTACATTGTTCTGTGCCAGGTTCCATGTTTTGACTGCAGAACACTGCATTTTATTACAACTGATCAATGGAAGTTTGAAAATTTTCCCAACTCAGAAATAACATATGTAGTTGAGAATCAGTTTTCTTCAGGGACAGTCGCATTTAACTGAATATCCCAAAAGCTTACATGGGACAACAATTAGAATTTTTTAATGATTTAGAGCCATGATTTGAGCACAAGGCACAGTTCAGTAACAGGAGGTTGTGGCTTTGTAAATTGAAACCATCAGAAAAGTATGTGACTGTGAGATTTAGGAACCTGGCAATGAACCAGGAGCTGGGCAACAGTATTGAAATTGTGGCAGATAAATGTGCCAGTAACTTTAAGGGCTTAGCCAAGAGTACTAAAGATGTAAGACCTGATCTTATGTACATGCACAAATATGGAAAAACTCCATGGATTTTAGTGACTCCTCATTCACCCCATGACTCTTGGATATTGTTGCTGGAATTTATTGTTTACTGAATGCAAAAGCAAAGGACTTTCAGATCAACCTGTGCATAACATCAGCACTCAGAGATTAGTGTCCTGACACCTCCCACAGAGGTATCTGGGCTGAAGGAAACAGCAAGTGAATGCTTATTTTTCAGGACTTCTAGATCCTGAATCTTTTTGTTAATGATGAAATAAACCAGGTTCTCCAGGGACTCATCTGGGGGCCTGAATTTACATCCTGGCTTTGAAAATTCAGGGAGAGCCCATGAGGTGCCACTTGAGTCCCAGGTAGCTCAACAGGACAGACAGATGGATGGATCTTGGAAGACCTCACTTTCAGATCTTTTGTGTCTCTAGGACTATTCAGTTTTGTAAGAGAGATTTCAGTTCTCTGCTAGCAGAATGGTGTGGACAGCCCTTCACACAATTCACCAGAACGCTGAATTAGAGCTGCTATTTAGGTTTTCCTGAGCTTCACTTTTTTAGACTAGATGATGGGAAACTCCTAGATCTCTTTTCCATTATGCCTGTTATCTTTTGATGCAAGTAAATAAAGGAATAACAACTTTACAAAGTCGTTTTTACATTCAAGCAGATCCAAGTTTTTTATCTATATGTACCTCCTAAGCTAACATTTTTTCTTCAGATGTGTCTGTCCTATGTGAATGACATGAAAAACATTACTTACACACAGGTGATTTTAGCTTAGTCCTTGTTCTCTGCACCAGGACAGTGACAGGGTGACTTGTGCAAATTAGGAAGATGATCTCACTTGTTATGTGCAGAGCTCTTCAAAATTTTCATTTTGAAAAATCCTCTAGTTTAAACAAGGGCAGGTTCTGGATTTCCAAATGGAATTACTAATGCCAATAGGATTTATGATGGCACAACAAAGAAAAAACAATCCATAGTTTCTTCAGAACTTGACATTTCTAACCACGTTTTTCGAGTTTTTAATTCTAAATCTGAATGATTTTACTCTCCATGCTGCCATCAGCACATCAGCTCATTTTGTAGAACACAGCTTCTCTACTGTATGAACCCCTTGGATGTCTTTCTGTCAGAATTTAGCTCAAAATCTCATACAAGCTCCAAACCTGCATCGAAAGTGAATAGAAGAAAATGACATTATATCCTGGGTTTGGTCTTTCTGCTGTGGGAGTTTTGTTATTTGATCCTTTTTTCATTCAACAAAACTCTTTTCCTCCCCTGCTAAAATATTCTCAGATTTCTTTCTCATGTTCTTTCCTCATCTTCAGTTTCACTTTGCATTAGTCTGCTCATTATCTCTGGAAGGAAACCCTTGATGTTCTCCCTGTCCTTGACTATCTTTGATATGCCGAAGTTTCCTTTTGAATGCCATATTCCTGCTCCTGCTCTGGACAGTTTCGTTACTTGACTCCCTGATAGCAGCCATCTCTGTATATGTCACTGATCAAAAGTGGTGAGAGGAGAAGGATGCAAGAAAGAAAGAAGCAAAATACCTAGAAGTTTTTTTTGGCAAAGATTCAAAGCCTCCTATCTGATCAGTCATAACCTCCCTTCTGTCACTAACATGTTTCACTACAATTTACATTTAAATGGTGTTAAATGAAGGTTTTTCTCTTGGCTGCCCACCCCACCTCCCTGTCATGAGAGCATCCTTTCCTTCCACTTTCACCTCACGTTACTCGCATGGAAACCAAGGAGAGATTCAACGACCCACTCCTGATGGCTCTGTTTTAACCCCATGTATAAAGCTCCTTTTTTTCAGGCACCATTGTTAATTGACAGGCAGTTCAGGCAAAGCCATGACAGGCACAATAAAGGGAGAAATTTCACTATGAGGAAAATCACAAATCACTGCAAAGGAAGCTGTGAGGTATTTGCTATACTTTATGGGAAGAGTCTGAAGTTGTGAGATATTTATTGATGTGGAACTATGGAAAGCTAGCCCTAACAATAATTTAGAGATTACATGATGGCTTTGGTTAGGAAGGGGGTTTCTAGGGCCCCAATCTTCCATTTACTGATCGTGTCACCATCTCTTCCCAGTAAATTATCCCCTACAGTGTAACGTAACAGCTGAATCCTCCTGATCCCAATGATTCCTACACTAGGTCTCACTCTTAGAAAATTCCATATTTCACACAGCACTGGAAATTCAACAGCATGTGGTAATTAATGGTCATATAATGATAATTATGTTCTACTATAGAATAAAACTTCTTAAGACAGAAGTGACCCACAGGAATCATCAAAATCCTGGCCCAGGGGTCAGGCACTGATCTCTTCTTTCCAGGGACCAGTGACAGGACTTGAGGGAATGACACACAGCAATGTCAGGGGAGGTTTAGGTTAGAAATGAGGAAAAGGTTTTTCATCTAGGGGGTGGTTGAGCACTGAAAGAGGTCCTCCAGAAAAATGGTCACAGCACTGAGTGCTGTGATGAGTACACATGTGTACTCATGATGTATACAAACCAGAAGGGCTGGGTGTCCCTAGAAGGGGAAGAAGTTACTGTGAAAATTAAGTCCCAAGCATTAATGTGGGTTTTTTCTTGCTTTCACATGCCTCCAGACCCAATTGTTTAAGCTGAATGTCTCCCCAGGAAAGTGAAGATATGAATTTCAATAAAGACCTTGCTTTCTGATGAAGATATTCCTTCCCTTTGTAATATTTAGTAATTTCTCACATTTAAGATATACAGTCTGGTGCACAGTGCTCATATGCACCAAGTTATCAGCTGTATCTTCCTTTTGTGGTATTTATCAGCTCTGTATTTTAAAGGTTACTAGGGCATTTCACTGAAAACGTTGTGGGTCTGTAGGCCCCTGGTCCTTGTCCTCATTCTTGTGATATCAAAATACCCCAGACTTGCAAAGTTTTTGATTATTCTATTCTTTGGAGGCGGGAGGAAACATTATCCACCCTGCACAGATGGGGAACTGAAGCACGCGCCAGTTGAAGTGATTTAGCTGAAGGAAGGAAGTTTGTGACTGCTCCATAAGGAATTGAATACAGTTTTTCCTAGTCCCAGTGTGGTCCCCTTCCCCAGACAATGCTTCTCATGCCAAGTGCTCCAGCATTAGATCTGTCATTAGGCAGCAAGATGTCTGTGCTAATGATGCTTAAGTGACCCAGGCATGAGCACTGCACAGTGAAACACTTGAGTAAAAGCCTGACCTGCAAAACCTGCAGCAGAGGAAAAAGGCAAGAGGAAAAAACAGGGCTGGACTTAGCACACTTTGAGTTCAGCATGAATCTGGCCAGGATCCAGCTCTAGAAAATATCACACAGTATGATTTTGAGCAAAGGTTGTTAATGAGGCCACATGTAAACTGGGAGGACAGAGTGTGTGCACAAGAAAGCAGACCTAGGGCTATATACACTTAATATGCTTTTCAGATTATTTTCCATCAGCCAGAGAATTGCTTTTCTCAACACTACACAAATGGAGCACTGAAATACAAAATAAAAGCCATTATCTATCCAATCAGTGTCTGGGTCACATGAGTTTTAGTGTGGGCGGGTAACTGAAAAAAATTTTAGCTGTCACTGCCAAGAAAACTTTAAAATCTCACCGGAAACCAAAAATTGCACAAAGGATAAATAAAACCAAAGAGAGGGTCAAAAGACCCCCAAATGAAAACTCTTAACAACAGAATATTGGTAACTTAAATGAGAGAGAATGCAGGCCTTTTTGGCCTAGAAATATTTTAAAGATTCTCAGCACTTCAGAATGTGCTTGGCAGATCACTTGATTGTAGTAAAAAATTTGGGATCAGATCAGAAATATAGGAGGTGGAGGTAAGTGTAGGTACCATGTAGGAGTGCTGAAACAGTGATAAAGGCTTGTAAGAGCCCAGTGCAGGGAGCAGGATGCTGCTTTCTGAGGACACAATGAGTTGAGACTTGTTGACAGCCTTCTCTGACTGTGAATTTTTAATAGTGCATCTATTGCAGCACCTGAGTGTGAGAGTCAGCTGGGAAATACAGGGTTAAGTAAGATGTAAATATGAAGCAATGAATCAAAATGTTCATGTCTTGAGTGCAACAAAAGATGTTCGGGCTAGAAAAAAGCTATAGGAAATGTGTGGAAATGAGCACAATTGTTTTCTGAACTGTTATGGTGCAGTGAGGTGCTGCTATTGAACACTTGAGGGTTGGAGTGGCTGTTCTAATGTGAGAGCTGTCAGTCTTGGAACACCTTATTTTTTCTCCAATATCCATCTAAGTCTTAGTGGAGACTGCTGAGTTTTCTCAGTACTTTCAGCAAATGAATGATCTGTTTATGAAATATGCACAGATTAGTCCTATAGTGGGAAATTTTTTGGCTCATTTCTGCATGAGGCAAAACACATATGCTCAGAAGTACCAAAATATTTCAAGAAAATTTTCACAGAATTGGGCAGTTCTAAAAGGTGACTCATAATGATGTCAGTAACTGCTTTCATTTTCAAAACAGGAAGTCATCTGAAAGGATTTTTCATGTTGAAACAGCCTGATTTCTTTAAAAAAATGATTTAAAGTATCCTTGAAAACAGGCTTTATTATATTCAGTTTGTTAAATATTTTTGACACCATTTCATTAAAGATCAGGCCAAACCTGGCTACTCATCACCACCAGAAAAATTAAAGCATGCAAACCTCTAAAACCTCAAATGGAAAGCCAGTGTCCCACCACACCCTCTCACATCCCTGCTGCTCCCACGACTGCTGTAAAGCAGTGCTACCCTGCAGTATCAGGAGCCCTACCAATGTGCACTGGCAAAACTTCTCCCTCTCCCTTTGCTGTCCCACTGGTTGTCACCTTTCAGCTCAGGGCTACACTTCTGTGCTGCATTTTTCACGTGGTTGGTGAGACCAGCCAGTGAGTTCCACCTTAAATCAGAAAGCATGTTGGATGTGCGAGGAAACCATCCCTCCAGCATTCCTCTCACTGAACAAAACAGGACTTTCCCTAGTGCTTCTAAGCAGAAAAGCCTTAGACTTACATGGTCATAGGCTTACTCACAGTCCTGAGGGACCCAGGGCTTGTTTTTCATACCTTATATGTTCTTGCTGAGGCTTTTACACCTGTGTATTAGATAACTGGCCTAGACATTGTCATTCAAAGAAAGCCTCTATTTGAAACAAAAGACTTAAAGCCCCCAGAAGGATTGTCAGGCAGTTCTGTGTTCCAGCATATTCCCCTGGCTTTCTTTCTCCTTTCCTGTTCTTTGTGTGCATTTTTCTGCCTTTCTGGGCACCCACAGGACTGTGCAGTGAGGCACATCACTGCTGGTACAAGGAGAGGCAGTGGAAGGGAGGAGCAAGCCCTGGGGCTGACCCCCCAGGACAGGCAGCCTCATTTCTTCTGTGGTGGAGCCACATGGGATGATCTAATACAGCCTCAACAAGTGCAACATACATTGTCTGGAGTTTAATGTGCTTTATTTAGGTCCAGGCAGCCAGAGAAGGGAAATTAGGCTCGATAAACAATAGAAAAACATAGACATCTAAAAACAGATGATTTCCTACTCCTGGGCTGTACTGTGCCATTCCAGGTTCCAGCAAAAGCTGAGGACTTTCATGGGAAGGCAAAACAACGGGTGTAGCATCACCACTGCTTGTGACCCACCTGCCTTTCCTCTGACATCCCTGCATTTTATTGCCCCTTCAGTGTTCAGATATGAACCCAAGTGCCACTGCTCATGCTTGGTTGTGCAGCTTCCCTGGTGAGGTTGGGAGCTCATGTACCTTGGACCCTGAGGGATGTGATCTACTCACATGTCAGTCCATGAAGAAGAGGAGAGGAGCAGCCTAAAGCATTTTAGCAGCTGCTCCTATGAGGCTGATTGATAAGTTTTCAGATGCACAGTGGTCTTGCTTTTGGGCAATTAATTTACCTGTTTATCATTAAAGAAAAATTTCCCATGCAAGCTGAATTAATGAGTTCCTCCCATGGCTTCAGTAAAAACCACGTTTTTTTTGTCTTTAGAGAAAAGATGCTCTGCTCTGAACCTAATCAGCACTTAATTCAGCTGATGAATTAAGTGCTGATTAATTCAGTACTTAATAAGGATGGACTTGACATGGGGGTTGAGCAGGGGGTGGAGGAGACAGGAGCATGAGGTTTAGCAGACCTTTGGTCATTCAGCTCTCTAACTGTCAGATCCAAGTCAGGCCACTGACTTCAGTTTCCAAGTCTTTCCCTGCATGGAGTGCTGGTCCTGGAATGCTGTACTTGGTTGGCTTCTCCCATCTTCTCCAGTCAACCCCTTGAGAAATTTCATTTAGGAGATTTAGGAAACTCAAATTTTTGGAATGAAAGAGCAAAACAGAAACAGTGCAGTTTTAGAATGCAAGTCATTTTGGGTAAGTCAGCCCAAGACTTTGTAATATAAATAACAGGAAAGGCCTCTGAGAATGTAGTCTTGCTATAATAAAGCTTTCTTTAGGAAATGTTTTGGCACAAAGTTGATCTGTTTGCTGCACTGCACTGTTTTGATCTTAAAGAAGACAAGTAATTGTATAAAATCTGTTTTTCTCTGCAGCTCACTGAGCCTCCTGCATGTTTTTTGGTATTTGGAAGAGACCAACACAAGTACACGAGCACTTGTGTTGCAAAACAGTTTTGTGGTGTCAGTAATCCCAACAAAAAGGCACGGAGAGATTTACAGAGAAATGTTTCCTGGCTGGTGCAAGCCTACATGTGCCTGCTTCTCATTTCTCGTTTAAGTCAAAGGGATGATCACTTGCCTTTTATTCATGTCATAGTCTACTGACATCCAACATTCCTGCATCCCACAGGGAGCCAGGGACCAGTGTTCAAGCCTGGGTGGCTGATAGAGGAAACCACATGCAGAAAGCCCCACCAGCAAACCAGGGAGAGGGCTACTGTGAAAGATATTTCAGGGCTTGCTGGTTTGTCCCTATCTTGCGATTTGCCAGTGAGGTGACTGCATCTGCCAGGTTTCTGTTCAGCAGCTCTGATACTAATCTTCTATATATTCAGTAGGGCTGGTGCTAGAGCTATCACATGTGCTCAACAGACGTGTATGAGCATTGAAAGTTTCAGGAGAAGCCTGGGATATTTTATTCCAAGAAAATGGTAAACTTGGAACATCCATTTCTTGAGTTTGTATCTGGACGTCAGAAAATTACCCTATCCACTTCATAGGAAGGAAATTGTTAATCTATAGAGTCTCTAGACACAGAAAACACATCTTAAGAGGTGTCATATGGGTTCCTCTGGACTGGGACAGGTCTGCCAGGCACATGGGCTGGGGCACAACATAAACATGCTCACACATCTCTGTGCATTTGATTATATGTTGTTTTTATTTCTCGCTATTATTTGTCAAGCTTCAGGTCTGAAATAGAAGCACTGCAGCATGAAATCCTATAGGTGAAAAAGCTGTCTCTTGTCATTGATGTATTGTCATACATCAGGAAAGTATGGGAACACTATTGCTGCAGGGAGAGATTCACACCTAGGAAGCTTGGTGTGTCTTTTTAATTCTATGTACTCTCAGAGAAAGAGGCACTGAAGGACAAGGAACTCTGCTTTATTGTTTTGTAGGCAGCAAAATCTTGACTTGGTAGGTTGATGTTACAACTGCTCAGTGTGCTGCAGAGAACTCAGCACTGAGCAGACAGCCCTTCATCAGCAAGGTACCACACAGAAAGGGCTCTTTGGAGCTATTGCAGAGTAAATACTTGAGCTTCAGCTAAGTATTTACCACCAAAAGAAATAAAAAATGAGGAAAGTGATGGATTTAAATCCAGGGGCAGGGACCCATTGTAAAAGCTGAGACAGGCCTTGAGTAACCAGAGGACTGTATGAATGTGGTCCTTGAAAGGTAAGTGCTGGACCACGCTAGATGAGTAAGTGGATTTTGTCAGCGCTACCACAAAGAAAGGTGCACTGCTTTTCTCCTGTAAGTGCTGCAGACTTCTGACTCTTCAGTCTCTATCAAAATGCAGTGCCTGTTAATAGGCAAGTGCTGTCTATCAAAGGTGACCACGGAATACGCACAAAGTGTCACAGCAGGGGCCCATCGCTGGTGTTTATTAACTTGAGGAGGGACCTTACCCCCTCTCCCTCCTGTTCAATTCCAGTCCTCACTGCCAACAGATCCTTGCATATAACTGGAGCTTTGTGGTTGCCAAGGAGAGCCCACCCCCCCAGAGAGGAGCAGAATGTGTGGAGAAGAAGTAGCAAAGACCATTATCATCATTTATACAGCAATGGGAGACTGGCAGCCAAGTGCTGTTGGCAGTAAAGCTTTCAGCTGCTCTGGAAAGATTGAGAGTGTTCTCCTAATGATTCCCAGACATCTACTTTGCAGCAGTTTCTTGGACTGATTCACTCTTTGGAATGTTTTTCTCCTCTGTTTTATGCCCTTCTGAAGACAGGGGCCAGTGGTGTGAGCAGAAGGTGCACTATCAGAAACAGGGCTCTGGAGGGAACCCAGAGCATCCCATTTCTGGTGGAACTGGGGAGGGCACTGACTCCCTGGCCTGCCTCCAACATTTGTGCTGGGATCTTGAGGCATCCATCCATCCATCCATCCATCCATCCATCCATCCATCCATCCATCCATCCTCACCCTAGCTTTTCTGGATATCTGCAAGGGCAGCTGCCTCTATCCTGGTCTCCTCAGCCCTGGGTACTGCAGGCGGGAGAGGCAGCAGGACTGCAGTGGAGGAGAGCTGATGCCTCCATTGTGAGCTGCCCTTTTGTGAGGAAAGCCCCAGTCCCCAATTATCTATTGCAATACCACAGCTCCCTGGGAATGACACAGCTGCCCATGGCCATGGAGAGCCAGAATGGTGCTGACTATCCTTAGTAGCTTTTCATTTTTGAGGAACTGGGGAAAAAATTGAGAACACTACCCCCACTCTTCCCATAAATCTACAACTGGGAAACAAACACAGGCATCTTCATCCAAAAATGTGTAGCTCAGGCTCTTCACTAGCTGAGACAGGAGTGACGTGGAATTTCCCAAGCTGCAGCAGGCTGGACGTAGGAGATGAACTCCAGTTTCAATGAAGGCAAGGAGATGGGGGAGGTGTAGAGCTCCCAACACACAATGGAAAGGGCTCTGGGGGAAACTTTGTGGCTGTGGACTCTAAGCAGTCTTTTTTTGTTGTTGCATAACTGCTTAAGTGCAGCTTGGCTGCAAGTTGGGATATACTCAGAATTTTTGCTTTCTGTTAGCCACCTGGAAAGTGAAATTAATTCCTTTGTCTCTTATATTCCTGGATGGGAAAGCAAAACCAAAAACTTCTCTGTGATATGAACACAAGTCCAGGAATATAAATCCTACTTCTCAGTCATACAGGAGCAGACTTCTGTGCCCTTAGTGCAGTTGCTCTGGCTTTTTGCCAACACCACCAAGAGCCCAGTTAAACCCAGTGTCACATTTCCCCTGTAAGGTGTTAAGTGGCCACTGATGTTTCAGCCAGGACAAGAGCCCCTGGGACCATCTGGCTGCAGTATCGGCTGGGTACAGCTCCCACCAGCAAGCAGGGATGGGGACACAGAGAGTCCTGGAGAACATGCTGCCTCGGGGTGGCTCTGTGGCCCTCTCAGCCCCTGTCCTTCCACCAGGTGGAAGGACAGTCATGGGAACCAGCCTGAGGCACTGACCACCTTGGCAGGCAATGACAGCTCCCCGTTAGGGGTAGGGACAGGGCAGCCAGCATCAGGGGTCACAGAGAGCTCTGCCTCTGCGTGGTCTGACAGCCAGATATTCCTGACTGGAGATGGCACTGGAGTGACTGCCAAAACTCCGTGGGAGAGGGGATGTCATTTGGGAAATAGTCTTCCTTCCAGCTGACACATTTGGGCTGGCAGTCAAGAATGTCAGTTGTCCCCAGGGCTCTTTTTAGAAGCTACTGTGGCCAAGAGAGGTGTGAAGACAGAGATGTGCAGGCTCAATAGATCAGAGACCCAGTCAGCTCCAATTACACCAGCTAGATGACATTAGAGATAACATAAAATAATATAAGCCCTTTCAGAATAGCAGAGGGGACATGCAGCGTTAGGGAGAATGGGCTGGAACATCCTGCAGGTCATTTTGATCACGAGATTTTACTGGGTCCAAACCCATTGAAAGAAATCAGTCTTTCCTTCAGTTTTTCTGATGTTTGGGATACATTGTGCAAAAAATTAAATCCTCCTTCAGGCTTACATCTTAATCTCAAACTGTTCTTGCTGCAATTGCTCCCCGGATATACTGGAGACATAGACTGTCACGTGGCTCTGCAAACTCACAGACCATCCTTGAGCTTCTTAAGGAGTCTTGTACCCAAGAAAAAATATATATACACAGATCTTAGTTTATCTAGTGCAGAATCACAGCCCTGAGAAGAGAGGTCTTAGCTTTACCCTCAATGATTTTCAGGATATTTTTGTTATCTACAGATTTTCCAGTGCTTCTTAAATACTGCCAAATGTTTTATGTCAATGTCTATTCAGTTTTAGAGAATATGAAAAGGGTAGCACAAGAAGAAATTTCATAGAACGTGGCTCCTCATTTTCTGACAATAGCTGGTAAGCACCAATCCTTTTGGGAAAGATATGCTCCAAAGCAGGACACAACAAAACTATCTGCTCTAAGGTCTCCTTACATATTCCATTAAAGATTAGTCTCAATGTTGAAACAGAGGTTTTAATAAGCCCTTAAATATTTCATTATGTACAACATTGGATATACTTGTTATCTATAGAGAAATCCATTCCTTTTAAGATCTTGCCAAGTTTCTTCTTTTTATTTATGTCTAACAATATTATGGGAAATTAGTTTTGTAGCCTGATCACACATTATCTAAAAAAGTGTTTTCTCCGATCCATTTTGAATTTTTATTTCCTTGTTTTATTTTATGGATTAGCTTCTTATTCAAAAGCCTTTCAAAATCCTTTCACAAGCAACATCTGCTCAACCCCAAGGGCCTGCAGGACAAGATGACAGGCCCTAGTGAAAACTATCTTCTTCGTGGAGAGCAGTGTGAAAATCCACAGTGAAGGATCAGACAGGAATGACTTCCACAGAGTCTATAAGAGGGAACTAGCAGGAAAACAAGCTGTTCTATACTCATTGTCTGGAAAGCTGAACATTTTAGTTAACCTGAAAGGAATTAAAGACAGTAACTGCAAATATTTAGGGTAACAATAACATCCCAAGAGAGGGCAAGTAGCTGTTGGGGTTTTTTTTCCTTTTAAAACATTGCACAGATTAAATAACACCAACTTAACCTAAAACACTAATATGAAATTAATCTAGAATTGTAATGTAATAAAAAAGCTGATATTAATCAGAACAAGAGCTAAAAGAAACTCTGACACCATTGCAAACAAGTTTCTGTTTAAACTGACATGTTTTCACAACCCCTCCATCACTGCCTCCCTTCTTCCTCCCCTTCCTTCTTTGTCTGAACCAACCAGAAATTTTTCTACTAAGCATTTTGCAAACAGCCATATTCTCTAGAGAAGGAAAACCTTTCAGTGATAGCCAGCTTAATTTACAAACAAGAGCTGAGTAACATATGCTCATCTATATCTGCTGTCCCTGGGTCCTGAAATGAGGCAATATTCCCTAATTTGAGCAGCCTTCCCAGGTCATTTCTGCCCTGGGCAGCAGAGTGTGTAGGTGATTACTGTGGTATGAAATAACATGGAGATAACATGGCATGTGGTCATTCAAGCAGCAGAGAAACCACTCTGAATAGGTTTGGCAGCCCCTCTGTTCCCATCAGCACAAGACAAAACTCTTCCCCATTCTCAAAATCCTTGTATAAATTTAATTTAAACCAGATGTATTCCCATTGACATCCAGCTGTCACTCCAGATTCTGCACCACCCCCTGTAGGTGCTATTCCTAGTGTAAGCAAATTACTCAAGGCCTGGTCTCTATTTTACTCTTCTGTTGGTTTTGAAAAGTGGTATTGAAACCCACATTATTATTCTCTCCTTCCTTCTCTGCCTATTGCTGCCTCTGACAGGGTGCTGCTCTGGGACCTGCTTCTGAAAATCTCTTGGCAATACATGAAGAGTGAGGGGACCATGGTCTGTGGAGAATTCTCCTTCTGTACTCTTCGGAGAAAGGGCTTGGTGCCAACATAACCTTGAGCTAGACATGCCTCACTTGGGTGACAGCCATAGGAAGGTAAAAAATGCTTCGGCCCTGGTACACGTGGCTGCCGTTGTCAGTGATGATTTTCCCTACAGGACATCCAGGCAGTAAGCATGCAGCCCCAAATTCACACAGCAGTAATCTGCTCCATGGTCCCTGTGCCAGATCAACAGACCAAGAGTGCAGAGCTGAGACTGATCTGCAAAGATGTGGGAGGGAAATGGACAGCCCCAAAATGAAAAAGGGCTTTCTGGAAAGGTGCCATCGTTACCTTCACCTGGTCTATCTCCCTGCCCTCAGGCAGCACAAGGTACTTTTATGCAATGTCATTTTTTACAAATATTCCTCTAAACTCTTGAGACTCTTCAGCAAAGGAGATCCTGCAATGACCCCAGACAAATCCGTCTTACTGTGTCAGCAACTGTGCCCCCCAAAGATTTCCATATACCAAACCTAAAATCCCTTTACTGCATGCTAAGAATATTACAAGCCTCTAACATTCAGCTGCTGTTGGGCCCTTACTGACCCACAAGGTGCTGACAGAGGGGCACAAAGAGGCCAGGCTAGGGACCCTAATCAGAAAGGCTCATTACTGACGCCACTGTGAGAGGGTTTTCTCTTTGTTGTTGTTTCTGGCACAGAGCAGCAGGGCAGGCGGGGGCCATGCAATGCCCTTGAGCATTGGGCGATTCCTTACCCATACCAGTGGGAGAGGTACAGGGATCAGGAGTCAGACACAAGCCTTTGTCTCTTACCTGCCCCAGAGGGTCAAGTTTCCTTCCACTTCATAAGTATTTATTGTTTCAGATGAAGGATGGTAGGGGGTCACAGGGGAGGGGGAACAGTGAGATAATAAAGGATAATATTGCTTCCAAAAGTGTGTCTGGTTTTTCCTACAGTATTAGCTACTCTAATAAAAGATGTTATCTCTCCCCACAAACCTTGACTGGCCTATATCCTTTCATCACAGCTTCAACAATGTTACTACTGCAATAAAAATATTTGCAGGCAAAAAAGTGCCTCTGATTCTTTAGTAATGGGTTGCATCAGCAAGTGGAAAGCAAACCTCCCCAGGGAAATATTCTTCCACAGCCCTTTCAGACAACCCTACTCCCAAAGGAATCACAGCCAGTCTGCTGTACACTGGGTTGGTGAAGCAACGTTAGTGATGTCGTGGTTCTGCTTCCTGTTATTGCACCTCTCATGGTGTCATAAGAAAGGAAGAAGGAGCTGAGGGGCAGAGAGGCGCTCGGGGAGCTTTCAGTATTAGCCCAAGCCCCTGCCTGCTGGGTCTGTTCATGGGCTGCTCATGGAGACACAGCCTGACCAGGTATCTGAGCGTGAGCCGTCAGGGCATGAATGAATGGTGTTCTGCAAAGGGTACAGCAATCCCTTGGGAAGTGGACATCCTCAGTGGCTTGCTGCCGGGCACCCTGCAGAGCTGCCCTTTCCCCTCAGTCAGAAGTGGCCATGGGACCATTGCAGCTGTCGCTGATGGCCCAGCTTGTAGCTGCTCAGGTTTGGAGCTCTGAGCAGCCTTGGCAGGTTGGCCGTGGTGGGGATCGTGTTGTGTGGTTTGAGCAGCAAACAGGAACTTCCGGCCTGACATTACAGCCTTTCAAACACCTCTGCAGTTATATGGGGAACAGTTCCTCTGTGCTTTCTACTGACACCACAGCACTTTCTTTGCTAGTTTAAAGCTGGAAAAGGGCCTGAGCCAGAGTTTGTCCATCCATGGGCAGGTTTGTATTCATCTCTCCCCTGAAAAAGGAGGCAATTAGGAAATACAAACAGACAAAGTCAAGCTGGAGTAGATTCTGAATGTCTCAAATGTTCAGCTGCAACCATAATTTCCTGGAAAATGCTGTGCTAGGGCAAGCACTGCAAGTGGCAGGGCTGTATTGGGTTTGGCTTAAAGAAATGAACTGAGAAGGTTTCAAAATATTAAGGGCAAATATGTTTTCATTCTCCATCCTAAAGTAAACTTGGGACCATGGAGAATAGTGTTTCATTTCTTTAAGGAAAGAAAAGTTCTGGAAATTTAATGAATCATAGCTTCTGGGCAGAGAAAGTGCATATGACTGGGGGTCAACACATTTATAAACAGAAGAAATATTTTTCAATTTGGGATGACACCAAGTCCTTTAGCAGCAGTAGCAGAAAGTCAGTTATTCACAAAGAGCTTCTTCCTTCTTCTTTGCCTTCAGTTCCCAGTGCTTTTCCAATGGACAGACCAAATCTCACTCCAAGAAAAGACAAGTTAATGTGTGCTCAACATCCTGGGTGCTTGGAGGCAAAGAGCCAATCACAAAGAGCAGCTCTGAACATGGAGTTAGAAATGCATGTACCAAACTTTTGAGGACAAAACTCTTTCCCACAAGATCATGGTGAGAAGATTTCAAGTCTTAACTCAGCTGTCACTGTTCTGACTTAATAAATGTCCTCACACAGACCATTTAAGCCAAGATTTTTTCCCAGTAGAGAGGTTTCACCCCTCGGATATAAGGCCATTGACCAACCCCTTCCAGTCAGGAAGCTTCAGTCATCTGTTTGCAGCTATCTAATGATAGAGAGGAAGGGGACATTTTAATTAAACATTTGAACTCAGTTTGAACTCCAGAAAGCCTGGTGAGGTTCATGATGCCTGCTCAGGTGCTGCTCAGTTTACAGAGCAAGTGCCAAAAGGAAGTGAGAGAGAGAGAGGGAGAGGGAGAGAAAGATCCTAATAAGGACTGTGTAGACAGTAGTCTGAATCCCTTGAAGGCACCCTGGTGGGTCATCACAGCTCTAGGTGACTTATCTCTTCCTGACACATGCTGGAAGCTGCTCATATGCTATATTTTATTTTTAAAATTGAATCATCCTAAAAATTAAATAGATCCAAGTGATTGGTTCAAGGAGACTGGAAGATGGAAACAATTTATGAATGGGTTTAAGCGCCAAGTTACTCCAAATTTCAGAACAAATGTTCCTGCAAATGTTCCCCAAAATATGTTTACAGAACCAGGTTCTCACCTGGAAGGATGCAAGGACTTGCTGGAGTCTCTGACCTTTGCCAAAAGTTTTGTAAAACTCTTTGGTGCTGTCAGGCTTTGAAGCAGGGGAATTCATCAGGGGAGGACAGGACATGGTGACATAAACAGACTTCATGTTTTGCTGATGGGCCCTCTCCCACAACATTCCACTGATTTGCACCTACAGAAGATTACACTGTTCCTTCCTAAGAGCAGCCAGGATACCTGATGCCATCTTCAGCCCTAAAACTTGGCTTGCTTAAAATCCTGGTAGGAGTGAATGGAGCAATTACAAAGCTAAAAAACAGCATCAGTGCAAGAAAACTCAGGCCTGGAATTATGCAATAGTCCTCATTTTGCAAAGTATTATTGGAACTGAGTCATTGTCCTCCCAAGTACTGCAGCCTGAAGTGAAAAATCTACATACTTTCACCTGTCTGTCTGTAACAGCCTATTAAGCTATTTCATTTGGATCCAGAAGGGGAACCTGTTCTTCATGCTTGACAGTGCATCAGACTGTGGTTTTTCACATAAGGAATTTATTATTTCAGAGATACAATTAGCCAAATAAAGGGCTACCTAAGGAAGTGTCTGTTCTCTGTACTAACATATGTAAAAATGTATATTGCATTGGAAGCCTGATGCAATATTTAAAGAGAAATCTAAGCAGGGACCTCCCTTCTCTGTTCTACAGAAACATTGTTGTTTCTATAGGATCTCTAACAATTTATGCCATGCAAGGTGGGTAGGGAATCAGGACCACAGGGTTAATTTAAATGGGTCTTTACCAACAGGTAAGATATGCGCTGCTCCCTAACTCATTCCCACCATCCTGGAAGAGCCTGTCTGGACTCAACTGATGGCAATGGAAATTAATTAGGTTCAATCAGTGGAAATCCCATGAAAAACATCACTGTGGCCAAAACAAGCCAGGAACGCAAGCAGCTAATTTTATTCTGTGAATGAAACTCGGCTCAAGAGGAAAACCAGCACAAGACTTTTGTACATGTCCAAGCACTGACTGCCAAAGCTGTGTCATTGTACTGAAGCACATCTGCTGTACGTGAGGTCTGCCTTCCTGATGGTATGACTGCAAAACTGAGGTAAAGGGGTTCTGAGCCTTGCCTGAGCTTTCCCAGGGGTGCTCAGCTAGGGCCACCCCACAGCTTGTAAAAGCGAAATGGCCCAAGTTGCCAAAACAAATCGGGCACTGCCTAGGCTGCAGCAACCCTGCCCATGTGCCGTGGCAGGGGAGTGAAGCAGGCCTGCCAAACCGGGAGCTTCTCAGGCACACTTTGCCAGCAGACAAAACATTAACACCTCATTCCTGAAGAGCACAAACCAGGGAAGTCTGTGCATCTGGCCTCCGAGGAGGCTCTGGTCTCCTGCTGGATGTTCCCTGGCCTGCAGATGAAGGAGCTCTTCACACTGGGCAAGACAGTGTGATCCAGTTGCGCAGCACAGACTTGCCAGAAAATGGCTTATCACCAAATGGCCTGTGACAGAAAGCAGAGGCAGGGCCTCTGTGGGCAGTCCTGGCTCAGGCCTTGTGACTGACTGGGCTGGACAGGACCGTGCTTTGCCATGCCTGTTAATGGATGGAGAAGCTGTGTTTCTGGTCTTAGGGCTAGAACGCATCCCTCATCGTGGAGGTGAAATTTCAAAGAACAGAACTGCATCTGCAGTGTATTGAATTGCAGAAACACTGGATTCACAGCAGCATAAATGGACTCCAGACCTATCCCACTGCAATGTCTGTGAGAGTAGGATCCATAGGTGTATTTGAAACCGTAGGAGCATCCTGAAATAAGCTTTATTTGAAAGACAGTAAAGTTCTATAACCTACTGCCTGGAGTCTGGAGAGTGGCAGTGATAGTTTATGCATGGTGACAATCTCCTGCAGCCACATCTGCCCTCTCTCTGTGTCCAGCCTCACCTGCTCCTTTCCTTGAGCTTTGGGCTTGTATTGATGTTTAAGACTAGACACTGACTTCTGCCTAACTTCACTTGCCCTCGGAGCAGACAATAGCCTTTGGCCATGTAGGGTTTTCTGGTTATTTGTTAGAAAGTTTATCAAGAGAAGCATCAGAATGAGATCTGGGTGCAACTGAAGTCGGTGATTAAACTGCAAGTGACTTAACAGGGCCAAGGCTGCAGCCTGTAGGCTTCATTTGCAGTACCAGTAATGAATACCAGGCACTGACTTTGAAGCCACTTTGTGCACTGATGATATAGAACCCCAGAAAGAGCTGTCACTAGTAAGTAAAAGCCCTCAAATTCCTGAGAAAGGTTGTGATCATTAATCAAAACCTTTTTTATGTCCACATAAGAATGGAGATATATTGAATCCATGAGCTAATCTGGTATTTGAAGTTAATTAATTACATCTCCCTATAAATGTCAGTGGATCCAGGACTTGTGCCAATATCCTGGGGAAAGAGGGAATATGGCTGCATTGCTTTCTTTCCCTTCTGTTGAAAGAAAACAACAGATTTTTAAATTAGATGTCACATATTTGTTAGATATATTGTGTAGTTTGCTTTTCTCCCTCTCCCAGCTATTAACTACCTCTCCCAGAAGTTTAAAATTTCATTCAAGACACAAATATCCTGAAAGCAATAAGTGACTAACAATAAAGAAATCACATACCTGAGGCCCATGGAACAAATTAGGCTTTTGTTATGCTGGGGCAATCCCAGTAAGGCAGGGGGCAGAACTTGGCCATATATCTGAAATCAAGTAGTTGGATCTACAGTATTAGAAGTTGGCTCAGCATGAACATGTTTCTTAAAGCAATTATAGACATGCCAAAGGAAATGTCCAAGGCTAGCCAAGATAATCAGCAAAGTTCCTTGAGCCAACATCCCATATTCTCCTAAGATAAACTTAAACAACATTTCTATTTATTGTTTCCTGAGTCTCTTGATAGTCCCTATCAAAAGGCAAGAAGAATTGGTGAAAAGGACTAGAAAACAACTGCATAACAGTTGCAAGGGCAACATTTTGAAACTGGATTGTTCAGTACAGTCTGTACCAGCCTGAAGTGGAAAAGTTTTGAAATATATCAGAAAAACCACATTCACCAAGAGGCATTGGGCAGTGGACTTTGGGCATCAGGACAGAACTTTTTGAAGACTCCTGTAAGCCATTACAAAGGCCTAGTGAAGAGTGGGACCAGCACTTATTTTCTGCACTGTTCACAGCGAGCTGAGCAGAACAGATGCTTTTGCTGAATGGAAGTCAATGCCTCTGGCTCCATCTGAGCTGAATGACAAACAGAAGGGCAGAGAAGGATTTGTCCATGTCCTGCAAGTGTACCCAATTAGCTTTCTCTCTGCATCTGCCCTGGCCCACTGCTATAAGCGAAGAACATTGCAAGCTGGAGACACAGCACATCTGTAACCAGAGAACGCAAAAGGGCAGAACTGGCAGCACATGTGAACATGCTGGTGTACAAGGAGGCACTAAATATGTTCTCCATGGTTTCTGAAAGTGCCTCACTACAAAACTGTAAGCAGTGATATGTGGCACAAACCCAGCTGTACCAGTGCTGCTGTCCTCCAGATGAGCCATTAAATCACCTGCAGTTATTAAAATACCATGGCAACTTCTGCAAGTGCAGAAATGCTCAGCGTAACCCTGTGGCCAGATTCCAGCTCACAGTGCTTCACCCTCCCTGCTCCTTCACTTTCCTGCTCTCCGTAGCACCTCTCCCCTTCAGCAGTGCTCCTGAGGCTGCACACCATGCCCCAGCCATGCCCAGCACCCTAGGGGCCCTGCAAAGCCAGGCTTTACCAGACCAGAGGTAGGATCACTTATATTCCATTACATTTGCAAGGATCACTTATATTCCCTTTCCCTTTCTAGGTGCCTGAGTCCAAAAACTCATAAAAATGAGGCAGTCCAGAGGAAGTGTCCCCCCGTGGATGGGAAGCCGTCCTATGCCAATTGCATCTTCCCTAAGGTGGATTTAAGCCCTGAAAGCATGGCACGAAGGTAGCACGCACTTGCTGGCCTGAGCCTGCAGTACCATGTGCAACAATAAAGCAAACAGTGGAGTTCACTAGCAGGGACTGAGAGCAGAGCTGTCTCAGGCAGGTCCATCGCCTGCTCCCTGCCTGGCCATCACACTGCTGGGCCACTGTCCCCCTCCCAGCGCTCTACGTCTGCTGGGAAAGTCAGCCACCAAAAGCTCCCCACTATGAGCACAAGGATTTTGCTGCATGTTAGGTTTGATTAAATCTTTCTGCTGCAGAAGCAAGAATAATTTTATGCCCATGTTGAGTGACTCTTCTCTTGAGTGGTGTCTGAGCGAACACCAGGGTGCCATGTATTATTTGAGTGTCTACAAGTGTTTGTACAAAATGTCTATAAAGGTTTATGGTTCCTCTTGTTTCTGAGTCAAACAGATGAGGTTTTTCAGCCTTGGCAACAGCCCTGCTTGCTTATATTCAAAGAATTCCCATCCCAGACTTACTGCTAGCTGTGGCTTGATGCTTCTGGCTGAAGTTGCCTTGGGCAGACCCAAGGGACAGGACTGGCTGAGACTGCCTCACAGAGAGTGACCAAGCTGCCTCCAGCTCTCCTGGGGACACTGTAATCCATCAGGAACTGCAAGAACCCAACTGATATTTCCTTTGCCTCTCCCATCCTTTATTCCTGGTTCTTTCTGTCCTCTCACTGAATTCACACTGGGGCTGTCGTGCAATGAGGAAGCAATACCATAAAACCTCCAAGAGCAATTTTGGAAACAAAATATCCATAAAAGAATTTAGAGCACCAGATGCAAAATATTGATTCAGTGAAAACCCAGTTCACTGACAAGTAGCAACAAAACCAGGATTAATGCCCTTTGTGCATCAGCTCCAGGCAAGGGAAAGGTCATTGCTAAACTCAATACCCTGGCCATTCCTGTGACCCATGTGCCCCTGTGTGTGGAAACTGCTAAGCAGGTGATGAGCAATCCCAATTTTCCTTATTTTTATTTTTTTGGCTAAAGACAGCTGTTGCCCACCACAGGAGACATATGTTCTACACAGACCCACAGGATTGCAGGAAGTCAGTGGAAGTGGATTTGTCCCAAACAATATGTCAATGCTATCAATCTACTTCTTGCTTATCAAGTGTTGTTTGTTGATTCAACGTGCAGTGTAATGAGCCTAAACTAAGACTCTCTGAACACCACATAGTGAAGAATTAGAACCAAGGTCATGCACGGCTCCTGGGGTGACATTTGGCAGCCCCAGCTCAGGTGCTTCTCTCTGATGGGAACTTCTTATTGCCAGAGTGGAAAGTTTTTGCTTCTGTCCTGTACATTGTAGTATCCAAGTGATGCTGCTACACACAAATTGGGGCCCTGAAGGCATTTCTTTTCTCTACTGAGTAGTAAATTATAAAATAAAATAAACTGACCCATAATATGCTTTCCTCTCTCCAAATTAAATAACACAGAAAACAGTGCTCCTCAGTCAGACCACACATACAAAACTCTTGGCTTTTTTGTTTTGTCTTGCATATTAAGTGCATTTGGCCTATATAATATCTGGAAGCCTACCAGCAATCTCCACGGTCAGACTGCAGCAGGTTTATAACAGGTATGGCTCAGTAAATTTCATAGCTTGTCCTTCTTAAATAACTGATATGGCTTTCTGTAGTAGCTTTAGTTCTGCTTTTTACTCAATAAATCCCATTTGCTGGCTTTGATCATGGATCCTCTGCCTCAACGGAATAATAGGAATAATGAAGGAGAAATACCACACACACACACACATTTGTAGGCAACAGTGGGATGGGGCTGCAAGATGATAAGACTGAGAGTGGCTGTGCAGGACTGTACCATGAACAGAAATATTTTCTTGACTCATTAGAAGATACCAGCACCCAGTAAAAAAGGCCTAACACAAACAAGGAAGGGGTCACTGTGTTCTGGTATCCTCCTCCTGTCAAAAAAAAAAAAAAAAAAACCTTTCAATTAGCTGAAAACTACAAAAGACTCTTGGCTGTGTTGAGTATGTAAGTTGTGTAAGGCGTAGGAGCAGAGTGGAGTATGTGCAATGCTGGATCTGATCAAAAGTGTGAAATTGAAAAATTCTCCTGACAGAAAACACAGCCTTATCAAAACCAGAAGCTTTCTGAAGATATCAAATGTTAGGAAAGTTAAATTTTCCAGATGGAAACTGAGAAGAGAAACTGTATGTTGGAAAACCAGGTTAGTGCTAATTTTTGACTGAGACATATGTGCTTCTGGCCCCATATCTGGAATCTGAGCTTTAACTGGAGCAAAAGTTTGGAGCAGGCAGAGTTTCACTTTTCCTCCTTCCCCACACTTTTGGTCTCTTCCCTGCCTTCTCTGCCACCCAAAGAGGACAAAGAGCCCAAAAGAATGAAGATGGGGAAAACTCATGAGTAAATACATCTACTGTTTCCTAGAAAGAGAGACTCAGAAGACAGGGAAGTGTCTGAACAAAGAGCATTACTAGACAGCAAGCAGAGACACCTAAGCAGCTGAAATGTTATAGAAAGGCTGGAAATGCCTAAAGTCGCAGAAAAAAAAAAAAAAAAAAAAGAGAATTTCATGACTGGTCTGATCACAAAATTGGGTAAATAAATAAGTGCTGTGGACTTCTTGATTAAGAGGACCTAGAAGTTGTTTATTTTCAGACCACCTTCTAAAGTGAAATGCAAGTGCACATTTCTGTGAGAAAGCTGCAAAAATTTGAAAGATGGAGTATTTCAAGAGGGGAATTTTGCTCAGGATGTTAATGGGGTAGCAGTGAGGGAAGAAGGACACAGTCTTTCAACCTGGATCTGCTGCCCAAGCCTCACTGTCCAGATCAAAACCTCTGGCAGAGAGCTAGCTGGGGCTGGCACATGCAGAAGCTCCATCATTTACAGATTTCACTGAAAGAAACACAAATGAAACATGACAGGCTAATGCCAGTCCAGGTATTGCTGAGCTGTGATGAATCCTGTAGGCATCACTCACCCAGTTGGACCCTGCATGATATCCCACCTTTCACTGCAGCCCTCTGGCCAAAACAGCCTGTGCTGGGCCCAAGCACATGCAATAAAATGTGTGGGTTTATTTTTTTTAAACAGCACCAGAATGAACTTTTAGTTTTAATAAAACAAACAATTGCTAATGGTCCCTTCCCACTTTCAGTCCCTTTGGCCTTTTTTATCCCCTTTCCTTCTAGGTCCTAGACATTTTACAAACACTTGTAAAAAACCATACCCTGGCCAAACAGAGTCATTCTTCATTCTAAACAGGATGTCAGGGATAGTGAAAAAACAATGTTTGTGGCTGGAATGCTTTGTACAAAGGTGGAGGGAATAGAGGACATTTCTGTGTCTGGAAACAGAAGACGAGTGGTTGTTTATAATGCAACATGTTAGAGACCAGATTAGATAATAACATTCTAAACAGAAGAACTCATGCTCCACCAAATCTGAAATAAACTTTGAAAAGATATCTCAGTGAGCTCTGTCTCCTTTTGGGCCCCTCACAGTACCATGAGGTCAGAGCTGCAGGAATGGATCATTTCACATCCTTTGCTCAGTCAGTCACTGGGCGAGTATGAACGACCCACACACTGTGGCCTGATGTGATCAGGAACAGCAGATCTCTTTTTGGTCCTTCAGGAGAAGTTAATAGGCCATTGCTGAGCTCTGTGTGCTCTGATCACGCATTTCTAACAGAGTGTGCACAATCCCCAGCCTGCCTTGCAGGAAATATGTTTAGAAATGTACAATTTTTTGGAATTATCCAAGAGATTTGGGAATCTTGTTTCCAGGTGTGAGTTCAGAAATTTCATTCCACAGAGTGTGAAGTCTCATTAAAATTTATAAGCTCTGTTTTCTTAAGTACATTACAAATTGCAATAAATTACAATCATTAGATTTATATTAACAGGGCTTTGCCAAAAAACATTTCTGGATTTTTCAGAAAAGCAACACATAGTGAAAGAATTACTGTGGATTAACCTTAAACACTTTGATCACCTTGAAGCATTTAAGAAGCTATGCTGAGTTCTTCTGATGCAAGTCATTTTACTTCCTGGCAACATACGAATTTGAAACAAAACAAAGAAAAATTAGAGCTTTTCAGCAGTATAGCTCATTGTTTTAAAACTTACTTGCTATTTTTGGATGAAAAACAAAAGCAAGCTGAGTTTTGTTCCTGCTTCATTATTGGGTATTTTTCCCTGGAACTCTATTTAACAACAAATATAGTAAATCTGTTGTTTTTAGACAAACAGATGAGTATTATTCTGTTAAGCAGAGTTAGTTGAAGCATTTTGAGCCGAGCATCCCTCCACCCCCACGCTTTCCCTTATCAAAAATGGGTCTGTTTCAATATTATAAACATTTTCCATTTGAATGGATCTCTTCCAGTGGAATTTTCCACAGAAGTCACCAAAGGAGGAGCAGAGGGCCCGCAGGACTCTGTGCAAAGCTGACACGATGCCTGGTGCCTGCACTGTGCAGGGGGGCTGCGCAACCCTGCCCTGCATGGCCTGACCCGGGGTGGCACAGGGTGGCACGGGGTGGCCATGGGGCCTCCTGGACCACGGGACACCACAGGCACTTGTGGGAGAAGGGCATGCCAAGAGTAAGGTCAAACCAAAAACTGAAGGCAGCTTTTCAGCATTTCTAAACCCATGGTTTTCTTTAGAAAATAAACTCAGTTAAATTTTATTTCAACTGCTTGTCCCAAATGTTTGTTTGTCCTTAGTGATGAAATTACATTTTTCCCATGGGAAGGACATTATATTTTTCTATACCCTTTAATGTCAGTCAATCCACTGCCCTAAATTTCATTGAACCACTGTAAGCATAGCTTTAAATACCTTCCAAAGCCTCTATTCAAAATGGTCTTTTTCCTCTTTTAGTGTGCTTTAATTTTTCTACACATCTGCTGCATTCTTACTTGCACCACAGCGGTGCGTATCAAACTGAAATAAGATGGTTCAGTTGGACAAATACAAACTGAAGTCACCAAATAAAAAAGTATGGAAAGCGAGGGAAAGTTTAGACATCAAAGGATGACCATTTCCTGACTTCTAGGGCTACCTTTAAGAGCCTTGCAAGCAGAAAATCTCTGCTCACTTTGACAGTCTTACTTTAAGCTGTTATAGCTCAGCTTCACATGGCCCATATTCCATTTGATTTCTCAGGTTTTAGTGGCTTTCCTACCAGCTTTCTCTGGTCCTTGTGAAGTACTTTGTCTGTAGAAACCTGAGGGCTAAGAAGCTTGGGTGGAATTTGGGGAGAAATCTTTGATTAATTCAAGATTTCTTTAGAATATCTGCTTTCCTCTGTTTTCCTTCTTTCTGATTCCTCCTGCTAGGCTAGAAATCTGAAACACCCTACTCCTGCTTGGAAGATACTTGCAGTTCTTTTTGATAAATATTTGCTATTTTCTACTGAAACTTCAGGTTAATTTATTGAAGATTGCCATAAAAACTCTGATCCTGCTTTCTCTTTCTGTTTACTGCTTTCCCTGGAAAAGGGAGGATGACCTGATGGGAGTGTAGTCCTTGATGTCCCGAAAGTTGTGTGCCACTGGCCATGGGGAAGGGAGAGCCAGTGGCCTTTGCCAGGACCAGGAGCTAAACAAGAAGGGGCCACACTGCACGTGGTTCATGGAGTGACCCTTTCCCATGCTGAAACACAGACCTCCTCTCTGCTGTGCTTGTGATTCCCCTCCCCTGGCATCCTTGCAAGCAGTCAAGGGGAGAAGGGAAGGAGCAGAAGTTGAGCCCTTCATTTAGCACCCTGAACTCCTGAATGGAAGGACAGGAGTAGGGAATTCCTAAGAGGAACAGAATGCTGTTACTTTTGGCCCTCTCAGAAATTTCCACAAAGAGAACAACTTTCAGCTGAGTAAGCGTCAGGAGCTCAAATAGGAGGCCTGACTCCATATCAGACTTCTCAAAACGTTCACTTCTCAGGTTATTAAGTTTGGTCTTTGCCCTCTTGAGACCTGTGAAATGAATCAATGTCTCCTGCCAACTACCAAGGGATTTGCTGTCTTCATGCCTCATTGAGACATCAAAAACTAACCAGTGAGGTGAGAGTTCCTCAGTCATGGATTGCACAGTGCTCCAAACACTAATGCTCTGTGTACAGAAATAATATCCTGAAGGCAGATCTCTTCACACTGGTGTTGTTACATTTTCTAGTCACTATTGCTCTTTAATATCCCAGTTGATACTTAAAGGCCAATGCATGTAAATTCTGTCATGCCTGCAAAATATCATATGCAGGCAGCTGCATTTTGGCAGCAGCTGTGTGAAAATGCCAAAATCCTTAGCTGGTACAGATAGTGTACAGATTAAATCCTCTAAAAATGCCAAAATCACACAAAAGAATAGACTACTGCCGTTGGTGTAACTGTGGGGCGGTTTGGTTAAAAATGAAGTCCCAAACTTTCCCTTGGGTATTCTCAAAACTTTTTCCTTTGGGAAAAAAGTTACTTAGCCCTCATACCATGAGAACTGTGGAGGAAAAATCAAATTAGTGTTAATATGTCTCTAAAAATTTAATGATGAAGAAGTTCTATCAACAATTTCTCTTCCTCCAGTTTATGAAGCTGAAGGAAGTTGGTACCACTGTTCACATCTAAAACAGCCTACACAGGCTGCACAAAGGCAATGTTACCTTCCAGCATACATAGCAATGTGCTAAAAGATGTTCTGAAGAAGTCATTAGGTCCTCAAATTAGTGATAAAATTCTGATTAAGAGCAGCTGGAAATAGACCAGAGGTTAACTGGTAATTTCCTGCCCCACACTAAGAATTGCAAGTTTAGGAAAATTTGATTTAGTCCTTTTCATGAGCTTAGCAGAGCCAGGCAACCTTTCAGAGAGGGGTGATGTACTGTGCACGATTAAATCACTGGACCCTTTCCACTAACTTTAAAAACTATTGGAAAGCACTCCTTATGGATTGGCTTTCCATGGCAACTTTGCAGTGCTCTCTCATTGTTGTGTGTAGAACAGACATATTTTCCTCAGGAAATATGTTGGCATGAAACTCTGGCTCAGGATAGCTCCAGGAACTAAATCCAGAAGCCTTTGAGAGTTATTAGCAGTCCATAATTTCAGTCTCATATCTCACACTTATCACTTATTACTTCCTTCAGAACAGAGACTTGATTTTGAACTTGGACTTACTTCAGAACGCTCCAGTTCCCCCAGTGTAGCACACATCCTCCAGTACCACTAGAATCTCAGAGCAGACACTCTTGAGCCACCATCCTAATTTACAGCCTCCTACCACAGCAATCAGTGACTCCCCATTCAAGTACAAAAATTTAAGTATTACAACTTGCTGTCTTGAGTATCAGCAAGTGGACATTAGCAATGAAGGAAATGACTTCACACTACTTGGTCTCTCATTAATTTCACCCATCACCACAAAGATGCTGAGGAAATCTGGGAAATGGTTAAGCTGCTTTTTGCTTGCACTCTCATGGCAAATCTACATTTTTCTGTTAATTTCCAGAAAATCATTGACATTGTTTTCTGGTCATTCCCCCTTCTACACCACAGCGTCTGATAAGCTCAAGTACTGGGTCAGACTTCAATATATCTGACTGATCCCACAGTGGGATTCACCAACTCATCAGACCGTGTGGCAGTAGTTATCTGGCAGTTTGGGATGGTGCCTGAGTCTATGGGCAGAGAACAGCAGTAAAAGCTCCCAAGCCATGTCTGAAAAGTCTCATTCATCTGTCAGTGACAAGGAAACAAATAAGGTTTAGATACTGCTGACCCCTTACTGAAAATGTCTGGGGAACTATTACAGAGTGTGTGGTGGAATCAGGGTTTTGTCCAAGCAAACCTACAGGTAGGATGGGGGTTTTTCCTTAAAATATGAACTCCACTTTCTGCAGAATTGAAGAAACATATGTCTTTGTTAAAATTCTCTGTGCAAAAGTGGTTTGTTTGGTTATTTTTCTGGTAATTTACTTTTATGAAAACAGAACACTGCCAATTCTCATTCCATCTCTGCTGCATCTCATGCAGAAGACAAGGGTGTGTGGAATAGGACATACATCCAGCATTTTCTATGGCAAGATCATGATGCATTCCTGTGTTACAGCACAAAGGGCTGGCTGATCCTTCATGGGAGGCCCCTCTTGAGGCCATGGCCAGGGGACATAGCCCTCAGAAGCCCAGCACTTGGAAGGCATTTGGAAAAAGAAGATAACATAACTATGGCTCCTGGAAATCTTTGCAACACACACCACACACATGTACATTCTTCTGGAATGTTTCAAGGTTTCATATGAGCAAAACTTGAAGCCCACATTTCTTCTCTACATATTTGCAGGAGCTACAAAAAACTTTTCATCTCTACTAATACAACATGTTCAACAATAAAATGCTGATCTTAATACAATCAGTTTTGTAGACAGGTTTTGACATCCAAATTTGAAACATTTTAGTTTCCTTCCTTATGGACTACTTCACTCAGTATAAATCAACAATCTGGAAACAGAAGTACTGCAGGTCCTTAAACCCAAGCATTGGCCTGGAAAGACAAAATAAAGATTGCTGACCTCAGAAAGGTTGTGTGAAATGCCCTTTTCCCCCATGTCCCACTTCTGTTCTGGGGAGCAAAGAGTGGACATGGATTCCAGTCTATTGGATTTGAAGCCCATCTTTCCCTTCAGCATTTGTTGTGTGCTCACAGCCCCTCTTCCCCCAGTGTGCTGGCTTGAGGCTTCGACATGCAGCACTGAACCCTCCCATGCAGTGAGCAGGCAGAGCTCTCACTCAACCTGGGGCTGCCAGCTCCAGCCTGCAAACACCATAAAGTTGTTACCATATGAGGCTTTTTGTGGCTGGATGCCAAAATCTACTGGCTTACCCCTCACTGTAGTGAGGATAAGAAAAGCTAACATTTCACTCAACCATCAGAAACATGAATTGACCTTGATAAGTGGATGAATGGAATTTTTCAGGTTTGGGGTAATAATAGTCAGTGACTCCATGATCACTGGTGGTATTGGAAGGTTTAAATAATCAATCTTCATAAAACTCCTAATCTTTGCCTGACAGGCACTATATACAGTGTGTGGAATATTAATACTGCATTCAGTTCTGGACAGCTCAGTAATAGTAGTGAGAACAAATTGGAAGGAATTCAGAGAAGCACAGCAAAATGATGGAGTGGCTAGAGAGACTGATTTATGTGGGGTTATATCTAAAGAATTGTGAGTTCTATTTTGGCCAAAATGCAAAGGAGAAAGGATGATCTGTGGAGTCATAAAAGCATCATTGGGTGCCTGGAGGGGAGATACTGCAGGAGGAAAGTAAATTATTTCAAATCCTCCTAGGGTGTCAAATTAGGATCAGTAGAAATAATCAAATAATTGGCAGTTCAGGCAGAAAATGAAGGAAGTCTTGTTTCTCTCTTATCTCCCTGAGATCAGCTGGTGAAAATATATCTCACAAAACTGAAAATAAGTAGTAGGTAAAACATTAAAGGCTAATGAGGAGAAAATGAGAAATTAAGATAAATAAGGAGAGATTGGCAATGAATAATGCCCCAGAGTCTCTGAGTGTCCTCTGGAGGACTCAAGAGATTCTTCACTGTAGGAAGGAAAGGGAATATCAAGAACCAGTAGGGAGGTGATGAAAAGTGATGAGTGATTTGGAAGAGACCCACAAGTTGTGTCCCAGCCACTGACCCAGAGACAGGGAAGTTTGGCCAGGGCTGGGCTGCATACTCCTTGGGTGTCCTGACTCCAGGTCAAGCCTTGCTATCAAACCAGCCTGAACTAATGGTCCAAACTCCAGAGGACAGCCAAAATCTGGATCTTAAGCATCCATCTCTGACTCATGTCTAGTTTAAGGTGACTGCTTTGCATATTCTAAAGGGAAGAGAAATGATATATCCAAGATGGGGACTTCTGTTCTCTGTCAATCCCTCCTCCCCACCAATGACAGGAACTTGCAGTGCAGCTGTCAAAGCCCCCAGCACACAGTGGGAAGGGACATGCACTTCTCTTTGGCAAACTTGCTATCTAGAAACATGTGTGCAGAGGATCACCCACCAAGGGTCTGTGCTGTGTCTCAGGAGGGAGGGCTTTCTTCAACAGGACAGCGAGTTCCTCTGGAAGGGGATGAGTAGAAATCATGTACAAACAAGAGATCAAACAGGCCTCTTGCATACCGGCCAGAAGGCAAAGGTTTAGTAACCCCACTTTTGGAGGAGGATTGGGATATCAATGACCTCTGCACAGCCACCCTTTGTGAGGAAAATGTACATCCCCAGCACAGCTCCAGTCTGAGCCAGAACTTCTCTGTCCCAGGTGTGGGCTCCTTGTCACTTCTGTCTGATTACAGATCTCCTTGCAGGGAGAGAGGGATGCATAGTGGAGCTGCCCTGTGGAGGTGGTGTCCCATCTGTTTAGTGTCCTTATTTCCTTTTAGATTTAGGAAATTTTAAACAAATAAAGGTCTCTGAAGAACAAATATTTTGAAAACAAACCTAATATTTCTATTTCATATTCTCAAGTTCTCAAGCATTAATGCTGACTGTGGACTCAGTTCTGCATGATATTGCTCTGCCCATTTCCTGTTGAATGTTACAGAGATTTTTCTCGGCACTTCACCATCACTGGATTAAGACATTGTATTTTAACCTCTGAAATATGCAGCCTGAGTCCTTCCAGATCGAGGTCTCATGGTGCCAGGGTGATGTTTTACTCTTTGGCACAACCATCTCAGTAGCATGGTCCTTCTCAGAAAGAGACCATGGCTTCTCATACATCCCTTCATCCCTGGGACAACCTGCGTATTTTTTACGAAAACCTGCTTTTGCTTTTACTAAAGGGAGCTAGTAGTAACTCAGCTTCCTCCCCTGACCTTCCACACACCAGAGCATGTCGTTCTGGACAGTTACCTCCCAAATTCTCCTTGACATATCCCCAGGAGCAACAGGGCTGCGATCTCCTGCCACTGTAAGCACTGCAATGATCAGCAAATATTGCTGATGAAAGCAGTCCATGGCCCACACACATTCCTCTTCAGTGACACTCAAGCCAGCAGAGCCAGGCACATACTGTACTGAGGAGACTTAACATGGATCCTGACATAACTGGGCACTTTTCCCACTCTCAGCATCAAAATTTAGGCAAAGAAGCCGTTTTAAATCTAAGTAAAAAGAAAACCATTGCATGGATATTTCACCAGAGAAACTCTTCTGTGTAAAATTTACACAACTTCTGAAGTCATACTGGTGAAAAGGCGGGGGAGTCCTCACTGGATATATATATAATCATTTACATCAATATCTAGAAAAAAATGTATTTAAGTGACAGTCATCTTACCCTGGTTGGTGACATGGTCCTTATCACTTTCTCTCTAGCACATGGCATTGAACCTGAGGACATAGTGTTGGGATTAATTAGAACAGAGCTCCTCCTCATGAATTTCCATGCTTTGGGGACCACTTGTAAGTAGTATTAAAAAAGCCTATTTAGAGTAGTCCCTTGACTGGGCTGCAACACAATGGCCAACACAATTTTGTTTTGGCCATCAGGTTTTGTTTGTACCCTCAGGCTAAAGAATAAAAAGAAAGAGAGCTTGGCATGCAATCTCTATCTATTAGAATTAAAGAAAAGTGTTTGAGAAAACTGATCTGGATACAGACAGTAATTTAATTAATTGAGTGTTACAGAAAAGATGTTTACAACAATTTCCTGCCCTTCTTCACTTGTATTACCAGCTTTTTGAATGTTGGTCCCAGGGACTCCTTCTGGAGGCAGCAGCTGTAGATTCTTCAGCAAAGTTTCCCAGCACCTCACAGCAGAGCAGCCCCTGCACTCACACACGTGAAGCCAAGTAATGCTGATTTCCAGATGCAGTTGAAGCAGGATCAAAGCTTAGGTGATCAAAATACAATAGGAGTTTGCCTGTGACACCATCTGTGTTGGCTGAAACATAAAACTTATCACCAGCCATATATCACTCGTTATCTTGATCCAGCAGTGTACCAAAGGGACATTCCTGCTGGATGAGCAGTCCCACTGATTTTAGCAGGACTGCTTACACATGTATATAAAGAGGTCTGCCTAAGTATTTCTCTGAAGCAAACCTAAGTCCTTTAGTTCTTCTCATTTTGATATGGTGATAGTGTTTAAAAGTGAATCAATGCCAACTCTCATTAACTAGCATGATGAAAACTCAATTTAAAGATTTCTTTAATTAGGATTGAGATTATGCGTGAGACTAATTTTTGCTCCAAGATTTAAGGTATGACTTTTAGCTCCACCTCCATGCATGATACACAAAAAACCCCACAGGGTCACTCCATTTCCCAGAGGAAACCAGCTGGCAGGCTGACAGTGACTGCTCCTGGGGTGACACACACTTACCTGGGACCAGTGGCTGCTGACTTTAATGCCACAAGTGTGACCAGTTTGCTTTGTGGCAATGACACTTCTGCAGAAAGGATTACCTGTGTCAGGAATCCCATTTTGTGCACTATGCTGACCAGTGTGTTAGTTGGCATATCTTGAGCAAAACAGTCTTGGTTTCCATTTTTCTTCAAATGTAAGCTAATTATGTAAAGGCAATATCTACCAGAACCTTGTATGTTTTCCTTTGAGACAGACCAGGCGCATTGCCTTGTGCACAAATGGTCCTGACCTTGGGGGAAGTCTGGTCAAGCCCAGAACCATTCCACTCCTTAATCTTTTTATTAGTTGCCTTAATCACTAGAAGTCACCAGCATACCTATGCTGCAGTTTTGCCCCAGCTTCACCTGATCACCACAGACAGAGGTTGAGGCAGTGCGGACCTCTAAATCCACTGAACTGTGTAACACGTCGCTTTTGGCCTCCCATATTAAAACCTTTTAAACTCTGCAGCAAGCTTTAAAACAATCACATTTCCTCAGGGCTGCCAGAAGCAAACGTAAATACAGGAGTTCAAAAGAAGAATCCAGTTTTCACAGCTGCATCTTAGTTAAATTAAAAAGGAAAAAAAAAAAAAGACAAAAAAGAAGAAAGACAAACTGACCTAAAAGCTTTTGAAAATGCACACCAGGGCAGACAAAAGTAATTATTCTAAAGCTGTTATGGATGTTTTGAGAACTCTATAATTTCCAGATTTGAAAAACTTTTTTTTTTTTCTAAGAAATCATCATTTTAAAGTAATACAGGACTTAAAAATATCTTGGTTAGAGCTGTTATCAGGGCTTCAAGAGGAAATAAAATGTACCACAGTTAGGAAAACATGTCATTTTGGCTATAGTGTGTAACTAATTGATTTTTGAGCATTGCCTAATTGTCTGACACTGGTTAACCAAACAACAATGCATTTTTCACAGACTCCAATATTAGCTGAAACCATTCTGTGACCTCCCCCTGTTGAGAGACACATTGTATTTTTGATCATAAATCTAAAAGGGTAAGGACTAGAAAAGGGATTCCTGCTTTGTTTTTGCATTTTAACTGAGGTTAAAAAATTCTAACAGTTGCCATTTATATAGGGAGTAATATATTTTAGTGAGAGCTGTAGCTCAGAGAAATGTGAATACCAAAGTTGTGCTGCAGAGCTTTGTGTTTATTTTGACACAGCAACGGATTGGATTTGTGAGTAGAGTCATGCTTAAATCATGGCTAAATTAATCTTTGATGGCTGCACTGAACTGACTCCTGAAATTAATTTGAGGAACTAAAATACCCTATTAGAAAAACTTTAAATGAAACAGTATTTTTGATATGAAAATCTTTATGTGCTCAAATTATTCTGTCTGCTTCCTCCACATCATGGATGCTGAACAATGTATGTCATCTCAGGCAAACCTATTTCCACTGAAAAATATGTGCTTGAGATGAAAAAAACTGTACAAATTTATAAATTAACTACATCTTAAGAAAGAAAAACTTGAGAAAGGATAAAATTTTGCAGTAACATAGTCTAAAATACAGATATTCACTTTTAAAAAATTTTACTGGTCCCTAACCAATAAAATTGGTTAATCATTTATTTATAAATTATTATAAACTATTATAAAAGAAAAATTCAGGAAAAAAAAAAGAGAAAGAAATTATTTTACGTCTTATAGTGGAAAAGCTAAAAATAATCATAAGCACTTCAGTGTGATTTGAAAACATATTGTTTCTCTTTGACCAGCCAACTAAGAAACTGATATTCTTATTTTCATAAGGGGGATGCTGAAAGGATTTAAAGCACCATTTGGTTTGGAGTGTGTGCCAAGAAACTAACCTGTTGAATTTTGGATCAGTTTTACAGTCTTCTGTGCAGTTTGTGTTGACATTCTACTGAGAAGGAGAGATGGGCAATTTACCATTTGTGACTAGACTGTGAAGGGAATTTTGGTTTATTTTTGGAGATTTTTTCCATAATCAAATAAACGCTCATAATGCATTTTTCAATATCAACTTGAAATATTTTCTTTGATTTTCTTGGAGCTGTGCATTTTCACCCAGCAGCTATTTACCTGGGCACCAGAGTAGTGCTACAGTTACAGAGAC
Source organism: Pyrgilauda ruficollis (assembly GCF_017590135.1). Classification (NCBI taxonomy): domain Eukaryota; kingdom Metazoa; phylum Chordata; class Aves; order Passeriformes; family Passeridae; genus Pyrgilauda; species Pyrgilauda ruficollis. The sequence continues at coordinate 17,086,368 of NW_024513654.1, read as the reverse complement.
TGCTTTGGTGAAAGGTTTTTCCATTTGTAGATATGTTATTTTTATTGCCCTGTGCACAAGTCTGGGAGCAAAAATAGTGTTTGCACATTCAGTGGCTCTCTCACTGTGCTTAATTCCACAGAATTGTTTTTGTTTGCTGATAAGGGAACTGGAGAAGTGAAGGGAGTAATTGATGAGCTCCAGTGCAAATTCCCATCTCACAAGCTGGTAGGTAAATAAAACCCATCCTAGTGAGTGGTGGGAAAAGGCTAAAAAGGAAAAAAAAAAAAGAAAAAAAAAGAAAGAAGAGGCAGGCAACAATGTGTTGATCACAGGCTGAGTCTGTCCAGGATAGTAACTCAACAACTGTATGCATCTGACCAAGTGAATTCTCTAAAGGGAAGAGTCCAAAACACTGAGGTAAAATGAAATTCAAGAATGCCAGTATTTTATATTTGATTGCTTTGCCATGTGTTCTTCTGCTTTGTTCTTTGTGTGTGAATCCTCAGTATTTATGATGAAGCTGGACTGTGAAGGTGGAGGGTGCGTTCTTGAAATGCTTTGTGGGAAACTGGCGCCCTGTTATGTTATTGAAAACTACCTGGCCACATCCCAGGTCCTGACTTGGAAACGTGCCTTAAGGAGTCTTCCTGGCTTTTCCTCAATTATTTCCCTCAGTGATAATGAAGAAGAAAAAGGAAGAGCAATGTGCAGAATGTAAGGTGCATTCACCCCCATCAGCACTGGCTGCAGCACACCCAGCACGAACGTCGGCTGAGAGCGATGTAATGGTCTGATCCAACTGGGAAAAGACCATAAAACTCCACACTTGTATAAACAGCACTTTTTTGATGAAATTGAAACCATATTTTGACTTCTTGCTAGAAAAACAAATCTGAAGAGATAGTTGTATATTGAATAACCTTAGAGTTTTCAGAGCCAAGAAATCAGCTGCTGGCTTGAAGAGTTGGATGGCAATGTGAAACATGCTGACCCAGGCCAATTCCATGGTGTTCTGTGGCTCAGCAGCACATTCATGTTGTGAGTGCGTTCTCCATAACAACCACTGAGGACTGCTTGGGACTAGAAGGTAGAAAACTGATACTCTTTCCTCAAAAGTTTTCATCAGACAAAAGTAGAATTCCCAGGAAATGTTGAGAGCACAGGCCAAGTAACACACAGGTAAGCCTTTGAATAATGGCAGGAGAATGGTGGCACAGGGGCAGCAGATAAGCATGGCCCAGTAGTGTACACATTTTATAGAAACCAGGAGCGTGACTGGTTGTGTCAGCTGTGTGCTTCTCTCTGAGCACATATTTTTGTTTACAGTTTGCTGGTTGGAAAAACTAATTCTGAATACAATTCCAAGGATGTAACCCTAACCCTAACGCTAACCCTAAGCCTAACCCTATGCCTAACACTAACCCTAATGGTCTTACCCTAACCCTAAACCTAACCCTAAACCTAACCCTAATGGCCATAAACCTGAGGGCCCAAACCCTAACCTTAAGCCTAACCCTAATGGCTCTAACCTAACACTAACCCCTAGCCCTAATGGCTCTAAACCTAACCCTAACCCTAACACTAAACCTAACTGTGAACCTAATAGGCCTAACCCTAATGGCTTGGTTGGGAAGGAGATTTTGGAGAAACTCAGGAATAAAAAAAGGGTGTATTATCTTTGGAAGGAGTGTCAGATTTCTCAGGTAATATTTAAGAGGACTGCTAGACCATGTAGGAAAAAAATTAGGGAGGCTAAAGCTCAGTTTGAACTTATATGGTGACTTTTGTAAAGGATAACAAAAAATGTTTTTACAAATATATTAATGGTAAAAGGAAGGGTAAGACTAACATTTGTTCTTTATTAGATGAAGAAGGAAGCTTTGCTACTGCAGATGAGGAGAAGGCAGAGGTGCTTAATGCCTTCTTTGTCTCAGTTTTAGTGAGAAGACTTGCCCTCAGGATAACTGTCCTCATGGGGTGCTCCGTGGTATCAGGGAGCAGAATGGTCCCCTTTTATCCAAGAGGAGGCAGTCAGGGAACTGCTGAGCTGCTTGGATGTTCATAAATCCATGGGACCAGATGGGATCCATCTGGGTGATGAGGAAGCTGGCAGATGAGCTTGTGAAGCCACTCTCCATCATTTACCAGCAGTCCTGGTAAGGTACCAGCTCACTGGTGAGGGTCCAGGTGACTGGAAGCTGGCCAATGTGACACCCATTCATAAAAAGGGTGGAAGGAGGATCCTGGCAATTGTAGGCTGGTTAGCCTGACCTCAGTTCCAGGTAAGGCAATGGAGCAGTTTATCCTGTGTCATCACACAGCACTTACAGGATGGCCAAGGTATCAGACCCAGCCAGTATGGGTTTAGGAGGGGAAAGTCGTGTTTGACCAACCTGGTCTCCTTTTATCATCAAGTGACCTGCCTGGTGGATGCTGGAAAGGCTGTGGATGTTGTGTACCTGGACTTCAGCAAGGTCTTTGACACTGTCTTCCACAGCACACTCCTGGAAAAGCTGCAGCCCACGGCTTGGACAGGGCACTCTTTGCTGGGTTAGGAACTGGCTGGATGGCCAGCCCAGAGTGGTGGTGAATGGTGCTGCATCCAGCTGGCAGCCAGCCACCAGTGGTGTCCCTCAGGGGTCTGTGCTGGGGCCAGCTCTGTTCAGTGTCTTTATTGATAACATGAATGAGGAGATTGAGTCTTTCATTAGTAAGTTTGTGGACAACACTAAGCTGGGAGTGTGTGCCAATCTGTTGGAGGGTAGGAGGGCTCTGCAGAGAGACTTGGAACGGTTGAATAGATAGGCGGGGTCTAACAGGATGAAGTTTAATAAATCCAAGTGCTGAGTCCTGCATTTTGGCCACAATAACCCCCTGCAGTGTTACAGGCTGGGGATGGTGTGGCTGGACAGTGCCCAGGCAGAAAGGGACCTGGGGGTGCTGGTGACAGGCGAGTGAACACGCGCCAGCAGTGTGACCTGGTGGCCAAAAAGCCAAGGGCATCCTGGCCTGTATCAGGAACAGTGTGGCCAGCAGCAGCAGGGAGGTCATCCTGCCCCTGTACTTGGCACTGGGGAGGCCAAACCTTGAGTGCTGTGTCCAGCTCTGGCCCCTCAGTTTGGGAAGGACATTGAGACGCTTGAGTGCATCCAGAGGAGGCAATGAGGCTGGTGGGGGGCTGGGAACACAAACCCTGTGAGGAACCACTGAGGGAGCTGGGGGTGTTTAACCTGGAGAAGACTCAGGGGTGATCTTATCACTCTCTGCAACTTCCTGAAAGGTGGTTGGAGTCAGGTGAGGATCGGTCTCTTTCACCAGGCAGCAACAGACAGAACCAGAGGACACAGTCTTAAGCTGTGCCAAGGGAAACGTAGGTTGGATATTAGGAAGAAGTTTTTACAGAAAGGGTGAAAAAGTTCTGGAATAGCCTGCCTGGGAAGGTGGTGGAGTCACCATCCCTGGATATGTTTAAAAAGAGACTGGATGTGGCATTTGGTGCCATGGTTTAGTTGAGGTGTTAGGGCATGGGTTGGACTGGATGATCTTTAAGGTCTCTTCCAACCTAGTGATTCTGTGAATTCTGTACACAGGAGAGGGGATCTGATGGAGCTGCTGGCTCTCACTAGAACACGGCTCATTTCACCACCTGTCTCTATGGTCATCTCCTACCAGGGGCTGGAGCTGAGGCAGCCCTGAGGAAGCTTTCTTTTTTAAGAAATTAGGAAATGCAAAACACACCTTTGTCCAGAGCCATAAAACTTGTGTACAGTAAATTAGCATCTCATTAAATAAATATACTGGGCCTCTTAAACACCCTGCTCAAAAGGAAGTATGTAAGATGTGTCACATTGTCCAAACCTTATCCATACAGCTGTGATGAGGTGTGACTGCCTGCAAATGGAGCAAGAACAAGGTCTCAAAGGAGTTTTAGTATTGTTGTATTTTTTGTATTTCAGTAGCACCTAAAGGCCCTGAATAAGATACAGGTCCATGGCTGGGAAAACTTAACATCTTAGGGAAGATGAAGGGAAACTGAGAAATGGACAAATAAGTGGCTTGCCACAGATTATAAAGCACATAAAAGTAAAGGCAGAAAGAGAATAGAGACCTTGGGAGTTCCACCCCATGTTCTGGTGACTAACTGAAATTAGCAGATTGCTAACACCTGAAGCCTGCTGCTCTCTGCTGTTGCCACTGCCCTTCCCTCACTGCAGTCAGATGTTTACTTTCAGAACACCTGATTGTGAGCCAAGCTCAAAAACTCCATGGCAACAAGAAATGTTCAGTGATCAGTGAGGCAGTCAAATGCCCTTTGTAATTGTGATTTTGGTTCCTGGGATTCTGGATGTTCATCTGCATTTTGTCTGCTGAGATCCAAAACTTTTAGCCAAGTCAGGTCCTTCCAAGGATACAGCTGGCATAGCTGATGAGTTACTGGCCCACCTGTTCCTTCTTTCCACTGAGGAAATACTACAGGGAGTTGTTTTCAGTGCTGTTGAGGTACCATAACAGCTTTGGCAAGTGTTTCCATTGTGTTCCATTGCAAAGACAAATGTGTGCATGAGGTGATTTTGTGCTGTAAAAGATTAGGAAAATGTGGGATTGTGAAGGCTAGAGCTGTAAGACTGCTAACCTGCTGGAAAGCCATCCTGAAATGAGGACCATCTCCTCAGCTGATCCTTCCCATGCTGCCTAGCTGTAAATCCTCTCTAGTCCTGTAAAACACCTGACATGATAGAAAGAGGATGATGTTTACAGATGTCCTTGAAATATGATCCTGTACAGACTGTTCAGTGGAGGCCAGTGCTGGCAGCAATGATGTCCCCTTTGCACAATTCTCCTTCAGCATTTATCCACAGATGGAGCAGTTGCCAAGAGGGGATTTCCACCACTGACTTCCCAATCTCCTATTTCTGGTCAATCCAGTTATTTATTCCCCTGTTGTGAATATCTGTGGTTGGAATAGGAATTAGGAAAGAGATTTTTAGTGGGTGATGGCCAAAATCATCGTCAGGAAACCAACAATGTTGGCAGGGCTGACTTTTTAGTAACCTGAACTGACCACAAAGGGGAGAATGAAGAATCCCAGGGCAGGGCATTTCTGAAACTCCTGCAGGTCCCATCATGTTGAGCATTGTATGCCTCTTCTGGGAAAGATCATGTGAGACAGGTCCGTGGCCTGGAACTGCACTGGGGACCATCAGCCAAGCCAGGCAGCACAGAGGCCAGCTTAGCTTCTCTTCCCCACCAGCTCTTTAACTCTCAAGAAGTTGCTGAGGCCTGCATAGATCTTATGGGGCAGATCACTGCTAGGGCCAGTCCTTTGCTGGAGACCTGTACATGTACAGCAGCACAGCCCATCCCATCTCATAGGAAGAGAGATAAATCAACAGCTGTAGTAAAAGGACTTATCTTTTGCCTCCTGTTTACTGATGCTGATTTGTTAAATTAAGTTACTTGTGTGTTGGGTTCAGCCCAGAATTTGCAGCTGTACACATTCACTCAGATATGCCAGCAGCAGCAGATCTTACGGTCCTGCATGGGACCTGTTGGGACTGTCATAGAGCCTTTTGGGCAGCCATTCATTCAGATAGTAGAAAATCTAGTTGATTATCATTAGGACATAAAGCTGATGGTCCAGACTCTTAGGATGTCTGTGCTCTACCTCTAGCAGTGACTTCAACCCATCTGTGAATCAGGTTCTCTGGCAGTGCTGGGGTCAAACCTGGAGCTGTGGCTCCAGCTGTCTTCAAGAGCTGCTCAATAAATGTTACAGTGCATATACTCATGCTGGAGTGCAGGAAGCTGTTTCATTGCAGAAGGCAATCAGGTTGATCAGGCAGGATCTACCTTTAGTGCATTCATGCTGACTGTTCCTGATCACCTTCTTGTCATCCATATGGATGGAGATCTTCCACAGAGCAAGGCACTCCATCATCTTTCCAGAGACTGACCTGAAACTGACTGGCCCATAGTGTCCTCCTGTGTCCTCCTTCCTGCCCTTTTTGAAAACCAGGGTGACATTGGCTTTGTCTTTGTTTTTCCCATACTGAGCTGCAGTTCACAAGCTGAACCTGGAGCAAAATGCATGAAGGATTGCCTGGATCATGGCACTGTGAACTCAGGATATGGGGTCTGCCCATTGCCTTCTCTGCAGCACTTGAGAAAGAGATCACCAGGCCCAGCAATGAAAGGATTGTCTCCTTTCATGAGTTTCCTTTCCTTGAGTGCTCCTGTGGGATACTTCTGGCTATATACCAAACAGTTTTTAAGCCTCCATAAGTCTGGCAAATGTTCTTCTCTCCTATACCTTGAGTTGATAGGGTCTAAAAGTGGTGACTTCCTAGGCTTGCTGCAGAATAAAAACAACTTTCAGCAAAGAGGTTTTGGAGCAATTCGGCTGTGAATGGTCAAAAGGTTACCAGTCGTGGCTTCCTGGTTGAGTTCTTCTTTGGCTTCTTTTTAAAATAAAAACAGGTTTTGAGCTTTTAGGAGTATTTTTCCATGTGCGAGGCACCTAAAAATTATTTTCATTGTTTGGTCTATAATTTAAATAAAAGTAAAATCATCAGTCAATCAAAATTGCCTGCCCAGCCCTGAAGTTTGATTCTGAAAGATTCAACTCTCCATGCGGTCTCTTAAACCACAGCAAACTACCAGAGTTGAGAGCTGACTGCTCACAGTACCACAGCAATCCATTCCCACTGCATCTAACCATGGTTATTTTGTAACACACCGTGACATGAGCACATTCCTTCCTTATAAAATAATTGACTTCTCTATATCTCCAGTGAGGTTTCATCTTCCCAGCCTGACGCACTCTGACAAATGCACTGGATCTATTTAAAACAGCAGGTCCAGGGTAGCTACGCAAAGCACCACAATTAAGTGGGAGCAGCCTGATTAAAACGTTGCCCTTAATTATGTGTGATGACAGAGAAAAACCTTTTTTATAGATTCTCTTTGTGACAGGGCCTAGAATGCCTTGCCAAAGCCCTAATGGCTAGACAGCAGGAAACTTGGCCCAAAACCAAAAACTCAGCAGACACTTCCCTTAGACAGCGCTTGATGCAGAGAGCAATCTGTCCTTCCCCATGTATATTTTAGGCAGACAGGCTGAAAGTCAATACAAGCTTGAATAAATCTGGGGACTGGTGTAGAAACTCATGTTATCTTCAGACAAGCCTAGCCCCCAGGTCAGCAGGAGTCTAGAGTATGGGGTCAGAGTGGGACTAATGCTTGTAAGTATAGACCCCATTAAAATTACACCATTGTTTACATCAATCTGCTTCATTCATGAAATGATGATGCTGCCAAGCTTTCCTGGGCTTTTTTATGAGAAATGGGCAAGGCAAATTGGGCGATAGTCCAAAGGCCCCTGAGGCACAAGTTAGTTTTGATAGATTAGGAACAAGATGAATCTCCATGGGATGGTATTAAAGCATCTTTTATTATGTGCAAAGCAGCCTTTTAACTCCCCAGGAGACAGCCCTATCTCTCCATGCTAGTCCAAGCAAAAAGCTTTCAGCATTAATAACACCTGGAGAACCCCACTGGTCTGACAGCTCAATGGGAACAGTTTGGCAAAGGCTGTCTGACCTCCTAAAATAGCCCATTTTGGTCAAATTTTGCTGTGCTCCGGACAAAACAACCTCCTTCCAAAAGCCGTAGAAGTTTTGAATACAAGATGCTTCACAGCTTTAGGGCCTTGATTTTTTGATGTATTTCCTGATACCTTTATCCCCACATCAGTTGCATTGTTGAAATGTCTGACAGAACAAGACCTCTCGTTTTTTTCCCAATAAGTTAACAGCATTTAGTTGCTGTAAGGTAGACAGTCTCAATACCATGGTGTTTGCTGGACTTGCTGAGATGAATGTGATATGGACAAGCAATTTTAGTGTATAACCTTTATCCCAAAAGTATTGTCCAGCAATATCTGCATGTAAATTCCCAAAACTATTATTGGTCATCCCAGAATATTTAATTTTACAAACATGGATGTAATGTAGTTAATACATGAAAGAAAAGTGGTTTTCAACTGTTTTTCAAGTGAAAAAGTGTTGCGCTATTGATTTTTTCAGGTGTTACAAATCTACCTTTAACAAAAGACACACAATGTATGTGTGTCTTTCATCAAAAGTTGTTCCAGCATAAATACTTTTTCTTGTTCTGATGAAAACACAGCAAATTTCCAGCCAGTTCTAGTATGCATTTACAATTACTTGTCTCAAAAAGCATCCTCTCTACACAGACTTTGGGGAATGGAAATGAACATAACAAGAACCTAGAAGAGAAATCTCTGAGAAGAGATTGCTAAACATCATTTTTTCAAGCAGGAGAGAAGTAGAATATACATGATAAACTGTATGAATGATAAAAGTGTCAGGGAACAGAGAGAAATATAGCTCTCTTTGGCTTATAATATAAAAATCCTCAACCAAACAAATGACAATTCAGTGAAACAAATTCAAAGCCAGCAAAAGGAAATATTATTCAATTTAATTGCATTTTTCATAGTGTAATTTGCTGCCAGAAAATGTCACTGAGGGAGAGAACTCAGAAACAGAATGGACATTTATAGAGATAACACTAATACTTAAATCCATCATGAGTATTGATAACATATTTTTTGAAAGGAATATCCAGCCTGAAAGAAAGAAGGTTAAAGAACCCTAACTGCTAAGGAGAAGTAGGAGAAGTAGGTCCTGGCTATTGTTGGGGGCACAAAGCTTGGGTACAAAAGGTTTGCTTCAGTCAGGGAGCTGCAATATCCTTGGATGCATAAAGAGGACAATGGTCAAAAAGCAGCAACAAAACATTGCACTTCTCTATGAACATGGCATTTCTATGTATGGGTACTGCTATTACTGCAAAATTTGAAAATCTCCTTTCATTTAGAGCCAGAACAAAAAAAAACCCCACTGAATATTTTATTCCAAACACTCAGAAAAAAATGCCCTTTTTGGGGAAAAAAGATCTCATATGTATTTATTCTTCTGTTACTTTTATTAGTTTTACATCATTTCTTGAGACATAGCCATTCCAGTCTTCGCTGGGAATCATGTTAAAATATTTTAAACAATAGCTGATCATCCAGTTTATGAGTTCTTCTTTGTTCTGAGTGCTAGGATACACTAACACTGGTAGGAGACATAATCCAGAAAAGACAGGATGTTTCTGTCATTGTAAAGTAGCAGCTGCCCCTATTTATTAAAGAAAAAAATTAAATAATGGTTATTACAGCAGGTATTATAACATAACTATCACATCCTGTGCTGTCTCTTATGTCATATGTCATCTCACTTGATAAACACACTGTGTGCCTGTGGTCACTTTCCCCTGTGCTACACACATCCTTCTTTTTCATCCCAAAATATAACTGCCACAACTCCTCTACAATAGGTTATGGCATGCTAGTTGGAAGACTGAATGACACAGAAATTTCAACAAATAACTAAAACCAGAGAAAAGTAAATAAACATATTTTTAAATGTTAAAAAAGTTATAAATATTGATGAAGACAGTCATCATCACTACAGATTATTGTGGAAAAAATATTTACTCAATCACTTCAGCAAAAATGTCCTGAGCAGCTCTAGTCAATATATGTTTGGGCAATCAATCCAGCTAATTGTAGCATATATTTACAAAGACTAATAACTCTGAAGAACCCAGGAGACTACTGGAAGAAGTTAAGAACCAATTTGGCTTTTAGCCTTGTTCTCAGATTTCTGTTTGTATTGAAGAGCGCCTGGTCTTCCCTAACCAGGAAATCCCTGGTTCATCTGCTTTGCAGACATGAGAGGGAATGCAGGTTTTTCTCCATCAGGAATGATACTTGCACAAGACCAGCCCTCATGCACAAGTCAGGAGACTTCTACCCCCCCAGTATTGCCTGAACCACTCCAGTCTAATGCATTGCAGGTTAGAGGAGCTCCAGCCCACAGTTTCTTGTAATTCAGCTTGTACTTGGCAGGAACCTTGCATGTTTTCCCTATATAGATTGGATCCTTGCCTGTCTCCAGTTTAAAACTTTGCTAAACCAATTTCTCAGGAAATCTGTTTCTCTCTGTGCCCTGGGATTACACGAAGAGCAGGCTCTCATGACACTTCCTGGTGTTTCAGCTTCACCTCAGATCTTTTCTGTAGCTCAGCTCTTGGGGCTGATCTCTGGCCAACTGCTGGAGGAGCTGCACAGTGTTAGCTGCCAGCTGTGATCCCTTCGGCACTGCTGTCTCCAGATGTGGCCTGCACATCCCAGTGCAGAGAAGGAGAGTGTCCTGCATCTGTACCTGTCCCTGGGAGTGCCCATGTGGTGCTGTGGCCGGGGTTCCCTTCAGCTTTTTCTTGTTTCCAGCATGGACACAGAGGGGGAAGTTTCTGGGAGCAGCTCAGGGAAGCTCTTCTCCATGCTGAATAATTTGTTGTCATGAACTAGGAATTTCATAAATTATCAGCCTTCACATTTCTTTCTCCATGAACTTGCAGCATGTTTAATAGATACCGTATCTTTTTCCTCCTCAGCTCAGATTCCAATGGTTGATCAGTTGTTCCCTTCCTATGAATGGAAATTGAACTGGGTGTTTAATGTCCATTCTCCCTTGCTTTGTTCGCTGCAAATTTCCTGTTTATTCCTAGTTTGTGTCTTGCTTTTCAGTCCTCCATGATTTTTGGACAACACTTCACCTCTTGAAACAATTTGGGACGTTGCAAACTGATCACCAGTTGCAATTAGGAACAGGGAAGTGCTTCCAAACTTGGCTGGAGCATATCATTCAGGAAATCATTCCATTTGGCTTTGAGGATATTAAAGGAGAGGGAATTCCCTGCTTTCTTTACCATTTTTTTATAGTGCTTTACCGTTGTCTCTATCAAAACCCAGCAGGTGAGGAAAAGGGGTATCTGAGTGCTCATTTTGGAGCCTACAAGACACCATGAGCTGTCACGTTGTGTGTCTTTCAGCTGTGACTGTGTGAGTTCAGCCTCCAGAGTAGCTCCAAGTTACTCATTCTCAGCCCTCTGGCTTGGATGTTAACTCTCTGCCATCAATCATGTTCAGAGATATTTGGGCTTTTTGTTTTCCATTAGATCAGACAAGTGTCGCTGACTACACTCTGGCAGACAAAGCTTTCCAGAGAAGAGGTTTGAAAAGCCTCACAGTGTGCAATCCAAATTATCCTAATTACCTAATTATCCTTATCACAGCAACTAATTAGACTGGCTATAAAGTTAAACCCATAAACAGACCACAGGCTATAAAAGCCTGCAGGCAAGAGAGCTGTTGAAAAGGGACTCAGAAGAACAAGTGGGTGTAGGAATGCTTTTATTTAAAGGTTTGGTCAAGGACAAGTGCCTGCAGAAAATAACCAATAATCTCTCAGCCTAAGAGCACTGAGAGGCTACAAAATCTGTATGAGTGTCAGCAAGGCCGTCAATTACAATTGCCCTATTTTAACAACTTGCAGAAAAATAGAAATGTATTTTTCCCCACAACAGTCTCTTCAAAGAAGGCACAAAATGAATCACAACCCTCTTCCTAAGAGCCTCCTTTTCCAAAAGGTAAAAGCAAAAGCTGACTGAGCACTGTAATACAAGAACACGTTCCTCAAGCCTCTTTGACAGAGCAAGGATGCAAATAAATAATCGGTGGCCTAGGTTCCATTGTGCATCACAACTTTCTTGAAGGTCATTCCAATTTCCCTGTACTAATGAAAAGCCTTTTTTTTTTCAAGGTGTGAAGAGCATCCAAAACGGTTTCCTGTCTTCCAAGATGAACATTTTTGCAGCAAGGTGAAAGTCAGTGGCACTATTTATTGCTCACTCCTGGCTCTCAGAAACACTCAGTGTGGCTGTTGGGGAGGCCACATGTAAACACTTTGTCCAAGTGCAGTGTCTGTCCCTTTTAGCAGTCACTTGGGAAGGGAAAGGGAGTCTGACACTGTGTCTGCTGCTCTCCCTTGCTAGGAAGAATTTGTTCCTTATAAATAAAAGCCTATGCTTTTTCCTGCTGAGGTATTTCCCTATTGTCTGCTATTTGATTTCCTGTAAATGGACTTCCACTGCTGTTGGAACGTTTAAATAGAAACCAGAAATAGCTCTGAGCAGAGCTGCATACACACAGTTTAATGGCAACCCACCAAAGTAATCTTTTTTTCATCTAGTTACCAGAGCTGATTTTTTCTCTCAAAGACCTTTGCTGAGTTGTTATAGTATATATACTTTTACATTTCCTACCAGAGAAAAATCAGAGCGCGTAACCAGAAGCAGGCAGAAACAGCAGGCAGCACACAGGCAGCAAACAGCTTGCATGCGAGGGGGGATGTTTGTTTGGAAGTGATGGAGAGAAGTGTGCTCCTTCCTGAATGGCAGCTCCAGGATGCTGCCTCGAGCTTCCTCACCCCAGTGCTGGAGCTGCCCAGGACCCTCCTAAGCAGGGTCTGGTAGGAGCATAGCCCTGCAACTTTATTACAGTACAATGGTTTCCTTATGACACAATCAGAACTCCTGGTTGGAGCATCTTGCTTCTCCTTAGCAGAATTTATGAGGTCTCTTTAATCCTGATTCTGGTGTTTTTCCACATGTGCAGGTTTCCCAGCTGGCACACACATTTCAAACAGCAATTACACAGTAGCATTTTTGACAGTCGTAGCTACAGGCTCAGAAGTGAGGCGTCTCTGCTCTTGTAACCTTAATAGCCAAATATTGAGTAACAGCTCCAGAACTTGTAAGAATCAGAAAATATGGTCTGTTTGGAAGTAATAAAATGCACATTGCCACAGGCCTCCCAGTTCATGCACCTGCTGGCACAGACACAGCCAGTAAAAGGAAGCTTGTAATAACATAAAAGCTTGGAATTCAGAGGACTTAAAGCTGAACAAATCATTGGAGTGGAAGGTTTGCTTTGCAGAGAAATGAGCTTAAAAGGCCTAGAAAGCCACAAATGCTGATTGTTTCTAGATTCTGCTCCATTTTACTAACTTAATGTGAATTGACTGAGGTTACAAGGTTAAGCTCTGCAATGTTTACCGCTTTTCTAACTAAATAGAGGGGAACATAAGCAGAATGCATTGGGTTTCAGGGCTGCAGCACCATTTCTGTGCCTCTTCTTGGGAGGTACTTGAAGTTCAAAATATCCTGTGGGAGTGCAAGGAGCTCAGCACCCTCCACAGTACAGAGCAAGATTGCTTCTAGGAGATTTTGGCTGCTGGAGGTTTGGAGGTTTTTCTTGCACCAACACAGATAGTTGAACAGATACATTTCCTACTGCTTCTGTCAAGTGAAACTCTGGCACCTGCTACAGATAAAGCACATTTTGGTCAGCTTCTTTCCTGAAAATATTAGCACAGATTAAACTTTTCCAGGCTTCTATTTTTGACCAAGGCCAACAGGGTTGAGGGATGTTTTGGGAGGATAGAGAAGTTGGCTGGTTGTAAGTCAGATAGAAATTGAGCAAAGAGTAGCTCTCTTATCATCATAGCATCATAAAATTGTTTAGGTTGGAAAAGACTTTCAAGATCATCGAGTCCAGTACCCTAACAGTGCTAAGTTCACCACTGAACCATGTCCTCAAGTGCCACATCTACACATCTTTCCAGCACCTCCAGAGATGGTGGCTCAGCCACTTTGCTGGGAACTTCAGCCTCTGCTGGACTCCAGGTGCGTGAGCAGTGAGTATTGAAGATTTTCTTTGATTGTACTGTACTCCCTGATAGTTCACAGAGCAGGGAAAGGGAAATGATGCTCAGCCCTGTCAGGATGTTCAGTGGAGGTAAGGAGTCATACAAGCTGCCTTTCCTTGTGCTGAGCAAGAAAAAGAGGCTCTGCCTTGAAATATTGTTCACACAGTGGCTGTGGGCATGTACTTCTGCAAGATTTATTCTAGCTCATTTCCCAGCATAATTGCTTTTGAAGCAGCCTACTTAGGCCAAAGAATTTTAGCTCTTTTTTTAAACATGAAACTCCAGTTTGTTTGAGGGATTGTTGTATCCCTGCAAGCCCTTAATCACATTATCCTCAGTTTCCATTCCCAGGTCTGCCCCAGGCCCTACCAGCTTTGAAGACAATTTCCCCAGCCACATGCCTAGAGAGAAGCCTGATTATTAAAATCAGCTTCTTGCTATAAGAGAGGCCTGAGGAACCTCCTGAGCAAACAACCCCAGGAAGCAGGACTAAGGATGTCATTGGGGCTAAGGTGGAGCAACAGTGTTAAGAGAAAAGTTAGTGCCTCTCTGGTTAAATCTCCACCAATGTTGTGATCTTCCTAACATAACATTATCTGCCAAATTTGATCAAAAAATAAAAATAGGAAAAATTTTATAAGACCCAGCAATGAATTATATTCATTTTCTAATTTTCCAGAAAAAAACTGAATTTTTTTCAAGAGCACTATAGTTTGTTTCCTTTGAAAATGGGGAATCTCAAATTTAAACTTAATTCCAGGGAATATTTCAAATGACACATGGTGAAATCAACAAGATAAAGAACTTTTTATATTACTTTTATACTATATTTAAAATTTTCACTTGTGAAGTAAAAAAAAAAAAAAAGTGGTTGTTACAATTCTGGCTCTGAGTACATTATTCCATAGCTACATTTACCAGTCTTTCTATCTATCCCTTATTTCTACAGTGGTTTCAAATGTGTTAAAACCATTTAACTGCTTTTGGTTTTCCTCTGAACATATTTGTAAAATACACAGGTGGATTTAGAGCACTTAAAACCACAAGCAATTAAAGCTTTGCTCCAGAGCCAGACTGCTCCAAGGACACTCAAAGGAAAGCAGTTGGAGAGCAATAAATACACACAGCACACATTTTTAGCAAGGGACTGAGGGATGATTCAGGGTCAGTAGTTATGGCACAGCATCTGGATCCAACCCTTTCCTCTTGACACAGACTGCCTGCAAACACCCTGCCTCAGAGAGCAAGTGTGGGCCTGCTGAACACTTCCCATTGCCTTTTGGGGACTGATCTATTTTTAAATTTCAACCTTCACCCTGAGTAACTTTGAAAATACAGCCTTACCCTTTGAGGAACTGAGGTGAACTAAAAAGAATATGAACCAAAATATTTTAATATCAGATCACAGTTTGAAGTAATTAGGTGCATATCTCACTGATATTTTCCAAAATAGTTCTGTTTCTGGAATAAAATTCTTCTCTCTGTAAGATCTAACAATTACCCAGACTATCCATACAAACTTGGTGATTTGCAGTATTTTGGAAAAAAATAATTATTAGAAGAGTGAGCCTGTCTGAATGTTAATTTCAGCATAGCTCCCACCCTTTAATGAAATCTGCATTTGCAGATCAAAATGTCAGATGTGATGAGGAGATATCTGAGCATGAACTGAAAGGGCCTCTGTTCAGAAAGCTGCCAGCTGAACTCAGAACTTTCCCAGCTCTGCCTCTGTTTTACCCTGGATCATTCAGCCCTTTCCCGTGGCTTGAAATCCCATCAGGAAAATGCTGGGCCACCATTGGAAATTGCTCTGACCTTCAGTTCCTTTTTATGGGGTTTTCAGCTGGGGCAAGAGGAGCAGGGTGAGTTTTCTGGGGAGCTGGCTCCCTGCTCTGGGCCGATGGAGGTGGCACAGGTGACACTGTGCTTGCTGCTGCCAGCTGGGGCTGTGCCAGCACAGCCTTACCTGTCACACACTGGGCACTTGTGACCTCAGCATAACCAATTTCCGTCTTGCAAAGAACAAAGTTTTGCAACCAGCAGCAGAGCAGCAAAGAACACTTCAGAAAGGAAATGCTTGAAAAACTCCAATGGCCAGTTAGGTCTGTGTGAGTCTGAAACTCCAGCCTTGGCTGACCACAAATCCGATCTGTATTTTCACAGGATCTGGGCCATTTCAAGCAGTCCTGACCTCTGGGTGTCAATATTGCTGAGCAGGGATATACAACATGACTTAAGTGTGTTGCAATAAAATGTTTATTAATGTCAAACAGAAATTACCCAGGGTATGGCAAACTTTTACCTTGGAAAGATATACATGTAGTGTAACAAGTAGTTTGGGTTTGGGGTTTTTTTACCATTATACTTATTCATAATTTTTGAAAGCTAGGTTAACTTTGATGACTAGGTGGACATATGATATTAGCAGCATAATATCCAAATGTATTACACACCCAGTGTTGCTTTAATAAGGGTCCAAGTCAGGAACTAGGGAACTCATTTTTAAGTTACCACTTTTCAAAACTTTTGGCCTCTATTAAAAAATAACATGCCAAGCAATATGGTTCAACAACAACTCTGGGAACAGCTTGAACAGAGTCTGTCAGAGAAGTTAGTGGGACTCCACACCAAGGAGGTTAAATGCATAAATAAATGAATATTGAAGGGTGAGACCAGGTTGCACAACCAAAATTAAATGCCTTGGAAATCCTGTGTCTATAAAGTGCTCAAAGCCATTTTTCACCTGGGGGTGTGCAGAGGGAAGTTGATCTGTGCTGACTGGAGACACAGGGATGTTTTATGCTGGACAGGCTGATGAAAGCCCAGACAAGAAATAAGCATCTTGTTTCACATATGTTTTCCTTTAATTATTGCAATGCAATATTTGGCTTTTCAAGGCAACTTCTAGGGTAAAGATTAGGAGATATTGTGCATAATAGGACTTATTCCTTGAATGGAATCCAATAGTCCCAAACTAATTTCCAGTCCTTAGAGTGAGGTATTTCTCCTGGGGATGACAATATCTGTGGTTTCAATCTCTCACATCCTACCCAACTGTTTCCTCATTACTGTCTCAGGTTTCTTTGTCACCACACAGTTTATACAGGCTCAGATTTAATCAGTAGCAAAACATTCATCAACATGAATCCATGCCATTTTTTTTTCTTAAAAATACCTCCAAGCTCGCTAAATATTTGTCAAGTAAACATTTCCTAGACACAGAGAGCACCACTCCTCACTTAATTCTCCTTTAGGTATATTGCAGTCTTGGGATTCTTCCCTAGGATTACAGTCATTGATATTTTACTCCAACACACAGATTTCATAGAAAGTCTTCATGACTCTAGGCTATAAGTTCACAAGTCCGGACATGGAAAGCCCTTTTGTGGTTAACTAATATTTTGTTTCAATATTAGTGTATTTTTTGTTCAAAATTAAGATGAAAGTTCTCACTTGGCAAAATATTTATCTTGGGCTGCGATTTATCAAAGAGAAAAAATGATTATTTAATGGTTATATGATTTTTCAGCTCCACAGCAAATGGGTACTCCTACTTTAACTCTCACAGTGATTCATGAACATAAATTAATTAAGACTTACAAGAGTTCTGTGAGATAAGGAAATACTATTCTCCATCTCATAGTATAGGAAACAAGGCACAGCTGCTGCCAAGATCACACACACACTTGGTGCCACATATTCTGTGACTGCTGTCACCTAGCCTGTTTGCCTTTCATCTCATTCTAGTGTTTATTATTGTGTTTGTGCCATCAAATTGCTTTTAAGTTAGCTGCTTGTTATCAAAAAGTGATGTTTCCAAGCAATTGCAGTGATGTCCATTCCACTCCTTCCCCTCTGCTGCTGTTGTGCTCATCTCCACTCTTCTCCCCAGGTTTCTGAGCACTGCAGGGTCTAATAGTGTCATCAGTGTCAGACAACCACAGTACCTTATGCCTGTTTAGGGTGAAAGCACACAGGAAATGTCACCCCACGTTGTCAGTTTCCTTGAGGAGTTCAAACATCTGGGGTTTTGGGGAAATGTGGAAGATTCTGATAGAGAAACTGAGCTTTCTGTACAGAGAAACAGCTGTGGTCTCTATATTGCACATTGTGGTTACACTCTTAAAAGTATCTCCAATGTTTTCACACAACACTGATGCCCTCCTGCTCAGGGAAGATTATCCTCAGTGAAAGACCTCAGGCTCTGGCAAATGAGCTCTAGAACATCTCAGTGGAGTGGTTTAAGATGCTCCTGCCCATGGCTTTCTGCACTGCCTCTGCACAGGGGTTTGACCCTGGAGAGCAGCCCAAGCGTGTGCCTGTTCCACAGCTATTCTAGGGGCTGGGCTGGTGCCTCAGTTAAATCCCAAAGGAAATGGATTTATGCTACAGCTGAGAATCAGAAGCACTGGGGCATGGGCTTGCTGCCTTTGGCTGATTTGCCAAAAACCAATGTCTTACACCTCTTCTGCTCCTTGGCTTTATAGACCCTCAGTGCCAAAATGTCCCCTTCTCAACAAAGCCCAAATTCCCAAAAGCTGGTCCATTTGCAGCAGTTTCTCACAGAGGTGGATCCTAAAATTAGAGGCTGTTCTCTTGAATCCCAGAAGAGGCAAGACATGCTTGGAGAATATTTCACACCAAGAAGTTCACATTCCAAATATCAAGTTATATTTACTCTTAGAGAGACGAGGTCTCCTCCTCGTCCCTTCCACTTATATACTTGGAAGGGAATTGAGCAAGAGCTGAGAGCCCTGGGTTTGAATTCCTCTCCAGCTTGGGAAGCCTCGAGCTTCTAGCATCCTCTAGCCCGGGATGCACTTGGTTAGAGGATGGAGCAATTGTAGGAGCAGGCAGGGAGAGGCAGAAGCTGAGCCCTGATCCAGGAGCAGTTTGGAATCCTGTTTTGTGCAGGTGATCAGTGTTAGTGACTCTAATAGAAACATTTTCCAGTCTCTGCAGTGAAGCGCACAGGAGATAAGTGTTGCCATCTGAACTCCTCCTGCTGCTTTACATCCAGCCCTGATGTTCACACCTGCCAGAGCTGCAGGTCCAGCTGTGCATTAACAAAACCAGCAGGAGCCCTTCTGCTTCCCTCCCACTCTGTCCTGCCCACCAGTGCCCCGGGATGGGAGCAGGAGCAGGCTGCTGGGAGGCAGAGCTGCAGCAGAGCAGGAGAGGAAAGGCAAAGCACCCAGAGGCCAGCAGCCTAAGCAAGGGCAAAGAGCGAGGTAAGGCCGGCCTGACTCTGACTGCATCACTCTCTGTGTCCCTGTGGGTTGCACTGGAGCAGTTCAGTGTTTGGAGTGGTCCACGGGCTCCTCCTTTGTCAAAGCCCAGGATGTCTCTCTGATGGTCCTGGATGATCCAAGCCCCAGACAGGGGACTTTGAAGCCTTGGCAGAGGGGTCGGAAACCCTGGCATGCAGTCAAAGACCCCTGGGGCTTTGAGTTCGACGCATGGAACAAATTACCACCTTTGTATGAAGAATTAAAGGTCACAAAAGTTTAGATAGCATAATAGTAGTAGTTATAGGGTGAAAAGAGAAATTTTGGGGGTTTTACTACAGGGGTCTAGGAGGCAAGATGGAGGGATTTGGGCGTTGTCTTGTTCTTCTTCCTTCTTCTTCCTAGCCTCCATCTCCTTGGTGATGGTGGCAGTTTGGGATTGGTGTAGAGTAGACAGTCATTGTCTAACATAGGTGATAGGTATTGGAACATAACTGTAAATATCTAATACATAATTTATAGTATGAAAGAAAACACCAGCCCTGTGGGCGGGCAGTGTGCCTCGGACTGACCTGCAGAACAGACCTCGGCAGGCCAGACAGAAAATGTTTTAGATAAGAAATAATAAACAGCCTTGAGAACGACAGCTGTAGACTCCTGACTCCTTCTTCGACAGCTGGGTTGGGGAAAAGAGACTTTTAATACATCTCGAGGTCAGCTTGAGCAGGGGAGATCCCGAGACTCCTTCATGCCACGGCTGCACTGCAGTGACCAGAGCCAGCGTCACACAGCGGGAGCGACCGTGTGGGCACCACGTCCCTCAGCAGTGGTCCCAGCCACCAAAACTGGTACCGGTCTCAGCCGGCCTGGGCTCACTGCCTCCCTGCAGTGCACTGCAGACAGCTTGCCTCACAGCCATGAATAAACTCCAGGGGGCTGGAGCACCTCACAGCAGCTGCTGAGAGAGCCCTCCCCACTGCCCACCCTGCAGCCAGCCTGCTGTGAGCCAGACAGGCACTGCCCTGCTTCTCTTTGGAGGATGCTGATGATTCTGTAGGACCAAAGAGCTCAATACAAAGGCACCAGAAACCCCACAGCATTCTCACTTGAAAATCTTTCCTAGAAAGAGAATTGGAAGTTCTCTACTGGAGCAAGTGTTTTCTTTTCTTTCTTTCTTTTTTTTTTTTTTTTGAAATTACAAATAAACTTAGAAAGACATTGAAATGTAACAAGGCATAAATGGTACTGAAATGGCTGCTTTGTGAAATCCTTTAATGGGAAATTCTTTTACAAACCTTTTAAAATTGGCAAATGTTACTTATATTCCTCCAGGCAACACTTGGGCTATTATTTATAATGGGATGTGTGGTGTCCCAGAGAGACTGTTCTCCTGAACTGCAAAACATTTTGTAGGACCTGTGAAATATGAAATGATTTAAGGAGGAAAGAGGGTTAGCAGTTCTGCTTTGTGTGGTTTCTACTACCTCTAAAGGAGTTTTAGAAGAGAATGTGTTCTGGGCTGTAATTCAAGTAGTGTTACAGATACTGTAACATTAAAAATGGACAAATTAGAGGCATCTGATGGAAAACATATTACTTTCTCTGTTTGGTGCCTCAAGCACACGCACATGATGCTTAGCTTCTCCCAGGTGCTTACATTAAATGCAACTGAACTTATTAAGGAGGTCTGAAGCGGGTTTTAGGCACAAGAGCTGGATGGCCTCACTCTATCTCACTCTGCACAGCATCCTTGACACTCAGGATGGCATGAATTAGCAACAATTCAGCAGGCAGGGACCCCTGCAGAGATGAGACTTCTGTTCCATCTGGCTGACTCCTGTAAGCAGCGCAAGGACAAGCCATAACTGACCCATCTGTGAAAGGCTCCTGGGGTTTTCTGCATATACCTGACCTTTCTGCTCCAGCACAGAGGTAGATTATTTAGGATTTCCACACTGAAATGTAGTCTTAATGCCCCAGTTTTTCTCTGCAGTGGGTGACGAAAATGGGACTCCTTGTTAAAGGCCTTGAGCCCACTGCAGGCTCCAGAGGATCAAGAGCAGGACGGGGGCAGGTTCCCGGATGGCAGAGAGCAGCCTCAGCGCGGCGCTGCGTGAGGAGCCCGTGTAAAGAGGGCTGAGCCTCTCCAGAGCAGCTGCATGAGCGCCTGTCCCTTGGTGCAGGGAGTGACCCCCAGAGGGGAAGGATGCTGTCTGGGTAGGCCAAAGCAATGGGAACAAGTTTTGGAGCTCTGTGCCTGTGGGAGCAGAGAGGCAGCGCTGGTGTGACTGAGCTGCCCGGGGATGCACGTGCCCTCTCCTGGCAGCCTGACACTTCTGCCCTTGCTCAGGGCATCCCTTGTAGGGTGCTTACACTCCTTGTGTAAACTCACCAAACCTTTATGTTCAAAAAACAGCACAGTTATAAAAGTCCTGTTGTTTGGGTTTTTTAATGCCACAGTGGTCTGCTCATAGTGTGATGTGGCAGTAGGAATGCACCAGCACCAGCACCAGCAGTCTTTTGCTTGTTCTCTTGCAGTGCAAAGGGACTGAGAAAATGGACTTCAAGGAGTTTAGTGAGTGAATCCAAGAACATGCAGCCAAACAGATGAGCAAAGTGCAGGTGAGGATTTATCTTCAGCAGGGTGCAAGTTTAGAGAATAGACAGATCCCAGATTTGTATTAGGCACCCACACGAGAATTTAGGAACACAGAGCAGGTAATCCAGACCTGAAGGAGAGGGGGTTTGAATAGGATGGTCACGAAAAACAAATCCACATTCCAGCATGGAAAGGATCTGTGGGGAAAGAGATCTCTGGGGCAAGAGGAGGCAGGCTGCTAACAGGAAGAGCAGATTGCAATGTCCCCAGCCGGTGCTGCAGGCTGAGCTCTCCTCTCCTGACTGCAGCTGTGGACCAGGGATGATGTGAAAAACAGCAGATTGACACTGGCTCACAAAGCAGTGAATGAAATCACATCCAGGCTGTCTGTATCCTGCTGGCCACCTCCCTGTGCCAGTTCTGGGAGCAAAGCTGTCCTGGTGAACATTTCTGCTGCCCAGGCAGGGAAGGAGTGCACTGGGGGCTCTGGGCTCCTCTGCTCCACTTCCCGGGCACAAAGGGGCAGCCCTTTGGGACACCAGCCCAGGAAGTCACACAAGAAGTGGCCTTCAGTCCTGGTGCAATTCCCACAAGGGGGTTCTTCCCCCACCCTCTTTCCCTGTCTGCCACCTCTCACCACCACCACTCCGCCAGGGTATTACGAAACATGAATAAGGTTCATGTGCCAGACTCCAAAGTGCTCTCAGGGCTTTTTGGGTAGAAAGCAAGAGCCTGTGGGGAAATGGCAATTGCTGTCCCTCTGGGTGTAGGCTGACCACTGCTGAGTGCCTCCAGGATCTGGTCTGTCCTCTTTCCCTGGGGTGAGACTTGCTGTTCTTTCTCTAGTAAAGACTGAAGGAAATTCATGGAGGTAACACAATCTGAAATACTTCCCATCTACTTATAATTCCCTATACACTGCTTAACCTTGCTTTATGTTCAAGATTTGTAAGAGAAGGATGCTAAACAAATGTTGAGTATTTTACCACTATCACGAGCGATGCCCTGGGTTCTGTAATATTGCTGTGTCAGGCACAGGGACATCTCCAGGAAACATTGTGCAGCATATTTTGCAGCCAAACCACAGTGGTGGTGTTGAAAGACACAAAAAATTTTTCCCTTACTCCATCTGGCCAAGAGACAAAAAGGAGTGAGATTTGCAAATTGCCAAATTAAGCTCAGCCAGAGTCTGTGGCCGTTGTCATTAAGAAAACCCCTGCAATAAATGTTTACAAAAGCATTTCAGAAATAATGGCTCTCTGTAGAACTGGGTTGGGAAATTTCCAGCAGAACAGGTTTCAGGAGAAAAATGCTGATTTCTTGAGACTGTGGGGTTTGTGGAATCGTATGGGTTTTGACAAACTTTCGATGAACTACAGCAGCAATTGCCAAACTAGGGGCTGGGAGCCTGGTGGAAGTGCCAGCAAAAGCGAGGCTTGTGTCTGGATCTGGGGTCATGAGTCTGGAAAATACTACACTGTGGGCAGATTTAGTCTTCAAGATCATTTATGCCAAGACAGCCCCTCTGTGCTCGGGGCCCTTGGCCTGTGGATCTCCCAGCTACCAGAGCTGTAAGCCCTGGGGTACTTTCAGGTTTGCTAGAACTGCCTGGCCCTTGCTCTCAGACAGTGCATAAGGACATACACCTTGCAGATATAACAGACAGAGAGCAGAGCAAAATATTTTTAATTAACAGTAAAAGGAAAAAAAACCAAAAAACTGAATGAAGCCAGCTTTGAAAGGATGGAAGCTATTCTCAGACCTTATTCTAATTCAGAGAGTAGTTTTTATATTAAAATAAAAACATAGAAATAAAATATTCATACAGGTTAGAAGGAACAACTTCCACTTTTCCATTTGAAATAGTGGGAGTTTTCCTACAATGTTTTTTTTCTAACAAAATCATCTTTTTAAAGAGTTTTTAAAAGCAAAATTTAAAAATAAAATTAAATGCTTGATTTGGTGCTATGACAGACTTTTGAGACAACTTCAAACAAAAGCAGTTGCTGACTGGTAAGTCCATTTCTTCAAGTGTCTTTCTCTGACAGCAGCTCCAGCATAGCCTGCACACCTGGTCACAGAGCAGGAGATGTGGGGGCTCAAACAGCTCTGCTCTTCCCCAAGGCCATCCCACCACCTCACTGGCACCCTGCTGCAGGGCTGCCCACCTGGAAGAGCCCCAGCTGGGCTATGGGTACCTGTGCAATTTAAACCACACCAGGAAATGTTCTTTCCATCACTGTCCCAGGGAAGAGATGGGCATGAGCTGATACTCCAGCTAGCAGGGTGATCAATGCTGCTAGCATTTCAAAGGAACCAATATTCAGTCTTTAAAGAACTTTTGCTGATTACAGGCTTTAGCATGCCCAGAGACACTGGCAGAAATCTGTGAAGCATGTGTGCTCACACTCTGTAAGCCAGAGCTGCTTTATCCTACCATGTAGCCCAGCCTTCTGGCACTCTCACTGGTGTATTAGAAAGTATTTATATGAAAAAATAATAATTTATATCTACAGGGAGTATTTTTATCTTGAAGTACAAAAACTGAGCTATAAAAGAATGACCTATTGCAATCTCGCATGCTTCAGCATGGTAATTAGGTTTTTAGTGAGCCTGTGCTATATTAACCCCTGGGGAGCAGTTCATGGACTCATTTGTGTTACTAGCTGATAAATACCACGCTTGGCATCAAGCAGGAGGAGAAAGGGAAGGGAAGGAGGTTACCTCAGGAGGGTACCTGACCCCACCAGGGTCATGCAGGAGCCCAGACCTGGCTCTGCTAGGTTTTGCTCATTTACTGACATTCTTTGATTGTTCTTTCTACCACTGCCTTTCTTAGTCAAACTGACCCCTCCCAACAGGGTACTGCAGTGAGGATTTGCATAAATCCAGCTCACCCTATCACATTTCTGTTGTCCAGAAAACTGTTTGCTGAGGAAACAAACTACTCAGACACAAGTTGTTCAGTTTGAAGTCAGCTCTCATCTAATTCTAAATCTTCCCTAAGCCTTCCTAAATGTCTTCTTGTCATGTCAAGCCTCTGGCAGAGCTGAGCCCCAAATATCTCTGGACTTACTCCTGCCTCAGGACCTGAGCCCTGCTCCTGCCCTGCTGGAATACCTGCTGAGGCTCCTGGGCTGAAGCCACGTGAGATGGGGCAGGGAGGGATGAGGAGCACAGCTCACCTTGGATGGAGGCAGTGGCACAGAGCTGGAGCTGAAACAGCTGCCCCGTGACTGCATGAGTTTGCTGTGCCCATTTTCCTCAGCTCTAATAATTCTTTCTCATAAAAAGCACCTACCAAAGGATGCAGCTGAGCTCTGCAATGGGAGATTTGTGTGAATTTCCTTCTCCCCTCTGTTGACAATGTGGGCTTTCATAAAAGGACTGTGCCCTTTAATTGTGAAACCTGAGACCCTGCTAATGCACAGAGGAATAAAATCTCTTTGGAAACAACCAATCCCCTTCCATGTCATGAAGTGCAAAGAGAACTTTTATGCATGGGCTTCTCAATCACTTTATCAAATATTTTAATAGAAAAAATATATTTTATTGAAAGTAAAACGTTTGCTCAACCCTTTTTGCTCAAATGATCCAAAGAATCAGCTGTTAGTGAAATTGTTTGATTTTTTTTTTCTTTCAGCTAAATAAGGAATAGCCCTTAAAATTTTTCTTTAGTAGGCCTATAAATAATGCTCATCTAGAGGAGGTAAAATGATGGAGCTGATCTTCTTTTCCTCTTCTCAGTTAAAGAAATATCAGAGGAATGTGAGTGCCAAAATATTTTATTAAGCTTTAGGTGATCTCATTGCACCTTTAAAAAAAAGAAGCAAGAGGAGAAGCTATGCTCCTAATTTTTTAATCATGAACTAAATCAAAATTTAACAGATGTTACAGTAAATCCTTGAGAGCAGGTACCATCATTTGGTATCCATTTAGTAGTTGTTTATATTGGTGGTCTTACATTAAGATTAACAAGGTCCCACTGCTCAACGTGCTCCAGAATCAAAGTGAAAGATTTTATTCTCAGGAACTTACAGTGCAAATCAAAAATATTTTATAAATTGAGGTTTTGTGCTGTTCTTATTTACATGTTATTTACAATGAATGCAATGGTCTTTGTTTATTCACAGGTGATTTCATCAGCAGTTCTCAGCACGTCTTACATCTTTTTGCATGGGATCCTAGGGCATGGCAGAGGTGGAGTTAAATTTTCTCTTCCTCTGACTTCTCATGATTTGAAGCAAATCACTTCACCTCATGGTTTGTTATTAGGAAAATGGGCAACAGCTCTGCCCACCTCAGAAAAAGGTTTTGTGAGAAGAAGTATAAGAAAGATACTGAGGTATCAAGACAGTGATGCTGAGTCACAAAGTTCCAGATGTCACACATCACCCCTCTCCCAGGGGTGTCAGGTGGGGGAGAGCACAGCATGTAATCCTTACGTGCAAGCCATCCAAAGAGCCATGCTTTTAAAATGCCATTATCCAGGGTATATTCCGTAGAGACCTTCTGAAACTAGAGCCTGGCAGGCTTTTTATTCTACAGGTTGTTTTTTCATGCATGAAGATTAGCTGATAAGTTAAACTGTTCTGCAGGCAGAAGTGCTGATGGCTGGTTTCTGGTGACTGCCTTGGCTGGCTGTGCAGAAGCACCAGGGGCTAACAAAGAGCGTGGCTGGCAACCCAATCCTTCCCTTGGGAAGGCTCTAACAAGATTCCTCTCCTTCCCTTTCTTGTTCAGTGTGCAGTGGTTGTACAAACTTAATAACTTTGAGACTGTGTCCCTTCTAAGGATGAAGTTTGAAACCTGCTAAGAAGTGTGACAGTCATGTGGGAGGGACTGAGAGGCAGATGTGTAGGTATGGTGATCCTGTAAACCCAGCTTCCTTAGGAACTGAGGCAAGAAATGCAAACTGCTGCTCTCAGAGGGAAGCTAATTCTGGCGGCTGATGTTTAAGAAAAACAATGTTACCAGAGTTGAGCAACTCTGCAGTAAGCAAACTATCCAAAAGCCTCATCCTTTTATTTTTCTTCTGTACCAGAGGTGTTAAGAGACACCTCAGTCATCTGGGTGCCAAATTTGTGACAACTGAAATCTGGCCAAGCCTTGAATACTGAGCACAGGGACCAGACGACTGGTGTGTCCTCCACTCCCTCCCAGAACACCACCCCAGGTGTTTGCAGCACCAGCCCCAGCTCCTGCCCTGCAGCCCTGGCCCTGGCAGGCTCCTGGGCTCCTGGGTCTGCTGGGTACCAGGACACGGAGGGGGAGCAGCAGCTGCACTGCCCAGCAGCACACAAATAGTGCTGACACTGTTCAAAAACTGTCTTGTGCACAGGGAGCTCCTGAAAATGCTGCGTGCTTGCTGCCCTTCCAACACCCAGCTGGGCATTGCACAGTGCCACAAGCATGCATTGCACACAGTGCCATTGTCACTGTCCTTTCATGACCAGGAACACACAAACCATCCTGGTCACAATCGAGGTCACAGCAGTCACAGGGAAAGAGGAGACAGAGGGAATGGGCAGCAGTAAGAGAATGAGAAACAATGGAGAGAAAATGGTTTCAGGAACCGCTACAATCTGTGACACATTGATTAGTGATACTGAGTAAAAAACTCCATGTTCCACTGTACAGAAAAAAAAAAATCATTGAATTAATGCAAAAGAATTGCAATATCCCATAAAATTACTCTTTTAGGGATCTGGACTGAACCAGGATTCTTCTGGCAACCTCTTCATCATTAAAGTGTTTCCTACATTAAACTCTGTGTGTCCTCTTTATGTGCTTCCCTCTGCTGAGTGATTTCATTCTAAGAGCAGCAAATTGATATGCTGGAATAATTATATGAATGGATTCCTTCCCAGACTTGCTAATACAG
Source organism: Pyrgilauda ruficollis (assembly GCF_017590135.1). Taxonomy (NCBI): domain Eukaryota; kingdom Metazoa; phylum Chordata; class Aves; order Passeriformes; family Passeridae; genus Pyrgilauda; species Pyrgilauda ruficollis. Next base: position 17,058,993 of record NW_024513654.1, on the reverse strand, counting down.
CCTGGAACTGAAGAATGCACAACACCAAGCCACGAGGTCAGGAATATCTGTCCAAAACTATTGCTATGCTTGGACTATGGTTTATGGGTTTGGATAACAATAGTTTGGACAGCAGAACTGAGGAGGCTGAATAGCCTCCTTTGGATCTGCCAGCAAGGTTTAAACCCTTCTGTGAGAGCAAAGGGCACTGCAATAGTGTTAAGAGCCATTATGCCACATTTAAAAGCTTTGGAGGATACCTCTTCACTACCACTATGGCAAAAATATCTTTCTGCACAGAAGCCTCACAGAAATGAGTAGATCTTTTTTCCAACAAATTCCCCTCAAAATACAGCAAAAGCAATCAAATTTCTTGAGAGAAAAGGCAAAAAATTTTGCCCTAATCAGCTGAAAAATTTTCCCTAATCAGCCAAAAATTTCATTCCATTTGTAGCTCTATTTTTTCCCCTGAAACTTTAGAAGAAAAAAAAAGGTGTGGGAAGAGAAAAATAAACACCCTCGCTGGCACCTTTTCTGAGCCTTAGTGGTGCTGTTCACCATCATAACAAACTAGGCTAACCTGGGGGTAAAGGGTGACCCTGGCAGTTCAGGGACACAGTCCCCAGGTCAGCTCTTTGCACCTTGCACAGGTGACTTAGAGTCCTGTGGTCTCATGTCTTCTGATCCTGCCCCATAGACTGACCCCATTCCTGCCCCACAGATTCCCTGCCCCATGGATCCCAAATCTGCCCCATAGATTTCCCTGCCCCATAGACTGACTTTATAGATTGACCCCAGATATTCCCTGCCCCATTTCTGCCCCATAGATTGACCCTATAGATTCTCTGCCCCATATATTCCCTGCCCCATTTCTTCCCCATAGATTGACCCCATAGATTGACCCTACAGGTTCTCTGCCCCATAGATTGACCCCATAGATTTCCCTGCCCCACACATTTCCTGCCTGCTTACGGGATGTAAACCAGACTTGCTGGAGGAGCCCGGCAGAGATTTCTGCCTCCTCCCACCCGCCTGTCATTTGCACTCTGGTACCTCACTGCACCACCTACCATTTTTCCATGAAAGCCTAGAAGTGCCTCCCCCAAGGGATGTCCTGAGCCTGGCTCTGGGCTGAGCTCTGCCCAGCTCTTTCCCCTGTGCAAAGCATGCATCCCTGGCTCTCACAGATGCTGCTCTCACACCCTCTCCTCAGGGAACTTGCTGTCCCAGTGGGGAAACAAAAAGAGAATTTCAAAATATTTCCTTTTCTCAAAGTGCCAAGCCCTGAGAAATTGCAGTTGTTCCTGTCTTTGTGCCAGGGGATGCTTCTCAGCCGGGTTCTGCCACTCAGGGCACAGGAGAGGTCCCAGGTGTGGGGCTGTCCTCCCAGAGCCCTGATGCACAGAAAAACCTCTGCAGCAGCACAGAACAGGGAAACAAGTGCAGGGATTCCCTGGGGTGGAGAAGTGAGCCTTATCCAAGATCTCTGAGGGAAGCAAAGTGTGAAACAGGGAGGCATTGGCAGGCACTTGGGAAGAAAGGAGAACAGAGAGTTAACAAGTCCCCGTGGCCAGGCTGGGCTGTTGCCTCTGTATCTGCCTGTGGAGCAGGGCTGTGCATCACTGGGGTACAGGGCTCTCTGTCTTGGAAGGATGCTCTTCTGCTCTGCCTGCCATGCTAGATGGCCATGAATACCATGGGGACATGACTGAGGACTACAGGCTCTGCTGGGCAAGTCTTGAGGCCTCTCTGCTGTCTGCTTCTGCCCACCTCTGCACACAGCTGTGTGGTAAATTCTGCCAGGATCTGTGTGAATCTGATGCCATTACATCTTAAGTGCCTCCTTTTCTTCCTGTGTTTTCCCCGTGTAAAATTTCACACTTTTGCCCCACTTTCTTCCCTCTAACCTATTGTTTGTTCTCAAGAAAAAAAAAAAAAAAAAAAAAAAAAATCATATCCACCAAATGACATCACACCTTCCTCAAGCCTGTACTTCAGACTCTCAGCAGGACCTTGTGGAAGCCTGCTTTGCACTCCTGCCTGCAGACAACCCAGTGGCTCATACAGGACATTCATGGTGCAGATGTGCCTACACTGTCAGCAGACTCTGAGGTTGAGCTCTTCAGGACCCTCAGTATCCAAAAAGCACCACATTGATAAGCACCCACAGACATCAGAGAACTCAGTGGTCAAGCATTTAACAGGACACACATACGATCAAATGTGAGCTTCTCATAAATCCTCCTCCACAGTCACACAAAACCCAAGGACCTAAGGTAGCAGACAGGGCAAGAGCAAAGCTTCTTGGAAATTTTGAGATAGCATGATCAAAAATTAGGTTGATATCCTTCTCACTCATTTAAAGGCAATCAAAAGTGGTGTGAGTTTTGTACAGTAATGCAAGTGCCTTCCTACAGCCCTGTATGCTGGAGTCATCAAAACCAACATTGTTGATTTATTGGGCCCACCTCAGCATTCCAGCAGCCAGTTAGTTAATGCAGGAAACCTTGCAACTCAGAGGCTTCCAGGAAGTGCCACAGGTCTTGCAGGCTGTGTGGCTGCTCCTGGGGAGTGATCTATGCTCCACTGTGACCCTGGTCTTTCCCGTTCCACGCTGCTGTGCTTTCAAGTTGTCCTAAGGAGGTCCTCCTCCTGGCCTTTGAAGACAGAGCTGTGCTGCCCAGGTGGGATCTGCTCCCTGGCAGTGACGGAGCAGCATATCAGAGGCAAGCAGCAGATCCTACTGTGCAAGGTTCTGCTCTCACTCCATTTCATGGTAGATCAAGCTGTCACCTAGAGGATGACACACTGAAGTGATTTACTGTGGTTTTTTTTACAGAAGACTGGATTTTGTTAGGTGCATTAATAGCACTTGTAAGTACAGAGCCCAGATGAGAGATTCATAAGGATTTGCCCACTGTGGCTAGGGAACAATTCCAAAATCTCTCTAGGCAAAATATTTTGTACCACCAGCTATTTCTTTCATTCTCTTCCTTCCCTCCAGGGGATGAGATATTTTCTGGCAGCATCTGCCTTACTTTTCTGCTATTTTCCCTTATTAGAGGCTGAGGCTTACGGGAAACATAAAGCATCTACTCATCTGGGCTTGGACTGGTCACATTACAAGCTGAATTTTGATACCCATAAGCAAAACGTTTGCACTTTCTTTTCCTCACGGCTATCCATGGGAAATTGAGTGATGAGAAGGTCTCTGGGCACTGGTGGTTTGCTACATATCTCTAAACTCTAACAGCCAACAGCAACAGAGAAAGTGGAACACAGGATAAGGAGGGATCCTTCTTAATTTCTTTCACTAAAATGTATTTGGACAAGGCAGTTTTGGCTAGCACACTTATGCAGACTAGGACTGGGCACTAAGTTTCTTCCTGAAAGCCTGAAGATCCCAAGAGAAACACCATTACCAGCAGCAAGCTGCTGCACCTCTCATTGAATTTAATTCCATCTAAGTCCTGGTGTGCAGAAAACAATGGGATTTTGTCACCATTAGGGCTTAAATCTCTAGTTGCTGACGTTAAAAGCCAGGAAGAAAGTTTTTGACATAACCTCTGAACTCCAAAGGCTAAAGTTCAACTTGGATCAAAGAGGAGTCTTTAAAGAGCTCTGTGCTGCACCAGGAGGGTGACATAAGGATGCCATGTACAAATTGCACTGCCTTTCAGGAATGCCTTGTTTTCTGTTGTGGCTTTTGTCCTCCAATAGCAGATCCAGGGTCCCAAAGCAAAATGTTGTATTAAAATACTAACAGAGGCTTTACTAACTCCAACTGAAATGGCCAGTTCAGAAATCCACTCTGGTCTCAGGACAGGCAGGATTTGAAAGGGATTGTAAATTAAGTGGTGCCTACAAGAATGGGAGGTCCCTGAGACCTGAGACTTGTCATAATAGCTTGGTCCCCAGATAACACACTGGGAGGACAAAGCCACGGGTTGGGTGAATGGATTTGGCAGCATCAATTGAACGGTTTGTGGCACCACCTAAATCCTTTTTCTAAAACTCTGACCCCTTAACTCAACTGCTGTCTTCTTCCACACCTACAGGAGCCCTCCAGCACGCAGCTGGGTGAAAATCAAGGAGGATACATTGAACACAAATGTATGATCCTTTTCTCTCATCCAATATTGTGTTCAAAATGAGAGTGAAAATTAGATTTGATCCTTAACACATTACTTACATATTATTTACCATGATAAAGCTTAGGCACTTGTTTAAAAAAACTGAGAAATGCAAACATGGACAGCAAGCTCTAGATGCCTTTATTTCAATGTTTTGGGGATTGTTAAAGTATAGGATGTTCTCAACACCATCAGGAAACCCCAGTGGCTGCAGAAGACTTCTACAGTGCAAGGAGCTGTACAGCTAAGGCTGGGGCTAAAAGGCTGCCACATTCATTTGTTCCTGGAGCTGAATGTTGCCTTTGAACCTAGGCCACAGTGCTGTCTTTGAATGCCACAGGTCTATCATTCCCAAGAGGACAGAACACAAACCCAGATGTGAGCAGCAATGCTTTACACCGCAGTTTCCATCTTCTGAGTATTTCACCAGACAGGGCTGTCTAGAAACAATGTTTTCAGATCTCACCACTCTGGAAATGTGCTCCATGAATGAATTACCAAGAGAGGAAGGAGGACTGGATGCCTGCACAGCAGAAGGATAAACGTGTGTGCTCCAGGCTTCCCCAGGGGTCAGGATTCACTGCCTGCCAGGTGGTTTTCTGCACAGGGCCAGCTGGGGCCCACCAGCACTTATTAGCTCTGCAGCATCCCAGCTGGCTGTTGCTGCACTGAGGTTCTGGGGAGGTTTATTAATTCTAGAACTAATTTAGCTGAATGTACTCCCGCCTCGCCATCGCTGGCAAAGGTTCTCTGAAGTTCTAAAAATTCCTCCAAAGATAGCTCACAGCTGACTGTGCACAGGTGGGTAATTTATACTTATTACGATGAATATATTTTGTTATTTATATAATAGCATAAATAAAATCAAGTGAAATAAAATACAGTTTCATGTTTTATAATTTTTAAAATATGACTCAGAAAAATAACAAAGGACAAATATGTGTGTTTCTTTGTTAGGATGTATACACTCCCCAACCAAATCAGGATACAAAAATCAGGGCACTGTAACATGTGCTTAAAATAACTTAAGACTGTCTAAATTCAAAAAAATCAGATACAAATATGGAAAAAGAAAAATTATTAATTAATTCCGTAAAAGCAGAGGAAAAATACTGCCTGATTTTGTGGCACTGATATTACTAGAGCTGCAGTAGTATGGAGCTTGCTCAGCCTCTCCTGCCTACAGCTCTCCTGGATTGACTGGTACAGATGCACAGTAGATTTCCAGGCAGAAAAAATGGGTCTATTCAGGAAACTCAAATACTTTTCCTCATGAATGGTTAGAGTTGATCTTCCCAGAAAACACAGGCAAAGTCTGAACTACTGGAGCTGCAGGATTTTTTTTATTTTTTTTTTATTTTCATGAAAAGCCACACAAACCATCTGAGTGGAATCTCTAGCTCCTACACAGCACTATGACCATGATTTCCATTCACTACTGGATGAAAATGAAGTTCTGAGCACTTTTATGTTGTGTTTTCCTTCCCCTCACTATGCTTTGGCACCCATGAGATTGTATGGGGGGGTTTGCAACAGATTTTCTGCATTGCTTTCACAGACAGTCTCCTGATACCTTTCAGACCAGAGGCAGAAAAACACTGAACTAGATGATGCTTTCAGGTCCCTTTCCATCTTGCTTTTTATGAGTCCATCAATCTGTCACAACGACTCAAATGGTTCATTTATTAAGGTGGAGTGCAGACTTTTGGCTGGGGTTGGTGCCCCATCCGTTCCATAAACACCTGGCAGCTAATGGGGTCAAACCTCACTGCCTCCCTGTTAGCATTCCCCAGACTGGGAAGGCACAACAGCATCCTCATGGGGTGACAACCGTGGGTACCCCACACAGACTGCAGCTGGACACACTGTGGGCAGGCATTCTGCTTTGGAGAGCCTTGCAAGACAAAGGTGCTCCCAGGGAGTGCAAGGCAGCAGTTTTAGTGCTGCTTTCACACAGTGACTTTTTCATCGTGTCCATACCCAGAGCTGACCGCCCGGTTCAAATCTAGATAGAACTCCCTACTCCTGGCATTTGGCCTCTGCTCAAGCAATTTTCTGTGAGCTTGGGCTATATCCCAGATGCTCAGTATCCTGCTTGGCCATTTAAACCTTCTAGCACCTACCCTGCTTCCACTTGCTGAAGAGAAGTCATAGAGAAAAAGGCAATGGACCTTCAGCTACCCACTTGCCCAAAAATAGGGTCAATAGTCAAAGATATCACAGAAAGAGTTTGTCCTTCCCCTCTTGTGCTTTGTATGTTTCCAAGTGATGCAGCTGTCAGTGATGGAAAGAGATTGGCAGTGTTTGCCCTCAATTCTAATCAGAGAACCAGCTAAAAAAAGACATTATATAAAGAAGAGACATTTCCCTGGTAATCAGTCATGGGTTTAACTCCCCTGCTTGGCACAAGTTACAATAATTTTGAGACTTCATTAATAGAATATCAGTTAGGATATTTGGGGATCTGATGTCTGACTTAAAGCAAGTTATCCCCTATAAACTCTTGAAATGGGCAGCTTTCCATTGCTTTAGTGGATGAAGTAATTGAGCAGCGGAGTTATATTAAATCCAGACACATTCAGTATTTAATGCCAATTATGTCCTACTGACAAGGGAGTAGGATGCTGGAGATCTGGCTTATGTCATGCCCTTCCTTTATCCCTTTTTGACAAGATGAAGGTGGAATGACCTCGAATAATGGCATTGCCCTGCTGTTACTTTTGCTATAGTTGGCACATCATATTTTTTTTGGTTATTGATGGTTCACAGCTTTCATGTGTTGCAATCAAGGAGTTTTAAGGCTTTTCCCACCATCAGTATTGAATACAGCTTCCAGCTATCCCTTGCTATTTAATTCCAGATGGGTCGAATCTTTCATACTGCCTGCAGGCACATTGCTAGCTAATGAGTTGCACTGGTCTGAGATCATTGTTACAAGCATTATTTCCTTGGTAAATATTTTTGGTTCAGACCTGAGAAACGGCAGAGGTACAAGCAGTTGAGATTTATAATCTGGTAAGAAGTTTGAAAGTGGAGTTGCAAATAACAATGGTTACATTTGTATTCTCTGTTTACAATCTTCTTCCTGCAAGCATGTTGGAGGCTTTAGCCAAGCAATGAGCCCTGCCACAAGGCTGGCACATTCCCATGCTGAGTGCACAGGGATGAGCATCTCAGGGACTTCTGCTCCTGTCTCTGTTGCAGAATCTCAGCCCTTGGCACTCATGAATGCACCAGTCCCATCAACCACCCTGGCAGAGAAGTGAAAATGTTTTCCTTTTACAAATGTGAAAGCTGATGAAGAAGAAAGGGACTAAAGTGTCAGAAATACTTAGAGACTAAAAACGCATCCAAATGCTTAGTGAGATTCTTCAGAAGCTCCCAGATGCAGCTGAGGGCAGGATGCAGCCATGGGAAGGCCATGCTGCTCTCATCTTCTTCCTCAGCATCAGACCTGTAGCCTTAGTACTGGAGACCTGCTTCTTCTTGGGAGAGCTCCAATCCCTTGCAGCCACCCTTCCCAGAAAACCTGCACCTGCTTTTGATGCCTGCTGAGGCTTTCCTGCAGATTCCACCTGGCAGAAGTCTGATCCTCCAGCTCCTCTGAAGGGATGAACCAATGGCTCCAGTCCTTGCACGTCCTTAAATGCCTCCTGAAACAATTGATGTCTTGCCCATGGTGGGTCAGAGGTACTGTGAATTAAACAGGAGCTCAGCTCAGGTCCCTACCTCTGTGCTGGCTGCCTGGACTCTGCTGGCAGCCTCTCACAAAGAAAGAGCCTCCAGTCCAGGGGGCAGGTTTTTTAATGTGTAATACCATCTACATTTTAGGCACAGTCCTGATTCTTTTACTCAAATAAGCTATCTTACTGGAGTCAGTATGGTAGAATCTGATCTCAGTTAACCCAGAATCACCTCAGCAATGCTAAGGGTTATTCTAGTTTTAATCTGAAGAGATGTGTTATTTTTTATGGTATTACATCCAATTTACATAACTTTTCTGACCCCAGTTACCAGCCCAAAACCACTAATCCAAAACAGTGGCAGAATATTGTCAAAAAAGATCTGCAAAAAATAAAGCAAATAATTATGAAAACTGGTTAATAGACATAACAATAAGAAACATTCCTCATCCAAATTTCTTATGAAGCAGAGGTTTAATAGAATGCAGAGATGGGAAAATGCCAGTTTTCATGTAATTACAGAGCATACAGGAAAACTCAGATGGTCTCAGGAACTAGAACAAGATAAATGGGGCAAAAATGCTTCACACAAATATATGTGCACAAGAATTAGGTTCAAGAATTTCCTCTTTGGCAGACAGACCATCAGTGAGAACTAACAAAGCTCTGCAGCTCTTAGACACAGGCTATCTCAGAGTCCCCACTACAGCACTGACAGAGGAATGCAGAACTTTGTCAGGCAATAGGAAGAAAGGTATTTCCAAGAGAAGAGAGAAATATTCATGCCAGAAAGCAGAAGAGTTTTTCTGTGCACATCTGGTCATCCATAATCCAGTGAAACAGGAGCTACAAGGACGCTGAGGAAACTGGAGGGTTTGTGCTGTGCAAGAGAACTAAAGCAGCCTGACTGGCTTGTGCAGCCTAGCAAAGCAGAGGAGAAGAGGCAGTGGGGTTACACCTCCCAAAACTGCTGTATGACTCTTGGCAAAAACTGTAGAGAAGGAAGAGCCAAAGAGAAATATTGATACAAGACCTAATAAGCCTAATTATACTTTTACTAGAAATGAGAAGCAGTGGTATTCAGGGTCAAGTATTCCAAATGTAGACAAATAGGATAAGATATCTACTTTTAGGCTGAGTTTAGTATTTTCAAGTGAATGCTGGGGTTACAATACTCATGTCTGTGATAGTAGGAAAGTGGAGTGGATGAGTCATCTGACTCCATCAGCTCTGTATTCCTACCACATTCTACCATCAACCTTTTGAAACACCAAATGTTGCCCCAACTAAAGGTTTTGTCACATCAAAGCCATCAGCACTTCCTTATCCACAGAAAATTAACATTTTTGATGGTTCAGATTACATCTCCAGGGATATCCCATCCCACAAAAATGTTAATTCTTGTGACTTTTCCTTCCTCTTGGTTCCTTTACTCCTTTAATTTTTGTGTTAAGATTAAAGGAGAAGCTAAAATATCTATATTTCCCATAGGACAGAGATTCAGAGCTTTCACATGTCTCCCATTAACACTTGTGCACACTAACACAGCTCTGAATTCTTCTTATAGTTTGTGGCAGGCATGATAACAGGTCAGTGAGAATTGCCTCTGTCTAGTGCTGGTGTACTTGTCTAGGATGCAGAGAGAAGGAAAAGATCCATCTGCTCCCTCCTTCCCTAAGCTTGCAGAGTGCAGGACAGCCCTCAACGTGTTCCCTGCTCCAGCAGACGTGTCAGGGAAGGGACCAAAGTAGGATTTGCTCAACCTGACCTTTTTGAAGGGAAGTTTGCTTCTCTAACCCAGCACAGACCCTTGAGAGGTTCAGCTCTGCTCCACCAGTGCTGGCAGTGGCCGAAAGTCACCCAGGAGCGGCACCTGGAAAGCTCCTCCAACCTGTTACAAGAACAAGTGCTCAGTTTCAAGTCACACGTTACACTAGGGGCAGAAAGACAGACCTGAAAGCTTAAGTTTGGAGGACTGGAAAGCATCACTTTGACAAAAAGAGCTTTTCTTGCCTGCTCCTACAAGAGGAAATAGTAGAAGTGAACACCCTCTAAGCCTTTACATCAAATGTCAAGTCCTTTTCATCACCTCCTCTACCCACTAGAAACCAGTACCTTGCCTACTGCAAAGCAAATATCCCCTGGAATGGATCCACGTTCCAATATTATGGGGCTGCTCTGACTATTCTGGGGTTATGATGGTATTATTCTACCTCTAGCTGTTTTAATAAATGTTATGTGATTGCCAGGGAAACCCTGAGGAACAGAATAATACTGAATACCCATAGCTCTGAATTCCACCTGCATCTGAGTCAATTGCTATAATATGTAAATTAAGTAGTTAATGGATTAAAGCCATTAAACCTAAGACTGGGACATTCTGGGACTAACTGTGCCACTCTGATCCAGCAGAAACTTGTTTACTCAGCAATTTCATTAAGAGAGGAGAGTTAACTTGCCTAGAAATAATGGGAATATTTCCCAAGCTGCCACTTCCACCAGTGAGACATTTCTGGGGTGGCCTTGCAGAAGTGACTGGACAGACCTGATGCCCTGCAGATGACCACTGAGCCACCAGCTTCTGTCTGAAAACCTCCAGTTTACAAGACACTTCTCTGAAAGAGAGCTTGCAGAACTTTCCTAAAAAAAACGGATATTTTGGGTTTGCTTATATTAAGGTTTTTCCTGTGTTCACAGTTGTGTTCATTATTTTGTTTTTCTTAAACATAGCAAATGACACCTTTTTTGCTGCTTCTTAAAAGTCATATTCTAAGTTCTGGGTACAAAAAAGAAATTATTACAAGGAACTTTGTCTGGATGAAACTGTTTCTACATCAACAACAATCACCAATATTTCCACTGGACACTCATTAATATTCCTAAATCTACAAAGCTTTTTTTCCTTTTTTTTTTTTTTCTTTCCTTTTTCTTGTTAATTCTTATCCTAGTAGAAGGATAAGAATGTCATCTCGTAAAAGGAGTCCATGTATACCAGCCCTAGAACAATGTTCTGGCCATAATGGTCTGAGTGATGAGCTCTCTTGGCAGGATCACAGTCCTCAGCTGCAATCTCTTCATGATAGATCCAGGAATGATTTGGAAAGAGGCAAAAAGAGAGGTGACAATAAGTGCTGAGGATGAGGGCTTCTCATCCTGAGGAGAGGGGTTACTGAGCAGTGGAGAACTGAATGAGGTAAGTTTCATTTGCAATTGGAGTGCTAAAAAGCACAAAGGATTTTTCCTGGAAAAGAAACAACTTTAATTCACCATACACAATAATGGGCTATAAGTTAGGTTATGCCACTCCTAGAAAAGAAATCTTGGATTAATTTTGTGGTCTGTGGAGACAGCTGCCTGCTTGATAGTGATCAGAAAGCACGAAAACCTCCCAGTGTAGTCACACATTGCATCCAGTAAATCTGAGCAGGCTGGCTGCTGGAAGGGCAGTTTTTCTCTTCCCTGTGTGCTCCCTCCCTCTCCCTTGCACCCTCCTGGTGCTCATCTGCTCCTCAGCAGCAAACATACCCAGGAGAAGGAACAGCTATTTGTGCCCTACGTGTTATAAATTATGCAGTTTAAATGAATTTTGTTTTACGGGAATATGCTAAACAAGGTGTCCTCACAGGTCAAGATAAGCTTCAGCTCAAACCCTTCTGAGAGATGTCACAGTAGTTTGTCATATCACAGTGCATTTGAGCCCTGCTGTGGGGACATACCCAACATAGCCAGCACACAATGTGGATGCTTAACCCCCAGAATGACACCACTCTCCTGCACCCCTGTCTTCACCAGCACCCTCACTGAGTGATTTCCATTGCACTCCAGCCCCTGGCACTGCATGCCCGATTGCAGTCCCTGTCCCTGAGCAGCCTGGCCCCTTCTGCAGGTCTGCAAAAGCATCTAGCAACAGGAAGGGGCTAAATCCTGTTGATAACCTTTGGTCCCAACTTGGCTTATCCCCAGCCAGAACACAGAGCAGCATCCCATCCCACCCCACCGCACTTCCCAGTCTCCTGCTCCCTGGCCCTGCTCTCCAGCCTTCTCTGAGTGTTTGCACCCTGCAAGAGGCTTTCTGCCCTTTTCCTCCTGCTAGCACTGTGCTAGCACTCCATGCCACACATGGCAGTGGGTGCTGCCAGACATGGAGCAGGAAATGCAGCTGCCAGTCCATAAAGCACAGTTCATTACCTGGAGAGCAGAGTCTGAAGTTAATCAGTGTGCAGAAGGTGCTGTGTACCACAGGGTTACTGCTCCCCTGCATGGAGAAGGCAGCTGCTCTCTTCACCAGATGACTCAACCTCCTGGGATTCTTTGGACTTGAAAGTATTCAAACCAGACCCTAAAAAGGTTATTAGGCTTGTGCTGGCCAGACAGCCCCCGTTGTGCTGTGAATTACTGCTACACATGCAGAGAAGGTGGGAAAGCAGGTAGCGTGAAAAAGTTTTTGGCACCTCTCACCACCTCCAGTGAATAATTGACCCAACTGATGGTTGTACTGTTAATTACTCAGTACTATTAAATATTTTGTTCACGATCACGTATAACAGTAACATTCTGTACTTCACATGAGGAATTTCATTTTTTTCTTACAATGCTGAAGGGGACCTTGAGAGATCATCTAATCTTTTCTCCTGCCCAGGTCAAGATAAGCTTCATCTCAAACGCTTCTATTTGTTTATCATATCACATTCTCTTTCTCAGGGTCTGTCCTGCCAAGTTTTTGACCTGCATGATGTCATGGAAAAGGTAATTGTGGGTTCTGCAAAGAATTCAAGAGTCTGCACCTACAGGCAGGGCAGTGCCTATAGTGACATCAGCTGTCACTCAGCAAGGGGATCCCCTGCACCCACCCCACTTGGGGGCTGGACAACCTTGTCTCCAGCAGCCACTGGGAACCCACGAAGCCAAGCTGAGCTAAGGAAAGGCATGAATTTGGATAGGCTCAATTAAACTGCATTAAGGTGAATCCGCTTTGGGGAGAACAATGCTACTGGAATTCTGCAGCTGCAGACAGCTGTGCGTTCTGCAGACAGCTGTGCACCTCACAGACAGCTGTGTGCTCTGACATAGCTGTGCACCTTGAGATAACTGTGCCCTGCAGAGCTGAGCACCCGGGGACAGATGTGTCCCAGGCAGAGCTGTGTGCCACACTGTGCCATGTGAGCACTGGGACAGGCTGCAGACAGCTGTGCATCCTGCAGACAGCTGTGTGCCATGTGGACAGCTGTGTGCCATACCGCCAGCTGTGCTCCCTGCAGACAGTCCTGCACACAGCTGGGCTGCAGAGGAGCCTTCTGCTCACCACCACCTCGCAGTGCCAGCCCTCAGCCACGCCAGCAAAGCTGCTGGCCAGGGTCTTCTCCACCTCATTGCTGGCAGAATGAGCTTGCTAAGGGAGTACCCATGATGTAAGAGCAAAGGACATTAATGGGACAAGCTCAATTTGAGAAAAATAGTTTAAAGAGCAGAATCAGAAACAGCTCTGGCTGTGGATCAGGACGATGGTGACATCTGGCAGACATCTCCATTAAAGGGTGCTTCTAACAAAGCCTAATCAAGAGCATTTCAGACTAATATTCTCTAGTGTGAAAGAGACATATTCCACCCTCTCTGCACATTAAGCAATTTTGATATCACCCAAGGGCTTAAATAGAGTGCTACAAAACCCCAACAACAGCATCCCTTAAAGACTGAAAGCTTCCTTACATGTGCTGCTGCACATATGGTTTTGAACTGTGCACACGCGCAGAAGTTGCTCTTCTAGCCATCTCTACTGAGCTCTGAGGTCTGGAAAATGCTGGAGAGGCACTTGGTCTTGCTCTCTGTAAAATCTTATTATCTACTTGGCTGCCAGGAAAATCTTGTACCCATTATATTAGAAGTATAGAATAATTTAGATTGGAAAAGACCTTTAAGACCCTAGAGTCCAACCTTAAACCTGACACTGCCAAGTCTACCACTGAATCATGTCCCTGAGTGCCATGTCCCTGAGTGCCACATCTACTCGTAATCCCACTATCATGATGTTGATGGAGCTCTGGCCTAAGATACCATCTGTAACTGTATTCAGGATGATACTTCAAGCCAAATTTTACATGGAATGTCAGTTTGTCTTTTATATCAGATTTATAAATTGTCAGGTCCCCAGCAGATGAAAGGGAAGAGTACAGACCTAACATTTTGCTAGCCATGGTAATGACTAAATGAGGCTTATTTGGATTTGTTTTTCTCCCTTTCTCCCTTACAGGGTCTTCTGGCTTGAAGGAGCTTGAAGATCTGCTGCCACTGACTCATCACAATAGTCTGTGCTGCTGAATACACATGAGGAAATGGCACAGCAGTCACAGAGATGCACGTTAGCCAAACGTGCACTGGGCTTATGGCCCCTAGCTAGCCAGAGCTGGAGACTGCTTTTAAAAGAGACTTTAAAAGGAAGATGAATTGCAATCGCTATAAAATAATGAGCAGATATCCTCTCCTTTGAGACAAGACCTTGGATTAATTTTCCCCTGTATACAAACTGTTGAGGGAGAAAGGCAGCATGAATGTCAGGAATCCATGAATAGCCCTGTTTAGTGAACTAAGCAAAAAGAGGGTTGCACAGAAGGGGGGTGCTATAAGTGGATAAACACGTGGCATTCCTGTTTCTTGCCACACATGTTCTGAAAAGGATGCAAGGTTAGCAGGGCTTCCACAGATCAGGAGGATGAGATCCTCACATTGACTGGCTGCTTACACCTTCTGCAGGGATGCCTGAGGCCTCAGACAAACCAAGCAGTTGTTTTTCCATACCAGAATGAAACTGGAGTGCACCAATTCTCACGTGGCTGCTCCCAGTCTCCAAGGAGCTAAGCAATGAGATGTTTTATAATCCAGCAATGGATCACTGTTTGCAACGGCAAAACAAATGGGAGCCAGAAATTTCCTACTGAAAAGTAAAAACCCACACACTTCTCAGTTTTTATTTTGCAGTTCCTTTCTGGGGAGAAAAATATAAAAAGTTACTGCTATGCTTTGAAATTCCTGTTCGGTGTGAAATCCCCCTTCTTCACAACAGTCTCATCAGAAATCTGACAATCAATCATCCTCCCACACAAAACTCACTCAAGACCACTTAAAATGCAGTAGTGTCCTGTTATCACTCAGTTTCCATCTATTGGTACCTTTTAAGTCCCTCACTGCCATGCCTTTATAGCACAGAGCTTTCTCAAGACTTTTCTTGAGGCTCACAGATGCAGTAACAGTCCCACACCCCAAATGTGACACTGCCACAAATCCAGCATCTCCAAAAGTGACAGCACTGTACTCCAGCCAGCTGTAGATCATCTGTTAACATATTCTGCTGTTGCTGTCATTACTGAAAGTACAAGGTCCCAAAATTATGTGATTCCAGACAAAACTCAACTTGCAACTTTTTTTCCCTGAGGAGTTTTATATATATTTTTTGAATTGCAAAGGGAAAGCTTAGAAATGTGACTTCCAAAGGTACTAGAAGAGATCATTGTGCTTCTCTTAAAGATGGAAAACAGTTTTTCCTTTACAAGCTTAGACTGTAATAATCTGTTATTTGACTTCTTTTTTTGTTTTTTTTTTTGTTTTTTTTTTTTTGCATTGGTTACAAATACTGGTAGAAAGGACTCAATTTCTAAGACTTTTCTCTGAAAACATTAATAGAGGCAGGGAACAAGCTACTTTTAATAACACACATCACTAGTTTTCAGCACTTTTCTTTATTATCTAGCTACCTGTAGCTACAGATGTGTCTTTTACAATCCCTGAAAAAAATTTGTATTAGGAGACTCATGAAGTCAAAGTGGCAAAAGTAAGGAAGTACCACATCTTGTGGATGAATGGATTTTTCTGGATAAAATCTTTAATGGCAAATTACTTCAGACGTCTTCTCGGCCTTCCCTACCACCGTACACATTCATTCTGATTTTAAATATATTCCTTTGGAATCTCTGTGAGGTCTCATCTGCCTGAGGTGGCTGATCAGTCCATGGTGCTCTGCTTTCTTCCACAGGGAAAGCACCGTGGGGAGAGATCCTGCTGGCAGGCAGCAGCCCCGAGCGCTCCCTGTGGCCTGCAGACACTGAGCTACCCATGTGGAAATGGTCTCCCACCTCCATTTTTCACTTTTCTGTTATTCAGGTCCTTGGTCCTGGAGGAGGTGAGGACTGTGAGACAGGGGAAAGCTCGCAATGGCTGCCGAATTTTCACAAAGGAGGAAAATCCAGCCTAGCTTAGGTATCCAGCTGTGGGGAGATGATCACAGCTGTGCTGCTGCTGCTGCTGCTGCGGAGCTAAACACTCTCCCTGCAGGGCAGGCTGATGTTCCCCTCGCCCTTTGGGCAGCTCCTTACGCCATGAATCCTCCTCTGCAGTCCCGTTCCTGGCTTCCCTTGCACTGGCGCTGGCTCCACCTGCGAGGCAGCAGGGCTCACGGCTCCTCTTCCTCCTGGAAACCTGGCTGGAAGCCTCTGGAACGCGCTTGCAGTGCAATCTCACAGTCCAAATCCCTGTCGGGATCTGGGCTCCTTTTAGTCCCTTGATCCAGGGCTTGCTAAGTCAGTGACATGCCCTTGGGGAACACCATCACTAGATGCATTGTAAAGTGCACCTGAATTTGCTGTTTGCAGCTTTGCAGTACATGTGATGCCTTATTTAACAAATTCAAATGTGTCTGCTTTTTCAATAGACCCTTCTCAGGGTTATTCTTGTGCAAATCTGGAGTAGCTCTTCCAATGTCACTTAAATTACTCTCAGTTTATACAGTGGGATCAGAATTTATTCCACAAGGTTTTGCACTAGATACAGTTACAAATGATGGAAATTTTGAATGCAAGGAAAAATCCATTAAATGTGAGAAGAATTTTACAAACAGAGTCCTTTTTAATGGGAAATAAGTGGAGTTCTAGATTATTTATTAGGAATGCTTTTAGATGCAGTCAAAATTTTACTGCTCTGGCAGTAAAGGGATTCAAACAAAACATGCAAAAGGATTGCAAGTCCAAGAAAAAACTACAACTTATTAACAATAAATTAGACTGTTTAATGTGAGAAAGCTTAATAATGTTGGAATCCTTCCCTGTATACCTTTAAAAATCACACTGGATGACAAATTTCTGCCTACCTGCTGTGTGTGTATGGACAAGAGGGAAGGAAGGGAAAATGCCCATGGGAATAATGGAGGTACCTGACACAGGGGGATAGCAAGGTTATTCAGAAATGAAGCTTAACTCAAGAAGGAGAGATCAGTAGAAAACTTTAAAAATCCGGGATAATTTTTCATGGTTCACCACAAACCTGTGGCCAGTGTTATGCTGCCCAGATGACACAGAAGTGATTTTCTGACCTGAAAAGCAGAGGAATAAAAATCTCCCAATATTCCTCCCACCATCATGTAGCTTCCCCTTTCCAGTCCCTTTCCACACTCAACCGAATTTTCCTTGCCAGTGTTCACAGCTAAATGTCTCCATGCTGTTTTCCCCTGCAGAGACCTTCTACAGAAATAAAACCCGAATATTGCAGAAATACAGCCAGACAGGACCATGGTCTCCCTCCTGTTTTAGCACAGGCAGCCCTGCACAGACTGCATTCCCAGCAATCCCTCTGGAATGAGCTGGCTTTTAGCCAAACGCAGCCTGGCGAAGTCCTTTGCATATCTTTGGGCTGCTGTGAAAACCGATCCTTAGATCTTTAGCTGCCCGGTGCCAAGGTCAGCTTTGTCCTCTTGTTTTCCATCTAAAATTTGGAAGCCTGTTTCCCCTAGCCTGGAGGCAAATTGTGGGTGCATCCCCCAAATCGTAGAGTCTCCAGCTGTCGGCCAAGAAAAATAAACAGGGAGAAAAGTGCCAAGTGCTCCACTGTCCCCTGGTTGTGCCAAAATCAAAGCTGTGCATACAGTGTTTTGACTGAGAAATCAACACATTATAAAATCAAAAATGTTTCTCCCAACAGGAATCTTGTTCTTGAAGGTCTATTCCTTTTTTCGGATTTGGGATAAGAATTATGCCCTGTCTGTGCTCTACAGGAGAAGATGTTAAAAATATCTTCGTTTCAAAAATGAAAGATTTACAGAGACAGAAATATCCAAAGTGTTTTTACAAATCCAGGAAAAGATTTAAAACCTCATCATATTTAAATGCTTTTAATTCTAAACACAGACAGGAGGGTCTCTTGAAGCTTTCTCATTTACTTATCCAATTTTCTTTCTGTAAGCATAATGAGTTTAGAGAGGAAATATTTTGTTTTCCTGCTAAATTCCAGGAATCCCACTTTAATGGCATTTTTCAATTCAGCCAAATATACATCATTGTTAGTGTGGGCTCTGTAATCTAATCAAACCATCTAGTTATCTGACATGATGGATGGAAAGTAGGAATATTATATTTGCTTTCCCATTGAAGGGTAAGGGCCAAATTTTGCTCCCACTACCAGCACTTCAAATTCAGTCTATCCCTTGTTATTTTCCTCCTGATGTACTTGAGAGTGGAATTTAGCCCTTAGGGTTAACTAATGCCAAAGGCAGATCATTTGCTTTGCTAATGAGCCAGCGAGCTTCCCTTCTTCACAGCTACACAAACAGCAATCACTTCATTACACTTTCAGATAGCTGCATTTTTCTAAAGAAAGAAAATATAATTACGCAGTATGATAGTAATCGTGCCCTGGAATAGCTCAGTGCTTTTGATAAAATTACCTGTATTTGAAACACTTTTAATCAGATTATTCCATTACTGAATGCTGTATAGATAAGAGGCCTCTGCCTAAGATCAGGGTTAAGTCAGAAAGTTTTCTAACAAAGACTACTTTATATCTGAAATTCTGAAAGCCATATATATACATTTGTGTGTGTGTGTGTATATATATATATATATATAAGACTGATTTTGGATATCATTCATCAAAACAAATTTAGATGAAATATTTGTTCTGGAAACTTACATTTTTCTGTTCTTTCACCTTTGCTTTATATATTGCTTTTCCACACAAAGAAGTTTGCACATACAAACAAAAAAAAAATGGACCAGTTTCAAATCTCTTGGTGCAATATATCTTTATTGTTGGGCAAGATGTATCCCAGTACACCCAGCTAAATCCAAGGTACAGATACTCTGAAATACATTTTTAAGACATAGTATTTGGCAATAAAGGTCCATTTTAGACACATAAGGCAATCTTTCTGAATTTCATTGCAGTCTATTGCTTACCACACATGGTATTAAAATCTGAATTATATTTATGGCCAAATATTACCGAGAGCTCCACACTCCAAATCCCTTTTGGGAATCATCTTAGCTTAAATGTCTAATCATTATGAATTCCTGAGCCATTGAAAACCTCCACACTGCCCTTGCTAAAGCTGACTGCTTTCCAGTGATCTGTGAAATAAACCCATCTTTCATGAAGCAGTTTTTCAGAGAACATTTCATATTCTTTATGAGAGAATTGTTGACTAAGAAAAGGCAGTTCCTTCCAAATGGAAAAATTACAGAAGCCAATTTTAATATTTTGTTTAGGGGGTAGCTCCAAAGTGAAACAGTTTCAAAAGTATTGACACAACCTATTTAATGAACTCAGTTCATGTTTCTTTTTGAAAAAAAATTTTCAGCATGTCTTTTTAAAAATAATTTTTAACATATAAAAGCATTTCAAGGCTTACAAATTGAAAGGAAAATGAAGAGTTCTGAATCTTTTTCATGCATTGTCCTTAAGCAATTTGTCTTTATGTGTTTCATTTTAGAATAGAAATATTTTTGACATCTCATCTGAGTTTCCCACAAGACACAAAAGCCAGATCCTAGCTCAGTCATAGCCTCAGATTGAGGAGTATATGGTTTCTAATGAATGAAATCTAGCTTTTGGCACCAATTCCCAGGAATACACAAGTGACATGTGTAATACTAGAAGTTACTTCCTTAAGCTAGTTTTTTCTCCACTAGCATTAGGTATTTTCCTCAAAGACAACCTCTTCTAATGCAATGCATATTTGTCTAATCTCATACAGGTTTAAATGGGCAAAATGAATCTCATTTTCTTAATTAACAAAAGATATTTTTTTCTGCCACTTGATCTGGTACAGCAATTAAAACCCACCTTAAATTCATCACTAAAAGAATCCTTGTGTGACTGTTTGCCATGATTTCAGAGCGGGATTGACATTTGAACAGGAGAAAATCAGGATACCCAGAGCTAAGCTCTCTGTTTTGCACAGCTTCACTGCTGCTGGATGGGTCCTGACCCAGCAAAGCCTCCAGGGGTGCCCCGCTCCGAGCGCAGCCTCAAGCACATCCTCACCTCAGAGAACTGCCTGGAGACAGCACAACAACCCGCAGCGCCCCAGTTACTGCAGCCCTCCTGCCCTGAGCATTTGCCATTCCTCGAAGTGTCAAGTCCTATTTCTGGCAGGAGGGAAGAAAGTCCGGTGCTGTTGTGAGTCGCTATTTTTGCTGCGATTTGCGCATTTGCAAAGAAAAGCAAACCGCCTTTTGCTAAACACGGCAGGGCGAAGCTCTGCTCTCTTTCCAAGCAGCCCTGCCTTCGCAGCTGCTCTTCGGGCTGTGACCCAAAGCTTAGCTGTTGTATTCCTTGTTTTGGCAGCTCACAACTTCTCCCTCCATTCTGTGCTCACCTGTGTCACAGCTAAGAGGGGCAGGAGGGCGCAACCCCCTTGATGGTAAGGCTGCCAAGCCCCGTAAATTACACAGGGGGTTACGTCCTCGTGCCAGGGGGCACTGCCAGGCTAAACCTGGGCTGTCAGTCTGCTGCCTCCTTCCAGAGGTTATTGTGGCAGGCCATTCCTCAAAGGCTGCCTGCAGAGCTCAGTTGAGGGGTGGGAGGATGCCTTCATTCCTCATGTGTGCGCGTTCAGCCCCCAGTGCTGCTTACTGCTCCAGCAGCCTCATGCTGGATGTGCTGGCCTCAAGCCAGCGAAGTCCTTAACCACATGCCCAGCTTTAAGCAGACAAGTCACTTCTGCTTGTGTTACAATTTCAGGCCAAGCACGTGCTTCAGTGTTTCACTGAATTAAAGTCACAGACAACACTTAGCAGACTTTTGCATTTGACCTCTGCTGCACCCACTGTAACCCCTGACCCTGATGCTGTTCATCTCTTGTGGATGTCTGAAGCTTACAAGAAGACCATGAAATGGTTATGTTTGCACAATGGATCCACAAATGACCGGGTTATTTATTCCCTGGAAATGCTCTCTCAGAGGTGAAAACAGAAAGGTCGGGTGTGGATATGAATTTTTCAAGCTAGGTCTATTGCCCTTGCAGAGTTTATGCATCCTGATTTGTCCTGCTCTCAAGACAGGCAATATTTTCCAGGTTGGAAAAATGAAACAATTTTCTTTAAAGAAGTTCCTCTGTCTAATGACCTTCTTGCAGCTGCCACACCTAGAGCAATAGTCATGTCTGCTGTCATCAATAGAAGGATCCTGGTGACCTTCTTTTTATGGTGTGTGTGGCTGAGAGCAGGACAGAATTGTAACTGCAATTCCGTGTTCCCGACAACTTCCAGATTTCACATTGAAAAATATTTTTAGCTACAATTTGTTTTATCTTTTCATCATCCTTGGGAAAGCAAAGCTGTTGGCTCTGTTCTTGGGTTAGCATCACTCTGCTGCGAGCTGACCCACCCACACAAAGTCTGCTGTAAATTGCACCCTCATGAGCAGGGCTTGGCTGAGGGGATCTGAAGAGCAAAGCTGTCTGGACACCAGGAGGGGCCTGACACGGGGCAGTAACAAAACCTGATTCTGCAGCTGCCTCCAGGCATACTCAGCCCTGCCAAGAGGCATCTCTACTCTCCTCCCGGGGTATGTGAGAGCAATTAAACACCTTTTGCTCTGGAAGTGTTTCCTACCAAGGCTGGCCAAGGCAGTGGAGCATGCCAGTCCCACTGCTTCCTAGAAAGACAATGGAAAGGATCACGTGTTGACCATGCCTGACTGAAAGCCAAGTCCTTCACAAGTCCAGCAAAGGGATGGAAACTTTTAGACCTATGAAGCCCTAACTTGAGGTCTCACAGACTAAATCCAGCTGGTCTGAGGTGTTCATCTATCAGCAGTGATAACATTACTCAACTCCTGAGTATCAGGATTTTGCCTTCCTGCTTCTTCCCAAGCAGCGCCTCAAGCTGGCTAATGGCCTCTCTATCACCTGTTTGCCCTGTAATTCTCATCTACCTGGAGATAGTGAAAAGTCTCCAACAAATCATGTTCATTACTTAAGTCCTTTCCTTACTGCTGAAGGCAAGAAAGCCAAAGAAGAAAATAGCTGCACTCTGTTATCTCTCAGTATGAAAGCATCCACAGGGCCATCACCTCCTTTCTGTACAGCAATACCCTTAATACAGCAAACCCTTTCAGTGTTACTTCCCAGACTGGTCCTTGTCTACACTAAAATCACAGTCCTTCACACATGAAGCTTTATAAAAAATTCTGGATTTATTTTAGAGGCTGAACTTTGTCTGCTGGTTCCTGGAAAGGTTGTACCTATATAGACAGTAGAAAAAATATTTGTGCCTACGCACAGGGATGTATGTATATGGAGCGTACTATAAAGAATTTA
Organism: Pyrgilauda ruficollis; assembly: GCF_017590135.1. Lineage (NCBI taxonomy): Eukaryota > Metazoa > Chordata > Aves > Passeriformes > Passeridae > Pyrgilauda > Pyrgilauda ruficollis. The sequence continues at coordinate 17,036,620 of NW_024513654.1, read as the reverse complement.
GGACTGTTCTCAAATGTACCTAAACTGGTTACAGCCCTAAACCTGTACCAGCTCTGCAGCCTTGAGGTTTGAGTGCAATACCTGCTGGCACTGTTGCCAGAGGGACTGGTGTAGGGAAGGCACAGCACAAAGCCTTAAACCCAGGAGGCACAAACCTGCCCAGGAGGCACAAACCTGCCCAGGAGGCACAAACCTGCCCAGGAGCTTGTGACAAAACACAAATCTGTTTGCCCACTTCAGGTGCCACTTTACTGCAAATAAACAGGAACCTTCATACAGTAAAATGCAGGTCAGAAAGTGGGATGTCTAATCCATAAAACATCTTGAATGAAAGCAGCTTTGCCTTAACTCAGGAAATGTCATTGTGGTTTGATTCCATGACAGCATGGGCTAAAGCACCATGGAGCTGTCTCTGTATATCTTTGCAGTGCATTACCTGTGAAGGTATATAGATGCAGAGATGGATGATGCATATGGGCATCTCTGTGTGCCTGTCTCCACATATGTATGTATGTATGTATGTAAATGAATGGGGAGATTTCACAGCAGGTCTGTCTGGAATAAATCTTTTTCTTTTAGAAACCATTTGGATCTTATCCACTGTCTAAATGAAGATAAAAGTAAAGATTTTTTTTTTCTCTGAATTTGGGTAAAAGAACTATTGAGTTTTCAGGGGCAAAAAAACCCAAAAAAAAAAAAAAACCCAAACAATTTAATACAATTCAAAGAGTGACTTAGAAGTTCCAGTGAGCATGCAAAAATGATATTATCCCACGACAGAATTGAGATACAATGGCCAGGAGACAGCTGGGAACCACACACATCCCTGCAGGGCTGCTCACCTCTCTTGGAGATGGAGAGGGCTCCAGAGCAGCCATACCAGGGCTGGAGATGGCTGTGAAAAATGTGATTTAAGTTCCAATATTAATTCCCTTTTTTACCAATTAAATGACGTACAACAGCAAAGTATCATAAAAATACCAGTGCTGAAACTCCTAATTTTTCTCCCAAGCAGGCATCTGGATTACCAAGTATGTCTGCAGAGTGCAAAGCCATGTTGCTTGTGTGTGGGGACTGGGTAATCCCAATACAGCTGGCTAGTGACCAGAAATGATGCAGGAATTATTAGAAAACATCTGCTTCCCTGTCATATCCTGCACTATCTGCATTCCATCTGCTTTGGCTGGACATAACTTTTGTATAAATGTCTTGTGAATTGGTCCCTTTGGGAGTCATTTTATTTTTAAAAGTATATGACAAGTGATGGAGGGAAAAGGGCTAAATAAATCTGTTGTGGTGATTGCATTCTACATTACTAGCACTTCTTGAATACTTTTGAGAGAAGACGTTTCTTTGCTTAGTTACTTTACTGAATGAAATAATTTCTTCTGCTTGGGGAACAAAGATTTATTTATCTCCAATAATGTAAAAGGTCATTCTTCACTGGGCCTATAAACTGGATCATTCTTTTGGCAGCAGCTGCTGCTAAACTATTAATGTCACTGGTAACATGAGAAAAGAAATAAACAGAAATGTCTTCAAAACAGCTAGGAGAACTGGAAATGGATGTAAATTAAAGCATGTGAACATGCAATCTTATCTCCTGCACTCTAGGATTTATTCTCCAGTGTTCTCCATGTCCAAGGGTGTCCATCTGATGTGCAGCTGGCAGGTCTGGCCCAAGGCAGCCTGAGCAGCATCCTGGGAATGCCAGCCTTGCACTTTGCTGATCCAGGATTTCTGACTTGTGCCTGCAGGAGCCCGGGTTTCCCCAGCCCAGTCCCTGGGTCAGAGGGAGTCAGGGTGGGCTGACAGCACTGCAAGGCAGCTCCAGGTGGAGACAGGGAAGTAAGAAGGAGGGGAGGTGAGAGTGCCCACCCAGCCGGGTCAGCAGAGACCTGGATCTACAGCTGCTGTGGGGAAAGCCCACCAGAGATCAGGGATCTTTCCCTCAGCAGAAGAAAACTCCTAAAATAATTCTGCTCCCTCTACAAACCTATAATTTGCTGAATTTACCAGGCTCACCAAAAATCCACTACAATCCAGCATCTGTTCAGCACCTCCTCCAGCCAGTTCTTCATTTCTCTCATGTCACCATCTCACGCACACACTTCACAGTGCTTTTGGGAAGAGAAATTCAAGAGATCTACTTCAGTGGCTTACAAGTGCTTATCCCAGGCTATCTCTGCTCTTCAGAAGTCACACTTCCTCAGCTCCCTATCTCTCCAGCTGGGCTGGAATTCAAGCTGACTCTGGCAAGCCCCTTGAAACATCAGCTGTGGGCACAAGCAGCAGCCCCAGCTGCCTGTGCTCTTATGCATGAAAAAACTTTTCTGAATCAACTTTGCTCCTCTGCAAGTTATCAGGAAATAGAAATGTTTGTGATTATGTCTTGTGAACACTGGTGCTGGAAAAAATTGTAGTGAGTAGGCAGCGTGGGTTTGTGGCAGATAAGCACAAGGAGTTGTATTGGTTAGCCAGTGTTTATTCAAATTATTCTGACTTCTGCAGTGAGCAAAATGAAGCTGCTAAATCTCTCAAGCCCAAACTTCCTCCAGAGGTTTGTGACTGGTCTGGAAATGCCGCAAATGAAGCCCTGGTTAGAAACAAAAATCTGTATAAAAATACTCTCCCTAACCTCAGGCTTTGCAGTTTATAGGAGCATGGATGGAGGTTAGAGGACCCTGGCGTTCTAACACCAGCCCTGTGTAAGGAAATCAGCAGTAGATATTGAGAAAATTCAGAGGAGAGAAGACAGAAAACTGAGCATTTTGAACCTTAGTTGACTTCAAGGAGTAATTTCAGAAGGGGAAAACCTCAGGCTTGCCAAATTGCCTGGGACATCTGCATCAATATCCTAACTCTGGTTATATTCAGAACCAGGTGCTCCTAAGGAAGAGGGAAACTGCCCGCTGGGGAACCTGCTTACTAATTTACTTTATTAGCAGTTGTCTGCCAACATTATAACTGTCCCTAAACTCTTGTTTATGAAAATACATTAATATAATAGTGAATATTCCCATAGCTTTGAGGAGCATCCTATTTTGCTCTGAACCTCTCTATCTCCAGGCATCAAATGCAACATGTGGAGAAGCCATTCCTCTAGATACAATCAAATGTTATGACTCAATTCCACAGTGTATTTGTGCACATGCAGGATGTTCCTGTGTTAAGAGACACAGCAACAGAAGCTCTGTGATGATCTGGCTTCTATACAGCTCTGATCTGATAGTCCTGTCTACTTCTATAACATTCCTGTCTTTTTATCTCTGCTCTAAAGCAAGTCCCACTAATTTCAGTGTCTTCTTGCTCAGCATATTTTCCTCGGCTGTAATCTCTCTTCCTGCCTCTAATCACACTTCTGATTCCAGAGCTTCCTTTTGGGACAGTGTCCCCAGTGATAGATGCGATAGCTTCATGCTCTTGAGTGGATTATTGTCCATCCTATCAGCAGTGCTGAAAGGAGCAGTCCTGCAGGCTGTGCACAGCCCGTTCTTGGCACTGTGTTGGTGCTCTGCCTGACAGCTTTCCTTTCACTACAAGGCAATACTCTTTGGCCTAATGCTTTTCTGTCGGAGCTATGTGAGATAGGAGTACGAGGCCAGTGCAGCAAGCACCCTGGTACTGATAGAATCATAGACTAAAAGAGCACTTTCTTCTTTGGCAGCCTTGCTGCATTCAGAAATGGTTTGAAGGGCCTGGAGGGGAGCTTGGAAACTGGGCCCTCATGATGGGGTCACTTTTTCTGTAGCAAGGCTAACTCTTTTTAAGGCCAGCTCTGTAACCCCACAACAGCTTTGGTCAGGTATGTGGGGTTTTTAATTATGGATGAGATATGCAACCCTTGTGAATGAGATTATATCAAAATAAAGATGTCTTACTTTGGCACAACATGTCCCCAGATGGCTCCTGGAATGAACAATCCAGCTTGAAGGTGCATTTCTACAAGGAAAACAATGTTTAGCTGTTGTGTGAGATATGTCTCACTTCCATGTTCCCTTAAAGCAGCATAATGTGTGTAGGCAAATCCTGTGCCAACAGAGGTTTCATTTTTTGATGTGTTTGGGAAGGGAATGACAAACAGATGGATTGATTGTATGATGTTTGCTGTTCAAACTAGATCTTCACTTTGGACAGTGACAAACATGACTTTTCTTCTCCCCCGTATCCTCCCTCCCCTATATTTCTTTCTTTTTTATTTTTCTGCTTCAGATATGGGGGTTTTCTTGAAAATGGAAATACAAACCTGAGACTTTTATTTAAAACACTTTTTTAAAAGCCCACTCACTTTTTTTCTTTCCCTTTCCATGAATCTTCTTGAAAAACAGAAGAAGAAAATGACAAGATTTTTTTCATTTCACAAAGCCAAGTGATACTTTTATGAAACACTTCTCCCTCCAGATCTCAAGGGACATTTCAGAAACAAAGGCAAGGCAGAGATGAGGGACCTTTGAAATAATTTCTGATCACTTAGTAAAGGAATAAGCAGGGCCCAGATCACCTCATCTATACATCCTCTCTGCACAAGTCATGCCTGACCTGAACCTCATCAAACACAGGGACCAGGGCTGAGGAGCACATACCCTGCCAAAGCTGAGTGGCCTCACTTGAAAATCACTGTATAACTTAACCCGTGCCTTCTGACCTGCCAGAAATACATGAATAAGTAAAACAAAATCATTTGCAAGGGAAGAAGGAACAGTCTTATATCTAAGCAGAATCTTGCAGTAAGAAAAATAACAATTCTAGACTGCAAATTGCCACGCTGAAATCAGTCAAAAAAGAGAAGTGGTTAGAGACTGGGAGCAGCATTTGTGTTCTAGCCTTGGCTCTAGGTTTTGCTGTGGATGGTGGAAAGGCAGTGCAGGCTGTTCCCAGCCCCTGGAAGGCACACACTGGGGCAGGTTTGCTGTGGATGGTGAAAGGGCAGTGCAGGCTGTTCCCAGCCCCTGGAAGGCAGGCAAGGCACACACTGGGGGCAGTTTTGCTGTGGATGGTGAAAGGGCAGTGCAGGCTGTTCCCAGCCCCTGGAAGGCACACACTGGGGCAGGGCTGTCCCTGCTGTGGGCAGCCAGCTCCTTTCCAGCAGCGCAGGAAGCCGGGGGTCCCTGCAGGGCCAGCGGGGAGCAGGGGCTGCACAACCACAGCGTGTCTGTGTCACCCAGCCACTCACTGCTACCTCTGTCTGGCTCTGCCGGAGGGGAAAGCTGCCTTGGGCACCGTGGGGACCACAACTGCTTTAAAGTCTGGGTAAGGGTAACGGTGTCACCACCTGCTTGATTTCCCCAGGTTGTAAAATGATATGTAAACAGCACAGATTATTTCCATCTGCTGGGGCAGGAGGGAGCAGGAGGCTTTGTGTTCTCTTTACAAGCCTGTGTGCTGAGGGGAGCTCGAATGGCTGGAGAAGTTCTCCATGAATGGAGGCGCTGCGCTGAGTTATGGCTCATTTTCAGACAGCTCCGTGTCCACTCTCACAAAGACTGCTTTTTTGCCTGAGAAGTTTTTCTATCAGAAATGTGGTTTCAAGTGAAAGTACTATTTGTGGAGAGGAAAAAAGGACCTGCCCATTGTGACAGATGTTTTTCAATATTCCAGAGAGATGAAATGAAGCAAAAAGAAAACTTGCCTCCACTTGAGCTTTGGACCAAAATAAAGTTATTTTGTTTCAAAACATTCATTTGAGATGGAAAAAGCTGCTCTCATCAGTTTTGGGATTTTTTTTTTTAATCTTTGTTGAGAATGCCTCAAAAATGTTGTTTCCATATCCCTAATTCAATTCTTTCTTTTTAAAATGGTTTAGTAATTTGCTCTGCTGGTTTTGTTCAAACAGGAAGCAAATTGTAAAGCAATTACGTTTTCTGCAACAGAATTGGCCTTCCCCTTGGTCACTGCTAGCAGAAGGACACAGAGGTGGGTGGCCCAGGCCAAGACAGTGGCTTGCAGACCATCCTCCTCAAGCTCTGAGGTGGAACCCTTTCATTTAAAGGGTTTAAGGCAGCCCAGCACCAAAGGTGCTCATGGTGCTTAGCTCTGGCTCCTTTTCACGGTAGGAACCAAACAAAGCTTTAAGTCCAATTCAGTGTCCTGAGTTTCATTTCAGAACTGCTTGGAGTTGAAAGTTTGGTTTAGACCTGAATCTAATCTGTACCCTGGTCTGCTTCATCAGAAATGCCTGCACATCCCCACAGCCCCAAGGCACTCCACTCCTTTGTGCTGCCAGCTGGGAAATCAAACTCAGCCCCAGCCCTTGTCAGGGCTTCATGAATGGGCTTGCTATGTGAAGGTGGAAAAGAGGTCTGGGAGAATGGCAGCTGACAGGCAGAGAGAAGTAAATGCCTGGAGGATTTAGGAAGAGCTTTTAGTAAAGGAGGACTTATGTTACCTTCATTCCTGGATTGACAAAGAACAACTATTGGAAAAGGTGCTGGAGAGGGGAGCAGCTGACAGCCATGGTGGGGCAGAGGTGGAACAAACTGCAAGAGAATAGAGACATTGCTGGGGCTTCTCTGGAATGGAGCCCAGCCCAGCCCCAGCAGGGCAGGAACTGCTTTGGGTGGGAGAACTGCACTTGTGGGTTAAGGGAGAGATCACCTTGTGAGCCCAGAGGGATTGACCCAGGGGCACAAAGTAACTCCCGGCTTTGCTTCTGCTCTCTTGCAAACATGTAGTGAAGTCAGGAAGCTCATTGCACAGCTTAGCAGGGCAGGACCTTGGTCTTCTGCTGGACACTGTGCAAGGGTGACATTGATGCCTGGTCACACTGCAGCTGTGATGCTGATGAGAAGTGCTGCCAGTGACACCGGCCTTTCACCAGCCGTGCTGTAGCCTGGATTGCCTGTGCTCCTTACAGCTAAAAATCCATCTGCTTGGTAACCTCTGCCCCTGGGCTATGCACGGCCCTTTGGGAGGCATGACAACATTGTGAGAGGGACTGAGGGAGGGGAGAGCAGTCAGACTCCTGGTGCCATCTATCTGCATCTGCATCGGTATCTGCATCTCCATCTGCATCCCCATCTCCATCTGCATCACTTACCTGCCTCAGGGAAGAGTGCAGCCTCCTCTGCCCCTCTAAAACAAAGGCTTGAAAAAACGAAGCAAAGGAAAGGAGTAGAAAGCAACCTGGGAAGGACTCATGTATGCTGCTTTACTGAGCTGCTTTCTCTGCCTAGCTGGTTTGAGCAGTTTGGATGTCTGTCCTATGCTGTGGGAAACTGTGGTGGCAGATGGAGGATGCAGTGCTCTGAGTTTGTGTTTGACACCATTCATCAGAAGGAAGCTGCTCTGGTCCAGATAGGTGTTATTGCTGGGGGTAAAGCCCAAACTATTTGTTCTTCCCATCTCACCTGTGACACTGGATTTTCCAGGTGAGGTGTAACCTTAAATAAGTCTGCAGCCTCGTATATGTTCTTCTCTTACATGAGCCCTTCCCATTAATGACCAGTTTGAAACCCCTTGCCAGAAGAGGTTTCCAGCATTTTACTTGACTGGTCCTCCGATGAGTATCAGCCAGCCCCCAGAACTGGCTGCTAAAGAAATTGGCTTGTTTTCACCTGCTCCTTCCACAACCAGAATAAAATGAGAAAATGATTGCTCTGAAAGAAGCAGGCAGTGAAAACAGATGCAAGGCTGGAGTGCTAACTCCTCTGTCAAGTTAATTGTCTGCCTCTTGCAACTCAGTGCAGCTCAGTTTTGAAAGCTCTTATAGAAATCCAATTATGTGTTGGCTGTGGAATTTTTATTGATAAATAACTTACCAGAGCAATGCAAACTGAGGAGAAGGGAGGGTGGTGAAGGGGTGTTATTCCTACAGAAAGAGTGGGGCCATGGGGGAAGCTTAAATTCATGATTGATTTTTAGGCTTTCAAAACTACTCCCGTGTGAATTTCACTAGCAAACCCTGCACTGGCAATAAGCCATCAGGAATAAAACCGACCCAAGAAAAAGAAAGATATGTGCAGATGCAAGCTTTATGCAGAGCTTACAGAGAGAACCTGCTTCATTGTGCAGTGAGTTATTCACCTAACAGGTCTCTGGACACAGGATTTCTTTATGGAGGGCAGTGCTAGGCAAAGCTGTTACAGCCTGGTATCTGCCAGCTGGGAGCACTATGGCCCAGTCCTCATTTTGTGCACTTTTAAAAGTCAGCCCAGCTTCCAAACAGCAGAGCTGTAACCTGAACCTCATTTTAATTCTCAATTTTGCAGTTTAGTTTCAGTGAGGATGCTGTAGTCAGTAGGAGCTGTGGATGCTCTGGGAACATATGCTCATCTCTGGGTCAGCAGTGGACCCCTCTAAGTGGGGAAGGAAAGAAATTATACTGGGAAGGAAAAGACAAGAATTTCATCATAGAAAGTATTGAAATGGAAGAAATCAAATTACATCACCAACCAGAAATGAAAAGTAAGCTTAACCCTGGTGCTTTTATAGCAAATAAAAAGTCACAGGAGATATGGCAATTTGGGTTTTTTTAATACATTTTGAAAGTGAAGCCTTTGGCCAAAGTTTGTCACCAGGAATTTTCGCATCTAGAAAAATTGCATTGGATTGTCTTCCCCTTTCATCTTTGCTTTTCAGTATTTCTTCTCTTTTGCTTATTTATTTTGGCTTTTGCTCCATTTCAGAATAAAGATTAAACTGCCCACCTACCCAATACAAGAACCTGTGGGCTGGCTGGAGGCTATGACCACTCTGAATTCATTTCAGAGGCAATAAGCTACTTAAAGACCATGTGCATAGGTTCTCTGTGAATATTTATTTCCATCCTCTTTTGTTTCAGCCCTAGGGACAGGGTGTCTTTTTTTGTGATGGAGTAGACCTTGCTGAGACCAATTTGCATGAAAGACCTAGCAGATTGGATGATCACTGGGAATTGATCCAGATTTGAAGACTCAGCAAATGAATACTGGAAATTTTTCAAATACATCTAGACTTTTTAGCTGTTTTCCCTTCTGGTCTGACTGGTGGGAGCTGAAGAATGACCTCCTTTGCAAGATTTCTGCATTTCTTCTTTCATATCTGGCATTCAGACAGAAAATAAGTAGTGCATGAAAATTAAAAGTAAAAAATAACAAGGTTTTCCCAAGTTCAAGGCCTGGATTTAGTGTGAACCATAACTGGGTCATGCCCTGGGCTATTTGCTCCAAGATTTAGCCTTGAATTCATTTGGTGCTGGGGCAAAGGTCTGGGCTGGCTCTGAGCACTGCATTTGCATTCAGTCTAATGACATTCTCCTGGCCTCCCTGGCCTCATTAATTCTGAATGTGACATTGTGTCACCCATGAGCTGACATAAACCACGGAAACTCTTCAAAGGGCAGCGACAGAAAAAGAGGGCTTGGATTTCAGGAGGTGATGGGAAAGCAAGAGTCACTGTACACAAAGCCCTCCCGGTCGTTCCTAAACGCCCTCCTTTCCTTTCAGAGTCAGGTGAGGAGGAGGGAGGGGTCAGGGCAGAGGTGTGCTGGGCTGTGGGGCTCAGCAGAGGGAAGAGCTCTTGCTGGGATGTCTGTGCAGCCACCCAGCCAGAGCTGTCCCACCACAGGGCCTGCCAGGGAGCCACCCAGGCCACCAAGGCTGAGGGGACCATGCAGCCACCGCAGCCCTGGGATCCCTGAGGAGCTCTTGTGACCAGCACTCATCTTCTGAAGAAGCACTTTGATGGATGTTTGTTTCTTGCTTTTATGGATTTTTGCCCTTCTCCCAAGAAAGTAATGATTTAAATTCTATTAAAAATACTACTTGCTTTGAAAATTCCTTTCCACAGTTTCTTAATGTTGAAGAAGTGGACACTGAGGACTAATCAAGCAGGGTCTCCTCTCACTGTTATTTACCCTTTTCCAACTGCTTCTTTTTTAAACACAGTTATCAGAAGAAAAAAATGTTGAGATGGATTTTACCCATCAAAAATTAACTGGAAGAACAAAAGTAAAAGATAAAGGATTGCTTTTGTGTATTTAAAAGACACACACATAATTTTCATGCCTTGCTTAGCTGGGTCTCAACAGAAATTGCATCTGTCTGAAACACTCAGATGCTTTAGGATTCTTACATTAAGGCATTTATTCTCCTAATACCTTTGTGAGGTGAGGACGTTCTGTCATCCATATTTAACCCTGGAGGTGAGGAGAAGGCCTGCAGGAAGGCCTGGGAAGCATCCTGAGGGCAGCAGTAGCTGTGGAGTGAGTGTGTGCTGGACACCAGCTGGCCCTGCCAGATGACACCATCACACGTGCCCTTAGACTCACACGTGCCCTTAGACTTAGCAGAGTGCAGCAGCTGGCAGGGGAGCACAGTCCCCCAGCCCACAGGGTCACTCTGCAAAGCAAGGTGCCATCCATCAGGCCAGCCAGGGCCAGGAGTTACTGCTGCAGTATCTCACAAGCCCCCGTTCCTCCCCAACAGGAGCGCTGGTTTTGCCTCTGTTGGAGTGCTTCGGGTTGCACAGGCCATGGAGTTCCTCACAGCAATGGGAAGCTCAGGGCTTTATCGCTCTCTGATCCTTGAGTGCAGATGTGTTTAAGCAATAAGCATCCTCCTTGCAGAGAGGAGTTGTGTTTCTGAGCATCAGGGGAAGCAGAGAGCCTATCGCAGCTCATACATCATCTCTGGTCCTGGAGGCGAGTTGAAGGCATTCGTATGAGGGTATTTGCTGCTCAGGTTTGTAATGATTCCTGACAGCCCAGCAGTGAAATACTTTCCAGAGTGGGAGTACAGATGTGGGGTGAGTGGATCTAATTTCTCACACAGTCTCAGCCGTGTAAATATGTGCATTGAAATACGCAGGGTGATGAAGAGCAGATTACCCAAATACAAGGCTTGCAAGAGGTTTGCCTGCGAGGAAAGCAAGTCTAATAAAAGTGATAGACAGAACAAAGCTGGCTACACATCAGCCACAGGCAAGGCAATGCTCACCTCTCCCCCTGTAGAGTATCCTGTGCTCTTTCTGGATGAACCACCCCTTCAGAGGCGTGTAAAACACCACAGACCCATGTGAAGGTATCTGGGGCTGTTCCAGGTTACAGCAGCTGGAACATTGGCCATCATCCTACTCACAAGTGAAAGGATCTCCTGTGAATGGCCTTTCCTGAAGACACACTCTGCCCTAGCTTTATATCCAAATTGGAGCAGGGATGCTAAAACACCTCAGCCTCAGGAACAACCATTTGAGGAAACTGGGGAGGTTGGTGGTGAAGGGACACATAGATCACAGGAGGAGCAAAGTGATCCAGTCTCAATAAACAGTAAGTGGTGAGAACAGGAAGAGGATTTTGACTGAGTATGGATGGAAAGTAACTGGAAAGTGACTGAGGCTTTGGCAGCTGATTTAGGAAACTTAGGGAAGGGATGAGATAATTGATTTGGACTGAACTGAACTGTAATAGAACAGTAAAAAAAAAAAAAAAAAGAATCATCACAGAACCATTTGCTTTTTCTCAAATTATCTTACTGTTTCAATTACCTTTTAGACAAGGAAAGTATTTTAGACAAGGCTCCTTTAGAAGGAAAAAGGAAAGTATTTTAATTTTAAAATGGCAACCTGAAGCACTGAAGTATTTTTGATATTTGCTTTGCTTTTTTTTCATCTGAAACTTGGATCCAGCCAAACATGCAGATAATTTCAATCCCCCGTGCTTTAGCAGTGTTCATTGAAAAAAGGACAACTGACACCCTGCAGCAGTGAGGGACAGATGTGGAGAGGCTGTTGCCAGCACATGCTTACCCCAGAGGAGAAGAAATTACAGCCAGTGGCTGGGAGTGACACAGCAGAGCCCTGGCAGTCACACCTCACCCAGTTGGCCCCAGCCCAGCTGGCAGCATCGGTACAGGAGCAGGTTTGCAAGTGAGTGTCTCATGCTGTAACTCTCTCTACAGCTCCTCTCTTCCTTTCTCTGCATGCCAGTCTACAGTCCAAAATGGAAGAGCAATGTTGGGGACATTAAGGGCCTTTACAGTAATTTTGTCAAACCTGTAATGTAGGAAGGATAAAGGAATGGTAAAAAAAGCTGAGAAGGATTGCTGCTTAGCACATGTGCAGGGCAGACCAGAACTGGAAATAGAATATAGTCTGAGAACATCTCTTTGGCCTGGCTGTACGAGGTTGTGCCTGAATCTAATTCTTCTGTGTGAACTTCATGAGAATGATTAGATTAACCTGAGAAACAACAGCTGAGTGCAGCTTAGCCAAAATATTGCAATAACTCAGTATTTCTCTGCCCACACAGGATTCTGCTAGTAGATGTTGCTTGCTCCTTATGCACATGTAAACTGTCTTAGAGCATAATTAATCCATTTGCTAGCAGTGGTGCTTATGGGTTTGTAAAATAATGGCCTCCTACATCATGTGTTTACTTCTAAGCTAAGTGAGCTTTAAAAAAATGTGAATAGCACAATTCTTCAAATGCCTTATCAGCTAGAGCATAGCTGAGAAATGCAGTCTCCCTCAGGCAGCTCTGGTATTTTGTACAGTTTCATGCATCACTGTGAGGAATAACAGTGATGGAGAGTGAGAATTCAATTATGGAGCCCTTTTCAGCAAAGGGGAGCTGTTTGCTGTTGGCTGACACAATGCTCTCGGCCTGTTCTGCAGCAAACCTGGTGTTGTTTTGCAGTTCTGCAGTCCTGCTGTACTGAATCCAGTCCCAGATAGTCTCCCCATCCCAGTCTGCAGTGTAATTTCTGGCCACAGCCTTGATGCAATGTCTTTCAAGAAAGAAAACTATGTGAGGCACTGAATGACTGGCATGAGTGAGACATGACTGAGGATTCCAAGCAAACCATTTCACTTCACTTTTCCCAAAGGGAAGATGCTGTCAAAATCAATCTGTTTCATGAAAAGGCTTTGATCTTCACACAGCTTCAATTTTCCAGTGAGAAAACACTTACATTTCCAGCAGACCTCTAGCATAGCTCTGCCTGGGTGTTTGCAGTGTCCCCTGTGCCACCACTGGAAGGGCTCCTATACTTCTCATGTGTCCCTTACAAGGACTAAACTATCTCAAATTCTTTGCAGTGCTGTTTCTTGATTAATATTATAGGTAGCACCGTGTAAGGGGTGATTTACATGCCAAGCTCAATAACAGATTTAATAAAATTCCCTATGCTTCCTAGCTGGAACACCTTGGGTGTGATTTTATTGGCCTGTTAGGTTGCTGGATGCCTTTTACACCCTCTTTATACACAGGTAAAATGGATTATATGCCATATATACATACAAATATATAGATACAAGCACGTTTATGTATGTACAAATACACCTATGACTTTTATACATACATTTCACTTAGAAAAGTGAAATGATAAATAAAGTGAATGAATTATAGTTTCCTGTTTCTTTACAACTGAATGGGCAGCGAGTGTTGAATTGTACAGTGGCCCTGCTAAAATTTATATGTATGTATGCAAATTTCAGAGTAATGAACTCAGAATGGCTTCTTTATTTGGTTTGTTTTTTTAATGTTCATAATATTTGGCTGAGTCCAGAGGAAACTGAACTGAAGCTGCAGGGTGACTTGAAAACCAACGTGCCAAATGGAAAATCAGTTCCTGTGCCACTTGCAGCCCACTCAGCTCCTGGCTCTCGCTGCCCTGTCTCACCATCTCCCACTCGTGGTGCAGCACCTGTAGACTGCTGCCTCTGCTCTGCACGTGCCTCACTGCTGCATGGGCTGTGACCGTGCAGAAGGAGGGACAGAAGGAGAGTTCTGGGTGTCTCTTCATCCCAGCTTGGAGGGAGATGCTTGTTGCAAGAAACTGAGACACCTGGGTCTGTGCTGAAATGGGAACAGAGACCTGGGCATGACCAGGGAGAGACACCAGCACATTTAAGTTGGATGCAAGTCTATTTTTCATATCTACAATGCTGCTGTGCTGCTGTCCTTGGGCTGCTGTGTCCTTTGCTCCGCAGTGTTTAGTTCAGACACCCTGAAGGGACACTGGCACTTGTGAAAACAAAGGGAAGGGCTGGTCTCCATTTTTGTCCCCAAGACCCAATCCTCTGCCTTTCATTTGCCCACTGGTTTGTCTGCACCCTTTCTGGCATGGCAGCCCTCGCAGGCAGGTGACTTTACAAATACATTTTAGAACAACCAGACATGATATTGCAATGTTTCTCTTTTTCTTCTTCTTGGGGGAGGTGAAGAGAAGCCATAGTAAATACCCCCTGGATTTCAGTGAATAGGAATTGGGCTGTCCCCAGCTGATGGTTTGTGCTGTGTCAGTTTCTGTCTCATATCATACTTAACAACCTCTTTGTAACATGAGCATTTGGGTAGTTCTTCAAAAGGAATGAGAGGTGGTGTCCCAGCCCATTGGAAATACATAAAGGAGATTGTAAGAGCTTAACATTTGTGTGGTGACTCAGCAAAGCAAGGAGTCTGATCAGCTCACCTTGCCTTCCAACCATCTGAGCTGACTGGCTCTCCTGCAGCACCCCAGCCTTGCAAGCATCACCTCCCAGCATCTGGGAAGGTCCAGAAGGAGCTGCTGGGTGAGTCTGCCATGGGAGATGTCACTCAGATCGTGCCTGCAAACCGACCTGTCTGAAGCAGAGTGGTTTGGACTCTACCAAAGGGGCCTTTGGTGATTTATGCCTGCAGAATCATGAAGAATTGGAAGAAACCTTTGCCAGACAACCCTGGATGCTCCTACCTGCTTCTGGGACAGCTTCCAGGAGAAGACATCTCTGAGGGAGCACAGGCTTCCACTGCCCTGCAGCACTGTGGAGTGCAGCATTTCATTTCTGTAGGAAATGAGGCACTTCATTTTTGTAGGAGTTTTCCTAAATTACTTCCTCAAATAATTCTTTAAAGTGATTTGCTTATGCAAGTTTGGACAATGTATTAGAAAAGCAGATCCCATCTTCACTAGTAACTCATGTGAGCAGAGCAACTAAGGTTAATTGAAATGATGAAACAATGCAGAGAGGCATTTAGGACCTGATCTGACAGTCTGCTGAAGATGCAGCTCCTGAAAGACGGGATGGGAGCAAACTGTTCTTATACATCCCAGCTGGTTTGTGGCATCCACCTAAGCAAATCCCATCCTCTATGAAGTGAAAGTCTTCCCTAACTGCAACCCACCAACACCTACCTAGAAATGCCTCTTTTCTATAGCACAACTCTCCCTTATAAATAAATAAAGATCCAAACCAACCAACCAAACAAAACAGTAGAAAAAACAAACACTAAAGCCACTCAACCTCCTCCCTTAGAGCCATCCATGGTCTGGGATATTTTGCTGCACAATCTGCTGAGAATGATCCAGTGCCGAGCACTGCTCCCAGGGCTGTGGAGAAGGGTGATGACACCCATCCACCCTGGAGATCAGGCACATCTCTGGGCTCAAGAAACAGCAAACCTTTCCTTTTTAATGGTTTGTTTAGTTACTCATCGTGGTAAATTAGTGTGGGCTTTGTCTCATCAGCCTTCCCTGCATTTTACCCTGCAGGTCACAAAGGTTGCTCCTCTGTGGAAGGACATTTGCCGAAGTCTGAACAACTGGGACTGCAGGATGAAAGATACTAATAATCTAATTTAATTCCTCTGAAGGCAAGTGTTCAAAGAGTTAGGATCCACAAGTCCTAAGTAACAAGTAAAACAAAGTGATGAAAAGTCCAGGGGGAGGATACTTGGCAAAGTTCTAGTCTTGGTTATAGAGTATAATCCAAAATAAGTCCACAGGCTTTGTTCTCCATGTCAGTAAATCCACATACTTGAAACTATTTAGGTGTCCTTTTTTTTAAGCCTTTTTTCCTAGATGGACAAAAAGGCTAGCAGGTACTTGGATCTGATTTTGCTTTTATAGAACCTGGTGTGTAAGATGAGAAAACACATGCAGTTGTGCTAGAGATAAATTCTCCGTGTTAGAAAACCCCAAGAATTAGATCCTGTATAAGATTTCTTATACAGATATAGTGTTTTCAAAGCAGTTTCACAGATACAGCAATTTCAGGAGACAGGTAAAACAAAAGAATATCCTTTTCTCAGTTTGGAATAAAATTACATTAAAAACTATTTATTCGGAATGCAATGAAATGGGAAAAACCCTCGCCCATGGGTGACCCACGTGCCCATCCTGCACAGAACATGTTCTGTGGTGTCTGGGTCCTGACTTTACAGACCAGTAAGAACTACAGGTCATGGATGTACAGCACACATCTGAGCATGGGCTCCTTCCCCACAGGAAATCTGAAGACATCTCTGCTATTTTTTGCCTGTAGATGTTCTTCCTTATCTCTAACATGGACGAGATTTGTAATCTTAGGTTTTGCCTTTTTCCCCTGGTTAAATCTCTCCACTCTTTCAGTTCACTCACCACTGAAACCCCAAATATTGTGGTGGTAGAACATCTCTTCCTTCCCCTATTCTCCTGACTCTCCTACCTTTTATTTCTGATGCTGTCAAAGCAGAGCACAGCTGCCAAAATGATAAGAAAGAGACACACAGAAAGAAAAGGGGGGTCTGGAGGGAGGAGGCAAGGGAAGAAAAAGGCTGCAGAAGTTTAATACAAAACAGGCATAATGACAAAAAATACCACATTTATGGATTCATAACTTCAGTCTAATTCAAACCCATCACAGAACAGCCCCTGAAGGGGAATGTACATGAAAGGCTCGTCCAGGTTGGCTGCTGCACATATTACTTTCCATGGTTTCCAGGCACTGATGTTGCCAGAGCATGGTTTGGGGCACTCTCATACCTTCACCTTCTAACCACCAAGGCTCCCTGCTGCTAGGGACACATTCCAGCAGCACTGCAGGGGTCCCTCAGAGCTTTGCTATGGCTGCAGGGAAAAACTGGTCTTCTGTTCCTCTGAAGTTCCTCTCTCCCAAACCATGGCTGCTAGAAGTGATCAAAAAAAGAAATAATTTTTCCTGAGTACTGCTGATGTTTTGCCTTTTGTTTCCATTACTAATTGACTCAGGGGAAGTCAGTCATCATAACTTATTGCAGGAAGACTATTTCCACAAAAAAAAATTATTTGGGAATATATTTAATTTCTAAAGGATAAAAACATCTACTTTTGATGTTGCATTGCTCTGTTATATTATTAGATCATATTTGAAATAGTGAAGTCAAAACAAGAAATTCTACCTCATCAGAACTACAGGTTTCAATATTATGAAAATGAAACAATTGAGAACTATTGAGAGAAAATGAAAAAGTTACCTCAGAGCACTTGGACTTTCCCACTGAAGTTTAACCAACATGGCCATGTTCCCACTGAATGTTTGGATTCCAAGAAAATCAACTTGACAAAAAAAAATTGTATCCAGATCTGTTTGTGAGACAGCAGGCAAGAACAATCCTTCCTTTATTCTCTCTGCTACCTGCCCTCACACGGGGTGGTGGGACTGCTGCTTGGGGTGAGCCTGTGCAGACCCCCAGAATAAGCCCATGCAGGTGCTGTGGGGCACAGGTGGAGGAGTGGAACAGGCCCTAGGAGTGATTTGTTCATGTGAAATGTACTTCACATGAAAGCTGGGAAGCCCTCCAAGGGAAAGGAGGCATTTGATGCAGGAGGAAGAAATAATGCTGGCAAGATTTGGCATTGTTTGTCTGCTGATCAATGCCAGAGAATGATTCCCCAGCTGAGTCAAATATGCTGAAGAGTACAAACAAAACAATGAACAGTAGATAATTGATAACTCTTTAGAAAACTTAGAAGCGATTGAGAATTTTCTGTTGGAGCAATTCAAAATAATTTTCATAAAATTGAAGTTTTTCATGAAAGTTTGCAGAAATTTATATACTCTCTGCTGGGCATCAAATCATAATAGATTAAATTGACCTACTCCCAGACTCTGCTTCGTGCTCTCAAAAGTTTGCAGAAATTTATATACTCTCTGCTGGGCATCAAATCATAATAGAAAGATAGATTAAATTGACCTACTCCCAAACTCTGCTTCGTGCTCTCGGTATCTTTTATGAGCTTGGTGCTGTGGAGAAACTATAAACCCCTTGAAACCCCTTTGGCTGACATGTTCCAATAAGTCATAGATGGGCCATGAAGAAGTGTGGTGTAGGAGATGTAGGCTAGCCTGGGAAAGCCAGGCTTGGGTGGATTGCTGGAACTTCAACTCCTATCAGTCACTGTGACATGTAAGCAAAGCCAACTCTCTGTCGGTTTGAGCAGAACAAATTACTTTGTCATTTCCTGACAATTCCCTTTTTCTTTCCAAACTGTCCATTCCACTAGCAAACATGATATTCAGACTTCTTCTGTCCTGCTTTGGAATACTAACAAATGTGAGGGTATTGGGAATACCTCTCCCTCTTTCTTCTGAATGAAAATCTAGTTTTGAAGCAGCTCTGGGCACTGGGCAGCACGTGCCTGTGCACAGCATGGGAGCCACACGCTTCCAGGTGCCCTGCTCCATATGCCTCTCTCTGGCAGTCATCACCATGGAGGGATGATCCCTTTGAGGGATTTCAAAGAGAGGTGGAAATGGAGTGGAAATGTTGTGCCATTTGCTTCTGTGCTCTGTGAGGATTTTCTGAGTGTACAGGTTGTTCATTGCAGTCAACTCCCCTTTACACACTGACATTAAGGAAAACCAGACATGAGAGATATCCATGTCACGAGAATTGTGTGGCTTTTCTGCGTTCTCTCCCGAGCCAGCAAGATTGCTGAAGGCCAGATGGCAATGTGAGATACACTGCTGTAAATCACGAGCCTTTCACCAGTCCCACAGCGCAGAGTGAGCAGAATCAGGCCCTCCCACCCAAGACCCAGTATTGCTGGCAATGTAGCTGGGGACTTCCATTTGTTTGCAATTAGGTGCTGGCACTGGGAAAGCCCTGAAGTCACCATGGTCTCTGGGCAACAGATAAAGCTTTTGTTTTTGCACAGACAAAAGGCAGAGCAGGCCAAACCAACGCAGAGTGTGTGAGCGATGGGAAGCCTGATGAAAGGCCATAAAGAATGTCCCAAGTCAGCAGCAAATAACATGGCAGCAGGAAAGAGAAATCTTAAAGTAGGAAGGAGGGAGGGCAAGAGAAGGGAGAGGAGGGGAGGAGCCAGGACGGCTGGGTGCCCAAAGCAGTGATGCACGGGGTGAGCGCTGCTAAGGCACACATGGGAGCAAGGCACGTGGGGACTGTGGAGCGAGCTGCGCAGCTCAGACCTTCTCAGCTCCTGCCTGCAGAGCATCTCTCTCCGGGCTTTATCTCCAGGAACTGAATGACTGGGAAGCTTTGTTTCTCCTTGTCACTTCTCCATTATCTTTTCACAATATTCCACCCCTCCAAGGAACTGAAAAACTTCCTGTTAACCAAATCTTGCATATGTTGAAAGAGGGGAATGTGAAATTAGATGATCTGTAGTTCTTTGCTTGCTTGACAAGCCATCATACATCTGGTGTGATTCTTCTCCAACACCCAACAAAGAGATAGAGCCTTGCATTTTTTGCAACAAAAATGCTTGATTAAGAGCCTGGCAGAGCAGATCTTCGACCATGAAATCTATCAGGTAGGGACTGTCTTTATCCTTCTGTGTTTGTGCAACTCCTGCATAATATGGCCTTGTCTGAATTAAAATAATCCTGGACTGAAAGAAAATCAGACTGGGAGATGACATGCAAGAGTAGGAATTTGCAGGCTTGTACAACACATATATTCTGGAAATGCCCTTGGAATCTCCCTCCCCCATTCTTAGCAAGACCAGGTGTCTGCTCTGGAGATCCCAGGGGGTGGGGAGCATGGTACCAATCCCTCAATAACTGGGCTGGGGTAGACTGCTTAACAGGCAATAATGCCAGTAGGAGAATCGTTGGAACAACCAGGCTGCAGAAAGCACTGAAAGCTATGAGGACCTTAATTTTGAATATGGACACTTAGCATGAATGGTAGTCAGCCAGCTGCTTTTGTGATTTGGCATAGACAGTTGGATTTATATTTGCATTCATAGTATTTATTTTTTGAAAGAAATACGTATTTCCTCTCTTTTTTCTCCTTTTCCACATATTTTGTGCAGAACTATTTTGCTATTGCTCTGCCCTGTGGAAAGGCTTTAATTTAGAAAAGATGCACTAGGCTATGTAATGGGGCTTGGCATTTGCTGCCTTAAGTACTCTACCCTTTGTGTAGGAATAGTATAGTCTGCAGTGTTTTAAGTCTCTCTCTCTGGTGCTCAGAGGCAAAATAGATAGAGTGTGCTAGATATTAAACTTGTATTGGCTGTTTGCGTTGCTGTGGTACTGTATGGAAGGAGTTGGCGATCTGGGTTTTGTTACACACTCTGAACCACATCCAGAAAGCCCTTTCTTCAGATTTGCTGTTTTATAGGCAACATACAAACATGTTTCACCACAGCCAAAACCTTGCAGGCACGGCAATAAATCACGCAGCACGCTAGGCAGCTGGAATTGATTGTGGATTTTTGGGGTGGAAGAATCACACACATTCTGGAGATTTCAGTGAGCTACAGCAGCATTTTAAACCTCTGTCCTTCTGTTCTTAGGTTGTGCTCTTCCACCTCTCAGCAGACTGGGCTAGACTTCACCTTCTGTTCCAGCCATGGTGGTCTGGCTTGGGTCTGCTGAAAGCCTCAGACAGCACGCTGGTTCTGCCAGCTCACAAAGCTGGTGTGCCCAGGATTGGCTCTGTGTGCTGGCAGTGCAAAGGCAGCAGTCACAGGTCATTTTTCCTTGGAAGCAGTCACAGGTCACCATTTTTCTTTGGCAGCTACTGTGAGGAATGGCTGGCTGTGGAAGCAGGACCTGGGAACAATGTGAGCTAAAGACGTGCTGATGAGCCAAAGGGTGTTGCTGGTGCAGGCAGGGAAGACAGATTGGTTTTCACAGCTGGGAATGATCCCAAGAGCATAAAAGACACACAGCTCCACAGCAGCAGTCATGCAGCTCCTCTCCAAAAGGATCCTGGAGGATCCTCCATCCTGCTCTGATACAGTGGCTGCAAAGAATGGAAATGTCCTTCCACCTCTTTCAGAAACTAGAAATGGATGGCTGGCCCTAGCCAGGGAGCACATGAGAGATGTGAAATGCAGTGATTAGAAAGCAGGAGGAAGGTGCAGAGAATGGCTTTAAATCACCAAGGTTTTTCCCTTCAGCTGGGAAAACTGGGTTTGAGAGGAAAGAGAAGGTCCCCAAAAGAGCTAGAGGAGAGAATGAAGGACAAATAAGGGCAAGAGGCAGAAAGGACAAAGACAGAAACTCAGGGAGTTCCTACAAGAAAGATCACCAGTGTAAGCAGTGTGATCCAGAGTGCACCTTTGTGAGCAAACCTCTCCTCCCAAAGTTGGTGGATGCATGGACCCAGGACAGGGCTGCAGACTTTTCACTGCCATACCTCTTCCCCTGCAGCTGGAGGGCAACCTTCATGACCAGAAATAGAAGCCTCTTACCCCAAATCTGTCTCCTGTGTAACAGCTGGAGTCATCCTCAGCCCTGGTCCAAGGAGCTGGGATGGCTGATCATATGCAGGTGTTATTAATAACACAGGCTGAGGAATGCTGCCCTGGAATTGGGGCTTCCTGCATACAGATTTCTGAGGCCAGAGGGATCTTCAGCTCACCGTGTCTGACCCTACTGGTAACAGGGGCAAGAGATCTTCACCCTGTGTCCCCTGAGAGCACAGCAAGGTATGTATGGCTAACACCACAATGGCCTTCAGCCCTGCCAGGAAGGCATAGGAAAGAAGGATCAGGGCTTTCCTTCCCCCTCTATTGGGGAATGTGTTCCAAAGGCTAATCAATTCCACACTTAAAAATCTGTTTTCAGTTTGAATTTCTCTTGCTTCAGCTTCTAGATCTTGGGGATTTTGTTTGTTTGTTTTTTGGTTTGTTTTTTTTTTTTCTTCATTTTGCCTTTGCTAGTCTCAATGCTACATATTTGTTTTGTCTGAAAGACTCTTGGGACAACTGGAGAGCAAGGAGCTTTATAAAACAGGGAAATGCTCACTAGAAGCTGGGTGTTACCCTTATCATGTAGCATCCAAGGTAGCACCCTCAGTGGTAACATCCTCAGTGGTCCTAGGAAGCAGAAGCATTTACCAGGCTGTCCTCTGACCTATACCATGCCAGGACCTATCAATCCAGCCCATAATTAGTGTCAGGATGGCTGAGGCCATGAATGCAGCTGATTTCCTTCAGCTTGCTAATATTGGAAAGCTGCCTGTGAAGAGAGCCAGATGTGCTAATAAGGTGGGCTCACCTCCAATTCCTAGGCAGTTCACATTGCAGCGATGCTTCGCTGAGGGAGTAAGAACCAAAACTTTCACATTTGAGAGAAAAGACCTGATGAAAGGCACAGCAAAGTGCTCCACAGAACATGGGGCCTATGCTTAATATTAATGTGGAATTTTGTAGCTAATTACTTCCATTGCATTTCGCATTGGAATCTCTCACTGACCATCTGCACTCACAATTACCTACTAGTTTTTCATAAATGTCTTAGTAAATAATTGATGGATTTGCAAAGGGGTCATCAGTCATCTGAGTTTCCTTTTTCCCTTTTTTGCCTTTTGCCTTGCATCAATTTGAACAAGAAATCTTTATTAAGCAAGAAGCTGGAAAAAGCTCAAGCACTGTTCCACTGCTGTATTAAGCTCTCCCTGAGCTTTGCTCCATCCAGAGCTGTACATGGGGCTGGGATTCACCTGTCTTGCAGTAGGTGTACAGAGCTGCTGAGCAGGGCAGGGTGGAGGGGCAGGGTGACCCCAGGAAACAGTTTCCCCTTGCCATGAGAACTTGCAGATGGGGAGATGCACTGAACCAAGACCAGTTTTCAGCTCGTGGTTTTGAAACTCACAGCACTTTCCCTACAACATCTTCCAAGTTAGGATTATACCTGCAGCTCCTGCAGGTCAGTTCTACAAGCCTCAAATTTTTAACCCTCTCCAAACTGAATATTGACCCTGCTGTGCCCTGGGAAAAGCAGCCCCAAGGACGGTGTTGTACACATCTGCTCTTGTCAAATGCATCCCTGTTACCCGTCATGCTTTCAGGGAAACCTTCATCCCCCCCTCAGCACAGATGATGATGATGGCATCTCTGTTGCTGGAACAAAACCAGCTCACAGCTCTCAGTTTCATTGGAGTCCAACTGCTGCAGGACACAAGTTTAGGGAAGAAAAGAGTAAAAAATAATTTAAAAAAAGAAGTTTGGGTTTCTGTTTTGGGAGCAAATGGCTAAGGGTTTCCTTTTGAAGATGACACATTTCAATCTGCTAAGCTGCTGCTCCCTGGCAGACCCATGGACCCTTCACCTCAGGTTCCCTGCAGAGAGTCTGGGCATTGGGACTGTATGGCGGCATCCTTGAAACTGGACACATACTACATCTGAATGTTTTTCTGAGTGAAGATTGTAGCTGTTTGTTTGTAAGGATTAAAAAAAATATATATATAATCAAGCAAAAACTTTATTCAGACATATTTTTATTAAGAAAATTTGAAGTGCATACACATTTATGTGAGAAATTACAACAATATAAAAGTGTTTATTTTCAAAATTTTCTATGAAAGGAGTAATTTCAAAAGCATAATATAACTCCTCCATAAA
Source organism: Pyrgilauda ruficollis (assembly GCF_017590135.1). NCBI lineage: Eukaryota > Metazoa > Chordata > Aves > Passeriformes > Passeridae > Pyrgilauda > Pyrgilauda ruficollis. The sequence goes on along the minus strand of NW_024513654.1, from coordinate 17,013,104 downwards.
AGCTGCCTTACAGGAACACAAATACAAAACCCTTTTCACATTATTTGGGAAGATACTTCTTTTTACTTAATAAAAATATAAAGTACAGTATTTACCACATTCTGACAACACAGAGTTCTTAAGGAATGAAAGATGGGAGGTTCATGCAGCCCTTTTACCATGATACATGTTTTCTTCTCTGTGGCAACCAAAGTTTCATGTTTTCAGACAACGATTATCTTGGTGGGATGTTGATTAAGAAAAAACAATCTAATTTTAGGTGGTAAGTTCACAAAGAACCTTGACTGCTATAAATCACATCACTCAAAACAAGTTGCCAGAGAAAAGGACCTTGTAGAGGTTAATAAAGGGAAATTGGCAACAAAAACTCCTATAGGAACTGCATTTTCAACAAAATGTGTATATTTGACTTTGAAAAAAACTTTCATTGCAAAATAAACAAGTCACCTTTGCTCAAACACCTTAATAAAAAACACATCAAAGTCACCCTTCATTTCATTCTTCCTCAGGCAGAATTCAGATAAGATATTAATACATGAAAGTATAAAGCTAGTATAAATAAAAAATGGACACAGCAATAAATACCATCTACTCTTAAAACTGGGATTTGACAGCTGCACATTGAAAATACCCACATGATGATTTCACATTCATGGAAGCTGCTTTTTCAGCATGGTTCAGTGTTATCTCTTGTTCCTCCTGTTCACATGTGGTCCCTACCTCGCTCCCATCTCCTCACACTTCCTTCCCCTGACTCTGTCTTTGGTCAACAGTTTAAGGCAGGAGGGAAAACCAGGTGCTCTCCCCAGGTGAGATGCTGCCAGTGCTGCTTCTCAGCCTGCTCTGGTTGTGGCATGAAAGGGACAAACTTGTGGTGCACTGGGGCAGCCCAGACACTGGTCCCTCTGGTGCGAAGAGCAAGGCTGCTCTCCGCAGTGCATCATGCAAATAAAGCCAGGCTAACAGCAAAGCTTCCCACTTTTGTTGAATTTGGTCCAAAGCAAGAGAAAGCTTTCAAAAGGTTCTCACTTAAGCCTCTGGCCAGGTCTGTGTCACCTCTGCATTCACGATGTGCTCAGCCTAATCCAGGTGAGGGAGGGTCACGCTGCTGGCCCCTGAGAGCAGCCCGTGCCCTGGGTGGTCTCAGATACAGAAGTGAAGAGAAGCATCACCAGCACAGAGGTGTCAGGGCCCAGTCTCTGTGTGGGCTGGGGCAGGCAGCCCCCAAAGTACCACACAAACACCTGGCTCTACAAGCTCCCTTTTCTTTCATGGAGTGAATTTTCCTCCTGCTGCTACTCATGCGTTTGTCCCAGGAACAAATGGCCTTGCTTTAGCAGAGTCTAGCCCTGCAGCCCCTAGAGGAGAAGGCTGACAGGAGCCCCCCTTTCCTGCAGTACCTGCACTACCTGGCTATACCATCCCGAGCAGGGTGCCTGGGCTTGGCAGGGGTGTTCCAGCACTGCCCATCTCAGTGTTCCTGTTAATGAGGACTGCAGCAGAGCACAGGCAGGGCTGTGCAGTCACATCTACCTAGCCCACCTTCTCACCAGAATGCTAAAGTATCCCCTGGACACAAAACTATCATGGCCCATATCATCATGAGCAGGGCATGCTGCTGAATCAAAATCAGAGGATTATTTAATTCTCCATTTTCTGCAATGGGAATCAATCAGACCTCAGGCTGTCCTTTGACAGAAGTTACGTGTGAAGGATGCACTTTCCTGGGTGACTTTTTCTGCAGTCATTCTTGACTTGGACACGCACATGTCCACCTCTGGCAAACCACTGGCAAATGCAGGTGCATGTGTGGGATGGGGAATGGAGCCTAGGATACCAAATACGTAGAAAAAACTCACTTTTTCTCTTACAATTTCTTTCTTTCCTTCCCCTTCCAGGAGAGGATCTGATCCTACTAATATGAAATCAAAACTCCAATCTCATCAAGTACAGTGGTACCAGACCTTTCAAAACACAGACACAATATACTTAAAGCACCAGGCTGGTAATGATAACAAAAGGAATGTTAAAATCACAAACACAAATATTTTAGGCACAGCAGTTTGTTTCTGCTTTAAAGCAAATGAGGTGAGGTGTTCCCAGCTCAAGGCCTCTCTGCAATAGCCCTGTTTTGCAGAAAGGAAAGATTTTTACCTGAATCCACATGGAAATAATGGACTCCCTGGATAGCCAAAGCACCTCTTTGGCACTAAAGATGCCTACCACAAAAAGGAGTGTGAAACACTCCTCTCAGTATTCCTGACACATGCTGCAGGGAAGAGGGAAGATTTCTTTTGAATCAACCAGCTTAAAAAAGACAATCTCACGACATTTTTTTGCTTACAATACAAACACAGATACATACAAACACAAGCATTGTGCTGCACAAATGTGCTTCCTCCCAGATCTCAGTGCACAGCGTGACATGATTATTGCAGTGCTGCAGATGTCTTTCCATACCATGTAGCAGATATTGTGTATACAGGAAGGAATAAGGAGAAAGAAACTTCTGGCTTAGGGGATCGGTGCAAGGAGTGGTGCCTGTCCCAGGCTGTGCTTTGCAAAGGGAATTCCAGAGGCTATCCTGTTCACCAGCAAACCCGTGATAGCTGGTGAACTGGGAGTGTTGGCCTTCATTTCCACACCTGTAAAACACCTCTCCTTCCACAGACTGCACAGACCCTTTCTTGCCCCAGGCATCTCTTTTCTCCAAGATGTGGCCAGATATCCTCTTCTGGGTATCTCCAGAGCAACCAGGGATGTGATTGCCCTCAGGCAGTTCATCGTTGGTGAAGGGCGAATAAATCTCAGCTTACTTCGGTGCAAAGCCAGACAGGCAAGCTGAAGTTGCCTCCTGTGGATGGGTTGGAATGCCTGGTGCATGGCAGCCTAGCTGACTCCTCCAGCAACTCTCAACACGATCGTGCGGTCAGAGCTGTAACAACCCATTCCTTTTTTTTTTTTTTTTGCTAAATTTATCATTAGAAGCACAGGAACATAGGAAATGCCAGATGACATCAGAACTGTGTTGTGGCTCATAACACACACTACTACAAACCAAGTATTAGCACCTTGCAGTACCAGATGTGCATTGATCCAGCTGCTCACAGCTGTCAGCAAGGGTTCTGATCTTCAGAGAAGGGCTTTAGCCCTGTAGCCCTGAGTATAATCACTCACCCAAAACATCTGTAAATGCCACTCAGGGTAATGTTGTCTATTGTCATCAGTCTGATGCTTTTGAGCCTTCCTATGTTCTTGGCCTCTATGACTTCTGGAGGCAAGGAGTTCCACCTCTACTTACACAACATCATTGCACTGTACAGTTCATGTCCTTCTAGGTTTAAAACTCCAGGAGACTTGCATGAACCAAAAGAAAGTTAAATAAAGCAGGACCTCTATACAACAAAGGAAATAAAATGTCATATAACAGGGTTAGTTTAAATTGGTATTTGCCCCCAGTGCTAGGTAATAAACCAACCTGTATAAATTCATATTTTTTCTCAAATAGTTACATCTTACTATATAAAAATAGCACTATGAAAGCAAGCCAATTTGTGCAAGGGGAAAAAAACCCAAAAAAAAAAACCCATCAAAAATAACCAAGAAAAAAACCTTTGGAAATGCGTGAAGCGTTGCTTTTGTGCTGCATGTTAGCAGTGAAATGTATTCATTCCCTAATACTGGTTATCTGCTCTCTGGGTCCTACAGTAAGAAATCCTGTAGACGGCTTACAATGCTTGCCTCTTACATCTTGAACCTCCTGTTGATGAAGAAGAAAGTGAAACACTATTAAGGTTTATTTCAGTTGCAAAAGCTTTGCTATCAGGCCTAGTCAGACACAAATCTGTGTCTGGCCTAACCCAAAGGCAGCCCCTCCAACCAGTAATTGCTGGGCATTTTGGGAGAAGTTCTCCACAAGGAGCTACTGGGACCCAGCAGGGCAAACCCAGCAATAAGTGTTATTTTGGGCAGGTTGTGCTCATCACAGTTAGTAAGGTGTTCAGAACTAATACAGTAGGAAGGCTGACTAGAAAGCTTACTCTGGACTTGAAAGCCAGAGCAGAGAATTGTTGGTGGGCAAAGAAACTCGGCAAAAAATACAGCAGGGAAAGGAGGTTAATCATTTGTGAGCAGCCCCAGTAGCAGAGCAAGTGGCCCTGGGAATGCCTCCTCTATCTGCTCCTATCCCACATCTCTGATGGAGATCGTGGGCTGCAGCTCCAGAGAGTGCCAGGTCTCTGTGAGGATGGAGGAACGTAGAGGGCAGCCCATGCTCTGCTCTTGCTTGGCTTCCACCATGGGGTGGCTGGAAAGTAGAGGCAGCCAACGTTCTGCCAGCCAGGAGCCACCCCTGAGCCTCCCTGCCCTGGCACCTCACCTGGTGTGAGCAGCTGGGGACCACAGCAGAGCTTGTGGCGACCAGCTGCCCAGTGAGGGTGAGGTGACAGGCAGGCAGGCGCTGCACAGTAAGCCTGTGAGGCCTGGAGGGCTGAGGTAGGGAGCTCAGGTGGGGTGCAGACAAATGGAGTGTCCCATGCTCAGTGTGAGCATGGTACCCAGGAGAGTGTGGGTTAGGCATCACAGCAAAGTGCAAGTGTCTCGTGTGTATGGTTCACCCAGAACAAGGAGCCAGTTTGTGCTGGTGGCCTCCAGGTTTTGTCTGAAGTGACCCCTCTTCCTACTCCGGGCTGGTTGGCCTTTTGCAACCTAGATGAGGTCACTGAGTTACAAGCGTTAGAGGGTAAACACCTTCAAAAACTGATTCTATTATTCAAAAACTGATGTCTCAGCACGTCTTGACGAACACCTCTTCCAATGCCTGCTGGACAACTAGGGCTCTGTGCCCACAGCTAGAGACTGTGACTCCCAGTAAAGGCAGTCTCAGAAAACTCATCTAGGCACAAAGAATGACTAAACCATGAGGAAAATTTTTCCTCCGAAGATATCTTTTCCAGTATCCCACAGCAGTAACCTTTGGTGCAGAAAGGCAGGACTAACCACCCTTGTGAGGAAGAAAAACCTGGGACATCCAGAGCATTGGCATATATAGCACCATTCTCTGGGACTTGCCCAGCATCTCCCATAGGAAAGGCATCAACCAGTCACCCATGCACCACATCATGTTGTCACCACGCGGTGCTGCATTTCTCATTAAAAAACACCAGTGGCAAATTCACAGCTGTTGGAGTTTAACTCTGTCAGTTTGATACTGGAGCTAAAATAAATAGGACTCCCAAACCTTTATCCTGTTTTTGACTTTGTCTTTGCTTCAGGTTTATTTTGGTCTATTTGTGTGTCCATTTTCCCATTTGTAAAATGTTGTAAATTTTATAATTCCCATTTGTAAAATGGGAAAATCATCCCACATCTGTTGTAGCTAAGCTTTCCCCCTGTTTTGAAAGTTTCATCTATATAATACTCTTTTGCTGGAAGGGGAGAGATGTTATCCTCAACAAATATGGGGGGGAAATGGGGATCTGGATAGGCTAATATATTTGCCCAAGGTCCCATAACGTGGTCAGTGGAAGAGCAGGGACTTCAACCTGAGGTGTCCCAGCTCAGAAACTAATGCCTCCTACCATTCTTTCTCCCTGGAGACTTTAGTGGTGTTGCACGGGAAGGGCAGAGTGGGCCCCGTTTCTTCTGTTGCTTTTTTTTATGAGTGCGATGACGTGGTCTAAATTAAAAGAAAAATACAAAAAAAGACTGCCATAAATTATTCATATACAAAGGCCTCATTCACATTTATCCTATGGCCCCTTCATATCTTGCTGGCAGGGTGCAATGTAATGACATCCCCTTTCATATAACCTCTGTCTGAGAGAAATGCCAGACAAGTGAAAGTGTCCTGGTGGAAGAACATTTGCAAGCCCTGAGGCCAGAACAATCCTTTTACCCAAAATGCCAAAGCCTCCTCAAATGCCTTCCAGAACTTCTCAGTCAGGAGCCTCACCATCTGAAAAGTTCCCCCTGAGGTACTGAGGAAGCAGAAGGGGAGCTGGATTTCTGCCTTCCCACCCAGTATTCCTGCTGACATCAGCAAGAACCAGTGGCTACTCTGAGGGGGTTTAAGGCATTTGGTGCCTTAAAACAAGGCTGTAAAAATAATCATCCACATTGTCCCCCTTCCTGTGGGGCCTTAACCCAGCACATGCTTGGTGGAATACTGGGAGGTTGCTCTTCTGGCATCTTGTATTTCTACTTACAAATTAGGTTAGAAATTAGGAAGAGCTGCCACACCAGGGTTTGGAAGGCAGCAGCAGGGCTTGGCTGCCAACACAGCCAGCCCTACGCATTCAAAGTTTCTTTTCCTTTCTCCCAGCTGGCTTAATGGAAAGATTTTTCCCATGTGACTTTATCTTCTCCAGATCCATCCAATCTCTCCTGCATGTCTGCAGTAGCCACTGAGCTTAATGGACTCCGGCATCCTGAAGCGAGGGAAGCTCTGAAGTGGGACTATATTAACATGACAGTGGATGAATGCTGAATGATGTTGGCCACAGCAGCTGCACAATGATTTTTAAAGCCACTTAAGGAATTTGGATCCCTGACAGCCTGAATGTGTTTTACTGATGTCTCATGTGTAAATTACATGGAGATGTGATGAATATAAAGCAATAATAAATGCTAAGCAGAATTAGTGAGCAAAATAATTCCCTAGTAAAAAACATTCTGGTTTCATATTTAACTGTATTGGACTGCTATTTTAAGAACTTTTCCTTGCCCTTAGCTGCAGATTATGGCACTGAAGATATTTTCATATTGAAGTACTGGTATAGATTAAGATGTCTTCACAGTTTGGATTCTACTTAAGCAACTACAAGAGCCCTTTCTACAAAACGTATTGATTTTATTCCAGAAAAAATAAATTCCCATGTACAATTGGGTTTTCATAACATGAAACAATTAGCCATTTTATTGCTAGTGCATATAGGGTAATGTCACATTTCATACAATTTCGGTACAAGTGAAAAATATAATATATGGCTGATTGAAACTGATAGCTACATTAACATTTATAGATCTATATAGATTCATTTTACAAGCTGTTAGTAGTTTAGAGGGATATCGGTGTTTTAAACTACCAACATTCATATGGCTCCAATTCAAATATATGAATTGTTTGATGCGCTATAAATATATTCCAAAGTACATTTCATTGCAGAAGTCAAAGCTGTGCACTAAAACATATCAAAAACATGCCTTGTGAAAATGCTACAGACAGAGCCCTGACTGTCTGTGGAGCATGAAAATGCCACTGGTGCTAGCATTGCTAGTTGGAAAATGAACACAATGCCATGATTACAGGATTAGGTGATGGAGATATATGCTTTCTATCATCTTATTTCATAGAGCTGGGACCAAATTCTCCCTTGTTACTCAACGTAAACCAGGATGAATCCACCAAATTGGCAGAATCGCTTCTGTATTAGCATTTGGTAAACAAAACCCAGAATCTGGCTGGAGATCAGGCAGACTCACTGGTTTCAGTAGAGCTGGTCTCAGATCTTCACTAGTGTAGTGAGAGCAGAACAGGTTCCAGCTGAGTTGCTCCCCTAAGTCAGGCAGGCACATTTTCATATTTGCCCAACCTTGCAGATGTCTAAAATGCCTCCTAAGTCTCAGGTTGGGGATGATAGCAAACAGAAACTGAAGCAGGTTTTCCCAGTTTGTAAAACCAAGTGGCTCAGGTCCCTAGGATATTCAGCATGGGCCACATCCTGCTCTTAGGTTCAGTTGTGCCTAAACCCAAAGCCATTCTGGCAGCATTAACCTGGATTACAACTGCAGAGAATTTGTCCAGAGGACAAAAGGGCTGAGTGCTGGCAGCAAAGAAGGCACTGAGCATCAGATGAGATGGGAGGAGCTGTCAGGGCTGGAATCACATTGACTTAGTTAGCTATCTTCCTTCTTCCTCCTCATTCTTGGCCCCACTGCAGTCCCCAAAAGGGACACACGGAGGAATCTCTTACTTCTGGTGGCATTTTCCCCCTTGCTTGTTGTGAAAACACAGGGGGACAAAGAATTTTTTTCTTTTTTTAACTCTGACCCTTGTTTGGCAGATGCATTTACAAAGGAAACAGTGGAGACCATTCAGGTACCTGTGCCACTCATCTGCCCTGGGGCCATACCTTCCCCAATAATACATTGTTTTGGCAAATGATTGGATTCCAGCCCTGCCTTCACCCTACAGATGCAGGGGGGACAAGGTTCAGCAGGGTTACAGCGCAGTTACTGTGGGTGGGAATGTGATGGCAAGGGTGGCAGGGGTACTGAGAGCACAGGTAGGCTAGCTGGCCAAAATGTTGCTGCTGGATCAACCTCAGCCCAGGGCTCTGGGCAAGCAAGGGAATGCTTTGTACCATCATTTGGTATGTACCATCTTTCAGTGCTGGAAGGCTGGAGCCCTCCCCTGCAGCTCAGCACAAAAATGTGCTCGGTGCTGCTTTTCTCAGCACAAACTTGAGCAGAGATGGGATGAGTCCACCTCAAAGTAGACATGATCAACCATTTTCAAGGGGAATAAAGACAGATTTATAAAGTCTGAATTGGCCAAGTGTGGCTGCTTTTCCCCTGGTATTGTGGGAAAGACTTATTCATGGTAGCTCATCGTGCCTTGGCCAACATTAACAGCATTCCACACTGGGCAGCAGAGAAACAATTTTTAGCACCAAGGATCCCAAGGCCTCAGCTGCCTGTGCAAGCAGACACCCAGTGTAACATGGAGAAGGGGCTCCAAAGACACCGGAATTATATAGATTCTGAAGTAATTGTAGTTTGGCTGGGGAAGAAAGGACATTAAAGGGAGAATTTTCCTTGGGAGAACAGCTTTTTTTCTTTGAAGAGGATGAGTTCGGGACCCCAGAACATACTCATTAGCACAATTTTTGCCTCAAACCCTGGCAAAATTCTTAGTTTAACATCTAGGATATATTAGAAATTGTTGTTTTAATACAAATTATGTCAACTCCAAACCCTTCTTTGAAACAATATCTGATTCCACAAGTGTGTACTTTGTCCACATGGTAAAAGCCAGCCCTTAATGTTCTACCCTTTAATAATTCAGGATGTTAGCTGTTAAGTCCATTTGTCTCTTGCCTTACTTGTTTAAAGCTTTCTCCAGATATTCCTGGATCCACTTTAACTTGGGATCAATGCACACTTGCTTGCTGTTGCTCTTGAGCCTTGCACTGCCAAAGGAGAAAAGCCAGAGTGAGTCTGGTGTGCAAATTCCCAGCCCACAACCCCCCCCAGCCCCCACTGTGCCTTATTTTCCTTGGGTGCCAGTGCTGCTTTTGGTTAACCCATGAAGAGGATGAGTTATTTCTCCCATCCTTGACCTCCCTCACCCATTACATATATCCCTGGCTTGGAAACCATCTGTCTCCTTTGACAGGCTCTTGTGGTCTGTACTGGGAATCATGTGAGAGTGCAACAGACATAAAATTTGAATCTAAGGCTTCCAATTCATACCTGGACCGTGAACGAGCTCACTGCCAACAACACAAAAATTTCATTTGGAAATACTGACATGGTAAATGTATGTAATTTTTGCAAGTAATTGATTAAGAACAGCTTTTAAATTCAACCCAAAACTGAAGTTTCACATGTTTTGAGGAAAGACACCTCGTGGACATTCTGAAAGAAAGGGTGTGGTCACTTGTTAGCTTTTTGTTTTGTACAAGACTGAATTAACAGATTGCAGGGAGGAAGACAACTGAAAGTGCCATAGTGCCAGAGGCAAGTTTCCCCTCATGTATTCATCAGCATTTGGAACCAAAGGCAGAAACCTCCTGAGGGGTTTCTCCTGGATGCCCAAGCTGCACTTCCCACAGCAAACTTTCTAGCTAATTTGAATTATCTGTGAATTTGACACTTGGGCTCTCAGAATCTTTCATTCAGAAACAGGACAAATAGCTTTTCATCAACAGGTTTCACCCTCCAGGGATCTCAGGACCTCGAAAGAGCTGTTATCTCCCACATTCCCTGCAGCACCCTGCCTCTGCCCCAGCTGCTTAACAGCCTGCCTGCCTTGGGAAAGTGCAGAGAGCAGCAATTTTATGGAAGTGCCCATACGAATAAGTTCAGTACTTGTTTAAACATTTGCTGGATGGAAGCCATAATGTTCCTCCCTCTATAAAACGAAATCTGCAGAATATAAAACGATGGTGTAAGAAATAAGAGGTCAAAAAGGCTCCTTGGTCTGAAGTTATGCAACAACATGGTTGTAACATAAACACATCAAGGATCCGTCTTGCAACCCCTGAGCCAGCACAGAGATGAATGGGCCTGATTCATATTTCCCTTACAGCAGTGCCAAGCTGGAGCATTTCCAGTTAAGTGATACCAACAGTGTGTAAAAATGGATTTGCTGATGTTAGCAATGCCTGGGAATTCTTAGGCTGACCTCACAGGGTACAGAAGCAAAAGCACACGTAACCAGTCTCCAGCCACATTCAACACAATTCCTCTCACCTAATACTGAGACACTGATTTCTTCAGACATTCATTTCTGAGCCTGTCAGCCCCTGTTCCATGTGCAAGGAAGAGACATAGGAAATTGTATGGAGTGTTTATTTAATCTGGACTGGTTTAGGTGTCTACTTGCTAAAAATGCTAATTTCCCTGTATTGAAAAGCAAGGAATTTAGTGTGGACTTTGCAGAAGTAGACATTGACAGAGGAGTTCACTGGATTTGGAGAGATGAGTTCCAAGAGAATGAAAGACAAAAACCTGCTCTTAGGTTTTTTGTTTAAATACAACTGCCTTTAACCAAAAAGGAAAATATACTTGTGAAAAAACAAACATGAAACAAAAACTAACCTAAACCAAAACAAAAAAATCCCAAACAATAAGGGACTGTTTCCAGCAACTGTATGTTTCACTTTGTTCTCTGTTCCTGAAAATGGCAGCTTTTAATTTATTTATGCCTTTGTTGTTTAATGCTTAAAATGAATCAAGATGAGAAATGCATGTGTTAGTTTTGATTGATTTAATCTCCTGTTTTGATAAAGACTTAGTTTAAAGTCATGTTTAAAGGGTATTTGGAGGGATGTATTAAGTACCTTACTTGTCAAAGTAAAAAAACCAGGGTTTGTGTACCCCACACAAACACATTTGGGTCAGGAATGGGCAAGACTGTGAGATGTTTCTGTTTCTGCATTTCATGCTCTTATTTATCTCCAATTATGATAATCCTATGTTAAGAGATAAATATATATACTCTATCCAGTCTTAACTGTTGTCATTTTCTTGAAAATACTCCAGAAAATTCCGAATCATCTAAAAAGCCTTAGCACTGGGATTCTTATGACATCACTGACAGTCCCAGACCACAAATCCATGCACTAGTGCATGCTTGCTGCCAAAATTGTTTGTAGGTAGAGATGGGAGTTAGTCACAGCTGGTTTTGCCATTTTTCTGAAAGGAAATTATTTCTCAGCTGAAGCTTACATTTTTCTCACTGTCCTCCACCAAATCCTAAGGCAGAAGCACATGATAAAATATGTATGATATACACAGAGTGGTTTAAGACAGAAAAAAACCCCATACTAATAAAAATTGGTTCATGAATGGATATACGTTCACATACATTCCTGAGCAATCTAATGAAACCACATCAGTTTTCTGAGTGCAATAAACTTTTGGATGACAAAAATTGATTTTTACAGCATTTGAGTTGCAATAGGAAGGGCTCAATATATGGGTCAAAGAGAGAACCAGTAATGGGATCACTGCACAGAAACCAAACCTAGTCCCTGAGACCCTCGTATAGAGGTTAACAGAAGTTGAGAGTATTAAGGTTCGCTTGCAATGAAAAGGTGAATGCTGGGTTTTTTTTTTTTTTCCTTCAGAAGGTTTTGAATTTTGAGAGAGAGTCAGCCATGAAGAAGTGAACAAAAAAGACTTTCCTAAAACATACACACACAAATCTACAAAGACAAACAAACAAAATCCCAATGCTTCCTGAAAAATGAGAGTTGCTTTTCCAGAAAAAAAAATACTCTATTTTCCATTGGGAGCCCATTTTTCTGTTCTGCTGCAGTTTACTGACTCAGTCCCTGCCTGGCAAGCATTCCTAGATTAAGCCATCACATTTCTAGGGTCTGTACCTCCTGCAGAGGATTCATGAAACACAGGGATTCCTTTTGCTTGTTTAGCTCCACTCCATGGAGAAATGACCCATTAGAAGATTCAGACCGCTATGAAGTTTTGACCCAAGGTGTGAAGCTCCACACCCAAGGCAATGCGCAGCCTGTCTGACATTCCTGCTCATACACCCATGGGGGAACAGCACACGGGATCACGCAGTAATAGGGATATCACAGAGAACACAACTGGGAAACAACAGCTGGGCTCCTTTACATGGGGTAAAGCAGGGTCCGGATGTCTCTGACATAGGGGTGAAGAGATGAATTGGGAGTCATGGCAGGAGGCAGACTGAAATTCAACCACCAGAGCAGGCACCAGCTCTGTGACCCTTCCTTTTGACACGCCAGATTTGCACCCAGCTGAAAAGAGCAAGAGACTTACACAATCTGAAGTGAGCAGTTGGGTGTGGAGAGGATTTTGAGGTGCTTAATATTGGCTCTTGCCACGTTGCTCTCGTAGAATCGACAGGGACATCGGTAGGTCAGGCTGACGGGTTTCTCTGCAGGACAAAGGGAGGGAAAGGACACGTTACCCCTTGCTCCTGTCACCAGCACAGAAACACCCGTCAGGGCCCACAGCATCAGGTCTCACAGAAAAAAACGCCCTCCAAATATGCAGGTGGGGAAAAAAAGCAGCAGAAAAGCTGTAGCTTTGGGAGTGCATTTGCCCACAGCTCAGAGCACAATCCATTCAGCTCAGTGCCCAGCCTTTCAACACGGGTGCGTGGGATTTTGGAAAACAAAAGAAGAGGGAGAGAAAATGGAGATAAGTAAAATCGAAAGAGATTAGAATAAGGAGCCGCGCCATTGTACAGGGATGCTCCCCGTAATTAGACAAGATAAAGGCCAAAAGAGGGGGCACTTGTCCTCGGTGTTGTTCTACTCAAACGATTTTGACCCGAGGCCAAATTAGAAGGTAGCCAGAAGAAAGAGATGAATTCCAGGGTGTTCAGATCAAAACGGCGCGGCTCAGGTGCAGGCTTTTCACAGGGGACTTAGTGGCTACAGAAAAGCTCTGGTTTCGCAGGCGTTCCCAGGGCCCAGCTGACCTTTCCCCACCGCAGCCAGCCCTGACTCTCAGCAGAGGTACCCGCACAAGGAGGTGCGGCTCAGAGATGCGACATCCCAGCGGCTTCACATAAGACACCCGGAGTCTTTTGAATTTCTAGCCTGCGGCTAAGTAAGGCAATGGAGGAGACAGTTATCAGCCAGGGCATCCTCAATACACTATTCAGGGGCCACCAGACTGGATGAAAGTTCTGTCACTGGCATCACTAGGGACAGAATTAAGTTTAACCCCTTAGGCTAAATATCCGCCATGTATATGCATGCAGGACTGAGAAAAGCAGCCTGGCGCCCACCACAGCCTCTGATGCCCCGTTTCTCTATGGGACAACTTTATTATTGGCAATCAAGTGCACCTAAGTAAGGTCTTCAGCCGGACCGTAAGTTTGAAAGCTCCATGCGCAATAAAATACAAGCACAGAAGCCTTGCCTGGAAGTCCAAGAGATGCCTAAGATTTTAAAGAATTTCCCAGTGGAGCAGTTTTCAGCCTCTGGGAGGAATTAAGTTTGTACACCTAACCCTTAAAATCTGGCTCATGCTGTAGGTGGTCAGATATATATCTGGCAGGGCTTGAGATCCCATATGGCAATCTGCCATCCTGTTTGTTTAGCCACACAGGAATAGTTGCAGCATCGAAACCCAGTTCCCTTTCAAGGCAAATGGGGAGATAAAGAGCCGGGAAGGAATTGGAATTCCTAAACAGCTGTCTAAGAAGGTGAGAAAAGAGACAGGTCTTCAAGTGCAGCAGATCTACATATATTGCACGTTTATCAGTGCCTGTCTCTAGCACCATAACCACAGACAACAGGGTGAAACTGGCCCGTCCTGAGGAGGAAGCCCCTTTTTTTCCGGTGTCTCTACCAAGAGATGAGGCAGAATCAGATCCCACAGGAGAGGAATTAATCAGTGGGAATAGAGCTTCTCCTGATTCACACCAGAATCTGGACTATAAATTAAAAAAATTGAAGAAATTTTCTATCAGTTTTCTGCCACTGCAAACAGTGATTCCATCTATGAGTTAATAATCTGCAGGGGGAGGAGGAAGAAGGGCTACAGTGTGAGCCTCGAGAACATGGATTAGACTGCCTAGTGCTAATGTGGAAAGCAGTGAGGAAGGCACTAGGATTTCCCACTGCAAATCTGTGCCTGATAGCTACACATCTGTGAATTTGTATTGGAAAGGGAGGCTGAAACTGAATACAGTCATACAACTCAGCACAGCTGCAGTGATAGTGTCTCTGCAAGCTTGTCCCAACCAAGTTTAAGCCAGCTTTAACTTAAACAACGTGCAAGAGATGAACTGTTCTGATCCATGATTTGATAATGCAATCCTGTCCTCTCTCAGACGCGAGGTGGGATTTTCAATCCCATACCATTTGAAATCAGGAGCAGAGAAAGTTTAACCATGACTAAACATGTCTGTAAGTCCCAAGGTTGTTTCCTGCCCAAGAAAAGGCATCTAGCAGAGCACGGAAGAGGGGAAGCCCCAGTATTCAGTGTGCTGTTGCCCCTGCGTGCAGTGGAATGACAAATCCCCTCCTAGCACAAGAATCCCTTTGGTATTTTTGTGTGCCTTTCTTGGCGAGCAGGAGCAGGCACTGAGCACGAGGGAGCTGCACCCACTGGGTCAGCTCTCTGTATCCCCAACAGGGAGTCACTGACTCCTGCCACTGCTCCTTGTCTTGCCATGCTATATATCAACAAGGCTCAAAACCAGGGAAAACTGGAGCATGTGGCACCTTCCAACACATAAACCTCTGTCTTCCAAAAGTAGGAGAGGGAAGGGCCATTTGGAGGCTTTAATTTAGGAAGAGAACATTTCTGGTCTTCCTCTGAGGCTGACAAAACACATTCCGTAACTCTTTTCAAAATGCGAAACATGTTGTTGCATGTACATTAGAGCTGATTAATTAATCTACCAATTTGTGCTGTGAGTTCTCTGACATCTACCAAACACCAAGCACAAGCTGTGCTGAAGCCATTCTCTCAGTACAACAAATTAGTATAATCTGTTAATTGCCTTATTGCATGAAAACATATAACTGATGGCACACGAAGCTTTTGAGACCTTTATCTGTCTGGCACATTTGGTTCAAATGGATGAATAGAGTCAAAAGTTACAGAACAGCCAGATGCTAGTTTGACATCTCAATGTCATTCCTTCAACCTAATTTTACTTAGACAAAAAGAGAACATCTCTTTTGGCCTCAACTATAAGTTTGTGGTTTGGAATTTTTTAAAGAATAAACAGTTTTATTGTTTTCCAACTCAAGCTGAGTTTTGTTGGCTCTGAACACCTACTTTTGCTGACAAATTCTCTCTAGAGACAAAGCACACACAAAGTGCTCTCACAGAGTGGCCACTTGTCAGTGCTGGACAATACCTATTTCATCCCACAGGGATCTGCTTCTCTTTACCCTGAAACGGGACAGTAAGGGAAGAAGTCAGTTGCCAGCTCTGCTGCAGTTATCAGTAACATGCTGTGTGGACTAGGAAGCTCTGGGTGCTTGAATAGAGAGGGAAGCTATATCCAGGAAAGCAGGCTGGACATAAACAGACAAAACATTCAAGGAAATAATTTTACTTCTGTTCAGTCTAGGGTGTATTTGTCATTATCAGGAGATGATTGATAACTTTTTAAGTGTAGAACAGCTCAATTTCCCTGGAAAGCAAAGCTGGGATAGACAGACACAGCTTTACCAGATAACTAAGAAGAATTCAGAGCTCACCTACACCCCAGCACAAGGCAGCCCAGCGAGCCCTCATCTGGATCAGGGCTGAGAGCACCTCATGACATGCAAAGTAGGCAAAAACCTCCACTCTAAACACCCAAGACGGTGGGGTCACTTTCCTTACACTAGTTTTTCTCCAGCCCTTGCGAGCCATTTCCTTCCACAGGTAGCCAGGTCCCCGCACGCTTATCCCGACACACGTTATCCCGCTGCCAGCGAAGGAGAGCTGCGGCGCTGGGGGCGAGCCGAGGGGCAGCTGGGCAGCTCTGCCGGCCCCCCAGCCCTGAGCAAAGGCTGCCAGCGGGAGGTAAGGGGGAGGAGAGCCCCTGTCCCTTCCTCCAGACCTGCACTCGCCTCCAGAGGCGAGGGAAGCCCGCTCAGGCTCCCAGGCACCGGCGGCCCCAGCCGCTGGCAGCTGGTGACGTTGGCAGCCAGGGGCTGGAGCTGGCACTGCCACCCGTGGTGCCCCGGCTCTGCCTTCGCTACCTGCCGCTCTCGCTTGCCAGCCCGCAAGGTACGGGTGGTGGGTACGGGGAAGGCGGCGGGGGCTGGAGCCCACCTGCCCGGGACTTTGGAGCCTCTCCAGGGCAGCGCCGGCTCCGTGTTCCAGCGGGACGGGGTTGCTGTGCGGAAAGGCATCGGGAAACCTCCGGGGAAAATTAACTCTCTCAGGCTAAACAAGGAGGGCACCGGAGGGCATCCTCTACCTCCCTGGGTGGGGAACACCCAAGTTTCGTTGGCCAGAACGGGAGATGAGAATGGGAGCGGAGGTTTGAAAACCCGGACAGAGGACATTCGACGAGGGGACAAGAGATGGCAAATCTCTGCCAGCCGCAGGAGAAGCGTCAGGAGGATGCCCAGGTCTGTTGCGGGCAGAACTCCCGTCCCTCCCGGAGCCCCGGGGCACAGGGCTCCCCGCGACACGCGGGGCAAGAAGCGCGGGTGTCCGCTGTCTCCGGGGCTGTCCGAACGCGGAGGCTTCCACAGAGCACAGCTGGCAGAGTAAGCGCGGCGGCTGTAGCTGCCACCGGGCTCCGGGCGCGACGCGCGGGAGCGGCGTGGGGCGGGCGGGTGTGACTGCTCCCCCAGACCTCCCGTCACTGCAGCTCCCTGCGCCCCCAAACCTCCCCGTGCACCGCGCCGGGGGCGCGATAATTCCTGCCGTGACCACTTTGGCTCTGCTCTGATTGAGAAAAGATAGATCACGATAGGGGACAGGAGAGGTACCGAACAACCGCCTGTTTCTAATTCCTTGTAACTTTTAGGGATGGGTTTTTTTTTTTTTTTTTTTTTTTTTTTTTTTTTTTTTTTTTTTTTTTTTTTTTTTTTTTTTTTTTTTTTTTTTTTTTGTTAGAGGGAAAGTCGATATGCATATTTAGCAGCCAAACCACCTCCCTGCAGACCGAGCGCTGTTGAAAGTCTTCCCCCAGACGACTTCAATCTGGGGCGAGTTTGGCAGAGAGGACCGCTTTGGCCAGCTTTTTGAAAAAAGCCAGGGAGGGATGGAGGAGAGGGAGGAACTGGAGCCTGTCTGCTTCCAGCTTTGCACAGACATCGCTTTGGCTCACCAGACACATCTGAGCCGCGGCCGGAGCCCGAGCCGGGAGAGAGGTGCAGCTGCGGGGAGAGGGGGGAAGAGCGGAGATTTCCGCGGGACCATCGCTCCCGGCCGGGCTCCCGCAGGAGCGGCGCGGCCCCGCAGCTCACTTACCCTCCGAGAGGGAGATGACGGCCAGGGCGAAGGCGAGCAGCGCCAGGGCGCGGAGGTCCATGCTGGGGCTGGAGGCGGCGGGCAGGCGCTCCTCTGCTCTGCTCTGCTCTGCTCTGCTCTGCTCTGCTCTGCTCGTCCCGGCGGCCGCGGTGCTCTGCTGGCGGCCCCTCCGCCCCTCCCGCTATAGAGGGGCCGGGGGCGGGGGGAGGAGAGCCAGGGGGAGTAGCTAGACTGTGATTTATTGCCCGTGGCATGTTATTACATCCTTCCTCTGCTAAAAATGGTTGGAAAGAAACCAAAAGAGCGAGGGCTTCTCGCTTCGCTCCGTCAGCCTCTCGCCAGGCACAGTCTGTCCCCCCAGCTCCGCGCTCCGAGCCCCCGCGGGACCGGCGGCTCGGGGCTGCGGCGGTGACCGGTATCACCGCCACCCATCCAGCCCCAGCCGGGGCAAGAAAGTTGTTTCCTCACCAAACTGTGCCACCCCGGCACGGCGGCTCCTGAAGCAGAGCTGCTGGAACCGGGATAGCGGTATGGGATGCATCCCTTAAGAGTTCACACCGGGGAGAGAAGAAAACTTCCCCTTCACTTTCGTGGGCGAGAATTTAGGTTTACACTGGCGCCCTGGACATCGCGTACAGTGCCTCGCATGAAGAATCTTCACAGAAGTTTATGTGGGCGTTTGAGGAGAGAAAAGGCAGAGGGAGAGAGAGAGGAGAGAGAAGCTTTTATTTTTTGCCTCTTCGTGTTTGGCCCTAAACACCACCTCTTCACTGTATTAAATCAACCCAGTAGTACATTTGCTGCCAACATTCCACTTCCTTTGTATTGCAGATGCCACTGGACTCCCTGGCACCTGGGCTGAAAGCCCCAGTTGCCCCGCAGAGCTCAGATGCCCAGGGGTGTCACTTGCCCTCAGCTATTACAGTATTGTCAAGTGTAAATAACTTAAGCATGTCCTCGCTGTCTGCAGCCCAAGCCTACTGGACCCTGTTTGTTGCCATTAAAAATTTAAAATAAACACGGAAGCTTTGATTGAATTTGGACTCCTCTTGGCTGCATTTATTACAGGCGCCTTCGGCTGGGCCAGGTTGAGTGGGTACAGATAATCCTTGTGTGGAGGTGCTTAAAGGACAGGGACACGATGCCACCAAAAGCACCTGCATGGTTGTCTTGCACCCTAGGTAACTACTAGTTCTCTCAGACACAGAGCACAAGGCTGGACACTGGAGTCCAAATGTCGCATCTTGCTAACCGGTGGCAGTTTCACTGAGAAAAGATTGTTTCTAAAGGGCAGGAGAAATGCTTCCAGTGATGCTTGGTGATGAACAGGATCCCTGCCTGACAAAGACACACATCCAACTCCCTAAATCTAGTTATTTGTATTTCTTAGCGCCTCCTTACCAAAGAGCACTGAATTTGTTTAGGCTGATTTTGCTCCCAGATCCCCTCCTTTCTTTTAGGTGAGGAAGCACAGTAGTGCACGAACTTGATACACTGAAAGGACCAATAACTGTAACCAGTGCCGTGAGCCTGGCTACTGCTGCCGTGACAGTTGTGACACTCTGCAGGGATGGGAGAAGCTCATTGTAATTGCAAACACTGCTAGGAGTGCTGCTGTCCCCACAAGTGCTCCCACTGGCACACGAGGACATCCACACTGCACTTAGCAGAGACACTGTTATGTCCACACCACACTTAGAGTCACAATTACTTGGAGTAATAACACTTAAACACAGCATGTCTTTGCTGTTGCTATTGCCACAGAGAGAAACATGTCAAGTATATAATCAAAGAGACTGGATAAATGTGGAACGAAATCAGAGCCAAATCTTTGTAGCAGTCTCCCCCATGGCATCCCGAGACATGCAGGCGTGTTGTAACTGAAGGTGAAAACTAGTTGGGTTCTAGGAAATGTCTGCACACACCTTCGGAGCTGAGTCGAAGAGTCACAGCACGCAGATGAAAGGGCTCCCTCTACACCTCGGGATAGCTGAGTGAACCAGCAACAAGGCAGGAGGATGCCTCGGTCCCCCTGAGCCTCGCCTGTCCTCCTCCTCCCCCTCATCAAGTCTCCCGAGGAGAGGGGGACAGGAGGACCGGACACCGCACCCGGCACCATCCCTCCACAGCCTCCCGACTCCCCGCAGCCAGCCCGGGAGGGGGATCCTGGAGGGGCAGGGAAGGGGGTCCAGGTACTTGGTAAAGTCCCCGGAGCCTGGTGGATCCGCCACCCTGCCGTGCTGACCCAGCCCCTGTCAGGCTGCCGGGCGACCCGCGGGGGCTCCGCGCCGTGTGTCCCTGCCCGCCCGGCGTGCCCAGCCCGGGGCGCTCCCCGCCGGGCAGAGAGCGGACAGCGGGGCTGTTTGGGCAGGGCCGTTTCCCGGAGCAGCACAGGCCGTGTCCCGGCGGTGTCCCCGGGCGGAGGGGAGGTGCTGGGTGCGAGCGCAGCCGAGCCCGCGGAGCGGGGACAGCGAGGGACGGAGCCCGCACCGCCCCAGCCCTGCCCGGCGCTGCCTGCCCGCTTCGCGCAGTCACCCTGCTCCTGGGTGGAGAAGAGGTCTCCAGGCAACAATCGAGCCCTTCTGAATGAACTCCGAGCGATTCTCATGAACGACGATTTTTGGTTTTTCTTCCCGTCAAGCAGAAACTGCTGCCTAGGATACAACAACTTACGAGCTTAAGGTTTAAGCAACATAAAGTAAAAAAACAAAACATCATAACCCCTTCTCAATGTGAGTCTCGTGGTTTACCCCCGCCCCAAACTAGAACTAGGAACTCAGGGAGATCTGAACGAATCGAACATTTAAAAGGAAAGTCAAATGACTTGCCAAGTGTTAAATTCCTTGAAAAATTCGTTTCAACTTAATGTTAATTCCCACAGAATTGACCAGTGTTTATCTGAATGCTCAAAAAATCCAGCCTACACCCCTCAATGATCTGGGTGGCTGAATATCTCCCTCTCCCCCTTCTCCCCTCAAACAGCTGCAGCCAGAACTCCTTAATAGCCAGTAAATTCAATCTTTTATCTGAATGCTAACAAAGAAAGGATGAATTCAGAAACCTTAAATAGACCTACTGTTGACTTCAACACAGCTTGAGACAGCCTTTTTTAATAATAAAATACTCCAAATTTTTAGTGAGTTTGTATCAAATTACATTTCCTCTTAAATGAGGAGATGGCAACATTTCTGTTACTTATAATTTTAGACTGGCATAACACAGCAATGAAATCATTATCTGAAGCTGTTTTAAACTCCCATAGATTATGTCCAAAACAAGCCATTTCTGGCCAGCACAACTAAGAAATTTTTGTGTGAGTCAAGAATTAAATTGAATGTCCTCAGTTGGAAAATAGTAACCTTGTTTTCACCTTGTTCTCACTAATGCAATTTCACTGAGATCTTCCTTAAAGTTTCCTGAACTTGTTATCTGTAACTAAATGCACCACTTTTTTGGATGGCCATAGTGTTCACACAGAATCTGTATTTAAGTGGAACTAAGGTAAACAGTGCTTCTCGACAATTTCAAGTAAAATACATTACAACACATTACTTTAGGTTCTAGAGTTAAGGAAAATTACATTAGAAATCTGTATTTATTAGGTTATTAGACTGCACCACAAAGATAAAAAATCAACTTTATTTCTCTGTTTGGGCATCTATTAGCCCACACGATAATGACTACAGCAGTTTAGTATAATCTCTAGATGCAGATTTTTTTTTTTTCAAGACTATGTTTTTTAAAGCATGTTTATACAGCTAATTTCCTTATTGTATGATACTGTGACAGGAAGGAAAGGAGAGATGCTAAAATGTTAAAATTTATATTAGCTAGTGCATTCTATCCTTAGTGTGCAGAGTTAAGAGTACTTTTATGTGCTTCAATATTTCTATGCATCTATATTATTTCATGACTTAACTCTGAAATTCTTTATCATATAAAAAAAAAATCAAAACCAAGAAAAAAACCTACAAAATCAACCCAACCAAACCAATGCATCCATATAAAATTCTTCCTTTAGCTACTATATGACCTTAACTTACTTTCACCTTACTGTCATTTTTGTTTTGCTTAAGAATTCTTTTTTTAAAATAGCAGTCTTACTCTTGCAGCATTCCTACAGAATGTTTTTCCCCCAAGACTATTAATCAGGTGAAAGCTTGAAGACTTTGTCATCTTGCTGCACATTCAAGCAACAGCTAGAAAAGGACAACTGTAGTGTGGGTTGGAGATCTTTCTTGACTCCTGTCTTTGACCTTCTCGTTTCAAGTGTTACAACTATTTTCCCTTCTTATTGCCATGGCAGGATTCCAAAATCATCCTTTACAAAGATCCTGTGTACTTAGAGCAATTAAGTATTTTCAGCAGACCAGTATAAACTAAGAGAAGTCGTTTGTTGGATTTGTCTGTAGAAAGAAAAAACAATTTCCCCAAACAACCAGATTTCAGATAGAATTGCAAGAGATCTGTTCTCATAGTAGTAAAATAGCCTCCAACATTCATGTACACAGACATATCCATAATGTATGTTGGCCCTGAAAGATTCCTTGGAGGGCAGAGGGAGAGATCAAATAGAGGTCAAGTGAGTAACTGTTTATAGATGGTTAACTAGAATGACAGAGAATTGTGGTAGCTGCTTTTGTAGCAGTATTTAAAAGTTTAGGCTTGCTTTCCTGGGAGTTTTGCATGTGATTTCAGTGGATATGAAATCAGCCCTTAAGGGCAGACTCCATCTCTTCTTTTATCCCAGAAGAGTGCATCACAACTTGGTCTAACCTTTCATGAAGAAACTCAAAACGTGATAAATTTTGCTTGGGTTTAAGTTTTGTTATGAACATAGCTCTTGGCCTCACTGCAAGGAGTTTCCTGAAAGCTTGGGGAAAAGCAGAGCCAAGTTTGCCGTGCTCTGCCTCTCCCTCTGAGCACCACGCTGACACCAGGGAGGGGGTTTTATTCCAAGAGTGTTTCAAACTGTGTGGCTTTGCTTGGGTTTCGCTTGGACTGTTCAGGTTCACTGAGCTTGCAGGCCACTGCAAGGAACGAGGACCTCAGCAGTAAAGGTCCTCTATTCCCAGCAAGAGGAGGTACCTGGGAGGTCTGGCCAGGGCCGAGCTCAGCTCTGCCTTTACACTCTCTCCATGGGAAAGTGATGCACAGACAACAAGAGCATTAGAAGTGAAACGGTTTAAGAGTCTGCAGGGAAAAGATTTAGCCCAGTGTTCAGGTCAGAATAGTTGGGGTCCTTGCAACACCCATCTCATTTCTTTCAGGCTTTCATTTGACTAATCAAATACGAGTCATGTGCCTCTTGGGATTTTTTTTCCGTCTGTTATTATTTGCTTTTAATCTAAGATAGGCATGAACAAAACACCACAAACCAAATATCTATAGACTTTGGGGATTTTCAGACTCTGAAACAAACTTCCCAGCTGCATTCTTCCTCAACAAAGACCAGGCTTTTTTCTGTATTAACAACTTGCGAGGTGAATATAAGAACAGATCTACAGAGCAAAGCAGTCATTCCATTCCATTTTAAGGGTTCTTTTCCTTTTTTTTTTTTTTTTTTTTTTTTTAAGTCTAGCTGCAGTCTTGCCGTAAGAACTCAATTGCTATTTAGCAAGAGGATTATGTGCCCTTCTGGAGTTAATTTTATGACTTTTTTTGCATCCTAAAACAATCTCCTTCACACATTCAGAGACAGCTCTGCGATGCAAAGCAAACAGGGATAGGGCTTCGGGAAGTCCAGGCCAAAGGCAGATCCCGGATCCCTGTTCAAACCGAAGGGCAGGTGCGAGCCCGGAGCCGCGGCAGCCGCTCCGCAGCGCGGGCGCCTCCGGCCGCGTGTCCCGGGGGCCCTCTAGTGCCGGGAGAGCGCTCCGGCCGGGAAACACCGCCACAGCCGCTCCTCCACCGGCTTTTCAAAGGCTGCTTCTTGCTCCTTTTCCTTTTTTTTTTTCCCCTTTCCCCCTCCCCCCCCCCCCGCCCTTTTCCCCTCTTTCTTAACTTTTTCCTTTCTGCAAATATTTAGGAAAAATCTGAAAATTTAAATTTTTATAAATGCCTTTTTTATGATTGAAAAAAAAAATTCCATTCTTGTAGTGTTGCTTTTTAAAAGTCCTAGAGACAATTAAAACTCTGAATATAGTCATCTTGGGCAAGAGGAACCACAGAGTTATATCACATAAAATGAATATAGTCATCTTGGGCAAGAGGAACCACAGAGTTACATCACACAAGGATAACCACAGAGCCACATCACATAAAAGCCCAGAATAATAGGTAAGATAAAAACTGAGCAAAGAAAAAAAGGATGTGTGAGGAAAAGGCTAGTGTGCTATGTGCCCAGAGCCAGGCATTAGGGCAGCATATTCAGGAAATACCTGCCTGCTGATGAGGCAGATAAATTAAATCTAGTTTAGAGATTTGTTTCTGGGCTGTGGGCAGGTTTATTTTTCTCACATTGAAGTAAGATCCAGCAAATGGATTGTTTGTGGTGATGGAAACATTTCATTTGCTGGAACTGTTCTGACATTCATTGTGTAAAGTTGCCAGATGGCAAAAATGTTTCGTTTGCAATAAACAATCATTAACATCACTTAAGATGCATGTCACTCACACGACAAGAACATGTGTCTTTCAGGTCCAGGCCTAACTGGGGTATGGAGATTGGGAAACACAGAATGCAATAATTTGCTCACTTGCTGGAGTGGAGTTTTACTCAGAACTTTCCTGGAACTTAAAACCAATAGCTAAGGTTTTTTTTTTTTTTTTTTTTTTTTTTTTTTTTGCATAACTGCGGTTTTCAAAGCCAGCTCCTAAACTTTTGCTCACTTAGAGGGAAACACTCAGCCAGAAATGAGGCCCTGAAGGACACACCCATGACCTGCCACGCCCCCAGCACGCTAGCAGAAATATCAGCTAGTCATTTGTCCTCCTTTGAGCAGCTCTGGTCTTGTGGCTGTAGCTACTCTTCCTCTTTCTGCTTCAGCATTTTGGGTTAGAATACATGTTTCAGGAGATTATCACCATTCCTACCAAAACACTGAGGGAGTAAGACCAGTTGGTACTCCTACAGTATCATTCAACATAATGGATCCCCAGCTGCTTATAAAACTTCAACCTTCCACAAAAAGCATCAGAGTAGTTCAGTTACCAGACATGGAGAAGTACAGTAAAGCCATCTAGCCCTTTTTTCTCACAGTGCAGGATTGTTTCTGATTGAAGATTTATTGCCATTGTGTTCAATTGGTGCTTAAAAGTTTTTAGAGATTCAGCTTCTATTTCTTCCCTCAGGAGGTCTTTCTATAGTCCAATATGACTTACCATCAGAAATCTTTCCTTCCTAATGTCTCTACTTTTAAATCCTCTCTTCTGGAGTGTAAAAAATCTATTTATGCTAATTTACTACTTTACAATATTCCTCTCTGGAGATGGTTTCTGTTTCCTCTTTGACCCACACAACCAAATGATAAATGTCCATGTTATTTCATTCTCCTATATAATGAGTCCTAAAAATGTTGCTCTTGTTGTTGCTCTCTCTCAGTTCACAAAAAGGCACTGAGATTTGCTGCTATGATTTTATACTTTTAAGCTTTTGTGGATTTGTTAGCTCACCAAAAGCAGTTTGTATGCCATTTTCAACCTGGCAAAGACCGTATAGGTAAGGAATTCATACAGACTGAATTTCATGTCAACAAATTTAGTCATGATTTTAATTGACCAGACTGGAACACAAATGTGCAAATGGCAAACATTTGAAAAAAGCATATGTGTAGGGTTTGTAATCTCATTTTAAGGAGTTGCTCAAAACTACTAACCTCAGAAAAATCAGTATATTCACAACTATATGGCTGCAAGAATTGGTTCCTCAGAACTTGCTTCATTCCATAAAAACACTGAGATCTAAACAAGCCAATTTAGAAGAAAATTTGTGAGATAGTTTTGCATTTCTTCTAATCTCCAGTGATTGCTCACATTTTCAGGAAAAAGAACTAACTCAAAATGCGTGTATATGTATTCAAACCCCTGCACCACCTTCTTGTTTTGTGACATGTCCATTAAGCTAAGCCCTAAGAACATGACATATAAATTAAGTTAAGCTCTAAGAAAGTCAGTCTCCCACAAGGGAATAAAGTAGGTGTTTAAACTTGGCATACTCACCCCCTTCACACATGCATACAATCAATTCCCCAGCATCTGCAGCGCGGTTTACTACAACTTTTTTTGGTGTGTGTTAATTTAGCATGTACACAAAGCTCTGACAGTGTATCCCAGGTGGAAGGACTGATCCTTGGCCCCACTCCCATTTTGCAGAGCAAACACAGCACAGAGGTGTCAACATCTGTTAGAGCTTCACAGCTGGACATTCCCCACGTGCAGTGAGGTGCCCGGCACAAGTCTGCCTGGTGCTCTCACCCTGCCCTGGTGCAGCTCCCTCAGTGGTGCCTGGGGGCAGGTCTGGTGTGGTTCCTGAGCCTGGTGTGTCACAGAGCAGGCAGACCTCACTGCCAGAGCACAAACAGCTGACAGAGCCAGTCACAGATGCAGAGGATGCAAAGGAAGATGCATGGGAGCAGTACAAAGGCCACATTATTTCAGATCAAAGGTCTGTGCAGCTCAGAATCCTCTCTCCAGCCATGCTCAAGAGCAGATGCTCAAGAGTGGAGGGCAAGCATGGCTGAAGCTCCCTGCAGCAAGCCCTCCCAGCACATGGCCCAGAGTCTGGGCTCAGCTCCAAGAAGGATGTGAAGCTCCTAACATCCCACTGATTTCAGCGGTTTCAAGCAGGTTTCGCATCATTTGATTTTAGCAGGGAATCAGAAACTTCAGTAGAAAGAAAGAACTGTGGATATTGACTCTGGTTTTTGAAAAATTTTGCACTGTTCTCCCTGAAAAAACAAAATCCAACTTCCTCCCCCACCCCACCCTGATTATAAACAGCCTTTTTTAGCTCCTGCAATATCTGAAAAACTGCAGTTGGAATTTATAGAATTATAAATGTCTGCCCTGAAGATAAAATCAAGAACACCTGGAAACAAGAATAGTATTGTCCTTTCCTTGCCCAGCAGGAGCTCATGGCAATATCCCTGTGCAATAAATATAAATAAATACTTATCAATAACCTCACTGAAAAAGCCCAAATGGTAGAGCTACTAAGACAGCAGGCACCAGAAAGGGAACTCAGAGGAAAGAGAGACTTTAGGCTTGAAAGATCAGTCCCAGAATACTACATCTGTGAGGTTACAATGGTCTTTCTCCCTATGTCCAGTTAGCAAATTATAGCCTACTAGCTTTTCTTGAGGAGAAGAAGAACAAAATTACTTTGTGCAGTGTGCCCAACTAAGGACACAAATCCTGGTTTTTTGTAATCTCTTTTCCCAGAATAACACCACAGCAAATGTCTCCTTCTCTTGTAACCGAGGAAAAGAGGAGAAGGAATGTGCCTGGACCAAGCCACTCTGCACAAGAGGCCAGTATCTGATGTGCTGGCTCGTAAATGACACAAGAAGATTTTCTCTGGATTTACAGCCTCATTGGTTCCATGGGGGCTGTAGTTTTCCCTTTTACATTTCTTGGAGGTGTTGCATGCACTCTCAAACAGGAGATCTGATGTGGAAACAAAAGCTTTTCAGATCTCCCACAGAAGGTAGCTTTTTCCTCCCAAGCAAACACCCTGACCAGGTGGACTGCCTGCAGCTGCGATGCAGGAGCAAGTGTAAGTTGTTTAAAGGTCATAAAAACCCTTGGGCTTAGCTTTTATTTGTGGAAGAAAAACCCAGGTGGCAGATGCTTCTTTGCACTCCTCCTAACATGTGCCATGAGAGTGAGCCTGCCTGAGAGCTGTCCACAATACAGGTGAAGAAGAAAGCAGATGGGTTGGCTGCATCAAACATATCTCTGTGTAGACATTGCTGTGCAATGTTCATTGTAGGTCTGTGGGGTGCCTCCTGGCCTCCAGCTGCCATCTCGGAAATACTTGGGTCTCAAGCTTCTTATCATCTGACAGGCACGCTGCACGTGAGCTGTTCCAAACAGCATTAGAAATCCAAATCCCACACAGAGGATTCTATCCTCGTGTTTAATTCCCATTTTAAGGATGGAAGAACCAAAGCAGAGTGTTATTCTGAATAATGGCTGCAAGAGTGTCCTTTCATTTGGGTGAAGCAGTGTCTGGAAGGCCAAGTCTTGCTTGCTGCAGGATGAGTGGTGCCAGGTCCTGCTGGCTGGTGTGAACATTCCAGCCTTTGGAAAACAGCTGCTGGAGAAGCACTATGGCACTGAGAGCTGTTTACAGAATTTGGGATTACTCAGAAGACTGTACTAAAGGCAAGGCTAAGCCCAGGCTCTCAAGTGGTGAGGATGACCGCTGTAGCTGCAGTGAGCCTCAGCTACAATGGCTCCTTGTGAAAACTGAGAGATTTTCGGATGTTGCCAGAGATAATTAATTCCCTGTCTTCCATTTACCTACTCCAAGCCATGGAACTGACCCCAAGTCCCTCATGGGACGCAAGCCATGCGTACAGCTCAGCTCTTGCACACTGCAGTGATCTGCCCTGGCATGCTTGTGCTGCCCGAAACCTCCACGAACACACTCCCACTGAACACGAGCTCAGCCAGTGCCCCTTACTGCTCTGTGCCTTCAGCTCACCCAGCCCAGCCTGATCCAGCCCCACACGTGGGGCAAAGGGGTCAGGGATGCTGCAGTGACCTGTGCAGCTCACAGCCAATGGCCCTGGAGAGACCCTGGTGTATCTGTAGGGAAGTGTGGAGTTCCTGGCATGGGCAACTGAAACAAAAGTGTCTGAAGCACATGGCACAGCACTTCTGTCCTGACTGACACAATGACAGCTGCACTGGCTGAGAGAATGAGAACTGATGTGGCTGGTCTGTACTGCCCCTGCTTTGCCTTCTGGGTCCTTGGGGGAAAGTTGCTGGGAAGAGATCAGCGCTAAAAAGCAGCAAGCGCAGTTCCAGGCATGGAGAGTTCAAGGCTATCAGATCCTTGGTGGCCTGGGACTGCTGCTTCTAGAAGGGTCAATACTGAATGGATTAACTCACTGGCAAAGGGCCCAGTGAGTTTGGGGCTTCCTTCCAAAACCTCCCAGCCTGAAGGGCTTTATTCAGCCCTAACTCCAGATGCTACAAAACAAGAGGGATAGGAATTTCCCAAACATTTACTCTGCTAGGGCTGTGAGGCTGGAAGAGAGAGGGTCATGCTCATCAGGGAAAGCAGCCCAGAGCAAGAACCAAAGCAGAACACTGCTGTGAGGCAGTGGCACAGACAGATGAGCAAGAGTTACATGGTACTTGCACTAGGACCTGAGTCAGAGAAGTCATCTTCCATAATTTCCACTATCTGCAAGCCCAGAGGTGGTTTATGGCATGCTCTGCAGCTGGCCCATCTAATCTCCCTATATTTTTTATTTCTGCCACCCTCTCATCCTTCTCTTTGCTCACCTTGCACATTTACTCTTAGTTCATTTCCACATTTTTCTAATTTTTTTCCTCCAGTTCCCTACTTCTCCCTTCCTTTTCCCTCGTCATCGTCCTGTTCTGCCTCTGTTCTACCTCTCCTTTTTCTCATCCCGCTCTTTCCACATGCTCCACTTCCCTGGAAGCACCTGCTGGAAGACTGGGTCCCACACAGCCCTTAGAGACATGTAAGCACTAGCAATGTCCTTGGGCATGTGGAACCTGCACCTTTGCAAGATACTGCCCGAGACATCTCATCCTCAGTAAAGAGGGCTTAGAAATATCTGCTGTCTGTGTGCTTTATTCTGTGGGATCTATCAGACTGCTCTTTCAGCATTCCTGTGTGGCCAAAACTAGGTACTCTCTCTCACTGCCATAGAAAACATCTAATTTCTAAAAGCTATAAAACTGTGTGGGTTAAAAAGTACATCAGGGTTTGTGGACTCCAAGGAAAGATCTGGTCTGAGTCAGATCCCATAATCACACAAATAACCCTTTTATTCCACACCTCTTTAATCCAGTCTGCTGACAGAGTCTTTCAAAGCCTGCTTGAAATGTTAAGGACTTTCTCTTAATTGCAGCCTCAATTTATTCTTCATCCATTTATCAATAACTTGTTCTTGCATGATACGGTCTATGGCATGATGAATCTCTTCTCCCTCACTTACAGACAAAACTTTCAGCTAGTCTTTTGGGGAGTTTTTCTAGATCTGGTAATAACAAACCTTTTGGTGTTAACATGTCCAGTGCAGTTAGCACAGAAGTCACAAGTAGGACTGTCAGCTACAGCCCCGTCATGCAATCTTCAGTGTCATCCTTCATCCATTTCCACTTGAACAGGGTTATCTAGCTGGTGCTATCTAACTCTGGAAGGTTACACTTCATTTAGATGTATTGAGTAAATTCTCAGCTCCACTGGTACTCCATCTTCTAACAGCAGGGGTAAAAGGGCAGATGATTGTTTACATTGGTTTCAGGCTCAGTCATAATGTAGGGTTTTGTCTGAGTGGAAGTGCAGAATTGGAGCAGCTGGCAAAATTCAGGAAAACTATAGGATTCCCTTCAGATCAAAGGCAGTCACTTTCTTCTTTATTCCCACAACTGAACTCAAGGAACTCTCTTGTGCGCTTTAAAAGGAAAAAAAAAAATCATCATTTCCTCCTCCATCCCTTTTTTCATTGACTCTGATTGAAAAATTCTCATCAAAGCTTTTTCAGTAGATATTTGAGCTCTTGGTGAAGAGAAAAAAGTCTCAGTGCCCTTGGAAACATTCAATTTTTTACTAAATAAACAAACGAAATTCTTTTAGATAAGAAAAGCAGAGTCAGGGGAGAAGAGCAGGAGGATACTGGGTCTCAGTGGAAAGGCAGTATGTTTTGTGTCAGAATGGAATATATTTCAACAAGCAGTGCAAGCTCACCAAAAGTTCCTTAAATTCAATTTCTGAAAATTTCCAAAGTCAAGCCAAAAAATTGTTGAAAAGTAAGTCTGTCTCTGCTTGCTAGTCATGTTGACTCCATTGCTTTGAACCCTATGACAGGCTTCTGAGTGGACTGGTGTCTGAAGCTGAGATATGTGCTCTTACTTATGTTCCAAAATTAATATTTTGTTTTGAGGAATCTCAGTTTGACCCCACTTCTTGACATGGTATGGGTTCTGGGAAGCTGTCAGATGTCCATTTGTGCACTACTTGTCAGAGTGGGGTAGGAGAAAACTTATTTCTCTTCAAAAAGCTCCCAATCCAAGGAGAAACCTTCCTTTTCATGGCATAGCAAACACCAGAATGTTGCACTTAGAAGCAACCTGTGCAGTGCATAAGCTGCTTCTTCAAACACCTGGAAATCACCTGGCCAATCTTTTCAGAAGTTAGGGGTCCTGAGCCCTCATAAACAGACACAGAAGTGTCACTGGAGCAGAAGCAAGAGTGATCTGCAGCTGAGCAGATCCAGCAGCAGGGAGGCACCAGCACACCTCGGCAATCCTGGCATCCAGCAGCAGGCAGTGCTCATGGCTGGGCTCTCAGGTGCTGGAGCTACAGATACATTCATGCTGCAGACTGGAGGAACACAGGAATACCAAAACTTGTGAATTTTTATAAAAGCCACTCAGAGGATATGAAGACCACCACATCCCAGTGACTAGAGTAAGAACTGCAGCTCAGCTTCCCACCCTGAATTCAGCCTGGTACAAGTTTCGAAGAGGGGAATAACCTGGAGAACAAAGTCAGGTGAAGTCCATATGGAAATGTAATGTAGGTCTGTTGCCAGGGCAGACAACACTCTTGGAGGAGTTTAATTTTGGTTTCAGGCTGCCCTCCTTTGCAAAAGCCAGTGATGAATTTTGCACCGCTGAGTTATGCTGTCCTATGCGACTGTAGCTCTGTTTATTTTGAAAACTTGCTGTGCTGGAGGGAATTTACGAGCCAGCAATATTTCTACTTTATAGCACTTCCTTCATCCACATTCCTTCGTCTGGTCATTTACACGGGCTGGGCCCACGAGGAGAGGTCAGGGGGGCACTTGAGTGGTATCTAGAGGCTCAGAATGGAAACATGTTTTCTCACGCAAAAATAAATAAGGGAGAAATGTTTCCATTGCAGAAGAGGAGCAAAGGCTGGGATCCCAGCAGAGACCTACCAGGGAACAGCAGGCTGCCCAGCCTAGGCAATTAACAGCATTTAACAAGAGACACACGCTGCACATAACATGTCTATTCCCTCTCTGACACCCTCTGAAGTGTCCTCTTTGGCACACTTCATTTTGGTTGCTTAAAATATTCAGCAGCCGAAACGCAAAATACAGATGCAGTTGTATCTGAATGAATAACCAAGGTCTAAGGAGCAGCACACGTCTCCCCTGTGCTGCACCTGAACACAAAGCACTTATTCCCCTTGGATCACAGCTGAAGATTTTGCATTTGAAGAGGCAATAGACAAAAAAAATCCCAGCTGTCCACACTAATTTTCTATACATACATATATATACTCTCACTCTACTGAGAAGTGGTACATGACTCCTCCCTTGATGGAAACACTCAGGGTCAGGCTGGATGGGATTCTGAGCAACCTGATCTAATTGAAGGTGTCCCTGCTTATTTCAGGGAGTTTGGACTAGGACCTTTAAAGTTCCTTTGAAACAAAATCATTCTAACATCCTATGATGCCCCATCCCTGCCCTTCTCAGGAGCTGACTGAGATCTCAGCTTGGAATAATGTTCATCTAAAGTTGTCTGAAATCTGTATCTCATAAAATTTCTTATCTAAATCTGCAGCAAAATGAAAAAGACATCTGTGAATTTTAAGCATATAATCCTCCAGCCAATCCCACCAAAAGATCAAACAACCACCTGAGCCTGAAAGATCTACAAGATCAGCACAGTCTTACTACAATACCAGGAGCACCCAAAAGAGCAGTGTGACCATGACCAACGCTGGGGTAGTTCTGGTTAGGCTCCAGTTTCCAGCTGGGCCAGCAAAGTGCCACTCAGTGGTGTGAAGCTGCAGGAAGCCCTGTCACCATGCCCCTCACCCTGCAGAAAGCACTGAGCCCAGCTGATGTGGTCTGGCCGTGTACACCTGCACTGTACATCCGACATTCCACACAGAGGACTTCTCCCCTATATGTGCATGCAGACCACCACCTGCAGTGCAAGGTCTTGGCTACTTTAATACTTTTCACATATTTGTTATGAGTCCTGTTGGTCTCACTCCTGCCTTCCCACCCCAAAGATGTCTGTATTTCTGCTTTAGATTAAACAAGAAATTCCCACACAGGCAGTTTGTTAAATGTCCTTGCAATGACAGACAATACCTTAGAAAGACACAAAGTGCTGATTTATCTGAGGTTACTGGCTACAGCACGTGGTTTAAATCAGATTCTGGCCCATGACAGTGATATAAGGGAGAACTCTACTTAATGGTAGTGAAGGGAGCACATCTCCCTTCCTTAATCACACACAGATTTCCAGTTGGATAGAGGCAGGGCTGCCTATTTGTCCTTCATTATACAAACCATAAACACACACTGGTACACCCAGAGCTTGTCCGCTCTAATCATCTATCAAGAATCCAGATTCCTCCTGTGTTATCCAAGTATTTTTTTATTATAACATCCTTTCCTAAAAAATTATACAAACCAACTTCTGTTCTCATCTTATTCTCATTGTTTCCCAACTAAAGTGAAAAGACCAGCTTCCCAAAGAAGCTGGTTCTCCATGTAGACGTTCTTATCTGGGGAAGTACAGAAGTGTTACTTGCAGAGATTCAGCAGCCTTGATTCTGTGACATTGTCTTTTATTTTAGTCTCAAACAGCTCATCCAATGCTATTCATCAACTCCAATGCAAAGCCTACCAGATCAGCTCATGCCATGCCTGAGCAGCAGCTTGGTGTTGCAGCTCAATCATGGTAAGTGCTCATCCAGCTCTGCTTCATAGATGCATAATTGTGAGAGAATCTCTTCTCACTGAAAGAGATTCAATGACAAATGCTTGGACAACAGTGTTATCTTAAACTGCCACAGCCTTTTTGCGGTTATCTCAAAACCTAAATCAGATGGGACATTTCTGAAGGTACAAAGCAGAATTAAGTGCCATTAATTTCTAAGTGGCTCTCATGGCAAGTTGAACACCACATAGATATTTGTGGCTTTGAAGAGAGAACCCAAATACTGGACATTTGGCTCCTGCCTTAAATATCCTTGTAAAGTTTTTTTTGGCAAAGACAATTCTACCAGAAAGGTTGGGGGAAAGCTTTTAAAATTCCATTTGCCATCGGATGTAACTCAGACATGACATTTGTAATGTCATCAGAGCAGAATTGCTGACGTGAAAGAAGAGTGTTGGCAGCAACTTCCATGGGACCAGGATTGGGTCCAGTTTTCACATTTTCTAGGCATTTTTTGCTAAATGTTATTTTGTATAAAGAAGCATTTGTTTAGACTCCAGATGTTCAAGTAACCTCCTGTCATATTTTGTCTGCATCTCAGTGCTCCCATCTGTGATCTGAAGTGTTATGAGGTAAAAGTGGAAGGATTAATTTTGATCTCACTTCCATCTGTTTTACACTCCACTTATTCCCTTCTTGATTTGTACCAGTGTTTGAGAGCAGGGCTGAAGTGCAGTGGGTGCAGTTCTGCACTGCTCTTACCAGTGTAAACCCAGAAAACAGGACATTCACTATGAACTGACCTCTGACAATTATTTGCAGAATTATTTGGGATAAACAGTTGTGATCCAGGAAGTCAGCAAAGTCTGCACAGGCACTTGTTCTGGGAGAACATCTGCTATGAAACACTTCAGTTGTTACCAGTGCTTAACAGATGGGCACTGCTGAGGCTAATGATTGTGAAATATGAACTTTACGATGTTTCTGAGCAACCCACAGCAATGTTACTACAGCATATCCAGTGTTGACATCTCTTTATCTACTCTCAGAGTGCTCTGAAGGCAGCCCTAACTTCAAAGCTCTGGTTCTTATACATCAGTGCCAGCCTTGGTTACAAGAATAGGAAATTTATGAACACTTCCCTTAATGGCAGTGATTATAATCAAACTGACAGCCTGATTTGGGCCAGAATGGCCCATGGTCATGGATGGCAAAAGCTCCTCATGAGTGTCAGCAGCGTATGCTGGGGGTTGGAGATGTTCCCCCTCCAATTCCTAAGACACATGTCTCTGTCCCAGGGCTTGCCTGCACAGCTCTCCATGCCTGGTCAGACAGGTGATGTCTGAGGGCAGAGAAACTTTCTCACTACTTTAGAACCAGACAAAAATCAGTGTCAGGGAGGTCTGTGTAGGCACTTAAGATCAATTTAGAGTTTGCACTGGCTTACATAGTTCAGGCATCTGTCTAGCGCTGCTGAGAGGGTGAAGATGCATCTGCAGGCAATTAAAGACTCCTGGTTCCAGTATTTAATTCTGTAAATAGTTTGTGTTGCAGAATCCCAGCTGGAGGCAGCAGGATCACCAGCATAGGAAACGGGGATACTTGAATTCCAAATGGGTAAAAGGTATCCTACAACAACACAGAGAACAGCAAAACAAAACTAAAAAACCACTGTCCAAGAAATTCAGAATGACAAAAACCTTCTGCTTCCATCTTCACTCTGTCTCAGCAGAAACCGGCAGCAGATCCAAGGCAGTGGGGGGAGTGATTTTTTCTCTCTTTATGCTACAAGAAAAAATTCTCAGAGCACTTTGTCGGAAAGAAATCATTAACACAGGAAACATGAATTAAGAGAGACTGCAATTATCTTTGTTACCAGTGAGATGGACCGGGTTTGCCTCCCAGCTGCACCACTGGAAATCCACCAAGGGAAGCATTTTGGACAAAGATTCTCCAGAGCCTGGAGCACAAACTGTGTCACAAAGATTACAGGAAATCTTCTGCAATGTAGTGCTAACAGATTTTACAGGGGACCTGAAAATTTCCATGCCTGCTCCAGAACAGAATCCCCTGATGCTCAGCTATCCTGTTCCTCCCCAGGCCTGGCTGCTGAACCAATCCTAATACAGCCAGGAGCCCAAGGTGATATCACTTGCTAAGTATGAAGTTTGGGATTGAAATGCCTCGTCCTTTCTCATTTTGCTTGCCAGCACAATCCCTCAGCTCTAGTCAGGGCCTCTTATTTTCCTGAGAACCGTATTTAACCAGAATAGTAATAGTTTGCATGCTCGTCTGACACTAAAAGAGAAGAATCAGTGGACAGATTATTGGCATGTGGAATTATCTCTTTTCAGATTTTCTGTAATAGCATGGCTATTAAACCAAAGATCATTAATAATACACCATTTAGCTTGTTTTTGAAGGGAGGAGGAAGGACTGAGAATATATGGATGAAGGGAGTGAGGAGAAGAAGCTGGAACTTCTCCTGGCAGCAGGCAGGGAGACAAACCCCAGCTGTGCTTGTAGCACACTTTGATGTATTCGTAAGGCGTTGAGATAGCACAGCCATTTCCAAATGTATTCACTCACAGTGGTAGCCCGGCCAGCTGGCGTGTCTGTGTTCCAAACTGGGAAAGATCCCTGGTCAGCAAAATAAAATGATACTGAAACAGGGGCTGTGAAGAAGCCTGGCTGCCTGTCTCTGCCACAGCTAGTGTCTCCTGGTGGAAATGTGAGTGTTTGCTTTCAAATTTTGCTTTTATGAGAGCAGAACCTGGTATGGGTTTCAGGTATGTAATATTCTGCTGCTGGTTTTTTTCCCCTTGCACTAAGAGTGGGGATTATGAAAGCTGAGATGCTTTGGGTTCACTTAAGCAGAAAATGCCAGTCTTCAGATTTCTCTTTTTCTCTCTTTTTGGGCTCTTTTTTGTTATCACATGAAAGATACCCCCTCACCTCTGAACTGAAACTGCATATCAAAGGGAAAAGATGTTTAATAATAGCAAACACAAGATAGAGTTCAATCTTCCTCCCTCCCACTGAGAGAGGAATTAATTCTGGGAAACCACCTCTCAAACCCTTCCAAATCTTCCAAACCCCTCCAAGTCCGCAATATTGGACTATAGAAATGCTGAACAAATGAGAGCTGTGCAAAGCTCACATTCTCCTCTCTGTTACTAGATGACAAGCCATTTAGTTGACGCCATTTCTCTGCTGCCTGACAGTGCACATCAGCTGAAGCAGGACCGGCAGTGACCCCAGCTGACCCTAGGAATGAAGAAGGGGTGTTTGTCTAACAGGAGATCCATGAAGGCACCCAAGATGTTGCCATTCCATAAAGGTGCTCACTTCTTTGCACAGCTCTTGATTTCTCTGGCTAATTGATTGTATTCGTTCCCTCTTATACAATGTTGTGCCGAGGCACACAAGGATTTGTAAAATGATTTGACACTGTTCAGCCCTGAGACAGGCAAAATTGCTGGTTCTCACCTGAGATGCAACAATCTCTACCACTCTCACAATCTTCACATCTTCGCTCAATTGCATCTCCCTGATGCAATTGAAAGGTATGTATGAAACAAGCTATAACTTTATAATGCTTTACAACAAAATGATCTTTGATTTTGATCAAGATGTATCAGCCCCAGACAGAAACGGCTTCAAGTTATGCCAGGGAGGTTTGGACTGGATATGAGACAATTTCTTCACCAAAGGGGCTGTCAAGCATTGGAACAGGCTGCCCAGGGAAGAAATGGCTACACATCTTTAGAGCATTGGGAACTCTGTAATTGGTAAGGATCAGCCCAGCCACACTGTTCTGGTGCTCAGCTGCAGCTTTGCTCATCATGCCCATTACCCTGTGGCCATTCCAAATTCAGCCAGTAATCTCATCCCCAGCTAGAA
This sequence comes from Pyrgilauda ruficollis, assembly GCF_017590135.1. NCBI lineage: Eukaryota > Metazoa > Chordata > Aves > Passeriformes > Passeridae > Pyrgilauda > Pyrgilauda ruficollis. Next base: position 16,975,685 of record NW_024513654.1, on the reverse strand, counting down.
GAGAGCACCGGGGAGGTTTGGCAATGATCTGCTAAAGCCTGAAGCTCCCAGCAGGTGCCATCTGCCCTGCAAGCCTTGCCATGTACAAAAAAGGTCACTTTGCTTCCCCTCACCTTTGATGCCTTTCCTATAATCCAGTGCTCTTCTCAGTACTACAGCTGGTGTCACTGCAGGTTATAGGGGGAAAGCCTTGCAGTGGGAATGGATGGTGATTTTGAAAAAATCTGTTCCATGAAAGATTCCCCTGGACAGGAAGTTTAGCCTTTGGCTCAAGATCGCCTGTGCTGGAAAAGTCATCTCAGCAGACAGAATGTGCTCTGAAATAGAAATAATGGCATAGTGACAGGGCCCTCATCTAGCAGGCAGGACTGATGGTGCCAGAGTGGCAGGCTCTTCCCTGCAGCCTGAGAACATGGCACATCCCATGGGAAACTGCAGACCTGTAACCCCGATGTGCAAGTGCCCAGCCTTACGGATGGTTGTGATGGGATGACACAACTTCCCAGCCTCACTGCTGCCCTTTCATACCTCATTAGTCATATTTATTCTGAGGTATATGTTTGGGCTGGGTGGGAGAACATGGGCTTTTTCTTTACATTTTTTTTTCTTTTTAGTAATCAGTAATTAGAGTTCCTATACCTCCTGTAGGCCAAATTCAAAGACTGATGTACAAACTAGTATAAGACCGACTTCTTATGATTTTCTTATCACCTATCTACAGTCCTAGGCACATATGGAAACCTTTCATTATATATCTAGAGCAAAGCAAAGCATCATTTCAGATAGAAAACCTGTCTCTGACAGATATCTTTTGCATGCTTCACTTATTTTTTATTTTTATTCTCTACTTCTCTCACACTCAGGTGGTGAATTACACTGAGCTATGAATGATACCACTCTTACCCTTAACTTCACAGAAAATTCAGGTCAAATTCAGAGGTCATACAAAGGAATCAAAGTGGAAGTAATGATGGAAGAGTGCAGAGGAACCCTCTCCCATGTCATGCACAATCAGGAGCCAGAAGGAAGGTGTGACACACACAAATCTGAGCTCCCTCTGGGACCTTCCTTTACCATTGCAAATCTTCTCAATAAAAAAAGTGTGACAATGCTTTTTCATGCAGAGGCTTTGAGATAGTTATAGTGCTGCTATAACCTATTGATGAAATTATTCAGAATGGAACAATCATTTGGCTTGCTGTCTTCAGTCACATAAAGACAAAAAACCCTGACAATAAGGCAACAAGGTACAGGAAAAACACAGTAAGACAGAACTCTCATCATGACAAAGAGCATGGCTGTAGCATTGCTGATTCTGCACTCTTTGTATTGTGTTCACCCCAAAGACCTCCCGAATGGTCCTGCTAAATCCTGCACCCACAAACAGAGTAGGCACTTTCTAACTGTATAGTACAGCCAAGATAATGTCAATTTTAATGTCTGCAGCTCTTTCTCATGCCACCCAGAAGAATCCCTGCTGCTTAAGGTCAGTCAAATACTGCCCTTTTTTGGGGGGATGGCGCTGCATAGATTAGTGAGCAGTAATACTGTTTATAGCTCTGCAGGTAAGAGAGAGTTAAACAAGTTTTATGTTCAGAGCACCTAAAAGGGTCAAGGGGTCATTTCCTTCATGTGTAACCATTTGACCAGGTGCAACTGTGGAATTTTCCCTTCCTCAAAAGCCTCAAGGTATAGATTACTTCCCAGAGGTGTGTGATTAATTTAATTGCCCAATTCTCTTTGGATATGGCAAAACTTAAAAATATTGAGCACACAGTGGCTGGAGAGACTGCAGAGATTTGTTTGACAAATACCACCATCAGCTCCAGCCTCACTTTTAGATGAATCATCATTTAGGATTAGGGAGGAAACGGAAATGGAAATGTCTCTGTCTGAATCCCAGTGAAGTGAGTTCAGCACTTATTTCCATGAGTTATTTCTGCATTACCCTTTTAAAATCACTGCTCTTTCCCTTGGCACTTCAATGAGCCAATGACCCAGAGTATATGACAAAAGTGCCCCAGCTTTCAGAGTTCTGAATCTTTTCTGCAGACTCTTATCAGAAGTAGCTAATGTTTTTAAAGCATGCTAATGAAGCCTATTGCTTACAAATAATATAACTGAGGAAAATAATAACTGAGGAAAATAAATAACTGAGGAAATAACTGAGGAAAAACAATACAAACAAATTAACCATATAATAGCTATTTTTTTTTCCTGTTCCTTATTATGGATACATTAGACCTGAAATATATTTGGACTTAGAGTTATTTCTCCAGTTTGTTTCTGTGTAAGGAATGTCATATACACCTCACTAGAGCCAAAGGGAAAATACATCTTTTCTTCAAGATGACCGGGATGGTACATCAGAAATATGAATTTTGGACAAGAATTTCAAGATCAGGCAAGCAGAGCACACCAGCCCAGAGGTTTAAAGTCTCCACTAGACACTGTAAGGCCTAATATACACTTTTGTAGATGCTACAGTCCTAGATCCTGAGTGGTATTGAGGCATTGTGGACAGCCAACTCTTCCTAAACTTCACTGAAAACAAATAGAGTCAAAGTCACTTGACTTATATTGTCTCTTGGCCCTGTTAGTCTCTGAAATTAGGTGGACTTAAGTTTTGGCATACAGTTTTACTTTGTGTTTGGTTTTGTTTGCTTTTTATTAGTAGAGGTTTAACTCAACACCTGAGAAACCCTGCATGAAACAAAGGTCTTCATTAAAATTTTAACACTCCTGCTGCCTCAGTTTAGAGTCAGGAGAGCTCCCACTATGCATGTAATTGTTTTTCCATAGTAAAACGCTCTTTGCTGAAGGATAATTGATATGAGGCTTAAAATTCTAGCACCAAAATACCCCAAAAAAGTTAATAACTTCTCTAAGTATATGTATGGGCCCCTGATTCCATCCTCTGGAGTCCCATCATGTTCTTCAAGGGTGGGCTAGTAAATTGTCTTCTTGGCTGCCTCACTGGCCAAGTTCACCCACACACATCTCATATTCCAAGGAGTCTGATCCCATAGGTCCATGTAATGTAGCCAGTTTCTTTCCTGCAAATGTGCAGTGAGAATGTGATACCATTTTATTTCTGATGTTAGATCACAGGCACAGGCAGTTTACTGGCTTCTGACCTGATGGGGAAGAGCCACCAGGCACTCAGTCCATAGGCAGAGAACATTAATCAATATGTAAATGAGTGTCTGTCTCAGTCAAAAGCTGAAAAACATGCCAAGACATAAAATTACTGTTTGCCCAGTACCACCAGCTGAAACTGCGATTACATGCAGGATTTTGCTTGTTAATTAGGAATTTCTTTCTGGATTAGTCCAGTTCCTCAAAGCTTCCAAAAATATGAGGGTGCTTCAACCTGTCAATTTACCAGCAAATGTCTTTGTTCAGGTCACAAATTAAAGCTGAGGGAATTCCTCAGCCTTCATCCTACTGATCCCCTGCCTTTGCTTGCTGAGGGAAAAGCAAGCATAAAACATGCTCAAATTCTTACAGCTTCCCTCACCCTCTGCCTTATGGGCTGCATTACTGGCCCCTCAGCTGGTCCCAAGAACACAGCCTCCTTCTAGCCAGAAAGTCCCACCAGACACACATTTCTACTGTGTTCTTGCTTATACAATCAGGCTAAGCCCCAAAACTCCTTGCTCCTGCAACGGAGACTTCTCAGATGAGTTTGGTGATATTAGAAATGCGTGCTGGGCAGCAATATCTCCTTAAATGTCCTGGGCCAGCCATGGCTTTACAATGTTTGTAGCCTTTTGTCATAATCTAAAGATCTAAGGGGAGTTCAGTGGAATAAAGCAGCAAATCTGCTATTGGGAGAGAGGGAAAATCAAGTTAATTAATACCAGTTTTAGCCAGGTTACAGTATGGTGAGTTTTATACAGATGTTTTACAGTATCTACCCAAAGCAGGAATAACTCTGAGATCTTTCTCCAGTGCTAAACTCTACACCCTACAGAGGATCACAACAGTGTGGCTGGGCCAATAACCATCCCAGTGGTGGAGGCCTGTGGTCCCAGGACACCTGCTGCCTCCAGGATCTGCCACAGAGGGTTTCAGCCTGGGGATGACAGACAAATTCTGGTGTGCAACTTCTGGTTACAACGCCGAGATGATTCTGAGCTACGTGCTAGTCTGGAAATCGCGTTCAGCCAGGCTGCCTCAACTCTGGCCTGGGCTGTAGCACAGTTTTCTCCAGGTCCTGGAACAGTCTGAGGCTGGGAAGGCACAAATGTGGTTCAAAGTCACTGTCCTGCAACTCTTCCCAAGGATGGGAGACGTGGGCTGTATCATCTGGAGACACATCACATAACCTCACCCTGCCAGCTCAGACCTGAGCACAGCTCCCTAAAGCCTCTGTGTGTGCAGTCTGTCCAAAGCTGTGGGAGCAGGGACAACCCACGGCCACACACAGCTCAGCACACTTGACCAGCGCTTTCCTCTGAAGGATGGACCTAAATTTCAGTAAAAGCAATCCAGAACTGTAGGAAGTAAAAGATGTTAACTAGTAAAGCCACTCATCTTGTAATCCTTCAGGGGTGGTTGTGGTGGAGCAGCAAGATTGATTGAGGCTGGAGCTGCTTAGCTTAACAAAGTGATCTAGGGAAGGTGTGGAGTCATCTGCAGATATTGAATGCCTTTGTGCAAGTACCATGGAGGACAGGCAAATTCACTGAGGTGCCAGAAAAATGAATACAAAGGGATAAAGAAAGGAAATTAACAAGACATCATGGCTGTCAGAAGGAATTTGCTGATATTACTCAGAGGAATAATCTCCCTGCTTCAAACACATAAAACTAAACCAGATAAAATGCTTAAAAAAAAATCTACAGTAGAAAAAGCAATAAAAGCATTCTGGACTCAGCTTCCAAGGGTGGAAAGACAAAGATCTCAGGAAGACTTTGCTGTCTATCATCTCCAGATTTCTCTGAAATTTCAGGCTCTCCTGGGAGTGCTCATTCAAATTCATGCAAAGTTGAATTAAACAATATTGAGCTACTACTGTGTATTCCACCATAAATTCCATTCAGAATAAAATGAGAAGATATTTCTGGAGACCTATAAGATCTTGTTAAATGAACAAAACCAAGTGGGACTTCCTGCCTAGATATCTTTTTCTTGAGATTATCCAAAGGCTCTTTCTTGACAGAGATTCCCCAGATTATTATCATTGTTGCTTCCTGTAATAAAAAAAAAATTCCTTAAAAGTTAGTCTGAATGAATGCTGAATCTGTGCTTCTCCAGCCAAGGAGCCCTTCCCCAAAACCACTGGAGGCTGTTTGCCACTGTTTTATGTTAGTCTGTCACTGATAGATTGACTGAATGCCCAACCATGTCTGCCTGCCAAAGATCAATGGCTTCCTCCAGAAAGAAGTAGCCTGGGGGAAGAGGAATGCCTGGACCAAACAGCTTCCTGGTCTCCCATGCAGTTTATGGGCCTGATAATCTTCTTGCTTATCTCAGGGCAACACCAGGGTTCATCCCCTTCCACAGGGAGGAGAGATATGCAAGATAGTGACACTATCAGTGCAGAGGGCAGTGGTTGCTTGAAAAAAATCACATAGATCTATCTTTTTTAGGTTTCCTCAACATTTTATTATCAGGAGAACATAAGGTAAATAAGACAAGCAAGACAATAGTGTGGCAGAATTCCTCATGCAGCAAGTGCTGGGCAAACTTTGCAAAATTCAGATATCATTTGGTCTGGATCAACAGCTGAATTATGTTGAAGGTCACTTGTGTGCCACCCTGTATGAGAGATACTGATAACTGTAGGGAGTCCCAAGAAAAGCTGATAAGACAGCTGGGAGTCTAGAGCACATGAAACATGAGATGCTGAAGGAACCGGGTTTTTCTACCATGGGGAAGAGAAGGCTGGACAGGGAAGGAACCAATTGTATCTCCTCCTTCCTGAAGGAACTTGTAGTCAAGACAGCTCTAAATAGAAGAAAAGGCTTGGTGTGCATTCTAGAAATTGAGGAGCTTAATGTACACATTGATTTGCCAATATCTGTGTACAACACATAATACAAGGTCAAGGAGATTCATTGTAGCATTTTATTCTTCACTGAGTTCAGAACACCTGAAGTAGCAGCAAATTATGATCTAAACTCTGAAAAAAACCAAACCTGTAGGGCCTGAGAAAACATGATCAGACTGGATCTTGTTTCTTGTAAGGAATTAATTTAGAACTGCAGTAGTGGTCTTTTGTTTGGCCTTTCCTCCCAGACTGGCTTTAACTCAGTACTCTCCAGTGGGTTTGCTACCAATAAAGCTGAGGATAAATAAGAAATACATTTACACACCTCTTCAGCAACAACATGAAGAGTTTTGGCTGCTTCTTTGTGCTGCTCCATCCTCCTATCTTATCCCACTGTGGGCATCTGTACTGCTCTCTTCTTCTTCCATAAAGAGAGGCAGGAGATGCAAAGAAACAATGGGAGAGTGCTTCACTTACATTGGGACCCAGTCCTACCTCAAAAACTGTCCTATATATGCATCTCTCGTTAGAAATTAGAACACTCTGTGACTTTTTTTTTTTGATCTAACATGACAATAGCACAGATTGTTCCTATCATTCATTTCCTGCCTTGCCCCAACCCCTTCTCTTAGGTCCACCAATTTCTTCACTCTTTCATTCAAGCAAATCTTTTATATTGTCATTGGTGAACCTAATAGGTGTTGCAGGAAGGGAAACTAAACCAGATACAGGAACAGAAAGACTCCAGGACAGAAAGGAGAAACAGTTGCTAGTAACTAAAACTGAATCTCTAATCATATTTCTACAAAAGGCCTGTCTCAATCTCTTAGATATACCAGTGTGGCACTTCTATTTTTTTCCCTCTATGAACTGCCCTATTTTAGCTGGAGCTATGATTTCCCTCTTCTCAATTGTGCCACTAACTAGAAAATGGTTAGAGTGACCAGCCTGGGGACAACTGCCCCTTCCTATCACCCAAATTATTCCTAGTCCGCACAGAGCACTGCTCTTCTGCTGCTGGAGCCTTCAAGGTTAAGAAGGGCAGTAAAAGGCAGGAGGTCATATAACTTGCTGAGTAAAACTGCTGGAATGAATTTGGGCCATTATCTCTAAATACTGTGTTTGCACATGACCTCTGCAGAGCTGTACATTTGAATGGCACTGCCAGACAAGCAGCCAGGCATCAAGGCAGCACAACTCAGACTGACTGACTTCAACTGAGTGATGCTGGATGACACCAGAGGAGGATGCAGTGGCCCCACAATATTTGACATCTGCCCCTCTATAAAGGAAAAGGATTTCTTGGCAGATATCCTACCCTCAATATTTAAAATTTGAAGAGAGTTTTTATTGCTTTTTAATTGGGATGAAGCTGGGAGTATGTTTTCTTTGGATCTTACTTCAAAGCAAATGATCAGTGTTGCTGAAAATAAAGAGCCTTGTTTAGGCCTCTTCTGATCTTACCCGCTAAGCAAAATAAACTCACATGGGATCATCCCCCTCCATTCACACTCTCAATGCAAGTCACTTCCCTTGCAGGTTTATTTGAAAAATAAGAAATGCAAGGTTTCAGTCTGCAGAGAGCAATTGCCCTTTCTTAGGAGATTCAGGTATCAGCATCCCTCTCCAAACAGTCCTTTTGGCCCCAGACAGCCAAAACAGAAAGACAATAGTCAAGAGTTCTTGTCTTCGAGCTGTTTCTTTCTACACCTCCATTCTTACAAGAAGCCACCTTGGGAGATCAGTAGTTAAATATAGGGCATAACAAACAAAAGCTCTCATATGAATCCTCCCCCTATTTCAACCCCAAGTTTCTCCTGTCTATGGGAGAAAATAAATTAATTGTTGGGAAGCTAAAATGTTTACCTTTTCCTGGCCTGCATATCTCCATCAACTTTATCTAATGCATGTAGATTGAAAATGGGAATAATATTGTGCTATAACACTGATAGGAAGCTTTCAAATTAATTGTTCCTCAGCTGTTGTCTGTGATTAGAAGTACAGCATTTAAGCTGATAGGGCATGAAGTAGTCTTTTTTCCTTCCCTGAATGTGAAAAACTGAATCTTCCAGGGTATGTTGTGTTTCCTCCAAATTAAAACTCAGGATCAAGTGACTGACAGTGTCCCAAAGGTACTGCACATCTAGATAGTGAATAAGAATAACAGGAGCACATCTGATGACCAGAATGTGCGCTGTACTTCTGAAGGTCCCTCTAACTGCTTGCTCAGCAGAATTGGTTCCCTACAGCACAGGTTTTCTTTTTCAATGACAGGGCAACTTGCTTCAAGAATCTCCTGGATTCATCAAGTGAAGATGTGTGGGACTTCAGGATAAATTTTGACCTGATATTCTACCACAGGACTGCAATCACTGGGCCCAGATACAGCCAGAAATGGTCAGTAAGTGTATGCACATCAGCAGTTTCATGGCAAGGAAAGGCTGGACACAATTCTGTTTCCTGCTGTTGCAGTGCAGCTGAGTCTCAGTGAAGGATTCTGTGTGTACCCCCTTTCACCAGACACCAAGCACCCTGTGCATCACAGTGCTAGTCAGCTTCTCAGTACAGTACAGGCTATGTTGGCAAATAACAACATAGGGCCTAGGAATGCACTACAGCCATTTAGAAAAAAAATGGTACTGATGCACTTTTTTAAAATGCTAGAATTTCAAAACCTGAAAGTATTTGGCTGGAAACCATAACAGCTCTGTCATGGAGGCCTTGCATGACCTTCTGGGAGCTGTATTTCATGTATTTCACACTCCTGTTTTCCCCTGGGCATGATCCTAGGTTGGGCTAGATCTGCTGTGATGCATGATTTTCTCTCCTCTTGTTCTTGTCTCAGGCCTTGAGGCTGACACAAGAAGCGATGGATGACCTATCTTGAGTTAAGCAAGGCTTATGACATTGTCCCAGGGGACATTTTCAGAAAGAGTGAGGAAAACACAGTCTACATGAAGCGTCTCAAGACTTTGTGCCAAAATGATAGAAAAAAAAAAAAATCAGAGACCAGTTTTAAATTGCTTTGACTCACTCTAGAAAGATATAAGGAACTGGATTATGCAAGGGTCTGTTCTGGCTCTGGCATTACTCTTTGTTCTGTTAATGATTTTGGCAATGGAATAGGGATTACCTTTTAAAGCCTAAGTACGATACCAAAGTAGTGGGATGGAACAGAGGGAATAAAGGTTGGATGTTGTAATGAAGTTAAAAAGCCCCAAACCACCAAACGCCAAAACTCAACCAGTTTAAACAATTATTAGAAAGAAAATTTGTGGCTTGCCTGGTTGCAAGTCTGTATTGACAAAGGTCAAAGGCTATAATTAGGCAGAAATAACCAACTGAACAAAAAAATCAAGAGATGACGAATGACCAAGAACACAAAAGGTCTGAAGCAAGTGTTCTGGGGACTGCACTGGATAAAAATCTGAAAGTCAGGCAGCACTCCCACCCTGCTGTGAGAAAAGCCAACTCAAAAAAAAAAGAAGTGCCCTATGACAGACTTTGCAAGCAAGTCCTCCAGTCTGTTCAGTAGTGGCAAAGTCTTAACTGGAATAGGGGCTGCAGTTTCAGGCACTGAACTAAGAGATAATTTTGGGAGATTTTTTTCTCATCCAAAAGCAGTGGTAATAATCAGAAGACTAAAAAGCAAACAAACAAACAAATAAAAAATCTCACCCCTTACATGAGGAAAAGGATTTTAAAACTAGTATTTAATATTTGGAAGAAAAGCCTGAAGGCCACAAGTCTTCAAAATAATATGAGAGAAACAAAAATCTTCAATAGCCATAACTAAACAAATACTGGCATATATAGCCTAAGAATGTTTGAAGCTTTCTTTGCCGCAGATTCTTAGAAACAGATTGATAAATACATGTGAGCAAGAGGAAGGTTGCAATTAATATTGCTTTAGGGCAGTGGGATGGGCTAGGTGACCCATTAGATGAAAATTTCTTCTGTTATTTCTACAAACTTATGACTCCACGTGTGGTGAGCACAGCACCTGCACCAGAGCTGCACAGGCACATGAAGCCAGCAGCTCCCATAAGACACTAGGGAGCATTTCAAAATGGAATACTGTCTTTAAGCAAGGATGTTATGGCTAAGATAACTTTGGTTTCAATCATCCTAGATTTTGACAAAAACAGTTGAAAATTTCTAAAGGAAGCAGACCATTTTCCTCCAGCTTTATTTTTGCAAACTTTATTTCTGTTTAAGCCACAAATTTGATGCAGAAAAGAACTTTTGAGGCAAACTTTCAACCACCTCTTTGTATTGGGTAAGCACACTGGAAATGTGGATTGTTATCTCTATAGTCTTCTCAGTTTAGATAGAAAATAGAGGAAGGAAAAAATGTTACCTTTCACACTGGAGAGTGTACCTATCAGTGAAAAGTTATTACTTGTTTAACATTTTTGCCAGAGGTCCAGAGCTTGAGAACAGCCCAGGAAGGAAGTGGGTAACACAGCAGAGAGAAACAGGATGCAGGGTTTTCACTTCAGCATCCTCTTTCCTCTCCTGAGCACGAGGTTGGGAGCAGGACTCAGCCCCCAAGAATTCCCTGAGAGTCAATGCAGTTAAATGTACAGCTGCTTTAGGCCTCTTAAATAAAAACACTGATCTAGCAAATAAAATCCCACCTCCTGTGATTTCTGGCATCTGTGTGATCCTTCACTACTGCAGTGCTGCTCTCCTGTCAAACAGGCTCAGCTCAGTGGCTTGGCTGGCACTTGGCAGTGAATTATCACAAAACTTTGCTGTTTTAGCTACCTTTTCATCTAGTCCAATCCACAAGGAGCCTCAGCCTTTGGAGTCTGATACTCAAATAGCAGGGTAGTATCCCCCTCTCCACCTCAGTGTTGATGGTGACCACACCTCCCTCTGCCCCTTGGAGTCTGCTGCTTGCACAGCAGTCTGCCCTGACAACTCATGTCACCCTTCCCAGATGGCACTCAGCACTGGGTGCAGTGCAAGGACCTCTGCAGTCCCCAATAAAATTTCCAAATGGTCTTCTTTTTAATTTGGGTGGGGTGGGAGGGGATAACCAGCCCAACAACAAAAAACAAGCAAGGAGCTTTGGTCTCATTCTGCTCTCCTCTCCCTCCTCCTCCATGCACTGGCACTCCAAATTCCACTTTCTCCATGGTCAGGGATGACAGCTGACAGCAGCCCTGCCTAACAGGTCAGGAACATGGCAGAGGTACTACAGCAGAGAGGCACATACACCAGCTCCCCTACCCAAAAGAGAAAGGTGGCAGCAATGAAAACTCCCCAGACTCTGGAGGCTCAGTGATGCAGCAGCTTTTCTACAAAACCAACAACTCCTGCAGGCAGTCTTGTAGTGAAAACTCAAAGGAAGAAAACCTCAGAGCTATTTACATTCTTCATGCAGGATATGCCAATTTTGATGGGCAGCAAGTTCAACAGCCAAATCAGTGAATATATTAAAGGTGTCTAACTCAGTAAAGCTCCTTGTGATGCAGGAAAAAAAGGGGATGCAAGTGTGGCTGCAGAGTAAAGCCTGAGGTATTCTGTGCACAGGAAAGAGATAGTTAAGGTATCTTCACAGTTGCTTTTACTCACCCTCCCAAGGTGGAAATAAACCTAAACCTTTATATTTAACATTTTGTGAAGCCTATGTCTTTCTGTGCCATCTTCTCAAGACACACATACAGACTCTGCAGAGTAACTCCCTTTTGCAATAAGATTGACCCCACCACACTGCTTGACAGAGCTCCAAGGTGATAGTGAAGCTGACTTATAGCCGGAGTGGGTGATGCATTTGTTGCTTAAGCATCACACAAGGTGTTACTCTAATTACTGGTGGAGCCCACAGGGGGGTGAACAGCAGCTCCCAGCCTAGTGCAAAATGGCAGCTCCTTGATTTGGAGATTAAATTAGTGTTTGGGTGTAGAGCAGAAGGGAAATGGGCTGGTGGGGGAGGGAGGACAACATGCTGGTGGGAAAGGAGCCCTTGCTTTTCCTGTCTGAACCTAGCACCTTGGACTTGGCTCTGCAGCCCTGCCAGCCCCAGAAAATTTCACTCTATCCCCTCCAGGCTAGAAAAGGTTTTTAGTTGCATGTGGCAATGTTTTTTTCCTAAAAATGTCTCAAGCAAAGGCAAAAACAAACAAACAAAACAACCCCTAAAAAATCCAAAACACCACAACTCCAGACAAACTTATGAGGTTTATAAGCAGTTCAAATCCTGGGTTATTCCTTCACTAATGGGGTTTGTCTGGAGTTACTGAGATCAGAGCCTGGCCACTGGTTACAGGGAACACAATGGAATTTGAAGCCTAATTAACAAAAGAAATGCCTCCACCTGTCTTTAACCAGCCCACATGTTTCCAATTGGGCTTACAGCCACAAATGGATAAAATTGTGCTAAGCAACTCAGAGCACATGACAGAAAAATAGCCTCCTGAGTTATGAGCCAAATCCAGATGCTCAAGGGACCACAGGAATCAAAACAAGACCATGTTCAGGGATGTGGATGAGGAGGAAAGGGAAGGATAACTTTGCTGAGAGAAAACCTTAATACTCAGCAGCCTGGTTAGGTGTAAATGGCAGTGGTTACGAGGCTTGTGGTAAGATGTTGGTGACTACCTCAGCGTGAAGGCGTCAGGGGAAGGGGCTTCTCCACAACCCCTTATCTCTAACATCTGCAATCAGGACTCTCATACAATTTATTACATGAAACCTGTGCACTCCAAGCAGAGTGTCTTGTCCCTGCACACAGCAAGGCATTTCAAAGGAAAACATCCAGGAAATGTCCAGTAAGTAACAACAGAGCCAAGTCAGGAACATTTTGCTCCTTAAAAGAAAAAGCTGCCACTCACTTTGGAGAAAGATAAAAATGCACCAGCCATCTGCTTTTACCCAAGGGCTGTGGTATGCACAAGAGCACTGGATATTGACTGCCCAAGCACAGCCCTTCAGACAGCTTTGGTGACAGATTGTAACAGGCCTGCTGATACCTCCTGTGACCCTGAATCAAAGGGTTCACAGGCATCACGGCCGGGCTGGGGTTACTCCACTTCTGTAGTAGAAATGTAAATGAAAGTAGCTAATTACAACCTCTTTTCATCCTAAAACAAAACCTTTTACACTTTGATAGTTGCTTTGATAGTTGCCAGCAACTTTGATAGTTGCTGGCAAGCTGCTGCTGCTAATTATTTAGCAACAGTAGTAGCATCATCCAAAACTCATAAAAATGCAGGAGAATTCAGATAAAATGTTGGGTCTCTGTTATGTAAAATGTGCTATCCAGATGGATTATTTGCACCCAGCCCTTAGGTGTCCCCAGGGACCTGCAGTTTCCTGGAGACAGGAGAATCAGGGATGCTCAAGAGAATTAGTAATGCCTAGTGACACTCCCTCAGCTCAGGGCACACAGATCAAATCAGGCTTGCTTTCCATGAAATGCCCTCGGTTGAGCCTTCTGGAGTTTTCGAAGAAGTCACTGATGAACCAGAAATTTATCAACTAGCCCTGGCTCTCTGCTTTCCACCAGTAACACAGATGACTGCCAGCCACAACCTTAGCCCCAGTGTTTAGGGACTCTCCAAATGCTTGAACAGCCACTGCCATTTCAGACAGGGCCAGTTCTGGAGCTCTCTCGTGGCCTGCACAGACAAGGAAGATGGTGCTGCTGCACTGTGTGGGTGCACAGGACAGGTTTAAAGCCCATGTACAGAATGTGTTCAGTTCCAGAAGAGTCTTGATAGCTTGGTATGAGAGAGAACCTTCCTTTGTCAACAGCACAGTCTGAGAAGGCAATGCCAATCCTGCGCTGAAGTGGCATATTAGAGAGGAGAAAAGTGCACTGTGGCACTGGCAGGAGTCCTGGCCTAGACATTCCATGACCTCTTCAATTATCACTGGAGCTTGAGGATTGTTGTAAGCCTACTGGATTTAAACCTTGTGATAGATATTTCCTGTAAAAGCTATGGCCAAATATCAACTCAAAGAGATGCAGCTTCTGATACCGAGTCACATCTGGAAGGATGGAATTAGATTACTGTGGAGATACACATTCCACGCTGCATCAAACCCTGTGAATGCACAGGTCAGGAGGCAGCCAAGCCAGTGAACAAATACAGTCCAAAGCCAATACAGGGGAGGTGAGGGAAGGGGAGGGGTGGGTTATGCCTGGCCAAGTCCTGGAAAGGAACACTAGCTACGTGATCTGCCAGTTCTGCCAGGGGCAAGCTTGGGATGCAGCCAAGCTTCTCAATAGCCTCAGTTCACTGTGCCATGGAATCTGAAGCATGCTGTGCTGGTATTCAAGTGTCATGGGCACTGCCAGCTGTTCAGTTCCTGCCCTCACCTCAAGCTGGTGACAGGAATGCCAAGACCACATTCACCAAGCCTGCTTCTAGGAGGGATTATCAGCTCCAGCCTTCTCCCCACAAAGGCCCTGTGTGCCAGCAGCCCAGCCCAAGGAGACAGGGGCTGCTGAGCCCTGTTTCCTGCTGTAAAAGGGAAATGTGCTGCATAGCACAAAGCAGGGGTATTAGTGATGCACCCACCTTTAAAGTGCTGAATGCGCTGCCTGGAGCTGGTCACTGTGCTGGTTATTAGTGCCTGCCTGGAAACCTAGAGGGAAAGGAGAGTTTTCCTCTTCCACAGAGTGAAAAGGAACCATCAGATAGGAAAAACAGGACTGCTCTCCTGAAGTCTTCCTGGGGAAGAAAGGTTTCTCCCTTGAAAACGTCAGTAGCTATGCTTCTAAAAATCAAAACAAGTCGTAAGGCTGTGCTTTCAAAGCTCTCCTTCCTCCTACTGACCATCACTCAGCCAAATCTACAGCCCATCATGCCTGTCCTGCCCTTGGGCTTGGCTCCATGTGACTTAGTCATAGATGGGATGGGAACACACCTCCCTGCTAGCAGAAGGAAGCTAGTTTGAAAAGAAAGGCTTCCTGAGAAGAAGGGAGTGATGAGAGATCTCCAAGGCCAAGACAAAGTCTTTAATGTAGCAAAAGGTGTTTGGATGAAAGAGGACTTGGAAGAGGATGCTTGAGAAAAAAGTTGTAAAAATATAAAGGAAAGAACAGGCATAAAGAGAAGGACAGAACAAGTGGGGAGGGCAGAGAAAGGACATGGGGAACATGGAGGGAGGAATTCAGTATGGGGAGATACATTGGTATCAACCTGGGAGGCAAGGTGTGTTTGCAGAGATGCTGAGGAGCACACATGCACTACAGCAGCCCTTCTGGCAATATGAGAACCATGCCTTGATGTCCAAATGTGAAAGCCTCTCGAAAACCACCCAAACACAGACACACTGTCATGCCTGGGGGAAGCTATTTACCAGTGGAAACTTACCTGTGTCTGACTCACAAACAAAGGAGGATGATTTGCTAGCTTATTTTTATTGTCATAATTAATATCTGTTCTGAAGTGAGACGAATTATTGTGAAATTTCTAGGGTCTCCTGCCAAGAATCTAGCACCAACACTGTAGGCACAGAATGGACTTTTTCAGAATTTATCGTTTTGTTCAGTTACTAGTTTCTGAACTGGAGTCCACTTAAGAAAAACCTACCACCACACCAAAAAAACAAAAAAAAAAAACAACAACAAAAAAAAAAAACCAAAACCCAAAAAACCAAAAAACAAACAAACAAAAAAAACCCAAGCCAAAAAACCACAGGCAAACAAAAACAAATGTAATCCCAGTCAGCTTCTTTTAATTTATATAGCAACAGACTATCAGGATGATTTTCCTTTACGTCAAGAAAAACATATGCATTTTAAACCTCCGTGCTTTTAGCATTAATTGAAATCTTTTATGCAGCCTGCAGTGTGCATGGGGGGAAGATCATCAGCAAAACAGTTTATCAAGTCTGTTTTAAAAGTTGCAGAGATGGAAGCATTAGCCCAAAGTACTCAATCTAAACAAACCTGACTTTTGCTTCACATACAAATCATATTAAAGCACAAGTTTCACGTCTGGCTAAAAGGAGAAACAAACAAAAATTGGAAATGGAGAAAGGGCTGGCTTTGAAAAATCTTAGACCGGAATTTTCAAAGTTACAGTGTACCATGGTTCAGATGCACCATCCCATTAATTTTAATAACTACCTAAATTCCCTAGGAAACTGGGAATAACTTCAAAGTTAAATTCTTCTTATATTTGAATACTTCCTTTAGCTGACCTGGGTTTGTTCTTTCACGGTGAAAGGAGAAGTGAAAGAGTGTTCTGTGCTCTCTGCTCAGAGATCTGCAGTATTCACTGCCTAAGCTTTCTGTGGCCATCCTCACTGCTGCCTTCTCTCCCACACCCTCAGCCCAAACCCCTCGAATGCCATTTGTTTGCCTTGCTGCTGACAGAGATTGTACAGATCACTTGGGAGAGGACAGTAAATCATAACTATATGACAAGCTGCTTCTGACAACAGGTCCCTCTTGTCCTGTTTCTGGAACTTTTTTGGACTTTGTTTTATGTGATTTTTGTGGTCTAAAGTATTCAATAAATCTCTTTGAACCTTTCAGAGCCTCCCTTTGTATCTCACTCACACAGTTCTGCAATTACCTGTTGGACTGGGAAGGTCCAGAGCTGACAACTCACTTTTAGCCTGGCTACAGTTACTGTATCATCTCACTAGCCAACTCCTCATTAATTTTCCATATTAAATTTTTATGAACAAAAAAAATATTTGAGCAGCTACAGAAAATGCATAAAGAGCAGCCGCATAAAACCTTGAGCTCAACACCTTTCCATCTGCGAAAACAACCTTATAATTGCTGTTATTTTAAACAAGTTCTTCCTCAAAGAAATATAAATGCATTAAAACATGAGAGCTCTGTGAGAGAACCTTGCAGAAGTCAGGGACTGAGGATTTCAGCGCTTTCACTGTAATTCAGTCTCATTTTGCCCCAGTTTTCTTCTCCTTGACATTGAAATAATAGCAGGGCACTTTTTCCTTGGTAAAAAACATCTTTTTGACAAATTTTTTTCCCATGAAGGACAAGGATAAAAAAAAATATATACTTTGTCTGAAAAGTGAAAGTGGGAGGTTGCAAGCTGAAGGGGTGGTTGCTTTAAGCAGCTCTCTAGGTAAAAATAGAAATGAAGAAAGTACTGTCAGCAGATGGTGAGCAATTGTGTTGTGCATCCCTTGTCTTTCTTGGGGTTTATTCTCAACCTGTTATCTCCCTGTTCATTGTAATTATTATCATTAATCTATTTCAATTATTAAACTGCTCTTATCTCAACCCACAGGTTTCCTTTTTTCTGGTTCCTCTCCCCATCCCATTGGGGGATGGAGGGGAGAGTCAGAACAGCTCTGCGGTGTTTAGTTCCCAGCTGGGGTTAAACCACAATACTGCCCTAAAAACAAACCTGAAAGCTATCCCCAGTTCCACCTAAGGAACATTTGAGAAATATTGTTATCAATACTTACATATACATTTCAGAACCATGATTGTAAGTTAATTTCATTACAATATTTACTCTTTAACAATCTTTGAAATAGATGAAACATATGGTTTACATATGATTCACATCCTTGAAAGACATATGTAATGTCAGTCATTTGAAAAAGTCTTCTCCGATTCCATAACATCAAGCAGTACATTAGTAACATGTGTTTCATAATTTTTTCTTCTGTATTAATCACAAAAGAAAATGCATGAAAATAGTTTTAAGAAAGGGAATAAAAATATAAGGAGCTTGAAAATCCAAGGCAACTTGGTAAAGCAGTGACTTTGAGTCAAGAGTGAAAAGGGAGTGAGAGAAATGAGTGAAAAAGGACTTCTAGACCTAAAGAAACAAAACTGGCAAGCTGTAAAGTGCTTTCAATTGAAAATATGAAACACAGGAGAAGCATTTTGTTTCTGCATAAATACAGTTAGACTCCAATTCACAGTGGCTTCTGTCTTTCCTTAGAAAGGGTTCAATTTTTAAATAACTCTAAAATCAAATAATATCCCAATTTAAATACTTAAAGCTCCATGAAAATGGTACTGCCCATTTCAGTTAAGACTAAGCACACCTGGGCTTCCCTGGAAATTAGCTGTTTTTCCAGCAAGATATTTTATCAGAGTAAATACTGCCCAAGCTGTGCAGACCTCTAGTAGAGTGGCAGGACAAACACTTCCATGGAAGAGCAGTAACTCCTACAGGGCTACCCACGCAGCCAGAAGTCCTCCAAAAGTGTGTGGATCAACTCAGTAGCAACTCCACTGCACATATGTGGAACTCTTGAGCTAAAGAGAAGAGCTTAAATCCCTGAATTCTGTTTACAGCAACAAACACTGTAACTGTATTAATAGTTCTGTGATGTATTTCAAAAAAACATCCCCTTCCTCCCAAAAAACAACCAGTCCTATGGCCCAGCAAGTTTTTAGACACAGCATTTTCTAAAACAATGCCTTCTTTCTCCAGTGCAATAATTCAAAGTTGTCATCGCTGCGTCTTAAGTCTGCTCATCTTAGAAGTTTTAAGTACATAAAAATCACTATGCAAAGTGTATTAAAGAAGTTGCCACTTTAGCTGAGGTTTGTGAAGTTATTGATAAAATGGCACTGGCTTCTAATGGGTTGACTTTTCTGAGGCTTGCCACAGTATAAGAGTATTGCACTTAGTGCAGGAGTGGCACTGCAGAACCCCGAGTTCTCTGAGAAGTAAACTTCCACAGAATTGTTTGTGAGCTGAGTGGAGCTCATGGTTAATTATCACTTGGGCAGATGCCATCCACATTCTGGCCATTAAAACAGCTCAAGTAACAGCATATGCTTCTGGCAGAGGGCCCTGAAGGGTGAGAGGGATCCCACCAGGTTGAAACTAACCTTTAGAATCTTAGCTGAAAGCGCGCTATGCAGCAGGGAAATGTGGAGATCTGCACTCTGCACTTGCACACTTCAGCACGGGAGATGGGGAGACTGAAATAATTCTTCCCTGAAAGCAAAGCTGAGCCTCAGCCCTGCCTCCAAGTGCTCCAGAGGCTGGTGGGATATGATGGTTTGGGTGCTGCTCTGCTGTAGCAATCCCTCTTCACACCATGTATTCTACATCTTACACTGAAATAAAACAGCTGTGAAAGCTCCCTATTCACTGGACAGTGGTGTGAAGTCTTTGCTGCTAATTATTGTTTCTTAAATGGAACCATGTTGGCTGAAAATCCCCTGAACTTGAGAGCCAGGAAACCACAGCTTTCTCTGCCAGAGGAGTCATGTAGAGGAAGAAACGTGCCTGAACACTTACAGTTGATACACTCTCCAGGGGTGGCCTGGAGCTGTGTCCCCTGAATAAAAGGGAAGCATGGCTGTCATAAAGCTTTTGAGACCATAAGCACTTCCTCTGGTTTTAAAAGCTCTGTCTTCTAAAAGATAGGCCTACAGGTGTCAAATCTTAGCCAGGGTGTGCTGCAAGTCCACAGTGGGTGCAGTGAGGGCAGTAGCAGGATCACTCCTTAGTCTCACAGTTCTCCCCACTCTGGCTGGAAAGAGGGAGCCGCAGGTCTTTCCATGGCCATCATCCTAAGCACTGCCGGCAGCTGCAGTCACACAAGGGTCATTTGTCCCAGAGTCTGATTCCTACTCTATCCCAGCTCTGTCCTAGTCCTAGCTCTTTGTTCTGTACCGTATCCACAGCTGTAAAACAGGGAAATTCAGGTCCTGCATTTCTCAGGCTCCAAGACCCACCAACCCAGGGGTACTTCAGCATTTAATGAAATGCCTTCTCTTTTGACAGACGTGTCTCCAGACAGGACAGTTTTGACTAGGACAAAGATACTCCACATGTTTTTGATTAGGATCCACCCCATCCCAATATATTCCCTGCACTGCTTTTTGCTGTGTTACACAGGGTCAGCTTCTAGATCTACGTGTAACATGACAAATTGTCAGTGACAGGGTGCAAAGCCCCAGACCAAAAGAAAGGGAGGCCCATGCTGCTCAGATCGGGTGTCCAGCTGCTCACTTGTCACCTAGGTGACATAAGAATAACATGTCAGGTTTCTGCATCTTGCAGAATTACAACTTTACCTTGATAAAATGCTTTTCTTTACTAGCCAGGATGGCCACAAGGCATTTCCAAGAGATGTGTCCATGTCACCATTGCCCTGATGCTCAAAACCAGCTGGGTGTATGGAGAAACACGTGAGACCTAAAGGTGCTCTGGGATGTGGCAACCACTCACAAATTTCCTGCTACCTACAAGCCACAGTGGGGGAGCTGCTAAGGATCAGTGCCAGTGCTGGTGGTTATGCTGCGAGGCTGTGGGCTCTCTTGTTTCCTGCAGATACATGCAGGGTAAGGCTCAAACACTCTCTGTGAGAAAAGGAAGTGGCCACAGAGTTCTCATCCTGCAGATAAGGTTGGGATCCCTCTCCCAGTGGAAACATGGGCAGCTCAGTGACAAACTCTGGAGATGGTGGGGTGCAACCTTTTCTGCCACACATTGAGCACCCTCCTGGCTGCCTTGGCAGCAGTGTCTGAGTTTGCTTTTACTTCCAGGTCTGTCACAAGAGGCTGAACCACAAACAAGCTTCAAACTACACTTAAGCTTTCTTAGAGTGAGTTCATCTATGGGAAGGGGCATTGTGAAGTGCTCCCTAACTGCAGATACATTCACAGTAGCCATGAGTGATCCAGGACAGCCTTGGTACCACCTTAAGCTGCACCAGCTATATTTGCCTAAGGAAACTGTGAATTACATGACCTCTGACATACATGTGCTTGCCTTCTCAATTTCCATCCCACAGATGGGAAATCTGAGGCACCAAATAACTCTGGGATGTCTTGTAGGTTCTCCAGAGAGCAGAGAAATGTATCTGCCTTTATGGACTCCCACCCTGTACATTGCCAATGCTATCTCCACCAGCTCCACACGCCAAAGCCAGAAACCACAGGTGACCTGTAGAAGGGAAGTGCTAAAAATGAACTCATTCCAGAGCAGGAAGAGGACAAGGCCAGTGTGCAGAATAAGTTCAAGAGAGTTATTGGAGGGAGGAGTAACACAAGGGACTGAAGCAGGTGATCTGTCTCCAACTGCGCCACTCTTCAACAAGGAGTATCTCTGCAGTGGGGAAGATTTTCCCTTTCTTTTCTGTGCTCAGCTGCCCCTGCATTTTGCAGGAGCACTCAGCTGAGACTCATCCCAGAGCCCTGCATTCAGAGCACATAAAAGCTCATGCTTCCCCCTGTGCCTGTGTGTCACAACAGTGTCAGCCATGCCACCGATCAGAAGTGAACTACAACAGGGCTATTGCACAGCGCCCAGCACGGCTCTGGCCTGCCAGCCTCTGAAAAGAGCTATAAAAACATGACTGAATGAGGTACTTCTACAGGAAAGCAAAGATTCAATACAGCCTTTATAGCTTAGTATTTGCAATATTTTTGCCTGCAAAATAGGGTTCTTGAAAGAGTGCGTTTGACTTTCTCAAAACAATTTCTTTAAACTTCTCCAGGCTGAAAGGCTTCTTCTAGTCTTACATAAGCACGACCAAAATCAAAATTTGGCCTCTAGCCTTTCCCTCAGGACTTGCTGGGCTGCCTGCTGTACATCTGTAACATAGACTGTAACATAGGGGCATTTGGATAGCCTGTAACCCACCACCTGGTAGCTGTTGAAATTATTCTGTTTCCTTCCATTTGCTACTTGCCTTTTTAATTTTTTTTTTCAAGAATTCAGGCATATAGTCAAATTAGGTGATTCAGAATTTCTTAGCAGTGAAAAAAAAAGCTGCTAGAAATGCTAAAATGCTCTTGGCCGTGTCCTGTCAGACTAAATCCAAACCTCATCGGTTTTCAACAAGTCTCTGCGAGCACATTCAATTGATATGAAATCAAACAGACAAGGACATTTTGCTGGAGCCAGTTGGTTTTGCTGTGGGTAAATCACACCCAGCTCTAGCCCACAGCCATGCTCTGCAGCCAGCACAGCTATTTCAGTCACACAACCAAGCACACACACACACAGATGCCTTCTCTCCTGTTAGGCTGTTCAGTGATGGTCTTTTATAAAATCCTGGTTGCACATCAGCTTCCTCCAGGAAAGAAAAGACCACGTCCCGAATTGTAAACTGTCTAAGGGCAACTTTCATCCTGGACTTGCACTTTTTGAGGGAGGTTTTGCCTTTGTTTTTAAAGAAAAAGATGACTTATCCGGTAAACCGGGAAAGAGTAATTTTAAGTTATAAAATTAGGTTAGAAAATAAACTAGGCTTCTTCCAGGATATAACATGCCTCTCTGAAACATGCCATGTTTCATCTCCTTGCCCACCTGGAATTTACCTGAAATGTTATACATCTCCTTGCCCACCTGGAATTTACCTGAAAATAGCTGCTATCTTTTGCACAAAACAAGGAGCAGACTCATTTTTCTGAGCGGAGGTACATAGGCAAGAGGACAGGGATTACATGAGTCTTATTTGCAGAACAGAGAAGCGGGGAGGCACACAGGACAGAGCACAATGCTGGGGGTCAGTGTGGGAGAAACACTGACAGCATAGATGGATTTGGGACATGGCTGGTGCATTATGGAGGGTAATGTGCTCATAAACAGAGTATCCGAGCCAGTATCTTCCCTCCTGTGCATGCTCCTCCAGCAGCTCCTTCCTCCCTTGCTCCATGCCCCAAACGCACAGACCAAGCAGACCATTTGGATCAAAGCAAACCCATTACAGAGCAAAGCAAGGGACCCAGCCTGTCTGCAGGGGCTCAGCAGCCCCTCTCCACTTAAGAACCCCAGGATCCTCCTCCTGCCATCCCCACACAGCTCACAGAAACAGCCTCTGCACCAACCCAAGCCCCCTGCAGAAGCACATGCCTTGCCAGGAAGCCTCCCAAGTGCCCAGGTTGAGTAGAGGGGGCAGGTCCCAGCAGGAAGGGTTACCCCATCCAAGGGCCTCTAGATGGAGAAGGCAGACTAGGAGTGCACGTGGATGTGCTTGGGGCTCTAGGTCTGGGACAACCCCTCCCCTGTGAGTCCCCTGTGTCGAGGGCAGGGGAAGGGCCCCTTTTCACCATGTGTGTGGGCTGAGCAGGGCAAGGAGACCCCCCAGCTGCCACCTGCCTGCACACACACAGCCTGCACAGCTAGTCCTGCGCTGAAGGGCAATTAAATTCCTCATTAGCTGTAATTAGCAGGCACCTGACACCCCTCAACAGAAGCACAGCAGCAGAGGGGCCTCTCCCTGGCAGGAGAGGGCCAGTGGGAAGCCAGTTTTCGTGGCCTGTTTTATGTGCTCCGGTATGTCTGAGCTCCCTCTGACTGTGCTGGAGCCTCACCAGAGGCAGCACTGGGAGCAGGATCCTGATCTGCATCTCACACTCAGCTGGGAATCCCCACTGATTTCAGCAGGTTGTGGATCAGACCTTGCCTGAATAGGCTGGGAATAACAGCCAGGCAGAGGCTTAGGCTGAGCTGCAGCCCCCATCACAGGCTGTTCTGCGGGCTGGGGACTGTGCTGCTGGCTGGACCGAGAGCAGCTCCCATCAGTAATCCCAGACACCCTGCTTGGTGCCTCTGTACTCTAAAACATGCAAACCAGGGTCTCCAGAGCTCTCCTTCCATGGGTGGGATCTCTTGCCAACCATCCCATCCGGGCAAATCTTCCAAGTAGTAGGAACTTCACCTCATATTCCCAAGGTGGATAAAAGCATACCCAGGGCAGGGAGACCTGCCTACACCCATGTAGTCAGACATGTTATCCATTGCACTACTGGTCCTCAGCTAGTCAAGGGCATCAGGCAAGATAACTTTTCCAACATCACAGCCAGATGGAAAGGGGTTCCTAAGCACTGAGCATTTGGTACAACTCACTTGCTTCAGCATTTCTGGGTGCCAACTGCTCTGTCTCGACAAGGCTGTTACTGTGTGTGGTCCAAAGGACCTTGATAATTTTTCAGACAAAATTATCCTGAGAAAGAGTGAAACCAGGAGGCAGGGTAAAATCAGAAGAGAGGAAAACTTGCAAGTGTGTGCTCTTGTTCTTGCTTCACTTTGAATTGGTTTTACATGGGGCTTTGCTGGGAGGGTGCAAGGCTATGGGCTGATGCTCTTCCATTCCCAGCCAGTGTTGTGCTGCTCCTTCTTATGATTTGCATGCTCTCACCAGGCTGGTGCTGCTGCCTGAGGAAATGCACGCAGGAGAAGATGTCAGGGCAGAACGTCACTTGTTATGGTGCTTGTGCCAGAGCTGCTTGGACAATTTTTCTTTGAACAGCCAGTAAGACAAAGTTCTGCTTTTTTCAGCAGAAAGGTTTTGGAGCCTCTTAAAAGCCTTTCCCAATCAGCCACCAACCTATTTATTGTATGTCCACATCCTTTGATTAGTTCTTAAGCACCTGGCCTTTGCTTTGCAGCACAAGCTCCTACAAACCTTAATGCATTCATCTTCACAGATAAATGTGAGGGAAGGGAAGAGATACAAACTTCCTTGGACAGAGCAGATCTTTTGATGCACGTCTCTTAAATCCTAAGCCAGCCATTAAATCCCTCCTATGTTTAGTGGTCTCCTCTTTAGGTCATTCATTATTTATAGTATGTGTCTGGCTGTATGGTATTTCATTACCACTGGAGGAGGATGGCAAACACAGAGTCAGGAATCTGTGTCCTCCTTAGCCTCAGAGACACTGCATAACTTCAGACCCCTTGGAGCTAATCCCATGCTCTTTTAACTTATTTGTAAACTTCCTCTGTATAGGAGAGGAAAGGATCCATCAATGTGATGTACAGGTCCTATACTGTCAGTTTGCCATATCGAGCCTGCAAGCTAAATGTAGAGGAAAGCTCACAGAAATCAATATACTGTTAAAAATGTCATTATTTCTAGTTCACATATTATCTCCAGCAGTGGTTCTTGCTGCAACTTCACAAGGGTAAAAAGCCCTTCACAAGTGGGTTCTTCCCACAAAGCACCTACTAGCAAAGTTCCACTATCCGTCTTAATGTGGTAAGTAGCCTGAGCTCTCCAATTCCTGTAGTGCAAAGCAATCAAAACCTCTCAGATAATTTTTTGGAGCGTGTAGCTTTCCACTGTAACCTCTCTAATTTTTCAGTTTCTTTAAATATAAGCCCCATTTTTAAGAGTCCACAACAAAGCCTTGGAAGAGGCAATATCTTTTGTTAGACTACATGACATAGCTGGAGAAACTGCACAAGCCTTCAGTTAGTGAAGACTAATAAAAGATACTGCTTTTCTCCAGCATCCCTGCCTTGCTTGTAGCCTTAAACCACCCCATCTTCAGCAATTCCAGTGCCACAAAGAAAGCATAGAAATCTTAGAAAGGCTGAACATCTAATCTGTACTGCCACAAAACAGCATTATTATGAGGACTGCACTGCTTGGGCTGGTTTGTTGTTGTAGGACAGCTCTCCAGTACTAGGCAGCTCCTATTTCTAAAACATAAATCACCACTAAAACCATTTGTTTGAGTTCAAAATCAGCAATGGTGTACTCAAATTGCAATAAATTAGTTATGTAGGGTAACACAGAGAAACACCAAAAATGACACTAAATCAAGGGGAATACAGTAAATATTTTGATAAGCTGTAGTCAAAGCACAATGCAGCTATTTTTAAGCTATAGCTTCAGTCTTTGTCTGGCTACAGATACTGTGTGAGCTCCCTTTGCATCTTTCTGATTTGTCTTCTCCTCAGGCTTCAAAAGTTAGAGCTGGAGTAAAACATCCTCCCAACTTCAGGCAAGTTTTGAGATGCAGCTGCCCAGGATGTACCTGAGCTGAGATCCTGCAGTTCTCTTTCCCAGCAGCTAACACAGCACCTGGGGAACAACCTCATGCCAAAATATCACATGTACAGAGAAAAGCATTTCAGGAAAGCATCACTCCTAAAGAGAATGAAGCAGACTGTAAATCTATCCAGCCCAGCCTCCCCTACAGCTGGGAAGGTCTCTCACTTCAGATTCCCTCCATCTGTCTTTTCAGCATCGATCTGTCACCACAGAAAGCTGCTGACAGACGGCCCCGATTCACACAGCCATGCAGGAAATTGTGATAACCAATTATCACTGTGCAGGAATTCATCTCACAGACAGGCATCCCTGCCTACCAGTGTCTGCAGATTAATACAACCAAGTACCAGCATCATTGCAACAGCAATTTTTAAATTTACTTTTAAACAAAATTTCAAAAATCAGCAGTGTCATAACCTCATGCGCCCTGCCTTGTTCAATAATACTAGCAGCAGCTGCTTATGCCAGAGGGTTGGGCATGGTTTGTTTTTTTTCCTCAGGAAAAAAGCAGACTTTGGAAGTCATAAAGTTTCAATCAAGAGTAGACCTGTCCTGTATGCTTCTTGCTCTTGCTCCCAAGAGCAGTGTGGACCTGGTGAAGCAGCTGAGAGAGAATCACTCAGTAGATCACACTCAGTAATTAGGATTTCTCTACCTGCTCCCATAACCACCCCAGCAGACTTGCATGAATACAGCCCTGCCCACTGCAGCTACCCCGATGCCAGTGCAAGAGAGCACATCCTGCCCTTTGTGCTGCTCCATAGCAAGGGAAGTTCTACCAATACAAAAGCATCACATCCTTGACATTAAAGCTGAGTTGATGTAACTAGCACGAAATTACATCTTTGCAGGATTATACTGACCAAACTTCTATGAGGAGACCCAAACACAGAGAATGGCCTGATGAAAAACAGTGTCTAAAAGTACCGTGAGTAAAAAAATTATATTCTGGATCAATTATTTACACGCTGCCCCACACCCCATATCTTTTGACCTGTTAAGGAAAGGATATTTATTTTATATTTAAAAAAAGATACCAGGAGATACAATAAGCTGTTTCAGACATTAAATGAAAGCATTCCTGAATGCTGAAAACAATTGTGTGCAGAACGGGCACAGAGAAGGAGCCTTTGAGAATCCTCAATAAGAAAATAAATCTCTCTTTATTTGCCTTGGAGAGTCTTTTTTTTTTGATGTCAGCTCAACTTTTCTTTGAAACCTTACCATCAAGTTGCATACTGCAAAAGGGAAACAGAGATGTTTATTTATTAGAGAATCACAAGGCACTCTCTGCCCAGGATGGTCTCAGCCCTCTTCACAACTGCTGAGATGGCAAATGCATTTCCTAATCCTGGACTATGGTATTGCCCAGGATAAGAAGCCCCAGCAGCAGTTTGCAAACCCCATCTGCATGTGGGGCATCCAGAAGGATGTGTGAAAAGATTCAAAGCAAAGGGTGAAATGGCTTGAAATTTCATTTCTTATATTCTGTTCTTTATGAATATAGAAATATAATTTATATTCCTGTCCCCTCACCCAGGATCATAGGAAAAATCACCATATTTTCTGATTGAGTAGAAAAAAAGATCATTTGGAAAATTAAAGACTAGTTTGTAGTGCAAAGATTAAAATATAAGGTTTTCTCATGTACACTTTCCCTGCAAAAGCAGCCTTCCTGTTAAATCCTTGGTAATTTCATAATGTAAGAGGCACCTAACAAAAAATCACTGAAAAACATGGTAAACTTCTTGATTATCAGGAGCCTACAGCCTGTTACAAAGTCAGTATTTCCTCAGTGCCTAGCCAGAGCCCTTCCCACCCTCATCATACACGAGCCATGCAGAGAGGAGAGCTCTCTCCACAGTGGGTTCTTCTCGGGGTCTGAAGCCTCTGTGCAGGGAAGATGGGTGAGTGTTTCATGCTGCCAACACCTGGTGGTGGGACAGGGGCTGGGATCTCGCACAAACAGCAAAGAGTCTCCAACATGAGCTGGATTTGGGCTGGTTCCTATAAAGAAAAAATCTGAGCAGCTTAGTCACTGTGTTTGGATTTTCTTCAAACGTGTCTTCACAGGCAGTGGATGTATTTGGACATGGACTCATTAACTGCTTCCCTTCTCGTGAGGACTGGAATGACCAAATGTATCATTTTCCTTCTACCTTGAAAATGTAATTTCCTATTGCCACCAGTGCCAGCAATGCTTTAAAGAGAGCCTTGCCCCTCTTGTACATCTCTATATTTTTATAATCCCTCCCCATTAATGGCTGTCTGTAGTAGATGGGGAGTCTTAACCAGGCGGTGGATCGAGGCCATTGGGAGCTGCCCAGCACTCAGGAAGCTCTGGGCACTGTTCCTGGGGTTACACAAGGGGCAGTGCAGTGAGGGGCCACAGCCACAGCTGGGATACAAGCACAGAACTGCAGCCCACGGCCTGAAGCAGAGGCTGCAGCCCATTGCACCTCTTGTACACCATAGGAAAGAAAACCCTATCACTTCAGCAGGTGCCTTCAGATCTTTTGTGCTGAAGCAGTGCTTTCTCTGCCAGGAATGTCCTGATGCATTTTCCCCACCATCACAAACCTTGATGCCTTCAGCCAGCTCCTTGTTTTCAGAGATTGGTTTCAGGAAACCGAGTGCCCAGTTTAAAATCTCAAACAGTTTTGTGCAGGTAATCTCTGGAATGAAAAATAAATAATATCTCCTAAAGTGAACTGATGATATATGATGAAATGCTGATATTGATCCAGGCTCTGAGCAAATAATTGAATGTACTTCTACTATTTGGATGGCTAAATATTTCCAATAAAGACCATTATGAACAATACATAATATGTTTGCTTTGGAGGAAGGCTGGAGGATTTAAAGCTCATGTTAGAAACATTAGCTGCTGTCACTAATGTGACTTGCTGACTTGAATGTTTGTTTTTTCTGATTTTTTCCCCCTTTCCCTCCAATTTTTCAATTAAAACTTAATCGCCTGCCCACTCACTCGCTGCAGAAGTGATAGGGAGATTATAAGCTGTCATAAAAACCTTCTCTGGTCTCACATTTCTCTCTGGCAACACAGAGAAAAGGTCAGTTCTAGTGCTGGCCTGCACACTAAGCCACACTTGTGGCTTAAGCCCTTGCTTTAGGAGTGTCCATTGGGTGTTGGGTGGTGTCCCATCCTGCTTCAACTTTGCCTGAGTGTCTTCTAGTGAGCTGCATTGCCATCTCATCCACAGAAATCAGGAGCCAGCTCCTGGGTGACATATTCCTTGTACACGCCTCTGAATTGGATATGTTAATCTGATTTTTATTTTATTTTATTTATGGCTTATTTCCATATGTTGAATTAAAGTAGGGTTGTCTCCGTGTGTGTGAAATGAACAAAGAACAGCAGACCTGTGTCCCAGCTGAGCAGCTGTCCAATCCAGAGAAATTTCTGCAGAGATCATCACCTTGAAAAACAGGCCAACAGGAGAGAGCACAATACTTTACCTGCTAGGACACCACAACAGCCTACTGCTGTTGCATTCTTTTCCTTAAATAAGCCTGTAGCTCTAAAATGACCGAGGACTAGTTTAAGCCTGTCAGCAGAGCAGTGGCTGGAGGGAGGCTGTAAAGGCAGTTTGTGTGTATGTACAATGATAGCAGCAAGAGAAGAGATTAGACAAACAGAAGATCATTTACAGCATCATGTGCCTCACAAGCCTCTTTTGGCAGGAGATGTATTGCATCCACTCCAAAACAATTAGCTGACCTGACAAGCAGGGAATATTCACTGGGGGTAGGTAGCAAGGGTGATTTGCACTGAGACCCCTAGGCTATCAGAAGAGCAGAGGCCAGGGTTTTTCTGGACACTTTTATGGCCAGCTGTTTATTTTTAAGATTAATTTATTGTTCCTGCTGGGTGTGGTGCTTTAGCATGCTAAAAGAGATGTTGTGAGTGTCATCCTTACAAGAAGAACCAGGGAGAAAATTTTGGCCTCTCTGGTTTACTGAGTGGGGTGGAGGTCAAGAGTTTGGATAGACCTTGTGCAGACAGGGCAGCAGGAAACATTACAGTGATCCCCTCACAGACACACGAGCTGCCATTCCAACTAGGCATACACATCTCCTGTCTCCCAAAGGGAGAAGAGAGCCGCTTGGAATAACATTTTCACTCCATAGTTCTGTAAATTAAGAGAATCATACGCCTGCAAGGATTTTTTTCTCCCAAGATACTGAACATTGGAATTGTCTCAAGGCTTTTCAGTAAAAAAAGGGAAAATTCCTGTATTTCTCTTTCATCTGTAGTTTTGGGGGTGGCAGATTTTTCAGGTGCGGCAGAGTCAGTCCTGAGACAGAACTGTAAGGAACTGCTGGGGCTCTGAGGCCCCAGGAAATGTTTTAGAGTTGCTTTTTGCTCCTTAAGCTCTCACCTACTTTGTACAATCCCGGATGCAGCCCTACTGAACTCTTGCCATTCTCACTGGCTGGAACTGCCATGTAGTTGGGAAAACCCCACACAACAACCAACTACCCAAACTATACCACAGAGAACGAGGTGAAGGACAGAGCTTGGGGAATGTGCAGTCTCCTGGAGAAGATCACAGACCTGTTGGAAGAGCAGTGGAATCGTGGTGCCCACTGCCCAGGCATGGTCCTTCCCATGGTCCTGGTTAGCTGCTGGCTGGGCTGGAGGAGGGGGTAACCAACATTTACCTGAACAACAGATTCATGAATACAGCTGCTCTGTATCTTTGTGAAAAATGCTCCTTGTCATCCCTTTTAACAGACTGTTTTCATCTGGATCCTTTTGGCATTTCCAAGGATTACCCAGATAACCAGATGAAAAATGTCTGCAATCACTTTCCGTATCTGATTGGTTTTCCTCATCTGAGCCTGGTCTCTTGGAGCCCATGGCATTGTGCCTATTTCTGATTGGAAGGCTGAAGGATTTTTAAGAGGAGAGAAGTAAACTGTGGATGATAATATTTTTACCCTTTCTGCCAGGTGGTGTTAGCAGCAGGAACAGGCAGAATGACAGTGTCTAGAGTTTCCATGTAATATAACTAAAATAAATGGTTCTAGCCTCCACCTAATACCTTGCCCTCTAGAGTTTTAGGAATGCAGACTGTAAATCCCTGATCACCTTCATTCCTGTTATTTTCTGAGCCCAAAGTTTATGTTATTCATCAACTGACTGAACTAAAATCCTTCTGAGAAGGATTTCTTGGTAAAATCTCCCTAGACCTCATCTGTCAAAGAGTACAGGGAATTTTTAAAGCCTGGTGGTATCCACCAGCAATGCTGCAGTGTTTGAGGCCCTACTGCCATGGAGGATGGCATGAACAGATCTCCATTCCTGAGAAGGCATCACCAGAAAAAGGAGTTCTATTTGACAACAAGAAAGTCTCACTGTGGTTTGGGAAAGGATTTCCCTTCACTGTCTTCATTCCAGAGCTACAGGCAATCTTTTAGATAGACTGGATCCATGCCGCAGCATGCCTTGAAAATTTTGTCTGAAGCTTGTACTTGATTCTCATGAAGAAAGTTACCCAAATATGGCCTGTGTCTGGTGTGCAGCAGTCCTGTATTTCTTTATTCTAAGTGGGCCCTATCCTGAATAAAAATGGGAAGGTAGCCCTTGTTAGATGTCAGAGGAGAAGTAAACATTTGCTGCTTCCCCAGTCTCCCACCAGACAATATTTTTCAAGAGTTAGAGAAATAATGACATAAAATCGATTAATAGGTAAAAAACCTGTATGCAGTCCAGGATGGATGGTTTTTCTTTTTTCCCGTGTACCAAATTCCCACTCAGCATTTTTGATACAGAAGAAATATTGTTCATGACACTCCAGTAGCAGATTTTGCAAGAAAGCTGTCAGGAGTTATTGGGTCTCCCACCTACCTACTTACTTCAATAGATGAAGTCTGTTTCCAAAAGCAATAAGACTTAGTAGATCCCAAAACTTAAAGATGCTTTCCAAGGCTAAGCAACTGGTTTATTTTTAATACAAGACAGAATAATGCAGACGAATGCAGAAGAAGATCCTGCTCTACTGTACCAGCAGAGGAGCCAAAGCAGAGGTTGCCTCTTGCTAGATCAGCCTGTCCCTGTCTCCTCTCATGGCCTAACCAGAGCTGACCTTGTTTTCACATGCTGGACTGCCTCCATGGGTAGATACAAAAACTACTAAAGTCACTATGTCCTGTGCCCATGGAGAGCATAGCCATATTTGAGACACCCATTTGGAATAATTAATGTCCTTTGGGAAGACCACAAGTGCTCCTTGGTGTGGGGATGCCGTGGTTTGAATGGACACCTTCTGCTTGAGCTCATTGGTGCCTCACTGATGACAGATTCAGCTATGCCATTGATGTGCCTATTGTTCTGTCCTAATGCTGTTACATAGAGTGGTATCAGAGCTGTGTTTGCTGCATTTTCATGCGTACATTTATTCCATTTATTAAAATCTGATAGAAACTCTCATAAAAAGATCTTTGCTGCTTTTTGCATTTACAACAGGACTGGTAAGTCAGAGAGCAAAGGTATTCAATAACGTGTTTAAAGGCACTTTTAAGGCTCAGTTTCTGGACAAACACCTCTGTCCCTCATTTCTTCCACATTACAGATGTCAGTAGCCACTTCCTATGTCTACTGACATAGGATCATAGGAAGTGGCAGGTGGAAGGAAAAATCCTGGGCTGCAGAGGAAGAGCCCTGCAACATTAGGTAGCCACTGATGTTTCTGGGGCTGGAGGGCTCATGCCAAAGCATACTGCACTGCTGGCTAGACAGAACCAGACAGAAAGAATGGGAGGATGGAAACAGCCACGGCTTTATTTTTAAGGCTACAGGTGAACAACACCCACAAGGTAAAAGAAAATTTTAAAAGATACACTCTTTGCTGCCTCAAGCAGAGTTCCTACAAAGGCTGCATCTAAGTCCTATTTTCCATCGATGATCCAGATTTTAAAAATAGTACTGTCTGGGGAGTAACAAAAGACATCCACTTGCAGATCTGCAAATGTTTGGGTCAGGAGTTCAGGCCATTGGAAAAATACCTTCTGCCTGGGAGAGAAAAGGAAAACCCAGGGACCCCACCGATTTTGGTACAGAGTCTGGATAGTTCATATTTCTTCAGAAGCTCATTCAACTTTTTAATTTATACAGCCACACTTTGCCACACGTGTCCAATGTACCTTTCTGACAAACTCTTCTTCCTGGCCTTTCAAGTGTAGGATCTCACCTTGCTTGGATGTCCTTGAGTAATGCTCATAGGAAAACAACCCCTGAAATGCCAAACAGATGTGAAAATGCATCTGAGGAGGAATGTATGGGTGTTGTCTGTCTGTCATCACCCCTTTCACCATTTTGCCTCCTCTCCTTTCATCTGGTGCCCACCTCTGCCAAGCTACAGACAGGGGAGCTACATGAAATGTGAGACAGAGTCCTGTTTAACCTGACCTGGGTTTCTGCAGTGTGAGCTCTCCTCTGGTTTTTACCTGGCTGTGTGAAATTCAGCTTCACCTCACTGAACACTTTAAGGTGGAAGAGTTGTGCTTGGGTATTTTGGGCAGGTTCCTATCAAAGAGCTGGTCTACCTTAACAAAGATCATCAAGATAGGAAATCTCAGAAGCAATTTGTACTTAGGTTGGAAAAGCCCCACCATCACCACCCCCTACATG
Source organism: Pyrgilauda ruficollis (assembly GCF_017590135.1). Lineage (NCBI taxonomy): Eukaryota > Metazoa > Chordata > Aves > Passeriformes > Passeridae > Pyrgilauda > Pyrgilauda ruficollis. Next base: position 16,942,320 of record NW_024513654.1, on the reverse strand, counting down.
TGTAGCCAGTGTGAGAGGTTGTTACCTTTATTCTCAGTTGGCCACATTGTTTAAAGTTCAATTACTTTTCCCCAACCTGTTCTTAAAAAGGTTGGAAAAGCTGGAATACTTTTAAGCAAGCAGGTTTGGCTATGTTTTTTTTTCTTTCAAAACAGATGTTTTTCCTCTGAGATTTTTTTTTTTTTAATTACAAGAATGGGGTTTTCTGGCAAAATAAACACAGGCCTTATTATAGTAATTAACAGAACTTTGCTTGATAGAAATATAAATGCACCTAAAAACTAATAAGCAGTATATGACCAGTTTCTAGTTAAAAAAAATCCCCAAAAGAACAAGAAATTTGCACCAGATCCCTAAGGACTTTAAAAATACACAAATACAGTCCAAATTTCTCAGTAGAAGTTAAAAATAACGTCTGTCTGAAACCAACATCCACCAACATCTTTAGAGGGGGTATTTTTCTTTCTCTTTCAACCTTTTTTCCTAAATGGTAAATTCCATTTTCTATAGGTAATTGAATAGCTAAATTAACCAAAATCTCTACTACAATCTTCTTAAATTATAGCTTTTCCCTGCAAATGCTTTGAAAGTCTCTGCTTTCCAGTGCTTTCAAAACAAAGACCAATTCTCTCTATCCTGTTCTTCTACACCACATGGGACAGAAAGCACATTCTTGTTGCCCATATTGAGAAAAGAGAGGGCATGATTTGCTTCTTGCCTCTATCTGAATGACTCTGATGCTTGCAGTAGAATCACTTCTAAATTTTTTACCACCATAGGAACTGAAACTCTTTTTTTCATAGTATTTGCTCTTCTTCTCTGGGCAGTTGAATAATTTTGGTGCCCTCCTCCCAGAGAGCCTCCTGTTAACAAACTGTGCCCACCCCACTCAATGATCTTGAAGGTATTTTCCATCCTTAAGGATTCTATGAAAACATAATTACAAGGCAGAGAAAAGGATTGTTGATAAAAACAAACAAAGCAAATCATTACTGAGTAAGAATGGAGTGAATGTGATCTTAGTGTAGTGGAATTTGTGAGAGAAGCTTTAGTTTAGGGAACAATATGTGACCTTTCTCTTTTTCAGGAGAAAGAGGCTCTTGGCATTCTTCAGCCTGAAGAATTCTTAATGTGCTTGAAACCTGAGCCATGTTGATACAGATCTTTTAATTACTGTCCTCTGTTGACCTGGACAAAGCATTGTGAGAAGACTTCAAATCCATCATTCCACTACTTTGACTGAGTGCTCACCTGTTCAAAGGTTTGGTTTTGGTTGCTTTATTTTTTTGAAAAACTTGCAAGCAAGCAGAAAGAGAGAGTATTTTCTCCTATCAGTAAGCTCTTTCAAGCAGCCATTGCAAAATAGGAGAAAACATTTTTCTACTCACTGATCCAAAACCTCAGAATTAAATTCCCAGAGACAACAATAATGAAAACCACAATAAAACAAATTAAAACAAATAAATAACAACAACAAAACAACAAAACCATGACCTGGTTGATTGCACTGGAATGAATTTGACCAACAGATGGCAGCTATGAAAAGTAAGATGGGTCGTGTTCCCAGCCATGTAAACAAAATGAAAGCACTATAACCCATCTGCCATGTAAAAATGTTTTTAGTCCTGCCTTTGAGACAAGTAATGTGAAAGAAACATTCTCATGTTCATTGATTTTGGCCTATTTGCAGCACAAAACACTGTGCAGGGATATTTATATGCTTCACTGTTCTCTGGTTAGTCTGTGACTTTGCAGCTTTCAGGGCACACAGGTTTCATTTCCTCTGTAGAAAACCTTTCTGCATTCAGGGGGTTGAAAATGGAGGAGAAACTATAAATGCAGGAATTTGCAGGGACTGTTCTGCCAGATGACATGTAGGGGGCTGGAAATATCCCAGGAATAATAAAAACACCAACATGCAAATATCAAAGTCTTGGGAGGAAAATAAAAAAGGCTCACCAGACTGGTGTGTGTTAGGGGCCAGTGCTCAGCCTGAGGACAGCCCAAAAAGCATCCCTGTCCTAAGGCACAAGGTAGGCACCTGGCCACCAAGTGTGTATTTGGACACAGGGCACATAAACCTCTCCTCTGAAGATTCCTAAGCAAATCCAACACCTCTTAACACCAGGGCAGAGTCAGACCAGAAATGGCAAATGCTTTCAGTGGAGATGAAAGTTTCCCTCTGGTGAAAGTCTCCATTCAGGTGACAATTTTTAATTGAAAAACTATGAATCCGTACAAGCTTTTTTTTTTTTTTTTTTTTTTTTCTTTTTAGTTATTGGAGTGATTTCCAGCTACAGGAATGCTTTTTGGTTCAAAAGAGTTTCAGTTTCGCCCTGAGAAATTTTTTCTTTGTTGTCAACAATATTTCTGGGCATTAGCTGGTGCAAGAAAAAAAGGCAGGCAAGGAATCTGGCATTTCTTAATCCTTATCAGTTCCACATGGGCATTCCTTGTCTTCTGCCTTCCAAAGGAGCACTTCAGCCAGGAAAGACAAGAGGAGCAAAGAAGAGGAACAATTTGTGCAGCAGTAGAAGTTCTACTCTGGTCTGTCAGGTGATCACAGGCAAGGCTCAAATATGATGCCAAAACAAAGAAAAAAACTACTTCTGGTGGCCTCTTCTGTGCTTTTCAGAAAAGCTCAAAAACAGCCATCAGAAAACACAGGGATTGATTATTTAATCTGATTTTAAAAATGAAGTCAGCTTTTTAATGGCACAAAAGGCAACAAAACCAATGGAGGCTAAAGGAGTCTGTTCTGGAAGGCTCAGGATCTGGAGTCACAGCCTGAAGGTGCTCTTTGAGTGCACATCTTTCTTTGAAATCATTATTTCAACATCAGGTGCTGATCAGACCAAGGTGCTGAATAAAGGCATCAAAAAGAAAGTATGCAACACTGCAAAATCTGTGGCTATAAGGTACACAGGCGAGTTGGAGAACAGGACAGACAATCAGCTGCTCATCATTTTGTGCAAATGTTGATCTGCCTGGTTCCTTTGAGACTGACCCCCTCCCACAGAGTCAGAAAAAGCAGATTTTGTGGGGTAATTGGCTTCCCAATTTGGAATATTTGAAGATCCCAACAGGAGCCCATCTACATTTGTAGGCGCTTCAACATCTTGGGAAATCTAATCCAGCTCTCTAAGGCTTAAGAGTGATCCAGAGTCAGGGAATGCAATTAAGCAAATAAGTCAGAAGCATTGATGTCAGAGGCAGTGTTTCTTGACTCCCCCCATTCCTGGGGCAGTAGGCTGAAGGCAGAGTGGGCCCCCATGAATTGCTCACACCAGGGGCTGCATGTCTGAGCCTAGCAATAGATCCCAGGGAGGAGTGCACAGGGCCTGGAGTGTGGCAGGGACAAGAACAACCAGCCATGGTGAGCAGTGCACATTCATTCTCAGTGCCCACTGGGAGAGGGGAACCACAGCATTTCCAGTTTGTGATTTGCAGATGCTCAGCAGTATTCTGCCCACTGGCCCTGAGCCAGCTTAAGCAAGGTAGTAAAAAATTTCTTTCACTTCATGCATAGAGGTAGTGTGTTAGAATTTGTGGGGATGACAGGAGTGTTCACACATAACCCCTTGTTCAGACAGAGCTCGCAGATACCTACTCAGTATGAGTGATGGCTGTGAGGAAAGGTCCCAGAACCAGCCTATTTTCCTGTGACTCCTTTTCCCCATCTGTAAACCAGCTACAGCATTCACACTGTGAGGTGCTGAGAGGGAAAGCACAGAGATTTTTAGAGGCTGCCTTTAAAACAGCTAATGATAATGAGCTGAGCCAGGAACCCAGTGGGGTCAGATTGTGTTGCCATGCAGGCTGTTTCTACTGGAACTGAAGCAGAAGCTGTAAATGTCAGGAATTTGTCTGCCAAATGGAGCATTATCTGTCAGCAAAGCCTGCCAATGAGATGGCTGTGATTGGGAGAGGTAGTTAAGTGAGAGATCGCTCACTGAATCAAAATTATTTGTCATGGATTATGTGTATGTCCTCAGTCAGCCAAGGGATAAACAACCAACTGTGAAAGAGATGCACAATTTGTAGGAACATAACAAGAGCACCATGGCTACACTGCTGAGTGCTCAGCATGCTCTGCAAAGGGATTGCCAGTGCCTGGCAAGTGCAGGACATGTTGTGCCCCCACAGCTCTCACCTCGTTTGCAGCTCAGCTTGCACAGTGTCGCCTCTCCAGGCTTCAGGGCAGCTGGAACCAGGACTGCTGACTACATGGATTTTGTAGCTCATATGAGATTACTCTGAAAAGCCAGTTTCTGGTGGGGAAGGATCCATTTTTTCTTCCTTGCTTTTCTTTATTTTCTCTCCAGAACAGCTTCAATTATTGAGCCTGACTTTATTAAAGTTCTTGCAGCAGTCAAGCTATTGCCCAGTGTAACAGGAACCCAGCTGCATGTGCATTCCTGGATGTCTACCTCCCAGGATGGTTCCAGTTGCTACTGATAAGAATTAAACCTTGCATTTAAACTCAGTCCTGCTATCAGTGCATCTCTGAGCTGTGTTTCCTTTTCCCTTGTGCTTCCCCTACCCTCACTCTCACACATATTTATTGCAGACTTGACCTGAGGGTAAGAAGGAGCCATGTTTCCCTGCTCCATCACCTTACAGTAACGTGGCAGTTCCTGGCACAAATTCCAGTACAGGAATCCATCCATAAAATCCACCAGCCCTCTCAATCCCATCCACTCTTGGAGCAGCAGGCAGGTGGGGTACATCAGTGTGTCTCAGCTCTTCCTTTAGACTGAAAACACCCAGGTCCCCAGTATTCAGCAGCCCTGCTGAGCCACTATCCAGCCTCTGGTCTTTCACATGCAGGAACACCTTCTTTTACCATAAAGTGCAAGAGGCATCTCCATAAATCTGACAGACTTTCCCAGATGCAAGAGACATTCCATGCTGGAGAGTACACAGTTCTTACTGTCCACAAGATCCATAGGTTTTAAAATCCAGAAGGAAATGTTAGTCAAGCAAGCTGGTGATTGGCATCACACAGGCTGGAGAACATCATCACCTGTGGTGGGGTGAGCCCATCCTTCTGCTGAGGAAAGACATATTTTAGAGAGACACCTGGTCTTGATTAAAAATGACTTGTGATAGAGAACCCAGTACAGCCTCTAGTAAAGTATTTCAGTAGTTCATTTTCTTCACTGTAAAAAAAATCTGCACCTTATTTCCATGCTGAATTGTCTGGCTTCCAGTCCTCTGGATCTGCTTGGATCACACCTCTAAGAGAAGTGTTCTAGCATGCAGCTCTCTCCCTTGGCAGCTCGTGTAACTCTGGAACTGGTCACCTTTAAAGCTTTGCTTGAGCTGCATCTACAAGTTCTTTTTGTAAAAGCCTTAATCCTCACACAGCACATGTGCTGAGCCAACTAGCAAAAAAAAAAGGCAGATGCCCAAAGACCACTCCAATATAAAAATATAAAATCCAATATAAAATCCAAGGGAGGCAGAATGGCCCTTTACATGACACATCTCTGCAGCTTCCGTCCTCAGGGCTTTACAGGTACCAAACTGAAGGTTGTAGTGAAGTTTATCAGCTGAGGCATAACATCACACAGTTGCTGCTCCCATGGTTTCCAGACAGCTTGGGCATGGGCAGATTGAACTCCTCACTATTTGTACATCACTCCACAGGCATATCCTTAGATAAGCATAACAGAAGAATCCTCAGTGCAGGTTTTCCAGGTACCAGCTCACCCACTTTTGTTACCTCATCATAAAACTTGATTGAAGATCTGTGATTTCTCACCAAAAGTCCCCAGTCACTTTCTCCTAAGGTTTCCCTACTCAGAGCGTGACCAGAATCATGGCTTGGTACCTATCCAGTCACACTTGTACTAAATTAAATGCAGAGAAAAGACTTTTGGCTGCATTTTGGCTGTCTCCTGGACTCACAGCTCAGCATTTCTGGTTCAGTTTACACCACCAATACAAATGCCCCAAATTGACAGTATCTGGTTTACATTTAAGGCAGTTTATACAATTCCTTTGGCTAGGTTTTTGCAAAATTTCTAGCAATGTATATAGCCAAATACAAAAAAATCAGAGTAGATTATTGTGCTTTTCCCTGACAAATATCACATGCTTCTATGTTTACTACTGCTACGCTGCCACATAGGTACACCAGCTTCAGGCCAGGCCCCTTTCTATGCTTGATGCTGTACAGATACAGGAAGAAAAAGCCAGTAACTCACACAAGTGAAACCAGAGTCCTCTGGGACCCTGCCACCTCCTAGAATGAAGTGTTGTTTCCTCCCACACATGATGGTACAGGGCACAGAGACCACAAGTGAGTTTCAGATATCCTGATTGACTGGCAAAACCATCATCTTACAAGTCTGGCCAGATTTGAAGTTCGCCAAGTGCTAGCAAACTGGAGCAGGTAGCCAGCTCTGGCGCTGACTAGCAGCTCATGTGATGCACACTGAGAATGAAGGAAGAAGAAATGCTGGCTAACCCTAACAACAGCCCAGATAAGGAGCTATCTCCCTCCTAAACGAAGTTTGAATAGGACATAAGGCTTTTTGTTCCTGCCTGGGAAATCTGCTGAGCACCTCCTAGCTCCATGACAGCAAACTTCTGGCACCAAGCCCGTAGCTCATGTAACCCAGTAAGATTGCTGGCAGAGTGCCTCCGTAGTGGGAGGTGGGCTACAGGTCAACACCTGATTTCATGCTGGTGGTGCCATGCCAATACTCAACTGCTGCATAGAGCCAGAGGGCATGTATTTGCTGAGCACACTCCACTGACAGCACTGAGATTGCTGGAGCATAATGGTGCATGGGAAGCCAACCCATTCCTACCGTGACATTGCTGGATTCAACTCCCTTTAACTGTGCCACTTGCTCTCAACAAAGCAAACAGCACAGAAGATAACTGGCCACGATACAAACTCCTGGAGTGCTGATAGGAAGCTCTGAGCTTTCTACAAGCATTTTTGTGGTCTGAGTTTTACTTGCAGGAATATTTGTGGAGAGCAAGTAAGTAAGTGTGGGGAATAGCATCAGCATGGCTTCCCATCTCTTATCACACTCATATTTCAGTATTTCTCTTCCTCGACAGATTCACCAGCCTGATAAGTAGATCACAAAGAAGTGGTGGAAAATTCTCCCATTTGCAAAATGCAACCTAGCAGCATGACTGCTTGGTGTTATGTTGGTACCATTACCACTGTACCCCTCACTTGCAATGCTGGAATTCCTTGGTAAGTTTTGTACTAGGCTGTCAACAGCAATGCTCTCTCAGTGCCAGCCCCTCTGCATATGCTGCAAACCAAAATTCAGCTCCCTGAACTCCAAAGCTCATGCCTGCTGCTTGCCAAGGCTTAGCAGACATTCACCAGGGCAGCACTGGCTCAAACCCCTGTACAGTTAGAACAGGCCACATATACTCATTGCCTTTCTGTGCAAAACCACAATGGAAATAAAACTTCTAAGAAAGGATAGCAAAACAGAGCAAGTTTACCAATTGGCCTCTTCAGTCCTCTCTCTAGCTGTACTGTTGCTGGCTTTGTGACTTCAGTAGCATGTTAACACTGCAATTAAATACAACACATTCTGGACAAACACAGGTTAGCTTACAAATGTATAGAGGTAGAGCTGGTTGTTGGTTTGTAAGTGATCAGAAAAACTGTGGTGATCAGTATTTTTCTTCTTCTGTAACTCTGGTGCTCTAACACAACCTGAAGGTACCAGGATGCTTAGAATGCAGACTAAAATCCAACTGGAAAATACCTGTGTGGAAAACTGGACACATCAATGAGAGCTTTGGAATGCTCAGAAGAGCAGCCTTTAACTTGGGATCCTTAGCTACACATGCTGACTTTCATTCAGACAGACAAAGAAAGAAGGCTATAGGAAAAGAAACCAAACACAAAGTGAGAACTTCAGATAAGAGAAAGCTGCCAATTATGCAGCCCCATTGCTGCAGCCTTGACCCTGCCCTGATGATCCTCCAGCCCAGATCCTGGGACATTCTGCAGTTCTCAGCTCTGGCAGCACACTATAGGAATTGCAGATGTTTTTTGTGCCTGGGTATCACCTGCATGTGAGACATGTCTTAGCAGCTCTCACAGCTGGGCCACTGCTGTCTGCACACTCAGCCAGTGTTAATTTTAGTCCTATGGTGTCTCAAAAGTCACATGTACATCACCTTCCATCATATGTTTGCAAGAGGCAGTAAAATTTCAAGTTTGTGCATGGTCATGGAGATTTCCAGAGAGTCACTGGAGAGCTCAGGGACTGCATTTATGCTTTCTCTCTCCAAGTCTTGATGTTCTTTAACCTCTTAGTGAGACTTCCCCCACTGGAGGGATAGACATCCTGACTTCAGCCTGGCAGAACAGATTGGCACCACTGTCCTACGTCTGCACACTATGGGGTTTGTGCCCCTGCAGCCTTCCAGGGGTAGGGAGTGCTGTATTGGGGTGCCAGAGGTAGATGCAGGTGCTGGGTGTGAAGTCACACACATGGTCAGCCCAGCAGGATCTGCCTACCACTCCATGCTGTGCTTGCACCACACTCTGCAGCGTTCAGGAAAACCCCTGGACTACTGTTTCCCCTTCCACCTTCTGACAGTCCAAGCCAAACTGCAGCATGTGGAGGTCTTCCTCTTTCTCTTGAAACATGAATGTGCAGCAGCTGGTCAGCAGATTATTTTTTAATGAAAAATGGTTGTAATATAATCATCTGCCAGAAAATCAATTTGCAGAAGCAACAGCTAATTTTTCTTTTGAAAACATCCACCCCCTCTCAAATATTAGGTTTTTCTTTCTTGTTTTCATTTTTGGGAACTGTTTAAAATTTTAATTGCAAAGCATGCACAAACTCAAATGTCATTCAAGACTAGAAATCTGGAAATGTCACGGCATTCTCTAATAAAAATGTATTTTCTGTAAAAACTGTCAGAAAAAACCAAAAAAGAACAAACAAATAAACAAAAAAATAAAAAAACCCAAAGAAACCACACTGAAATAGTACTAAGGAAGAGCATGCAAAATCAATACCCTCAACTTTCTGAGTCCTGGCAGCATACCGGCAAAGGGATCCCAAACTCAGGAGGCAAGTGAACTGTCTGCAGCATGGTGAGCCTCTCTTCTTGGTGCAGGAACATGATTTTCTTGGACCAGACACAGCAAGCCCATCATCCCAGTTTGGTTCTGTGCTGAAACCCACACAAGCTGGTCTCTCTACAGCTTCAGGAGGAAAGCAGATGTAAGTTTATTAGGGCCCCTGCAGCCCATGGTGTGAGAAGGGTGTTAATCTTTACCAGGTCTCATGCTTCAGTCATCACAAACTTCATGCACACTGCAGTTTTCTGCTGCTACCATTTTTATTTAACTTGTCTATTTAAAGACAACACTTTAAACCTGTATTTCCTTTGGACCTGGAGAAGAAATATTGTTTGAAGCTGATTGATACAGCCTGCTGTGCCAGCTGCTTACAGAGATAGTCAGAGCTGCCTGAGCCATCTCATGCTCCCAAGGGCTTGGCAAATCACTGTTTAATCCTTGGGAACCTTCTTCACGTCCCTGCTCCTGGTGAGGCTGGTGGTGGGCAGGAGTTTTGTTGGCTAACACAGCCACGCTGAGAGCCCACGGTGGCAGGAAGAACAGATGCTTCCCAAGATCTAGATGATGACTTCCTAACAGCAGGCCCCTGGGCAGCCATGGAGGCTGCTGCTCCCCACAGACACCAGAGCTGGGGAGCCAGTGCCCCTCCACAAGGGAAGGGCACGAGGAGGTGCCCCACAGGAGCCTGCACCAGCCAGGCTGGGCATGAATCACTGCTGTGCTGCCTTGAAAAGCACTGGCCCCGGGATGCAAGCAGCTGCCTTGTTTTCCCTCCTCGTACACCCCTCCTCTCAGAGCATGGCTGAGGGCCCCGCCATGGGGAACAGAGGTGCCAGCACAGCCTTCCCCTGCAAGGAGGCTCTCAGAGTTTCCAGGGAAGGCTGGGTCTGGGATCTTTAAAGGGAAAATAAAACTCTCTGGAGATCCCCAGGTGTAACTGAGGTGCTAGAGCAAGGATGGGTTTAGGGAAGGGTGCACAAACCAGCCTCCTCGTGTGCTGCCTCAGTGACCCCTGTGCTGGCCGTGGGCCTGGGCTCCACTCGCCCCCTGCACAGCAGATTCCTGTGGGCTCAGACCCCTTCCCACCCAGTTTCTCTTCTCCACTGACCCCTGTTACTGTTATGGAGACATCACTGACCAGCTGGGCCTGACTCCTGTCACCAGCATCACCACAGGCCCCCCATTCTCACCAGGGCCTTAATTCCCCCACCCCAGATTTCCAGCAAAATAGCTGAAATTCCTCAGCAGGAGGGGCCTAAGCCAGGCATGAATATGCAGCCCTACAAATAAACAAACTTCCCCCATGTTGTTTGGCCTTTTTAATATTTCAGTCAGCACAGGAAACTTCTGGCGAAGGGAATGGGCAATATTTCAGAGAGGGGAAACAGCCTGTTGGTCACAAGTTGAGCAGGGAAAGCTCCCCTGGGAAGGCCACAAGAGGGAAAGACACTGTGCATGTTCATTCCTTGTCACTGCTATTTTCTCTCCATTAGAGATAAAATACTACCAAGAGCCAGATCCAGCCATGCAATCTCTCTATTTGAATTGCGATTCTGCTTTTTGCTGAGTGTATCTAAGGATACAAACTGCCTGATTATGAGAGACAGAAGACTAAAAGGGAGAAACAAATACTGATGCACAGTGCAGTTTTAGTAAAATATCCTGATTTTCTCCTGATCCAGTTGTTATGAAATGCTAACAAGAAGCACTCTTTATTCTGTTTATATTCTGTGGTCGGTTTTTTTCTCTGTTCTTCCTTCATTGCTTTGTTTGGCGCTTGAAACCTCTGAACTGCAGCTATGGCCAAAATGTTTCTTACCTGTTCTTGTGGAGCCATTCCTTGTACCACAGAGCCATGTAGTTCAAAGAGATAACTTTACCTCCTGTGAGCTGAGATGAAGTACAGAGTAAACCTTTTGCCATTAATTTCCCAGGGTAGGAATCAGTGCTTTCTCCCCAGCTTGTGCAGCCCATAACTCTGTCCAAGTGTAAACCCTTCTACAGCTCCATCTCATCCTTTTAAGCAGAGGAAGGGCTTCCTGATTTGCCATCCATGAGCTCTGTCCTGGGCACTGACCATTGGCTCACCATCCCCAAAGACAGTGGTATCTTTCTTGGAGATATCACTGTGTGACCCCCATGCCAACAAGCAAGAAACAAATGACCCTGGAAAGTGCATTTGGTAAAAAGAGCAAGGAATAGCCTCAGTCTAGGGAACTGCCAATTTCAGACCAAGTGGATTGCTCTTCACCCTGACTGCTTGCTGCTGCCCTGCTGGAGACAGGCCCATGAACAGTGCCTAGAGGAGGGGGACACATCCAGGTGCCCAAGTGGCTCCAGCAGTGGCTGTGCAGGAGCAGAGCAGTGCCCAGCAGCTCAGCATGGCCCTGGCATCTGTGTGCAAACAGGGGCTGAGCCCACGGGGTGCAGCAAGGGCCGGGCTCTGCCTTCACAGCAGCAGACAGGCAAAGGCACATGTGGGATCTGTTTCTTGTGCTAACAAGGATTCCCCGCATGAAGTCTTTTAACTTCTGATTCCTGTTCTTGAAGATGAGGCTAATGATAATCCCAGGATCTCCTGTAGAGAAAAGAGGAAACTTCAGTAATGCTTGCAAATTCCTTCAGAAAACAGCCTGAGGATGAGCAAGGGTGATTTCACCGATAAGCTGCACATTAACCTGCAGCCTGAGGAGACAGGTTTGCTGCCGACTGCGGAGCGGAGCAGGCACAGCAAAGAAGCTGTTGTGGAAAAACTTCGACTTTGCCCACCCGGACTGCAGTGGGATCAGTTCAGGACTGAAATAAGCTTTGGGGAGTCATTGAACTCTGACCTAATCTAGAATAATAGGATGTGTTTATGTCTGACAATGGGGGAGCTTTGCAGAAACCTCCAGTGAGCTCCATATGCAACACTGTTTTTATGGTCCTCCTAAGAAGGGAATTTCAAGGGATCATATATGCCTTAAGTGTAAATTATGACATGCATTAAGGACCACCCGCATCAAATGGATGGTTGCCCCAGCCCAGCATTTTCATGGTGAATTGAGAGCAAATTCCACAAACCCTCTGGTTTGTGCTTCCATAGAATAATATATTTTCAGGTCAGCAGAGCTGTCTGCTTCTCACACAATAGGTCCTTTCTCCCCTTTCCTCATACCTGTCAATTGCTCTCTGCCTCTGCTGTAATTTATGTTTTACTTCCAAACCGTATGACTGAATTCTGGAAATGTGTGAGGGTACAGCAGCTAGAAAAGCCTGTTCCCAGCCATAGTACATGTAGTGTTATCACTCCCAAAATCCAAATGGGCACAAGAAGGTCTTAGACATATACTGTGTTATTACACAGACTGTGTTCAAGGTGCCAAGACCGCTACCATTGGACCTATTTTTGTAGTTTATTTCAAATACATCATGCTGCATATTTGAAAGTAGAAAAGGTGTAATAATTTAGTGGTCAAAAAGATGTGGCTCAAAGAATAGATGTAAACAGATACATGAATCAAGGTAATATGTAAGTCAACTCAAACTCTTCCTTCAATATCTGTTCAATATTGTAAACTACATGTGACCTCTACCAGATATATCGGGAGTGGGCAGCTTGTAAGCTACACTAGTTAGTTTCAGTGACTCTTCTGAAGTATATCCATCTCATCCTTTCATCACATTCAGTTTAACTTCAAAATTGAATCTTTAGCAGGTGTATGTCACTTTTTTGCACCTCTTCATCTCCAGTGATGTTACTGAGCTCATGTTCTTTTCATCTTATCAAGAATAAAGAATCACTGGGGTTTTTTTCACTGACTAAATTTGAAACCTTTTTCTCTTAAGCATTAATGCTTGCTGTTATTTTCAAAATGGATTTTTTTTTTCTTCATAAAGTCCTGATGAATAATATTCTACTGCATAAATACTCTCTAATAGACTGCTTGCAGTTCTTCCATAGCCTGCTTTGTTTCTTTCTAAGTCTTCCTTCTCATTTTTCGTTATACCTTAGAATGGTTGCAAGAAAGTCAGTGCTGTTACACAGACTGTTTTCTTGTTTTATAAATCCAGGCAGGCCCAGTATCTCTTGCTCTCTCTCATACAGCATTTTTCAACATGATATTTTCCACTTTTTCCTCTGCAGTGGAGGGATTCAGTTCAATGTGGAGGCCAAACAATAGTTCTTAACCTTAAGAGCAGCCCTGAAGTTGTTCTAGTGTATTACACTTTACACCTTGAGCTTTCTGTGACAGTGAAAAGCCCCTGCCCTTTTCCCATATGCAAGAACAAAACAGATCTTAAATTGCTGCCTCTTTCTCTAGTGCTTGTCCAGAGAATTGTTTAATATAACCAAGCTCACATGGGACTTCTTTATCTTAAGTATTAGACACTGAAGAGGGGCTGTAGTACACACTCTGCATGTTTTTCATGTTTTGTTTCAGGCAGTAAGTAGCAAAAGAAAATGCCAGGGAACTTCCTGTTCTTGTGGGAATTCCTGTTAGTCTAAATCCCAAGCAGTGGATTCACTGAGCTCCCCACAAAGACTGTGCTCTTATATCTCAGAGACTGTAAAGCTAGAGATAACAGTGGAGAGAAATCAGGAGTTCAGGATTGACAGTAATGGACTGGGGACTGAGAACTACCCCTGACAAAGGGCTGGAATATAGATGATTTAAACCCAAGGGTGGCCACCATAATTTAGAAACACCTCCAGATGCAACTTCTCCCTCAGCTTCCCCAAAACCCTCAGGCTCTGTGACATTACTGTTGTCAGTCTGACTGAGTTAGTTGCTCCCACCAAGTAACAGGAAGGACATCAGTGACCATCTAACACTGTTAGATTGTGCTCCTGATCACAGCAGCCAACCAACACACCTGTGAGGTCTTTGATCTTAGTGACTGTTCTAAACAATACAGAGCAATTTAACTGCTACCTAATCCTCAATCTGGCAGAACTGTCTCTTAGAAATAAGCCAATGAATTTTGTCTTCCCTTTTTTGTTGGTTTTGCTGTTTCCCATCACTGCTCTGCTTCTACACTGTCAGCTTCTCCTTCCCACCTCCTTTTTTTCTGTATGTATAATTCACTTAACATCAGATGCACCATTTTACGCTATATGTATTTTCAAGATTTCTGCAGTGTAAACACATCTTGTCAGTAGATTGTATTTACTGCCAGTTCATTTACAATCTGACCGTGGAATAAGCAGTTCAATTTTTTCAAGCTAAAATGGTTTGGGTTTTATATAGCAAAAAATTTTGTGTTGACTGATTTTCAAACTGCCAACCATCTGTCTATTATTAGCATCAGAGCCTGACAATGGGAATATTCTACTCATTAAATTACTGTTGAGCAAAGTGTTTAGGTTTTACCATTAAGAAAAAAGAAAAGTTTTTCATGTTATGAATGGTTCTCAGGAGATACATGCTACCACTTAAAGCCAAAGCTAACAAGGTCCTCAGAAATCACGCTGTTTCATGTTTCCAGCTTCAGAACCAAAGGAATGCAGGCCTGGAAAGGACTTGCTGGATCATCAAGTTCACTTCTCACAACACCACACAACACAATTCCTAGAGGTTTGGCTCATGTTTGGTTTCTCTGTATCAACTAGGAACATGTCATATAGGCCCCAAAACTTCAGCAAACCTACCTATAATCAAAGGGAACTGCAGATGCTCCACAGTACTCAATGGTACAGCCACCAACTTAAAAATACCTCCAAAGTTAAAAAGAGCAGTGTAGCCAGTGAGCCAGTGCTAAACAGCAGACCTATCTCATATCTGACATGGAGAGGTGTCACCCACAAAGCTAAACTGCCATTTACAGGCTCCCACCCCTCGTGGCTTCACACAAAGGTGCCAGGCAAGGCAGTGAACCAGCATGATTCCTGTACAGCAAAACTTCTGTGGACAGCTAATGTCTCTTTCAAAGAGGGGGCATCCCTCCAGACATTCCCTGAAACTTGCAATATAAACTCTGCAGCAGCCATTAGCAGTCAGTGGAACTGATATGTGAGAAGAAACATGTAAGTCTATGTGCTGCCTCTGCTGAGGACCAGGCAATGGACTTCTGCATGCTGAGAGAAGTCAAATTCCTGCATGCATACTGCAAACTATGGGTAATTACAGACCACGCTCATTTTGGTGAAATGCTGAATACTCTGACCTCAGCTCAGCCAAATCATCACATTGATTTCACATGCCTGGCCCCACCAGCCAGCCAACCCACCTGTGAGGGTTTGGCTCTTAGTGACTTGTTCATAACAATACACAGCACTCAGTATAACTACTCTAACAGCAACCTTCAAGTGCCACGCAGAGGTGCAAAGGAAAGGTTCATATCATCCTGTTTTGGACAATGGGTCTTTTAGTAATAGGATGGTAAGTAGCTGAAGGAAGATGCCAGCATTAAATGAAGACTAAATTAAGTTCTGGGTTTGTATCCAGTTGCTGTTCAGAGGAGAAATCCTACTTCCAAGTTATTAATAGCAGCACAGTTTAACAATAATAATAATTAAAAAAGACATCTGGATGAAATCAGAAGAGGGGAGCAGAACCACATGTGCATAGGGAAACCAGGCATGTCCCAGACTCACTCACATATTTTGCTACAGAAAAGCCAGAATATTTCATTGAGGGAGGAGGAGGAAGCCAGACAGAATGCATTTGAAACCTGGAGCTCTGCTACTTTTAAACTAAACATTTCTGCTTATCTCTTTACCCCTGCAAAGACAGCTTTTGCTGAATATCCAAATGTTAATGGAACAAGCCTTCAGGGAAGACAGCCAAGCCAAGTATCCCTGCCCAGAACTAGCTTTTCTCCTTGATTGCTCCCTTTCTTCATTTGTCCAATATTCCTCAGCCTGTTTCATTCTCCTTATAATGTACAAAGCTCATCCTGATATCCTCCTAATTCATCTTGATTTGTATAACAGGCTCCCCCAGCCCTAGATGCCTCCAAAAAGCATGTGGTTTGCAGTGATTACGGAAAGCAGATAACAATTGCTTCTCACATACAAATCCCAGTCTGGATGGCCCTTGGCAAGGAGAGGGAGTTTCCTGCATTGCTCTGCCCTTGAAGAGTAAGGGTGAGCTGACTGGGGCACCACGAGATTTCTCGTTGTACGTGAGCCAGGACATCCTTGGACACAAGGGTGGCGAAGGTAGCACCATTCTGCACTGCCTTCCCTCCACCTCCCAACCAAGCCCAGCAAACACCAGCAAGACCAAACTCCATTGCCATTTGAGAAGGCAAAACCAGCCAAGGTAAGCAGCCAAATACATCACACAAGATCAGTTGAGGGAGGTGCCTTATTTGTACTTGCACAGAGAGAAGACTGAGGGCAGGAGTTCCCAGCTCTGCCATCTTTGACTTGCCTGTTTCAGGAGGATTTGCAGTCCCTAAATACAAACCCTGATGATCCAGGTCAAAGGGCACTGAGTCCACAGATAGCAAAGCCATTGGGGACTGTTCTGTTCCTTACAATACACTTGGTCCTGGTCAGAGCACTTTCTCCAGCAACTCCTATCTCTAGGCAAACAAAATCAACGTGGGAGGATGTAGCTTTCAGAAAATATATCCTCTCTCAGAAGTACTGGAGAGATGATTGTTCCCCAAAGTTGATCACCACATCAGAGGAAAGCTTCAGACTGGCCCCGTGCAGACCCATGAGTGAAAATTAGGATTTATAGTGCAGCAGACAGGAGGCAATTACAGTCTGTCTCAATAGTTACCTGGGGACTAACGACCTTGCATAGATGAAATGGTGAGACTATTAGTACTGATTTTCTGAAAATACTCAAGCAGTCCTCTGACAGCTGGACAGACAGGGATGTTACTAGAATTGCTGGTCAGAGCAGTGTCTGTCAGCACGCTGCCAGGGAAATATGCTGCAGGAAAGGAGTCTGCTGAACATGTTGCCTGCAGGGCCTCCTGGAGAAACTTTGCTTGCAGTGAGCAATTTGTAAGGATGAGAACAAGGAAAACACTTTTCCTTCAGTTAATGTTAACTATCTTCCCATTTCCCCACCATTTTTGTGAACACTAATATCACCTGCTATATAAATGCTCAATCCAGGAAGAGGCATTATTAGCATGGAATCAAGAGAAAGAAGAGGATTGATACTAGGAGGCTGCACCAGAAGAAATCTGGTGACATATAGAAGGGGAAATTTGAAGGAACTAGATTTTTTTCTGGGCCAGATACTCTCTGTGAACTTTCCGTGGACAAGAGAAACAAAGCCTGCCAAGTTACAGATCTAGATGGAGTTCTTATCACAGACCACAGTCCCCAAGTCTCTTCTCTTACAACAGGGGGATGCCTTTGCAAGTAAAGAATAAGTCTTTTCCCTGAATAGAAATAATATGGAAAACTGATCTCATTTTGGGCCTGAAAAGTCAATACATTGCTATTACAAATGGAACTAGAAAAGGAAGGTGAGCTCTGTGAGGAAATAGCATTAAGATATCAGTACTCATACATTTTTTACAAGATGTCTCTAGTGTACAACTGCAACACAGCTAAAAAAAGCCAACTATTTTAATAATTCAGAAATGAAAGGACACCACAACCAGAAGCTGCCTAAGTGGGTTGTGAAAAAAACCCACAGTTCCCCCTACCTTTATAAATTTCAACCAATTTCCTAGTCCCCTCTGAATGAACATCTCTGTCCTAACTTTCTGAACACCAGCCAAAAGAACTCAGTTTTAGACTCTGCAAAGGATCACAAATTGAAAGAAGCTGCCACTCCATGGAAAGGCAGGATCAGAATGAAAAATGGCCCTGATAATTGGACAGATAGTCCCAACCAACATGAAATTTGGTAAGTTCAAGTACAAAGCATTACCATCAAAAGGAAAAATCAAGTGCAAAAACAGAGGGGAGAATGATGAGCTATTCACTGACTGAACAGACAACTGCACAGCACAGAATGGTCAAGTCATAAACTCAGTGAGTCAATGGTGTGATGCCATTGCAAACAAGATAAATTTCCTTCTAAGATGTATTATCACAAGTGTTATGTGTATATAACACAAGAGCAATGATATCACTCTTCTGGAATACTGTATTAATTTTGGGGCACCACAGTTAAAGGGAGATGTAGAGAACTGGAAGAAGTCCAAACGACAGTAATAGGAAGGATCGAGGTATTTGAAAATATGGCCCAGAAAGGATAGATGAAAGAAGTACATTTGTTTAGTCTAGAAAAGAGAAGACTAGGAGAGATGTAATAGCAATCTTCTCACATTTAAAAGGTCAAGAAGATTATGATCAATTGCTCTCCAGGTTCCCTAAGACGAAGAAAAGAAAAATCAGTTTTTCTCCAAGCAAGGCAGATTTAAAGGGGTTATTAAGAATGCTTTCTGACTATAAGTGTAGTTAAATATTGGAGGGGTTTTTATTAGTCAGGCAAACAACCATAAGCATTTTGTAGAAGTAATCCTCCTGCCTAATGCAGAGTGATAAAGGAGATCTCTGCAGGCCCGTTCCAGCACTAAAAGATTATAATGAATCTATGTTTTTCATATTAACTTTAGCCCTTAGGAAAAACTCTACACCTGTGGCTTCTCCAGCTTTAGGGAGGTTAAGTTAACAAGCGATAAAATTCCATCCTTTGTTTCTGAGTACACATCAGATTTGTAGATGTTTGGCAGATGAAAACTGATAAATACATAATATGCAAACAAATGAATATGAATGCACACTTTCCTCTGAGTCCATAGGAGACCAGAGTTTGGCCCTGAATATCAAGCTTCTCAGAGCCATAGGACTCACAAAGCCACATACAGAGCAAAAAAAACCTGTTTGCAGTACTTTATTATTGAGTTACATTTATATTTCTGTGTCCTGTTTTCTAGTTTGGTAATAAGGTCCTCTGCTAAAATTTCTGGATTCAGTTGTACTCTGGAAGAATGAGCTGACAGGAATTTGAGGGTCTTCAAATGTTCAGACACCGCCTGTCTCTGGAGCATTCCAGCTAATTAACTATCCCTAGATATCCAGGTTTCTTGTCCAGCCTTGGAGATACTCCAAAGCACTCAACAAAGTTTGTTAGTCTCTACTCGCTCCTGCAATCTGCCTTTATGTATTTATTCTGTCACCATAAAAACACTGCATCCTTTGGGGAAAAAGTAATTTCTGTGGGGAAGAAATAAATTCACTGACGAAAATTAATTTAGAGGTGCTACCAATATTGGGGGAGACAGTGAAATCGCAAGTGGATTTAGAGAGATTTTAAAACACACTCTGAAGCATCCTAGGACCCAAACTGGGGAAAAGCAAGCAAGATGCTGTAAAACTGGGAAAATATAGCACATGCAGTTACTAGAGAAAAAACACCACCTTTTTACTCCATACCAGGTGACAATCAGACAGTTTAGTGCCCTTTCCTGAGAGATTCAGCCCTGCACAGCCCAACAAGCCATTTGGATAACTGGGCATCTTGGGCATTCGTGTAACAGCAAATGCTGGTTTGTTCCTCCATCCTGGCATGTTCTGTGGGCCTGGCACCACTGCTAAACCCATCCTCACTCCCAGCTGTTGTGGGAGAGAAATAGAGGCATGTTTGCTGTATCTCTCAAATCCAAGAGGGGTTCAAACCCCTGCAAGAAGTAACAAGGTAAAAGTACAGCAAACCTCTGCTGCAGCTGTGGTAGGGAGAGGTGCCCTTGACTGCAAATTCTGTCTCTACCCCCAGCCCCTGCTGATCAATTCCCAATTTCGTTCAACTGCTGCATGCACGCACCAAAATCTGCCTGACCCTTGCCTTTGCTTTGTTCTTGTGCTGATTGCTCCAGCAGCCTTTTCCAATCCTCCTGCCAAAGGCCTTTCCTTCCTAGTGCTGCCTGGCCTCTGCTCAGGATCCAAACTTGGCATGTTGCAGACACCAAAATCAAGCATATTAGCAGGAAATTGGAAAGTTGTCATGATCCCTCCTGGTCCTCCTTTCTGCACACTAGTGTTTGTGGGTGGGACCAAAACACTGCTCCTCGCTGAAGGAAGAGACTGAACAAGACAATTGCAGGGAGCTAACTTGATTTGCAATTGCACCCGGACCAAGAAATAAATGACATCATTATCAGCAAATTGCAAACAGATCAGGGGCTGAGTGTGGACTCTAATCATACCAGGAGCCCAATGCTGCTTAGAGGGAGCATGGTTCTGGGGGAGTTTAGATGTCATGATGACACATGTTGTCCCCAGATATTTATCCTGTACTACTAAGCTGTTCAGCAAATGCACAGAAAGCCTGATCTCCAGCATTCATAAAGCTCTGTCACAGCCACAGGGCACACACCACTACCAGCAGAGGGGTCCTGTGCCTCCAGGAGGGAAAAGCAGCTAGCCAGCCCACCTAAAGCCCCGGTGATTTCCCATGTCCACACTATTTGCATGCTGCAGACAGATGTCACCTGGTGTTTCTTGTGGTTCAAAGATGTGGGTCAAAGTCAGGGCTGGTAACAAAGGAGTTTGCTGGCATTTATCAAGGACAAGGGATTCAAAGGCACACATATTTAAGTAGCTGCCACAAAATCTTGGGATAGATAATGCCTAGGAGCTTGATATATTTGAATGGAGGGTTGGATTCCTCTACCTGCCACAGGGGCTCTTTCATGACAGGGAATTCAGCAGGGACCCATCCAGCTCCCTCACCAGGGGTGTTGATAAACACCCTCCCCATTTCTACACACAGTTCTCCTCCTCCTTCAGCACACGTAGTTGTTCAGGCACTGTTTGACAAACATATAGCTAAGTAAAATAAATTTGAAAGATTTTTTTTCTGGCAAAAAATAATGTTTTCTGCAACAATATTAATAATTGTTGACATAATGCTATAAATATACATTTCCCCAGTTATCTTAAAATTCAAAATTGTGGGAAAATACACCAAAGACCTAACTTCTTTTCCTTGGGAAAATGCTTCTCCCGTGATACACATAGGCCTGCTCCTGGCAGGTATTGGCTTCACATAATGAGAGGAGGCAAAACAACAGCTCGAGGGAACTCCTCGACTGTTCCTTCCCTGTGAGAGGATAAGTGTAAGCTCTGGTGGGGTTACAACAGGCAGTATATAAGATGTCCAAGACTTCAGTACTGCAGGCATCTCACACTTTATTGCCTGCCTGTCCCACCATACTCCCAGACCACTGGTGCATGGACAGATCCCATCCCTCCCCAGCCTGAACCTTGATGCAGACCATACAATCTGTTTCCATTCACAGCCAAGGCTTGCTGAGCTGCCAAACTGTCCACTTCCTTGCCAGATCCATACATTCTCATCCCAAAGAGAAGCAGAAGCTGAAGATTACAATTCCCACAAAACAAAATCCCTGTATTATATTCATGTTGAGGGCTGCTTCAAACCATCGTGAGAGAAGGCAGGACCTGCCCTGCTCTAGGCTGTGTATGGCTGCAAATGATGGGAGCCACAGCCCCTCAGCATCCCCAGCTGCTCTTGGGGACCTCATATGGCAATCACAGCAGAGCCTGTGCACCAGCCCTGTGCTAGCACAGCCCCTTGACTGGAAGGTGGGGTGTGGAGCAGAGTTTCCCTGGCCTTGTTGCATCAGAAGATAGCTTAGTGCCTGCAGGAGTAACCCTGCCCTGGCTTACACAATTCATCACATCCCAGCTTGATCAACCGCACATCTCCACAGCCTGCAGCATCACTGAGCTGTGAGAGGGGATTACTGCACAGAGTGGGATGCTTAAAGCAAGTTAACTGATGTACCCAAGGGCATGCAAAGAACTAGTGACAGTCAGGGGAAATGGCAGAAATCCTGAATTCTGACATTAGACATCTCACTCTAAAGAAGATGGGTGCCTAACTCCTTTGGACAGCTCTGGAAACCCAGATTTCATCTGCAAGAGGGGCACCTGGTTAGGGGAGGGGGAAAAGGCTGATGTCAACCAGGCAGCTCTGAATGTCAGGTGTTCTGGATTCAGTTCCCAACAGTTTGTTTTTCCTTCCCCTGTAGGTACTCAAGCACTCTTTAATTTAGCTTGAGTGACGATTCCTGTCTCAAGGGTGCTTGGTGAGCAGCCAGCAGCAACCCAGTAATAAAACACCTTCCCATTGCTGATAAGAGAGTGTAAGGCATTTGCACTGTGAAGCACCCAGCCTGGAGAAAGAATGCAGGTAGCCTGCGATGCATCAAGCCCAGCTTCTTCACTCCTTTCTCCCCCAAAATGGCCTGGGCAACAAAGCAGCAAAATCCTCCCTTGCTGATCGTGTTTGACAGCTGTTTTTTACAGTTTTGGCTGGAACAGCACACATTCATGACCTATGCTTGCAACACTGCCTGTCTACCATCTTTACTCAGCCAGATGGGAAACCAATTGCCACAGGGAACACCTCTCTAACTAGGGCCTGGTAGGCTTACTGAGGAATCAATTCACACCAAAAGGCAGGTTATTTTCCCTGATATGGTTTTCAGGGTGAGATTCAGTCTCTGTCCAAAGGCAAAAGCCATATGGCCACCACACACCACAGCCTGGAGCTCCCCTGGCTCTGGGCACCACAGTGACTCTGAGGGCACCAGGACAGAGCCAGGGCACCCCTGGCCCCACACCAATTGATGGATGATGGGTGGAGGACACCAGGGACACTCAGTCAGGCCTCATGGTTTGTAAAACAACATGCTACAACCACAGGTTTTATACTTTTTATGTGTAAACTTCTGCAAAGAGCAACTGAAAATGAGAGGGCTTTGTTTCTAACACCCATGAGCCAAAGCATCCTTGACCCTGCAACTCAGTTTTTCCTGAGCCACTGAATTTCTCACCAAGCCATGTACAAGCAAACTGGTTCAAAGCCAAAGAGAGAGGGACTCCCATTTTCTCTCCCAAGCATGTTTCTATTGAGGCTGCAAATTAACACAGGCAGGACCCTTCCCTTGGCAGGGTCCTGCAGAACACCATGGCCTCAGGCAGGTACCTCCAACAGCAGTAAAATACCAACAGCCAACTCAGTTTTCACAAGCTGGAACAAGACACAGAGCTATGAATCCCCAGTGACTGGCTGCATGCACCACTTTATGGCAGGATACAGGAGGACAGAGCCTTTACAGGGCTTCTCTGTGCACTTCCCAAAGTAATTACATTCACCCTAAAAGCTGCATCTGGGAGGCAATCCCAAATTTCACCTCTGAAATGGCTTTCAGTAAACACACATTTAGGCACCTGTTTTTTGGCCATGAAAGTACTTACCTGGTAGCAGTATTGTTATATGGCCAGGAGAGTGCTTGCCATGAACAGAAGAGTTTAAGGGATGCAAAATTCAGGATGATCTTTCAAGAGAAGCTGCAGAAAATAGAACACTTACTGCCCCAGCCCAGTAACTGCTGCCTTGTCAGCAAGCAAAGCTGCTCTGTAGGGATTAGAGGAGGAGCACTCACTCATTACCCTGGAATATCTGACATTTGTGCAGGACAGATATGTTGACCAGAAGGGAGCCACTTTCCCTCCCTTTTAAAAATATATACGTCTTTTATTTTTTGTCCTTCCTCCTAAATATATAACTGAAATTGCAGGGATTATATGGAAATTTGAACATGAAAACATTATCCAGAGTTAACTCCAGAACATTTACGTTGCTGTTCCCTTCACATATGCCTGTCCTTCAGAGTCCAAAGCAAGCAGTAGACTGCAAAGTGAGTTCATCCCACAAGTAGTAGGATCAACTCACAAATCATTGCCTCTGGATCCAGCATCCTCCAATACAAAGCCACGTCTGATATTCCAGGAGCACAATCAAACCACAGTGACACTTCCAGCCAAGCAGAGATGAAGTAACAGGCTTGGTCTGGTCCTGTTTGGCTTCAGTTAACTGCCAATAAAAAACGAAAATGCAGAGTGGTCACAGGCCTGCTGATAATTTGGGATGTTTCAATTTGTGAAACAAGCTCCACGTTTCTCTCATGACTAGCCATGGAATAACAAACAGGCTGATCTAGTTTCACTGCTGCTTGGATTGTCAGTTTGATTTGTTCTCAGATGTTATAGGTTACATACTGCTTTACAGAGACATTCAGCAAAGCAGAAACACAGAGGGGTCCATGAGTTAATGACATGGTCTCTTAAGGATTTCAGTCTCATGGTAGTTATAAGCTTTTCCTGAAGCTGCAGCACAGTGAGTTTCTCCTGAGCCCTCTCCCTCTTTTTCTTTTCTTTTCTTTTCTTTTCTCTCTCTCTCTTTTTTTTTTTTTTTTTTTTTTTTTTTTTTTTTTTTTTTTTTTTTTTTTTTTTTTTTGTGGGGAGTATGTTTATAATTCCTAATGAATTCACCTCCTTGAAGTTTTGCCCCTTGCTCAAAACATTAACAAGGTCTTGCCCCTCTCTTCAGGCACTTATTTTCACAAAACATATTGGAACACAATTACCTTTGAGAACTGTGCCTTCCTGGTAAATTTGGATGAAATTAGTTGCCACAAAAAGAACATCTGATGGGCGAGATTGAAAGGCACTCATACACGCACAAATGGATTTATTTTGTAACTTTGCTTCCTTATGAAAACAAAGTAAAAAAAAAAACCCAAAACCAAACACAACACAGAGAAGAGTGAAAGTTACTGAAAAGAAAGGTGAGAATAGCAACAAATCACAGCCAGCATAAGCATCCATTTATTCACCATTCAGGGAATAAAGACAGTGTGCTTTTTCTCTGTGGCTCAGCTGTCTCTGGTGGGATGTTCTAGTCTTTGCAGAACAGACTCAGCTTTACTTCATTGTTTGACATTATTTTTATTGCTAACCTGGATGGCCCTGGAAAGAAAAGGATTTAAATTACAAAAAAAAAAAAAAAAAAAAGGTTTGCAGACTCAACTAGTTTTGTGTATACCCATAAAACAGTTTGCAAGGTTCATAAAACCTCAAAAGCCAGAAAATATCCACCCCAATTCCCTTCATCCTCCAGCCCCAGTCTCACTCCACTCATTGCAGGATGTTATAAGCTCCCTCCTCTAACGGATTGTAACTTTTACACTCAGAGCAGATTACATTGCCTTCACTCTCTTGTCATCTCCCTGCTGGACTGCAGCCTGCATTTGAGCAGAGTCCCCCAGGTAATGAACCTGACCCTCTTGCTGCTGGTTGACTGTGGATGAGAGCTGGTGGGGTTACTTGGCTTTGCTCTGATGCCAAGCAATTATTTGTACAACAACATAGAAGTCCCCAACATAGTATTCTCTATTTTTCTTTTCCATTCTGCTAAATGAAGAGAAATCCTATTCAGGTCCTGGGCAAGGGGTGTGCATCTGCTTTGCAGCATCCCCAACTGGGTACCAAGTGAGTTGGGGAGAGCAGGAAATAATTATATTTTAATCCAATCAGCAAGCCTGAAGCAGCCTCCACCTCCTGAGGGCCACATTTTAGGTTCCAGTAAAGCCCTGAAAAAGGAATATTTTTCAGAGGGAAATAATTTACGCTGAAATGCAGCCTGTGAGATTATTCCCTGAGCCCTGAGTTCCTGGCAGACCTTGTGACCCAGGTCCATGTGTCCCATAGCCTCTGTGGCCAGTAGTTATCAGTTCAGGCTGCTGCCAAACCCTAAGCAGGCAGTTTCAATCCTCTTACAGGAAATAGAGTGGAGCCTGCAGTGAAAATGCCCGGTGTGTTTTTCTACCTGACCACTACAGAGGCAGACATCTACAGGCTGTACAGATCAGAGGTTCTGGACACACAGTAATTAAATGAAGCCTCCATTGCATTTTCAGAGGCCCACACTCACAGCCCTCTCAATGCACTTCTAAAAGGGATTCTCTGATGCTATCTAAAGTTTGCTTTATCCTTGACATAAACCTGCATGGTGCCAGTACAGGGAGATACCAGATGGTGTCTGTGGAAAGGACCCACCTGCACCTGGGGCCTGTGAAAGCTCAGCATCAGGCAAAGGCATCACTACTTGATCCTTGGGCGATTCTTGGGAGATCAAAACAAGCACAGTCACTACAGCCTTACAGGTCCAGGACAGCTCTCCCACAGAGTTCTGCAGTGAAAAAAAAAAAAAAAAAAATAAAAAAAAAAAAAAAAATATCAGGATGTATTTCCATCCTTACTCCTTTGAGAGCACTGCTAGACACAGCACACCAAGTTTGATACTGTCTGTGGCAAAGGCTGGAAACAGTCTCAAGAGCCTTGTCCACACCATCAGTGTTTGCTGAAGCAGGGAACTGGGACACTTGGCTACCGTTGAGTAATGTTCCTGCATGTGAGTAAGAGAAATATTAGAAACAGAGGTCCCCAGCCCAGCTTGTCCTCGTGAGGACAATTTGGAGACACAGGGAAATTCAAACACTCCCACCTCGGCCCTACACACTGAGAGCCCTATGACATACCAGGAGCTGCAGATGAAGCCTATAAGGCAATTCTAAGGGGGAACAACCAGACAAGAAGCTGACTCACCTATTGGAAAGCCCATCCCAGACTGAGAATACCAAAGGAAAAATAATGAAAAGGAGAATAAAATACTTCACAACTAACACCAGTAAAAACGAACTGGTGACCTGCCTCCTTTGAGCACAGGCAGAACTGCAAACTTCATCTATCTATCTAAAGAAAATAAAATCAACTCCGTGTTGGCTCTTAGAGCCATTGTAGGCAGTACTGCTGGCCCCCACTGCTACCCATAGCATGACACAGTCTTTGCCAGCCTACCCAGGGGCAATCAAAACACCCCAGGGGCAACCAAAACGCCTCAGGGGCAATCACTGCTTGCCTGGGACAGCAGCAGAGGGAACCCACCGTGACCACCACGCACAGAGCAGGTACTCACTGGAGGCAACAGCAGGCCAAGGCACAGAGCTTGAGCTTCTCCCACAGCAAAAGTCTACAAAGACCTTCTTGGAAAGAAATCTTTTTTTAAGTGCCATGCAGCTATTGTTAAGAACATTATGGAAATGCTAAATAAATCAACTACTTAACAGTAAACACTTACTAATCAGTCTTGATGACCAGAAGCATAGTTTTAATTTGGATTTAGTTGCAGTATTAGTCATTTACAGAACATACATCTAGTATTAATGGCGGTGTTTCCTTTTCCCATATAGCATATTCACCTTTTCTCAAAATACAAACACATGCTTCTAAAGTTCTCCTGAAGAAGATCCAGGATCCTTCATGCACAGCAGCTCCCATTGTGCAAGAAACCCTGAGCTGTTTGCAGCATGGTACTGATCACAATGACTGCCAGCAGCCACAGACCTTTATCCAAATAGGGAATTTTAACTCACCGAAACAAATGAGTTACTTATGGGAAAGGAACCCCCCATTTTGCAACCACCACATCTAAATAGGCAGACAGACTCTTTCTGCAAACCAATATGGATAAGTGGCTGCAATTTTCCTAAGCTGCCTTTAAAACATGGGCTTTATTTTCAGTTCAGCCAGGAATGACCTTGTGTGACTTCGGTTGCAGCCTCTCCTCCTCAGCCTGCAAATGATTGCTCAGTAAAGGCAGAGAGGCCGCCCTGGCGCTGCCAGCGTGCCGCAGCCACTGTGCTGCTCCTTGGAAAGGCGGCGCCGCCGGAGTCCAGGGCTGCAGTCACAGCACTCGCTGAGCTGCGTTCATTACATAGCAAGAACAACTGAGAAAAAATAAACACTTCTCAAGTCTATGACTAACTGAAGCTGTAAATTTCAAACACTTATTACAGAGTCATAGCTTAGCAAAACAACACGGGACGTGTTACGTATCAGAGGGCAACCTTTAAAGAAGGACTTATGCTCTGGGGAAAGTTTTAAAATAGAACAGGATGAAGTTTATGTGCCTTTTTTCATGTGGTTCTTATAATTAACCAAACTGTCACAGAAAATCATCCTAGAGGCTTGGATTCAATCCAGCCTTCTCTAACACACATCCCGTCATCCTCTCCACTACTGAAATATCCATACTCTATTTGTTAAAACATTAGGACTAGTGAACAATTTTTCAATATAGTTTTTGTCCAGCCCTCCTGTTTACAAATTTCCTCTAGGCAGATTGTGGGGATTTATCCCTCTTTTCATTTAATAGAGCCAAATATAGCTTTTCCCAAGGGGCTGGAGCACCAGGTGCTTCCCTAGCTGTGTTTTAACACGTTTACCCAGTGTACACAACTTACTGCTTAGTCTCTGTGTCTGGCCATTCAGGGCACGTGCCACGATTTCTGATCACGACTACATAACCTTACTTGACTTAAATACATTACCTTTGTTTCAAAGTTAAATAAAAAAAGTTTCTATTTCTTAGATACATGCATGTTGACCATAGGCTCAAAATTCACTCTCCATCAACAATACAAATTCTCCCATGTGTAAGAACTAGCAAAACAGCAAAAAGGGAAAGCTGCACAAAGAGGGCAGGTGGTAACTTAGCTTCTCATTCAACAAACTGTTTACAAACAGGTTTCAGCTTTACAACCACTTCTCTGTACAATTATGAAGTGCAGTCACAGGGGCTTTGGAGTTAGATTCTATCCAAGATATTTGAATGTTCAGACCTGGATTTTGGCTTATTCCACCATGAAGATCCACATAAAGGAAACTTACACACTGTAGGAAGGATGAGGACAATCCTTAGTCTGAGAAAGTTTAGCTCTGTGTATTGGGGATGGGCGATTGTTCACTGAAGGTCACAGTTCATCACGTCCAAAATGCTCTCAGACATCTCTATTACAAGAGCAGCTGGGATGAAAACATACATCAAGAGAAATATGTTGCACACATTTTTTTTCTCCATATTCTCTCTCTCTCTCTCTCCATAGGTTTTCTCAGATTCAATCAGTGAGAAAATCTAGCTGGTTGAGGAAATATGTAAACAGATGTGTTAAGCTACGCAAATATCTGGAAAATGTCTGTTTGGTGTAAGAAGGAGTTAACTGTGGAAAGACTCAGTCAGTGACTGCAATATCTGCAGCAAGAGAACAATCTAATTTTATGTTCTTTGCCATCTTGATACATGTAATCTTGAAAGAGATCTAATGGAGCACCAAGGTATTTGTAACTTTTTATCTGTTAGTGGTGTAGCTGAGCTCTATGAATATAATAACAGACTTGTGTTGGTTACAAAATAGTCACTGCTTATCATGCTCACCAGGTGCAGATGACGGCTGTCTTTCTAGGTCTAGCTGTAGAGTGCAATAGTGGAAACACGAGACTGGAAAGGTTCACCTTGTTTGTGAGTCAGGTTATTGCTTTGTATACACTGACACGGCTATTTATTTTGATTATATGGAGTGGTTTGAAAGAACAGCTCACATCCATGCTCTTATTCTTAGTTTTGTTTCTGATTCACATTGGCCGTTGTAGATGTTCAGTCTTCTCCAGGTATTCACATGGAAGTGACTGAGACATGCCAAATTTACCAGCAGCTTCTCATTAGTGGCTCTTCCTTGATTATGACATCTGGTGAGGTTGATGACAATAACAGAAGAAGAATGTGAAGTTCAGTCATTTGGAAATTACTTAAGTGGAGGCCATTTTGCACAGTATGATGTTGAAATGTTAGGAATGATTGAGGCCAGATTTACAGCTCAAGCAGTTTTACATCTGTATTTCATTTGTGAGTAACCAATACAAAAAAACACCTTTAAAACATTTTAATCATTTCCCAACTGACCAAGAGCTCCAAATATTCTGTCAGCAATATAACCTAGACCACAGAATTGTTCCTGTTGAAAGGAATTTCCAGAGAATCATTATATGGCTAGTCCAACAAACCTGTACTAGTCAAGGCTGTCAGTATCTCACTTTTGTCTCTACTGACCAGCAGAATGATTCTCAACTGCTGGTCAGTAGGAGAGGTTCCTGTAATACTCATGTATATGGCAAAGAGACCATTCACAAACTTTTAGCTATGAGGAAGGGCAGCTCATATTTACCCTTCTTCAGCAATGGCCATCCTGCAGATTGTCCTGCTAAGGCAGTTTCTCTCCAATACCATCCACAGCTCAGCATGACAGACAGTCATGCAGAAATAGGGTAAATTATGTGAATTTGCTGACTAGGCTGTTAACAAATTAACAGTTTTCACAGTTATGCAAAACTATTCATTTACAATGATGCTTTTGGAGTGCTAGATAGTTGTTGAACATGTCTGATCAATTTAGGGCACACAGTGAGCACAAACTGAGTTTAAACTGTATTTAATGCCACCCAAATATTCTTCTTACATGGCACAGATCCAAAACCTCAGGCAAAATTATTCTCTAAAACACACTTGATTAACACTGCCACACACAATCAACAATGGCCCAAGGAGCTGAGGTTAACAAAATAAATGAAGCCATCTTATGAAGCCAGTCAGTGTACCAAACACAGGCATGCATTGCTTTGCAATGGAAGTTAAGCTCCTAATTCAGTGCCTGATCACTTTCTTAAGTGCTCACCCACAAGACAGAGATGCACTTAAGTGTCCCTCATGTTGCTAGAATGGCAAAAATAATAGTTCTTTCCTGAAGAGGCAGCTCTTCTGCTTGCACACCATGTAAGGCAAGGTGATAAGACAAAATTCCTATCCAAGACAGAGTAGATAAATAAGTAGAGTAGAACATTTCTAAAGCAGACTTGGAATCATTGCCACCAGCAAAGGGAGGTTTTAATGACTTTTGCATGTCCATGGTTGGGTCATGAACCAAGATGCTCTGATTAACTTCAAAATTCCTATTTGCCAGGGTTATCACCTTTGAGCAAGCAATCATCTTTCTCACCTGTCTGCCAGACCTCCAAAAGGCTGGGAGGAAAACAAGGTTTGATGAAAAATTAACAGGATTTTCTGATGAGTTGCTCTACTCCCAGCACTATCCTCCCCACCAACAAGGCCCAATGCTGCACTTGCAAAAAAGCAAATTGAAAGATGAGGAGTTCCAACTCTTTGCCCTTCTCACTGCCCCTTTTCTCCCTATAGGCAGGAAAGCTGAATACAGTGACTGAAGTGATGGAAATTCAACTGACCAGGGAAGGGAGGGTTCTTTGAACAGATGCCTGTTCCTTTTCAAGTAAATGTGTTGGTCTCTGATATATGACATGCATATAATAAATGTAGAAGTTTTTTCCTGTATTTACTTCTAAACCAGAGTCCCCCTTCTCTGAAAGATTTACTATCTTGTTTTGGCCCCATGGTCACAAGGATTCACTTTCCCTGTGCACTGATGGGAGCCACACAGTTTTTCCTTGGAAGGTAAGTGGCACTCTTATAATGACAGAAATGCCTGAATCACAAGTTGCAGTGCACACACTGAGCACCACGGGGCTGAACTATGAGAAGAATAGCTGACCAGGAGCTTCATCTTGTTTTACCAGACTGAGGACATTCCCTGAGTTTTATGCCTCCCTGTTGTCCTACTGGACTGATTCATGTTTCATTTCTTTATCTCCCAGTGATATTTTAATTATTCAGGACTGTTTGAGCTGGAGCTCTCTTCCTGATTTGTCCATCATCCAGTAAACCACACCGACCTACTCTAAGCAGAACTTTAAGGCAGACCCCTGGAATGAATCAGTGGTCTCATATGCTCAAAATCAGAATAAAACTGTTTCACTGAAGCAAAAATGATTACAGAGAAAGCAACTGCCTGCAGTTAAGTCTCCAGAAAGACACTAATTGTTGGCAAACAGCAACTATTAGCAAACATGAAAAATGATAGTGTCAAGATACACAATGTAATTATCTGTACACAAAACTGCAATATGAACCCTGTATAGCTATGAATAAAATGCTTTGTTTGTTAAACTGGCCATTTCTCAACACTTGGATGAATGTGAACAAGTTCAAACATAAATCAAAGATATAAGCCAGGACACCTCAACACTGGTGATAAGTCTTCGAGAGTCTGGACTGGACAACACCTTTCAAATAAAATATACTTCCATAATAGATGCTGTTTATTTTCCTCTACTTCCCTGTTGGCAAAGATACTTACTGAACAATTTATTTTTCACTGCTTGCAAATTTTCTGGCTGCCACTTCTGATTGTAAACATTGGTGGAAGAGTATTTATTTGTTTAGAAGTATACTCTTGGGAAGAATGATAAAAACTATTCTTCTAAAAAGCTATTCTTCAGCTAAAAACCCTGAAGCATAGGCCAAATTTGAGAAGAAATTACTTTGGCATTGTCAAATCTTGTGATTTTTATTCTACTTCTTCAACATGCAAGACATTTTATCTAGAGAAAGTTTGAAGAAAAAGAAGTGGGAATCCTGGATTTCGATTTTAGTTTCAGCATTTGTTGAAATTAAACCTAATAAAGTATCCAAGCAGCTCCTGCTACATTGGGCAGCCACAGGACAGGGAGAAGATGACATCAGTTTGCATCAGTGAAAAATGGGACCATGGTGCTGCTGTGGACATGGCTGTGGACACCGAACACCAGGCTGAGTGCTGGCCACATGAAAGGGAACCAACTTCAGTTCCATGCTTCCAGCCATTGTTAAATTATAAAAAGCTAGAAAATTTGTCCAAGACAAATTTGCCCAAAATTCAGAAGGGAAATAAAAATTAGAAAACAACTGCAGCCTTTTGATTCCCTAGTAATTATTTTTTAAAATAAATGGAGCACCAGATGGCTGATTCATTTGAGCAAAGGTGCAACATTTGAAATGTTCCTTTCTCTTTATAAATGCTCATATTAGTCAGGAGCAAAGCAGATTTGTTCCTCATCTTCCTTATGAATTTTTAGATACAATACAAACCACCTTTGTGACTAATTATTTTTTTATTTAACAAAACCTGAGTTGTATAAACCTGCCAGTGAATCACTTGCAATAAAAGCCTGGTTTCATACCAAAAACAAACAAACAAACAAAAAAAGTGATGCAGATTTTTTTAATGTGGTTTTTCTGTTCTATGGTAATCAACATTATCTGAGTATCCTTGGAGGAAACCAGTCTGACATGATGCCAATTAAGAGGAAAGATTTCTGTGTGCCTGTTGCCCTAAACACTGGTCAGCCTTTGGTGTCCCTGCCCAATGCAGTGAGCAAGGCAGAAGGGATTACTTCTTCCTGTCAGTTTTCTTGTGGAGTGGTGGCACTAGAAGAGCAGTCACCATCCTGTTACAATTCTAACTCTTTTTCCCACCAGAGGTCCTGAGTTTTGAGTCCTTTCCCTTCCAGTAGATGATTTCTGCCTGAAGTTTATCCTGTGTGGTCTCCTGCCAAATTCTTTTCTAGCGGAAGTTTGTGGCCCATCAGACAAGGCTTTCAAATCACTCACATTTGGAAAAGCCATCTTTGCTTTCCCTGGGAATGCACAGCTTACAAATATCTTGTCTTAAAAAGTTCACATTTTTCATTTGTTTGCCCTCATACAGAGCTCCCAGGAAAAGTAGTGTGTAAGCATGCAGTGTGACTTTGCAGTTGTTTGCTGCAAGGTTTTCTTAGCTACTGAAAACTCTGAACTCCTTTGTCTTTTCTATAGATACATGAAAATCCAAGCCAAATTAATCCTCTTGATGGGAAAACTCCACCTGGACCTTTCAAACTGCATGAAGTGGGAGTTCAGTATCAACTTGCTGTAGGAGCAGAATTGCACATTTCCCAAGCACCTTGGACAATACCAAGCAGGAATAATCCTGTCAGGGAAAAGGGGAGAAACCAACCCCTGCTTGCTTCACTTGAGTTGTGTTTACAGCCAGCTCTTCAAGACAGGAGGGTAAATGTGGAGTGCCCCACGCAGTAATCTTGCCCTCAACCATAATCATGCTGTGTTTCACACTTCAAGCCCAGACAAGAGGAGCAGCAGTGACTGCCTGATACTCTGATTAGCAAATCAGAAGCTCAGTGTTCCTGCTGAGCTGAGAAGCCAGTTGTTAATAGCCAGGCTTTGGTGATTTCCAGATAGCATGACAGGAGCTGAAGGAAGACAATTAACAGGTAATTGCAAATAGTTTATCAGGGAAACTATTTCCATCAATAGACAAAACAGTTCCCCATCAGGATCCTCAATTTAACTAGACAGAAATAACATCCATAATTCTGGGCTTGACAATTCCTAAGTGATTTACTCTTTGTCACTTTGTCCCTATGTTCTCCCAGATAGTTTGACTTAGTGCAGCCCAGCTGAAGAAGAAAAATGCCTGGAACAGTCAATGTGCAGAGAGCATCAGCTGTGTCTCCCACTTTCCCAGTATCCTCCT
The DNA here is from genome assembly GCF_017590135.1 of Pyrgilauda ruficollis. Classification (NCBI taxonomy): domain Eukaryota; kingdom Metazoa; phylum Chordata; class Aves; order Passeriformes; family Passeridae; genus Pyrgilauda; species Pyrgilauda ruficollis. The sequence continues at coordinate 16,908,140 of NW_024513654.1, read as the reverse complement.
CATATACTTCATCACACAGCACTTATATACCCAGCCCCACTTGAGCTAAAATGATCAAGAAAAGCCAAAACCACTCTTAGAACAGCAGAGAAAAGCATCCAGTGTCGGCAGCATTAAAATACAAGTCACGGAGTATTGCTCCACAAAACGTGAGCACACAGAAAAGTTAAAACTCATTTAAAAGTTCCCCATAACTTTTTTCCCCCTTGATGGCTCACCATGGGCTCCTAAGCCCTGCTGTCTGCACAATTCTATCACTTTCACCTTCCTTAAAGTATCCTGCTCACCTCAGTCTCAGTGCCCCAAGAACACAACATTTAATAAGCTCCTGTGAAGGTAGGGCAGCAAATTACCCCCCAGTTTACAGACAAAACAGCAAGACACAGAGCTAAAGACCACAACAGCTATGCTGAGAAATGAAGCACCAAGTTCTACCTGGTTTTAGGTACCCACCCAAAGTGGGGTTAGCACAGCTCCTTCACACTCCCCCAGAATAACACTAATGACAAACATCTACCTGTCAGTGCCACGCCATCTTGAGAGAAGGTTGATGTCTGAGGACATGGTTTGCACAGTCCTTACACTGTGTTCCCAGGTTTTAACCAGCATTCACCATTTAGCCACACTGACCTTGTGTGCACAGCATCTTCTCAACTCTGCATATCCCCTCTAGACAGCCCCAAAGCACCATGCAACCTTCCTCATGTACATTCAACACACAAAACTATGACAGTGATAAACCTGCCTCATATGCAACCAATTACCCAACTTTACAGGCAAGTCCTCAAGACTCCACATTTCACTTTGTCTCCATAAGGTCATCCATCACAATAAAAATGCCTATCTTCAGCACTGGCAAATTCCTCTTGGGACAGGTAACTATCCTACAGGTACAGAGACTGTTTGTACAGCTCTCATAGACATGTACAAAGCAAAGAGGAGCAATCAGAGAAAGAAAGGCCAGAGAAGGTATAATTGTATGAATCTGACCAAAGGAAAGTTAATGGAGATTGATGGGAAGAAATGGTTCCTAGACCAAGGAGGAGTCCAGGAAAAAGTGACAGATTTCCCATTACTTGAGACCATTTAAGGTAGCTTGGACAGAGTTTGGGAAGGAATAATAGCCCTGAGTTTTTGCCTACATCATCTGCCAAATAACTACTGCAGAACTGGCTTTCTGCTACAGCGTTTATTTTCTGTTTAATTTTTTGCAGATATTTCAGCTGCACAGAGGAGCTATATTTTACTTACTTAGTCTTGTTAGGTGGAAAGCAGTATCCTACTCACTGCTGATCTTCAAATTCAGACAGGTCTCTTCCACTCCCTGCTGGCAGGTCTGCAAACAGTGTTACAAAATTCTTATGCACCTTCTTCCTAGGCAGAGCATAAGGTACAATGTTAAAGTGGTCCTCTGTATAAACATCACTGTATTCCTTAGCACAAAGTTCACTGAGTCTTTTGGTGTAAATTATGTTTTATTTCAACCAGAAAAGCATCAGAACTACAAGAAACAAAAGTAAACATGCTAAATCAAGCAGCATATTCATGTCCTCATCATCCTGATATTCTAATTGCCCAATTCAGAGATTTAGCCAAACATGTAACAACCTCCTTTTCTCCTTTAGGATACCTTTGAGAGGGAGGAAGGTGACCATGCACTGAAGCAGATTGTCCTGAACGGTTGTGGAACCTCCCCCACTGGAGATATTCAAGAACTCCCCAGACACAATCCTGTGTCATGTACTCTGGGATGACCCTGCTTGAGCAGAGAGGTTGGACCAGATGACCCACTGGGCTCCCTTCCAACCTGACCCATTCTGTGACTGAGAGGTCAGTGGAGCTGGTACTTTTCATATTAGAGGACTGAAATACAGCCAGGACAAATATTTCTGTCCTGAAGCCAGGGTCAAGGTGTACTGACACAAACAGTGAGCATTGCTCTGCCAACCTGTGCAGATGTCACAGCAGACTTGAAGGAACTTCTAATTTCTACAGATGCACTTTCCTCTTGCTGAGAAATCTCAAAGAGGTTTTTTCCAATAACCATTTCTTTCTGCTTCATGGGAATGTTTTGGATGGTCAGTTAAGAGGGGGAGCCAACTCCCATGAAACCAGCCACAACCTCACCACCCTCTTACACCCACGTGAACACCTCCTTCAACAGCAGCTTTAGCCACAGTGTCCTGGAGGAATCACCACCACCAGCAGAGATGAGAGACAGTGGTTCCTCAGAGTCTGCTCTGTATCACTTGAGAACAGATTGTTCCAATATGTTGTAGTGGTTTCATGAGACAGACAAGTTTGGGACATAAGGTGTAATTATAGTGCAATTTCAATTAAGAGTCAAACTGTGGTCCAATAAGGTAAAAAGGTCATGCTATATCTAGCAATACAGCTGGATGGTGGTTTTGCATTTGGCTACAAAACGAAGGGAAATCCTAACTGGGCCAAAAATAGCCCTGTCTTCAGCCATGATTTGCTGCCAAGCATCAACCCCAGAGCAAATTCTGAAAGGATATTTGCTGGGATTTACAGTTTAAGGAATGCATTATGCACTCCTGTGTTTTAGCAGGTTTAGGCTGCAACTTCCTCTCTTTCCAGAAAGCTTTTTTTTTTTACCTTGCTCTTTCCCAAGCTTTGATTACAAAAGAACTAGATGAAGAGATCCTCCTTTATAGAGAGTGTCTCAGCTGTCAAGTTTTACATTACGGAAAAAAAGAAAACTAGCACATCATCCTGCTGTAGCTTAAACAAGGATTTAAGGAGCAAACACAGAAGACAGACTTGCCAATTAATCATCAACAGTGGGAAATTATCTCAGAGCACCTCCTAGGGGATGAAGTCTGAGAAAACATCTGGCAGGGAATTGGATGAAGCACTAACTAGGACAACAAATAAGTTAGCAGAGCATTCAGAAGGCAATATAAAGGCAGCATAACTAGTTCAAGCTCTAAAATTTCCTCAAAAATTCAAAATACTCAAAGGTGTTTGACAGTGCTTAACAACAGAAGTCAAAGGCTGGACCAAAGTGACATGAACGAGTATACTAAGCAAGAGGTTGAATAGGAAAGCAGCTGAAAAGCAAGGAGGAAAGCAGAGGTCAGTAAATTCCCATGGTGGCTGGAACCAGTACTGTAAGTGGGTCAGCCCTGGCACTACAACTGTTTTTTGGGGATTATACAAGTGGCTCAGGCCATGCACAAAGCACAACATCTTTACAAGAAGTCAAAGAAATGTTAGACAGGAAAATTATTTTTCTTCAAATAGATCTTAGCCTGGAAGTAAATTTTTGGGAAAAAAAATTTGTTGCTGCTTTTTTGCAGCCATAGATATTCAGCCAAATGACAAGAGATTACAGATTTAATGAAATCCTCAGTCTGGCATTTCACATTGAGCCTGCAAATGTTCACACATGTCCATAAATGCTGCTAATCCCAAGGACTGGAGACAGAACAAGCCCTCCATCTGAGCCCCCTTTGAAAATAACCTCTGCCATCAGCAGGAATACTATATATCCTATTAAGATTCTGGCAGCTACTGCTGGGAACTTGGTTTTAAAGCTGGGCCAGCTACAATGTCAGACACGTGCTCATGTCAGCCAACCATGAAGTGTCATCCAATTTTAAGTGCAAAAGCCTTCCAGTATACTGTGTACAAGGATGTCCAGGGGAGAAGAATCTCTATAGCCTGATGATTAGAAGGGCCTTTCCAAATAAAGCAGACATCATAGAAATAATTGGTCTTTATCTGATGTCCACTAAAACAAAAGATTTATCTAGGTCAGGTAAAAAACCTTAACATTTGGGCACAGAAAACTATGCCATAAGATCTGAGCAGAAATAAAATGGATCTGGAAGATAATATGAAAACAGAATGCAAGGCTCTGAACTCCTCACTCACAGATATCATAGAAAAGGAGAAAACCCTGAAAAATTTAAAAAACAATTGGCATGTTTTTACCTAAGTAACAATATCTGACCTAACAGCAAATTATGGGTAAAATCACACTAATCTGCTCCTTCTGGAGTAGGCAACATTTTCACCCTGTTCAACAATGCTGGTGAAAAAACTGAATAGCTCAGATATGCCTTTTGTCCAGAGATAACTTGCTTCCAAGAAACCTTTGGCAAAGTGGACACTGCCTCCATATCAGAGGATTCCCATTTATCTAGTTTTTTTACAAAAAGGTTTATTATTTATCTATGCTTTCCAGAAAGTTGTCAGAAATGACTGTAATCTGAGCAGAAGTGAACTGATTTCATCTTGCTCACACTCGTGAGAATTGCACTCGTGAGAATCCACTTCAGCAGGAGAGATTCACCAAAAAAAAAGAAAAAAAAAAAAAGAAAGGAAATCACTTGGAGAACTTCCTCATCGTTTTGAATGTACTAACAGTGTGTCTCCCAAATATGCGTGTGTGCAGTTGATAACAAATGCAGCAGCAGATCTATCATTTTGTTGATAAATGTTTTGAAAGACATTAAATCCATGGTTAATCCCATTTCAGTAGAGGAAAGTATCTTAAAAACTGCTCATGAGTTCCCCTTTGTAGCAAACACATATTATTACCACTGGAAAAACACCAGTTTTATGTTTGGTGGAGCAAAGGCAAGCACTGATTACTGGAGCATCATGCCAATATAGAAGTGCAACCTTTTTATCATCAGCACCAAGACAAAAATCTGTGGCAGCAATGCAAATGCAATACTCTACCCAGTTCTCAATTATGGTGCCTGAGTCAGAAATATGGACAGAATAAAGAATTTAAAAATTTGGGAGTGTACATGACTGCCCACAGCTGCACAAAACATGCAGGAGAAAACTGCCTTGCTTCAAGGATGCTGGAAAAAAGGCTTCTCACTTGAGATCTGCTTCAGGGCTCCCTAAGCCAAAGGGAAGACAAACTGGTCCATAGGGACCCAGAGCAGAAATGATTGAGTCAGAACCTTTGCGCACACTAACAACTCTAAGAAATTAAAGGAAGAGCCCAGGAAAGACTTGGCTGGCAGTTCTCAGCCTTCTGCACCTGACAATGTGAGCGGCCAATTTGTTTGGATATCTTGCCATTTGCAGTTTGATGTGACATGGGAAACAAAACTTCTTGTCCTGACTGCTATTTGAACCTAGCATTTAGATCCCAAAGGAAAAGGCTTCATTAAAGATGCTAGTTCCCAACACAAGACACATACCAAACAACACCCCAAGCTCTCACTAATTAACCTTTTATCTCCTAAGCTCTCTGCCCTTTTGCTGGAATCACCCCATGGAAACACCACTCTTGCTCCTGCACCTGGTTTTCCATCCTTCCCTGTGATCCCAGTCCCTTTGGCTCAGAGTCTGAATTCCCCATCTCCTCTAGGCCAGCCCCTTGCATTCAGTGCTCCTGCAGCCTGACAGCCAGATGTGGAGCTCAGCCTCAGCACCTCTCTGCTTTCTTTTTCACTCAAATTAAAGAGCTGCATCAGCAGTTGACACCTATTTGGTCATACCTTTTTCAAAAATCATTTTACTTGCACACATGTGATCAACTGAAAAGTGCTCACAACTCCTGGAAAAAGCAGACAGATTCTCCAGCTTACCCTGTGGATGCAACAGAGGAGCCAGGGCTCAGTTTCTCACTAGGAATACCTCCAGATCACACTGGACACCAGAATCAGCCCAGGAAGCCAAGCTGCTATACACAAACCATAAACTATCTGTCAACACCCAGAACTGATCCTGCCCAACTTCCTAAATAACCCAGAGCCACAATGTCACTGTGCTATATCTCAGAACTCTGCCAACATTTCTTGGACTGCCCATCTCCAACTATCAATACATTGAGACACATATTCTCTGCACACTCATCATTTAAGGGCAGAAGCTGGGAATGAAAGTGTTACCCACTTCCAAAGCCCTCCCTGCACAGAAGGTACAAGCAGCAGCCCACTGCCATTCCCATCACTCACATGAAAAAAAATCATTGATCAGGAGAAGAGTTTACTGCTCCCAACAACTTTCTAATGTGCCTGATTCATTAAATCCTGGGCACATCAGTTGCATAGGCTCAGCTTAAAATCTGTTTACACAGAACTAGGAGTGCATGTCCTGGATTTGGGTTGTACCTTTAATTTGTGCAGCCTTCCTTAGGGCTTCAGAGATCTTGAACACTAAAAATAACAAAAATAAATTAGATAAAAGATAGCAGAGTTTCAGTCCTAAGAACAGAAAAAAAAAGACAGCAATAGACCCAGTACCTTCCAGTTTGGTTGCAAACTTTCCAAATTCTTTTGAAATAGTTGAGTGCTGCAGGGATAGCATGATGGATTTAGATTCAAGACACTGAAGAACTATCCAACAAAACTAAGCCTTTGATTTGCACTCAAGTAAATCTTCCTCTGGATTAATCTGCCCAGCTCTGAGATAACATGTCGATTTTTCTTTTTCCTTTCCACAGCCTAATATAAACAAATCCCCGACATGCAGTGAGAGTTGGGGCAGCAAAAAGAAAACCAGTTTGTACTTTCCAAGGAATGGAAAAACACTTTGTCATTCACTCCAGAGTTTGGCTTTCAGAAGTGCTGCCAGGGCACTGAGTGTTTGATATTATCAGTCTGCTACCAAGAACTTCATTTAAGCACAGGGAGCTGCCTGCATCTCTGGGTGATTCCCAAAACAGCAGGGATCTGGGTAACATCACCTCACCCACTCCTGCTCTCCCTCGGTTAAACATGACAGAGCAATGGAGCACCAGCCTGAAAAAGTTGGTGGGTACTCACACAACTGCATAAACTGGCGTTACTGGTCCCCAGGGGATACAAGGCTATGAAGGCAGGCTGGCAATTTTTCAGCAGTAAATGAAATCAGCCTTTAGAAGTGGTCATCACTTACTTTTTTACCCTCTTCTCCCATCAGCAGCAGTCTGATGTTCCACTGCTTGTTGCAGGAGCAAGACAGTGTTCTGGGTTGACCAAGGTGTGAGGAGTTCTGTCTAACCTGCACAGATCTTATAGAAAAAGATATGTCTTGATTTCTGGTCCCAAATTCTATGGTCAGTAAACCAAACCTCCACAGTAACACCTCTGCAGTCCTGGCTGGGCTCTGCCCTTCTTTGCCCTTACAGTCCAGCCTCTGCCAGGCTGCAGGGGCTGAGTGTCCACAGCCCCTCCGCCCTGCAGGCTCTGCCCAGGGTGGAAAGCAGCTCCCTGGGGCTGGGCTCAAACGCAGCCCCTGCACAGAGCCTGCTGCCTGCTGGCTGTGTGGGAGCACACGGGTGCTGAGCTCTGCTGCGGGAAAAGATCTCAGCTCCTCAATTGTATGCTACAAAATCCCTGCTGTGTCTGTTAGTTTGTTTTCCTCGCCAGCAATTTTTTAGGAACAGCTGAGCACTCAGATTGCCCTTTCCCTGGGACTGAAAGCCAAGCAAACGCAGCTAGCACACACAGCTGCTCCTTCACAGGAGTGTTTTGTATCTGGCTAGATCAGTCCTCGAAAGCACTGTGAGAAAACACACTTGGATAGCAGTCAATTAACACAACAAGAGACATTTGAAGTAGTCCTTTGCCTGCTAAATGCCATCCCTGCAGCCAGTCTTCTGGGTTTCTACCCCATGCAAGGGAAACTTATCTATTCTCTCCTTGGCGCACCTCAGGCAGCACACTACTTCCTAAAGGCACAGACCTCTGGCTTGGAAAGCCAAACTGAGCCCAAGTCAGCAATGTGGGTTCTTCAAGCAGTTTCTGCTCAGTGGCAGGTTCCATTGCTGACAAGCCTTTGCCAAGTGACTGTGTGTGTATTGCACTCTAGCAAGAGTTGTGGATATCACAGCGGCTGAAGGCTCTTTGGCCCTTAGTCTGATGCACTCCAACATCTTTTCTCACGTGGCTACACTGAAGCACCTCTCCGCAGTCTGAAACAACAAACCTTATACACCTTTGTGGAAACTGGGTCATGGACCTGCACTGGCCGTCCCAGGACCACCCCACCTTCTCACAAAGACAGGATTGGAAAGCAAACCCAGACCTATCAGCTCTCAAGATTTCAGCAACAAATCACAAGCAAAAATCACTAGGACTGGCAAGAGACCCAAGTCTTGCAGCTCTCAAATCCACTCAAATTGAGGCAGACCTCTGCTGAAGATAGGCTGCAGCATTGCCAGGGAGGGAGCATGGACAGACACACAGACTGCTGTTCAGGGCAGTTTCCCACACCTGAAGGGCTCCCTTTTTGCACTCTTTTCCAGCAATAGCTATGGAAACAGCCAGGAGGTTATAGACATCATGACATTATGTAGAAAGCTAAAGGAATCAAGAGAAGTAACTCATGCCAATTATTTTACAATGCCCCTGGCCTTCACCTACTGCACTGTGCACAGACTGGTGGGGAGAGAGCGGAAAAAGCAAACACCACCTCCAGCTCAAAACCTCCCATTAGAACCAACTGACTGCTTAATAGGGAGATGCTGAATTCAGGGACTTCAGGCAAGTATGGCATTAGATTATGCCTATATTTACATCTGTCCCAGAGGGCCACATTTCCTGTACTGCAAACCCCACAAGAAGGGGTAATTAGATTTTTCCTTCATTGATGTTTGGCTCTGTTACAGAGGCTTTGGCTTTTTGTTCCTGCAGGACCTTCCCTGGGGAAACTATTTTCTTGAGTTCTGATTTCTCCTTCTGCCTGGCCTTTGCCTGAGCAAGGGTTACAGTGGGCCCCCATCCTGATCCTCCGCTGGTGTCCAAGACTGAGGCTGGCCAGGATCCCTGCAGAGACCAGCCTCACTCTGCATTCGGCAGCACCTTGCTGACAGATACCCGCCAAGGACAGTCCACCCTGCAACTGCGCAGCAACTGATCTACAGTTGCACTTTCCAGGCCCTATGGAGAAGAATACCTGCACAGGAGATGTCCCCAGTGCATTCTTGTGAGGCAGTGAGCATGTGCATCCCAGAGGTGCCAGCCTGGACACAGACTCCTGCAAGGCTGGGACTCCTCACTAACACACCCCAGCCCAAAGTTGTGGCACAGAGTGCCCACTAGCCTGCAGCTGTAGCAAATTAGACTGCTTTCCTCCTAGATAGTGTGGCTGGCACCCCCATGCTAAAATCTGAAGTTTATCTAAAAGGCTAATGGGCAAGGCGTTGGAGTTGTCTCTCATCCTGCTCTCTTCACATCTTTTCAGCCTGAAAACTGTGTAAGCAGCCAAAGAAGTTTCTGAGAAAAATTTTAAGACTGCATGTGACCTTATCCCTGCAGCACATTGTCAACACATTAATTCACTTCTGGATAAAATTCTGATAGGTTCTGAACTCCAGCATCAGGAAGACTTTCTTCAACAGACACACAGCCTGGCAGCATCTCCCTTTGTTCATTCCATGCTTGCAGAAACTTTTCAAAAGAGTCAAGAGCAGGAGCATACCTCAGTTTCTTCAAATTGCTAATTCTGTCTGTAGACACTTCTTCCAGCTACTTGCCATCCATAGAGAAATCATTTGGGAATATAGCCATGACCACACTTTATTGGTCATAAAGAAACACACTTAAGCCTATGAAGGTCACTGCTTATCCTGAAAGGTTGTGTTATTGCAGGAGTTAGTCACAGCTATATTGACCACTGGCTGAGTCTCTTGACAGTCACACAACTGGCTCCAGAGAGGCCAGGCAAGGTTTGTTTTGCTGCCCTCTTAAGCACAACAAACATTTGATAGCAAGGAGATGAGAGCATGCAAAGGCTTCAGAACATGGACTTCAGTCACATGGCAGCAGCATCCTTTCATTCCTGACCCTTGTGACATGTTTTAACAAAATGTAATGCATTTCACAGATAAAGGTTCTGCTAAAGCTAGGCTTGAGGTACAACATGCAGAACTCAACAGGGCTGTGGAACCCAAATTCCAGGCAGAGCTGGGATGGTGGCAGAGTCCTCAGCAAAGGCACAGTGTCCTGTACCTGCTAAGACAAAGCACAAGAGAACCAAGGGGTTCCAGCAAATACTGGGGAGTGTGAAGGAGGAAAGTTTGAACATGTATGTCAGACAAGTTTCCCTGAAGGAGCCCCAGGTATCATGAAAACTTTGTAACCCCATGTTGGCCTAAGTAGCAGCAACCAGTATCATCCCACTGCACATGGCACAACTCTCACCCCAAATACCCCACCCAGAGGTTAGGAGCACACAGCTGCTCAGACCCAGAGCAGATCAAATAACAGGTGTATAGAAAGAACGACATTCCCCCAGGTCTTTCCCAGAGGCTTAGGAAGGAGTAAGGAATGAGCCCATGAGACAAGCTGAGGCACCACAGGGAGAAGAAATGCCCTGGCTGCTTGCTGGACTGACAATGCCAGCATGACTCAGTCCCCAGCTGCAAGCAGAGCCCAAGCCAGAGCAGCCACATGGAGAGGACTCGGTGGGCTGGAGCTCAGCAGAAGGACAGCCTGGAGCAGACATTGCAATTCCTCTGTACAAAAAGCCTGAATTACACACTGCTCCTGGGATCCAAGGGACAAAGCTCACAGCTGCTCATCTGGCAGCAGTGAGACTTCAGCAAGGAGCAGTGCAGGGAGCTTGGAGAGAGACTGCTTTTGGGTAGGTCCCACACAAAATAAGCCTGTTAACCACTACAGAGAAAGCAACCGAGCAGAACAGCACTTCTGCAAAACTACTTCAATTTTCTTGAATTTACTTCCCCATATAACACAGCTGACAAATAAACAGGAAAAAAAGGTCTTTTAACAAATAGAACATTTACACCTCTTAAAGATATTGCAAAATCTGAAACACAGGTTTGCTTCCAAGCAGTAACAGAGGCAAAAAAAGAACCCCATTTTCCAAGCCATCCATCTGTGCTCACGCTCCACCCCAGCAGCTGTAGAGCTTCAGTTCTGCCTAATGCCTCTCCAGATTTATTGGATGCCCAGCTAAAAAGCACTGATTGTTCCCTGTAGCAGTATTTTGCCATGGGTGAGGAATGTGGGAGGGATCCATAATATTTTTATGACTATTATATGACCTTCTGTTAACTTAATGGGATAAGTCACAGGGCCCTCCCTTGGAAGAGGGCAAGAATCCCCTGAGATGTATGCTCATGGAGAGGCACAGAGGTCAAACCAACAGTGGAGCCTGAACATTGTTAGGAGTTTTAATTATGAATTATGAATTTAGGTACCATAGGTTGCTATTTCAGGAGCTGCTAAATTAACATGCAAGTAAGAAACAGGAGGATCTTCTCAAAAGATAGTGCACTTCTGCCTCCCACCCATTAAGGGATGTGAAATTTTTAAGTTCTAACAGCAATGATTTGTGGTGCCTGATTTATCAAGGCCATAGAGCACCAAGGCAAAATCTTGCCTTCACTTCTGTCTCTCCTGATGCCAAGGGGAAAGCTAATCCCCCAGAAAATCTCTAACCAGTACAGATAATATTTCTTAAAATAGGATATCATCTCCCTCAATTCACTTTTCACACCTTGAGGAGTAAAATTGAGTGGCTTCTGAGTGGAGTTAGATGATACAACATTGTCTGATAAGAAAATGTTGCTAGATTCAAGCTGAGAGTTTTGCAAGCAGACAAAAATCTAAAACAAGAATAATTTCGGCTAGAAGTGCAAATATGAGAGTAAGAGAGTTTGGAGTCACTAAAAGAGAATTTTGCCTCTGGTCAAGACTACTGTTTTCTACCTTCCTGAAAAAGGCTAAAATTGCCTTTGAATTTCATGCCAGAGTTGGAACAAGTTTTATCATAGACTACAGGAGATTCACAATCCTGTGCTCCACAATCATAGGAAATTTCATATACATCAACGAAAAATGCTGCCACAGCTATTCCATAAGGACGTTGAGCTACTGAACTAGGGACAGTATGTGAAATTTGTACCTGCTTGCACTCCTGACAGGCAGCCTCAGCATCAAAACAGGCACGCTAAGTCCCAGCTCCTCTCAGGGCTCAGGATACCCGGTGCGGATGGGAAAACCCCATTCCCAGGAGAGTGACTGGTGTTTCTGCAGAGCTCACCGTGGCTGTGGCTGCAGAGAGGAGAAGGTTTCAGCACCTTTTCTTAAGAGACCACTGCATTATTAGGAGCCCGGACACACTGAAATTGCCTTCCTGGGAACTGCTGCTTGCCTTGATGCAAGAGAAGCTGGCAGTTGGGAGCAGAGCCTGCTTGAACCTCAAAAGCATGGTCATTTTCCCCTGCTTCTTTTTTTTTTGTTTGTTTGTTTGGTTTTTGGTTTTTGTTTTGTTTTGTTTTTGTTTTGTTTTTGTTTTCTTATTTTTTTGCCAGCAAAGCATGAAACAGGCTGGGGAGTCAAAAAGTTCCTTTTTAGGGCCGGTGAGTGGGGAAAGTAGTGTTTCATTCTCTTCATAATTAATGCACATCTTATCAGAGCACATGAGGGCAATTTACCTCCTCAAGGGCAGGGGACTTCTGGCACTCAGCTCGTGGAAACAATCAGCTGGCTCAAGGGTGATCCTCAAGCACTCTTTGCTTGTATGGGGGGCAATCCCAGCTGTGCAGGGAAGCACCCACTGCCCTTCCTGCTCCCAGTAACCACAGCTCACAACCAGCCTCAATCAGCAGCTGTACAAATCTACCAAGGACAAGAGTTATGAGCAATAATTTAGTACCAGTTACATCACCAGATCAAGAGAGCAGCACCATCTCTGCCCAGGACCCAGCACCACCAGCAAAGCCCTTGTTGGTGCAGGATGCCCAAGGAAACAGACCCTGGAGCTTGAAGGAGACTTATATACTTCAGATTCATGAAAGTTTAATTTACCCTGCTTGTAGTTACTAAAGGAAGAAATGAGTTGCACTGAATCCAACATTTCTAATAAATACATTTGAGGTAAGAAAATCCTTTCAGTTGGAACCAGAGCTATTTGTTATCACTCACCACCTCCAGCAGGCCTTTCAGGCGAGAGGTCACTAGAGCTGTAGCAAGCTGTGTGCCACTGGAGATGCTGGCAGAAACAGATCCACCCCATTCCCTCCATGTGTGTAGGGTGTGGGAGGAAGATGAATGCATAATCGACTCCCAGCTCATCAAATGTCTTTTTTTTCTTTTTTCTTTTTTGGGGGGGGGCCTGTTTACTGGGGGACAGAATAATAATCTCCTGGGTGCTCACTTGAGACACCTGAGTTAAAGCATTGCAACGAGAAACCTCAGCTCTAACTCTGGTCAGACTTATGTGGTGACTAAAAATTTCCAAATCAGGATAAATACAGACAGATATATAGATGTCTTATAGTCTATAAGACTGGTTGGTTTTGCAATTTCAAGTTGCATTCAAGTAAGAATGTTTGAAGAAGGGCCTGAATCTGATCTGGGTTCATATCCAGAGGTGACCTTAACTTCTGGTTGGTCCTTTTTCTCACAGCAGGAGACTCCGGCATTCATGGTCACACAGCCAAGCAAGCCCTGGAGTTACCTCTAGCCTCCTCAGTTTTCACTCCTCTCCTATTGCCCCCCTTAACTTCCATACATTTTGTTCCATCTTCATTTTTAGCTTTCTAATTCCATGGTGGCCTCTCAAACATACTAAATATAAATGTGTGGACCCAGCTATGTAAATAAAGTGGCCCATGTGGTGAGCACACATGAGCGCAGGGGGCCTTTCCCATCGATGGGAGGGCTGATTGCCAAGCAAATCCCAAGCTCTGCACTCCTGCACAGGGAAAGGGAGCCCAAGATTTAGGAGCAGTCACAACTTATCTTGAAACAGCTGACATTTTTTTCTGCTTAGGGTAGAAAATGACAGGCACTGGCACACCAAGATCTGCCTCCAACACGAGGAGATAGAGGCATGGAGGAGAGAGGGTCAAGGGACAGAGAGATATGTAGGGAGGACTTTTATGGATAAGTAGCCTGCAACCAGAAGGGATTACCAGCATTACCCTTGTGTTGCTGATATATGTGCACACCAGTGCTCATTGGGGTGCACACCTTACGGGGACAGTTGGGTATAATTTGAGTGACTCCTTTGTTCATTCCTGAAACAGAAACAGCTCAGACTTGAAAAATAAATGATGAGGCAGCTCAGGCTGCTAGACAGCTGTGCAATATCCATTTCCTGTGCAGTATCTCATGGTGGTAGGGGATCTGCCCCTCTGTCAGACGAGTGGAGGTGTCAGGGTTTGCATGGAGGGCAGGGAGTGGGTGTGAGGGCTGTGAGCTCTCCCTGGTGCACACCCTCAGAGATGTAGTAGGTGACTTTGCTGTCTGGCCCACAGTGAGTCTCTTCTGACTCCAGAGCTTTTGTTAAGCTGCCCACTCTGACAGTCCTCTGTGCCATCCCATGAGGGCAAAGGAGCAGGAGGGGGGTGGTCCAGGGCATGCAGCTTCCTCAGATTGTGAGTTCTCAGGGTGGGACAGCAGTGAGAGCACACCCAGGCTCTGGCTCTGGCTCACTGTCATACTAACACAGCACTGAGCCTGCTCCTAACCTTCAGCAGGCACAAATGAACCCATGCCAGGTTCAGGGACTGGATCTCAGTGCAATGGGAATACTACACAGCCAGAGGGACACAGGATTGCAGGGGATGTCCAAGCCAGGAAAATATAATACCTGACAGAAACTTATTCCCATTACCACAGACACACCTGATGTGATGGACAAATTCAAATTTACATCCCAGCTTTCCAGGTGAAGCCAAGACTATCTCCTCTTCTCCCTTCAAATCACACTAGCCATGGCAGGATTGCAAGGTTTTCAGAGGTAAGCACCTAGTGCCAGGTGCCTAGGCTGGGATACCAAGCTGGCATCAGGGTCCCTCCAGGGACTTGTCTGACCTCACCCAACTTCCATCTCCAGGAGGTCTTTTTTTCTCCAGTTTGCTTTGCTGCTGCTTCTCCTTGCTCTCCTTGCTCTCAGCCTTCTCCTATTCCCAGCCCCAACTAGGGGTGATGTGACCAAACTTCTGGTGTTAAAGCTATATGCTTGAAACTCTTTGCTTTTAAAGAGACTCCTGCTAGGCTTGTTTGCTCTGCAGCCTTTTGGAGGCAACGCCAAGTAAAATGAAGCCCCAGAATAAATCCTACTAACAGGAACAGTTTTACAAATAACCTCAGCTACACAGCTTCCAAGTCCTTGAGCATTTCTACATCTCTGCAGCCAAAAACATATGTTTTGTATTGCTTCACATAAATCTCCCTGGTTATTTATCTACATAAACCCTTCTATAAATTGCTCACTGGGACTTGAAATGCAGCAAGCAGGCTCTTTGATGTGTCTCAACTCTCAGGTGCATCAATCACTGCTGGGCACACCTTGTTTGCTCCCATGCAGGGAGAAGCCACCAGTCCCCTTTGACACAAAAGAGGGCAAAGAGTCAAATGGTTTTGATGGATGGATGGATGGATGAATGTCTGAGGGATAAAGCCCATGCACAGAACTTGTTTATACTGAGTTACTAGCTCTCCCTCCTCCCACTTACTAATAAAACACTGCTGCACCAGCCTTCCTTAGGAAACATACTCCAGACCAAGAGCCTGCGCATGGATCTCTTTGTGAGCTCCTTTTACACTATTGCATTTCCTCCCGTGGTGGCAATTTCTCTCTCTACAGGAATAAGTAAAACAACAACCTTATTTTGTGGTGTTAAGGTGGTATTTTAGTCTTGTTACAGACCTGCTTCACATAGAGGTGGATCTCACCCTTCATCATTATAGCACAACTTTTAGTTCAGGAAATGAGTCATGGGTTTAGGTTAGAGTTTAGCTAAGTTCCTTGATTGAGAGCTAGCACTGTATTTCACAAGGGAAGCAAAGACTTACAGACAGGCAGGCAAGATTCATCATCCTTGAGTAAGCTGTGCTGCTGACAATGCAGTGTGATGCTATCTGGATGGAGGCATCACTCCGCCTCAGTTTCCCCATTCAAAATGAAAATTAATCAGTGCAACAGAAAAACTGACAATGTTTACTTTATGTTGACACAGCACTCGTGTTGGCCTCGTTGGGTCTCAGTGATGAGAGTCAGCCAGCACATACAGAACACTAACATGTCACACTGCTCCAGGGAAAGCAACCCCTTGTGAATACCCTCTCACACCTGCATGTGTCTCCTGCACTGCTGCTGCAAGTTGCTGTCTCCCAGGGTGATGGCAGATGATAGAAATTTTTTTGTGGAGTGGAAGCTGAAGGGATGGAGGAGTTGGAAGAGGAGAGATGGAACCTCAGAGCAGCTTGGCCAGCAGTTCAAATACCTATGTGACAGCCCAAAGCTCATATCCACTGACAGCTACTGAGGAAGGAATTGCCTGGCTTTGGGAGCAAGCTACAGTCTTTATTCAGGGGTCCCAGCAGCAGCTGAGTGGCAAATTCAGACAGAAGATGTGTGATTGATTTCATCTCTTCTTCAGCTCCGTACAAATAGGCTGAGGCTACTCTAGCCTATCTCGTGGGTCATTTTTCTGCCTCTACACTGCTGCTATGTAGTTACCTTTGGTGCCCCCTGGACTCTATTTTTTTGTGACCTGTGGTGTGAGGCTGGACTTCTTTTACGATGGTCCACTGCTACAAACAACACATTGTTATTAGTAAAGGCAGTGGTGGTCTTTCAATCTTCAATTACCTCTCTATTTGATTACTCCAGTCCCATAGGACTTCTTGTGGGGTGAGGAATTTTTCAGTGTCAGTGGGAAAAGTGGATGTGAGCTTACTGGATCCATGTGAGGTGAAATCCATGGCTTACACATCCAGATCCCAAGCCATGCCCATATTTCAGTAAGTGATCCTAAGCACAACCTTTTCCATCTGCTCTGCCTGCCTGTGTGTGCCTTACTGATCACTTCTAGCTGCCTCTCAGACAATGCTAACCAATACACCCATCTGCTAAAGGACTTCCCTCAAATTCAGGCTCTGGGAATGATTTAGACTTCAGCCCAGACATGGAAAAAAGGAGATGGATCTATTTTTAGTGTGATAGTCCATTGAGAGGCAATGATGCCAATTTCAGCATGATGAGCCTCTCCCAAGTTCTGCAGCTGACTGATTCATGGTAGGGGGTTCCTGTACCCCCTGCCCATGTGTGGGCAACATGGTCTTTGTGACATGTCATCTTTGACCACGCCTGGAGTTCCCACAGCTCCCATGGGAGCAGTTCATGGCAAGCAAGTCCAATGGAGCCTGTAGAAAAGAACGAGAACTGAGGGGCGGCAGGCACAGAGGACATGCGGGGACTTGTGCAGGGTGTAGCCATAATCACACAAATCACATAAAGTAACTCCCTTCACGTTTCCCTTCCCTCTTTACATGCAAGTTGAAATCTCCATTCATCCACCTGAGAGCCATGATCAGTCTCACAAGGACCAGAGATTCCTAAGGAAGAGGGACAAAGCCCCCTAGTCCCCACTGCCAAGGCCAGCACTGAGATGTGCTCCCTGGCCATACCACAGCAACCCCAGCAGGCTGAGGGTTCCCCCTCGCCCACTGCTTCTCAGAGGAGCTGCCAGCCAGCTCCGTGGCTGTGTTGCCTCCCAGTGGAGTGGAGACAGTCCCACTGGAGAGGAGTTGTACCTGCAACACAGAGCAGCCCCCCTGTGCACCAGCCACATCCCTGAGGAGCTCCCTGGCAGTTCCCTGAACAGAAGGCTCATACATCTCACTGGCTGGCATGCCCTGCCCCTTGATAATCTGGGGGAGCACCCCTATCCCTGTCAGGCCTCTGCTGCCTTTATGGTATTTTGCAGGTCCCAGCCCCACTCTGGCCTCAGTCCTCCCAGCCAGTCACACTGCTGTCAGCAAAGAAACTGCACAGGCAGCGGACAAGTGCTGAGATTGAAGGTATTTCTTGCCTTTGGGCTTAGATTTGGAATTACTGCCTTGACCTTAATTTCAGTTCCTGATGTCCCCTCTCCCTAGTTCCCTGTGACATTTCTTGTTTAGCTTTACTGTAATCCCCCAAAGATCATGCATTTCAACCATACAATTAGAAATAATACTATTAGTAACAGGAAACAAAGATTTAATGTGGGAGCTTTCTTTCCTCTGGATTTTGATCGTTTTCCTCTGCAGTTTGCTAAGCTAGAAATGTGTTTTCATGGAGAGTCTTGCATAATCACATGGTTCTGGGAGCTGGACACCAATCTCTGGAAGCCCCACTGTGAAACTGGCGATCAAATGCATAATAAATAAATGTAATTTTGATAGTTCTTGTTATTACAGCTTAGTTTAAGAAAAACACATGGGTCTTCAACACATATATACATACACTTGCTTATGTATGCATACATCCTGATCACACATCTCTGTGCCAAATACTGTAAAATGACACAAGCACACACTGCTCAGCCCACCCCCTTGGAGGGCAGAGCAGCACTGGGATGGGGATTGATCCCAGCTGTACAGAGCTGTGCCCCACTCCTGGGGGACAGCCAGCCAGGAGCCCCTCACACATGCTGCCACAGGGAACTGGTATCAGTCCATGTTTTGGAAAGCCTCTGAAGTTGGTGTCAAACAGGTGACCAAGTAAGAAAAGGGAAGTTCATGCTGACATGCTGGGAGGTCGCTTTCCTGAGAGAGGGGCTGGGGTGAGGAAGCTTGCAGGTTTCACAGGGAACCACCAGCAAGTCAGAGTGATAGAGGTGCTGTAGAGATCTGTGAGATCCCCAAAAGCGCATCAGATGGGTTTCTACATCCATTTTCTGCTTAAGATTGCCTTTGCCACAGAGGTATCAACCTCAGCTCCCTTCCCCAGTATCATCCCACACCACCGTGTGTCCTGAGTTTCATTAACACTGGATGCCTGGATGAAAGATCAGCGCCCAGGATAAATGCAGTGTCTCTCCAATTGTGCCGGCAGGGAGAGGGTCCCCAGAGGGGCTGTGGCTACAGAGGCTGCTCACCAGCCCCTCCAGCTCAGCCTCTCTGCTGGGTCAGCCTGCAGCACTGGAGCGGCACACCAGAGCCTTCTGGGGCTGGCCGGGCTGCTGTGGACAGCCGGGGCAGTGCTGCTGAGCTCGGCATTTCTGCTGCGCCCGGAAATTCCCGGAGGAGCAGACGAGTGTTCGGCAGCGTGTTGATTCCTTTGATCGCAGAGCACAAAGCAAAACAGGCCAGTTGTTGATTTGTGTTCACTGCAGCTCTGGGCTCTCCCCAGTCCCCTTCAGATCCATGTTGCGGCTATCACGCTTTTCTTGTTCAAACAGTAAAACTTAATGATGCCCTTTCATCCCCGCCTTGCAGGGGGCCGGCTGCAGGCTGCCCTGCGCAGGGAGCAGCGGCTCTGTGCCGTGGTGGGCTCCTGCTGTCCCCTGCCGGGCATCCCCAGCACGGCTTGCTTTGCTGCTGCCCCGCCTCTGGACTCTGCACAGGGCATCGCTTCCTGCTGCAGCAAAGGGAGCGGCGGCACATGTAAGGTTTTCTCTTTAGCTCTGCTGGTTCTGTAGCTTCAGGCATTCCTCTGCCATGTTTTTCCCTGGCTCAGGAGCAGAGGGAGGTCTGCCAAGCTCGCCTCAGGATGCTGTCATTACATTCAGACTGGTTTGGAAAGCAGTGGGGAAAGCTCTGGGGATACAAGGCAGAGTGAAACTCTTGCTGACTGCAAGGAGATATTTGTAGCCAGTGAACCCACAGATGCAGCTCATTGGTGCTTCCAATCGACTGGGTCCGTCTGCCATCAGCCTGCTGTTGTGACAGTCCCTTTCCTCTCCACGGCAGGTGACCTGGTGGAAGGAGAGCGCAGGGAGGCAGCACCTGGCACCACTGCAAAGCCTCTGGGCAGCTGCTTGCTGGCTCCCTGTCCTCTGGTGGGCCAGGGAAAGCATTGGTGTCAGTCTTAGCTGGACACGCTGGTGGGAGCACCTCAGCTGCTGCTGCTCAGAGAGGGATGAAGGCTGCTGAGCAAGGCTACATGGCATGGTGGTTATAGCTGAGGGCTGAGGAGAGAAGAGGAAGTGAAATATCAGAAACCAATTTCCAGAACATTGTCCAAGGCAGTTTGGAAACTGTTTTTGTACTTTGGGCAAGCTAAGTTAAGCATGTTCCTGTAGGTTTCTTCCAGAGCATGGTTTGTGGTACTCTATGCATCACCCTTGTAGCATCACCATTTTGCAGAGACAAGCATGAGGTGAGTGTGCTGCACCCCTACATCCTTACTGGGGCAGCCAATCCAGATGCTGCCTTGGTCACAGAAGAATGGCCACGGTGCTCATGCCACAGCAAAATCAACCTGAGCAAAGTGAGTAGGGAGAGATGAACACAGAGACTAACACAACCATGAGCCATAACCCTGAGATAAAATCCTCTCAAATGAGCCCATACATCATGGGAAGCAGACTGTAAATGTGAATCCTGGCTGGCAGCCAAAGTGCAAATTGTAAGCCCCTGTGCAAGAGAAGTGGTTTAATGTGCTGTGGGGACCACTGCTGTTACGTGTCCCAGAACAGCCTGTGCTGGTGCATAGGTTTTGCAATGTTGGTTACAGGCTATTAAACCCTCCAAGCTCAGAAGTCGTCAGTCCTCTTCTGACTGCATAAACTCATTCCTAAAAACCTCACTAAAACACACCTTCATTAAGGGTATCATCTCCCCACTTGAACAGAGGCAGAAGGAGAAGGGACCCTTCTACCAAGAAAAACCAAGTTCATGTGAGGTTGCTTTGTAGGAGCACTAGCCAAAAAAATCGTAAATGGAGAGAAGGAGCTGCTAAATGGGTGTTGATACAAATGAAGTCTGAGGATACCAGCTCCCTCCATGCTACCCTGCTGGGCAGTGGAGTGAGAGAAACACCTAGTGCACCCAGGAAGAGTGAGTGAAGGCCTTATGCTGCCCCAGCTAAGGGTCTCCCCACATGGGCGACAAGGACCCTCAGGAAGGCTAATATAGGCCCACTCAGAGGATGGAGGCTGGGCAGTAGCCAAAGGAACATGGGGAGGAGATGGAAGTTTTAAATTGTTAATGTATTAATCTGCCTTTTCCAAATAGATTCTTTTCTCCATGACCACCACAACTGGCACCCATACATTTACATTTATTTAAAACCCTGGGGCATGTTGCTTTCCAGAAAGGAAACGTTGCTGTCAAGGGCACTTAGACAAAGTCATGTACTTTCTGGGTGGGAGCTCAGTGAAGTTTAATAAGAATGCCGGAGTAAGAACCCAGCATGCTGCACTGCCCACGTTGGCTAAGAGGACTCCCACCTTGGGAGGAGGCAGCAGCTTGCTGCCTTGAGCAGTGCTGGGTGCTGCTGAAGGATGAGAGGTCATAGCTCAGGGCTGCACTGTGTTCTGCATCTCTTCATGCCTAAGCTCACAGCTCTAACTGATTCTGAAAGACTCTTATGTCTTCCTTTCCTCTATTTGCTTTTAAAGTTCTTTACTACTTTTCACATTTGTAAAGAGATGCCTTCAATTCAATACATCAGTGTTCAAAAAAGAACATGACAGCAAGGAAAAAAGCATCCAGACTGTTTGCACAACCTGAAAGAACCTGCACAACCTGTACAGCCTGGGAATCCCTGAGATTTGCTCAATTGGTTAGAGCATGGTGCTAAGATTGTGGGCTCAATCCACATTTGGGCCATTTACTTAAGAGCTGGACTCAGTGACCCTTGTGGATCCCTTCCAACTCAGAATATTCTGAGAATCTGTATTCTGTAAATGCCAGGGCCTTTAAGCCGTTCTGGTGATTACTGGAGGCAGAAGGTGCTCCTGGAGCCTGCAGCAAAGCACCATTAGAGGGCATGGGGATCACCCAGGCAATGTCCAGCCTCAGCAGGCAGGGCAGCAGGTATCCCTGCTGGGTTTTTCCTCAGCCTTCATGTGACCTCCCCTGTTGGCTGCCTCTGATTTCCACTCTCTTGAAAAGGAAGGCTCACCACTGAGTCACTAGGTGTGGAAAAACAGGTAGTTCCATCAAACACCCGAGGTGGTACAGGAGGACAAGAGGAAATGAGAACACCCAAAGTATGACACTGATAAAAAGCAAAGACATGAGCTGAGTTTGCACCTTTCAGCATTGCTGCTCAGGATGCTCTGTAAACTCTTCTCCTGTGGGCCTTTCCATTTTTCACATGGAAAATGTGCACTCTGCCCAAACCTTGTCATGATTGCCTGCTGCAAAATCTCTGCCACTCACAACCTTGTGAACATTCAAAAGACCAGTATCAGCAGTTATTTGCAGAAATCATGAACCCATTTAATAAGCTCAGGCATTTGGCTGCCGTGGGAAAATACCAGTTTAAAATGCAGACCAAGAACCCATGGAAGAGAAGCTGTCACTTTGGCACAAGTCATCTCTACTCCCAGGATAAGTCAGTACAACACATCCTGGCCAGGCTCAGCTTTGTGGTGACAGGCAGGTGAGAAGGAATCACAGGGGGACAGGTTCAGCTGGTTGCTCCCTCCCTGCAGGGCTGTGTGTGAGTTGAGCATGATTCACCTAGTCCCTTGCCCTTCCCAGTGCTGCAAGGAGCAGGGGCTGCAGGGACTGTCCAGCACAAGGTGAGCTCACTGACCTGTGAACCCACTGCCCTGCAGGCACCACAGGTCCGTGCTGCCCACTGGGTCAGCTGTGCTCACACGACCTCTTGGTCCTGCTGGGACTGCCATGCTGCTGCCCACACCACCTCTTCCCTGAGTGGCAGCAGGTGGGGATCAATGGTACCCTGTTCAAGCACAAAGGAGCGTGGGGCTGGGGTCCAGAACAGCCACTGTTTTCTTGTCTTGTCATTTAGACATACATAGGGTTGCCCCTCTCCTGAGCCAGTCTGTCCTGCAGTGACAAGCCAAGGACTCCCAGGCTGTCTACCAAATGCAAGGCAAAGAGGTCAGAGTACCTGTACAGCTCATTCCATACATTATGACACTTGTGAGACCCTAGTGCTGTTCAAATGGCTCTGGTGGCTACAAAACAAAAACGCATTTCACTGGTGTTCCAAAAGGAAGAAAATCAGATCTCCCTTGCTGTGCTGTCCCAAGTCTGTGGGACCCCTCTGAATATGTTTGATCTTGTTTCCTGTGGTTGCACATCAGCAAGACACTTCCCAAGCCGTACTAGTTGGAACCTGGATGGTGAGCAGCAGCTCAGCTGCAGGCGGCAGTGGGCCTGGGGTGCCCCTCGTGACTTGCCAGAAACGTGCTGCTCTCTTGCCAGGAGCAAACATCGTCATCCTCACAAATGGTTAACCTGCCGGGAGCTGCACAGCACTAATGACTTCACATTCATTTAATCAGCTTGGGCTTCCAGAGCGTCCACCTCAGGAGCAGGGAAGGCCGTGCACCCCTGCTCCCAAAGCCGCACCCCTGCCTCAGCAATCATTAATCACCCCGGCCGAGAAGGAGCAAGCGGCAGGCAGGAGAAGGCCGGCTCTCCTCAGCCCCCACGGCAGCGGCAGCAGGCAGCGCTGACCGGTTCCCTGGGGTGGCAGCTCATTCTCCGACCACCCTCCCCTGGGAGGCCCTGTGGAGGTGGCCAGTCCTGCACGCACTGCCCTTTCCTTTGGGAAGGTCACTCAGTCCAGGGAACGAGAGGTTCTGCCTGCTCTGGCAGCTGCTGGGCTACGCCTGAGGTGGGGGCTCTGAAACCCCAGGAGTTCCTGCCTAGCTGTACCGCAGCCTTCATCCTTCACCATGCAGCTCAAGGCATTTTGGAGTGCCCTGGAGTACACCTGCCGATTGCTGGGCATCTCCACCGCAGCAGGTAAGAGCAGATTCTCTCTGTCTTTGCACTGAAAAGGCACTGAGTGGGTGCCGGGACCTCCAGGCTGCCTCCCTGCCTTTGGCCAGCTGCAGCCACGGCCCCGTCCTATGAGAGGGGACAAGACAACTTGCTCACTTTTGCTTTGGGACTCAGGGTGGGAGAGTGGTGGTTGCCTGGCTGGGTTCTTTCCAAATGCTGTGGGAGGCACAGTGAGACATCAGAAAGGGCGGCCAATGTTCAGAGGGCAAGCTAAAGCATGCCAAAAGGAAAAAAAAAAAAAAAAACCAAAACAAAACTAAACTGTATTCTTCTAAAACAGACATAGACATAGGCAAGATGTGAATGAGACTGAAAAGCAAAATACTCATGGCTGTGCAAAACTGCCGGGTTACACTGTGGGATGTGAAGATGAAGGAGGAGCTCCTTGTAGTGTGCACGGTGAGATGTCCTGTGCCAGGCAGGATGGAGATGTTCTGTCCCAGCCATCATGGCACAGCTACTATAAAAGCACGGCTCTGCCTCTCTAGCAGCCTGTTGGGGAGCAGCTCAGTGCAGTTCAGGTTGTAGCTGCAGTACAAACACCATAAATTCAGCCACCTGATACCTGGGGATTTGCATCCTCCCACCTGCTGCCGGGGGCTGCTTTGGACCAAGGTGTTCTGGATTTGGTGACACACCCAAGTGCTTGGTTTCAGATGAAATCCAGGTGTTTTGAGCCAGGTGTCAGACACAGTGTCTCACTCAGGAGGATGGAACACCGTTTCACAGATAGCATCTCCAGATGGGACTTGGGGAATCAGCCAAAGCAGAGGGCTCAGGGGTTGACTCTGGCACTGCTGCTGACTAGCTGTTATGGGACAGGACAGGCAGCACTCTCTGCCTCAGTTTCCCCATCGGTAAAGCAGAGATCAAAGGGTCTGATTTGTCTAAAGGCTGGAGAGTGAACCAGAGGTTCCTGGTGAGAGGTGACTTGAGGTGGTGCCTGTGGTTCCTGTTTCAGAATCCCAGAGATTTCAGAGTCAGACACTGCAGAGTAAGTCACAGCAGGCCCTCCTGCTTTGTATTTCCTTTATGAGCTGCAGACAGTCATGAAGAGGCACTTTGCTCAAACCAGGGACAAAGTAGAAAGCACACAGGTCAGCTGAAGTGTGCACAGGTTCCCAAGGACACAGCTGGGGTGATGGAGGCTCTGGAATGTGCTTTAGAGGACTGGTACTGATAACAGGCAGAGAGATCTGAGTCTCTGAGTTTATACAAACTCCCAGTAGATAAGTGCATGTTGTGATGATACTGCAACACTGGGTGATGGGACAAAGCTTTAATCAGAAAATGGAGATCACTTCGTTTCTTCATCTCCATGCCTTTGGGCCCCCATGAGCCTCACACTGGTCATATTCTCATTTAAAACTCAAAGGAAATTCATGGAAACCCTTCTGGGAGAAAAATTGAGCTTGTTGCCATGAGAAAACTAATGCTAAACCAACAAAATTGAAAGTAGTTTACAATGTAGAAATGTGTTAGTGGAATATCATGTTTCTCTCCTGCATGTTTTCTTTTCATCATTCTGCAGCATCTGCACATATTTTTTAAATTTTTCTTTAAATGAGCATTGCAGTTATCTGTCTGCTTAGCATCAGGGCATAGAGAGCTGCACTACAACTCACTGTGCTTTTCCATAGGTCTGGTGCATTCCCAGCATCACCTGACTTTCCCAAAAGGCCTGTGAAGACTGAGATGTGCCTGTGTTTTATTCCTCTGTGTATTTCAATGGAGTAAGAAATCAGCTTGATGCAGTGTTTAGTGCCTGATGAGGTGTGTGAGGCTTTTGAATGAAATGGAAACCAGGCAGAAGAAATTCCCATGGGTTTTGTTTGAAAAAAAACCCTATGAAATGGAGAGTGCATCAGCCTCACTAATTGATTTTGAGAAGGCCTGGCCAGCTCCTTATGCTGCTAGTAAATACAAGTTACCCACATAATATAAACCTCCCCTTCCCCCAGGATCTTGGAGTGTAATGGCTCTCTGCAATGGTGAGGCTGCAGGGCTTCCTTTGTATCAGAAAATGGCTAACTGGTCTCATGGCAGGTTAGCAAAGAGTCGTCAAACAGCCCTGTGATTTGCTGCAGGGTTTGCAGCATCTCTAGTTCAGTGATTCTAGGCCTTGTGATTTTTGCATCTAGGAAAGATTTCCTACTTATTTCTTAATTCTCATGCTTTCAACCATTTAATTCCTAATCATGTGCCTTTAGCCACATGGTTTGGACAAGATCCAAATCAAGGCAGTGACTAGTCCAAACAAACACCTCGAAACAGCCTTTTTTTTCTTGCAGATTCTTCATCCAAACAGCTTTGTGGATAAAGCAGAAGCTGTGCAAAAGGAGAAAATCTCCCCATCCAGAGCAGAGGCTTGAGTTAACAGCCAAGCTGTAGTATTTTGTATTCATCCACAGGGTCTGAATGGATGAATGAATGAATGGGAATGAATGAACTCCACATTTGTAGGGAAGATTAAAAAGAATGGTCCTCAGTCACAAGATAGTAAAAGACAGTACTTTGCATGTAGGATTACACAGCTCTTGCAGCTTCACAGCCCTCTGATGAGACTGATTTCCCTGTGCTCTGCTCAGGGCTGGAAAGACAGTGTACAAGGGTGGCACATGGGCCCCATAAGTTCCCTTGGCTGACAGGGGCCAGCAGCTGCAGGAGACACAGGGAAAACAGAGGGATTTCTTTCATCCCAGATGGAAAAGCTGACCCTTGGCACTGACCTACACTGCAGTCTCGATGGACACTGATCTGTGTCCTTGTTTGGGAGCCTGGTACCCTTCTCCAGATGGGGCAAACCACGGCTCAGAGAAATGGATCCAGCCTGCTCCTCAAACCTTGGCCAGTGTGCATGGAACAGCAGCAGTAGTGAACTTCCTGAGCACCAGTGGATGGGTGAGGACTGCTCACTGAGGGGTGGAGGCATCAGGTGCAGACAGGAGGTTGCTCTGGCTATGAAAGCTGGGCTTCATTCAGCTCCACATTGCTGACACTT
Organism: Pyrgilauda ruficollis; assembly: GCF_017590135.1. NCBI lineage: Eukaryota > Metazoa > Chordata > Aves > Passeriformes > Passeridae > Pyrgilauda > Pyrgilauda ruficollis. The sequence continues at coordinate 16,881,485 of NW_024513654.1, read as the reverse complement.
GTGCCCTGTGAATTAGCATGTACCGACCAACTTGCTACAGCTGGTGTGAGGCATTACATTTCTGCTCCATTTTAGAAATAATCTTGAAGGGAACTGAAGGATGTTGAAGAAAATTTTCCATCCCCTGAAGCTATTGGCCAATCCATCAAAGATTTTAGCCTTGCTAATACTCTTAATCCCCCTAAAACTGACTCCCTGGTGTTCTGTACTGGCTGAGGCACTGAGAGAACGTTCATTCCCTGTTTTTAATCTGCCTGCTCCCATTATATGTTTTTCTGTTTGGCTAGCAAAAGATCCTGATGCTATGGCTACAGCCCTCCATGAAGGCAGCTGGCAGAGTTTCCCTGCTCTGCAGCCTCGTGTTGGGTGCAGCAGGACTGGACAAGCAGGGAGGGCAAGGGAGTGGGGCTGGCAGGCGCTGGGGGGACCTGGGCAGAGGAGGATGGGGCAGTGGGCAGTGGGCCTGTGGCAGCTGAGATGTGGCAGTATGGCAAAGAGAGGACACTGCTGCTCGCCTCCCCCACCTGTCCAAGGCCATCTGGTATTCCCAGAGAACCTTTCCCCAGCCCACACAGTGGCAAAGCTGCCATCATAGGGGTGCAGCTGGGATGGGTTTCAGGGCTATTGTCAAGGGCAGCACTCAGCTCTGACTCTTCTGGGTGGATGTGTCAGCATGAATCACTGGTGCTGGCAGTCCTAACATGCTGCCCAGCATGGAAGAAGCTGCCTTGCTAGCCCCTGGGGAAATGGGGACATTTATCCTGGGAGCTGGGAACTAACCCAAGGGAACTGGGAATGAACCCTGCAGTCAGCACCTTTCTTACCTTCTCTTTCTAGTGCTGATTGGTGTGGGCGTAGAAACCCTGCAGCGAGGACAGTTTAAAAGCCTGGCTTTCTATCTGCTGTGAGTATTTTTCCCCTTGAAATCAGAGCTGGCAGGGGTGATAAGGTCAACCCCTTCACTATATGTAGCACCAGACTAGACTGCAACAGCAGCAGGAGACAGCGTCCAAGGCTTTGGGTATTTCAGATCTCTATATTGAGTTTTCAGAAAAATAAGCTGTTTCTGTTAGGAAAAGAAATGCTACTGCAGACTCAGGCAGGCCAGAGGAAACACTGGCTTCAAGCTGATTCCCCAGGGGCAGAAGGGCCGTGAGTTTTCCACAAACCAGATGAGCAGAGGGTGTTCAGACCCCAGCATACAGACTGTGTTGAGAACTGTATAGTAAATTCTGGCCCCCTGTGCCCTTTCCACCCACCTGCAGAACATAATCAAACACAGCCCTGCTCCCCTGACAGCTCCACCTTTCAGTTTTTCAGGGGTTGCAGTTACTGTCTGTGAAGGCTTCTTCTTTATCAGTTTGTTCCTGGAGATGTGCTTCACGTGAGTAGACCCTGCCCACTACTCTCCAGCCACGGTGGGACCTCCCAAAGGCACCTTGCCCCTTACAGGCAACACCAGATCTGGGGGAGCTGCAAGTGCCAGACCAAAGGTCCTGCCCCCAATGCCAAGGCAAGTGCACTCGGACAGGGGGGAGGTAAATGGGTCCATGTGCACAGCCATTTAAACCTGTGTTTTAATCCAGGCTTGTGCCCTAATTTCCTGAGCATCAGCACAACAAATCCTGGTCTTCAGCATCTGCTTAACACAGTGTGTAGGCACAAGCTACCAGGGTTGGAGGAAGAGCCAGATCCCCAGGGTGAGCTTCAGCTCCCTCCAGAGAAGTTAAATTTTAAATGTCGAAAATGTTCTTTTCGGAGGCTGAGCACTGCTGCTGTCTTCCAGCAGAAACTCAAAACTCCTCACAGCTTAGAGGCAACACCTTACTCCTAATAGTAGGCACTTGATTAGTCAGGCACTGAGATGCTGGCCTCTGGCAAATGCTCTTCTCTCAACAGGAGATGTTCAGGCTTTGCTTATCTTCCCTGAAAAACACACCCATCTTCTGACAAACCAGAGTGAGGATCTGCACATTTAGATGGGTCATGGTTAGGACCAAATCTTGGCATATGGTTGGTGCCTCATGCCACCAGGACCTCTCTTTCTCTCCCCAGTCACAAGCCTGAATTCCTGGCACAGGCCTTCTGGAAGCGAGCTAGATGCCCAGGGAGCTTCCAGAAATTCCTGGGGTACACGCTGCTCTCAGTGGCTTGCTTCCTGCATCCCGTCCTGGTCTGGCATGTCACCATCCCTGGTAAGAAGCTTGGGTGGGGAGTAGTGCAGATGGAAGAGGAGCATGGTCTGTCAAGGGGTGGGGGTGGGGATGTGCAGGGAGCTGGGCTGGTGGCCGATGGCACTGGGCTAGCCAGACCAAGCGCTGCTTGGCAAGGCCTTCCCACTAGCCAGAGCCCTCAGCCAACATAGTCTTGTTCCCAGGGTCCATGCTGGTGCTCACTGCCTTGGCCTACTTTCTGCTGAGCAAGAGGAGGAAGAGCCCAGGCCACAAAGACACGCATCCCCAGGCAGGTCAGTACGTGGACCCTTCGGCCACTGAGGCAGCCCCAACCATCATTGGTGACACTGAGCAGACCTACACCTTCCACGGGGCCCCGAGGGAGCAGCACCGCTCACTCCTGGGCCATATGAAGAGCATCCTGAAGGGCAGCAAGGACAGCAGCTCAGCCCCAGAAACTCCTGTCCAGCCAGCAGCCGTGCCAGGCCCTCGCAAGCAAGTGCACTTTCAGGAGAAAGTGGTGCAGATCATCCCCTCTGTCAGCGAGGACTTGGAGGATGTGGAGAGTGAGGCTGAGGAGACCACATCGGACACAACACCCATCCTCACCCCACCTGATGCCCCCATCATCATCGCCCCTCTTAGCTCTGCCGGCCTCTTCTGAGTTCTCAGCAGGAATGAGGACAGGACAGACCTGCTCCCCTGGAACAGACGCTCCAGCAGCCAACAGGCCCAAAGAGGTGGCCCTTTTTGCCTTCCGTACTTTTGGGGTGACAGCTGTGCCACCCCTTCTTCAAGGGGCTGCCTGCACTCCCCCACACTGGCAGGCCAGGGGACAGGCAGGGTTCAGCCAGGGTAGTGCCAGCACAGTGAGGTTTCTGCTCCCACCGCCTCACCCGTGTCACCCCCTGTGCACTGCACACCACTGCCGTGCTCCTCCTGACATCACAGCCACGGTGTGTGCCTCCCTTCTGGCAGACACGGGCAGCAGGAGAGACCTCCGTGCCCAGGAGCAGCCTCTGCTGGGGCACTTGTGTCCCTCTGGCCCTCAGTGCACATGGCAGAGCTCAGGGCTAGGCTGAATTCAGTGCTGCAGCCTGCGGGCTCCCTCTCAGCACCTACACCCGCTGCAGCAGCTTGAGAGTTGCAAAACATATTTTGGAGGTGGGCTGAGACCCAGCACACCCCTGGCATTAGCACCTGCTTAGTACCTCCCCAGGCACTCTGAGCCCAGCAGGGAAATCATCTCTGGCATTTGGGACACCTAAGCAGGAGCAGAGACCTTCCAGGTGTCCCCTGCTTGGACAGCCCCCTTAAATTAGAAGATAATATGGCAGCCCAGGTCCTGAGGTTCAGCACCACACTGGCACAGCAGACTGTGTGTAACTCCAATGTGTGTAATTATGGCCCCCAGAGGGCAAAGGCAATAATAAAATTACCATATTGTCCCACCAGTTCCTTCCATGCCAGGTCTTCCCTGAACCCCTTAACTCCCTGAACCCCTTAACTCTGGCTTAATCCTGGCATAATTTCTGCCTTTTGAGGACCATTCAGTTGTAATCAAGCATTTCCCTCCTATTCAGCTCCCACCTGAGGACATGTGGGAAGAGCTCAGGTAGCTGGGTTCCCTTGGACATGGGGACAAGAAGCCACACTGTCACTGCTGTTGGGATGAAAATCTATAAATGCTCTGAGCCCAGACACATAGCACTGGGGGGAAGTGATGGTAATTAGAGATAGTTCCTGGGACCTGTTAGACTATTTATAAGGTAGAAGCCAGTTAGCTGGCTGTTTTTCATGTAAATACATTATTTCTTCTATTTAAGATCTCAGCTCTCCAAGAGGCAATCACCATGTTCATTTAGGAAAGCAGTGTAGGTCAAAGTGTAATCAGAAGGCAATTGAGATAAGCAACCAGTGCTACTTTTTAATAAACTCTTTTTAAGTGACTTCTAATTTGTGATATGGATGAGGAAGAAGATGAAAGATATTGACTCACAATATTTGACTGCCTGTGTTTAATAATGAAGCTGTTGACAAGAGCAGTTTTAGAAGGGTTACACACACTTGTCAGTCCTACAATCAGACACAGACAAAAAACTTTTTGTTGCATCACCAACATTTAAAATAGTAGCTGGTATCAATCTGTTCTAAACATGATACATGGATTAGAGACCTCCTGTTTCTGGCAGCAGAAATTAACCTCCCACCCCATCATGGTGTGCTGGGGGAGAGTCACGTACACACGTGCCTTTAGGGTGGATTTGCACCTGTAAAAATATCTTCAGAAAATTGTGCCCGGTTAACACTGCACAACTGATAGCAGCAAGCCCAAGATCCAACCACAGCTCCACCCTCCACCTGGTGTATTCCTCACATTAGGAGATAAAAAATAAAGCTATTTTCCTCTGAAGGTGACAGACATACCTGCGCCAACCAAGGTCCCAACCCACCCATGCTAGCAGGATACCCACGCTGGCCTACTTTGCCCAAAAAGGCAGAGCTGGCTCCCCAGCTTCACCACAAATCTGCTCTGCAATTAAATCCACTTTGATCAGCAAAGTCAGCTTTCTGCATCATCCAAGGCACTTCTTTGAACATTGCTTAATTAATTGCACACAGGGAGATCAACTTAATTGAAAAGGCACTGCTTCCAATATATGGGGCAATCTGCTGACTAGAGAAAGACTGTATTGCTGTAGACTCTTTTCTCCTTAGCAAAGCTCCTGGGCAGCCTGGGTGGGAACAGATGCTCTGCCACAGATTTCATCCTTCATCCCTTACTCAATCTGCCAGCCCCATGATTTGTGCCTGTGGGGCAGCACAAGGGGTGAAGCAATGTGCTGGCAGCTCCTTTGGCACTTGGAAATTTGTAGGGAGCAAATTTCATTTTTTTCTGTGAAGTGCTTAAAATGCGTTTGCAGTTTTTAGAGTCTGCACAATTAGGTTTCCATTTTTAGGCTCATTTTTAAAAGCCTGTTGTAGGTCTCCCTTCAGAACCAAGAATGGAGGAAGCTACAGGTGAGATGTTTTTTCAGGCTTCATGGAGCCAGCATTGGACCTGGTTGCTTTACTTGCATGCTCCCTTGTGTTGGCCTGGCTCTTCTCCAGCCCCACAGCTAGTTGGCTCAGGAGATAAGAGGCTGGGGGAAAAAAACCTTCTTGTCTTTTCTGTGGTATTAAATTGCCTGTTCAGTTAAGGTCCATGGCTGACTCACCCTGGAGTCTGCCAAGAGTTTGCATCCTTGCTAGGGAAGTGGCTGCTCCCCCAGAGGCAGACAAGCTGCACCTCAAACAGCACCTGAGCTGCTTCCCAGGTTCTCCCTGCCAAGGAGTCCATGTGTACATTCCCTCTCTGCTCCTCACCACCCATCGCGCTCTTAGTGCCACCTTCCAGTTCCATCGGTGTACAGACCTGTTAGCCCAGAGGAACAATAATTAGGAAAAATCCTCACCACCCATTCCACCCCTGGTGCCACCTTTCAGCTCCATCAGTGTACAGACCTGTTAGCCCAGAGGAACAATAATTAAGGAAAAGAAAGCAGGTGGCTATCTTCTTGGGTAATGAGCCAAATAAGTTCAGGGAGGGCCAGCCACAAATTAAGGGGATGGGGGATAAAAGAATCTCTTTCAGAGTCAGCAGGCTGTTAGAGCAGCTCAACTGCTTAAAGAAACAAAGCCTCAGGCTTTCTTTAAAACCCAGTGCAGAGGAAATGTTCAGCCTCGGGGGGTGTCAGATGACTTTGCAGAGGCCTCAGAGATTATTCACTCAAGTGTGTACTTCTCTGTTGGCCCCACTCCCTACATCTAGCTGTGAGAGCCTCCCAGGGGCTACTGAAAGCACCAGAGATGATGTAGAGGGCTGTGGGGGGTCTGTATGAGAAAAGCTCTCATATATGCATGGTAATTGCAGGGAAAGAAAAAGAGGGAGAACTTGATGCTATTAACTTTGCAGTGCACTGTATCTGAATATGAGCTGCCTGAACTGTAAGTCCACACACCAGTACATGAACTCTGCTATGTAATTTTTGTCTGCATTGCAAAAATTCATTACTCGGCTGGTCCATTGAGATTAATCCACTGAGTTACAGTGCATAAAGCTATAAACTCCTATGGATCCACATACTGAAAGGAAATGAGATGAATCATCCAAAAGAAATACATGTGTAAGGTAAAACTCTGTGAGGTAATCCTGGCAGAAATTGTTTCATTCAAAATTTCCAACAAAATTCCCCTGCATCAGGAAAAATTTGCCTGCTTTACATGTGAAGTGGAAAGACTCTACAATGCTACTTGACAGCTCCCATCAAAACTTAGTGAACTGGTATGTTGCAAGCAGTTATTCCATTTAAAGTTTTATATGCAGGAAAACCAGATTTCAGTGCAAGCTTCACTTACAATTCCTCTCTTCTTCCAATGCACAAGCAGTTGTTGCAGAGCCCTGGAGACAGGCACGCTCCCTGCCTCAGCACAGTGCTCCCACCTCACACCAGGGGCTCCAATGGTCACCCTCCTAATTCCCTAAATCCCCACTGGGACTCTTGTCCCCCATTTCTCTGAGCACTGCTCCATATTTGAAACATGGAAATTAATGTTTTACCCAAACAAGAGCAGCATTAGGAAAATAAAGCACGCTTGGAGAGAAAAGTGTTCAATTTCTGCGGTGTCAGTAATTAAAATCAAAAATGCCCTGCTTGAGCCTATGACTGCAACACTCACATCAGCAAACACCAGTGGCATTGGTGGCTTCTAATCCAGTATTGAGTCATATCCACATGCAGGAGAGGACCTGTCTCTACTTGATTCCAAATGCTGCCTACTAACACACCTGCAACCCTACCACTCTTCAGCCCTGCACCTTCTCCTATCCCAGCCAGGAGATTCTCCCATGTGCTGGGACAGAAATGCAGTTTCTGTTTTGGCTGGTCTCCTACAGTTTGTACTGTGAGGGAAGTTGCAGAAATCAAAACTAGATCCCAAATTTGCCTGGGATTGCTTGGAGCTGTCAGCTCCCTTGTCTGCTTGGCATGATGCAAAAGCAGGAATACGATTTCCAGTCACCGTGTGTCAGCTGATGTACCACTAGTGAAATGACTGCATAGGTTATATCCTAATGAATGTTTGAGGTACCTCTTGGATTTTAATTCAAGGCAATTATTCACTCAGCATGTGACTTTAATGAATCTTGTTTTGAGGCTTTAGGCAAACACCAGGAACCAGTGAAGGTCTTTGAATCACAGACTAAAGAGGGAATCCATATGTCAGACAGAAAAAAAAAAAAAAAAAAAAAAAAAAAAAAAAAAAAAAAAAGGAAGATTAATATTTATTGGGAGCTCCTCCTCATCACATCCTGGACTTCCTACAGCTCAGGAGGAAGGTGAACAGCATCTTAACACTAATCCTTATCCCACTCTCATCTCTTTTTCTTTCTGCCCAGACACTTCTTTACCCCAAACTTTTCCTGTCCAGAGCACTATTTAAAAGGAAATGCTGTCTTGATCAAGTCATGCTAAACAAAGTTATATTCACTGTGACATGATTGCACAGTTCCTTCCTGCCCCTCCCTCTCCAAGACGCCTCTGTAAGAGTAGCTGTGTTTGGTACTCCCCAGATGTCCAGCCTTGCTCGTCAGCCCCAGCCCTCTGCTGGCACCCAGCTCCCCCACTGCCCCCACGCTCCCTGGAGACACACGCTTGCAGCTGCAGTTTTGGATGAGGCTTTCAACACTGCAGAGGGAGCTCACATCCTCCAAATTGTGCCCAGAAGGAAAGAAGGAAGCAGCCACAGGGAATGTGCCCAGAAAAGAGAGACTATACAGCAGCCCTAGCTAGCTTGTTATGTTTTCCAGGGGTGTTTTGGCAAACCTCATCTTCCAACTCTTCCAACTACCTGCTGATGCAGTATGTAAAAAAACCCCAAAAAACCAAAAACCAACAAAACCCACATTACAAAAAATAATTTGTGCCATTAAAAAAGCAATTTTTTTTCAGTTATGTTTTTGCTAGACTGCATTGCTTCCTTCAATCGCATGGGAAGGCAGAAGAGCACAAAAAGATTTTATTGTGCACAAAACTGAGGAGAAGAAGTTCTTATACATTGGCTTCTCTCTAAGCCACGCTCAAGTAAAATTCTCTGGGGGAGTTTGGTATAATGGTAGGACTTTTGAATTTGATATAGTAGCACTCCATTTCTCCCTTTTAATGAGGGAAGATTTGCTCTGAGCTCTTTATAACTTCTTTTTCTTTTGTGTCTGCTGAGGAAACAGTCCCCAGCACTTTCCTGCATATATATCTTTGCAGCAGCGTGGCAAGGAAGCTTCTGAGAAGTTCTTGGGAAATTGGACTTCAGAAGGAAATTTCACCCTTTAGCCACCATCTTTCCCTCAAAAACCCAGGTGCAGGCAGGAAAGTGAGCTCCATCTTATTAGTTTCTAATTAATTATTATTCCATCTCAGCATCTGTTTCTCATGCAAGAATCTGCAAGCTCAGAAGAAATCATCAGCTGCAGAAATGGAAATTCAGTGTCTTCTCCAGCAGAGACATGTTATGTGTTTCACATTGGGACATTACATGCTGTGACAGTGTAAAAAATATCACAATCTCACTGTCAACATATCTCATGGAAGTGCCCTAAGAAGGAAATTGCAAACAAATTCTTGCTGACTGTTTGGAAATGGAAAAAGCTCTGCTTTTATCATTACTTTTCCTGGCTCTTATCCAGTACTAAAATACTGCATTTCTGCTATAATCATTTTATCAAGCTCATTGTTTCATGTTTTCTTCACTTCCAACTAGTAATCACAGACACAAACATTTCCTTATTCAAGCTGATTCCTTCTAAATCAAAATTCCACATATTTTTGTTTTCCACTTATGTAGCACTTTCAGCCACTGAAAAACTGGCACAAAATGGCAAAATATTTTTTGCCTTATGTCCCACAGCTACAAGAATGCCCCAAACCTGTTAATTTCAGTGCTGCTCATCCTGAAACCATGCCACAGGTATGAATTACTCCATCAATCCTGTGTATCTAGAGAGGGTACCATGACAGATCATGTGAGACAAACTACCAGGCAAGGTAAAGTAAAAAATACCTTATGGAATTATATTGCCATGGAAATGCTATTGCAGCCACTGTGCTGGTTCTGCCCCAAAACGGTGTCCTGTGTGCCATGCTGGACAGACTCTCTTCTTTCTTGTTACTTGCTTATAGCTGTGAAAACTCTTGTGTCACCTGTGAAATGCTCATGCAGCCACTCTGGACTGCACAGAACTGCCATGCACGAGCTGAGCTTTGTTACTCAATACTTTTATGGAAAAAGTAATTATTCAAATAACTACCCTACAACCAGCTAAGTCTGTATAACAATTCAAAACAACAGTGTAAGAAAAATCAAGCTGAGCAATGTCTTAAACCTTTTTTAAAACTGTAACCCACATGTTACTGGCATTCAGATCAGCCATTCAGATGGGTGGTTTTTCTTACTAAAAATATTCTACATCTCAGGCAAGCACAGTCAAAATTACAAGCAGAACGGAATTCAGTCAAAGCTAATCTCAAGTAGAAAATCAGTAATGATAATTGTTAATCAAGTTTTACAGAGCTTTCACTTAACAATAATTAGAAATTAAAAGTTAAATAATATTTCTGAAAACATTAACCTGTTTTACAATTATTTTAATGCTGGAGTTACTAAGATGAAAGAGTATTGCATTTTGCCTTTTTTTATCCTTTTAAAGAAAGTTTGACATCCATGAAAAGAGGTGTGTACATGGCTCAATACCTGTGCAGAACAGCTGCTAAGAAGAACTGAAGCCAAGGGGAATTTCTGTTTTACTATACTGTGGTTTATATTTCGTTTGATCTATTTAATCATGTTTTAGATCTGAGTTCACAAGTCTATAAACTTACTCTGCCCTGGATGAATCACTCATAAATGGATGCATATGAAAAGCAGGAGAGGGCAAATGAAGACTTTTTTTTTTGTTTCTCCCTGAGCAGAAGTATGGCAACATATAGTTGAATTTGGAACTGAAATTGCCACATATATTAGGAGTGTCTCTTTCCCCCTCGAAGACCAGAAGGCAGATTCAAAAAATGGAAATATGTAGCAAACATAAGCAAACACGGACACATGAGGATTAGTTGCCCTGTATAATTCTTAATTCTGAGATGGCTTGAACACTGTGCAATGCCCTGCTGTTGCAGCATCGCTGTGTGGGTTTGTGGCAGCAGCAGCAGGACAGGGTGCATCACCTGCCTGTGCACAGGAGGTCACTGCCTGGGACACTGAGCCGTGGCACGCCAGGGTGTGTGTGGGAATGGTTTGTCCTTGTAGCACCACTGCTGGAGCTAACCAGCTTTTCCTCAGCTCATCCAGGAGATACCACAGCTTTCCATGTTATGATTGTATTTAGCAAACCAGGTTCATCTTAAATGACCACCCCTATCTATTACTAATAAACTAGACAATGTTCATTGCATAATAAGAGCCTTGTATTTCATTCTGTGTCACTTTGATAAATCCACATTGCTTTGATGGGAAATATCAGGGTGATTGTCTCCAATTAGGTGCAGTGACACTATTTCTGATGATAGTTGCTCAGGAAGAACTGCATGTGTGCACACTGGGTAGCTGATGCATCATGCATTTGATGTTCCAAAGGCAGGAAACCCTCTGGGGTTCACATGCTAACAGAGCTAACTCCTGCAGCGTGGTTATACACACTCTGTGTTGGACAGAGCTCTGCAAGCCAAAGTCTGTTCCATGTAAGAAAATATACCATGGCTAGAAAAGTCATAATGGTGTAAAGTAGCCTCACCACCACCCTAAATACTAAACCGAATTATCAGTAACAGGAAAAACAAACAAACAGACAAACCAAAACCCTCTAACTTGCACAACATCAAAGGACTGGATAAGAAACTGGAAGATTATCTATCAAGTATTCTGAAATCCAAACTGGATACAATCCTGCTAATAATTCCCAGGCTTGTCATAGCTATGAAAAGCCACAATTGAAATTATAATGATGGTATAAATTAATGAATTTACTAAAATTTTATTGGAAGGTTGGTTGGCATTTCCATAAAGAAATGCTACTGCTGGACTCATGTGGGGATATCAGACACCGAGTTCTTGTTCAAAGAGATGGCTCTGTCACAGGGAAAAATCCTGAAAACTGGGAGCACCTGCTGATACTGGAGAGTTTGTTTGTGGCTTTGAATGCACAGAACTGACTAGTCTGCATCACCTGGGGAAATGTTTAGAATTCCTCTTATAAATGACCACTTCTTTCATCCTTTTTTGCCCTATAATGTTCATCTACATACAGTGTAAATTTTGCAGACCACAGACATTCAGGGTTTTAAACAACTTATGCCCATCAGTCATCACAAATAGAAAATTTCTTCTCCACCTGAAAATACGGCTGTTGCTTTGCATAAACCAAGTGAAGTTTACCTGAAAATCCAGTCTTCATTATTTACCTATAGTTTTGTAAATAAAGCAATCTCTAACAGATTAAGATAAAACACAGTCCAGACATGATCAACCAAGAAACTGGTTCGGCCAAAATGACTACATACAAAGCCTGAGTCAAATCCCAGGGGCAGGCAAGGTTCCCAAAGGCATCTGAAATGGCACTAAAGCACATGGGTTACTTCTTGCTGATGGATCCAGGATTTGATTATTGGTGTGTTGAGTAACCCCTTCCTTTGATACTCTCCACTCTTTGTCCAGTGTCCCACGGTCCCCCAGAGACCAAGGTTTAAACAAAAAGAAAAAAGCAGAGAGATTAGTACCTGAAATTCTGCGATTCTGCAAAAAACATTTTCCCAAAAATTCCCTCTGAAGTAAATTGCCATGTGAAGGAAAAAGTAGCCATTGTGAGCAGAGGATTGCATGAGCACACCCTGTGTGCATATACACTTTGTATTTACAATTTTACCCACTGGTAGCTGACGGCTGGTGTACCACGTAGAGAAGTCAGTTTGCTGTAAGCAATTATCTAGCCCTGGCTGTGATTAAATTTTCTAATAAGTAAAGTCCAAGGCTGTAATTTTCTGCAGTCCCAAGTGAAAATTATAGACCAGTGGTCATAGAAGCCATCTCAGAGGTGACCTGCCCCTCATGCTGCTCCCCCTCCCTGGCGCCAGTGGCAGCATCGCATGTGGGGAGGCATCACATGTGGGGAGGCATCACGTGTGGGGAAGGAATCACGTGTGGGGAAGGAATCACGTGTGGGGAAGGAATCATGTGGAAGATCTGCTGATTTTAGCAGTCCTGCAGTAGGGAAGGCAAGGCTGTCTCCTTCCACGGATCATAGTTTGCTGTAAGCAATTATCTAGCCCTGGCTGTGATTAAATTTTCTAATAAGTAAAGTCCAAGGCTGTAATTTTCTGCAGTCCCAAGTGAAAATTATAGACCAGCGGTCATAGAAGCCATCTCAGAGGTGACCTGCCCCTCATGCTGCTCCCCCTCCCTGGCGCCAGTGGCAGCATCGCACGTGGGGAGGCATCACGTGTGGGGAGGCATCACGTGTGGGGAAGGAATCACGTGTGGGGAAGGAATCATGTGGAAGATCTGCTGATTTTAGCAGTCCTGCAGTAGGGAAGGCAAGGCTGTCTCCTTCCACGGATCATCCCAAAGGCCCTCCTCAATGTCCCTTGCTAGAACTTGGTGTGGAGATGTGGTTCACTTCTGCACAATCTGGAACAACCCCCAGGGTGCTGAACATGCCAGGTGAGAATTCACAGTATACAAAATGGTAATGATTCTTTCCACATACATGCCAAGATCCTTGGAGACTGGGAACTCCCATCCATTTTTGGGTGGATCCCATTTTCTCTGAACTGGTCTAATTTCAGTTCCTTCCTTGTTAAAAGTGAACAATGCAGAAAACAGTGGCACTAACTTCAGGGTGACTCCTAATCCAATGCCTTCTGTGGAATCAAATGCTTTCTTATGAAACTAAAAAGACAGGTATCCAGTATATGCATAACATACATATTTGGCACTGTATATTGCCCATAAGTTTAAGGGTGAGTCTGATTGCAGCAGTTCCATAATATCAGAATAACTCATTTATTAAAAGTACTTTTACGTCTTTGTTATTTGAAAATTATGTTAGTCTAAAAAATAATTCTGTTTTGCAATGGCACAATCCATTTTCAAAACATGAAGATGAGAAATCCAGCAGAAGTATAGAAACATACAGTGATTTTATTCAAAGGCTTAAGGGAGGATGGCTCAGCTGCCTTCCTAAGGGAGCAATGTCAGCAGGTTATGCTGCCTGTGTGTTTGTCTACATGTTCCTTGGTTTTCAGCATAGTCCTCCACAAAATAATTAAGGCCTTGTTGTGTGATAACAAAAAGTTGACAAACTAGAAGAGAAAGATTGCCAGTGTCCTGACCAGTAAAGAATGCAGCATGATTAGGAAATCAGAACAGGAAGAAGAGCAAGAGATACCCTAAATATTGCAGACTGGCGCCTGCAATCAACTGTAGGGTGCAAACTGACAGGAAACCAGGGTGGCCTCATCTAGTGCTCAGGAACAATTTATTAAACAGAGAAGAATTCTGATAGGATCATATTAAAATTTTTGCAGCATTGCTAACTGTAAGAATTTACCTACCTATTAAATTTTTGTTTAAATATTTCTTTCAGATATTTTCTTTTTCTCAGGCAAAAAACGTGACATTTTTATCTCCAGTAATCCATTTTCTGAAGTCTCTTTCAGTACAATTTGTAATTAGGACATGATTTATGATTTGTATAAAGAAAAATCTGACATCCCTTGGGGCACAAAGGGAAGGATTTCAGCCACAATTCTCATATACTTACTTGAATATTTATTCAGATTAACAGGATTGCAGCTTAGAAGCTGTTCAGACAAGTAGCAGGGACGTACACAAAATCCTCCTAATTGAAGGTGCCAGCTGAAGCAGAGGAAGGGAACAAAAGCCCTGGAGATCACAATTGCTTGAGAAGATCAAATAACAGTGATGAGTGGCCCAATGTCCCAGTCATTAGACGTGGACACCAGACACTTATTTCAAGATGTCAGGATGACCTGAGCAAGACTGTGGCTACAATCAGTGCTGACTGATTTGGCTGGGCACTGCTGCAGCACGGAGATGTCAGCTCAGCCGTGCCAGCTGAGGGACAGGGCACAGTGCAAGGAGTACAGAGCCTAAAAGTGGTGCTGCCAGGGCCAGGTCTTAGCTGGTACGACTGTGTGCTGCTCTGCAGGGCTGCTGCCAGCTCAGACCAGAATCAGCCTGAGGATCACTGCAACACAAATTTTTGGACAGTGAACATCTGACTAGCTGTCCTGTTGGTTTTCAAAAGGAAAATACAAATTACCAGCTTTTCAGACCTGTTCTCCTCTAATATTGGAGCCTCTCCCCTGGAGATTGACAGTCCCACTAGCAAAGAGGGACGGAGTGTCCTCTTACGCAGACCTTGGGAACTGAGTGCTTTTCTGATGGCCACTGCTATCTGCTCCAGGGGAGTGAAACAACTACGAGACCCCTCTATAAAGGGATCTTCTTGCCTCAAGACCCTTCACAAAATGCTTCCAAAGCAAAGAGGTCATCCCGATCATCAAAAAGACATGGATTTCTTTGGGAATGGTAAGAATTATGCCCTTGTCTGATATTGTTTGTCTTACTGAAAGAATACTCCCTTGTTTAATGAAAACTTTCGGTGTCTAATGCAACATTGAGTGGAGCAGAGCTTGAAAGAGGTCCATAAGTTTCATTTGTTCCTCTGTGCAATGTTGTGGAACTATGTGTTGGCACTAACATTTTAGAAGTTAACTTCCTTCACGTAGCAAGAGTATGAAACATTTTGTTGACATAAGTAAAAGAGAACATGTAGGTTCTTCATTTGGTTTGGAAAGTATCACTTTGGGGTCAGCAGGCAAATTTTGTCCTTATAAGGGAAAGCTTCCATTGGAAACACAGACTATATCTGATGAGCAGCTTTGCTATTTAAAGCGCATTTCTATAGCTAAGGTTAAAATACTTTGATCATGTTCCTTTTCCCTTACAAAAGACCAAAACAATATTCTGCATCCTAAGTACAAAAGAATCACCTTAATTTTATAATTACTGTATATTTAATTTTTCACTGTTTACAGTAGATTATTTCATGTGGGAAAATTAATGTTGATGCTCAAAGCAAACCATTAGTTTGTATCGGTAACTGTATGTTCACTTTTTAAAGATAAATGATCTATGAGTCATCAAAACCTTTGCCATTTCAAAAGAAATTCCTAATATGTATAAAAGTACAAGTGAAAAATTAAGTGCTTTACAATTGGGAAAGACAGGTCTATGCCTATCTTACCTGCTGCCATAGCAGAAGTTGCCAGCAGTGTGCCCCGGTGGCCAAGAAGGCCAAGGGCATCCTGGCCTGTATCAGGAACAGTGTGGCCAGCAGCAGCAGGGAGGTCATCCTGCCCCTGTACTTGGCACTGGGGAGGCCACACCTTGAGTGCTGTGTCCAGATCTGGCCTCTCAGTTTGGAAAGGACATTGAGACGCTTGAGAGCATCCAGACGAGAGCAATGAGGCTGGTGAGGGGCTTGGAACACAAACCCTGAGGGAGCTGGGGGTGTTTAACCTCAAGAAAAGGAGGCTTGGGAGAGACCTTATCACTCTCTACAACTCCCTAAAAAGTGCTTGTAGTCAGGTGGGGGTTGGTCTCTTTCTCCTCAGCAGCTCACAGAATGAGAGGACACAGTCTTAAGCGGTGCCAAGGGAAATGTAGGTTGGATATTAGAAAAAAGTTTTTAACTGAAAGAGTGATAAAGTTCTGGAACGGCTTATCTGGGGAGGTGGTGGAGTCACCATCCCTGGATGTGTTTAAAAAGAGACTGGATATATGGCACTTGGTGCCATGGTCTAGTTGAGGTGTTGGGGCATGGGTTGGACTGGATGATCTTGAAGGTCTCTTTCAACTCAGTGATTCTATGTGAGGTTAAGGGGAAGTTGGTTTTAATGCATGAAAAAATTGAACAAACCATGGTGGAGATGATTAGTAATGGAATTCATATTTGATGAGAATTTTCCAGCAGAAAGAAGGCAAGGAGAAAGGTGTTCATGGGAAGGAAGACAGGGGTCCCAGCCCAATCTGGGATGCTGCTAACTCAGCCCCCAGTCAACCCAGTTGCAGGTATGCAAAAATCCCAGTTTGAATGGAGGACAGAGGTTCAGTGGTGCTGTATCTAACCTCCCCAGCACCTTCCTTCTTTCCCAGAGCAAACGCCTTACTTTAATTCTTAGGATTAAGAAAAGCCGAAGCCCCTCTGCCACAGTCCTTTTGACCCCTAAAAATAGCTGGGCAGGTCCTGCTGACAGCAGCACAAAGCTGACCAGAGACTTCTTCACTCTGTGTTTCCCATGCTCACCAGGAGACTGCTGCACACTGGGTGCAAGGCCTGCACAGTGCTCGTACTGGTCCCAGTTCTTCTGCCTGAAGACTTCAATTCACACTCCCAAGACTTTCATTTAGCAAAAAGTGCAAGAGAAACAAAGCATATGTAATTTTCAGCTTTCCACATGAGTCAGCAGATGTGTAAATTTCTTTCTTCTCTTATTATAGTTGATATAATTGACATCTGCTGACTGTGGGAGTGCGCTGTACATTGCTGCAAAATTGCTCTATACATTGCTGCAAAATTAGCAGAAGAACTAAAAAAAATTCTGCAGACTGTGAGGCAAAATAATTTTAACAATGCAGAGCTCATAAATTGCAACACAGACTTCATCCACCCTCGGAGGTGAAGAAGTCCTGGCTTGCAGACATTTCACAAACTTCAGCATCAGCCAGAAAGTATTGTGGAAATAATTGCTCTTTTTGCAAGTTGTATTTCCC
Organism: Pyrgilauda ruficollis; assembly: GCF_017590135.1. Taxonomy (NCBI): domain Eukaryota; kingdom Metazoa; phylum Chordata; class Aves; order Passeriformes; family Passeridae; genus Pyrgilauda; species Pyrgilauda ruficollis. The sequence continues at coordinate 16,864,425 of NW_024513654.1, read as the reverse complement.
TTGGATAAGTTAACAGACAGGCTGGTGCTGAGCTTTTCATGTGGAAGCTGCCCCTTCTATAGGTGACTGGCACCTGAGCAGGAGGGCAGCGCTGCCTGGGACATTTCCAGACAAGGCATCAGCAGTGCGAGCAGCACAGCCAGGCATGCAGCCCTCTCTGCCCCTCATGAGCCCTTCCTTTTGACACTGCTTAGCTTACCTTTGTCACAGGAATAATTCTTAATTATCCAAGTGCCAGTGCAGAGCTACTCACTCATAACTTACAAATACGGTTCCACTCAGCCCAGTAGTGGTAATCCCGAGGCAAGTCCATTGACCTTGATGATGACTACCAGCAATATTTTTGTAGGCCTGACAGAGCTGAGAAGAATCTCTCGCCCAAGCAGTGCCTGTTCTCGTTAGTGATTTTTGTTTCTGCACCTCTGTCTGCGTGTAGGGACTCCCCTGAGAGCAGTTCCTTTGCTGTTTGGAGGTGTAGGGTCCATTGCTGAAGAAGGAGGTTCTGCCTTCACCCCCAAAATGTGCCTGTGCTGGGCCAACAGCACTCCAGCTGAGGCAACAGCATGGGGTGGCTGGCTGGGGGCAGTTGCTGTGTGGGAACCAGGTATTATCCCAGGGATTCAGTGGAGAGCACAGTTAGACCCTGTGCTTAGCTCTCAGTGTTTTCCTCACTCTCAGGAAGCAAATGTTTACACCATTATGACATGAAATGTTTTTAAAGCCATATGAGTGCACAAGGGGATCCTTCTGGTTTTGCTGCTATGTGTTCCCTTGGAGACTCCTGGATGGCAACTTCCACAAAAACAAGTCTGTCTCTCAATAGAGCATACGTCCCCTAAAAGGCCCTCCTTAACATACTTAAAATAGCCAAACATTTCTGATAACTGCGTTCACTAGCTGCATGAAGAAGCCAAAAGGACATATTTGATCCATGATGAACTGCTATATTCAGCTGTATAAAAATATCTTCCATTCCTAAGTAATTTCCAGAGCCAGGTCCAATTCCTGCAGCAGGAGGGAATGGGGAAAGTAAAGAGTTTACAGAAAACACAAATTCTGTACATTGATGGGGGGTTTTATCCATAAAAAGCCCTGGAAAGAGTTGAGCTGAGTTCAGTTCACTTCATAAACTGAACATTTAGTGAACAATTTATATAAAAGCACTAATTTACACAAGGGCACCTAGACTGACCAGTTTAAAGTTCGTTTACCTATGACCACACTTGTGAAGATGCAGCTACAACTCTGACAGCAACATCTCAACCTTTAAGCATTTCCACTGAATTCCATACCTGATTATAGTGTGAGTAACTTCCCCTGAAACCTGATCATTTACAACAGCGTGTGCATGTCTGGTTTTAAAAAAATCAGCCCAACACTAACCTTAGTTCACCTTCTTTGCCCATCTCAAACACTCACTTTAAACACATACTGCCTGCAATGACTTTATCCAGTCATTCCCAATTTATGGTATTATGGCACGTGTATGCAATGTTTTAGTGAGTTTTTTGTTATTGGAGCATTGTTTTGCAGTAAAGAATGAAACTGGCTTTGTTCACAGTGAGTTAATAGCACATCTTAATGACAGAATAGCATGAGGTACTCAAAGGCGAGTACACATTTAAACAGTTCACTCATGAAAGTCTTGTCGAGCTTCAAAAGACACTGAGACTTTAAAAAGGCAGAAACCTGCTTTTGTTACAGGAAAGATGAAATAACTTGGAATATATAAAGGAAATAATGAGAAGATTCAAAAAACATTCCATCCCATGTGTAGAATCAATATTTGAAAACACTCCATGTTCTAAACCAGCTCCTTGAAAATCATTTCCTCTCCTAATTTGCTGCCAGAAACTGAACTCAGATGTTTCTATTTCTCTTTGAAAGCCTGATAACAAGTTTTGTAGGAACAGGTCTTCTCCAGAGATTTTCGTTCATGTATCTTTCTGATCTGTAAATACTAAAGAAAATAACTTCTGAGGATATAGTGAATATTTTTGATCCTAATCACAGGCAGTACTGCAAGAAGAAAGCATGCAAGCTATAATATAAATAGAAATACCAAATCCTGCTCAACACCTTTGTCCAATGTTCATCTCAGTGTTTAAGCTGATCTGTTCTATGTGGATGAACATTATTTGTGAGACAGAAAGAATATTTGGAGGAATAAAAATTAGGAACTGAACAAGAAAGAATAATTAATTTCAAGATTTAAAAATACTTGGAACATGCAGAATGAAAAACCCACCAGCTTTATACCAGGGTACGCAAGTGGAAAAAAAAGATCCTCACTTGTAATTCTGCAAAGCTTGTATTGTTGTGGGGAGGACACCACTCATGGTGGAACACAGCTGCACAGGGCTTGTCCTCCACAAAAAGAAGAGACTTAAAGAGATCACTGTCCTGAATGCCTTGAAAAGGACCTGTCTGGACTCTCTGTCCAGGCCTACCTAATTTCTACTGCTGAACAATTCTGGCCCACTCAGAGTATGCTTGAGACCACTGACGCACGTGTGCCCATCTCAGCAATGTTTTCTGAGCCCATACAGATTACAGAAAAGCCTTCTAGTTTCATAACTGCTCATCTGGGGAATATCCATTCAATTCTATTCCCATTTAAGAGGTGAAATATAAATGGAGGCAAATCTCCTGAAACCACTCCAGCAACAACACAGAATTATGGAGCAGCAACCAAAGCATTAAAAAATAAAAGAAAAATATGTGCAGTAACATCTGTAGAGGTATCAGAGTTCCTTCCCTCCTTTCCAGATAACATGAGAAGCTGAAATTGGTAGGTTGTTGGTAAAAGAGAAAATTATTGCAGGTCTATTGACAATTTCATTAGGTATGATAAGGTATATCTATGAATATATTTGTTTTCAAAATTCCTAATTCTGCTCTGCCACTCTACAGAGGCTGGTATTCTCCTTAAAAAAAAAAAAATCCAGCAATCTGTGATAGTAGAAGAGCCTTGTTATAGCTGTGGTGGCTAAGGAGCTGAAAAGCATGAAGTTTGAGGATAAAAGGAGTCACCCCTCTCTGGTGCTGCACCAGGGAAAAGCAGAAGTGATAGCAGAAGGAATGAGTAGAGGGAAAGAAACAGAGGCTAATTGTCAAGTTGCTGCATGATTGGGGGAAAAAACAGTGCATGACCATCCTTTCACTGCCAGCACCGCTTCCAAACAGCCAGGAATTGAGTTTTCATTCTTCTGCAGCCGCAGCTGCTCAGCCAAACACATGACTTTGGGCACAAGGTCAGTAATGCTTTGATTTATTTATGATCCAAAACCAGTGAAGGCTTCATGGGAGCTGCAAAAGATGGTATGAAAGCTGAGCTTGAGGAGTTGCTTTACTATTTGGGAACAAATGCATTTCGTTGTGTTGTTTTGCTTGTAAGTAGGTGAAAGTATGGCTATTTCTTGCAAGATTCCTTGTGACTAAAGAGATTCAGGCCTGGATTTAGGTAACTCTGGGGTAGCTGAAGAGGTAAAGGAAGATGGCAAGTGAGAGAATCAGAAAGTGGTGATTTTAAACCAAAAGAAAGGGTGTTAGCTCAGTAAAACAAAGGTCTCTAAATGTCCCTTTTTCTACAAAAGGAGCTACGCATTTTCAGCGTACGGATTGTACCAGAATGTAGTGCTAGGAAGTTAGTGTATAAATTGTTGTTCTGTGAGAAGAAAAAAAAATGCTATTCCTATCATTTGCGGGGGAAAATAGTTTAAAAGACTTCTTGAATAGGAAAGCAATAAATGCAATAGATTTTTTGGCTGAATCAGTCTGAGTGAAAGATCTATCACTGCGACTACAGAAGTTTAGGTGTGGCCTCTGGGGGCTATACAGTGTAGAGAAGATGCTAATACAAACACTGCATTTTCTTTGAGCCAAGAGTATGTAGGTCTTCACAGCCAGTGGAGCTGCTATGTGTGCCTCTAAGCAGGATAGCTACCTCCCTGGGGGTTTTTGTTCCTTTTTTGCTTAACAAAACTGGATCCTGGTCCCTGCACTCAGTTTCTACCTAACATTACATTTAGCAAAGTGTTCTTTTCCTTAATCCATCCTCATCCCATAGAGTGAATGAATTTTGTCATTAAGCAGATTTATATAAATTTTTCAAATATAAAGAACTGTTTTATTTAGGTTTCTAAGTTTTAAATTAATTATAAATATTTAATTTTTTAATTTGCAATTGTTTTTACTTTTTTCCACTAACTATCCAACAATTTGGTTATCTCCACTTTGAAATCTTCACTGTGACAATAATTGCTTTACTAACGAGTTACCCAATAACTCTGTGTTTCACAGAGTTAGCCAGAAAGGTTTCCAAATTTACCTACAGATCAAATGCATGGTATGGGAATGCAAGTGACCTACTTCTTAAACAAAAAAAGAAATTAATTTCTTCTCAAACAAATGAGAGAAATTAATTTCTCCAGAAGCTTTGCTCCTTTTCTTGGATTCATTGATACTTTTGCCTTGATCAAGAGCAACATCCTTGCCCAAACCTTGGCAGACAGTCCAGGTTGCTGCCCAACACCCTCAGACAGGTGTTTGAAGTCAGCTTTGTTCCATTTAATTAACAACGAGGGAGTACCAGACTGGCTTCATTAATTATTAGACAGCACTTTCCTCATCAGAAAAGTACAGAACTGTCTGGATTGAAAGTGCAGAGGAGGACTACTGACAGATTAATATATTGGATTTTGCAGGGAGAAGATATGGCTGTTTGTTGCTGTGACATATTTGTTTCAGGGAGTTTCTTATTCAGAAGAACTGAAAAGAATGAAGAGAGCTGTGGATCCTGAAGCCTTTATGAGTATTGTAAGTTGATGGTTGATGGAGTGCCCTGAGGATGGATGGTATGCATGACTTACAGCAGAGGGGTTTCTAAGTGGTAGAAATAACAGGGGAGGTAAGCTGCCTTAACCTATCCTCTCTAGTCATTGTATGTACTACTGCTTTCTCTTCTCTTCTGCCTGCATGTGTAACAGCCCATCTTCTCTCTGGAAGAAATTAAAGCAAATAGTAAATCTCCAGACTTGTTTTCCTTTTAAGTATCAGTTACCAGCTTGCTATTGCTGGCAGTGCCTGCCTATCTGAAAGAATGACTATCTGGAAAGTCAGCATTTCATCAGCAATGAAGTCTGTAAACAACTAGTGGTGACCAGCAGAGACCAGAAATGGCCAGCTTTTCAGAAAAACGCCTCTTGCCAAGCAGCTTGTGTAGGTCTTTCACTGTTTGTTAAAATCTTGGAGGTTCTGTCCTGCATGGCAAAATACATTGAGTAATTCTCTGAGTATAAAAACCAATGCCCTTTTGTAACAAAACAGATGGAACATTACAGGTCAAAAGTAATATTTACTTCAGAACTTAAGATGGGCTGTGCTAGTTTCCCTTGCAGATGTGCAAATGCCTGATCTTTTTTTTTTTCCTCCCATAATGTAGTCAGCTTTTCAGTAGTGCTCACTGCATCTATGCTGTTCACCAAAGCACAGCTGTGAAGCTGTCTGGATTTCTCTGAAGGTAGTTTAAATAAGCTGGCTCCAGGCTGTATCGAAATCAGAAGCATTGCACCCAGACAGCTCCTTGTCTCTGCCACACACCTCATCTCAGCTCATAAAGTCCTGCTATGAGCTTATAGGGATTCTTATATCACCAGAATGCAAGGACTTGTGATGACTGAATGGCAGGAGTGTAATACAGGTTTTGTATTACATATTTTACCTGGGTAATAAGCCCCTAGATGTAATATAAAGAAAAAAGGAAATTTGTTGTTGCTTTAGGGTTACATACATTCAGATGCTTAATGTAGGTAGGTTAAATCCCCAGCTGTACCTGATTTCTAACATTTCTTCATTGTGACTATCTTATAGTATATAAAATGGAGTTGTGCAAGCAAATGCATTTGTACCTTCTCTCCTAGAATGAGCTCATTACTTACAAAGGGTATCCCAGTGAGGAGTATGAAGTGATGACAGAAGATGGTTATACCATTACCATTAACAGAATCCCTTATGGTACTCAGAATCAAGGAAACCCAGGTACAGTTATTTAATATGACACAACACCACTCTGGACAAGGCATATTCTCAAAAGAGACAACTTGTATTTCTAAAGCATCCACCAAAGCTTGTATACATGAGTGAAATTTCAGCAGAGTTCTGGCTGCCCTGAACAACCTGAAAGACCTACAGAATTAATGTCAAGCATCTATTTATAATAAAAATCCACCATAGTATTAAGCATATGCTTTCTAGTAAGCGTTGATTAGTAAAACTTAAAAAAAAAAAAAGTAAAATAAGATAAAGATAAAGATAATCAACCTGTTTTGCAAAAGCTTTTCCAACTTCTAATTTTGCTTTGCTTTTGCTTACACCTGGTTAATATCAGCGTCTGATTCATATTTTGGGTAAAGGAAATCTCTGAAAACAATCCCACACCTTCATCTCCCTATCAGTGCTGAGAATCTCAAGCTGATGTGTCTGAGCTGTACAAACAATGACCAGAGGGTGCCAAGTTAGCTTGCTGTGCTGTCAGGCAGATCTTTCCATCAATTCTTTCAGAAGCTTAGAAGGTGCCTCTTACAGAAAGAAGGATTTTGTTCTTCTGATTTGTTGATTCAGGAAAAAGTCCCAGTATTGAATATGAGACAATAATATCTCTGAACAACCAGGAAATGAAAAGATAAAAACAATTATAAACTGTTTTGGTTTTGCTTTATTTTTCAGCTTCAAGACCTGCTGTATTTCTCCAGCATGGATTATTGGGAGATGCTCGTAACTGGGTCACAAACCTGCCCAACAACAGCCTGGGCTTCCTGCTAGCTGATGCTGGATTTGATGTTTGGATGGGAAATAGCAGAGGGAATCGCTGGTCAAGAAAACATCAGAAGTACTCCACTGATCAAGATGAATTCTGGGCTTTCAGGTAGACAGAACCACTGAAGGGGATATCCATTGCCCTCACTTACATATTTGTGTCAGATGGCTAAATCAGGGATTTGCATATGCTACATATTAATGAGCATTGTTTACATTTGCTTCTGCTGAGGTGCCCCTGTAAAAGCATGAGAACTGTAGTAATAAGGGAGACATCTTTAATTACTGCTTGATCAGGTTCTTCAAACTAGAGGCACAGCAGCAGAACGACTCAGAGGAGCCTGCACAGGCCATCTCCAAGCTGTTCCTCAATCCTGGAGCCAGTTTTGGCAGCTACTTAGAAACATTAGTCTGTGTAATATAATAACCCCAAAACAATCTTGAGTAGTATCTTCCATATCCAGTGCCAGAAAAACAAAGAACTTAGAACAATTGAATTATTCACTAAATCAGTCAGACTGTTTCTTTGCTGACAAGCTATTAATAAAAATGCAAATTCAATTTAAAGTCTGGCTTTTTAATTTATGCATGCCTCTCTTTCAATCCCCTGCCTGCAGTTTTGATGAGATGGCGAAGTTTGATCTTCCAGCAGCAATAAATTTCATTTTGGAGAAAACAGGACAGGAGAAGCTGTACTATATTGGTTATTCACAAGGTACTACCATTGGTAAGTTACACACAAGAGACGAATTCTTCCAGAAAACAGGAGTAAAATGTGATTTAAGATACTGAGTTACTGAATGTACTTAAAGTTTTCATTAACTCTTTGAAGTTGTGAAATACTGTGTTAGTAAAAGCAGTTTTCAACATGTAGGCATTTAAAATTTATTATAAAGATAATGAAGCATAATGGATCAAATACACTGCTACTGGAAATCTGTCAACTAAGAATTATACTGGAAAATGTTGTGTGTGGGCCATGCAAATTGTTTCTATCCAAGATGCAAGGGTGTGCCCAACAGCAGCTGGTCAGTTCACCAAAAAAAACAAAACAGGAAGATGAGAGTACAGAAGGAGAAGTCGGCCAGTTTGGACCGGATGTAGGCATGAAAAAAGAAAATACAAAATTGGATTGACTGGAAGAAAAATTACTTTTCCTCCCAATAGTATAAGAAATATATGAATGTACATCAGAAATGTATGTTTAGTCAAGTCTGGAAGAAAGCTGCAAAATAAAGAAAGAAATTTCTCTGAATAGGGAAAAACTCCTACAAGCTGGTAACTTATGGAAAAGAGGGATTTCATACAAATCTAGGCTGGACCATAGTCTCTGAACAACAAGGTTGCTTATAAATTGAAAGTGCAGAATATGTATTAATACTGAAAACAGTCTATTGTAAAAATATTGGGGTTTGACTCCTCTTTTGTTTTTTTTTTTTTTTTCAGCTTTCATTGCATTTTCAACAATGCCAGAGCTGGCTCAAAAAATCAAACTCTACTTTGCCTTGGCACCTGTCACTGCTATTAAGTATGCTAAAGGCCCAGCAACAAAACTCCTCTACCTTCCTGAGAAAATGCTCAGGGTGTGTGATATCTTGGTTTCCATTGTTTAACCATATACTTGTTTGTTCAGCTCTTAAAATGGATAAATAGAAAGTGTAGAGCCTTGTGAAGTTGACTCATTTGGAAGCGGGCAGGTTTACTTTGTGGTGAGGCCTTCGAGAGTTCAGACAGGGCAATAAGAAAAGCTTTCAGTCCGAGGCAACAGTGCAGCACAGGGACAGGTCACCCAGAGAGATAGAAAGATACAGATCCTCAAAGGTTTCCAAGATTCCTCCAGGCAAAGCCACTAATATAAAAGCTTAAACTATGAATTGGAGTTAATTTAACATATCTCTTCATTAAAAGTGATGTAACCCCGATTGAGTAATGCCCAAGCAGGCTGATGCAATGGAAAACCAAGTAATTTCTCACTTGTTTGTGGGAACATCTTCTGACAGATGGAGAAAAGGCGAGTAAGAACCACTGAAATTGATGGAGAAGTGTGTACATTCCCAAATTATCGTTACCGTTGTATTTCACAGAGTATGCTTGGCAACAGAGAATTCCTTCCCCAGACTGAGTGTCTAACAAGGATAATAGCCCCTGTCTGCAGCCACCGAACTTTTGCCAGGCTTTGTAGAAGTGTCTTCTTCAATCTGGGTGGCTGTAACCTGAAAAACATTGATGTGGTATGTATAACTTTTGTCACCTCTACTGAGCGTTTAATCTTATGCTCCTCAAATTAACCTTCTATGCTGCAGGGTGAATTCTGAATTTCTATCAGTATCGCATTGCAGGGAACAGTCCCCACTACTGGACAGCAATATCTGCTGATTGCCCTCTCTCTAGCAGGGAACCACGGCCTTTCCCCGCAGAAGAGCATCTGGCACCAGTTCTGCAGCTGACAGCTGCTCAGAGCCCCCCAGAGTTCTGCAGTCTGCCTTCTGACAGACCTCACCCAGGGCACCATATCCTGGTCCATACTGTGGCTACTGGTCTCATCAGAGATATTTCACATGCTGGCACACTGAAAAAGAAGAAATTAAAAGCCTGGTTAAGGTTTTCACTTTGCAACTCAGAAAGGAACACACATACTCCTCCTTGTCTTCGTTCTCCAAGCCTTGGGCCTCCAGGATAGAGTATTAGGATGTAGCTGGGCACCTCACACTGTATCCAGCTGTAGGTCAGACCACCTGGGAGTCAAAATTTTGCTCCAGCATTTTTCAAAAAATGCCTCAGAAAGTGTTCACTGAGGAAGGATCCCACAGCAGCTTACTAAGAAATCCCTGCAGTACTAGGGTGTGTTTTATTTCAAATATTTGTGCAGTACTAGGGTGTGTTTTATTTCAAATATTTGTGCAGTACTAAGGTGTGTTTTATTTCAAATATTTGTGCATTCATTAGGAAATTGCATTTCCCTTTGCTGTTCTGTCCAACAGTGATCCTCTCTCATACAGAATCTGATACAGAATTCTGAAAAACACCACACAGATTGGGGTCTAAATTGCTGCCTTTCTATTCATTCCTTCTCACCTGTAGATTCTTTTAGATTCTTAGTCGTCCTGGAAAAGGCTCTGGTTAGGGATTGCTCTCTCAGTGCTACTCCTTATCTGATATACTGCCACATGTGAAGTAAACCTGAGGGAGTCTCCAATCACGTCACTCCAATTTCTGTTGGTTAAATTGATACATGATGCTGCTGTAGCATATCTTTTGATGTACATCTGCATAGAAGGGAAGCAAAGAATGCCCACTGAGTTTTCTCTTTCAGAATCGAATCAACGTGTATATTGCCCAAACCTCTGCTGGAACTTCTGTGCAGAACATAGTCCACTGGAGTCAGGTATGAGCAATCCCCTGAAAGATAAGATAGGTACTCACCTTGAGCTGAGTAGAGAGGTAAGAGATAATCAGTGTGAAGCCATTGCCAACTTCTTGGAAACATATGCAACTTGTGAATTGCAACTGAAACCTCAGTTCAGAACACTATTTTTCATTGCTCCTTCTTTTGCCAGCAGGATAGAAATGCCCCGTGTGATACAGATACATTTGAAGCCAACAATGAAGATCTGCATTTGAGTAAAAATATGTAGGCTGGAAGCTGTGTGTGCAGGTGTACACATCGCTCTCCTTATTGTGTATCCAGTACCTTTTATAAATGATGTCCACAGTTTGTAGGGAGTTTATCTTAAATTAGTTGTGTTTCCAACGTGGTGCCAAGAAATGAGCAAGATTTAGGCTGCCACGTAAATTGTCACATTTACTATTAAAACCCTTGCAGTTTCTTCTCTCTCTTTCAGGGCTGTCAGTGTCTGGACAACAGTAGAACCATAAATAATAAATACTTTATTTAGTAGACTGTTTCTATCCCTCACCTACAAGGTACTGCCATAGTACCCCTTCAGCAGCAGTGCTGATGTGAGCTGCCTTTCTGTCTTTGCGCTCCCACTCTGAGGATCCAAAGAGCTCCCTTGGAGGAGCCTCTGCGGCAAGGCAGGTTTGCTGGCAGCACCACGGGCTCTGGAGCGGCACTGGAAGCAGCTGCGAGCACACAAAACTTGCAGGAGTGTTTGTGCCCTTTCCAGCAAAGCAAACACACAGATATGTCTAAGTGACATCTGCACAGGCACTTCCTCAAAATAAAATTATAATTTTGGCTGTGAGATTTCATTAGATAGTAGGCTTGAATAAATTGCTTTTGTGACCATGACCTAGACCTTTTTCTGTAAGAAAAAGAGTTACAAAAGCAGAGTGGGGGGAGTTCTGCAAATTGACTCAGATGTAATTCAGCATCTAACCACAGACTACAAGCATAAACATGCAGAAGTAATACTCCTAAGTCTTTGTAGTCCTTACTGTTATTACAAGTAAAGGAACTAACTGAATTTCAATACTAAGATTCTGGTGAAGGTGTCTCTCAGAGTAGGAGCAACCCATGCTGTAGGTAAAGCCAAGAAGGGAAAGCACTTAAAATAGTAATTTCTGTACTCAAAACAGAGTAGGAAGAGAAAATATAAGATGGAGCCACTCGCAGAGCTGAGTGTTGGCAACATGACTGTAAGAATAGGACAAGGCAGTAGCACTGAGATTAACTTGCTGACAGCAGTTGTTAACAGCAGTTTTACAAACTTGAACAAATTGCCTGCAAGGACATCCTTGGGTCTGTCTGCAGAAGATGTGAATTTCTTTCATTATGACAGAAACATCTGACTCTTTTCACTTTTTGTCACTCCTAATTAATTTACTATTGGCTCTTTCATAGCTCTTAGAAGAACTTCTGTTGGGGCTTTAGATTGGAGTCAGAGGCTCATCAGGGAAGGAACACACAAAGTTCCCAAATGGTGGCATTACAACTTCCCTTCTCTTGTTCATCCTCTTAGGAGGCCCGCTCGGGGAAGTTCCAAGGTTATGACTGGGGCAGTTCAAAGAAGAACATGGAAAAATACCAACAGGTATGTCTTGGTGAAGCAACCTTGGACAGCACAGAAGCACACAGGAAGAGAGCAAGAACCTAGTAGGAGACACATTTTCAGAACATAAGTAAATGAAAATATTATTGCTTTTCAGTTTGGAAGTCAATAGAGAAAGCATGCAAGCACTAGTGGCAATAATACATTTAATAAATTTTAAAAGGAAGAGACAGAGAGGAAGAGAAAAACTTTCCAATTAAATGATCAATACGAATAAGAGAAAGTAAGGGCAGAAAAAAATGGAAAATCATTTTGAAAAAGAAGAGTACAAAGAAAATAACAAAAACATCTTGTCTACTAGTGTAACTGAAACAGATGACAACATTAGGAACAGGAAAACTGGAAAATTAACAGCCACCCCTAGATTCTGGCAGCCAGAGACAAAAGGACTTTGTCCTCAAGCAGATCCTGAGGAACACCTTTTCCATTCAACAATCTAATCCCATCCTTGACCCTCCTCACCTTTAGGCCTCCACAGCAGCCTGTCATTACAAGTTACATGTTTTAATGATGAATTTCATGAAACGCAGCTTCCTTTGGTTTGCTTTGAATTTGCTTGCTCCTGGAAAGTCACAGGATGCCTTCTAGGTTTTGTGTTTGGGATAATTACTTACAGTGCTCTTTCTTCATACCGTTTGTGGTTGTATAAACCTGTCTCTTGCCCTTGCTCTGGCATCTCTTTTCCAAACACAGAGTCCTAAGCTGCTTTCCCTCTCCTCCTACAGAAGCCATTCTATGATCCTTTTCATCCTTGTTGCATGTTGTGTTTTCTCTCTAGCCCATGTCTCCTGGGACTGAACAGTACCTCAAAAGGACCATGATGGGGGGCTTTATCCAGAGGCATCCTGACATCTCTGTCTAGTTTCAGGTTCCTGCCCTAAGATTCCCACTTGAGAAGGCAAAGACCCAACAATAACTCTTTGTCAGCTCAGGAGGTGTTTTACTTTTGGCTGTGCTATCAGTTGAGTAATCTCTGTGAGCACAGATAGAAAAGGCAAACAAGAGAACTTTCTTCCTCTTTGATTTAGACACCTCTACTTTGAGCAGTGACATAAGAAAGCCACAAATGAATGTTTAAACTTGCTGTGCTCTCCTGGACATTCATTCCTGTACTGTTTTCCAGACTACTCCTCCTCTCTACAACATAGAAGAGATGACTGTACCAACTGCAGTATGGACTGGGGGACAAGACCTGCTCGCAGATCCCAAGGATGCTGCCATTTTATTGTCTAAAATCAAGAAGCTTATCTATCACAAGAAGATTCCTGAATGGGCACACCTGGATTTCATCTGGGGATCAGATGCACCTTTACAAGTGTACAGTGAAATTATTGACCTGATGCAGAAGTATCCTTAACCCACAACCAGAAGCCTTACCTGACTCATTCAACAACACTTAGATTCACTGGGTACCAAAACCCACTTCTGTTGCATCTGGAGTCAGGGAAAAGGTTCCTCCTGCACACCACATGTCACTACAATGCCTTTTGCATCCTGATAGTGCACTTCATGTTTTCTGGCAACCTTGTCGATCTGTAATGCTTTTTCAATTGATACATCTTCAATTCTGCAATAACTATACTTTGCTAACAGAAGACAGGGTTTGCTTCCAGCCTACTCTCTTCTCTAGACTGTAACTGTAATGAAAGTGCTTCCTTTCTCTGAATACATTCTGTGATTTCTAGATGTTTTCCATGCTTCAGATTATTACTCAGTTTATTGGGGTGGCAGTTATTTAAAGGCATAGTGTAATCAAAATCTTATTCTAACAGTTGTGGTATTGTATAATTTTATTATTAAGCAGGATTATTAAACAAAAAAGTGAGTTCATAAAAAAAACAAACAAAAAACAAACAAAAACAACACCTTGGTCATGAAAAGAAGATTGTTTGTCTTTCTTTGAAACAGGAATGCTCCCCAGTTTTCATGAGGAAGAGCAAGGGACAGAGGGTAGACAAACACAAAACAGTAGCCAGTATCATGGTTCAAGCATGCACCTGGAAGCTGGGAAATTTGGCTTCAAGACCCACCATGAAAATAAGAAATCCTTGCTGGTTCAATCTTAATTGTTTTGGCAATGGCAGCACTTCCGTGGGACCATTTATTTCCAAGTTACACCAGGAGAAACCTCACACTTCCTGCTGTTTCACATGTAAGCTACTGGCTATGACAGAGCTGAGATGATCTAACCTTTGTCAAGGCTCTGAGCAGCCTCTTCAGAGTTTAAACACTAAAATGAGAAGTACCTAAACATTGTTAGAAAGAATTCATCTTCATCCCATGTAAATTTAGAGCACTTTGACCACTCCTGGAAAGAGCTGCTTTCAAGACAATGCTAAAGAATTATTCATCCTATTAATTTCCTGAGGTAATTATGACTCTACCAATTTTGTTTCAAATAGGTAGTTAGTGCACAAAACCACTCAGTTGAAGGGTAACCTCTGTGGTTATTAGGTTACAGCATTATAGGTCACCATTCCTCCCAAACAAAGTTCCATTAGCTCCACGGTGGAAAGAAGCACAGTGCATTTAGGGGTTTCCTTTCAGCCTGACACCCTCATTCTCCTTTTCAATGAAATGTTAATGTGGGACAAGTCTGGGATGCTGGCCAGCACAGTGCACTGGGACTGTTCACTGGTGACACTGTGAGACCAAAGGACCAATGTCACGCTCTGAGTAATGGTTCATTAGCCAAACAAATTAACTGTGGCTGTTACCACTTCTGCACCTTTCCTTTCCAAGAGAAACAACAGGCCTTTCTCATCTCCTGAGCCCACTGCTGAGGGCTGTCCTGTTTCCTTCTGTTTCACAAAAGTAACTAGATTTTGATCCAAATAAAAGAGTGTCCATCCAGAAAAGGATATTCCTTCCATCAGATACAAATTCCTGGAGACAAATAACCTTCAGAAAGTTAATATTTCAACTAACTCACTGCTTGTAGGGAAAATGTATGAGGACATGAGAACTGCTTTATAAGTTTTCCATCCTTTCCATGCTAAATGCAACAGCATCATCCCTGAGAGTAGGCAGAGCATTCCATAAAGTCACCTAGAAAGGAGTTTGCAGTTGTACAGCTATCTTGCAATCTGGGACACCACAGAGGAGGCAGGGAGTTGAATTTTCTGGAAAATCAGTAAAAGCGGGAGCAAACAACATTAGACACATCATGGGGACTCTTGATCCCACCTTGGGACATGAGGAGGGATGAGACTTCATGTTGCAGAAGTCCTTCTGAGTGATCAGTTTATGGTTTGATGGCAGTTATTGTCACTTACAGATATCAGAGAAGTCAAGTTACAGTCCTTTTCACTGAGAAATTATCAAACTACTTTTCCCACTATCCCAAACAATGTTCTTTACTTTGTATGTAAAGCAGGACTGTTACTGTGCCATCACTGACATCCTGTTGTTTCACTCCCTTCTTTCCCCAGTAGTTGAAGGCATCATACTGTGCAATGATGTTCCCAAGAACACATCCCTCTCATCTGGTGTTCTTCTAAATGCTCACCAGTCCATGATGAAACTCATGCTCTCCTGAAGACACTTGTGAGTTAATTTGCTTAACAGGTTGTTGAACCAATTGTTAAGCCTCCTCCTCATGCAGGAGGATTCTATTTAGTTTATAGCCCAGCTGCCCAAGGACAGGGAACAAGTCCTTCTTCCCATGGTCAAGGAGCCAATCTCAGTGAGGACTGAGCTCTCAGGCTGACTGCAGCTAATTCAGCCGTTAAGCAAAGATCTCCAGATACCGTGCTTTCAGAGGTGATGAAAATGGCTCAGGATAAACAAGAGCCCTTGTTTGTTCCCTCACTGGGAAAAATGTTACATGTGTTCAAGCCTTCTTTGGCACTGGACTGTGATTAATAAGGTGGGTTTCATTAGTTGTACTGCTCACTGGAAAACAGATTTAAGTCAGTCTGCAATGTTAAAGTTAACATAAACTAAATGAAAAGCAATAGCAGAGACAGTGTTCTTGAGATACTATGTTGACAAAAGCTGAATACTTCCTCCTTTTCATCTTAAAAAGATTACATTTGAAGCAGCCCCTCAGCTGGGCAACAGGACAGATCAAGGTCTGCCACAGCCCCAGTGAACTGCAACACCCAGATCCCAGCTAAACCTTCTAACCACTGATTTATAGGTAGTCTCTCCACTCTCCTGCTCCATGGTACATTTTGGGGTGGTGAATTAAACCAGATCATCTTTTTCATCACAAAGATTTCCCCACTTCTGAAATACTGCCAAATCAGCACTTAAACACGCTCTGCAATACGTGCTGCCAGCTCATGACACTCACAGCTGCTTCCCTGAAGTGCTCATTTTGTTTTGACTTCCTTTTATCGGCGCAGGTTCCTGCCAGTGAATCAGTCTGCTGGTGGAGACGGACCAGTGACCGTGGCAGAAGACAGAAGCAAGGCAGTTAGAGCAGAGGTAAGTTACTTGTACATACATGCTCATGGTCTCTTTCTCTGTTTCCTATATCCATAAAGATGTGCTGCCTTGCTTTTGTGCATTTAGTTGTAAAAGTAAGCAGTGTTTTTCCTCTCTCATCTGTAAGTCTATTGCTATGCACTAACTTGCTTCTCTGCTTAAACTAGAAGACAAATTTGTCCTGCACAACAGGGAGAAAAATAGAAACTATTTAATTTTTTCCTACTTGTTTTCTTCCCTCTGAGAACAAGGGAATGAATGTGCAAGTATTGCAACAATGTATAATCTGGACCTCCTGTTCCTTCCATATAATGCGGGTGTACGTTTCCTCAGTGAGTAAGGAATTCTCATGCATGTTTAGTTTAATCACAGTTGCTCTTCTGGTTGGTGTGCCTATGCCTTACAGGTTCTATGAAGTAAACTTTACACTGCTTAAGGCACAAGGATAAAAGGACAATTTTCAGATTGGCTTGCATCTTAGCTTCACTAAATCTTAAAAGTACCTAGAGGAACTTTCAAGGGCATTTCTCTCTCTGATATTTTTTTCCATCTGAGCATATTCTTTTATGATAGTTTACCATGCTCAGTAGTTACTTATGGCTTCATTTCACTAGATGAAAACAGCTGTTCACATCTCCTGTCTTTATTCTTAGAGTTTAAAGGAGCAGTGGCCTGCCGAGGTTGATGCTACTTGGCCCGCTGCGTCTAAGTAAAAGGTGAATACCTGGGAGTCCATAAGCCATGCCAGCTAAGGCAGGTGATCACAGAGTGCATTGAGGAAAATTTGCCTTAAGAAGAGGAATAATTAAGCCTCTGCATTACCTCAGCTAATTTTGGTAGTGATGTGAAAACAAGCCAAGATATTAGCAGAACTTTTTCTTGCCAAATTGATATTCCCAGTGCAGGGAGAGGGAGGCATGTTTGCTCCTACTAGAAGAGAGTAAAACAGCAGAAAGCAAAACAAAGTGTTGCACTGCCTGAGTATATAGTTGTGAGGCTTCCTGTTTTGACAAAAAAAAATTAAGAAGTGTTTGATATACAAAGGGAATTTAATGAAGTGTGTTTTAATGCCCAATTTAAAGTTCTGGGTTTCCAAATGCTGCCTCATTTCAACTGTTTGATGACTCACAAAGTTTGACTTCTTTAAATTTGTTCTGTCAAATTTAAAGGCCAAATTGAAGATCACTAAAAGTCAAAACATATTTTACTTCTTTATCTTTCTCTCATCCTGCAAATTCTGTCCTTCTTCCCCATTACTTGATGGGGAATACTTCCTTTTTTTCTCTTGATCTTGATATTGAACATTCCTGAGTACAAACAAACTTCCCAGAGCACCGTATCTCATCATTACAGATGTCTTATGACAGAAGCAGGCTCAAGAAACATGTGGCTACATGAGAACCTCTGTTCATCATTAAAAATTGCATTCTCCATGTCTAATCCCTGGTTCCCAAAAGACTTGTCTCCTGAGCCTGCTTAACTTCCTAACAAAAACTGTAAGACAGGAAGGTCTCCTATGAAATTCACTCCCAAACCATGTATGCTATGGCTACTGCAAAGCTGCATGGACTCTGAAATGCTGACAATCTCACTCTTTCTGGCTGCTGCTGAACATAACACCAGCTGCAGATTTTGCCTGCCTTCCCCCCAGCAAGGCTGAACCCTCTGGAGTTCCCTGTCCTTCCCTGACGAGCACTCCTCAGGAGCTGCTGCAACCCCCATCACTGCACAGGCTTGTATCTCAGTGCTGGACTTGGCAGATATTTTACAATTACATCAGAATTCCCTTAAAGGATGGACAGGATGGTGAACACAACCACATCATGGTCGTAGAAATGTGTCCTCTTCTTCTGAGGAAGCCCAGCCAGCAAGAGCAGTGGTGTCCCCAGCCACTCCTGGTGAGGCATTCTTACAAGATGGTGTGATGAGCTGAAGCCTTACACTGCATTGTCCCATGGATTCTATTATTGAATATTTAGGCTTCCTGCCTGATCTTTATGGTCTTTATATGCATGCAGATGACTACTACTCTTCTCTTCACAAGCATCATTCTCTCCTCACATATTAAAGCACAATGTAAAACAAAAATTTGATGTATGATGTATGATCTAGCTTCTCCTGGATATGCAAGTGCAGTACTGAGCTTCCTGGACCAATCTTTGTTGTGCAAAAAAAGTCTGGGAATCTCAGAGAGAGCGGTGTTCCTGCACTCATTTGATCTGGATTCTAGAAAAATAAAGACTAAAACCTGGAAGCATATCTATTTTACATGGAGTTGGCATAAACTGGTACTAGCTCGACTGCACTCTGCAATTTCTATTCAGAAATGCTAATCTGGAACCATCCATCATGCCAGGAAAGGGCAAGGTCTCACTTCCCCATGACCAATACAAGATTTGCACTATAGACAACTATTTCTAAGAGGTAATGGAGACAGGCCCTTGGCATCACAAAGGCAGTCTCAGGATCTATTGCTCTCTCCTCACAGCTGCTTGCCTGGTGGCCAAAAGATAAGGCTGACTGGGAACTGACTCATTGGGATTTTGGGGAGCCACACATGGTCAAGTTGTTTGCTCCACATTCTCAGAGGAACTGATTTCAAGCAGAACTTGATTATGTTCTGGGGCACATCACCCTATGAGGAAAGCACAAACTGGCACTGAACGTGCAAGCATGTTGCCCAACATCCATTAAATCTCCTCACAGAGTGCCTGAATTATTCCTGGCCCCTTCATGGGCCTCATTATCTGGTCCCTCCCCCCAGCACACCACTGACAAATGCAAGAATAGCATTCAGTTCCAGAGGAAGAGAGGGCAAGCTTAAAGAGAGCCCATCCTGAACCTCTTTCACCTCATTCCTGAGGAGACAGGAAACAAACAGTGCTCTCTTCTCCCTTCAGCTCTCCTGCTGGCAGAAGGGTGGAGACAGACAAAGGTAGACAAGCTGGGTGATGGTCATCTCAGGTGCTCATGCTTCTTTGTCAAGCTTCTGCTAGGCTCGTGCCAAGAGCTGGCCCTGTCTGCCAACCCCAGTTCCCTGGTGATCTGCAGAGTGCTCAGGCATATTCATGCATGGTATCCCCAGGTGCTTTCCGCTCCTGTTCGGCAACCCTACCTGTTAAACAGGGTGAGTTTAAGACAGCCTATCCCCACACAGGCTCTTACTCAGGCAGCCCCTGGGGAACAGCTCTTAGGCAACCTTCAGGAGACTCTCCTCTTGGGTCCTCCTGTGGAATTCCACACCACTCTCTTCCTAATGAACAAAGAGCACTTTGTGCTCTTCCACACAGCCCCAAGATGTGGTGCCTCCTCGTGCTGCTCTGCTCCCAAGGAATTGCCTTTTCAGCAGGATTCACAGCAGCCTCCACTGCAGGTGTTGACGCAAGCCGCTGCAAGAAGAGTCGCAACCCGGAATGTTTCATGAACGTTGTAAGTTGGGTCACCTGCTTTCCTTTTCTAAAGCTTCTCTTCCTGTTGCATTACTAATACACCTTGTCAGGAAAGCTAAGAAGAGCCCCCTATGCATCTCCTGTTTTCCCAGCCTGCTGTTTCCAAAGCCACTGCCTTAGGGTCACTCCCACCATGAGGGCTGGCTCTGAACGTGCCGGGGACAGATGTGCGTCTTGCTCATTGCATGAGGACAGACACACAGCACTGCAGTGGGGACTGCTGGCTGCTACCTTTGCTTCCATGGCCAGGCTACTCCCCAGAACCTCCTGAGGGGCACTGGAGATCCACACTTTGTAATTTTGGTCCCAGTGGCCAGACTCAGCCCAGGGCTGTGGATGGAGCACCGACTACTGCTCCAGTCCATACTAAACTGAACAACAGACTTTGCTGCCTGCATTTAGGGTGAAACCCAGCAGACATATGATAAATGTGGAACAGTGTCATGGCTCAGGATACCTGTTTGCAGTCAGCTTTCTCAACACATGTTGGTATTTCAGGCTACTGCAGAACAGGAGGAATGCAAACCTGGCAAGAGTACAAGGAACCTTCCAGCACTAGCGTAGAAGAAACCTTAATTTTCTATCCAAACAGTCTGGGCTGTCACAGAGAAAAATTCCTTTGCAGTGAAGGCAAAGGCTGGTTTTCTAATCTCAAGTGAAGCAAAATGCTACCCTTCCATAACAAACTGTTTGCTCAAAACAGTGGTAAGGGAGGCTGAACCCCTTCTTCAGATTCTCACTGCAATGCAAACTAATCAAAGATGCCTTGCCCTGAGTCACAAAGATTTCCTCAGAGTACATGCAAAGTTAGGTGTAGGTGGTCCCATTAGTTCCTTTGACAAGATCTCCACCCTTGTTTGCTTTGCCTGCTTGACTTGCCTAACCACAGTTTTCCAATAAGGGATTCATTATGGACCATCCCCACAGCTATTGGCATTGTCTTATACAGATACAGCTGCATATTTAATCTGTAGAAAGGTACAGTACGTATAAGCTTTGCATAACATGACAAACTACTCAGAAGGGAGTTGGTCACTCAGCACAGTTCTGCTTTGTCCCATAACAGGGGGCTAAATACCAGACAACCACCATCTAAACAGGTCTGAAGAGGACTTTTCCTCATCTTTTTACAAGGCCTGTAATGCTTATTCTCAGCCATGGTCTCTGTGGCTGGGGCCTTGCACTACCATCTGAGCACACTCCACATCTGCATACTCATCTTGGTCAGGCTCTAGAACAGGACAGCTGGCACATTAACAAATTCTCCTCTGGCTTTCCGCAGAGTGAAATTATCAGATATCATGGATTCCCCAGTGAGGAATATGAAGTTACAACAGAAGATGGATACATTCTTGCTGTTTACAGAATTCCTGCTGGGAGGAATGACCGAAATACAGGTGTGACAGTTACAGGACACAAGGAAGGTCTGAGAGGACTCTTACACGGATTCCCATCTTTCTCCTTTTCATGTGCAATGGCATGTTCCATACCTTTCCATCTCCACAAGGGCACCTAGTCAGAAGTGTGACTCGAATCCTGAATCCATCTGAAGTCCATACATTCAGTGTCTCTGCCCTTATTTCAGACTTTCCTAATAATTTTGTTACATCCAAGGGTTGGGGTTTTTTTTTCCCCTCAAATGGTCTGGCAGGTAGACTGGTAAACAGGATTTGGGGAGGTTTCGCCTTAACAACCTAAATCATATACATGTAAAATAGTAGCCTGACAACAAAGCCTCTGAGGTTAGGCATATGAATAACTCCCAGGCTTCTGAAGGACGGAGATATTCTTCAGGAAGGAGGAAAGAAATCAGGTTGTCAGTGAAAAAGCAAATGTATTTCATCAGTTTCATGGCATTTTCTGAACTGAATAAAAATTTCTAGCTGGAATTTGAGGTACTCTGGGTACTGTTACCTTGATTATTAGTCCTTGTTAGTATTACAGAATGATTTACTTGAATGCCTTCCCCCAACTGCATCTCCTTTGGAGATAATTTGGACCAGCCTGACTCTCAAAATAAGGCTAGCCAAGTTAGATCAGGGGCCTCTCAGCCCTGCTCAGTGGTTACTGAAGTGTGGATTTCCTTCTTTGGATTAATTTTTCTTTCTCTTCCACACACTGTTGAGCCTTCAGCAGTTTTCACCTTTGGGCAGATGGTTTCAGCATAGGTGCTGTAATCTGACTTTCCAGTGCAAGAGGAGGTAGGACAAGCATCCTCAGTAAATTCATTATTTGCCAGACCTGTCATAAAATGGTTATGAAATGTCATTAAATGGTTCCTGCTTGCACAGAAAAAATCCTTCATGTTTCTCAAACCAATATCTATGTATAGTTCTCCTGGGAGCTTCTAGAAGATGGAAACGTCTCACAAACTGAGCTCTGTGCTCCAATATTAAATACATATTAATTGCTGTTCCAATAAAAGTATTTTTAAATCTTTTTCAGGGCAAAGGCCTGCAGTGTTTCTGCAACATGCTTTTCTAGGAGATGCTACTCACTGGATTTCCAACCTGCCCAACAACAGTTTGGGCTTCGTGCTTGCAGATGCTGGCTATGATGTCTGGTTGGGAAACAGCCGAGGAGACACCTGGTCTTTAAAACATAAGACCCTTAAGCCCTGCCAGAAAGAGTTCTGGCAGTTCAGGTACTCAGCAGAGAGAGAAAGACTCAACATAGAAACTCCAAGGGGACTAGATAGCCTCAGCCTGATGGCTTTTACCTAAACCAGCATCAGATCAGGATCTACACCACCCCAGGAGAGCAAAGAACCAAAGATGGATGCTCACTACTACCCAGAGCTGGGAGAATTGGCTGGGGAAGAGATTTCAGACTGGGAAATGAAACAGGATGCTAAGGAAATGGGAGACTGTACTGTGGCAGGGAGAGCAAGAACCTCATCTGGAACATGCTGAGCAGCCTTGTCTAGAAATGTGATCTCTCACAGCTGAATTCAGCCAAGAGGGAAATGTGTTTTGTAACCCATGCAGGTGAAAGCACTGATTGAATTCAGTTTCCCAAGGGCTGTAGCTGTCAGGTGAAGCTGGCACCACATCCACACAAAGCCCAAGGCATCAGGCAGCCAGGCTGCACAGCTGCTCCCCTCTGCCACTTCCCAGCTCAAGCCAGCATGCAGACACAGTGTGCAACCTCCTCCTTTAGTGGGTCCTGCTTGCTGCAATGAACAAAAGGGACAGTCAGTAACTCACACTGGGACAGTCACATTGTCCGCCAGCTTTTTGTGTTTCTCCCCACAGCTTCAACGAAATGGGTAAATATGATATTCCAGCAGAGCTGAACTTCATCATGAATAAAACTGGACAGAAGGATATTTACTATATTGGTCACTCTGAAGGGTCAACTGCAGGTAATGTCAGGAGAATTACTGACAACCATTTGTGTGCCTGTTTGATCAGTAGGTGACTCTCCCCACTAATTCTGTTGTTTTTCTTGTTTGTAGAGAGTTAGAAAAACAGAGATTTTTCTGTGTTGAGATTTGGAAAATATGCAAAACTTTTCTAAAATCAGCTTTGGTTACCCTTAAGAAGCAAATAAACTTAATAGAAGCAGTGATAGTTCAACTTTTTAAATAATTACAGACATGATAACAGTAATTTACTGGGTACTTCTTGAACTGCTAGAGGGTATTTTTCTCAGTAACAGGAATTTACATGTTTGTTTTGTATTAAGGCGATTAGAATTAAGACAATTTTGTATTAAACAATTAGAATCATAGAATATCTTGAGCTGGAAGGGGACATAGGATCACAGAAGTCCAACTCCTGGCCCTGCCCATGCCAGCCCCAACATTCACACCATGTCCCTAAGAGCATTGTTCAAACGCTTGTTGAACTCTGGCAGATTTGGTGCTGTGACCACTGCCCCGGGGACCCTGTTCTTGTGAACAGGATGGTAAAACTAAAAAGATAAAACAGCCCATATAATACATAATTTGCATGAATACATTTATTTAAATTAAATTGCTTGAAGGCAAGGAAAAATAACCTTAACATTACTAAGTCATGGCTTAGTTTCAATCTTACAATTTAAGTTGTAGTTAATGACTGGCAATAACTGGCCACATTGTTGTTTAAAAACATAGTGTCAGATAACAAATATTGGTAAAGTAGAAATACCTAATAGTTTATTTTCTTTTAGGTCCAGCCTTTGTCTTTACTCATTTCATGGCCTCTAAATGAAGTTAACTTTCTTTTTTCTTTAGTTGAAAGTTCTTGATGGTTATGGTTTATGTGTAAGATCCATGAACGGACATTGACTAGAAAGGAGCCACTGCCAGTTATTAGTGTAAATAACCCAGAAAAAAGAGAAGGAAGCAAGGAAAAAATCATATATTCTGAGCTTTTCTCTTTTTTCCTCTCATAAAAGTATTTAAGGACTCTCACAGCAAAACAAACCAGGCATCCAGGCTTTCTTCATCTGCCTGTGATGCAAGCAATCAGTTGAAAATATTCAAAGCTCCCAATATTCAGCTAATTATTCTATAGTTTCATGAAAGCATAAACATGTATAGATCTTTAGAGACTCTAATTTGAAAAACTCTTTTTTAATGAGAGTTTCATGAACTTTAGAGGGAATTTATGGTTTCTTCGAAACCTCACTGATGTGTTGCCTACAAAAACGGTTCTGAAAAAGATAATGCCCAGACATGCTTTAAACCTTAAAATGAACTTTGCCTCCCAAATAAAATTAGTTTCAGGATTTTGCTTCAGCACTTTCCTTAAGTAAAACACGAACAACAGACAATGGTTGCAAATCTACTATGATGTCTTGTTTGCTATCTGCTGTTCATGTATCTAATTTGTCTGTGGAGGATATCTTCACTAACTCAGGCTGTCTCTTCTGTGTTTGCAGGCTTCATAGCATTTTATACATACCCTGAGCTGGCGAAACGGGTGAAAGTGTTCTTTGCTCTGGGCCCAGTAACTGCATGCCCACATGCTACAAGCCCTCTGGTTAAGATAACAAATCTTCCTGAACCACTGCTCAGGGTATGTCATTTTTTCCTTCTAAGAGGTCCAATGCCTGATTAATCTTCAGAGGGTTCCCTCAGCCTGAGGTCGAGTGTTCCCAAACAAGTGACAGGCTGACACTGAGCTTGGGATGAATTGAGTGCTCTCGAAAAAAATTGTGCCCAAACCCTGTGGTGAAAATAGTAAGGATGTAGATCTTGTAGCAGCAGCTCCCAATGAAGTAGGAGACTTGTGAAACTCTGTCCTGTTTTAGGATTCCTGCAGTTTAACTAAAATTTTGCTTGCCTCATGCAGGATGAGTTAAACCAGAACTGCAATAACAGATATGACAATCTGTAGGATTTTAAAAATGAGTGGGCATTAGTGTCAGCACACTAGAAATTAGAAGGATAGCTTGCTTGAGGATTGCTGATAGTAATATGAAGGAGGAAGAATAAATGATGTGCTGTGGGGAAGAAGGTGTTTTAAGGGGTACTGTGAGGGTAAGCTGTTCCAGCACTCATTGAATACTGCATTATGAAGGCTAGGCAACAATTATTAGCAACAATTTTCTGCATAAAATTCTTCTGTAACAAGAAAAACAGGTGTTGCACTTTTCCTTTCCCTCAGTTAGTACTTGGCTGCAAAGGAGCTGCCCACCAGATCGAGTTTCTGAAAGGACCTGTGACACAGTTCTGTACAAGCCTGGATAAGTTTTGTGCCCATGTGCTCTGTTACATAGCTGGAGGCAGTGTGAAAAATATCAACGCAGTAAGTATATGCAAGAACACCTACTCAGAGCAAAACTGAAGGGATTTTAGCAGCTGCACTTGTGCACTATACCCTTGTCTAGTTACTGTCATGCAGGGAAATGTCCATAACCCGCAATGTAGCTCTCAGCAGACCGAGGGAACGCCAGGACGTGGTGCACTGTCAGCAGTGGCAACATGGCTTGGCCTAGTGATGGGTGGGACCAAGAGCTAGGCATATTCCAGTGGCAGAGAGAAAGAACTGAGTTCAAAGTGGAGCTATATTGCACGTGTCAGGATGTGCCCCCTTTTGGCACTAAGCTAACCAGATTTTTGACACACACAATTGTTCTTTGAAAAGAGACAACGAGTGATGGAGTCAGACTTCTTGCCAATGCAGTTGACGGTTTCGTTCCCTAGCATATAGACCCTGGGGTCCTCTCAACACTGAAATAGCTAAAACACAGGAGAAAAACCTCTTCTTCTTCCCAGTTTTCAGACTATTTGCACCAGCGACTTGGTCCCAAAGAACTACTGTAAGGGGCATTTTCCTGGTTTTGGTGACCTTAGAACTGGGCCCAACAGCTCAGTCCACAAGGTGTAGAGCTACAGAAAGCCCTTCCACTGTGCTGAGGACTGCAGCACACCTACAGTGGGATTCACAAACACTTGTGCATCAGTCAGAGGGGACAGGAGCCAATTGGAAAGCCCTCTGCTTGCCAATATATGGATGCTGTGGTGCCAATCCCCTTTACAGAAGGCAAAGTATGCAGAAGCTGGCCTGTATAATGCTTATTACTGCAGTGGCTGTAACAACTGGGCCCATTTTTTTCATCTATAATCCTTTTTCAAAGCACATATGGGAAGGCAGTTAGACTCAAGGTTCAATGCAAAATCAATTGCAGTTTTTGAATCGCAGAGCTAAACCATGAAGGATATTTCCTGTCTTGCTTAAGTCACTAACATGGTCCTCAGAGCAA
Source organism: Pyrgilauda ruficollis (assembly GCF_017590135.1). Lineage (NCBI taxonomy): Eukaryota > Metazoa > Chordata > Aves > Passeriformes > Passeridae > Pyrgilauda > Pyrgilauda ruficollis. The sequence continues at coordinate 16,838,021 of NW_024513654.1, read as the reverse complement.
GATAACATAGCTGAAGAAGAATCCAGGGAGATGGAATTGGGACATCTCCCTAACAGAACTATAAAAAATGTTTTGTAAGCTGACTTTATTAGAAACTCACTTTCTTAACAGTTTTATTCTGTCACAGCACTGGATCTGTGTCTTTATAAAATTTCTGCTTTCTCTCCAGAGTCGAGTAGATATGTACGTAGGACATTCCCCAGCTGGAACATCGGTACACAACATTTTTCATTGGCGACAGGTATAATTGTACACTGACATGTAAACCATCTCTTACTACTGCTTTTTGTGCAACTGACAGCCTACAGGGAAATCCAGAGGCTCAGGATTTGGGAAACTGACCATCATACCCTCTCACCTACTGCCATGAGCACCTGCACATTTAATATGGTCTAGAATACAAATGTGCTCCTGAAGACAAAGATTCCCAACAGTCAGTCCCACAGGATACGAGTAGCCAGGAAAGGGACACAAGCCATGAACAGCTAGAGACTTTATGGTTTATTTTGCCAACCTCTAACGAAATCAAGTGGATGCAAAGCAAACACAGATACAGGAAGATAGAAGAGCAAAGACAATGCACCAGGCAGATTTTTAGCGCATACCCAGCTACTTAAATCCTGGAAGCAAAGGTTTTCTAAACTGATGGACACTGGCTTTCTCTCACCCTTTGTTACACACCACTCACAAGTGAAATTACTTGTCATGTTTGTGCAAAAAATTAAATTACCAAAACAAACAAATAACTTCAGGTATTCACTCACCAGTCCTGCAAGGCATATTATACAAGACTTGAAATAGCCCTGACATGTTATAGACATTCAGGTTCTCTTTCCGTGTGACAACTGGACCCAACTCTGCATGACAAACAGTGACCCCAACTTTAGTTATCTAAGGTAGTAAAACAAAATTTTAAGTAACAAAACATACTGAGGGTGGAAGATAAAGATCTGGACAGAAAGTTAGCAAGAAAAAAGCAAGGATGCCACTTACCCTGTGATCTATCCTCAGCACCCTGGAAGCCTGCAACCAGAGGAAGGTGTGGGAATAACACAGTCCACTACCTGCACCTTGACTTAACTCACAGGCAGGAGGAATATGCTTCCTGCACTCCTTCATCTCTCAGACCTTTTATTTTGTCTGTTCTTTTAACAGCTAGCACATACAGACCGGTTTCAAGCTTATGACTATGGCTCTAAGGAAAACATGAAGAAATACAACCAGGTAAGGCAAAATGGACTCCCTCAGAACTGACCCTTGAGTCTTGGTAAAACTAGTAATAGAAAAATTCAGATTTTAGCACCTGTGAGTATTAACAAGGGGGAGAGTGGTCTCAGATAATGTTTCAGCTGAATCACACACAAATGTAAAAGTCTATTCACAAACAAGGCAGAGATAGACCCTTACAGACAATTAACAGAAGTTCATTTTGTCTCCCCTACTGCTGCTGGGGTGGGCTCAATGACATGTCAACTTACATGTCATTCCAAAAATGAGTACAGAGCTCTTCACTTGCTCAAAAGCCCTCAAAGCCTGCCTTTCATTTAAGAGAGGAAACAGATCTCACAGTGGACTGGCAACCACTTCACTTTTAACCAGCACATTTGACTTGCAGTGTCCTGTGCTGTACCAAACTGCTGTTTTTCACAAACAGAAAGGCTGCAGAGCTACAGTCACTTCTATCTCACACACTCAGAAATTTTCTAGGGTGAAATCATAAATGACCAAATTATTTCCTTTCCACTTCAGTTCCAAGCATGAAAACTAAGACTAAAAGTTGCCCTCTCTGCACCCCAAAAAAACTTATAGATCGCCTCACCCTGAAAACACACAGGAAAAATCTCCACAGCCCCTGACTGATGAATACTGACACTGTTCTTTCCATGCCCACACCTCTGAAGAGCACAAGCCAGGACCAAACTGCAGGACAACCCTTAGCCGTGCTTTATAGGAAGGGGGAATAGAAGGGGGTCATTCCATAGACAGGGAATGGGGTGAGGGCAATGAGCAATAAGAGGGTGGCCTTCATCCTTATGGTTTTACTGTAGGCAGTGCAGAAACAAAAGACAAAGAGAGGTGCTTGCACAGAAACCTTGCTCTAAACACAGCTCTGATGCAGCAGCATTCACTCAGGTCTCCTCCCTGTCTTACAGACTGCTCCTCCTGAGTACAAGATAGAGGAGATAAAGACACCAACTGCTGTGTGGAGTGGTGGACAGGACACTTTTGCAGATCCAAGAGACATGGCAAGGCTACTTCCTCGGATTACTAATCTCATTTACCACGAGAATTTTCCTGCGTGGGGACATCTTGATTTCATCTGGGGCCTTGATGCAACTGAGAAAATGTATGTGAAAATCATTGAATTATTAAGAAAATATTTTTGAAACCATGAGCAGAGTTTTGATTGTAAAAACCTCCAAAATTTCTATTTGGCATTAAGGGTGGTATCTGGGGAAGAGGTAAACACACAGGCACACATAATGGATACTTCTATAGGGATTTATTTGTTCCTATTTATTTCTTGCTTTTCTCATGACTTGAGTTTTTCCATGGTGTTACTGTGACTGCTGTCTTCCTGTGAAGTGTGAGGTATATAAGAATGAAAGCTGAAAACATGAATATATTTGAGTTCATACTGGAGGGATCACTGAATTTCAAAAGTTTTTATTTCTACAGTACTAATTTTCCTAAGGCTAAACTCTGTTGTTTTCAGATAGATCTTATTTACCCAACTGAGGCATTCTCATTCCCAATTTTTGTCTTCCTATGGAGACCCAAAAGTGTGATTTGATTCTCTGTTAAATGAACAATTTTGTTTAAATTAAATTATTGATCCTCTTGACAGAGAACCTGTCTTTTGTGTTTTCCCTCCTGAAATCACCCCTTAATGTCAACACAACCAAGAGATCTTCAAGCACAAGAAGCTGAGCAAATAATAAATGACTAAAAAATATCAAGAAATCCAACCTCAAAAAAATTTATTGAAGTGTTTCTCTGCCCCCATGCCTACAAATCACACAAATGTTTGTTCACACACCCTGAGCCCCTCACATTTTCAAAGACCACAGATGGCAGCTGTGGAATAAGGAGACATAGACCCATCCAGCAAGGTGCATTCCAAGCTATATAGCTTCCACCCTATGAATTATTCTTCACGCTGGCAATGAAGCTGTTGCCAGCACTCTCAGCTGTCAGCATTCACTTTTACACAGCTCTGTGTCTGGGCTATTCTTCATTCAAGCAGTTCCTAAAACACTGCAAGCAGTTGGATGTTTTCCCTTTACAGCATCAGCCCTAAGAGATGGTGTCTTCATAATCCATGCAAGTGCCTCCCCTCTTCTCACCTACCAGCTGGTCTGGAGTGCCTGTCCCCAGACTGCACACAAAATGTTCATTATTACAGGCTCCAGCAAGGAGCTTTATTTCATGGAGTGTTTCTGGCTGCAGCCTCAAGCTCATCTTGTCCAGCCAAGACCCTTTGTTGTTGGAGTTGACATCCAATGCAATGGTTACACTGTAAAATACATCTGTCTTTGCAACTCAGGAAAAGTACACTAGCTTGTCACACACCTACTGTGGCACCCATTAGCAATGCTGTACTGCACTTCTGACAGCTTACAGGAAAAGGCCAAAATTGTCAACAAAAATAAAGATCTGTTAGACCAAGGAGGCACAACACAGCAGTGTATGAAAGGAGTTTCCCCTTTATTGCTGCATTATTAAATCACAAAGCACTGGACCACTTTAATACATTACTTATTACTGCAGGTTTTCTTCTGCCTTCACTTATGCAAGAGAAGACTCATGGATATATTATTATTATGATTGGTATTATCCCCTGCTGCATGCACCACTCTGTACAGCAGGCTATCCTGCCTAGTCCCATGGCAATGATACATCTGGTTTCCATCAACAGCATTTCATTTATTGACTCTTTTTTTTCTTTAGTACACTGTTTATATTGGAAAGGTAGTTAAGAGACCGGTTTCTCTACTGAGCCAAACATATTTTCCTTACTATCTCTTAATGCATTAAAGTGATCTGGGAATTTACTTTCTTTCTTAATCCAGCAAGGCATTGAATCTCTTTTTGCTGTTTCTTAGATGAAACCCAAGTCCTACCCTTGTAGAAACACAGTGAGAATTAAGGTGTTTGAAAATTGTAGGATGGATGGAAGGAGGAAGGGCTCAACTGAGATATCTGTTTTCCCAGCCCCTCCCATTGTAGGAAGATAAATACTAAGAGAAGGGTACCAGACCTTTTAAAACTGCTGTAGCACATTGTTTAGTTCCCCTATGGAACAAGTAGCACACACTCTAAAGGATATTTTATTTTTGCATTGGCTGCCAACCGTCATATGCAATGTTTAGGCTTCCAGATATTTTATAGCCACCTTTCAAAATCCACAGTCTGCAGAAGTCAAGTAATAAAACTGATGAAGCAGATGGAAAGGGCAATATTTTGAACACTATTGTAGTAATTTATGGCTTAGTAAAATAAAATGAACTTCATGGCCTTGGAGTACTGATAAATCTCACACAAAATTGTCCAAGTCTGCAGCAAGGAATGGGTGGATGTGAGTCTTTGGATGGAATGGGTGGACTGAGTCTTTATCAAGTATCAGCCCGCATCCTCTGCAGCACTTCTGCTGTTGTGAAAGGTGGATTGCCAGATGAGGTAATTTTCTGCATGTTTGAGAGTTCTTGATGGCTAAGAATCTTTTCTTATCATGCTTTCAATGTTGTGGAACTGTAATCTTCTTGCTATATCTAAGGGAGTCTCCCCATCCTGAAAGAAACACATGAAATACATTACAATATGACAGATAAGGGTCATGTACAAAGAGATTTCCTAACTTTGCCACCTGTGTAAGGTCCCCTGTCACTTCTGCTCTAAAACAAAGGTTTCAGGACATGGTGGGCCTAATACTGCTCTGGCTGAAGAAAGGAACAGAGACCTCCCCTGCAGTAGGGAAAGCCTTTCCACGGTTTCCTGGGAGTAATATCCAAATATACGGACCTCAGCTAAGATTTGATTTCAAGAGAAACATAGGTAATACACTGCTCACCTCAACTCAGCAGTGCAGATACTCCCAGGTCAGTATTGATTTGGGCAACACTTGAGCTGTTCTGGTGACAGAAGCAGCTTGACTTAGCCTCTCAGAAGGGTGCTCAACAGCACAAAAATCACCTAGGAAGGCTTTTATTCCTTCCCTGCAGCCTGCATCTTAGGAATAACTATAGAGTAGCTCTGAGCTAAGAAGAAAACAGGAAACAAACTGGCTGCCAGGAAGCTGTGCTCCCGTTTCTTTACATTGCTGTGCACCAGCTAAGGCCTACAATGTACTTACTGGCTGACCACCATGATAAGCAAATACATTCATCAACTTCACCTTCTTACCCGATTCTTTACAGAAGTGTCTGCATGGGCTTCAAGAAGTAGAGGAATGACTGCCTGGTTTTTCATTTCACAAGCATAGTGAAGGGCTGTGCTGCCAGACTGAAGGGAAATGGAAGAAAAATAATTTTATTTCTATGCCTTTAGTAGAGCTTAGGTAAGTAGGACTACCTGTAGCCTATCAGATTCACCCTAACAGTCGGTTGCAAAAGACACAAACCATTTCCTGTCACAATACACTACAAGGTGAAACAAACACGTCACCTTGAGAAAAACAGGATCAAAAAAAATTAATTCCTTCCCTGGGATGCAACTGCTAAAACAGGTTTGATACATTAGCAGGAAATCAGTAATTTCAGAGGATCACATGAGCTTGACCTCAGAAACTACATCTTAAACAGTACTGTTTGCTTGCACTTCAGTGTTTTAGAATTTCATTACTGATAAAATTGGTGTTTCTCCTTTTCTACCTTAGAGAAGAGGAGCTCTTTACCTCACCCAAGTAGGCTAATGGATCCATAACTCTGTATATGGCAGATCAGCACGCTCTGAAGACCAAGAGAAGACACAGGGCCTTGCCCTGTAGCCCACAACTCTGTTCCAGTTCAAAATAAATGCTGATAGACTCAGATGCTTATATCACTAGAATCTTTACAGAATTGGGTATTTAATACATAAGTACCTGAGCCCAGCTTGCCTGGATTCTCTTATGAGGGCACTGTTCAGAAAGGGAGGATCAGTGGGGAATTATTTCTGTATGCACTATAAATCTGTTGCCTGAGTGTCATGCAGAAAACCTGAATCCTCCTGGTACATTAGTCAGTTCAGTCCCTGATACTCCTACTACAACTATGCTGCTAGAAGGTTCTGTAGTCTGTTTTTAGTATTATTTCCTGCATGTGAGCCACATTTGCATTTGTATAAACCCACTTACAGAGTCAGTAGCATTCACATCGACTCCAGCTCTAAGCAACATCTTGACCAGATGTTCATTCTGTTTTGTCTTTGAGACCTGTTTGGTGCAAGGGAAGGAGTAACACAGTTAATCTGCATATAGTCTTAAGTATATTTGTACTAAATACCGTGGGGTTTTTTTCCAGAAAGAGGCATGGTCTCTGGAAATGTCGGACTGATGCAGTAATACAAATCTGTTCCTTCACCAGTTACAGCCACAGCAAAATCCCTGCTCCTTCTGCTGTACACATTCAGTCTTGCTTTAAGAAAGCAGTCCATATTCTGTAGGTTCCTAGCCTGAAACACTGCCATGAAAAATGGCAAGGGAAAGATGCAGGGTGATTCTTGCTTCCATCCAGACTCACCATGAGAAGGTATCCAATAAGCATAACTGGCATGAGGATTATGATGAGCACATAGTCAAGGAAGGTGAACCGTTTCCTCACAGCATAATGGAGGCAAGTGCAGTCCTTCTAAACACAAAGCAACTCTGATCAGTACAGATTCAGACCATTTTTAATTACACAAGCTTTCTTTTAGACTCTCTAATAGGAAATCTCCTGTGATTTTCAAGCAGAAATAGACACATGCATCTTGCTTCATTCAAGTAGAAGCCATTTAACACATAGAGGGTCCTGGAAATTGGACTACACATGCAAGAAGGAGGTGGGATCCAAAGGATTCCATGTGTATGTTGGCAAACATGGACCTGGCTGCAGAAATTCAAAGGAGAGAGTGGGTATCTCATGTGGCTGTTGCTGCCACACAGCAAGGTAAATCAGCAGGAGGAATCACCACAGCCCCCCTTCTTACAGAGGTGCTGGCTGCTGAAGCAAGGACAAATGAGACCTTAGATCATCTCTTTTGGGAAATCAGAAAAACACAGTAAAGTAGTAAAAAACTCCACAGACTCTTATTGAGAATAGAGTTTTTAAAAGTCTTTAAATACTGAATATACCAAAGCAACTAAAGGCAGGTGGCAAAGTTTTGTGCTACAGTGTTAAGCTTGTTACAGGTTGTCAAGATGGAGCTGGACACAGGACCCCAAAATAAGCAGAGAAGCCCTTTTTTTCCACCTGTTTCTCCACATATCCTCAGTAGGAAACAAACTTGAGGTTTGTCTGTGCTTCCCAGTGTCCCCACTGGACTCCAAGAATCGGAAAGAATAGTCCCCCAAAGGAAGAGTCAGTGGCCACTTACCTTATTTCTGAGGTTGACATCAGCATGTTTCCTAAGAAGATAGTTAACTATCCTGTTGTTTCCTTGTCTACATGCACAAATTAAGGGGGTGTCTCCAAGGAAGCTGTCCTGGACATTCAAATAGTTGCTGTTGCTCTCCAAAAGGAAATGAACTTTGTTGAAATCGTTGTTATAAGCTGCCTGGCAGATGGGCTGAAGTGAGAAGATAATACTCATCAGCACGTGTTTCACTAAGACATCCACACTTCCCATTCTGGCTTACTACTCACACACCCCAAAACCCTCGACAGAGGCTGTAGTTCTCGGTGCCTTCCAGAAGATGGTGGTAGGAGACGCTCCTGCAGCCGCTACACAGCTCTCAGCCCCAAAGTCACAGCCTTTGCACAGTGGAATGGATTTTCTGTTCATTTTGGAGATTTTCTGTTCATTTTGGATGCTATTTCTAGAATCCAGGACATAAGTCCTGTTTATTTGCAGCCATTAAAAAACAACCAAAAAAAAAAAAAAAAAAAAAAAAAAAAAAAAAAAAAAAAAAAAAAACCAAAAAAAAAAAACAAACAAACAAAACAAAACAAAAAAAAAACCAAAAAAAAAGAAAAAACCCAAACCCAGCTTCCATTCTCCCAGGAGTTGGTCACTGTATTAAGCAGATTTTACCTCAGGCTTTACCTTTGGCTGAGCAGAATGAACAATTCCTGACTCATCTGTTCCCAGAAGAGAACCACACTTCAGGTGAAAGCTGAAAAACCAAGCCCCCACCAATGTTTCGTTTCTAGACCTTGAAGTATGCAAAAAAATACATGCCAGTGTGCCCACAGGTTAGATCATGCTTGGCTTTTGAGACCTGCTTGCTGGTCAGCTTTTTGCTCAGTATTTCTACGCATCCTTGACCTAAACTGCAATTCCTTCCCTCTCCCGTAGCAAGAATTCAGACTAAGGAGAAGCTGAGAAGGGCAGGAGTACTCCAGGTTTCAAACAGCCTAATAAATGCAGAAACTAACATTTGGGGGGGGGGGCAGACTGATAACATTTGAATTCTCCAGTCAAAAACAGAATTAGTCTTTATTTTCTTTGGTACTGAGGATTTTGCCCAACATTTTCCAAAATAGAAATTGTCTTTAAATATTAGCTGTAGTTTTTCCTCTTCACTTTCCTTTTTTTCACATCCTAAATACTCTATATGAAAAACATCTAGTCCTGAACTCTGAGTTCTTTCCTCACTCCTCCAGATTGTTCCTTTCCCTCTGTCCTCCCCTCTACTCCTACACCTTCCTGCCTTAAAATATTCATCTTATTTACACTTTTTCAGCCAAACTTTGATCTACAACACAGGTTTATCTCCAGCATAATTACTGCTTAGTTTTCTGGACAGCTGAGTAAGAGAAGTGATTTGTTTCCAAAGAAAGTATTTACATGCTTACCAGACCTTGCACCACTTCTTCTTTTGTTTTTATTATATCAGACAAAAATCTACAAAGAACACATTCCATATTTTAAACTTGCACATCTGTCTGTATTTGTATAGAAGCATACATATAAAATTTGGTATTTTAATTTCACCAGAACCAGAACTGTTTTAATGATTTTGAGGAGAAAAGTCTCTTTCAAGCCCCTTTTGGTGAGATCTGCAAACAGGTGCCATCTAAAAGATCAGTTTTTCTCTAGAACCTTGCTCTCTGTCATGTTGGTGTCTAGTACTGTATCTTCATGTCCAGGAGAGAGAAGATCCTGTGGAGTCTGCACCTCTGATTTCCCTACTACTCTTTTTCTTAGATATTGCTTTTCTTATTTAAAGATGCAGGAGATTTGCTCTTTGGTTGAACATCTGTTCAAATCCCAGTCAGTTACCATATAAATTTCCTCCTTTCTAAGCTGGTTTTGCTCGTTCAGCAGCTCAAGGATATGTTTTATTTGCTTTTCTTTCCGTACTGCCTCCAAGAATTTTACTTGCTAGGTGGTTAAACCCAAGGCATTTCTGACTGATGCTCTCATTGATCCGTGGGATCTTTTTCTAAACCTTACACTACTGCTGAACTCAGTTCTAGAGCCATGAACAATGATGGCACACAGACCACTCCCTGAGACCACATTATGTGGGGCTGAAGTCATGCACAGAGCCCAGCACACACAAGTCACAGGTGCTCTTTCACCTGCTGAAACCAGCTGTCCTCAGAAAACACCCAGGGCCAGAGAATGTAAGGAAGCAGTTCTCATCCATTCCAGCAACTAACACCTGGGAAACTGATGTATTTAAAGTATGATGTAAACTAAAGATACATTTTGAATCATTATTATTCCCCTTGGAGTGGGGGTACTTTGTAGAAATTATACTGTCTGCATTAACATGTTCCATTCACATTTAAAGAAAAAAAAACAACAAAGAAACACAAGCTTTTTTCCAATTTGTATGGGATTTTTTTTTTTTGAGGCCCACTCTGCTGGTTTGTATTTTTGAAAATACCTTTTAGTCAAAGAAAGGTGAAAAGTCTCACAGACCAAACTTGTAATACATCTCTCAAATTGGCTTTTCTATGGCTGGAAAAGCAAACATCATAGCAGAATATTTAAGTAAAGGAACAAAGCACGGCCAACAACTATAAGTTCATGATATTGATACCAATAACAATAAGGATTCAGAAAAAAATGTGTTAGGAAAGTATAAAGATAAGAAAAAATACAAATAGGTGACAGTCAGCCACTTGTCCCAAAAAGGTAGATACTATATTAGATAGTGTCTCTCACAGAAAGAGATGTTACAGAAGACACTTTACTGGGATAGTGTGTAGAGTTCTTGTCATTTGGGTCCTAAAATGAGATCAGACCACGGCAGGAGCATGAAACCTCTCTAGAACTGAGGAATATGAAGAGCCTGAAGAAAGGTTGATTTGCTTAGGGAGAGACAGCACTGTCCCTGTCCAAAATAAATTAAAGGGTCAGTATTAAAGAAAACCAATTAATTAAGAAAACTAATTAATTTTTCAAGGAACATGGTAAAAAACATGATCCATCTGACCAAGAAATTTAGCACAAAAATTAGAAAGAGATTTGTATTCATAAGCAGAGTAAAGTAACAAAACAAGCTTCCAGTAGCAAGAGGTTGGACACAAAACCTGCCTGGCCCCAGGATGGGGCTTGAGCATGTGCCAGGATTTCTATGGTTGTGAAGCTTCAGCCACAAAACTCTCTTCCACTTCTCACTTTTTTTGGGTTGTCACCCTGGCAACCCTATCCAAAGGGTTAACTGTGCTTAAGACTGTTTTAAACTATTTCCCAAAGTCTTCTCATAAGAGAGAATAATAGAATTCCTTACAAAGAGATAGACAGCACCTATCTGGAGTATCAGCAGGGAGGCCAAGTATGGAGTTAGATCAGTGTTAGGTACAATTAGTAGGTTCCATCCAAAACCCAAGAAAATGTATTTCCTTTAAGTCTCTAGAAAAGCCTGGAGGATAAGAGACTGGAAAGTCTCCCTTTGTTTTCTACAGTGTTAGAAGATTGCCTCAGTAGTGATACAGCCAGTTTCATATTTGTGTTATGGTTATTGCTGTTGCTATGTTGTTCTTATCCACTCATCATACACAACAGAGAAATAAACCCATGGGATAGTTCTCAGAATACCTGAGCTTCACATGCCAGGGGCAAGCCATACCCAAAGAATCCAAAGTTCACACCTTGTGCTCATGCTCAGCTGTGGCAAGGAGCAGGACAGTGAGAGCAGAAGCCTGATGGCAGTGGAGGACAGCCAGGAGAGCTCCTGCAGCTTCCCTTGCTCCCAGAGGTGCACTGGCAACTGGAGCAGAAGTGTCTGTGGAGTCTCCTTTAGGGATGTGTGAGAAGTGCTCCCACAACAACAAATTCTGAAGAAAGCACCAGTGGGAACTGAGTTCTCACCTCCTGGGGACGTTTGCAGTCCAAGTCACAGTGTGGCTTCTCTTGCCCACACCACATCATTTCTAAATCCGTGTCCTGACTGCCCCAGGGAACTCACAACAGACCTGGCCCAGCCCCACAAAGCAGTAGGGCAGACCCAGCCCTGGCACAGCAAACACTGCACCCCACACAGACACGGCCTCAGGTCTGAAGGGAGGGGGAGTAGGATCCGCAATTCCAGCCTAGGCAAAGAGGGAGAGAGGGCCTCTCTGAAGGATCTGGCAGCAAAGCCCTTCAGCTCTGCTCTCATTCACACTTCTGCAGCACCACCCAGCATTCAGACAAGCTGCACGGGATGAACCTGACAGCGTGACTCTGCACAAAACGTACAATGGAAGGGAGGGAAAAATCATCACAACCCCAAACACTCCTTAAACCCTCTCCAGAGATGCCTTTTCCCAGCCACAGCATCAGGGCTAATCATGAACTAGAGCACAGCCTGCCCAGCTGAAAAAAAAGCAGTGGCCAGACACTGGCGAATGGAAAGTAGAGTTTGAAGATTAAATATCACATTCCATATTTTAAACTTGCACATCTGTCTGTATTTGTATAGAAGCAAACTTATACAATAATAATACAATAATAACGGAGTGTTTAAAATCTCTCTTTCTACAATACTTCTTATTCTGCAAGCCTTTCAGACCAGAATTTAGTTGTTCAGTATATAAGCTTTCAGGGAAGGTAAGAACTACTCACAGGACATGCAAGGGTTTTCATGGCTGAGAGCACTCAGTACAAGATCGTCAAATAAGTGGTGCAAGAAAAGCAATAACACTTTCACTATCAGAAAGGGCAATTATAGAACCAATTTTTAAATTTTTTAAAATCAATTGCAGAACATGAATGATGCTAGGTCCTGGTAGTTTACCCAGATCCAGGTGAACCACCACATCTGAACCTGTCTGGTGTTTTCAGAGTTTCTTGCATCACCTCTGCTCAGCTTTGATGAGCTAGTGATAAGCCTCCAGCTACTTAGCAAGTTCTACCACACAAGTAAAGGTTAATGGCACAGTATGAAGGACAAAGCATTGAACCAATAGAGAGGAGGAGAAGGTAAAGCCTGTCTTGCAACTTGGAGAGCAATTTCAGTTGCAATTGCTTCCTCCTTACAACTCCAGGGGATTGCCTAAATTACATCAACTCTTTGCAATTGCTTAGAAAAAAAGAAAAACATTTTGTAATTATTCTGAACAAATCCATAGCCTCTTCCTTTGCACTAAAATTATACAAAAAGCATGCTATGAACTTAACAGAAAAGTCTAAATTATGTTTAGGATGCCAAGGAATACACTAATATCCAAGTAAGTTGTGCTTCTCAGAAAAGACAACTTACAATTCTTTATTTTCAGTGCCCTAGCTTTCTATCCTGTATAAATGAACCATAATTTATGCTGAAAACTGTATCTCAAAATGTTTAAAGAGAGAAAATGAATTTATATGAAAATATTAACTAATAACCATGAAAAACATGGACAGCATTTAAACATTCTTTAAAAACCTTTGTAATTAAGCTAGACAACACTGATTTCCACTGCAATACTGTCCCACAGTAGTAGATCTGGGGAGAGGCAAGAAATCCTTTCAGAATAAGCTACAGTCTGTTCAGCCAATCACCCTATGAATGCCAGATTCCAGTTCCTTGTGATTCTGAAAGAGGAGAAGATATCTGATTTCACGGAATAGCTTTTTGAAAATACAAACGTGGCTTTCAGCATAGAAATGTGACCTTCAAAAGCAACAGCTATGTAATGCTGCCTCCAGAAAAAGAAACACAGTGCAACGCACTCTTCTCACAGTCACAAAGGACCAAAATCCTCATTTGTCCCCACATGTACAAATAAGAAAATTATAACAGAATACGTTTAGGTAAAATTTACACTAAAGTACCGGAAAATGTTAAATGAACTGTGGTTTGGGGACAAACCCATAAAGATAAGGTAAAAAATAATTACCTTCTTAAAACAATATGGGGGGAGTGGGAGGTTTTCTTAGGCATTAACTTTATTATCTGTATTCAGTGTAAGCCAAGGAGTTGTCTGCCTTTTGCAAAGCTGTTTATTGCTTCCACCGTGTACAGAATCGTTCTGATCTCAACACAGAACAACAGAAAATGTTGAATACATACTTTGTGAAGCCACGATAATTATGCCAGTTATTGCATTTTCTTTGCTTCTATAAACAATAGTACTGACAGCTTGTAGTAGACAAAGGAGAACATTTCCAAAGGGAAAACCTTCCAGATCGCTATAAGCCTGTTTATGGGAGGCTGCAAAGGGGACAAACCAAGCCCAGTGAATATCCATACCTTCAACAGCATCAGCAACTGCAGAAAATGGTCACGTACCTCTGAATAGAGTATCCCCATGCCTATTCTTCACTCTGGAGTTCCTTCTTGTTCAACAGCCCAACAAGTTACCCTCACCTGAAATGTGCTTGAGCTTGTTTGAATCTGGTTAATAGTTAACATAAAAGTATAACTTTTTCTTAAGCTATGTTTCCTCTCAGTGCTTTCTACTTAGTAGCATAAAACAATTGTCTTCAGAAACCCAACCCAGGGAGGTAAACCTGAGAACTGCAGGAGACTGATGGAACAAGTTACAACACAGAAGCATTTTCCTTTGTCATTTCTGCAACAACATCCTCCAGTTACCTAAAAAGGAAAGTAGCAAAACAGGTTGAGGAGAGGAGGGAGAGAGAAGGGAAGGAAGTTTCACAAGTGAAGTAATGGAGGAGTGAAAAGAATAAAGAGCATGAAATCTAAAACTTAAAATAATGAAGAATTGTACTTAGTTTGCCACTCAAGTTACTGTTGACTAAAACACATTCCAAACCTTCTGCAAGAACACCTCAAATGCCTGTTAAGAAAAGGGAAGCAACTAAATCCCACGCCTTCAATGAAAACTCCCAGTATAATTAGCCTCTCAGTCTTTAATTAAACAGGCCGGCCTCTTTCATAATTTTTGCTCAGCCTTCTCTTTCTAGCCCAGCCCAACCAAGGAATATGACTCATGTCTAACCTGATAATTTTATATGCTAATTGGGAAGAGAATTATTGCTGATGGCCCTGAGGATAAGATGCTGATGGCATCAGTCTTTCTGAGCAAGGCATGTGTATTTCAAGTTCCTGCATTCACCTCAAAAATATCTTTTCCTTTTATAGTTTAAATCACGTTTCACGTATCTCAAGCAAATTTTAAAAAAAGTTTTAAGACATATTCATGTAAGCATGCATCTTAAATCCAAGCCCTCTGCCTTACATCTGAGAACTTTTATCTCCAAATAATTTTAGTATTTATTCTCAGCGAGGTGGAGTACCATATAAAATTCCTTATTCTATCTCCAGCCTTGTCTAATTAAAGTAGTACAACACTGCTGGCGGTAGTGTTCTTTTGCTGGCACCACTTCCAGCCCTTTCAGTGGCTGTTTCAGAAGAAAGTTAGGCTGGTAGGTAACAGACGTAACACCTACCTGTGACAGGCTCTCTGGGATCCTCACAACACACTGGTCTTCAAGCATGGGGTGAATATGACGTTGGACTGAGGACATGGAAGAGTAAGTAACACCTCAAAGGTGAAAACGTCTTCCTCACCAGCATTTCATTAAGATCTTCACATCAAGATCCTAAGATATCCACCGCATCCTCCTGCACCTATTGACCAGCTTGTTGGAATTTATAAACTACAACCAGTTGAAAGAAATATTGAATCACCAAGATGCTACATAAAACAACTTAGTAGTTTAATTCATCTCTTCCTAACAAAAATAAATAAATGCATGGTAATCGGAAAAAGTATTTAAAAAACAAACTAACAAAAAAAAAAGAAAAAAAAAGAAAAAAAAATCCATCCTCTCCAAAGCATCACATCCCAGGTCCTCTTGAAAAGCACTGAAGTGACTACTTTGGTCAGAGCTTCAACTGAAGAACAGCCAAGCAGCCCGGCCATGATGAGATATGAAAATCATGCAAATGCATATAGTCACAAGTTCACTTCTGACTAACCAATTGCTTCAGTGCCCTTTGCCATGTTTGTAAATGAAGATTAGAATCCTGAAAAACCTTTTTTTTTTTTTTTTTTTTTTTTAATAAATAAGGGGGTTTTTTTCTCCAGAGGGTGCCAAGACAGTGCATGGGCAAACTATCCCCTACCCAGTCTGTGTAGGAAACATGATTCTTACTTCCTGACAGAATTCAACAACATTCAAAAGTTTCATGTGAGCCAGAAGGCAACTAAATATTTTTCAGAAGGGCCTTCAGCAGGGCAATTATAAAGTAAACTGATTTTTCAAACTAGCTGTCAATAGCTTAAGAACAGCTTATTCAATAAAAGTCACAGAAGATCATTTGTCTCTTTAAATTCCAAGCACTAGAATTTGTATTGCCACAAATCACATGAGCTACGTTACTCTCAGGAAGGCAACCTGTGGCTTGTTGGACTCATATGTGCAGAACTGTTCTCCCAAATGCACATTCCTGAGAAATGCAGTCCTGGAACAGGCAATGTCTGCACAAGAGGGACACTGACACCTTATACTTTCCCTCAGAAGACTGTTAACCACTTGTACAACATCCTTGCAATGTCCCTTGCACCTCTGCTGCAGGACAGCACTGACTCAACAGACCCAACAAACCCAAAGAAACCCCTCCATGGCATGGACCAGAGCCTGTATTTTGTAACACTAAACTGAGTTCATGTTGTGTACAGCTCCAGGCCTGACTTCAATTTTGACACAGCATTTTAAAAGAGAATACTTACTATCTTAGCTTCCCTGGTTCTCTATGGAAGGGCAGCCCATCCTGGGAAGTTTCTGTTTCTAGGTTTTGTGGTTTTTATTTTCTCCTTATAGGCATTACTTTCATTCTCTTTTCCCTTTTCATATGGGCTAACATATCTTTTGCTCTTCATTTGGTTCCCATCAACAACATCACGAAATATATCGTACATCCTGTATACCACCACAAGGTGATAGAGGTAAAATGTTTAAGTTATTCCCACCTGCAATTCTATAAAACAAAAATTGTAGGATGGTGTTATCTGGGAATAAAGCAGAGAAAATCTTCAACACTCTTTCTCACTAAGTGGTGGTATCAGACCTGCTGAACTGTGATGTTTTTCATTGAGAAATCACCTTTTTGGCTTTTCCACAGACTGTGCCCTACTTCATAAAGCAGAAGTGTTTCTGTGGTGACTCTCAGGTTCTGTTTACTAACAAGTACTTACTTCATTCATTTTCCCAGGCAAGGCAGCATATCATTAGCACCCACGTTTCAAAGAATTTGCAGGATCCAGAAGCCAGGCCAGTTTCAGTGAGGGTCAAGCCCCCCAGGCTGATTTCAATTAATTCAGTGGTTAGGCAGAGGTCTCTAATATATTGTGTTCACAGAGCTTATGGAGGTGGCTTGGAAATAATAAGAATTAGCGTTAGCACCCTCTCTTGACTCAAAGTTCACATAATGTTTTCAGACTTAATTCAGTTCCTGAGAATCCCTACAAAAGCAGGGTAATTCAGAGAAAACTCTTTTTTGTATGTTGTGGGGTTCACACCTTTCAAATCACTTCTGGTTTTATTCTAAGATTATCTAACACAGAAGGATTGTCCCAAACAATCAGCAATTCAGAAAACAAGCAACTGGTGTGGAACCAGGGACCAAAACAGCTTTTGTACTACCCACAGCAGCAGAGATCACATTCACAGCTAGAAAGTGTTGAGAAAAGATGGATTCTTTTCCATTTTATCCCAAAATGTTATAGTTACAGCACTTAGTAAGACACGTAGCAGTACAGATAAAGATCTGCCACAGCCACAGGGAACAAGAATAACCAAGTTCTTCCTAAGTATTCTAATGACAGGTTAGATGCCTCTTTACCTCACCAGATCCATGGTGCAATTTGGTCTTTCAGAATTCATGCAACGGTGCTGTTTATCACAGAATAACTCCACTCCTTAAATACTGGCAAACAAGCAGCACTTAAACATGCTCTCCTATGCATGCAGATCACACAGAACTCTACTGCTGCTCCTTTTATTGGCACAGGCTTCTGGCAATGAATCAGCAGGAGACTGACCAGGAGTGCAGCAGGCGGTGCAAGCGGGGGAGCCAAAGGAGAGGTAAGTTTGTTTATGTGCATCCGTGCTCTCTTTCTCCCTTGCCTGTCTCCAAGCAGATGTGCTGTCCTAGTTCTGTGCAGCTGGTTTTCAGAGCAGCCAGCCTGCCATCCTTCCTGACTGCTGTGCATCAAAGGGCAGGTTTGCCAGAGGTGGAGAGGAAAAGGACTTTGGCCCATGCAAATGGGAAAAATTAAGTAACTGAGGGTTTCATTTTCTTCTCCTTGCTTTTTTCCCCTAGGAATGTCACTGTGGATGCATAGAAATCTCAGCATTGAAAGCATGTACATAGATTAAATAAACCTTGTTCTTATAGCTGCAAAAGCATTTGATTTTTTCATGCAAGTTAACCCAGAGATTCTGACACCTGCTAGCCTGGTGTCTTTCTGTCCCAGGTATAGTGTATGTGAAAGCCATATGACTCTCTCAAGAGTACACTGATGAATTTCTAGAATGTTTAAGGTTTGTTTTCATTAATATTAAAAACCTCCAGAAATTGCATTTTTGAATGTATCTTTCAGGCATCTTCCTCTACCTTTTTTTTTCCTTTTTAAAATAATTCAGTTATTTCCAGTTTGCCATGGTAAATGTCACTCTTTGGCATTGTTTTGTTGCATAAAAATACTAGATTATTGTTCAAAGCCTCTATGACTTGGCCATTGAAATTAATGAGACAGCTGTGTGCCAAGCCTTGGAGTTGATTGGTGCATTATGTCTGATTTACAAAGCTTTCATATTCAGTACAGTACATAGAAAATGGCACACCATAAAAAAGGCAATAATTTAGCTACCGCACAGATTCATCTTTAGTACAAACTGTGACTTATGCTGGACTTTTCAGGTATTTTTTTCCAAACAATGCTCCGCATGCAGAAAAAGAGGAATGTGTTTTTTACGTTTGTTTGAACTAAATAAAATAGCAGAAAGCAGTGGAATATTTACTCTGAAACTGTGCTTCCAGAGCACACAGGTAAGAGGATTTCTGTTGTACAGAATAATTGGAGTGCTCTCCTACAAAGTGGATAGATCACAATGACTTTGAATTTCAAAATTAAAAGTATAATATTACACTGTATATATATTCTAATAATATATAATGATATATAATTTTTATATTATATCTATCAATCTATCTAGAATATTCCAATTGTGGCATAATCCAAATGTTGTAGTCACTCAAGGGACATGATAGATTTAATGAAAAATGAAGATAATTGACAACCCACTCACTCCCTCCCTCCTCAAGAAATTCAGAGGAAACAAAAAAAAATATTTTACCTGTCCTTTCTATACTCTACAAACCTTAATGATCTTCCCCATGGTGATTCAGATAAAACACTCTGGGTTTATGACCTGTTCCATCCGTGCTAACTACAAAGGTGGCTACAACCAAAAAGCAGGGCATTAACTACACAGACTATGATTTCTGCTCAGACAAGCTTTGCTGTGACCACCAGACAATGCCTAAAATCCAGGAAGATTCAGCCTTTTCTCCAAGAAAGAGAGATTTACAATAGAAAAGACCATATGTAGAGAGAAAGGAAGGTGCTCATCACAAACTAGCATCAATGTCACATAAACACAGGCCCCCGGGTTGGTTCCTTCTCACCCTGAAGCCTGTGACTCATTTGTAGTCCATATTAAACAGGAAAAGCTGTAGACAATCCTTCCTTTACACAGGTACTTATTCTGGTAGCCCTTGGGGAACAGACCTTGAGCAACCTTCAGGAGACTCTCCTCTTGGATCCTCCTGTGGAATTCCACACCACTCTCTTCCTAATGAACAAAGAGCACGTGCTCTTCCACACAGCCCCAAGATGTGGTGCCTCCTCGTGCTGCTCTGCTCCCAAGGAATTGCCTTTTCAGCAGGATTCACAGCAGCCTCCACTGCAGGTGTTGGCACAAGCCGCTGCAAGAAGAGTCGCAACCCGGAATGTTTCATGAACGTTGTAAGTTGGGTCACCTTCTTTCCTTTTCTAAAGCTTCTCTCCCACTACCACTACCACTGTCTAACAGTGCCTATCAGGAGGCTAAAGTAAGTTCCCTTCAAAGGGGTCCCTCCAGCAGCACAGACCTAGAGGAAATCTTGATGCTCCTATCCAAACAGCCTGAACTAGAGAGAAGAATTTCTTTGCAGTGGAAACAAAGGCTGGCTTCTAGTCTCAAGGCCTGCCCTTCTGTAGCAGCCTCTTTGCCTAGCACAGTGGTAAGGGTGCTTGTACCCCTTCTTCAAACAGCAGATTCTCAAAACAAAAAGCCCTTGCTCTGAATCACCAAAGATTTCCTCACTGTGGCAGCAGTGTAGTAGGTGGTACTGTGAGTCTGAAATAGGAGGTCCACCCTCCACGGCTTGCTTAACCACACTTTGGCAAGAAAGGACTCACTGTGGATCAGATAGCGATTCTGCTGCATGTTTGCTCTCTGAAAAGGTACAACCTTGCTGTGGGGAGAGTGGGAGCTTCAGACAATGTTCATTAGAGAAGCCCTTCTATTGAGTTGTGAGGCGCCGAAGGGACCCCCTTGATTTCTAAACGGAGCTTGGGTGCAGCTGAATCCAGTCTTAGTCACTGACTCTCACTGCTGAAGGCTAAGGAATTATAAAGGTGTGATTAAAACATTCTACAACTTTGTCCTGCAGGACTAACCATGGCAAACCAGATATATTTATATAAAAAAGAATGATTTGTTATAATCAATGATTAGTCAAAAATAACCTAATCAGAATTCTTTACCACACAGTAGAGTAGCTAAAACTACTGGTATAAGATAATAGAGGACAGTGCATTATATCAAAGCAATTGCACTAAAGCTAGCAAAAAGAAACAATTATTAAAGTAGAGATTGATGTAACTCACCCTCACCCACACCAACATCTGTGGGCAAAATCTCTTTTACTCAGCCTTGAGAAGTAACTTTGAGGGGCATCCCAACCCAAAGGAGAAATCTTTATACACAGTCCAAGAAGGGATATATTAGGGGAACTTAACCATATGAAAGTGGACAGGACTTTGAAAGTATAAAGTGATCAACTACCAACAATATGTCTCCAGGTTGGCTTAGCTGTTTATCTTTGCCAGATCTTTGTTTCATTATCAGGATGCTAATAGATCTGTTTTAGCATAATTCAACACCAACAGAAATACATGATGCTCCTTCTCAGCCTACCACTGATAGCTTGCAAAATAGGACATTATTTGAGTAGTTTGACCACATTCCAAGGCAGAATATTATACTACAGACCTGTGTCAGCCTTGCAAAACAGGATAAAGTATCTCCCAAAAGGTTAGTCACTCACCATAACAGGGAATCAAATAGGGAATCAAAATCAAAGCAGGTCTGATGAAGACTTTAATGCATCCTGCTACCCTTAAAAGTCTGTGTAGTGCTTGAGTGCCACAGCTACAGCAATTACTACAATTTGAGTGATATTAAGCATTAAGTAGAATACACAAACCACTTCACAGAAACCCATCCCAACTCCTCTCGCTGCTGTTTGCATCCTCCAGCCTCCATGGCTACAGCATGGCAGCTGTAGGATCATCCACAAAAAAGAGAGACCTGGGGTTTATTTTCCTGCAGGAATCCCTTTTGGTGTCCCTCCCTACCACTACAACACAGTACAGAAAGGCTAGCAATATGCTATCACATTTATCTCCCTGGCATGTTCTTGGCTAGCTTCACATTCCTGGGCAGAAGCAGCCTCCAAACAGTTCTTGCACCAATATCTTCACTGTAAATGCATGATAACAAACTCTCCTTTGGCTTTCCAAAGAGTGAAATTATCAGATACCATGGATTCCCCAGCGAGGAATATGAAGTTCCGACGGAGGATGGATACATTCTTGGTGTTTTCAGAATTCCTTCTGGCAGGAACAGCCAAAATACAGGTATGACATATAGGATATAAGGACAGTCTGATAGCCAACTCTTACACGGATTCTCCATCCTTCCCCTTTGCAAATGCAAAGTTCCATACCTTTCCATCTCAGCAAGGGTACCCAGTCATTCAGCTAGAATGCGGCCTGAATGCTGTATATTGGTTAAAAACGCTCCTGCAAAACCAAATGCTGCACCTCAGATTTAAGTACACATTACCTATTACTATTACAGCTTAAGAAAATCTCTTCTGTTTTAGGGAAGAAGCCTGCAGTCTTGTTACATCATGGTATTTTATCAGATTCTATTCACTGGATTGCCAACCTGCCCAACAACAGCTTGGGCTTCATCCTTGCAGATGCTGGCTATGATGTCTGGTTGGGAAACAGCCGAGGAGACACCTGGTCTTTAAAACATAAGACCCTTAAGCCCTGCCAGAAAGAGTTCTGGCAGTTCAGGTACTCTTTGGAGAAAGAATTTCTGAAGAAAGCAACTATCAGGGAACTAGCAAGATTAGAAAGTTGCTACTAGAATGCAGAACCTTTCCCCTTCTGGCTATATGAAAAAAATTCCCCTCTAAATTACATGAAAACACGACATGTTTTCATATAATCTGACTTCAAATGGGACATGCAACATTTAAGGAGACTAGACAAACTCTTTTCCACAGATGCAGCCTGGGCATATCAGGGAGGTTATAAGAAGGAATTGGCTGCAAGAGCTGGACAGGCTCTTCTGGAATCAGAACACAGAGAAGCAAAGCTGGAAGTACACAGGTCACCTTTGCTGGTTTCTGTGGGAAAAGGCTTCCAAAACTGGGAGGCATCTGTAACCTTGAAGTCTCCCACCAGACACCATGTCCCAGACACAGAAGGACAGGAGAGTGCTCAGCTCAGCCTAGAAATCTGATCTACTACAGCTGATGTTATCTGAGAGAAAATATTTCTTGTAGCCCATGCAGGTGAAAGCACTGATTGAATTCAGTTTCCCAAGGGCTGTAGCTGTCAGGTGAAGCTGGCACCACATCCACACAGAGCCCAAGGCATCAGGCAGCCAGGCTGCACAGCTGCTCCCCTCTGCCACTTCCCAGCTCAAGCCAGCATGCAGACACAGTGTGCAACCTCCTCCTTCAGTGGGTCCTGCTTGCTGCAATGAACAAAAGGGACAGTCAGTAACTCACACTGGGACAGTCACATTGTCCGCCAGCTTTTTGTGTTTCTCCCCACAGCTTCGATGAGATAGGTAAATATGATATCCCAGCAGAGCTGAACTTCATCATGAATAAAACTGGACAGAAGGATGTTTACTATATTGGTCACTCTGAAGGATCAGCTGCAGGTAATGTTAGAACTGTCTGGGTACCAAACGACCAGTGTTAGTGTTTATGGTTTATAGATAGGGTCTGTGAGCAGACTCTGGGGTTTATGTCACAGTGTACCATTGTCCTTTTACAAAAACAAACTCAGAAACAGTGGAGAAAATGGGGGAAAGTGGTATTAAGTAGAAAATTATTTTCCTTTCTTCCCATATGTGTGTTCTAAGAGTCTTTTTACAGAATTAATAGTTCAGAAGAAATCACCACCTTCTTTTTCTTCAGCTAATTATGTCAGCCAGTCAAATCCATCAGTGGAGAAATTTAAACACATTCAGAAAACAGAGACAAACCATTTTTAGCTTCAATGCCTTCCTTATACTTTTCCTTTATGTGTGCATTCACTTTCATGCAAGTATTTGCTTAATTACGAGGGAAAAATTTATTAATATTTAGATAATTTTTGTATTGCTGAATGGCAGCATACACGTGTACAGTCTTGTAGAGACTGCAAGATGAGAAACTTTTTATTTTGAATTTAGGGAACTTTAGAGAGAATTTGAATTTCAAATATCTAATTAATATACCTTTTCAACCAAAACTGGCCTTAACACAAAGTTATCAGTTCTGACAAAAGCAGTATCAGGACATGCTCTACTGAGATTGTATCCTTAGAATGAACTTTATCTTCTAAATAAAAGTTTTAAGCAAGAATCAAACATTCTTTTTAGGTCTGCAGCACAGAAATATAAAACAGCCAATGGGATGCTAACCTAGCCTCACTCATTTGCTGACTACTGCTTTATTATTTATTTGATCTGTGGAGATCTCTTCATCAACTTGACTTCTTTTTCTGAGCTTGCAGGCTACATAGCACTTTCTACTTATCCCGATCTGACTCAGAAGATTAAAGCAATCTTTGCTTTGGCACCAGTGACCACTATCACACATTCTACCAGTCCTCTGGTAATGATTACACGGCTTCCCGAGATACTGATCAGGGTAAGTAATTTTTCCTTCTGAAGAGAAAGACATAATTGTCTGATTTGTCTCTACTGGACTCACTCAACCTGAACTTTTAAGGGGTGATCAGTTAGAAATGAATTCAGTGTATCAGACTTCAAACTTTCCAAGGAGCGAAACTGCAAGGTTTCACATGGTATGGCTTTTGCAATTTCTTTAAGGTAGCAGGCATACTTTTTGACTTATTTAAGTCAAATTATTTCTGAAGAAAACTTTCAAATACCAGAACAAAATAGATCTAATATAGTCTACTAAATCTAGCCTTAAGCACTACTAAAAACCACAAGTAAGATATTTCACATCTTAATTTTATCAGACATGCAGATCATTTATGCTTGTAAAGTATTTACTTGTAAAGTGATAAAGGAAGCTTAAACACCAGAAGGTGTCAACTTAATAGAATTTGCCAGGAATGAGGAAATCATGCATGCTATACTTTATGTCAAACCACAGAAGCACATCCTCTTTCTGTCCAAGCTGCACCCATGATGTGACTATAGAGCATTCAGCTCTACACCCTTCTCATTTGTCTCATTTGTCTGATCCCTCTTTACTTAGGAGTGGTACTCACAGTACAGTTTGCACCTGCCAGGAAAAAGTATTAGGGCAAAAAGGGACTTCCTATATCTGCAGACATCAGTGCAGCCAATTTCCTTTCTCACTGAGATCAGTACACTAAAAACAGATGGACAGTGACCTCCAGCACTCGTCCCCAGGAGAAGGAGGAACAAGTGGTCTGCCCTTGGGAAGAACACTCTATAAAGGATAGTGGGATGGCAAGCAGTGTCAGCAATCTTGCCTCTTGTGAAGAGGAAGGGCTATTAAAGAAGAGAGAGTGACTTAAAGAAGAGGGAGTTTTCTGCATGAAATAATCTTGCAACAACTAAAAAAAGTTTTGCACTTTTCCTCCCCTCAGTTACTACTTGGCTGCAAAGGAGCTCTTCAACAAAATGTGCTGATGGAAGTACTTGCAACACGGTTCTGTGCGTGTCAGGGGAAAGTTTGTGGCAATATCTTCTGCTACCTAGTCGGGGGCATGATACAAAATATGAACACGGTAAGCACCTCCAATAAAAGCTTCATACAAGTAAATCTGAAGAAGCTTTGAAGGGCAACTGGACAAAGATATTTTTCTCTTTTGCACAATTTTTCTTCCTAAACAACAAGACATCTGACTCCTCTGAACATAAGAGACGGTTTCTTTTTGTTTGCTACACATTGAAAGATTTCCAGCCAAAACTCAAAGCTGTTTCTTCACTCTTCTCCCAGCAGAGATTGCATTCCTTTACTCTGGCTGCTACCTCTTGTTCTTACAGGCCTTTCACATGTCTGTTCTCCAGTCACCTTTCATCTCTCAGACTATTTAACAAGTGTACCCATAGAAAGCTCTCACACATGCAGCTTCATTATGCCCAAGAGAACTGTAGAGAACTTTTCTCTACTGATTAAGCACAGCACTATTTAAAAGCATTATACAAATCATACAAACTGGGGAAAAAAAGGCCATACATGCTTCTCAAATTATGTTTTCTCTATGTTGAGAATGTTGAAAAGATTATCCCAGAGATATAAAATCCTATGTAATCATTCCAACTGTAAACTAGTGTATTTGTGAATCTTTCCTCAACTCCCATTTTTATATCTGAAGAATATCCTATAAAATGGGGTATGCAGCAGTATGTTGCTCAGGGTCTTCACAGATTTATTCTTTCACAGCACGGGATCTCTTCTTTCATAACATTTCTGCTTTGTCTCCAGAGTCGAACAGATTCATACAGTGGACACTACCCAGCCGGAACATCAGTACAGAATATTATTCATTGGCAGCAGGTATACTGTGCTGACATATAAACACTCTTATTATGGCTTTTTGTGCAACTGACAACCAACAGGGAAGTCCAAAGCTGACAGATCTGGAAATCTGCCCATCACATCTTCTCACCTGTCACAGAGGGAGCCCTGTTCCCCATGGCCCATCAGATCATTCCCTGAATTTCCCCTTTAGCACCAGGCTTTGAGATTTCCTCAGGGCACATCATGCCTCTCATGGCCTCCAGCCTTTGTCCTTATTTATGGAGATGTGTGCAAAAAGCTGCAGAAGTGAACACAAGCACAACCCAGGCACTTGGCAGGTGGGATAAGTGAGAACTTTACAGTCAGGGATAAACCAGACAAGGAATTGATCTAGGTTAAAGCTTGTCTCCCAGAGGGTTAATTGCAGCCTTGATTACCTCCAAAAGCCAGTTTACTGCACAAATGCTTCTGCTGGCACAATGGCAAAATGGGGAACTGCCTCTTCTGCTGGTACCTTATGCCACTTTCAGACCTAAGATTGTTCTGCCTAAACTCCAAATCACACCAGGGCAAGGTGGCATTGGCTCAGAAACACAGCACTCCATGTGAACAGCAAACTTAAGTGAACTGTATGTGAGCTGTGAACTTAAGTGAACTCTCAGTGAACTGCGCCACTTAAACCAGACCTAAAATACATTTGTGCTGCTGTACATCCCCTGCCTAAACTTCCTGGTATCAGAAACCCAGAACCCAGAGCCAGAAAACAAAAATGAGCTAGCAGATTTCTATCATATCCTCAGTTTCCTAGACATTTAGATAAAAAAAAAAAAAAAAAAAAAAAAAAAAAAACAACAATAAAACAAAACACCCATTATCAGTAAGACAGGTTAATCCTTTATTATTTTGATATTCCTTTCAGACAAACCACAGAAGACAACAGTTTAGTGCTAAGGTAACCACACTCTGCTCCCAATATTCTGCTATGCAGTTCAGAGCCTCTGATATCATTGCCACTCCTGTGAGCAGACCAGACCAGACCAAGCAGGCACACAAAAGTTGAGGATTTTGAGGAGGTGTCCCAGGCTAGTGAGAGCCTTGACATGCTCCTGCACCACAAAGAGCTACGTCAGCTAACTAAAGAGCCAATTAAGATAGGGTAGCAAGGCTCCAATTACTAAACATAAGAAGGGTGGTGGCTGAAGATCAGGAGAAAATGTTAGCAAGGGGAAAGGTGGTGAACCACTCATCCCACAATCCCTCCTCAGTATCCCTGGAATCCTGTCTGCTGCCTGAGACTTGAGTTCACAATCATATGCAAGAAAACAACTCCTGCACTCTGTCTCTTAACATTTTCATTTTATCTGTCCTTGTTACAATATTAACAGATAAAACATGCAGACCAATTTCAAGCTTATGACTACGGCTGTAAGGAAAACATGAAGAAATACAACCAGGTAAGGCAATTCATTTTTCTGAGAACTCATCCTTGGGTCCTGGCAAAACTAAGAATAGAAAAATTCATATATTAGCACCTTGAATGCTACAAAAAGGAGGGTGGTCTTAGGTAAAGCTTCACCTGAACATAATAGTCATAATTGTCAGAGTCTATTCACAAACACGGCAGATTCTTGCAGCCTCCCCTACTGATACAGGGATGTGTCCAACAACGTGTCAGCTTACCTGCCATTCCCAAAAGGCTAAGAGTCACACCCAGGTCCTAGACTGGATGAGTACAGAGCTCTTCCCCAAAAATCCTCAAAGTCTGCATTTCAGTTAAACACTAAAATGGGGATGAAAAGGGAAGGGAAAAAAAAAAAAAAAAAAAAAAAAAAAGTGGAAATGCATACCTTGGTTTTCAGAGGCTACTTGCTGTAAAAAATAAACTTAAGGGATGGTTCAGTATGGCACAGTGAAGACTGCTGGGGAGAACTAAAGTATCCTGTATGGAAAAAAGGAAACAGGCAAAATTTGGTCTGTAGGAGCTTTATTTAATGTGTAGTTAACACCTGAAAATGATCTGCTCCTCTTGCAACATTTATAACTCACCTGATTATTTTTTGAGGTTTGATCAGATCACTTGACTTGTAGTGTGCTTTGTGAGTCAGGGCAGATTATTTTATGGGTGGCACATTATTTTGCAAGTGGGTAAAGATTCCAAGGACACCTTCCTTCTCAGACACCTTTCATACACACATATGGTCTTTAAATACCTGAAGTTTAAACTCTGAAATGGGTAATGTTTTATTCCAAATATTTGGAAGGTTAGGAAATGGCCCAAGAAGCAGTCAGGAAGAAAGATAACTGAACCACCCTTTGATAAGGGCAAGTTTGAAAACATCTTGTGCATAGTCCCTTACCACACCGACAAATAACCATCCTGCATTAAGTCATTTGGTTCAGATCTCATCTCCATTTTAATCTTTTGTGTTTCTTTAACTTCTTCTGTGATGACAAGCAAGGCAGGGAATGGAGTTCACCCAGCATTCAGACAAGCTGCACGGGATGAACCTGACAGCATGACTGCACAAAACATACAATGGAAGAGAGGAAAGAAAACAGAATCACAGCACTGAACTCCTTCCACCCTCAGCACTGGTGCATTCTCCCTGCTGCAGAGTCAGGGCTGATCATGAACTAGAACTAATTCTCCATGAACCAGAGCACATGGCTCTGCCCAGCTGAAGAAAGCAGTGGGGACACGCAGCCCTTTCAGGGAGGTGAAGGAAGGTGGATCTAGCAGTTCCTCAAAATCTGGTTGGGTGGACACTGGTCTGAAATTAACTTTACCCATCCTGGAAGCAGCCTCCAAGGGCTGCCCCAGGATATCAAGTTCAAACTTTTCTAGAGCAGCTTCCCATGCTGTACAAGAAGAACCAGCCACAGACACACCCTGCAAGAGGTTACAGGGAAACATTCAGGTCAGTGACCAACAGTTCTTGGGAAAGGACACCATGTGCGGTGTCTTCAATACTGAACACCTAAATAACTCTAATGTTCAGCCTAAATTCACCCCTGACATAACTGAGTTTTACAAAAGATTGCCAGTTTTTCTAACAGAAGAGAATTTCCAAATACCCATCTCATAGCATCTCCATTTACTAAAGTTTCCTACAAACAAACTTTATCTTCTTATTGCCATCCATCAGAAATGCAGTCCTGGAATGCACAGGGTCTGGACAACAGGAATAGCCATCCTTTACACTTCCCCTTGGAAAACCATTAGCTATCCAGACAAAATCCTTGCAGCACTGAAAGTGTCCTTTCCATGTCTGCTTCAGGATAGGATTAATTCAACAATTCCACTGAAAACCCTCCATGGCATAGACTATAGCCTCTATTTCAAAACTCTCTCAGCCAAATCCAAGATAAAAGGATATGTGTTTGAACATACTGGATTTTTGCTGCTTGCCCAAATTAGTCCCTCCTGTTCTTGAAGTCAGGACCAAGATCTGTTGTTTCACTCCACAGCCACTGGCACCAAGAGTGGTACTTCAAGGCTGGGAAGCCAAGCAGCCAGAACAGCCTCACACACAATGAAAGGAGGGAAGGAAAATTACATTACTGTGTTTGGGGGTGCAGGATGAGCTAAATACAAGTATCTTAGACCATGTCTAGACTTCCACGTTCAGGTTTGGGGTCCAGAAAGGCATCAATATGATCAATACCTGCTGAGCAAGTTCAGCAAAAAGACAACATGAAGGTCATCCAAACTTATCACGGAGTGAGTAACTGCTGCATTGGCTGAACATTCCAGCAGAGATCTAGGCCAGCCCAGAGCAGCGCCTCCTCAGAAACCCAGCGCACCTCCTCTGCTTTAGAGGAAGGCCCTCCTGTCCAGCATGCCTCTTCCCAGGTAGAACAGCCCCACGTTGTTTTCTTCCTTACCCACAGCATCCTCCACAACGTGCCAGCATTTTTTCCCCTCAGTTAGCCCAAATTCAGGAGAGTCCAGGTGAGGTGTGCATACCCCGCCGGTACCCAAGCAGACAAAGACTGACTTAACGATGGCCGGGCTGACACCGGGACCGTGGGGAATGCGGAGGGGACACATCCCAGGTGCGCAGGGACCACGCTGCCCCCAGCGCCCTCTGCCCCCGCCCGCCGCCGCCCACGCACGGCCCCTCCCTTCGCCCTTCGCCCCTCGCAGCTGCGGGGCCAGCGGCGTGCCCGGGAGCGGCGGGGGCAGCGCGGGGGCAGCGGGGCTGGGCGGCGGGCAGCGAGCAGCGAGCCCGGCCGCTGAACCTGCTGACCCCTGCGCCCACGCCGAGAGCAGCGTGGCGGGGAGTCCGGGATGTTGCCGTGTGCCTGAGACAAATCAAACTGATAGCAATATTCTGGCTTTAAATTATTTCCCTATATATGTGAAAGATGTCATCGGAACAGAAAGTGAAAGAATCTAAACCGGTAGAAATTGTGGTTGCTGAGCATCTGTAACTCTCTGATGAGCTTTTTCTCTTCATGTACTTGGTTTCGTACCTGCCTCCTTTTGACCTCTGTAGGATCTCAGGTGTCCTTCTGAAGTGCACTGAGGAATGTATCTCGCTCTTGCACATGCCGCCTGGTTTCAGAAGGATGCAAAAAAGTCTCTTCTGGGGGAATTCCTCTTGGTCTGGAATTATTTGTGTTTAATATGCACATGGTTCTGAAAGCTCTGAGAAGTCATGGGCGGGAAAACCCCCACCTTCTACTGAAAATGGGAAGCAGTGAGAATATGAGATCTTGGAGACCCTGTACTTCCCAGGACATTCATTCCCCAGGTGAAGACCAGCTTTGAGGAAGTTTTGTCCGCACAGAAGTGAGGTTTCTGCTCGTTGCAGGCTTAAGTGGATTACTATCCAAAACTGTAGTTAGCATATATTGATGACTTGCTTTAGACAACCAAGTTGTAGAAAATAGGATATAGACCCAGAACTTCACTGAATATTCCCAGGAGAATGGAGCCCAGGTTTGCTGTTGTGGCAATTGCTGCTCAGGCAATATACTCTGAAACAGATGAGTTTTCTCATGTACTAAATGCATTGCAGCTGGTATATTGCATGTCTGAGTGCTAAATGTTTGGATAACTGAGTCAAAGGCCAGTGTTTACAAGTCTGGAGTTTCATAGATCACAGGATACTGTAGGAATGCAGGAAGCATTCATCCCAAACTCTTTATAATTCTGTAGGTACCAATTTCATAGTTGGGGGTCCTTGTGTGGGGATGTGTGTACAGTATTTTGAATGGCTGTAAGTGCAGGGGAGTATTTTGTAGCATTATGTTTCAAAATTGTTTTGATCAATGCTGCAGTCATTTTTATTACTTGATATTGCTCTGCAGACACTGTGGAGGCATTTCTTGTGTGGTTTTCTTTATGTGCATTAAACATGCTGAAGGTTAGGCCTTAAGGCTTTTCCTGGAAATTAATCACCAAGATCAGGAAGAGTATAGCTCAAGGTGAGAGATGTTGTAAAATCTTCAGCTGCTGAGGGAATGCCAAGGTGACTTGTGCATGAAGGCACTGAAAAATACTGTATAAAACTAAGTTTTTGGTCTCTGTTTGCTGGACATACATGAATAATGTTTTTTCCTGGTTTCATCACTCCTGAAATTTTATTTCTGCACCAAAGGTTGCACATCCAATTTGTGTTCTGAAAATTAGTTTGCTGCCATGTAAAGGAAGTATTTGTGCATACAATTTTAATAAAATTAGGACATTTAGATTGTAATACCTGGAAACATGTTTTCTGGTCATGCTTTCCATTATAAATAGAAGTATCAGTCCATGAAAGAAAATTGTCTTGCTTGTGCAGTTCCTGAACAATTTGTGTGCAGTAGCTGACTACTGGTGTTGCAAAGAAATTCCTATTATAAAAATGCAGCCTTTTCAATCTTGGCCAGCTGCTGATGCCTCTCAGAAGTGCTGTGAGTCAGGCAGCTCCTCAGACACAACCCGCTGCCTACCACTTCCTACAGGCAGCTCTGGATGAGTCACATTCAGCACACAACACAGGGAATTGCGTTATGGAAGCTGTGGGCTCTCCACATAATCAGCGTAGGAAGTATCTTCCTCTTTTAGCATCTCTGAACCGTTAGCATCTCTGAACTGCTGGCAAAAAGCCTTCAGAGACATCTATTGCTCTGTGTTGATATAAAAAGGATCTTGTATAGGCTGCAAAGATCAATGGGGCTCATCCTGAGGGGAAAAGCAAATAATTTGAAAGGCTCCAAGGTAGACTGTGAGCTTCACTGGGATGAAGCTGTTGGCCTGCAGGGGGACAAAATGTTAACCAGAAAACATCGTGCTCAGCTTTGATATTCTGGATAATTCAGCTGACTGTCAAGCAGCCCTGTGAGCTGACTGTGTTACAGCCAGTGCTGCTATAAAACATGTGCTTAACACTGTCAATCTTAGAAACTTAAGTAAGAGAAATTAAATGTTGTAACTGTACAAGTAGAACAGCAGTCTAAAGCTCACAGAATTCTTCTCATAGAACCAGACGTTCCGCTTGTTTTTCCTGGGTTGTTTTTTGTTTGTAGCATGTTACATCCTGAATCATCTAGAATAGGGGAGGTCAAAGATTTCCTTGTGAAATCAACTAGATGTGATATTTTAATGTAAACATTGTACAACAGAAGCATGCCAGATTAAATGGTAGTTGTTCATACTGATCGATCATACTTCATCCTGTAGGTAATCTCACTATCCATTTCTTACCTTTCCTTACTTAAACATTTGTGTACAAAACAGTCAGAATCCTTTGAACTAATGCCTCAAATTATTTTTTCTAGATTTGAGGCCAAAAAACCAAGTTTCATTCTTTATAGGCACTTTAATAGGCTTCAAATAAACTGTGAAATTGTATGTCAGAAATGTCAAATAAATTTGGCTCGTCTTTATTTTGTTCCCTATATTTTGAGCTGCAGAAAGTAAGACAGCATAAGAATTTGTCGTCTGATAGAAACAGAAATTGATTGTTGCGACCAGTCACTCAATCAACAAGTGTCCTTATTAGATGCTATGGAGTCTAAATGTTCTAAATTTAGGTGTTCTAAATTTAGGTAGGATATATTTTCCCAAAAAAAATTTGCATTTTATAGGAAGAACCAGAAGATTCTTAACCCCTCTTGCCCCTGAGAGAAATAGGGATACAGACAGAAAAAATCAGCTTTGCAAGGAATCATGCTCTCTTTGTTTCTTGGAAGTGTAAGAAGTTGCAGGCCTCTGTGCTGATTTTAACCTTTCATTTGTTTCCCTTAGCAACACAGCTTCTCGTCTTCATGGTGGAAGTTAGTTTTATCACTGACATAATGGATGGCAAATATCTCCCTTTTTTTTCAGCATTTCAGTTGAATCATCAAAGAACAAATTGTATAAAACCAGCTCTTTCTTGTACTTCTGTCCTCTTCTGGGTTACTGTGCCCTGGTGTAATTTTCTTGGGGGATTGTTGTGGATTTCCCAAAGGAAGGAAATGGCACTGTTTTTCTACACCGTGTCTAGAACATCCTTTTAGTGGGTCACTGGAAAGATGCTGTTCTGTGTTGCATAAGTAATATTTCTGTGACTGCCTAAGAAAGATTTTGCTTGTAATCCAAGACATTCTACCGTGGTTGATATTTATCCATTATGTTAAAAATGCTTTTTTGATAAAACTGAATGGTGTCATTAAAGAAAGGAGGGAGGAGGAGGGATTGTTTTGTTTTAACACAAGAATCCACAAGAGAAAGAACTGTCAGTTCACAAATGCCCATTTGAATGTTTAATATTTCCAGTTCATTTTTGAGGACAGTCTCTTAAAAGTCTATTATCGTTGTAGACAGAGCTAGTTAATAAATCTGGTAGCAAGCTGCCATCTATGTGTTCAGCTCAAATGCATAGGGTTATGTCGTAGTAGCACAACCATACTAGATGTTGATTTCAAAACAGCCTGCGTAAAAATGAATGAGAAAATAGTTGACAGTAAGAGGTTTCCTCTGTGCTTTGAAGCAAAAGGAGAGAGAAGCCTGTAGGCTCTGCATTTAAATACTCCGTAGGGAGCAGAAGTCAGGTTCTTGCATGTGCCATTTTGGACATTATCTGAATATTGTGGTGGTTTATCAGTCTTAGCAGAACCAGTAGCAATCCAATTTTATTAACGTAGCTTCTTGGTGCAGTAATGTTTGTATCTGTGCCAAGAGGAATGCTGTCCTTAGAAAGCAGGTAGTCAATGATATTCAAGAAGCTACACTAATTGCAGTCGTCGAAATATTTGCAGAACAGCTATAACAGTCTTCAGACAATTTATTCAAACTTTGTTTTGAAGTGGGCAAACAGACCCTTGTGTCACCCATTCGTTTTTTAGATTAAGCTCAGTTTTGTGATGCAAGGTACAGCACTGAGTTGCCTAAACATATAAGCAAGGCTTGGGTTTGGCAGACCTGCGAATGGAGGATCTTCCCTGCCTGTGATTTCTCCCTCTCAGCACCCAAGCAGGTGGAGGTGCTACTGTAATCCTGCACTGACACAGAGGCCTCTGGGCACTGTGCTGGGGCATGGCAGGCACTGGTCCTTCAGTGAGAAAGAGGAAATGTTCTTGACCCATTCTAGAGAGATGGTTGTATAGCTCAGCAGCTGCTTCTGGCAGCTAGTGGAGCTTGGGAGGTGCTCTTGGAACTGCTGTTTGAATGGAGCTGTGGAGCTAAGGAGCACTGTCAAACTGTGAGCTGACATGGGCTTTTCTAGAGCTGGGCTTAGGAGTAGCTGTAAAGAGCAACTTCTCCATTGAAAGGCACAGGGTTTTCAGGAACTGGCTCCTCGCAGTGGTTCCTTTCATTGAAGGGCCATTCTGTTGAGTTTTGTTGATTGGGTATTTCCTCTGCACAAGAGAATCATCTTGCCATGACATTCAGTGCTTTGTTGTTTTTGGGTTTTTTTTTCCAGAAGAGACTACTTACTATACCAGCTGAATCACTTGCTGTGATGATGAATGCGTGTTACAAAAAGCATGTTGACAGTTGAATATGCTGTTTCTTTTTGGAGAGAACCAACAGAAGGCAGTTTGCTATTTAGGCTGGTATTTAGCATATTTATATATCAAACCTAAGTGTGTGTGTATAAATAATCATGTGCTGTGCCAATACACGGCCTGGAATTTCAAAAAGAGCTGAATGAGATAGGTGCCTGTATTTCTAACCTGTTTTTCACCAATTCAATTGAGTATCCACTTCCAAGTACAGAATTTTAAGTATCTGCTTCATGAGTGACTTACTGGCATGAAATGGTCCTTTACCTTCACCTGGCAATCGCTGGTGTGACCTCTTTAAAGTTTGCTGAGACAACTTCGTTCCATTATGGGTAATTGAAAGGTGTTATTTGCACTTGCTAATTTGGCTATTTTAGTGAGGACTGACCTCCTTATGGTTTGAGATGCATCTTTATTCTAGGATTCTGTAATCATCACACTTCCTAGTATAGTAACATGATTGTGTTAACTTCTCATGGCAATATTAAAGTAAGCTTCTTCTTGCCATGGGGTGGCTGCAGAACAGTTCTCTCGAGAGTAGCTTCAAAAAGTAGAACTATACTACATTTTAGCTTCTATATTAGCAAATATTTCTAGATATACTTTAAGAATCCTGATCCCAATGGAGTGAAGTCAATGATTTTGGTGGGAACCTCATCTAGGCTTTACATTCCACAAAAGTATCAAACAAAAGGATGAGTATTTCTGGAACAATCCACCATTAAAAATATTTAGACAATAAATCATTGCATAGATTATTTTTAACGTAATCTTTGAATTAAGAAAGTGCTTTGGAAAATTTTGCCAGTGATCTCTTTAACAAAGATTTTTTTCATAAGACAAATAATCAAAATATTGATAAATATTGCTGACAGCAGTGCAGTCCGTGTTATGATTAACTCCTTTGAAATTTAAAAATGTGTTACAAAGAGGAAACTAATGTTTCAAAGTAACTAATGTTACAAAGGGAAAACTATATGTTTAACTAATATTTATGAAAGTTACTCAGTTACTTGTTTAAAAATCCAAAAAGCTCATTCAGCATTTCTCGGAACCTCTCATGAATGAGCAACATTGCTCGTTCAACCTCTTCTGAAGAACTGAAGAGGGGAAAGCAGCCTCCAGATGATGACAAGGAGCTGAAATTCAATGCTAGCACTCTGCAGTCAGTTTCTGGGAGGTCCTGACACCCTGAGCTTCTCTTTGTGTCCTCTCCAGAGGGCTGGAGCAGCCCAGCTCCTGCTGGGGTGCCACAGTCCCTGTGAGCATCCTTGGGCAGGGCGTGGTCCTGCTTGGTGTCCCTGGCCTGGCGGGACAGTCCTCTCCCGGAGCCAGGTTCTGTCAGGGCAGGGCATTTCAGGGTCTGTCCCAGCAAGGCACGGAGACACGCTCCTTGTGCCAGGCTGCGCCCTGGCTGCGCTGCAGGCATTGCGAACGCCAGATGTGCAGCTCCAACAGCGCCACTGCAGCTGTGAGCTCCAGCAGCCGTGCAGCTCCAACAGCATTGCAGCCGTGCAGCTCCAACAGCATTGCAGCCGTGCAGCTCCAACACCACCCCAGCTGTGCAGTTCCAACACCACCGCAGCCGTGCAGCTCCAACAGCACCACCGCAGCCGCGCTGTGCAGCCATGTGTGTCACCTCTCACTGCCACACCACACTCGTGTAGCGGGGAAGGTCAGCAGGGCCGTGCCTGTCGGGCACTGAGCACAGCCAGCTGCCTCCTTTGGCCACATCCAGCCAGCCTGGCAGCTGTCTGAAATGCCAGCGTGCAGCAAACCGTGAGGGCACTGGAGAATTGTGGTGAACTGTGATATTGCAGCTCGCAGAAGGGTTGGTTTGTGCATGCATTCCCCAGACCTTCTCGCACCACCTCTGTCTCATGAGCCTGCTCCTGAGGTACTTGATATGCTTATATTGCCTTCGTGTACTACTCTTGGCATATACTTTCACTTAAAATTGCTCTCTCTGCTTTTCACTTCCCTGCTACTTGGTACCTTGCTTGCTAGCCTGAACAGAAGGAATCACTTTCAATACCATTTAAAATGCTGTTTTTCTCAGTTTGCTCTGTTTTCTTGGGGCTGAATGGCTTTGATTTAATAAACCTGGATTTTTCAAGGAATAATACATACAATAATAAGATGGGACATATGGGAAAACAAAAGCTTTTTAAGGAGGAAATGGGATTTGATGAGAAGTGCTATTCCAATTGAAATCAAGAAAAGTTTCTTAACCATTAAATAGATGTTCAATTATTATAATTACTATCTGGTAATGACTATCAGAAAATTCATAATTAGAAAAAAACTTAATTTGAATGCTAAATGTCCTGGCATTTCTCCTCAAACAAACATTACCTAAGTCCATCTAAGTTAACTGGAATGCCAGAAATAGTGAAGTAGAAAAATGCATCTTTACTCTTAGAGTTTTGATTACTTTAGAATATAATAGACTAAGACAGCTCCAAGCTAGCATTGGTATTTATCCCCTGTGGTTGAGGTTGGAGTGTAGTTCACTGTATTAGCAGAAGTATTTTGCATGTTTGAGTATAATTAGTTTCAGCTATACAGAGAGATTTGGTATTTGAATTTATCTTTACTCTTGTGAAGTGTAATATAAGTATATTTCCAGAAAACCTGCCAGAACTGGGCAATTTTTGTAGGAACTATACAAACTCTTAGGGTGCCCTTTCAAAGCCAGCTCATCAATCTAGGACTGCCCTGCCTCAGAAAGTGACAAACCTCTCTGCTTTGCTGGCTCCGTGGTTCTGCCTGCTACTTTGCATTTTGATTTGGAGAAGGAAGTAAAGGTCCATTTAATTTTAATTTGGATCGGCTACGACTTGCCTTGGAGTCAGTGGAGGCAGCGCAGGGAGAGCTCAGAGGAGGCTGGCGAGGGTGAGGGGAGCCCTTGGCAGTGCCGTGCCCTCGCAGCAGCTGCAGGTGACTGTGGAGCTGTGCCGTGAGCAGCATTATGCACAGAGGCATTCCAGCACCTGGCAGACATGCCTCTGGTGGTGTTTTTAGTAAAGCTTAACTCTCAGCATTTTAATCATTCATAATTCTGCCAGTGTGTCCACATGTTAAGGATAATATGTTGGAGTGCAGTCATAAGTCAGCCCACAATCTTTATAGTTCTTTTTTCTGAAGTTACACTGCCACCTGTAATAGTGAATGTATTTGAATCTTCTATGACATTTTTGTAAAAGGAATAGAAATTCATTTTAGTATTTCTTCTTTATTTACAGTGTCTCGTTTTTAGTGTGTTCCCGAAACTAAATTTAAAAAAGCCAGTTTCTTCTTTTATTTGCAGGCATTCTTCTGCTAAGCTCTTGCACTGTGACATGTCTTATGTCTGTTGCAGAGCTTCTTCATCCTTTCCAGGCTCTGACACAGTTTTGAGGAAGTGTGAGTTTCTGCTATTACCAGATGTCTCCTGTTTAAAATACCTGTTATTACACTTTAAAAAAAATATTATAACTAATGCTTCTTTAGGTTTAAAACTTTAAAACTTTACACTTTAAAAAATTATTATAACTAATGCTTCTTTAGGTTTAAAGTTCACTGAATTATGTTTAAAACTTTAATATTCTTAGAGCCAGTCAAGTTGAGAAATATTTGCAAGTAAAGGGTTCCTGTGGCATTTCCAGAGAGGCTTTGACAGGGGAATACCATAGGCTTCTTTAACAAAAACCTCTTTGGGAGTACTGGCCCCAAAAAAATAAACCAAACCCCTAATTAGTGGCTCCTGTGTTTGCCACTTGCAATAACTTTTTTGCACTTGCCTACCAGCTAGACTGAAAGGTCTCCAAGGAGTGGAGTTGAAAGAAGCATTTGATCCATATTCCATGTTTTCAGTGGGAAGCATCTCATGAGCATTGTCCTAAATGTCCATTTCCTCTCTAGGCTTTGCAGAAGGACTGTTAAGGGAGAAAGCCTTGAAAGCAGAATGAAAAACTGCTACAGAAAAGCTTTCTTGCCAGAAGCTGCTAAATGAAATAAGAAATTGGAGAGAAATACATTTCTGCACCTTTACTTTTGAACAGGTTTTTTTTTATATATATGAGTGACTAGAACATTTTGCAGTTTGTTGTACTTGGATGCGTACTTCAAACCAAATCCATTCTTCCATTCAAGTATTTTAGCTGTCCAGATGCTTCTAGGGGAAATAAAATTTAAAATTTGCAAGTGATGGATAAGTGAATGGATAAGTATTTGTAAAATATGTGCTTTTTACATTCTTTCTTGTTTGGTTTTTGTTCCTGAGTTCCACAAAGCAGACGAATGCAGAGTCTCTCGTTGAAGGTTTTATTTCTGCTTAGAATCTGGGCTGCAGGGCCAGAAGTCTGACACAACCTGTGCACTGGCCAAGCTTTTAGCTCTGTCCTTTCACAGCCTTCCACATCCACAGTGCTTCAGTGAAGAAGGGTTTCAGGTGGAACAAGCCCTAAAGCAGAAAGTTTCTTGGAGTAGGCTAAAGCAAAAATATTTCCTTTTCATTGTCCCGTGGGCCTTTCCACACTTTGTGAATAGGCAATGAACAGGCTCTCCTGCCAAGGTGATCATTTACACCAGAGCTCCATGCCCATAAAATTAAATGGTTTAGAGAACTATTTTATTAGCACTGCAGCCACAACTAAGGTTGTTTTCTCAAATGTATAAGCCTTTTTTTTGGTTTTTTTTGGTTACAAATTGTGCAAGCAGTTTGAATACCTTAATTAGCAAAACTTCTTGAAAATGAATTGCACTAATGGTTAAAATTAAGGACTGATCTAAT
This sequence comes from Pyrgilauda ruficollis, assembly GCF_017590135.1. Lineage (NCBI taxonomy): Eukaryota > Metazoa > Chordata > Aves > Passeriformes > Passeridae > Pyrgilauda > Pyrgilauda ruficollis. Next base: position 16,798,674 of record NW_024513654.1, on the reverse strand, counting down.
AGATAGTATTGCTTTTTGGAAGAAAAATGAGGAAGACACAAACAGAAAAATCAATACTTGAGAAATAGAGCCATCTAAAAAAACATTAGGGTTATTTTCTTCAACCCAGAGTCCTCTGGCCTCCAGAGAGAGGTGTGCTGAGAAAATATCTTTGCTGAACCCATTCTATGCTTTTACAAAAGCATAAGCATGTTTATGGCAACATATAAAGAGCCTTTGACGTGCAGGATCAAATCTGTTTAGACTGAGCACACAAGTGAAAAAACACGATAGAAACTTAATTTTCACATTTCCTGTGTAATTTGAGTATTTCATTCCTCTTTCAGAGTTGGGTTTTCTTGTTGTGGTTTAGTTTCCTTTTGGGTTTTTTTTTTGATGACCACAACATCCACATTTTCTCTCTTTACTCGTTCAAAGCTGTGCAAGGAGGAATTTTTATTAGTTGGTTCATCAGAGTTGATTGTATTTTGAGTGTTGAAATCAGCAAGCTGTGCAGGTGGAACACATGGTGTTTGACATATTTTTTCTGCTTTATATTACTGATACAAGTCTGTGCAAAAAGTTTTAGCAGAAAATAAAGATACCAGATTTATAATTTTTATAAATATGTTTGTAAACATATGCTCAAGGAAACACAGATTCTGTAATAAGTCCTCAAACCTCTGTGTTTTTCACTTAATACTTGAAAGTTAGGGGGTTTTTAAGTTGCTATAAAAATTGTAAAAATAACTTTTTGTGTTCAAATCTGCTGAAATAACCTTAGTACAGGTCAAGTAGTCCACAACTGCACTGTAAGCCCTTATGCATTCCCAATTTAAATTCTAGACACCTGGTAAGTTTTAAATTATTATTAAATGTGTAGGTACTGTGCCACCAAAGTAATGAGTGGGTGCTGGCATGCAAAGTTATGTGACATTTGAATATATTTCTAATCTGAATTATTTATGTTTTCCAGCACAGGACCACAATCAACGTATCTGTGTTCCAGTTTCCCTTGGGCTGTTAAACCCTGAGACATCTGGTGGCAAATACTGAGCTCAGGATTGATACTGGCCTTTCAGTCAGATGGAGACTTTGGAGGAAAAGAGCAATCTCCTCGGTTTACAGGCAGACAACAGCATGGAGCAACCATTCACTGTCAGCTCATTGGTATGTATTGCAGAGAAATGTTTCAGTGGCTGAGCAACTTCTCTTTCAATTAGAAAAAATTTCAAGAGAGCTGTTTAGCAGTGGTGGCTCTCAGCTCCATGGGTCTCTTCCTGCATGCTTCCTGACAGTTTTGTTGGAGTTTTTTATATTTGTGTGTGTGATTTATGGGGTGTCAGCAACCAGATTTTTAAGAAATTGAAATGAGCATTTTGAATAGAAAGAGTAAGAAATCTCATCAAAGAGGAAACAACTTGCAGTAGCCATTTATTTATTTATTACCAGGAAGGTAATGACCGTAATAAGCAGCTATGGTTCTTCTTCAGTAATTAGTTCAAACTCCTTAGTCTTTAACTGCCTCATTTAAAACTGGAAATGAAGATTGGAAGTGAACTGTTGACTGACCCGAGGAGCTTATTGCTCTTGGTTTCCTGAACTATTTCTAGCAGTCAGATGCTATACATCATGTAGTAGGAGTCTGAGTATTCAGGACATCCATCACATTATTTCAGTGACTTAAGACAGAACCTTATAGAATTCATGCGTGGGGGTTTTTTAAGAGGACACACTTTATACTGCTTTTAGTAATTTCTACAGAAATTTACTTTTTTTTTTTTTTCTACAGGTATTTTCCTAATTTTATCCTTTTTTTGTTGTTTTCAGAGGGAATAAAGTCACTTTTCTTTTAGATCACAATTTACTTGCGATTGAGAAATATGTTGGAATGTTTCAGTTGTGGCTAGAGGTGGGGAAACCGATGCCTGTTCTCAGAAAAAACTAGCAGAATATTTCCCCTGAGCCTGTTGACCGAGACCACTTACTGAAAGCGAAACAGAGTTCATGATTATTCTCTTAGCTAACGAGACTGTTCTTTCTCAGAAAAAGCTGGTGGCTATTCCTGACCACACAGACATCTCTGTGAGCCCAGAGGAGAGAGTGCGTGCCTTGAGCAAGCTGGGCAGCAATATCAGCATCAACGAGGACATCACTCCGCGGCGCTACTTCCGATCGGGAGTGGAGATGGAGCGGATGGCGGCCGTGTACATGGAGGAGGGGAACCTGGAGAACGCTTTCGTGTTCTACAACAAGTTCATAACGTAAGGAAGCAGTTGTAGCCATCACAGCTTGCGATTCTGAGAGAACTGAAATGGAGAGCTGCACCGAGAGCCCCTTCAGATAAGGAGAAATTTGGTTAATGTGTTCTTGCAGGACAGATTTGTTCTCTGGAGATCTTTTACACTGAGCATGGGCTTTGCTAAAACCTCCTCTCACTTTTTCATGTGGTTGTCCTATCCAGGTGTGAGCTGCCAGGCATGAATTAACCTAACATACAGAAGTTTGAGTTAACTCTGCCAGGCCATACCATGAACACTGTTGCCCCCAGATTATTCTTTATATGTCACCATATTGGTTAAATACAATTTTTGACTTTAAAAGCAGTGTTTAAGTAAGATTTCTAAGCCTTTATTAGTTATGTCCTATGAGCATCTGCTGATCTTAAGGATGGTAGTATTGCACAATATTTAAAAATCATGAGAAAAGTGTTTTCTTGCTTTCATTTTACTTTTGTCCCCGAAAAAGGATTAAGTATAATTTATTGTTTCTTACAATAAATGCAAATTCTACAATGTATGTTCATGATTATTCTCCTTCCCACAAAAGAACAAATCTGGCCAGCTTTCATTACAACTCTCAAAATAGACAGCTGAGAAATATATCACTGGCAGATTTACACTTTTAACCTAGCTAGTTTTGCTGTAGGATTGATTGGTTTGTTTTATTACTTTGGAAAGGGTTGGGGTTTTTTTAATGTGCATATTTAAAACTTTTTAAAAAGGAAAAATCCTTCCTCCCTCCTTATTTTCCTCATACTCTGAAAACTAGACCAAACCTTTCTTAGCTCACCTGTTTTAAAATGTATCTATCTCTATAAAAAGAGGGTCTGGAGGTGAATATTGTGAAATTGCTGAAAGAAGGATAGCAGCTGTGCATCACAAACTCTTTGCAGCTGAGTGTTGCCATAATTTATCTGTGCAGCTTGGTCTGGTAAAAATACCTGCTTTAGTGACAGTCAGTGTTGCATTCATGCCTTCCATTGGAGAGTCAGCATTTTGGCTAAGAACAGATAAAGAGAGTAGAAATAGGATTTACTAGCACTGGCTAGAGTGGAGGGTGTTTTTGAGGATATTTTTAGATGCTGGCTGCTAGTTAGTCCTTTTTTTTTTTAACCTAACCCAGTACTAGTGTAAACCAAAATATATCAGATGTGGAAAATAATTTCCTGTCCTTATTCCGTGTGTCCCATACAGGTCCATACCACAATGTGTTAGTTTAAACATGTGTGTTGAGCCCTGGCCCAAGTCATCTGGAATTCAGTGTTTAACAGTTGTGTGAAACTGATTTTTCTGCCAACGTGCAAGCTATTATGGATATTCTTCTGATTAAACACATGCATATTTAATTTTCTAGGTTGTTTGTAGAAAAGCTGCCCAGTCACCGAGACTATCACCAATGTGCAGTACCAGAAAAACAAGATATTATTAAGGTAGGGTTATAGTTTCCTGGTATTTATTTTGCTCAGAACCTCTTCATTTTTCCTAGCCCATATAGGCCATAGCTTCTTTCCCCAGAACACCCATAGCAGCCAGCACAGATTCAATTTCTGATACTTTTCTCCACTACTCATGCATGTTTTATTTTGGAAATTAAATTATTTATGTAAAACGTGAATGAGAATGGTCTGAGTAAGTAGGGAGGTTGTTGGGAGCCCAGGTACATCTATTTCTGAAAGTCTGCATATTAAAAATGCACATGTTAACAGTACTTAGTTTGATTCTGGTCCCAATTATGTGAATGGATAATGGTCCAAACTGACTATTGCAAACAGAAGGAGAAATGTGTGGCATTACTGATGCCTGTGCAGTATTTGCTTACTCTGCTAAATAAGTAAAGTATATTTTTTTCTTTATTTATTACCAAATATGTATTTACTTAGTTTTTTACCAGATTTTTCCCCTCCACTTCCATACAAAATAGTTTTACTTTTGTTTTTTTTTCCCCTCTAGAAAATAAATCCTAAATAAATGTTAAGTATTTAAGTATTTAAGTAGTTAAGTATTAAGTAAGCCTTATACTGAACTTAAAACAGCTAGAACTACCCAGTGAGAGTTGCTAGTAGGACTATGAGTGTCTCTTGCTCCATGCCCCCATGTTTGCTTGCTTTCTCTACGGTTAAACTGAATGTTTTACTCAAAACCAAAACAATCCATGGCAAAGTTCCGACTGTGGTCCAGTAGGAGAACATCCCTACTGAGAAAGGGCATCTAACATTGCTTTCTCCTGTGGCACTCAGTAGCATTAAGCACATGGTCGCTTTCCCTCCCTTGCCTTCAGTCTCTGAGTTATTTTGTAGTAGCCTTCACATGAGTAGAAAGCATTGGGTATTGGTTCTGTTTTATAAGAAATGTTGTTTTGCCAGGTCTGTGACAGAAAGCTGCAGGTATAACTATCTCTTAAAAAAAAAACCCTTTTTTCCCACTTGAAAATAGGTATATTTAGACATATTTCTGACTGGGAAGTTTCAGAGAAAAATGCAATGATCCTACCTGAAACTCTCTAAGTTGGCCTTAGCAATTTTTTACAAATTACACCTACAACAAAAACATTACTCATCACACACCTATTAAACAAGACAGAGATAACACACTCCTTGTAAAAGGACTAATCTTACCTTGAGATAAGAAGCAGCCATGTCACATGTTTCACTAATGTAAATCAATATATTTATTGAAACTGATTACTGTAGAAGTTTCATAAACTGATGATATGGTCTGTGTTTCCTCTTTTGCTTTTTTTTCCTGTAAGAAGAGTAGGTTTTTTCTGGTTTGTATTTTTAAAAAAATCTGTGTTACAGCTGAGTTTGTTTTCCAGGTGGCTCTTTCAAAAAGTGAAAAGTAAACTTATTTATCTTTTTCCCCATTCCACCTCAAAGAAATTGAAGGAGGTTGCATTTCCACGGACAGACGAACTGAAAAGAGATCTTTTAAAAAAATATAACTTAGAATATCAAGAATACATGCAACACAAAGTAAGTTTTATATGATTATTAAATGTTTACATGAATATTTTTCTGTCATATAAAACCTGAAAATTAAGCAGTAAAATGCCAGTTTTACAAGAACCTAATAATTTCCTGAGCTGCTTAGGAATGACTTTTCATTTCTTCTTCAGAATTAGCTGGCCATTTAAAAATATGTAATGCAAATGTGTGCTAGGAAATACATGTGCTGCCATGTTTAATTAATAACTGTCTACAAAGATCCAAGTAGATTTTTTGTATGCTCCAATTCTGCCTTATAAAGAAAATGAAATTGATACTCATGTCAATAAAAGGAAAAGATTCCTTGGCTCCAAATGCGCTCTACTTTGAACTGAGATTGAAGCCACTGAAAACAGGATCTATAGCTTAAAAACTTCTCTTGGAAAAAGCATCCAAGAAACATCTATTTTGTTCCATCCATCAATGCTATGTTTTCCATCCTACCTTTGGGAATATATTTGTATTTTCCAGTTCAGTAACCAGGTTCCAAAAGAGTTCCTTTTTAATGACAGGATTTTATGGTTTTATTGAGCTGTAAGATTGCTCCCTTCCTTCCATTTTTCATAGCATTTTTGGTGTTCTGAGAATGTCACTACATTGTGTATGTTTCAGAACAAATGTAGAACTGAATTTCTGAAGAAACTGGAGCACCAGAAGCTCATAGAGGCAGAGAAGAAACGAATCGCACATATGCGGCAGCAGCAGCTCGAATCGGAACAGTTTCAATTCTTTGAGGATCAACTTAAGAAGCAAGAGCTAGCTCGAGATCAGAAAATCAAAGAGAGTGTGGTTATGTCTGAGCAGATGGATGGAAGTATGCTGTCTTGTATTTCTGTACCAGAGAACAGCTCCTTATCTGCGGCGCTGCTGGAGAAGAAAGAGAGGCGCGGCACCTCCGGCTGTGCTGGACATTCGCCGCCAGTGGAACGGGTCTTAAAGCCAGCAGCTACTCTAAGTGCTGTTCAGAGTAAGTGCAGACATTTATTTTATCCCCTATTTTATTTTATCTACCTGCATATGACTTTATTCACTGTGAGGATGCCCATACTGAAATAACCATGAACAGGTTTGTGCAAACACAGCAGTTCCTTATAATTTCTTCATTTTAAGAGGGAGAGTTGCACAGTTTCACATTTTCCATTTGAGTACCAATGGATGGATATAGAGATTGAGATTTAGTGTTTCTGTGAAACGAAGTCTGAATCTTGCCATGGGCTTCAAGAGAACAGAAACAGAACCTGCAGTGGTTCCCCCTGGAAAGCCCTGGCCTGGGAGATGGTCCCAGCTGACTGTCACCTCAGGGACAGGCTAGTGAGTGCATCTTGTGGGCTGGTGGCTTCAATTTAGATGAAGTGCTTGTCCTGTAGATTTATTCTCATTAAAGTCTATGATGTGGTAAGTATAATTCTTCCACTTGTAGTAATATAGTATAACATACTGTGTATATTTCCTTATTTTAGGGATCTTCATTGTATTAGCTGTTAGCTGTAAATGCCTTTTTATCTCTCTTTCTCTCTTTTTTTTTTTTTTTTTTATTCTTGGTTAGCTCAATTGGCCGAAGCACTCAGAGGTGTCATTTTGCCCAGGGATCTCTGTCACAAATTTCTGCTGCTGGCAGAGGCAAATACAGTAAGAGGAATAGAGACATGTGGAATTCTCTGTGGAAAACTGGTACAGTTTAACCCTCACATTTGTATGGGGAAGGCATACTTGATAGTGCTGTAATATCCTGTGATGTATTGATTTCAGAGCAAAAGCAGACATAAATGGTTAGCCTTCCATGTAATGAACTTCATATTATAACCTGAGTGGTCATTTTAGCACTGTGGGCTTGCTTTGCTGGGGAAACATCTGCTCAAAGTACACTGCTATTGCTGTAAAGCCTAGCAAGTTTTTCAGCATGCTGTACAATACAGGCTTTTTCCAGTACTTTCTCTGGCATTCTTCTAAAGTAACTGAGGTTTAGTTACAGGACAATGAAATATAAAGACTGCCAGAATCCACTGGAGTCATCAAATGAATAATGGCACAGCAAAACAGAAATCCCCCTATCAAGCTGTAGAACATCTGATTTTCAGGCTGGTTTTTTTTCCTTTGACCTAGATTACACTTAATGTCCTTTGAGAGCAGGGAAAGATGTCATGGCTGATGCTGACATGAAGAAGTTTAGATAATCCCAAGTGTGTTTGAGCTGCATCAAGGGAAAGAACAGCAGTATTAGCCTTGTTTCACAGAAAATCATGGTAGTTTTCTCAAAGCTCTTCTTTGTGTTTTTAATTATTTTAAAGGACAGTCTTTTCACACTGATGACTGAGAACAGTTCGCCACAACAGTCTTGTGTTGTGACTAATACAACCCTGTATGTTTTCATAAAATGATAAAAAATGCTGAGGCATATTTTTAGGTACAGTATATTGGTAGAGCTGCACTGGAATCAGTGGAGCTGTACTGTTTTGTTTTAGCTGACATCTTTCAGATTTTGATTCAGCATTTATTCTCTAAGCAGTCTGTTCCACCCTAAGTCAATGTTTGTTTTGCAGACTCATAATGAATTTACTATTACACATGTAATAGTGCCAAAGCAAACTGCAGGACCAGACTACTGTGACATGGAGAACGTGGAAGAATTATTTGGTATTCAGGATCAGTATGATCTCCTCACTTTGGGTTGGATCCATGTATGTATGACTCATAGATTCTGGTTTTCCTATATTGGCTCTGCATACTATGTGAAAAAAAAAAAGTAAAAGAAATAAACAAAAGAAACAACTGGAGTAATACAAATTTGCTTACTGAATTCAAATTGTAGTGTTGTAAATAAGCACTCATGTTCTCCACAGAGAACTCCTTAATGCAATTGAGGCGTCCTGTTGACACAATGGGCCTACTTATGCTGCTGCAACTTTTTTTTTATGTTGATTTAGGGATATTTTATTACTTTCTAATGCCATATTCAAAAGTCAGGGAGGGGAGCATTGTGTTGTTTAAACTTTATATTACTTTTTCTCTTAGAGATTTTCAACAATTAAGTAATTTCCATTTGTCTTGTGCTTCTTCATTCCACCTTTTCCTCCCCACGATCAGAAAAGTGCTTGTATATCTGATGGGGAACATGCCTTCATGAAACTCATCCTGAAAAGCCTTCTTTCAACCTCCAGGTTGAACAGTGTAGGACAGTATAGACCCTGGGCTAAGAAGAAGTTTAGAAACCAGCCTGGGGAAGTACTGATGCTTTCACTTATAAAAAATTATTTTTTCTTCTGAAATGTATATTGACCTTGATCTGTAAGAAATATTTCATGATGTTGAGTTTTCCTTTTCTTTTTTGTAGACACATCCTACACAAACTGCATTCTTATCCAGTGTTGATCTCCATACTCATTGTTCTTATCAGCTAATGTTGCCAGAGGCCATTGCAATTGTTTGTTCACCAAAGCATAATGAGTAAGTTCTGATTTTTTAAGTAATATTTTAGTATTTTTCCATGCTTCCTGTCATAAACTCTGATCAAATGCAAAGGTACATGTCTACTCAGATGAAGGGCATGAACATTGTGTTGTGACTTTGTTTTCTATAAGTTGCCCAGACTTGCATTTCAGTCAGTGTCTGTGCACAGCATTGTTTCTGACTTCTCTCTTCTCCTCCCTTGAAAGATCCAGTTTTAAATTTTATTTTTTAATATATTCTGCTCAACAAAGTATTAATTACAGGAGCTATTCTTCTGGAGTACTCATTGCCAATGCCCTACCACAGATCTGTCTTCATTCTGCTGCTAAAGAGAGTTGGAGGGAGGTTAGGTTTATTTCTCTAGAATTATATGAAAATTTCAGTTTGTAAAGCAGAAGGGTAAAAGTCACTTTTTTGATAATAAGGATCTATTTTTGTATTTCATAAATTACAAACTATGTATCTGGAAAAAAATAGAATAGTGCAAATATTAATGTGAAGGTTTGTAATGGAACAGGTTTCCCAGAGAAGTCATGAAGTCTGCATCCTTGGGGATATGCAAAACGTGACTGGACATGGTGCATGGTCCTAGCAACCTGCTCAAGGTGGTTCTGCCAGAGCAGGAGACTGGACCAGACACTCTTCAGAAGTTGCTTCCAACCTCAACAAATTTGTGACTCTCCTTTGGTGTGCCTGGCATTTCAGATTGCCAGGGCCAGCTCCATTGTTTGGAGTGTGCATTTCATCAGCCTTTCCTTCTGGCCTTCTGCCTCAGTAGATGTGAATCCTGTCCTGGTTGCCTAACTTCCTAAATGGGCCCTTCAGGTAGCAGCGCTGTGAACACAGGCTGGGAGGCAAGGGCACAAGCACCAGCACTTCTAACCCTGAGCACGCCTGCACACCTTTCCAAATTTCTGCTCTTACAAACCTCTCTCACAGCTGATACCCTGTAACCAAATCTGACCTGTAACATTTATATTGTCAGGGGCTGCCCTGTGGGTAATAGGTTCTCTTTACAGAAGGATGGCTTTGTAACATTTTATTCAATACCTAAAAAGATGCAGCAGTGCGTTTTTCTAATGCTTTGTGTGATTACCTAAAAGAGGGGGGAGGATTTACTCCTACTAGTCATTTACACAGCTGGTTTAAAGGCTGTTATCTTTTAAGTTGCCCTGGGTGAAATGCAATCCAGAACACGTAAGTTTCTGGTTTGCATCTGTTCCTGTGTGAATCAGCCTTATCCCTCAGTGGCCTAACCTGCCTAACAGGAGCAGCACCAGTACTGTGATCCTTTTTCTCCCCTTCCCTTCATCATCTCTTCCTTTACAGGAATACAACTGCCTTTGATTTAAAATACCTTAAAAAACCCAGCTCAGCTGGGGATCCTGTGTATTGAAGGTCACCAAGCACCTTTCTGTTGTCCTTCTTTTAAGCTAAGGAATTTGTATGTGAAACCTTGGACGAGTACTATGGGAGCAGTGTGTAACAGGAGTCTCATGTTCTGCTTTTCAGCACTGGCATCTTCAGACTGACTAATGCTGGCATGCTAGAAGTTTCTGCTTGTAAAAAGAAGGGATTCCATCCACATACAAAGGACCCTAGATTATTTAATGTAAGTATATAATTCAACACAGTGCTTACTATTCAAACTCCTGACCACGGTTCTGTTTGCAGGTTCTGCTGCAAACAGAAACTTGAGATTATGTTTCTTAATAACTTTCCCCCTGTTTTACTAACTCATTACCCTTAGTTTACTGAGCAAAGCAGACATCAGGAGACTACTTAAGCTGTCATTAGCAGCCATGAAGTGAGTGTTACAAGCTGCCATTCAAATGGTGTTTTACCAGAGGTAGTTACTATCCGTCACCACTTTTACCTGCTTTCAAAAGGAGCAAAACTCACATTTTCAAATGGGAGTTACTCTTGAGCTCTTCAATTCTTAAGCAATGAATCAGTTCATCTCTCCAATTTTAGTGCCCCAACAAAACATCGCAGCTGCTTAAAAGTGCAGCTATAAGTAGGTTGAGCTGTATTTCCTCCATTGCCAAAAGTTTGCCCTGGCTTCTCTAAGCATTTCTCTGTAACTGCTGCATCTTTTGATGTTTGAACAGAGCAATGGTGTATGTATGGCTGAGCAGTACAGTCAGCCAGAACTGTCTTCCAGCTAACACTGGCATTTCTGATAAGAGCCTTTACCTTTGAATAATTAAGGGTTTGGGTTTTTTCAGTGGGGTTCACTTCAAATACAGAAGAATCTCCTATAGCTTAAAAATTATCCAATACAGAGAAGTCATCTTGAGAGACATTGGAAATTACTGTGTTGTCAGCATTAGTCCTAAAGAGAGGTCAGAGTTTTTTTGTTTGTTCTGTTCTTTCATCATTGAGTGTAGGGATAATGAGAAGGTAGTCCAACTCTGAAAAAAGTTAAGATTTTTTTGTTCCAGGTAAGCTCTTTTCAGTGGTCTTTTACAGATGTAGTTCTTGAATGAAGTTACTGGGTATTTTACTGAGATTTCTGAGAGTAATGGGTTGACTTCTTCTGCAGCCATGTACCCATGTGGTTGGGAAAGACATAAAGATAATCGTGCTGGATCTGAGGTGATACAGATGAGCCACATCCATGTCCTCTACAAAAGGCCAAAAAAGAAAAAAGGATTCCTGTTTTTTCCTACATTTTCAGAAATTACTTTTATATTTATACATTTTAGATTGAATGGTTTGATATTTATTGCTCTAGCCTGTTTTGGAGTTATTTTGTTGCTCTGTCAAGATGGAGTTCAGTGGCATTAACCCTGAATCTGTAAACAAATCTCACCCATAAAACACAACAATAAAATGAACTTCAAACTACAGTAACTGTGTTGAAATAAGTATTGGTTTTTTTGTCGCTTTTTCACATTAATTACCTTCTGAGAATTATGTATTTTTCACAGTGGTTGGCTTTTATATGTAGTAGAGGCAAATCAATCAGTTCAGATGATTTTTTTTTTCCATCTTTTTCTTTTCTCCAACCTCCATAGCCCATGTTTCAGCTATTAAGCAGACGATACTTAGAAATATCCTAATCCTTTACCTGAGAGCTGATCCTCACCATTTCGGGATAGCAGGGATGCATCAGAGTCCCTTGGAGAAATGTGTCTTCTTCAGAAACCTGCCAGTAGAAACTTTAAATTGAAAGACACTCCTTATCTTGAAAAGGATTTCCTCAGTCTATCTAGAGTTAGATAAAAAGATCTAGACAGAGTTAGAAGGAAGAGCCATACAAAGTTATTTGCTTTTACAAGAGTTTATTTAGTAACTGTTCCAAGAACCTAGATGACCTATAATTTAAATAATAACGTTAGTACAAAGAGGTTTGCAACATGTGCTAACAGTCAGAAGCTGGACAAGATCTGAAACCCTGGGGTTATGAAGACATGGTAAATAACAGGTGCTGTTGCAAAGAGCTTACAGTTTGAAAGGTAACAAGTAACAGGCAAGTGAGGTAAACTATTGAGTTGAGAGAGGAAAATAGGTTAACAAAAATAAATAGCATCCTTTATCCTGAACTCTAATGAATACAGATTGCAGCAAGTTCCTTAGAAGTGACCTGTTCCAGGTCTGACTCAGTGAATTATTTATATATATATATACTTCTAAGACAATATTACCGGCTTCTAAGCATATATTTCTACCTGGTGTGTTTAAGATTATAAATGGAATCAGAAAAATCACAGAAAAAGAAAATTGTCAAAATTATTTTAGCTGCTTTGAATACATTACTCCCCCCCCCTTTAAAAAAACAGTTCTGAAAAGAAAGTATATTAAGCCAGCTTAATTACCCTTTAGATCTTGCTAGACATCACAAAATAAAAATAATAGGCTGCACTCATCCTGAGGGCATACAATAGAAAAGTCATATGTTTGACTTACTATTAGTGTTCAGATATGCTCCCAAAGGAACAGGTTTTATTTCTTTAAAGAAAACACAGGATTGTTGTGGTACATATCATACACCCCTGGGCCATGCACTGTAAGAAATTAGCTTTTCCAGCAGTACAGCTGTGAAGTAAGAAGTGAGATGCATAGATAATATTTCTGGATAGAGCAGATGCAAAGCAGCGTGCCCATGATATTGAACATGATATTCCTGATATTGAACAGATGCCGTGCTCCTTTGGTACGGCCTAGAACTTTGTAAGAACTATGGCTGGTTCTGTCTGCAGATTAAAATGTTTTCTGAGGCTAAACTTTGAGAACATGCAGCCTGACAGGTGAGCATCTTCTGGCATTGGTATAATCAAGCTAAAGGTACCACCATTTCTGTTAAGCCCAGTAGAGTGTAATAATAAATTCATGTCACAAGATGGAGCTTCAAGCCAGCTGTAATGGCATCTCCACACACTCATGGTGTGGCTTTTGTTTTTGTTTTAAATAGGAGCAGCAATTTCATAGCATATTTAAAATTTATTTTAAGAAATACACAGTATCCAATTAATTAGATTAATTATGATGAAGGATTTATGGAATGGAATTATAAGAATGTACTTTCCTGAATACATTCACACTAAGGAGACATATAAAGAAAAAGCAATTTAAAAGCATTTGCGGTGAACAATGGATGGGCCAGCTTCATCATATTCCTGTTTGCTGATCCACATCTGCTGGAAAGTAGAGAGGGAAGCAAGAATGGAGCCTCCAATCCAGACCGAGTACTTGCGTTCAGGAGGAGCAATGATCTGTTTAAGAAATAAAACATTAAGTGCAACTGTCTACTGTGAATAAAATACATTTTTATACAAAAATACTAGAGCAGTGATCTGTGATATTAACAAAAACACTGTATCTATGTGCTAGTGCTATCCATTGCTGCAAGCAGGAAAGTTTAGAATTTGTTATATAAATCTCAAATTCTCTGCCTGACTCAGCCTCCCCAGTGACCCCTATCCCTGGTGCACTCATGTGTTCCTGAGCATATGTGAGAAAAGGGGAGATAATTGCTCTGGAAACACGTAATGACAGTCCAGGTGGGCTTGAAAAAAATCAATGACCTATGGAGCACTACTTTTGGTATAGCTGATAAAATGTTTGTAAAGTTATCAAAGAACAGAAGTTTTTAAGCAGCAGAACAAAGATTCGTTTGTCAGGGTGTCTTTCTTTTTCAAACTTTAGCCAAAGACAAAACCAGCATTTCCTCTCTCCCGTGTCCATCAGACTAAAAGGGCTGAAGTAAAATTTATGTTCCTGGGTTCATGCTGTTCTTTGGCCACATTAGGACATTTGACCGAAATCACCATGAACAAGAAAATGAGAGAAAGTTCCTTTCTTCCAGCACCAAAGTTACCAGTTGGTGATTATTTGCTAGATAATCCAGATGTGATTCAGAATGTGTTAAAAGCACTTAGTTGCATGTTTCACTAGATCTTTGAGGACTTTATAAATGCCAGCTCACATAATCTACAAATGATTGCACCATACATACCTTGATCTTCATGGTGCTAGGAGCCAGAGCAGTTATTTCCTTCTGCATCCTGTCTGCAATACCCGGGTACATTGTGGTGCCTCCAGACAGCACATTGTTGGCATAAAGATCCTTTCTGATGTCTATGTCACATTTCATGATGCTGTTGTAAGTGGTTTCATGAATGCCAGCAGACTCCATGCCTGGAGAAGGTACAGAAGAGCACTGAGGAAGCAACTCCATACAGACACTTAAAATTGTTAATGCAGAACTGACATGCTGTTTAGTGACTCTTTGCAAAACGTCAGTCTCAGAGCTTTGGAAATCTGGAAAGTCATTTTGCAGTTGCCTAAATTATTTGCTTAAGTGTTCCTTAGTGTACAGCCCTCTTCTCCCCCTTACACACAACAAGTCCTCCTTAAAAAGAAAGTTGGGGCTGTGGAATAGCAAAGTTTCTACTAGGCTTCTGCAGGCAATCTCAGTTGTCCTAAGAATTCCTTATATGGTCTTGGAATAATTTGTTTTCTTTTTTTTCCCTTTTTTTCCTTTTAAAATTAACTCAGTGACAGAACATTAAAAATATGTCCTAATACCTCTAGGTATGCAACTGCTTTATCTCTGAGTTGAAATTCTGCCTATTGGCAGAACTGACACTGGGTTTCTGTGTGACCTAGTTGCAAATCGGCCTTCATGGATGTTGATTAGCATGGCATCCTCTTGGCTTTGCTCCGAAAAGGCGATGAACCATGGATTCGGGATTTGGAGCAGTCTTTTGGAAAAATAAAAGTAGGTCTTGCTGCCTGCATGCCCCTCCCACCTCCTTCCCACTCCTGGCAAGCACATTCAAACATACAAAATGGCACAGGCCCAATGCCAGAAGGCAGGAATAAATTGTGGATTTATTTTGGGAAAGCATTTTGGCTAATTGTTTAACTTGAAGTTCTTCCCACCACATTAATAGACCTGTTCTAAAAGATTGTTTTATAATGGTGCTAGGACACACTCGTGTGTAGGTCTGGGTGAGTTACTAATGGAGCACAAGCAAAAGGAAACAGGGCCTTGGTATTTCTGTGCAGTTTACCAAGGCAGAACAGTCACTGAACCTACCAATGAAAGACGGCTGGAAGAGGGTCTCTGGGCACCGAAAGCGTTCATTTCCAATGGTGATCACCTGACCATCAGGAAGCTCATAGCTTTTTTCCAGAGAGGAGGAAGATGCAGCAGTGGCCATCTCATTTTCAAAGTCCAGGGCCACGTAACAGAGCTTTTCCTTGATGTCACGGACAATTTCACGCTCCGCTGTAAAGAGGATTCAATCTTTAAAATGGCGTTCAGGAAGGACCCAGACCTGTTGACTGGTTGTTCCCTTTCATCCTCCAACACCCTCCCCATATTTCAAACAAATCCTCTGCTAGTCTTTCAAGGGGCTTTGATGTTGGAGACCTTCTCATGCCTATTCAACTGCAGAGCCACTGATAGTCCTTCTGAGGCCGCTAGAAACAGCGCCCATGAACAACGCCCCGTTCCCGCCAGCAGCGTGTCCTTACCAGTGGTCACGAAGGAGTATCCCCGCTCCGTCAGGATCTTCATGAGGTAGTCTGTCAGGTCCCGGCCAGCCAGGTCCAGGCGCATGATGGCGTGTGGCAGGGCGTAGCCCTCGTAGATCGGCACGTTGTGGGTGACACCATCCCCAGAGTCAAGCACGATCCCTTTGAGATGGCAACACACGGCTCATTCCCGTCATCCCCACGGAACCATTTCAAACATCTGTGCCAGGTTCCCCTGAGGCTTACCTGTGGTGCGTCCAGAAGCATAGAGGGACAGAACGGCCTGAATAGCTACATACATGGCTGGCACGTTGAACGTCTCGAACATAATCTGAAATGCAATTAAAATAATTGTCTTTAACACTACAGGGTTTAGCTTAGTTGAAGCAATTTACTGAAAAAGGGGTAGAATACAAGATTTTCATATTTTCCTATGCTTGGTAAAAGCGAGAAAGGAAAATACAAAATCTAAATACAAAATCTAAATCAAATATAAATACAAAATCTAAAATATTTGTCCTGTAAGGTATCTCCCTGTATTTGGCCTATATCTTTATCATATTAATATAGCCACATGCACATATTAAAGATAATTTTCTAATAGGCCTGGGCATAAAAATAGATAAAGATTACAAAGTTTGGACAGACTGGAGTCCTCACATTCAAAGTGGATACAGTGATTTTTCTAAACTATATGTAATAATATGTAAATATGACAGGTGGTCACTATGTGCTTTCCATCTCCCATAACTGAGAGACAGACTGCTGGACAGCGTGACTAACTGGAATGATGACGTTCACATCCTGCTGAATGAAAAGGTTGGACTATTCCATAGCTTTAGTGTGAGCTCACCTGTGTCATTTTCTCACGGTTGGCTTTGGGATTCAGGGGTGCTTCAGTCAGCAGAGTCGGGTGCTCCTCAGGTGCAACCCGCAGCTCATTGTAGAAAGAATGATGCCAGATCTGGGGATAGTGAGAGGAGCCAAGGGAAAGAAACCATCAGTCAGCAGCTCAGCATCACTTCCAGACAGGTACTGAGCTCCAGCACCCTGCTTACAGCTCTAGATATAGGCTGGTGATGCTTCTCATGCCGTTGTTCTTACTGCCTCCACAGAGACTACCAGAACAACCGCAGAAAGAAAAGCACCATCCTCAGGCTTTACTACCAGTAATATATGACACACTTTAAGGACACATAAGGAAAATTAATATGGTACTCTTAAAATAGAAAGGACAGAACAGGACACACTTGGTTCCAGCAATGCTATTTCAATAGTGACTGAAAGGGAAAACTGTTCCAGAGCAACTCAGAGAACATACACAGAGTTCAATAGATAATGGGTCTCTTGACAGTTTCATCTTTTGGTTTGTACAGGCCAGCCCAAGAATTCATGAAAAGAAATGAAGATAAATGGTTTGTGAGGTTGAAAGTCGACTTGTGTTTATCACCTCCACACAACTTGTTCCTACAAGTTGTAAAAATCTGAGGCCAAATGAGGCAGTGAGGAGGTTAATACACTCATAAGAAGTAAACCAACCAGAGATTTCAGTCTGAAGGCCAAGAAGTCTTTCCTAAGCTTGTTTTCAAGCTGGTGGTCATTAGAGACTGGTTGATATGTTTGGCATCTAAAAGATTTTGCTTTCTAGCAAATTCTGCAATACTGAGAGTCATTAAGTGCTGGGTTACTCCACACACTTACAGTGTGTTGGGATGTCCAGACTGTTGCAAATATCCCTGTTTTCACTGAACAACATTAAATGGACATACCATTTCAGAATCTTAGAAATTATATTATCTGTACAGCCTATGACTATAAACATGATTCTGGAAGCTTTTCAGTCAAATACTGGCTCTGAAATAGATTGCACTGCAATATTGCTAATCTTCCAAGCACTAAAAAGTATGTGTATAAACACTGCCCTTCTCATCAGAATCACATACATGCTTTGCATTTTTGCAGAAACAGATACCTTCTTAAATTCCATTTTTTACTAGCAAATTGATCCATTCCTTTTCCTTTCTTCCTTCCCTTCTGTCTCCCCCTGCCCCCTTCTCAGTAGCTAGCAAAGATCAGGCAGGAGTAAAAGAACTAATTACAATTTTGATGTACTCCTACTCATACTCAAGCTTTAGATGCACGTTAACCTTGGCTGCTAACAAGCTTCCCCTTGAACCATAGTGGATAGCACGACACTTTCATCTAAAATTTAGTGGATATTCTGTAAATACTTGGTTCAAATAGTTCTGTTTAGCAGTAGTACACACAGACTTTTCAAAGCTGAAGTACCTTCTCCATGTCGTCCCAGTTTGTAATGATGCCGTGCTCTATGGGGTATTTCAGGGTCAGGATTCCTCTCTTGCTTTGAGCCTCGTCACCCACATAGCTGTCTTTCTGACCCATACCAACCATCACACCCTATAAAATAATACAAATTGTGTGAGTCTCTCAGGGAAAAGTGTCATAAAGTAGACAGACAGCTGTGAAATAAATTCAGTTGCCAGTTATACTAGTTACAGCATAGTTGACTAATAATAACAAATGGAGTTGCAATGTGTTGCTCTTAAATTGCCAATATTAAATGTTTGGTTGTCAAATCTTTGGAGTCCGTATTTCCACTACAGTTAAAGAAACAGAACAAGTACAATATTAAATGCACCATTTATAAAGTGGGAAATAATTAATAATAATTTCATAATAATTATCAGTAAACAATTAAAATAATAATTATAAAAGTATACTTGTATTATTAATCATTATAAAACAATTATAATTATTTTATAATAATAACTATAATAATTTATAAAGTGGGAATTCATAAAGTGGGAAAACTGAGCTGTTTTGTGTTTGTTATTATTTAGTGATGAACAGTCTGCTAAATGATAATAAAATGGAGTAAAAGCAGAAGGTGATATTGTGCCATCTAAGGGTCAAGATGGAGCGATACACACTTTACATTTCTCAAAGCTTCAGTTTCAACATTTTTTAATCCTCTGTTTGAATGCCATAATACTGTAATTAGGGATGGACAATTTAAATCTACTGTTTGGTCTCCTTTACAGATATTTTCGTGGATCCTGTAGAAATTATTAAAGGACCAGAAGCTGGAAACTACTCTGGATGTACACTAGACTCTATGTTAGAATCAGAAATCATGAAAGAAACATAGAATATAGTAGGATCCTTTAAGTGCATAATACTCCTATCAGAACTTAGTCATTAGAGATTCCGAACCTTGGCATCTCTAAATCCATGTCTTAAAAACAGGCATCCCAGATTTGCAATTTTTAATGGGATGATCCATTCTAAATGATCAGGAAAGAAAGGTTCCAGAAATCTGTATTTGTTTCCACTGTAACTATATGGCTTGGTTTTGAGCAATTGTTATCATTTACACTAGCTACAGATGATGGCATTTGAATGCACTTTTCAAATTATGGCAATTCCCAGAGGCAACAATTAGCCCTTCAGTCCTAGTTTCTATATTGAAAGGCAGGTATTTCTCTGATCCTGGAGAACTTAAAATGCATTTGCTGGGTATATAAAGTCTTCATCTTGCAAAGAGCTTGCCGCTTTGCTCCAGGGCCTTGGGTGACACAGAAGCAATTAGGTGGATCTGTTAATTACTTGGATTAGTTTGTTGTGACCTAGACAAGCTGCTCTAATTCATGCTTATGGTTATCTGTCTCATAAACTATAATTAACAGCTCAGATAATAAATGTATTCTGCAAGATATTAAAATAAAGTGGTATGCACCATATTCTCAAATGTAAAGCTTGAAGCTAAGGAAACTCAGCCCTAGACAGGTACCCATTTCTGGTTCTGCTTAATGAATAAAGTCAGAAAGGTTAGGAGAAAGCTAACTGAAAATGTCTGCTTCCTCCTTTAGTCTTCCACACATTACCTATTACCAGCTTTAAGGGCAGTCAGAATTTCTAGATGTCCCTGTGTTGGGCTTGTTTGGATATTGGGTTGGGTTTCTTTAACCTGGTTTTACTCACCAAGTTCTCTGGGTGATTCAAAACTAAGGGGCAGGGAAAAGATGGCATAGAAGGGAGTGAAAAATTTTAAAAGGATTCCTTTACAAGGCAAGAGACCTCCCTTGATTCAGGTGAGTACGCTGCTGGATTCATTTTGCCTGGAAGTACTGTGTTACACAGATCAGCCCAGGCTGGACTAGCCCCAGATAGCCCTGGCTGAAGAGCTGGGGACAGGGCAGCAAAGCCTCCTACAAGCCCAGTAAGGAACAACCAAAGCAGTTCATCACCTGGTGCCTGGGACGACCCACAATGGATGGGAAAACTGCTCTTGGAGCATCGTCCCCAGCGAAGCCGGCTTTACAGAGCCCCGACCCATTGTCACAAACAAGGGCAGTGCTGTCCTCTTCCTCACACATCTTCTATGGCAGTGCCTGCTGGCCTTCCAGACAGAAAACAACCCTGTGAAAACAGCAGGGAAGAATTAAATCAAAACCAAAATCACACTCAGGTAGCAGAACCACCCTGGCTACCAGAACCTGCAAGGAGGGGAATGGCCCTGGGCTGGGAATCACAAGGATTCGGGGCTGTGGGAGGGAATGGGCTTCCTTCTGAAAGCATGAGAGGTATCAACCATGCCTGTGTGCACTAGAGATTATCCAGGGAATTCCAGAGGGGACTTCCAGCCCTGCGGCACGGGCAGAGAGATCAGGGAGCAGCAAATGTTTATCTAAATTTGGTCTCGGAAATCCACGGCTGGGGGAGGGAGATAAAAGAGAACACTGGACTGACAGCTGCAAAAACAAAGATTCATTTGCATTGAATTCAGCACAACTTCTCCTGCTCTTCTATCACCCTGACAAAATCCTGACACTTGTGGATAGCTGTTAAAAGGTAAGAGCACTTCAACTTCCCCTTCTAGTCCTGGGTTTCCCAAAAACTAGCAACATTAAATGCTATGAATGTACCAGGGATGTTTTCCTGATGCAGATATTAATCCACTGGTGAAGGTGGCCAATTAAGTTTACATTTAACCTTTTAAAAAGGTAGAAATTTTCCAAATAAAAAGGGAAATAAAAAGAAGCAAGTCTTTTTCAGTTCTCTCCTAATCAGTCGGAAAAATAAACTCACCTTTAAAATCAAGTCAGAGACAGTATGTGTTTTAAAAACAGGCCATAATGTCTGCTCTATCATTATTTCAAAGCAGCTAATAAACTACATTTGTAGAGTGACAGAACAATTTATGTTGGCTCCTTGGCTCAGTAAAAAGAAACTGTTTTCTTCCTCTGGCAACAGGAAGATAATACGGATAATAAAAATGCTTTGAAGGCTTTGTATTGAAGTCAATTTCAGAAACAAGCACTGAATACCAGGACTCGAGAAGAACTATTTGCTCACAATTTATAGCGTGGTAGGGAATCACTTGGCCCACTACAAGCTTGGGTTTCCATGCACAGTTCAACAAATTGCAGTGTGTTAACAGCTAAGGGAGACAGCTGTCATCCACGGACCAGCTGGCTCCACATGCAGCCTCCAAAGCCTTCTGCTGAAGGAATACTGGAAGTGCAGGCAGAAATGAGAATGGGGTCAGCCAGAGCCATGGCTAATGAGCAAGGGACGCCAAAATCTGTTTGGACTCTACAATGGATGGAACAAGCACAGACAGTTCTTCAAATGCTTCATTTGAGATCCTCTGTCTCTCCCAGCCAGGCAGCCACGAGACACGGCTGCAGCCCTGCTCCTGCAGGCTGCGTGGGCAGAGCTCCCAGGAGAAGACCAGGATAGGGAAATCCTAACTTTGTATTCCAGATATTTTTTCATTTTAACTGTGGAAGGAAAGTAAGTTGTAATTTTTTCATTTATTAAACTCCTTAGGCTCTTTATATTAAAATATTTACTGAATGGAGTACAACTGTTATCTAACATGAATGAACAGACTGGTTTGGACAAACCATTTCCTAATTAGGAAATATGCATTTCAGCCGTCTGTTTTTGGAACAGCGTTTGAGGTCAGGGGGGTTGCTCAAACCCATGCAGCTAATGCAATGCCAAAAATCACTTGGGGGAGGGGAAGAAAGGGGCAGGAAAGGCTACATTTCTGAGCTTAGTGGACTCTAAATGAAAACCATATTTAGTAATAAAGCACAAAAAGTTGAAAAATCAGACAGAGGGCTCTGCTACCAACAAGTGAGTTACAGCTCAGGACTGCCATGGCAGGCAGTAGCAAGATCTTAGAGCAGCAAATGTCACTGAGTACTGTGAAGAAAGGAAATTTTTCTCCCAAGTAAACAGTACAGTATTTAACTTCTTTCTTCTCCCTGTTTTACATGCAAATATAATCAATCACCTCCCCAATCTCCACAATAAATTATAAAGAGAACTCCAGCCCCACATGCGCTGCATGTAGCCTGTTTGTTAATGAATGTTTGGCATTTTACAGAACAGCAGTTTCATATACATAGAGACAAGGATGAATACACATGCATCCTCACTTTATCCTATTAGACACTGCTGATTTGCATACTTCCAGCAGTCACATTCCACGAAACACTCTTTCACCTCACACTTGACTGAAAGCACTGAAGCAAATCTGCTAAGAAACACTACTACACACCTCGTCAGGAACTCTATCCCAAACTAACAGCCCAATGTCACACGGGTTCACTTAAACCAGAGTATATCTGCAATTCCAGCAGTAGCATTACACAAACCATTTCTTCATACAGTTGCTGGAGTGCTGGTAGAAGCAGTAAAATTATTAGGGTAGAACTTTTCCTTTCAGAATATAAAATAAAGGCAACTCAGTATAGATACTACAAGCATTTTATCAACTCAATTCTAGTTAAGCAAATTACAGCACAGCAGTACATCCTCCTGAACAGCTTCCACTTGACATTATTTAATCAAAATCCTCCAGCAACCTGTAAATCATGCCATTGGTTCCGTGCCACTTACCCTGACAGCGCTTGGCTGAGGATGGCTGCTCTAGGGTGGGGTACACTCTGTATCTGAAACCTCAGGGGTTATATAGCCCCTGCAGCTCTTCTCCTCCCACTAGCCTCCCAAACAAGGAGCAGAGACAGACAGAGACAGAGCTGAAGTCTCTAACAAAACCATATAGGGACCTTACTACAAAAAACTCTAATCTGGGTGGCCACAGGCCCTGGGTCTCTTCCACTGCATTCCAGTGTAGAGCTCATGAAACAGGAGGAGGCTTTCAGCTGTGTAAGATAAACACTTTAAAACTTCAGGAGAGTTGCTAAAATGCAGAGAGAGAGTGCCCACAGTAGACATCCTCTGGCAGGAGGATCATGTGTTCAAACAAGAGAGGTCCAGGACTCCACAGTAACATCCAAGAAGCAGAATGAGAAATCATTAGAGCAGTCATTTATAACAGGGAAGGTCTTTTTAAACAAGCACCTTGCTGTCATTGAAGATTTTGACAAAAACAATGAATAAATATTTTTGGCCAGCTAAACAGCTGCTCAGCTTTTCTATGAAGTCTCTTTAAAAGCTTATCATTTTGCTTGTATGAGAAATATTGCCCACAGGCTTAAGGATAGTAAAAAAAGTACCAGCTGTTGTAAAATATTCACAGAGAAGTCTTTGAAGGTTGTGAAAATGTTCAGTTAAAAGATTGTTATGATCCTGCCTGGTCTGTTTCTGTGAAAGCTTATTTTCCAGCTCTAGGCTCTGCAGGCCAAATTTGCCCTAGAGCTGCTCCACTGATGTCCACAAATCTGGACTGTCAGAAACTCACATCCCAAATTGCTCATAATAAGGTTGTTGAATTTTATAACCCCAGCTATCTTTTTCACTGAACAGACTTTTAGCAAACAAAGGAACAGTTCTCACTGTACAAGTTATTTTCAGCACAGGCCTGGATTTCTACAGCTGTAGCCAACTGTTCTGTGGACAGATTAATTCTGGTGAAGCAGCCCTTTCACAGCCAACAATGCTTTGCCATTAAGTTTGTACAACAGACGAGAAACAGCATCTCTTAACTCCAGTACTAAACCTTACAAATTCAAAAGTTCTCCAAGCACACAAGCCAAGAGAGATGTGATAATCCAAGTGAGAGCTTTGCTTTGCAAGCACAGGGAGAGGCACCACGCCTGTTTGTTTATGGAGTGCTGGCTGCTTGAGTAGCTTTCATGCAAGAAAACCTCCCAGAAAACCACAGTGAAAGTTTTTCTGATGTGAAAATTTAAGGAATAAGCTACTAGCAGAGATAGGAAATAGGCAGAATTATGGATTGAACACCAAAAGGAATTCAACTTTTAAGGAAAGGAACTTTTAAGGAATGTAACTGCTTTGGAGAGTCAGAAACAGAAGCTAACAAGAGCTGGAACGTGAGCCATGCAAAAGCTATTTATCATTTCACTTCCACCATCAGGGAAAAAGACAGAGATAATAAAAAAATGAAAGAAAAAGAAAGGAAGAAAAAGAAAGGGGGAAGAAAAAGAAAAAGGGAAAGAAAAAGAAAATGGGCAAGAAAAAGAAAATATCCATTGAGGTAAGCAACCTATTGAGGATCTAAACAGGCCCTTTTCTGCATATCTCCAACTGACATTCGAAGGACAGCCAAAACCAAATTCTTTCTTTTTAAACAACACAGCTGAGAAAACCTGCATACCTCATGTAGAGCATATGGTATTAGATCAGGGAACCTTGGTGAAGGGGAATTTCACACAGCAGAACCCTTCAACGCAGTATCATGTCTGATTTCAATACAAACATCAATTACCTTCTAGATCAGGAGAAACACACTGCAAGGTTTTCAGAAACATCATCCTTAAATGCCTAGACTGGGACAAAGATTCAAAAGAATCCAAACTTTCTGCCTTACTGAGCAGAAGTTCACAATCCCCAAAAAACTTGGTGGTGATTGTACTGTGGTGGGTACAGCACAAGTGAGATTGCAGAGCCAAGTAAACAACCCTTCAGCAGAGCTCGTACATCACCCACACTGCTCCTTGGCACAGCTAGAAACACAGGCAACAGTTTTCCACCTTTGTAAACATAAAGAGACAGTGGCACACAGACACCAGAGACTGGACCTCTGTTAAGCTTCATCATGATTGCTGTAACCTTACCCTGGTGCACACCACAATCACTGCTGGAGGCAGTGGTGGCAGCAGCAGCCCCTTGGCTGCTTTGAGGAATGGTTATTTGGGTGGGGATCACACACCACCTTCCCTGTCACAGGCACAGGGGATTTCAGGGTGCTCATGAAAAAGATACAGCTGACACAGAGGTGTTGATATGGTGATACAGAGCAAACACCAGCTCTTTGGAAGGAGCTGCCCTATGAAGGATATTTGTTAGAGGCAGGCACAGGCAGACTAGAAGGAAGAAGTAAACCCAGAGTCCGACTGAGCATAGTGAAAGAATACACAGCAACAGCAGAGGGAAAAAGCAGAGGTGCTGCCCAGCCACAGCTCCAGAGCACAATGAAGAGCAGGGCTCAGCAGGCAGCTTGTCTCTCCAGTGAGACATTATGGAAAATGCCAGGGCAGGAAGGAAGGAAGGCAAACAGGTGAACTATACAAGGAAATTAGGTCAGTCCAGCTCCAGGGACATTATAGAATAAAAGGATTTCTTTTCTTTTTAGTGGCTCCATGCTGAAGTTATGATCACAAAAATATTTCTATACATAAAAGCTCATGTGAAAAAAATGGCATTAGTAGATTACACCTTTCTTCTCAGTAACTTAGGTCATTGCCAGAGGGCAAGGGGAGAGGGAAGAATGAACTTGGCATGAGACATGAATGAGAACCTAAAAAGAATTGCATAGAAAAATCTGAGAATCAAGCCTAGATGCTGGGGATCAAACTTCTGAACCCTCCTCTGCAGCTACGGACAAATAAGAGCTCATCTGAAATATATCTATATATATGGAGTGGGGCTTTGGGGGTTTTGTTTATTTTTCAAGGAAAAGAACAAAACACTATTCCTATAAAGTCGTTTAGCTTTCCCTCTGGAGGCCACTTCCAACATCAACTTCTGCTGCCTTTCAGTTCTTATCCCACTCATTTGTACAGAAACTGCACAGCACAATTTGTCTGGTGTGCCCATACCCCAAGGTTCTTGTTCTTTCTTTGTATTCATAGCCAAAACCTGTGGTTTTTATTTAACTCTCCTGAGAACTTTTTAGGTTTTCCATGCTAAACCTTTTTGCAGTCTGCATCACAGGAGTACATCTGGAGTACAATAACAGAAAGAAAAAGAAGAGGAAAACTAATTTTGCCTCTCTCTTCAGCATCTTTTCCCCTGATCTCTTAGTAGAGATACTAGCAAAGCTCCAATGCTCATTGGGAACTATTGACTCCTATTGACTTCCAGCATCTTTCCATGTATCAGTGGAAATTTAACTGTGCCTTCCTTAAGTTCTTTATTTTCAGAAACTGTGGGTTGCCATATGGACACAAAGTGTGCCTGGGACTCCACAGCAGCAGGAGCTGTAGGAAATGGCCAAAAGAATGCCAGCTCAGAGGCCCAGCACCAGTGGGTAGATGCCATACTTTTTTGGTAAAGGAGGACAGAAGCTGCAGGCTTATCCCAGTCTATAGAAGAATGTGAATAAAGTAATCCCTTTGCTTTACTTTATAAGGGAAAACAACTTCTGAGATGTGCATGGAGACCTTCCTGCCTCCATCCAATTGGCTGTTTAGGAATGAGGCTCTGCTAAATATGTCTCTGGCTCCTTTTTATTTGGGGATTCCTTTCATCTTCGTAACATTAGCAGAATCTCTAAATGTTTTGGTTTGTCTGGCTTCAGGCCCTCTCCTCTATCTCATTGATAGGCTTTACACATCCCCACCCCCTATTTTGAGAAAGACAGGAATAAATAAGCTGTAGGGAGCAGAAAGTCACTCCAATAACCTGATTCATTGCAGCTGTCACACAGTAAGCATCTGTAAAGTGTCAGATTAACCATAAACTGTCGGACCCATAGATTAGCTTTCTCTGTGATTGTCAGGCTCCTGCACCAGTCCCTCTCTAATAACTAAGACAAAATTTCTCTAATCATTTTCAAATACAGCAGTTTTCAACCTTCCAAGTTTGGAAAATAGTTTTACCTGAGCTTCAAGAGCTAGAGGAGACAGTGTTTGCCATCTGGGCCTCTCAAGTAGGCTGATGAAAAATATTAATTCACAGCCTTCCTTGATCTTCTTAACAAGGTATCTTCCTCCTCTATGGTAATGTGGTAAAATTATCCTTCATTCAAAATCAAAGGAACATGTTCAAAGTAAAAATGAGATAACGTCTCCCTCATCATCCCTCTTAGATAAATAAATAGTACATAAGCACAAGTCCTGCTGGGTCAGGCTGATATCCATACCGCTCAGTATCCTGTGTCTGAGATTTCCTGATAGCAGATGCTTGGAAAGAAGTGGGACACCTAGACTGGTAATTTTCTTCCTAAATTCTCTCTCCTTCCTTATGTAAAGCAGAAGAATTTCTTGAGACAAAAGCATGTACCCATATCCTCATGCATAAGAGATGCAGATGTATGTCACATTTTCCCTCCATAAATGTGACTAGTTTAAATACATAGTTTTGAATGCTCTTCAAGATTTTCTTTTATTATTATTATTATTATGTAGAAATAAACATTGCATTTTATCTGCAAGCTATCTCCCATAGCTCACAATCTAACTGGTGTAGACATCCCTAATGTTACAAGGAAAGCAACAAATATATCAGAAAGACAGTCAAAGAAACATTGTCTATACCAAGGGCTGCAAATCTGGCAGAGATCCTGGGTAAGGCCTCAGGCCACTGGCCAGGGCAGAGCTCTGACCCACTGTGTGCAAACTATCAGCAGCACCTCGGTCACAGCTCGGGCACAGCTCACACTGACACAGCTGTCCAAAATGACACTGAAGATAAGGCCTCACAGCAAAGTAAAATAATAATTGGGACATCTCTCAAGAGCCAGATTCCCCATGATGATTAGAAACCTCTGCAGCAACAAGCTATCCAAACTTGTCAAAATGTAAATGGCATCTTCCCACCACGGCTCTGTGGAAAACAAGCGCTGTACTTCCAGGGAAGTCAGACGCACGCAGCTTGTGCGCCGGACAGGGAGGGCGCAGGGGTCCTTCCTCCCCACAGCTCTCAGCTCCACAACCAACACATTCCCAGACTGATCAGAGACAAGGACACCGGTCCCCCCACATTTTTGCAAGTGGTTGTCCTCTTATTATCTCACCAAGAGAAAGATTTCAAGGGGAGCTCGCACATTGTAAAAAATCAGATGGTTCCCTTGAGAGAAACTTGCTGGAAGTGAGTTTCATGGAGCTATTACTCACAGATTAAACTTGTGGGCTGTGAATTCTTGGTTATATCACAGCTCAACTCCTCCGTGAGCCAATATTCCTGGCTCTCCAGCAAACCATGAGGAAAAGGACCTCTACAAGGTCCTCAACAAGGTAATTTCTTTCACTGGCAAATCTAATAATTTGCTGTAGTGCCAAAGGTTCACTTTTTGGCTCTAGATGATGGCAAACTGTGGGGTCACTCTCACCACAAATGTCACCAAAGCCGTACCTGCCTCTCCCAAAGGCCCAGCCCTGGTCTCCATTTCTTGCTCCAGGCACTGGGTTTAGAGCATTCGGAGTTTAAGTGTCACTGCTGGGCAGCACAAGGAGATGTGACCACACTGCCACTTCCCTGTCTTCTGTATGAGTCACTCAGCACAACCTGCAAACAGCTGAGAGCACAGCTGAACTTTTTTTTTTTTTAAACTTCATGAGAACCACTAAACAACAGTGAAGGAATGAGCGTTAAGTGGCAATAACCTAAAGAATGTACAAAGTATACCAGGGGAATTCTATCATCTTTGTGACTAAAGTGAACACATACTTTTAAAAATACCTTTGGATAAAAAGGAAACTGACTTTTGGAATTGGCATGCCATTAAATGAAAGTGTGTGCTGTTACATGCAATGGTAAAAAGTAATGTGGCAAATGCAGTCATATTGAATACATGTGCATTTTCTGTATCAGAAAAAAGAAGTCAGAAGTCAATTCGAAAGTTTGCAAAACTGTTTGGGGCTTTTTGGATTTCAACTCCACTGCAAGAGGATGTAAAAAGAGCCATTAATAAAGCTGGGCATGGACATTGCAGCAGGCATGAATAGCCTGCATCCACACAGGTGTTACAAATAGGCCCAAGTGCCTCCAGAAAAATCAACACTTCCTTTCATTAGCCCTTAAAATGCTTGTGGGGTTTTCCCCAGGAAGAAAGGCAGTTTAACAAAATTGTCAAGCATGTAATGACAAGAAGTAGCTAATTACAAACATGCCAGATGAACACACCACTCTAAGTCAGCCTATCACAGCTGCCAATACAGAATTCAAACAACAAAAATAAAAGGATAAAATATAATAAACATTGAGAATAAGGCTGTATAAAAATGACTTCTTGTGAATTTTTTTGAGGAATATTATAAACATAGTTGTAAAAGCCCTCTAAACCCCTTTACATTCTAAAACATTAAAAAACCAAACAACTGCAGATCCAACATACACAGAGTAGCACGAGAACTGCCTCTGAAGCCTTACAGCACAACAGTGCAGGGAAATCACTGCTGAGTGGGTGGAATTCTGTGGGACCCAGCACTGGCTATACACCTTAATGCCTTTATCCGTGATCTGAACAATAACATAAGTTACAGAAAAAGGTCACAGATAAAATCTGTGTGTGTATGTATTTTGATAACTTGCTACAACCTACATTACAGATCTAAGATAAAACAGAGTTCTCTCCAACAGGATCCTGTTTATAATAGGAGAATTGTTTATAATAGGAGAATATTATAGAATAAATAGAGAATTTTTCATAGGAGAAGGCTCTTTGCATTGTGACCTGTGCAGAAGATTCCCACCCCATGCTCCCATGGCACTTTTGCTGAATGCCATTTTGGCTGACGAAAACACACCCAGGAATGTGGTGCCTAACCCACTGCAGCTTGCAGGAAGGACAGGACTCCACTGGAGCTCTCCTGTGCCCCGTGGGCAGTGCCAGCCTGCTCTGTCACACCTCCCTGCACTCATCCTGGCTGCTGCTTGGCCCTGGGACATCCTCCTGTTACAAAGTGTGGTGCCCCAGGAGGGAGACAGCTGATGATGGCTTAGCACACAGCTGTGTCTCATGCTCTAGAATATTCCCTTTATAAACTGCTCCCCAAAGGATGCTAAAGCCTCACAAGAAAACTGAAGCAGGCAGGCTTTTGGTCCTTGCTTTGCAGATGCATCTCAGTTACATAAGGTTGCTTCTTCTTCCTCTTTCTTACAGCCGTAAGAACTGGGGAAAAGTACAGATAACGTGCTATTTTTGTTCAATAATTTCATTGGTTTTCTGAAAGTGTAAAAGCATTTTCCAATCAAACTTAGGGTTTTCTTTTCCTCTTCCACTAAATGTGTTTTACATGCCCAGTTTTAACTGCTTGCTCAAATTCCCTTACAGGCCAAAGAACAAAATTTTGTTCCTCTCCTTTTATGACTGTAAGGAAGACTTAGACACATAATTCTGAAACAAACATAACCATGCTCCTGAAACATGGAAAAACTCAGAACTCTCTAAAGCTTTTCTTCATTCCAGCCCATTTCAGGACCACTGAAATTATTGTACCACTGGTCTCAAGGAGGATGAAAATTGTCAGGACTCAGGTCTAGCCTGCCATTGGGAGATTTCTGCAAACTCAACTGTTTTTTGATCCATTTCTTTTCTTCCTGCAAGCCAGAAACATCACTAAAAAAGAGACAAGTCTCAGAATTATAGTTTCTACCATGTTGTCAGTCCTGTAAGTAGTTCCTGAGTTTCCTTTCTTTCAGTTCCTTGCTAGCAACTTGTTGAAGGCAGAGTAACTCCTTTCACTGCTGCAAAGCACTGCTGTACAAGGATCCTGAAAACGCCTGGATAGTTTCCACATCAGGATACCAGAACTATGTACAGCTCTTCCAGCTTCCTAATTAAAGCCCGTTACTTACTGCATTGTATTTAGCTGTCTCTGGGAATTCATTTACAAGGTCAAAAGCTCAGACCTCTTCAATACAGTATAAATCATTTCCCTGCATGCTGATTGCTCTGCACTACACAGCATGAACTCATTGTTTAATACAAGGAGAAGAGGATGCAATTAGCAGATCTTCAGCACAAACACATCCCCCTTTCTGAATCGCATTTAAACAAAACAGTGTTGCTATAGCATTTTATTGCATTAGAGACTGAACTCCACTCACTGCAAATGTGTGAGGCCTTCTCAGGAAAAGGGGCTGGGAGGAACAGGGGACAACCACACTTGGGGCAAAAAAAGGGCTAACATCTGTGTTCTTTTACTCTGCATACAATACAAGCTACTGTTTTCATGAGGGCTTAAACCTTCCCTATCACCTTGCTTTTAATAACTCATTTTCCTTTCACTTATTTTCCTTTCATAACTTGTCTTTGTCAGATCCTGTTTTGCAGATGGGCCCCCTGAAGAGCAAATGTGGGGTTTGTACCAGGTCACTCAGGAATAGTGGGGCAGTAGCTGTGAGGGCAAGGAATAAGCTCCATGTACCAACAGCCTTTCACTGCAGCAAGCTGTGACACCCCAGGCTCTGCCATGTGCCCAGTGCAGGACAGACCACGCTGCCCCTTCAGGGAGCTGATGGAGAAGGGGCTGGTGGCCAGCCCTGCCTCCCCTAGAGAGGCAAATCCCCATGTATTGACATAACATTTCTTTACATATTCTTTGTGCTTAGGTAGTGAAACATTAGCTTCAATCAAGGCAATATCAAAATTAACATTGACCTCAAAAAAAAAAAAAAATCATGACTCTCTGAAGTGAATAAATGAAAGATGAGAATTCAGTCAAAAACCTCTTCTTCCAGAAGGTAAGACCATTTCCCTACACTGATAGCAAAGGCATGTGACTTCCTCTTCATTTCTCATATGAAACTGAGGAACTGCTCTCCTCTCAGCTGGCTGCCTCCAGGCAGGGAAGTTTCTGAGAATCCCCAAGCTGGGAGAAACCTATGGGAAACCTGTGGCTTTGAGAGCCATGGCTTGCACTACCACCAGACTGCTGCCCATCCCAGGGAACCAGAATGCATGTTCTGCTGTCCATCCCTCTGCAGCCCCTCATCCCATTCCTGCATCAGAGCTGGCTGGCAGCAGGAGAGACAGCTACTGGGCAGTGTGGAAAGGATGCCTCTTTCAAAAGAAAACAAGTATTTGAGAAATTATTCAGATGAAAAATAACACTGATGTCTTATCTGGGAATTGAACAGACTGCTTCAGACAGCTAGCATCACTGCATTCCTTCTCTTAGTGACCACCCTCAGAGATGCACAGCTATCCAAGCACATCATTTAATTGCTGATGAGAACCACCGACAGAAAACAATCCTCTGCATTTTGACAGAAATATAAATCTCTCTGTACTACATACTCAATCCATTTGCTACAGCTCACAAAACCTTACTATGCATTGGGCTGTGCAGCTGAATAGAGAAAATATGACTCACTCCTGTAGCTTCAGCAGCTAGCCAGGCCTCTCTTCTGTTTGTGCAAATGTGTGGTGGCAGTGGGGGAGCCGGTGAAGGCAGGAAACGTGATAACCCTCTGACCTCCAAACTTTGTTCCTACCACAACAGCCCCTCTCTAGCAGGATTTAGCTGTTGAGCATCTACCTGAAGCACAAGTCCTGCTGCCAAGCACACAGCCATGCCCAGGAGACAAACACCCAGAGCAGGATCACTGCAGGCTGTTCTGGCTCTGATGTCACAGCAGATGCCAAGCTGCATCTGAGATGTAAGTGGGAGGGATAAAGCTTTTCACATCACTGTTGTGTCTTCCCCACCCCCAAAGTATTTCAAAGGTTAAGTGATATCAAAAGAAACCAAACCAAGAGTGTTTGGAGTCTCAGCCACATGACACTGCTTTTATCTAAGCCTGCTAGTCTCACTTATCAGATGATATCCCAGAAAGAGAAGCATGACAGAGCAAAGCAAAACAGTGGAACTGAATTCCAAACTTGCAATATTTCTTACAATATCAGAGACTACAGCATGCTAAGACCCTTCAAAATGTTTCCTTTAGCTTCTCCTCCTCACTACCATTTTTTAATACAATTTGTTTCCTTTAAAATTATAAGCAAAACTTCCTTGAAGTGTGGCTCTTTGAGCATCACTTACTCAACATGGGAAATTAAGCCATCTGGTGCACCTGTTAAGGCCATCTTCAGATTTAAGGTCAAAAGCAGAACTAAAGATCTCCTTTTATTCACACTTACCTTTTAACTTCAGACATTTCTCTATAGATATTTTTCCTCTTTCATCCTTAGCACAAAGATTCAGCCTTGGATTTATCTCACAAATGGAAGAAACCCACAAATTAAATCAGCAGTGCTCTGTCCAGGCAGTAGCTGAATGGAAAAGGTTTGAACACTTCCTCACTCACCTCTGAAGAACATTTAGCATCCCTAGCACATTATCTGCAAACCTTTTACAGTTGCTCTGTATCACATTTGACAGTTAGCATTTGCAGTACACCAAGCTTTGAAAGTATAAAGCTTAACCTTAATAATAGCATCTTCAAAAAACAACTAAGACCAATTTGCCTGAAAAAAAAAGAGAAAATATCACCAGCCAGCCTCTGAGACAAAGCTGCCTGCTGCAAGATCTCGATGGATACAGAGCTCTGCAAAACAATTAAAACAGATGCATTTACAATCTACCAAGTCACAAAGTCAAATTTTATGTCAGTCCATGCAACGTGCAAAATATTTGGTAAATAATGCAGCATTTAGAATCTCAGCACTCCCTTGTACAGAGCACACACAGACGACTGGGACAGGATGGTCCCATGTCTAAAATAAAGTCAATAATCAACCGTAAGACAGAAACACATCTACATTTATGGTAAGGTTATGGTGATTGGCTGTAGGAGCCACCAGGCATTCAGCCAATTTGCTTTTCCAGTCTAAGGAAATGCTCAGTTTGTTTGAAAAATGCCTTTTTTTTTTTTTCCCTGCTGTGAAGAATGCATTGACGTCATCAAACTGGGTCTGTTGAACAAAAACATGGATCCAGGGTTGTGTCAGGAAGTTAAATTATGAGAAAAAGGACACACGTCTGTTTCAATTTTCTTTAAGAATGACAGGGTTTATGGCCAGTTCTCCTTTATCACCTTCTCCAGAAGAGAACAGCTAGAGGACACAAGTCACTTGCTATGAGTTTCAGTTTCCACTCTCTTTTGTTCTAGGCTGGTTTTTTGTTTCCATTCTGTTTTCTTGCTAGTGTGGGTTTTTTTCAGATAAACAGTAGCATCTATGGCTCCACAGGAGGGTATATCAGATCACTGTTACTTCTGAGGCAAGTACACTGCATGCCAGAACACCCTGATCTGTGATTTGATGCAATACCAGGCAGCACCCTTATGAAGAAACCCCACAGGGTCTTCATAAACCTCTCAGGTCACACCATACTTTCCCTCTTCTGTGCTGTCATGTCACGTTCTCCACACACAGAACAGGGAGTTAGGGCCAACAAAGTGCTTCACTGCCACATCACCTGGCAAAGAACCTTTCAGTGCACCACAAACCCGGGTGATTGGAAGGAGTGGTTCATAGTGGTTTATGAACAAAGGGAGAAGGGCAACCTTCAGTTGTCAGAATCTGGCCACACCACACTGCAACAAATAACCATATTTACAGTGGTTACAGATCTTCTCTGATCTATGAGACCGTGGTGCAAAGGGTGCAGCAAGGACACTGTTCCAACTTTTCACAGAAGATCTGGAAAATAATACAACCAGCATAAAACTGTATTGAGCAAGAGCTGATTATTTAAAGACTGATACCACTCTGAAAATTTCCCAATAGTGCTAGCTGATGCTTGTGACATGAGTCACATCACTGAAGAGGTGTGAATCAAAGATGAAGGAGATACCATCGAGCTGCATGAGTAATGGATCACTCACTCTAGGACTTGAACAAAAAGGCAAAAGTAGGTTGGTGGCTCTTGAACATACATGAGGCAGGGGAGGGGAAAAACAGGAAAGCAAAAGAAAACAAAAGACAGAAACTGAAACAAACAAACTAAAAAACAAACCAACAATGGTCTTTTAATGTGTATTTCAGGTCAAAGGATAATTTAAGTTTGATGGAACTACGCAATTAATGTAATGGCCCAGTCTTAGTACAAAAGAACAGCTAAAGACTACCAATATGCCAAAACAAATCTAAACCAAATATCTTTTTGAAAAATTAAAAATCTTTAATAATTTAACAGAGAAAAATGTAATAGAAAGCAAGTCAGATCTTATACTTTCTCCCCCATTATTTTCCCTCTGGAGTATAAATATAGATTCAATATTCTGAGGTGAGACCAATACAATGCACAGGGCTCTAGGCCCTCAATTATGTTTTATTGCACCTTGAAAAATTTTCTTCACCTGAAGAGACTAGCTAAGTTAATCTTCTCAAAAACTTAGCAATCCACAATATCGTAATACAGCAACAGCTTCTTTAGGTGCAAGCAGCTTTCTGGAGAAAAGGTTTGATGCCAGTTAAGGTGTGAATAATGATTCCAACTCAGAAACACCAAATGCAATAATATTATCACCATGTGTGTCCAAAATTATTCCCTAGGTGGTTTTGCTCAGAGCAGAATTCCCTATGATCAGTGTACATATGACATAGGACAACAATTACAAGGGGAAAAAAGAAACACAACACACACACACGCAAATCAAATCACCACAGTAAAAAAAAAAATTTAAAAATCACGTTAATTCCAGAACCGTACATATTTAAAGCTGGAATTGCAAAGGAGCTAAACAGTGTGTGTTTCTCGAGTTGCATCCTGCCCCAGCCTGACCCCTGTTCCCACATTAGGCGAGGCACAAGGCCATCTGCTGGCAGAGACAAACTGCAGAGCCTTTACTGCTCAGCAGGCCGCTGCTGACACAAGAATTAAGCTTCAGATGAAGGGTGAGTAAAGAAAAGAGTCGACGCTGCCACTTATACCAGCTGAAAAGAAGCTGCTGCAACACAAGGAACAGAGCAAAGATGAAAACACTGGCCTTATAGTCCTCATTGACACCAACTCAGAGTAGTCAAACTATAGGATCATATTTACAGGACAATGGACATATACTAAATGAACCAGCCTAACCTCTGGAACTAAAGAACAAGGTCATCTTTCTGGATAAAAAAGCGGATGTTGCAAGAAGAAAGAAGAAGCAGAAAAGGTCATGACAAACTTAGGGGTGTCAACTCAAGTAAAATGACATTTACAGCATCTACCAATTAGATTAAGAAAAAGATGTGTGCTGCCTCATGGACAAAGCACAGCTACCAATCAAGAGATGCATGGACAAAACAGAGCTACCAATTAAACAATGCGTGACTGCGTAGACCAAGATAAGAAGTAAATAAAAACAATGTTTAGAAGCACAATAAACAGCTTTTGCTTGATTCACATTAAATCACGAGTCCTTTGTCTTCTCTCCTCAGCAAACAACAGGAAGACCTCCAAACACATTTCTCCTTCATCATTTTATATCTAAAACCCCAGACAGCTACAGTTATTAACTACATAAGGTACGACTTCAAGTCACGTGCAGACACTGTTGTTTTGACATGAATCTGGTGGCTTCTCAAACATCTCTCAAACTCCCTAAGACAAAAACACTCCACCGCAAAGAAGCTACACACAGTCATCACACTCTGGGGGCAGGGAGGAGTGCAAACCACATGCACCCAACAGACTAGAGTGACATCAGAGGATGGTATCGGGCAAATAGTGAGTGCAGGAGGCACACCGAGGCATCACTGAACCCTGAGCAATGCCTGCTGAGGGCCCAGCCACATAAGGTTTTGATTTTAGGACAAAACACAATCCCCTCGCGTGATGGATCTGGAAACAATTCTACCAAGCTTTCTGCTGCAGCAACGATCCGGATCTGGACAACATTGCTTGCAGTCCCTACTCCACCCCTACCCGCACGCAAATTTCCGCTAAAATTAGCAGCCTCACAGACACGCTGATTTGGGTTTGCCAGTAGGAGCTAGAGACGTGTAACCCAGGAACCGCACCCAAAAGATATGCCTCTCCTTCGTTATATTCCGTACTGCCACTGGGAAGGCAAAAAGTGGATTGTTCAAGGGTGCTCAAAAGACAGCATCTCTAAAAGTGTGTCAGCAGCACTTTTGGTTTACCCGGAAGTGGTTTAAAAGCCTGAAGTATTTAAAACAGTAGCTAATTTTTGTTGATGTTATGTATTGCAGCTAAGAGCCGTACCAGCAGAAAAGCTGAAGGGTTTTTGAAAATCTGAGTCATAAACCACTGAAAAATGGTGCTTAAAATGAAAATGCCAGCTCGATTGCAACCATGGTCCTCTCAAGGCAATAGAATCATGTCAAAACCTGAAAGATGAAAACACATATCGGTAACTAACTCCGTCACGTCATTTCTAACTCTACAAAGGAGGCCAGACTACCAGCATTTCAAACCTCTGAAAGCTTGCAGGAAAAACACAAGAAGTGACTGGAAACAGGTAGAAAATAGAAGTCGCGGGCTTGAGCAACCTGTTCAATAGGACAGCAAAGGGCAGCACTGCCTGCTGCAGTGAGCTTAGCCTATTCTGATCTCCATCCTACCCACACGGGACTGCCTGCCACAAGCCCGTCCTTGGCAGTACTACAAAGGCAAGAGTTTCTGCCCTCGGTGGGGAGGCAATTGCTCCGCCCAGCACCTGAAGCACAGGAATCGAACGTCTCATTCCCAGCACTAAGGCTGTTAGCTTGGTGACCTCGGGGCCGTGCCTGGCATCCCCGAGCCGCCGAGCGGGTGTCCCCGGCCAAGCACCCGCGATCCCCGCGGCGCCCGGGACAGCCGAGCGGGAGCTCCGTGCCCTCGCTGCTGCCACCGCGGGGCGCGGAGCTCGGGGCTGTCCCGCCGCTGTCTGCGGCTCGCCCGGAGCCCGGAGCTCCTGCCCGGGGCCGGATCACCGCGCCCCACGGCCGGCCCGGCCCCCCGATCCGTGCCGTGCAGTGCCGTGCCGGGGGCGGGCCGAGCCGTGTTTGCCAACATGGGAGGAGCCGGCGGGGCAGGGCGCGGGCAGCTCGGGCTGTCCCGCAGGGACGGGCCACTTCCCGCCGGAAGGTGCCGGGCAGCGGCGGCATGGGGAAGGTGCGGGACGGCGGCGGCGTGGCCAGGAGGCTTCTTGCCCGGCTCTTCGTAAGTGTCCCCCCGAGCGGGGCAGCGGGCGGGCGGCGGGGACAGCCCCGGCAGGGACTGCGGGGCCGAGCAGTGCGGCGCCGCCGGGCGAGGAGCGCTGCCCGGTCGCTGCTCGCCACCGGCGGTGGCAAACTTGTTACCAACATTTCAGTCAATTCGTTAGGCGATGTTTTAAGTGGAAAAAACTCACCTTCAAGCTCAGGCACTTCTGAAGGGTGCTCAGTGAAGGGCGTGTTGTGCAAAGCGGACGGAAGGAAAGGGGCATGGATGCAGGTGGCTGTCGGACCGTGAGCTGTAGGTGGGGGGACCCAGGCACAGCCGGCTCCGGTCCGCAGGCACCCACAGCGGCGGAGCCGCGGGTGGAGAGTCCCCGCTCTGCCAGCGGGGAGCTGCGGGACATGCCCGGGCTGAACCCGGTTCGGTGGGAGCCGACCTGCGCTGCACCTCAGCGGATCCTACCAGCGAGCTGGGAAAGCAACATTAAAGCAAATACCTGTGGGGGAGGAGTTTGAAGCGCTATGACAGTGACCCAGGAGAAGCTAGAGGAATAGTCTAAGCCTGGCGTCCGTGTGCAGCACTTACTGGAAGCAGTAGGGCAGGGCCTTCCCTTTTGCCTGAACCATGCCTGTGCAGACAGTGAGTCCCTGCAGCTTCTGAGAGCTTCGGTCTGGTGTCTCACTCTCATCAGTAAAGCTACCTTGACAAAGATCCGCTTTGAACGGCTGCCGTCAACAGGAGAAGTAGGGAGCGTGTCAGCGGCCAGCACAGGCTCTCCGCTGGTGCAGGTGCGTTGCTGCAGCGGCAGGGAGCTCCAGGGCAGGAGACCTGGGCAGGTCCGGCGGCGTGTGGCTGCCCTGGCTCGGCCTGCGCCCCGGTAGAGCTGCCCCAGGCAGCCCCGAGCCCCGGGATGCCGGGGGGATGAGGCGGCAGCGAGCCCCGTGTACAGCACACACACCTGGAAGTGTGGGTGCAGAGCACAGTGCCCCCCAGCCCCAGTCCTCCCGTTCCCTCCAGAGACGCTGACCTCCGAAGTCTCTTCTTTATTGCTAACAAACGCAGTTCGTTTTGCGGTTTGTCAGGTTAAAATCAAGCCTTAATGTATAAACCACTCAAATTGCGATCTGATCAACTGCATAACAGGTGGTAAGATATTTAAAGTATTTCACAGAGCTCTATCCATGCCCCTGCACAAATCGTCAAAGCATAATTAAATACAAAGAAGGATTCTCATCTGCCAACAGAAGTGTGTATTATCTGTTCCTGTACAGGAGCAGCCAGCTAGTGACAGAATTGTCAGTGTAGCTCAGTTTGCTAGAACTATTCAGAATATATATCTCAAGATTAAAAATACTTTCATTTATAACACTGCTCCAGAGAAGATATAATTTCTGTTGTTATTTTCCAATTGTTTCAAATTTCAGTATACCTTAGAAAGACTGTAGCATTCCTACATAATTTCTATTTTAAAAAAGGTTTTTGTTTTAATTAGCATGTTGTTTCACTACTTATAAAATAGTAAACTTGGTCAGAGTTTGACATATTATTTGGTTAAACCAGAACAAGAAAACAGTTTGTTGAATGAGACCTCAGTTTTGCAAGGAACTCTACACTGCACACAAGTAAAAGAAGATTTAGGGATAGTTGTGCAAAAATAACAATGGTCTATGAAGTTAGAAAACATCTGAGTTCTCCATGTAGAAAAAGCTACAAAACTACGTACCACTGAGAGACACACTTGTATCAGTTTAGAGACAAATTTTAGGAGAAAACACTCTGGAATGAATGTTTTCTCTAAAGAGAAGGGCTCCAATAATCCCTTTTTGCCAATGACAGAAATTAACACTAGTGGGTGAAAGTGAAAATAAACCCTGATTATTAACAAAGCAAGATACCCACAAGGCACGAGAGAGAAAAAAATAAATTGAACCTTATACCCCAAGCCCCCAACCCAGCCCGATGGCCAGGAGGCAAGGATGGTGGCTGCTCCCTTTGTCTCAGGGAAGGGAAGGGAAGGGAAGGGAAGGGAAGGGAAGGGAAGAAAAAAAAATCCACACAGCAGCTCAGGCAAAAAGTAGATAGGAACCTGTTGAGCTTCTGGCCTTGGTCTGCTCCTCACAGCAGGTGAAACTGGTGGGTTTTAGTGTCCTTTATTTGCTGGCCCGGGTCTTTCCCACCGCCCCCGTAGGCTCCCTGGACTGCAAGACGAAACAGATTAAGTGGAAAAAAAAAAACCTAAAAGAAACCCCTGAATGATTTCTGCTGAAGTCCAGGGGAAAAGATGGGGAAAGAGAAAAAATAACCTCTTGCCTGAGCAAACAGGGATACAAATGGAGCAAAGGCAGTGAGCTAACCATCCGAGTGGCAGCCTGAAGCATGCCAGAGAGAGAGAGCTGAACCGAGCCCGCGCCCCGCGTTCCCAGGCTCCAGCCCAGCCTCCTGCTTCATCTTCAACCATTCCTGGCCTTGCAGCAGGCCATTAGGGAATGAAGTACCACCATAAAATCTCCTCAAGACAGCACTCCAAAGGAATAGGCCAGAGAGTGAACTGTTGAGTAAATATTTTGTAACTATAATATGACTGCAGAGCAGGCATTTTCTGGAAGTTCAGAAGACATACTTTTGAAAACAAGGCTCCTACATTACTGCATTGACCTTTTTTCCTCATATCATGGAAAACGAATACACACATTTACATGTACATGCATAAACAGCCATAAAATGATGAGAAGACCCAAGATTCAAGTGAAAAGTTTAAGGGCCCCAATTCTGGAAACATGTCTGTACATGTTTCCACTGTAACCGCCTTTATCTTTGTAATAACTCACTGAGCAACGAGAAAATCATAAGAAAACCATTTTGTGTTACAAAAGGAAAAGGGTGAGAGTTGCTAGATTTCTATCTGTCAAGCTCTAATTCATGCTTAGCTTCAACAAAGTGAGGTGAGAGCTGTTAATATCTCTCCCAGCTCTCCAAATAGTGTAGTATTTACTAGGTGCTCAGTAGTACAGTACGTCTAAAAAGCAAAACCCAACAAAATAACCAATCATACAACCTCCAGCCCCAGCATGTTGTTTCAGTTTGCATGTGAGTCAGCTGAGATATGAAAGGGTAGTGGATTGAATTTGAACAGTGAATGTTTTAAGGTGCTGAACAGTCTGAGGCTATTTGCTCTCACAGGCACTAAACACACGCCTTTCCCTTGGAATTTAAGAAGCTCGGGGTGCTTCTAGATGTGGGGAAATACCAACTCCCATGGATCCATTTTTTAAAGCCCAATCTTTTTGTTCTTTTCATGAAAAGATTTTAGAATGTGAAATACTATTTTTAGAGGTCATTTTGGTACCAACTGAGATTCAGCCTTGGCAGGAGAAAAAAAAGACTTGGAGGAAAAATGATACTCGAGATTTTGGAAGAAGAAATTTCTTGTCATAGTGAAAGAATTGGAGTAGAGAATCCTCTTAAGATCACTCCTTGAGTGAAATTATTCTTTGAAAAGGCCAGCCTGACAGAGTCAATACAAGGGAGATTAATTACAGAGAAAAGCATATTAAAATGAAGCTAGTTCTAGCAACTTAACTTCCACGAGGCAAAAAAAAAAAAAAAAAAAAAAGGCAAGAAAAATCCCTCCTCCTTTTTAACACTTAGAAAGCCCCTGATGAGCTCATGCACCTTGGTCCATATAATAAATGTGGAGTGGAAAAAAAAAACCACATACTGTGGCCATCAGTCTTCTCATCCATCAGCATTTATAGATTAGAAATAGGAGAAGTGGCTTGCTAAATATAAAATGTATTATAAAGATAACAGGAGAAAACAGAGACTTTTTTTTTCCTCAGGGTTCACATTGTAAAGTTTTAAAAAGTCCTGTATGCAAATTACATTTTCACATACTTCCAAAGCTGAGATTACATACCTATAAGCTGTGTCTTGCAGAAGCTTTTCTCTTGAAATGTCACGATTGAGATGTCATGAAGAATACTTTGACAGAGGAAGAACTGGAGGCCTGAGAATGCCAAAATGACACGAGTATTCAAAGAAATGAAAGTTCTTGTCACGGTGCCCTAGAAATGCAGATGAAAACAGGTTTCATAAAAGTGTCCTTAGCAAATACCTGTTGGTGAAAGCATTTTGGAGGATCCTGTTGGAATGAAGGAGAAGGAGCAGGTAGAAAACTATTTTCATTGTCTGGGCAATGCAAAT
Organism: Pyrgilauda ruficollis; assembly: GCF_017590135.1. Taxonomy (NCBI): domain Eukaryota; kingdom Metazoa; phylum Chordata; class Aves; order Passeriformes; family Passeridae; genus Pyrgilauda; species Pyrgilauda ruficollis. Next base: position 16,756,578 of record NW_024513654.1, on the reverse strand, counting down.
GCAGCAAAACCAGAAAATTTGGGCTCATATGATAATTTTTATGGGCTCTGCTAAGGGTAGATGTCCCCAGCTGATTGATCTTATTCCCATTGACTGCTTAGTGCAGTCTTCAGTTTAGATACCAAAACTACTCTTTTTAGGTTGAGAAAATTAAAAGAGTGTCTCTGTGAGTCATTCGAGGCTGAAAACATACAACCACTGCTTGAGTGTACATGTCATAAAAAAGCACCTATCATCCCTGCCTGTATAAAAGCCCCTAAACTGCTTCCCTTCTGATATTAGTGTTTACTGCCCAGGGACAACAGAAAAAGCAACTAAGGTGTGCACAGGAAGCTAAATGACTATTAACTCTTTTCTGGGTTTTTTGTTTTTGTTTTTTTTTCCCTATGAGGCACACCAAAATTTATAAATAGCAAATGGATTGCTTTTAAGAGGGTGCAAATCCAGAAGGAAAAATGTTTGGAAAAAAATTAGGGCGTTGCTTTGAAAAAAAATCTTCATAGTTTTATCATTATTCCTTCCACAGGAAGGTGTTGTAAGACATCCCTGCAAGCAGAGCCAATGTAGGTGTTTGGTGCTGCTTAAGTGTCAAATTCTGAGAAGTCACCCCCACTTCTTGTAAGTGTACCAGGAAGTTCATCTCCGTGAGCAGGAGCAGAGGGCATCCATCTAAAAATGTTCTTTTTCTGTAGTCCCTCATACCAGCATAGCCCATTTGTATAAAAGCATAAACAAGAGGCAGAGAGCTTTGTTGGTGTGAGGGAATACCTGTCTCTGCACACACTATGCTTGCAGGCATTTGGTAAAATAAGCAAGGTTTTACTGGTATTAGTAATTTAGAAATACGTTTCCTTCTTTGATTATATTCTATTTTCTGCTTGACTCTCTGGACATTTTCTTCATACTGCTTTAGGAAAAACCACACCAGACTGGTCATACATCCCTGACTATATTTTAGTGATTATTTTTTAATTGGACTTTCTAATTCAGTGTTTAGTGAGATAGCTCTCCCAGGCAAAGGGAAAAAAATCACATTAATTTGACACATCCACTTGAAAGCTTCTGTGGAGACTTTAATTTTTTAATATCATTACACTGGCATTCAGAGGAGAGCACCCTGAAAGCTTTGGCAGCAAAGGAAGAGAGAGCACCAAACAGGGGAAGTGATGGGCTGAGCATCCTTACCCAGAGTTTCTCCAGTGCTAATTATGCTGTTTCAGCTGCTGGAGCTTCACCTCCAGGTGCAAAGAAAGACCTTCTTAATTTCAGTCCAGTAACTAATATTATATACATTTTAAGCAGATAGGTGCTAAGGAAATAATTTTTTTCCACCTTCTCACTTGTGAATAGACTAGAGGATGAAAAGAAGTGGCTACCTGTAGAAGGCAATGGTCTTATGGGTTACATCAGTTATTTAGCAACAGATAACACTTCCTTTACTTGAGAGTCCAGTTTGATATCCAAAATGTTTTTTCAGTAATTTAACATAAAGAGTTTTCTGCATCTAACTGAAATTATGGTCAGCATCCATAGCTCCATTATATAGACATCTCATATTTAGTGCATGCAGAGTAAATAGAGAGTTCCCCAGAAAATGTTGCTGAGAAGAAGGCAAACTACACTTCCTCCTTCTTCCAAAATAATAAAAAAACCATGGTTTGGCCTCTGGGCCACAGTGCTTTATTATCATTATGAGAAGAGGCAGGACAGGGGCCACTAGTAGACCTCTACTGCCTAATGACAGAAATAAAAACAAACAAACAAAAAACTCCCAGCAGTATGCAATTTAACTTGACAGTGCAAAAATTTCAAAGAAATGGATTTGTTGTAAATTAATTTGAAAGGAGAGTGTCTGTACTGGTAGGGTTGTGGCTTTAATATGGACCCTCACTGTCTATTAAATCTAAAGTAATAAACAGTTTTAACAAGGGAGTGAATATTAATATGTTTAGTTATAGAGTAACACTATTAATGTGACTCTTCTAGTACTAAAACACACAGTTTTAGTGCACAGTCCTAAATAGTTTTTTGTCTAATTTTCTGTTCTCTCCTAGGTGGCTCTTTTAATTATTGAAACACAGTGCAAAAATGATACTGAAGCTCTAATAATGTCTAATAGGAGGATCATTTCCAGGAGGGAAATTAACTGCAAGGAGGATGAATACAATTTAGATACTCAGTGTTGCAAGAAATGCAGAAGTGGTGAGTATGATTGTAAGACTGTGTTGAGAAGTCATGAACAGGGGACACCACAGCATGCACAATTACTTTGTGCTGGGATACTGAAAGTGGCACGAGGTGGTGTCTTGGATGCAGTGCTTCATTCCAGCTGTATCTTTGTTTTCTTACAGGACATAAGCCACTTCAAAGATATTTCCTGAGCTCAATGCACCAACTTCTCACTACAGAGTACTTTTCTCATAACGTGCTTGTTACAAAAGAGCCAAGAATTAACATACACATATTTGAAAAAGGTTGAAAAAGTGAAAACACATGATTTTGCCTACAGGATTCCATACATTTGTGGATTTTTCAATTTTTCATGTACAGTTTTGTTTGGTGTGTTCTCCTTCAGTATTAAATTGGAGGAAGGGTGGGGATAATCAAATGTTATGTATACTACATTCCTGAAGTGCATCTACACATGCACAAAGAACATACATTCCATATTTGGAATCAAAAAGTATTAGGGATTAAAAACGAAATTCTGATGTTAGTCTTAGAGCTGTGGCTGCTCTCTAAATTGATTGTTGGTTTTCTGTCTCTACAGGTTTTGTTAAAAACGTCTCCTGCCCAATAGATGTTATCAAACACTGTGCTCCATGTGAGAAAGGAAAGGAATTCATGAATCACCCTAATGACTTGGACAAGTGTTTGAGATGCAAATTGTGCGACAGCAGCTTTGGTATGGCTATAGAAATAGCAACTGTAGCAATGACTCTTCTTTCATACAGGATTTCTCCACAATACCTAATCGTGGTTAGCATGTAGAGTCAAAACTTTTAGTGGTAGGACATGAATGAATTTGAGAGAAAGCCGTAAGTTTATCCTCCAGCTCCCTTTCATCAAGCACAAAGTAGGAAGAAAAATAGTTGATCCATTATTTCTCCATATATCTGCCTTTCCTTAGCCAAAGTCCTTGCAAAGCATACACTGTGCAAACTGGTTAGAGTCAAGGAAGGCAAGTTCTCCCTCTTCTTCACCCTCTGTTTAAAAGAGGGGTGTAAGAAGTAGTGATTTTTTTTTGTGGCCTTTCACATAATTGATAATGGTATTTAAAACTGGTTGTTGTCTTTTGAAGGACACTCAAGGTGCAGTGTGCAGACTGTAAGGCAAACCCTCCTGGGGCAGAGCCCACCTACCCCAGTGTTCTGCATTCAGCAGTGCAGGCAGGAGCTGCTGTTTAGAGACAACACAAACAAACCTGTCTGCTTTCTGTGGTCTGTTCCCTGCAGTCCACCAGCATCCACAGCGGAGGGAAAGGACATTAGAAGATCTATCCCCACCTAGTCATTTCAGTGTCTATTTATGAGCCCTTTGTTCATGAACCTGCTAGGTGACAGCAGAAATTCACTACCTATTGCATAAATACCCATCACAGATTTTTTTAAAAAAATCCATTAAACTTATCACCTACCAGTTCCACCAGGTGTCCTGTAGATCTGCTCTGCTTGGATTTAGGGAATGGTAGTTCTTCATTCCTCATACCCAAAATCAAGTGTAGTGAATGGAGAGACAGTTCTCAGCTCCAATATGGTTGTACTCAGATCACCTGTTGGAATATCAATCTTTAGTGCGCTCCCCTTCCTTTAGGACCTCAATATGGATAGAAAACTTTCCTCTCATTTTCTGCTCTAATAAGCATTTTTGTGTGGGTGATGAAATTGGTAAGAGCGAAACAATTCAGTGTTTTATGTGTGTCACAATTATTAAAACTGAAGAGAGGAAAAGGGAAAGGGGATGGCTAGTCACAATATTCCACAGACAGTGATGTAGTTCAAGAGAAGTCAGTAGACTGACAACAGGCAAGAGGAAAATTACCACTGAAGTTCCGTATGAGCCATTCTTACGATCATTCATATCCTGTATTTCCATGAGTTACTTCAGCACTGATTTCACAGTAGAGCTTCATCAAATATGGAAATATCAAGTAGTTTCAAATTACAGCAGGGCACTGAATGTAGTAACTCAAAAATTAGTTCTGTTTTTATATGCCTATGAAAATAGCTTTCATAGTAGGTAGATACAGTAATTTTTAATGCAGAAGTATTTTTTCATAGATAGAGATAGCATTATCATATAAACTGAGGATAGGAGAAAATTAATAATTTGTATTGATTCTTAAGAAGAATACTTAACATGGGTATGTTAGCCAAAAAAGAGAGAGTGGATTCCTCATCACTGGAGGTCTTCAAGAAAAGGTAAAACTTTTTGTCTGTCAGGGAGTGCAAAGAACCCAGCTCCATTTTCAGGTAGGGAGATTGGCTGTGTGATCATCTGAGTTTCCTTCTGAGTTTCCTTTCTTTCCCTTACTAAATGGGAAAAAGAAGCTGGGATTTGGCTGTGCTGAATGAGTCCTCTTCTGGCGAGGGCTGCACTGTGTGATGGTTTGCTGCGCTCTCGTCCAGCAGAGGTCTCTCTGACAGCTCCGCCAGCCCAGCTCCTTAGAAAAACTCCTTGTGTGTATTGTAAAGCTAAGCCTCGCCAGCTCCAGCAGAGGTGGAGCTAGCAGCAAGTCTGAGGACAAGACTTTGTGGGCAGAAGCCTGCTTTTTCAGACTAATACACTTTAAGAAATCTGGTTTTCAGGTTTGGAGGTTGTGAAGAACTGTACCCCAGAAGAGGACACGCAGTGTGCCTGTGCAAAGAACTATTTCTGCAGTCCTGCAGGATGTGACACTTGTATTCCATGTACCATGTAAGTTCATGCCTTCATCACTACATATGAAATTGTTAATATGTAATCACATTTTTTTTCCAGCTGGTTTCGAGACAGAGGCTAAGGTAATCTATAACTCAGGGAAAGCATACCAATTTTCCTTTGCACCTGAGCTGACTGAGTTCAGTCAGCTCAATTTGCAGCCATGAAGGCTTTCCATAGGCATGCAGAAAAAATTACATATCCACTGAGTCTGTATATGCTTTTCAAAAAGTCTAATAAAGTATCTGAGCTTTCCTGTTGTCTTTGTGTGATCTACTGTTACACTGAAAAATAATTTCAGGCGTTTTCCCACTGCCACAAACTACCATGCCATTTTCATACCAATTGAATTCCAAACCCCAAGATCAGGGATTTGGAATATGAAACCAGCATATTTATCAGCAAAATGTGAAATACTTTGATAAAACATAAAACATCTTAGAAGATTTTGATTTGCTCTCTCAACAGCTTAAGAGAGAAAAAAAATCCCCTAATAATTTGTGTTCATTTTTTCTGCAGATGTGAAAGCGGTGTGATTGAAAAACAATGTACTTCAGCTTCAGACACTGTATGCGGAACGAAAGGTACCATTTAAAACGTAGCAAGGTCCAGCACATGCTGGATTTTGAGAAGCAATTGCAATTATCCTGTTCTACACACTGGCCATAGTAATTCCTGACAGCTCAGGGCCTTATTCCTACTGGGCCCTCTGCTGACCTGCAGAGCATGGTTTTCCTTGATCACTGTGCAGGTGTGGGAGCTGTTACCCCTTCTTAGGGCAGCTCACCATAGGTATGTCTTTAACATATTTGGCTTTTGTTGTCAGGAAACAACAGGAGGGCTTTTAAAATCTGACACAGTCTTGTTTAAAATTTGGTGTGCTGCTGTATTGCATTTCTTAACTTTCACGCAAATTTTCCAATGTTCCAACAGAACAAGAAATGCTGTGGTTGATCATTGCTTTGGTAGTTTTGGCAGTACTACTAGCAATAACTGGAGCAATAGCCTGGTGTAAGTGATTCCCTACTTATTCCTATTGTACTCTGAATGAGATATTCAGATGCTTATTCAAATATAATTTTATATTCTTAGAGTCCAAAGGAGAGATATCCTGCCCCAGATTTTAAAAATGCTTTTTTTTTGTTTCAGACAGGAGAAAACAGAGGGGTCTTATGAACATTGAGGACCCAAAAAATGGAGTTTACAGAGAGACAGTAAGTATTGTTGCTTTGATCATAAAAAATTCAGCTTTATGCAAAGAACTTTTCATTTAAATTGCACTGGGTCTCCACAAACACTTGTGTGCCTCTCTTCTGTGACATAAATGAAGCAAATTTCACCACAAGAACTCTTTGGGGAGAAGTAAGAGAAATCCTGTATTACTTCTTCAGGATTGTTGGAATGCTTCCTAAGTCACATGACCACAATCAAAACTTCATAAATCATCAGGCCTCCACCAACCCAGCATGTTCCTGTCCCCATGCATAATTCTAGGCATTAGGAGGTGATTCCCCAAACTTATCCAAGTCAAAAGAGGTCTGTCTGTCTGGTCTGACTCTCTCACTCATAAAAGAGGAATCATGGAGAAAACTAAAAGAAAATCAAAGAAGTATCATGAGATGTATTTATCCTCTTATATAAGCGTGGTGTTTTACAAAGCTTGTTTCTCCTTACTTCTCTCCTTTTTTTTTTTTTTCAGGAGAATGTACCTCTCATAGTTGCAGGTAAGAGACAAGTAATCTATCAAAATTCAGTAGAAAGAAAAAACAGATACAGATACAAAATTCCTAAACTAAAAAAAAAAAAAAAAAAAAAAAAAAAAGAGTATTTTTGTTTAGACTTTGCCACTGTCCACACCTGTTATTCCAGCACAAAATGAACACTTGCTAAAGAAGTGCCAGTTCATGTAATGCTCATCAAGGCACTTAGTGGCATCATGGAAGTCTCGCCTCAGGAGGAATTTCTGTTGTAGAGGGAGCAGTTACTCATTGCCTACAAGTGAATTTTTGTTCTGCATGTGGCACAGACACTAGGAAGCAGTAAACTGTGTTCTGTGACCATGGATATTTATGATTAGGGAGCAGTCCCACAGTGGGATTGAAGATTCACAAAACCCACATTGTATTCAGGGGCAAATCCACAGGTACACAACAGAAAAAAAGATAAGCTCGGAGGCTGTATCACAACAGGAGACCTGTCCTGTTTCATGACCTCTCCCAATGCTATTTTGAGAAAGATGGGTACGTGAGAGGTGACCACACTTCCATGATAGGGAAGGACAGAATAGGTTACAGAGGGAACTGAGACTCTCTTTTAGGTGCTAGAAAGCAATATGGCTGCAAGCCTGAATCTTTCAAATACCTAGCACCTGGCAGGAACATGTAAAAACAGACCTGCCATGTATTGTAAAAAATCACACGTAAGCCATACTGAGTCACAAATACCTGAAACTTAACCTGGTTTGGATAGGAGAAGTATCAAATCTGAGTGCAGGTGATAAAACCCAGTAGGATAAAAGAGCCACGTGCATTCATTTCCTTTCCTCCTCCTAGATGTTGACCTGAGCAGCCACATTCCTGGTATTGTGGCAGAGATGACCCTCACAGACGTCAAGAAATTTGTTCGTCACCACCGCATATCAGAACCTGCCATAGACCAGAGCATTCAGGATTGTCCTGGTGACACATCTGAACAGAAGATTAGGCTGCTTCGAGTCTGGTATCAGAGTCATGGGATGAAGGGAGCCTATGGAACCCTAATAAGCAGCCTGAGAGAGTTAAAAATGTGCGCTATAGCTGATAAAATCGAGAAGAAAATGAATGCAGCTATTTCCAGCCCTCAGGAAGGGGGACGATCTTATAATCCTGACACTGAGCAAAGCAAAACTTGCACTCAGGAAGGTAGAAACTCTTACAATGACAGTGCTGAGCCAAGTAAAGCCTGTACTGCTAGTTTGGAAGAGACCTAGCGCAGAGTAATTTGAAAATTATATCTGAATGTGTATTTTTCTAATATAAATAACAAAGTTTTTAAATGACATTTTCATTGGAAGTTCTGATTGAACTCAAGTGAGTTATTATATGCAAAAGGAATAATTACAAATTTTGTAGCAATATCTTTCCTTTAAAAAAGTTCTAGCCTTTTTTGGTTGTTAAGGACTTGAAGAAGTTTCATGACTTGTTTACTGAAAGGTGCAATATAAGACTCCATCTATAGGATTCATTACAAAAGGAAAGAAGTTATAATCTGAAGAAAAGGAATGGTTTAAATGCATGGTCTTGCATTGTGTAATCACTGTAAGGTTCTGCATACATTAAAAATGCAGGCTGTTCCTTTTTTTTTTTTTAAGGGAAAGCTCTGGTATTATGAGTCTACAAAGTGTACCAGAAAGAGTACTTGAAAAAAAAAGTTGCCTACCTTACACTTGATCAATTTGAAATGTGGGTGTTGCTGTGTAGATTCTACTGTGCTGCAAATACAGATTCTATTTTTCATAAAAGCACTTCTGTGTGTATATAGAGTTTTGTATATGTGTGCAACTTTTCTATAGAAAAAGCTCCCAGTTCTAGTAAAAATAATTATCTCTGTTGTTCTCTTCTAATGTTCAAAACCTTCAGTGAAATAGGAGCTGAAGGGTTAGCAGCACAACAGAACCATCATTTCTGGAAGGCAACCTTCAGAGTGTATGATGCTTTTCTAATGCAGAAATTGGTACAATGAAAGCATCTTCTTCATTAAAAAAAATCTGCATAATGCATGACTTCTGTCTTTCTTATCATGCAGTATATAGATGTCATATTTAAGTTTTACTTCTACTCAGGTTAGCAAATCAGAATAAAGGAGATCATTCTCATGAAAAAACACCTTACCTTTCTTCCATCACCAAGCGCAGAGGACTCAGCTCCTAAATTCAAAGGACCAGTATAGTGCTGGCAGCTTTGCTGTGAGGTCTTTCCCTTTCACACACCCATTTGTGCAAATCTCACAAAGTCTTTCAACAGAAGGGGGGACTTCGCTGGAAAGGTTTGATTTTTCCAGATTACATGGTAAGAAAGGTGACTTTCTTTAGTTCTGTCATCAGTTCCCTGGAGAAAATCTCCAGCCAGTATCAGGACTCAGCCAAAACAGGAAGAGAGCTACCTGTGCTGGCTCTCACCTGCCCACTGGTGTGTTGGGCGTGTGGGGTAGAGTCCCATGGTTGCCACCTGACCACAGGACCTGGAAAGGACAAGGTAAGGCTGGCCACAGGGTGCCAGAGGCTGGCAATCAACCCCTGCCAATGCTGGGTGCCCACAGCCCACAGTTCCTCCAAAATGCCACATAGCTGGAAGTGAGGCACCTGGGAAGGCAGTACATAGCCTTTGGAAACAGCTAAAATCTGTGCATGGCATCAAGCAGGAGCCTGAAAGGAAGGGCAGGACATAGATTTGAACTCATTACCTGTTTCACAGACTTGACCTGTTAAAGGTCTCAGTGACACAGAGCACGTTGTGCCCAGCCCCAGTGTACGTTGTACAGCTCTCAAGCACCTTCCATGGTAAGCAGTCAGAAAAACCTTCCACCCCACTTTGGAGCCTCTAATCTAGCTGCATTTTCTAAGTGTCTAATCCACTGCTATATTGCCAAAATCCCCACACTGTGCTGCTTTTTGAAGGAAAACCTTCAGGCTGCTGCAGTCAGATGATTTAACAGCCATGGGCCAAATTGTGCAGCCATGGACTGATTAACACCTGGCACTGTGTCTGTGCTATCTGTGCACAGCTCTGACACACTATGACAATGTGTTGCTCCTGGTCCTGTTTTGGCCAGGTTCCACATGCCTCAGAGAATAAAATATCTGCCTTTCAGAAAAACAGCACAGCAGTGGGGTTGGTTCTGCCATCTTCTGTAGGATGCAGTTGTGTAGAAGCACAGCCAAGGCAGGAGGGAGAACTCCATGCCCTCACATGCCCTGGTAGATAGGCTGCTCCTTTATACCATGTGCCATCCAGGAAGGCATGAATGTAGCTTAAAGCTGTGTTGGCAGATGCTTGACTTCAACTTTTTCTTCCCTTGGCTTCTGGCTTCATCTCTCCAAGTGAAGCATCTGACCAGCAGAAATGAAGGTGGTCCAACTCTCAGGGTTCCAGTGGGGCAGGGAACTGACCAACCTGAACTACAGTGATCTTAAAATGGAACCACCAAACCTCATAAATTTCTGACAGTGAAATAAAATGATAATTTTTCTTTCATCACACTGGAATTCCCCAACCTCAGTATAAAAAGGATGGTTTAAAAAAAGTCCCTGAGCAATGAATCAGATTTTCTTTAGGAGAGGCCTGCAGAGCTCAACTCAAACTGCCATTAACTCTGGTGGTTAGCACACATCAAAATTTTGTGTTCTTAACTGTAACACTGTGCATCAAATAGGAGGATTGATTATACTGTGCAGTTAGTTTTCCAAAGGTGTCTGTATGTGTCCACATTGCAGTCAGCAGTGCAGAGCAGAGCTGGATCAAGCTTAGAGTAATTGGACCAGGGAATAAAGGTGATTTAGTTCTGCTGACCTGCAGTAGCACATCCAGATTTCCATTGCCTCCTGCTTCTGACATAATTTTCAAACTAGGGCTGTACAAGAAAAGCGACACCAAAGCCCAAACTCCCCTGTTTTATAGAAATAGCATCAGAAAAGCAAGTGAAAACCGAAACAGAAACTTGCCCAGGGAATGACTAGTCACGTTTTGAAAAGCAAATTACAAAGGAAAAGTTCTCTCTTCAGGAAGCCAAAACTTTGCAAAACAATGTCATGTGTCACGCAAATAGTACAACCAAAACAATTGTTATTATAAAATAAGTATAATAGAAGAACAGGAACACAGAAAAAAGAGGCCAGAGGGATGATCTTACTCAAGTTCCCTGCAGAGTGAAAGTGCCCATGTGTGAGATGTTTGTCCAGAAATTCCAAGGGCTGTTTTGCTGTGCACATCCACACCGTCGCAGCTCATTCATGCTGCAAAATGTAGTGCAGTTACAGCTGCTCTGCAAGCAAACCAAAGACCTGAAAATGACAGAAACAAAATCAATATTACATTGCAGTACCAGCAGAACACAAGAATGGTTAAAGACAGCTCTAGTATACAGGACTGCTGCAATATGAAATAAATTATTTTCAAAGTTATTCTGCAGGCTGCCAGTTCTTGAAAAGATGTGGGTGAGAAATTAAGTGCTCAGTACAAGGAGTCTGAAATGTTTCTGCACAGATAGCATGACAAGCATTTTCAAGTGTGAGAGCTCAGGCTTATTTCCTGTATGAAGGAGAGAAAAGTAAAACAATTTGTGAGAAGAATAAAAGAGTATTGGGAAAAGCTTGGAGATAGGCAGTTTTCCTGTTCTGAGGGAAGATACAACCTCAAAACTCACATCCCTCTCTTACTGTTTGTCAATACTTTGATTCTGGACATCAAAGGGAAGCTTGCATTCCTGCTGTCCCACTGCTAGCAAGAGCAAAAATACCCACCATGTGTATCTAGCCTCTAGCACAGGGCTGTGGTTGAGAATTACGAGGGATGTGGGAACAATCACAAAACAACATATAGTCAGTGTTTTCTGAAGAGCTTTTCAGTGGTTTTAGTTGAAATTCCCTTCCAAACTGAAAGCAAAGATTTTAAAGCTTTCAGAGCGCTAGAGAGCCCTTTCCCATCACTTTATACAATGTCTCTTGCTCCCTCAATATACTAGCAGTTGTGATAAAGTGGAAAATTATTTTCAACCTAGTGGGGAATCAGCAAAAATGTCTATGACCAAAGGAATATTGGAAAAACAGATCCTGAACAAATACAGTAGAGAAGTAGGTGATGAAAAGCATTGGCAGGAGGAAACCAAAGGCACAGACCTTGGAGAGACAGCACTGAGCATCCCACACCCCAGGGGCATGCAGAACACGGAGATCACTGTCCCTGTCTCCCATACATCTTCCCACAGTGATGTCCATATGACTGGATGCCCGTAGGACAGGATCGATCTACCTGTATGTGTGTCTTTGGGATATGAACAAGAAACTGGCGAAACAGAAGTACCCAGGTTCATTTCCTGCATACTTATCCTACAGTCAGTGATGGGATTGATACATTCTCCAAATTATCAGTATTGGAAGGTTTGTGTTTCTTGGTCTTTTCCTAGTCCTTTCTTAAAATGACATGAAAATCCCTCTCTTAGACTTCTCTGGGATAGCTGAAGCTGCAGGGAATGTTTTATGATACTGCTCAAACTGCTGTGAAGCACAGAGAGACCCCTGGCATGCCACTCTCTGTCCCTCTTGGGGCTGGCTGTGCCCTGGTTCTGCTGGGTGGGGACCACGGCAGCCCACGGGAAGGATGGCCACGATCTGGGCTGTCTCAAAGGGTCTTCAGGTTCCAGGTGTGTCTCTAAGATACGAGGACAACACCTATCCCTGTACTTTGAGGGAGTGGAGCAGCAACTAACTTCATACCAGACGGTGTCCCCTCATTTATCCAAGAATGCATAGCGGTCACTAAGCAACTCAATATTTTTAAACTTCCCAATCACACACCTCAGCAGAGTTAGGCTCCTTTAAAGCTGTTTAAGCAGCCAGGCTGGGCAGCGGGGCTGTTCGGGGCGCTGCCGGCTGTCCTTGCCTGTCCCTGCGGGCAGGTGGCAGCCCGTGTGTCCTTGCCTGTCCCCGCGGGCAGGGGGCAGCCCGTGTGTCCTTGCCTGTCCCCGCGGGCAGGTGGCAGCCCGTGTGTCCTTGCCTGTCCCCGCGGGCAGGGGGCAGCCCGTGTCCGCGCTGTCCCCGCGGGCAGGGGGCAGCCCGTGTCCGCGCTGTCCCCGCGTGTCCCGCCGCCGTGCCAGGCCGGCTCAGGGGACAGGGCGGCTGCGAGCGCTGCCTCCCGCTCCCTGCCGGCATCCCGGCATGGATTACTGCCACGGGAAACCAGCTCGCACGCCGAGCGAGCCGCACACGGGCTTGGCGAGGGCACGGAGCCTCTCTGGCAGAGCTGAGCCTGGCATTGTGCTGAGCCAGCGCCAGCTCCGTGTTTGCATGGGATCCCCCAAATCATGTTCCACAAGACTTACAATGACACGTACAGCGTCATGAAAACGGTATGTGACAGCTTTGTGACACGCCCCAGGTGTGAGGATGAGCACAGCCCGGCTCCCTGAGCGCAGCCCAGGCACTCGGCGGGCCAGATCGCTTGGCCCCGCTCGGTTTAAACCTAACACCACATGGAAAAACGGTGTCACAAGAGCACATCCAGGCTGCAAACAGCTCTCTGAAATCTGCAATTGGCACTGCGACTGAAGTACGTGCTGCAGTACCTGTGCCAACACGAATGTGCCTTGCCTTAATAAATATTCGCTAATAAATTAAATCAGCGGAGACTCAGACACTAATTTTGATTCTGACTTACACAACTGCCAAAATACAATCAAAGGTAGGTGTTAGCAATGCCTGTGAAAACCTAGGGAAGACAGGATGGCTGTCCTGAAGTTTGGCTTTCTGAAGGATAGTTCGTGAATAATCAAGTGAAAAAGCAACTGGTGAAGCTCAGGAAGGAAAAGGAGTGGGTGGTAACAGTTCAGAGGCTTTTTGGAGGAGCTGGTTTATGAATAATACCCTTAATTACTGCAACATGCTATTGCAAATGGTCTTGTCTTTTTTCTTTTCCAGGCTCATAAGTTAGCCTATCATTTTAAATAACTATACATTAAATGCAGTTTTGACTTCTGTTCTAGCTACAGAAATGTTGGGAGCAACCACCTCATGAAGTTTGTTGCCAAGATTTTTTTAATCTTACAAAATCTATGGCTTTTGCTTCCATCAGAAAAACTGGAACAACTATGAGTGCTTGAAAATATATAATCCTGTACCAGGAGACATCACACAAAATACTTCATGTCCTGTGTTTTTTTGTTAGATCTATTTATGTATCTTTGGGCAACAGCAAATCAGCAAGGAACTGTGCAAAGGTACACAGTTCCTTTACTGAGATGTCTTTCCTGAGAAAGCACCCTCTTGTAGGAGCTTTATTCAGATCCTCCTGCAGCACTCAAAAGCTTCTCTCTGACATCAGACACGCTGGTATAAGGAGCCCCTAGAACAGAGAGCAGCCCACAAAGATGCTATAAGGAAAGCAATGAGCAATGGTACTCAATGCCACCCAAATCATAATAATAGGGACAGGAACTCACAGGCAGCCTTTAGGGAGGCCAGGACAAGCAGTGTGGTGAACAGCTACATCAGCAAGTGCTTCCAAGGACTCCTGAGCTGTGGCCCCACTGCAAGGCCCCTGGGGTACTGACTGCAGGTCACTTTCATTTATCAGGTGACCCAGGGAATACACACTGCAGGGAACAGCAACATGCCTGGAAAACTCCTGGGGTTCTGTGCCCTCTTATCATTGCTGCCTTTATGACTGTAAGGCTATTAACCTGCTGTCAAAGCAGCATTTAAGGTCTCTTCTTACTGGTAAGTGAGAACAGATGAGTAAATGAATGAGCTGGAATATGGGGGCTGGACACAAGATAAAAGATCTGTTCTGTGTAAGTCAACAGTCTTTCAGAGACCACCTTCATCCTCCCTTGCCCAAAGACATTCCTACACAATCATAATAAAAATGCACAGATCTTCCAGGAACTGCTGTTTTCAATATCCCCTAACTCATCCAGCTATAAGCCAAACACCAAGAGAACATCCAAAAACATTTCTCAAAAAGAAATACTGTTTTCCTACTTTTTTATCTCAGCTGTGGATGTATTTCAAAGAAAGATAGTAATGTATAGATTATTTCCCTTGAATGCAGGAAATGGTTCTTCCAAATGTAACTAATTCAAATTAAACCAATACATTATGTTTGGACAGCAACCAGCTGCAGAAAATTTTAGCAAAGCAAGTGTTAGAGGCTGCAAGTAGTTCAAAACAGGACTTCAAGTGCAGTCCTGCTCTCCTTGCTTTCAAGTCTTAGGATTGAAGAGACTATTATCACTAGAAAGCAAGCAGAATTTTTCTCTCCTAGGCAACATTCCACCTGAGGATCAGTCATCAGCTTACGCTCACTACTTAACAAATCTAGGCAGACTTACAGAAAACCTTAGTATGGATAAGTCCTCAGGGCCATCCGTGACAGAGTCAAAAAGCAAAGCAAACTTTTAAAATATAAAACTACTAGAACAGCATTCTTGGAACTAAAGGCAGAACTTAAAATGCAATGATGCATTTTATGTGCACCTACCTTTTTAAGACACCTACCTTTTTGGTGTCTTGATGTATTATCAAACACAGAAATGCAAGTTCTTCCTCCTTCTTCCACTCTAACCTCGCATTACTTGGTGCTGGAGATGTCAACACTGACACGAGCTGCAGCAGCACTTGGCTGGAAAACCTTCTCTGCTCTGGAGCAGAAAATTGCAGACAAGTCCCCCACCTTCCAGAGGTAAGTCTGGGCCGTTTGAGAACATCTCTTTCCTCATCACTCTCATTGAGGTTGTTCCGCTGTGTGTACTGAAATATTCACTGCTGTGTAAGTTTGAGATGGATTCTCTCTGTTCCAGGGGTTCCTAAATGATTAGGTTAGCCACACTGGCTATCAGGTGGGCCACTTGTCATAGGAAAGGCAGCCAAGGAATTGTCATTTGTAAATCCAGCAAATGCTCAGGGGCTTAGAACTGAGAACTCACTTGTTGACACTGGCATCTACTGAGACATTAGGTATGTATGTTTTTTGGGTTAGATTGCAGGAGTTAGCAAGAATAAAAGACATACTGCAAAGAAAGTATTACACTGTAAAGTTTCTTACTTGGTCACACTACATTGTCCTTTGGGATTTTTCTTTTGTACTGTTCTTTTTTCCTAATAAGGTGTCTGGGACTTTCTTCTTTGAGAACAGAGTTCTGTTTAAAATATCAAACAGGAAATTAGGTCTTCCAGCTAAGGTGAAACCCAGGAATTTTTCCTGTTGAACAATGGACTCCAGAGAGAGTTCCTATTTAGATAAGAAAGGGCTGGAAATTCCAGCCACCTTAAAATAGATGAACAAAAGTCCTTCTGCTCCAAAAGCTGCTGGTACTTTCTGAGACTTAAGGTCATTTATGCCAGTGCTTTGCCGTGCCAGTCCTTTGCCCTGAGGAAGGATTAACCAAATGTTTTTATCCTATCTCAGAGATAAAGATTCCAAAACTCCCCATATTGATATTTCACAACCTCTACTCTTCAAAACTGTCTTAATGCCAAAATGAACTCTTAGTGTATTTCCAGCCCTGCCTTACTCACTACAACATGGAGAAGAGATGGTTCCCACCCTTTTAACACCCACCTTTTGCATATTTGAACATGATTGCCATGCATTTTGGCTCTCCCATTTATTTTTCTTGCACCTCTAGCTTACACAGCACCCATTTTTCCAGCATTACTTTGAGGAGCATGTCTTGTGTCACAATGGCATGCACACAAAAATGAAAGGAACATTGTTTTTCTCCTTTTTTGCATGATGATATTAGCAGGATAAAGCAGGCTAATTCAGTTACTCTTGAATTTCCCTGTGGTTGCCTCTCTCTGAACTTGTTGATTAGTCTCCAAAGCAAGAGTGTACTTTTAGAGGTATGCATTTCTGTGTACATTGCAATCTACAATTCAACAAGTAGGAACTCCTGACTTTCCCTCACATGGCAGTTGGTATGCTTAGGGATATACAGTGTCTAATTCAGGATTCTTTTTGAAAATCTTATGCTCAATTATATCAATCTAATTCTGCTAGATCTCCTGTATCCATTGCCACCCCAGCAAAAGAAGCAGAAATTATGCAGTTAGTGCTCTAGTGCCACAAATACTTGGCAAAAATGTAACATCTGAAATGAATTTCCTTGGCTCATAACCAGGCATGCTTTGCAAGTGTGAATGTATTTTACACAGGACCAAGTTTGCTGTCACAACCAGACCTTGGCTTAGGCTGGCTCTTTTTTCACACATCCCCTGGGAGAAGTCCCGTGGAGTTGGGCTCTGTATGAAAACATTGGGTATTACTATGCTTTGGACTTCATTTCCAGGGTAAGCGTTGCTTTCATCAGGATGAAGTCTGTATTCACCTAGTATAGAGAAATAAGAACTCTGTGTATCTGTTTTCTTTATTCTGCTGTCCTGCTAAGGGTCTGCTGAGGAATTCTCTCTTTTCTGTCTCAACCTTATCGTAAGAAGACCACAAATATGCAGTTTGTTTCCTTTAATGGATGACTTTCTGTTACTGTATCAGGTTGTAAATCCATTTCTTAACTTTCTAAAGAATCATTAAATCCCTGGAAATGTTAAGAGTTATCAGATTAGAATTATAAGAAAAATAACATTTTATGCTAACCAGAGACCTTTAACCCCTGCCCTTTGCTGTCATAGCTTTGCTGCTTCACCCATCTTTTCACTATTCAGTTACAAGATACAGACCAGTACCAGGAATTGTGACCAGTCAAAAATTAGCTCTTTCCTGGAATTAGTCTTTAAAATTTAATTTCAACATAACTCTTATGCTCTTTATGACTGCAGCGATTTCTGAATCATTGCAATGGCTTTCTGAATCATTGTAATTAATCAACTCCTTCCCTGCTGTTGGGACATTGCAGGCAGCCAAAGAAGGTGCTGACTTTTAAGACATGACCCTTGGGCTGCTGTCCCCACAGGCAGCCAACACAGTGCTCCACCACACATCATTGCTCTGCAGCAGCAGCACAGCAATGGGAGCTGTGGAAAATAACAGTGAATGAGACAGAGGAACAAATGAAATAAATACAATATATTTCGATTCAAAATTAAAGTTTTCTGTTGAATATCACTAGCAAATGGTCAAACTCCCAGGAAACAACAGCTTCCCTAAATACAAAAATTCAGATTATTGTTTAGAAAAGGTTTTAGGATGTATGTAGATAAGAACTTCATTGAGAACTGCTCAATGCCAGAGGAAACTCTTTTTAAAATACCTTATCACTAAAATGAGGTCTGAAGTTAAATCATATAAATGAATATCAGTAATACTAAGTGCATTAAACCCAGCAAGGCAAATAGGTACTTCTGTCCCTAATTCAAAGGCATACCTTTATACATAAATATATAATGGGTTATGAGAACACATGCAATGGTTTAGATGAACAAAACACTGAAGAATACTGAGAAACAGGCATCATGTGCCCTAAATCTCACATATCCATGTGTCCTGCAGGCTATTCATTACTGGTGGGCATCCTTTTATGCCAGGGGTTGTCAGCATCTTTAGTGTCTATACTGCATAACTAGGATCCTACAGATGTAATTCTTTTGTTCACGGTATCCATCACTACCCTGAAGATGGATAGAGGTCCACCCTTGTCAGATGACAATGCTGAACCAGTTTATGACCAGTATAACTTTGGATTCCAGATAATTTGTGGAGCTCAAGCCCAGGCAGACATCTAATCCTCCCTTTGGATCTACATCCCTAGAGATGCTCCATGACTTACCAGCTGGGAGGGAAGCTCTGTGACCCAAGCTGTGCACAGGCTCCTTTGGCACCTTTCCCTACACAAGCAGTCAGATTTGCTGCATTCTGATGAAGTGAGAAGGAAAAGAAAAGAAATACTGAAAATGTTTAACAGAAAGCCCATTTGAATACAAATAAAGTAAACAGCATGTGCCACAGCTACAGATAAATGTTTGGAAGAACACAGTGCTAGAGGGCTGCCAGCGGTCACTCAGCTGAAACAGCCCCAGGGTTTGGGACATCAGTCTCAATGTTTACCACAAGCCAAAACATAGCCCAGCTCAGCAAACCAGCCAAGCACTGAACACAGACAGTATAAAAAAATCATTCTGAGGCCTCTCCGGTTTGTTGCAGTTTGAGATATGGTGGCAACTCACAGAAATTCATCTCAGCAGCCTCTCTGCACTCCCACTAACCTGCTAAAGCTCTGTATTTGTAGCAGCATTTGAATATCCATATTAAAATGCACAGAGCACTCCTTGCAAATGCACTGTAATTGCAGACATATAGATATGTCACATTTTGTCCTTCACATGCAATCTTTTCAGTGGCTGCAGTGGTACAGATGTTCAGAATATAAGCAACAGATGTCAAAATTCACTTTCTTCTTCTAAAAATCTGATTTTCTTCTTCCATCTGCACATCTGTTACATTTAGACATGTCAGATAACAAAAAGCTACTGGCACCTCCAGAATGAAAGCAGCAAAGACAATGGTTCATCATGGAGGCCAACACCTCCCCTGGTACCACAACACCCACCTAATGCCTTCCTGCCTTCCCCAGGGATCAGCAGCTCTGTGACAGCCAGCAGGTTTCTCTGTGGGTATGCTGAATTGCATTGTCACAGGGCAGATAGAGAATAGTTTGCAGGGAGACAGCCCAAATAAACAGGAACAACTGTAAACACATGGTAGGAACCCAACCAGCAATCACAGCTGATTGCATACGGGATGCACACAGAAACCTAAGATGAAGCAGGAAAGGACCTTGCAAGAAACCAGGCTGAGAAGACAGACATGGTGATACAGAGACTATATGGGAAGAAAAGCGTGGGTCAACAGGTAAATTATTTCTATTTTTAAAAAGTAAATGTATGTAAAAGGAATAAGATCAGGGATGCTACCAAAGCACAAACCAACAGTTCTTATGGCTGCCTGTATATTTGTTTGGCATTTTTCTGCCTTGGCCTGACCAATGTCAGAACAAGTTGTTTCCCATGCCACTCCTGTAGGTAACACACCTAACTAACAGTTAATTTTGGTTATGTAGCTACAGTCAAAGAGTGAGCTTTCCTGTTGACTATTTGCACTAATCAAGCCTAGGGCTATTAGAAGAATCTTTTGGAAATGAATAGATTGAATTTTCTTTACATTTAGATGGCTGACGTAATTCATTCACTTCTATACAATTATTTTTTAACTTCAACCAGTGTAAGTTATACTGGAATTGCAACAGGATGATGTCTCCTTACCACAGGACTCAGACCAGACCTTCCAGACAGCTGGTCTGGAAGGCTGTCTGTCACATTGTGCAATGGCTGCAGAAACTTTCAGTTCCATCCATGTGTGGAAAGAATCAAAACAGAGAACTGAAGAAGAGTCGGGTTTTGAGACGTGTAGGAAAACGCTCAAACCAAGGGATATGATGTATTGCATTATGATACATCACAGAAAAAGGAATTCTTATTACCTAATATGCAGGAAGAAAAGAAAAGGAACTATAATATGTACAAGTTTGATACTTAATGAGCTGTTACTCCAAAATAATTCTGGGTGTTAAATTTAAATAGAAGGGTGTACTTGGCTTCTGCTTTTATTAACTGGATAAATGTCAAAATTCAGTTTTGCCATTTTCAAGCTTAAAAAAGCGAAACAACAGAAATATTTTACTTATTTTCAGAAAGCTAGATTGTTTCAACAGCTGCAGCCATACCACATCAAGAGCAAGATAAAACTCTTACATGACAAACAATGGGACAGTGGCTTCACATAGGCTCCATCTGCAAAAATTTGGTTTTCCTCCCTCACTATTAAATGAAGGTGTCAAAAAATAATAGTCAAACTGCATAAATAGCCATCTACATTTCTTCCCATCTATCACCTACCTATTCTTAAACCTCTTAAAGCTATCTCTTTTTTTGGGTTGCACTTGAATTTCTGTCATGGTCTCTAGCATCTCCAGCGTTGAGGACAAGAAATACACCAGAATATCTCAATTTTTTTGGTTGCCCTGTTTCCACAAGAAGAATGGATCTGCTGCTATTGCAAAAAACCTGTTTTGCTGCACGCACACAAACCAGGTGTGCAATGCACAGACTGTCAGTGTGGTGCTCCTTGAAAGCTGTGGAGCTACTGCTCAGGCATGGCACACCCTCAGTGAAGTGTGTGCATGCTTGGGGGGAGCACCAGCAAGGAACAGATTGCCACAGCCAGAACACTTTGTGCAAGCTACTGCAGAGGAATAGCTTCTTCCTCAGGGGTAACCTGAGAGCACACAGGGACTGAACCAAAGAATTGCTCTGGCAGAGGAATAGCTTGTACCTTGAGCTCCTCAGCCCCTCCTAGCTGATGTTTGCCCATCCTTTTCCAGCTTGGAAACCACCAAGTGCACTCCAGGATGACAGGCCAAGAAACAGTTCCCAGCTTTGTTCCCATGACCCACTAATATACTCCTGGAGCAAACAGGAAGAAGAACATTGGATACTCTGCCTGGTCTCGAGGGCATCTGCTTCTCACCTGGCAGAGGTGCATTCTTGCCAAGGATCCTGTTCTGCACTGAAGTTTTCCACGTGCAGGACTGACCCTGGAAGAAGAGGAATTTTATCAGTCTTTCCTTGAGGTTGTTCATTTCTCTCCACTGTCACGGGGTATGTTCTAGGACAGTGACAGAGACAGAAAACCTGTGGGCTTCGTAGAGGTGTATTTTCTTCCAAACCCACAGCTCTTCTGTCCTAAATATCAGAAGGGGGTCAGAAAACCTGCCTTTCAGGACACATTGCTTCCAGCACTTCACTCCTATCAGGGCATCCACCCTTACCAAGAAAATAGCCCACATTTCAAGCACTTTTGTGAAGAATTTCTAGATATTTGCTTTTCCACTGTGGCAAACCTAGGGTGCCTCTTTGCTGTCTTCCCTCAGGGAAAGGCAGTGACCCTCTGTGCCTGGTAAATTCACCATGACATACACCACAATGCATCTTCCAAAAAACACTTCACAAAAAGAGCTTAATCCCAGTAGTGTTGTATGGATTGAGTTAGCTGGGGAAGAAAAAATAGGCTGTTTCCACAGTGTCAGCATGGTTTTGTTTCCTGCCTTCTTAATGCAGACCTCTTAAGACTGCTTCACTAAGTAGGAACAACAAGGCTAACACCAGTGAGAAGAAATAAAGACACATCCAGGATATGCCTGAAGCAGCTGAAGTTTATGGCATCAACTGAAACATGGACAGAGAAATCCTATTGGGATCAGAGATGGGGAGAAAATGAGTTGAGTGAACAGCAAAAGCTGCCTGATTGTGTCATGTTTGTGTGTCAGCAGCTAACAGAGGCGCTGTGGAAGGGGATGTGCCACAGCAGGAAGGAGAATCAGCAATATCCCTTGACAGAAACAATTCCAGAGTATGTGGACCTCTCTGCCATTCTGATGAACAGCTCCAGGATGCTCTGTGTTCTCTTTTTGCCCACAAGATGCAGAGTGTTCACCCATTAAGCAGCAGCACCAGACATGTTTATTCTACTTTAATCATTATTTCATGACAGGGGAAGACATAGACCTCAGCCCAAGCTCCTCCACTGCTCATCTGACCCAGCTCATCTTCCTCTTCCTTAAAAGATGCAAGAACAATCTTCTGCTTCTGTCCCCTACAAAACCCAGCAGCTGGTCAGTCTAACTAGAGCTAGCTGAGTCCCTCCATCTTCCTACTGCACCACTTCTCACTTCCCCTCCTGGAGCAGGGTTTTGTAATTGTCTCTGTTCCACGGTCTGGTGGTAAAGGCTCACCCACCCCCCAGATATTCCACTTGACATGACCAAAAAGGAACCAGAAGAACATGTCTCACATGGAACCAGTGTATGAAAATCTCGTGATCTGCCTATTCCTCCAAACTTGGCACAGCACAGCACCTGCAGTTTCCAGAGTGTTTACATGGAAGTGGTTTGGTTTTGTCTGGCTGCTTACTTGTCATTTTCTATCTCTGCTTGTCTTTTTTCTCCACTCTATATTCTCATCCTAAGCAAAAGTCTTATTGTAGTGGTGGGAAAATCCTTTTCTGGCCACTATAAAAGCCATGCATGTGCTGCAACCCCTTCCTCCCCAGTCTGGGCTCTCTTAAAGTCAGGTGCAAACACGAATATTAGCACGGGGTGTAAGTGTCATCTCAATGTTACAGGAAGCTATTTTCTGGTTTGCTTTTGTTTGGTGGGTTGGTTTTTCTTTTTGTTTGTTTGGGGCTTTTTTAACTGACTTTGCATGAGGACATTCAAGACCAGGGAACATTTGCTTTACTTACTTCCACCACATGCCAAGCAAGATTTCTCATTTCATTTTCCTGCAGGGTGTGCCAGCTCCCTGCCCCAGGACTCTGTGCACCTGGAGATGACACCAGAGGCCCTGGCAGGGCACGAAGGCACTGGCACCAGCCTGGCACTGCCACACCCAGACAGCTCTGGCTCAGTGACTCAGGAAGCAGCTGCCAACAGAACTGATGCCATTTCTGAGTCCCTCTGGCTTTCCTTGCCCTCTGGGCTGGCATTGTCCACCCACCAGGAAAAGGGGTGCCAACATCTCCCCAAGGTCATTGACAGAAGCTCTGTGCCTCAAAGCAGTTTCTCACCTCACAGACCCAGAGGGACTGTGGCTGCCAATGGGGCAGGGGACCTACACCTGTGCACACAGAAGAACAAAACTACGTGGAAGAAATCCCCATCAAAATTGGAAACTCCAGAAGCAATTACTTATATGCAGACTTTAATCTCAAGTGGTTTGAGGTCTCAGTGCAATCACTAAGATTTTTCCAGATATCATGGCCAGTAGTAAGACCAAAACCAATTCAAAGTTTTCAAGATTCAGAAGAATCTAAGTTTTCAGCTGGGTGAGTGGGAGAATGGCTGAATTCAACACATCCACACTGATGCATAAGAAAACTTGCTGCTCACATTGCTTAAAACTGTGTGGTGGCACTTACCTAAATCATCAGAATCTAAATATAAATTCTTCCTCCAGCCACTGCTGAGAACATTCTAGTTCTCAATAACAACTCAAAAGATCAAACCCAGCGATCATTATAAAAGTTGCAAAAGGCAGTCACTGGAGCTTGGACACCTACCATGTAGAGATGTTTTCCCACCTCAGAGACTCAAGAAGAACTTCTGGTAACACATTACAGCCAAAATGTTTTGTTGACTAATGTGGCAATCCATCTTCTCTGCTACATTTTTTTTCTCATAAGAGAGAACTCTCTTAAGAATTAGAAACAATCTCTGAGGGGGAAAAATTAGACCATGCAAACAAAAAGCCAAAACATAATCCTTGTTACAAAGCTCCATCTAAAACTCTGTGTCTGGCTATTGCTAACAGGAAAACTATTTGAACATTTGGTGAAAAGTCGGGGGGTCAGTCAGTCAGCAGAGGTTACTCAGGAACTTTGCCACAGCAAATTAATAGATTCAAATGGAAACATCACTGGAAATTACAGTTTTTATCTCAAATAAAATCACCTGATCAGGAAGTCTCATCAGAAACAAAAGTGTTCTGCACTCTGCAACAGCCAGCCAGGCGAGTGTGATCTTGCGTACACTGAACTCAGTGGGAACAGTTCCAGTAGGTTCCCTGGAAGCAGAAGTAGATCACGCCTACCTTGACTAATTACAATTAAAAACAAAACCATTTTAATGATGAATCCATGACTAGGGTGCATTACATTATGCCAATTTTCAAAAAACATTCAAAAGCCTGTAGAAAAAAAATTTTGATCTCCCCTCATCAAAATGAAAAAAAATTCAGATTGGCATCAGTGAATATTCCCTTGGTGCTGACTGCTTGGAGCATAGCCATAGGGCAGAGAAGACAATTTGCACAGGAGATAATACCATGAAATGCCCAGGTTTACTTCTGAACCATAAATCAGTCACCACTTACATAAACACCCAATTTTACTGAGTTACTGACAAGCCTCCTCCGGCTCCCAGAAGAAATGACAGCCCACAGTTCACTGAGCCTTAACTTTTGCACTGCACTCCTGAGAGGCACAGCCCAGAACTTCACCTTTAGACCTTCCTGAAGCTGTTGTGCAGCCAACACCAGTCAAGAGGCTGGAAATACTCCTGCAAGTAACAGGGTGCCCGTACTTGGCAAGATCCTTAAACTCACATACTTTTCTTTTCAAAATTCTGCCTCAGCAAGTTGTTCTGGACATAACATTCAAATTATAAAAAGAGCCACGAGCATTATCTTCAAAGATCCCCTTTATGCCATTTAACTTAGCTGGCAACAACATCAATAATGTTACATAAGAATGATAAAACTGCCTATTTGCCAACAGAAAATTCATTAGGCATTAGTTATTGTTCTGACACCGAAAGGGGAAACTTCTCAACTTCCATTCAGCCACTCCAAAGAGAAACTGCCTGTAGTCTTGGCAGGTGCTGTTCCTGGTCCATGGAGCTCTCCATGGATCTGTTGTGCATATAAATGAATATTTACAAGACAAGGAACTATAGATTGTATGGCAGAGAAGCAAACAGATACTACTATGTCCCTCAAAATATATGTGGGATAAGAAACAATTTATATATATCACATTGCCATTTCAATTACTGCCATCAGAAAACTTCCAATAAGTGTTTAATTTTTACTAATCTCATGCAAGTTAAGCAACAAAAAGGATAGGAATCAGTTTTTAAGACAAGCCAATAGACTCCTATGGATTCAGAGGTGTCCCAGGGGTTAGGCTAGAGTTATATAAAAGGATGTAGTTTGGCTTTTTCCACTTTACCCAAATTAAATCCAGCCAGATACTAGCAACATACTCTTTAATCTCAAAGGAAAACATCAAGAATTAAAGAACAGACATTCAGAATGACTGTGCTTACACTGCTCCTGAAGGAACTGATCTTGTGGCTGCATTCCCAAGGCAAGGGTTTCTGGGGATGACACAATTCCATGAAGTGACCTTTAGATTCTTTATTTCTGGAGAGATATAGAGGGAGAAGTCAGCAGACTCTTCCAACACCATCTTTCCTCTTCTTCATAGCAACAAAGGTTTAAGGGTTCCTGCCCTCCTGCGGGTGAGGGCTCTGCAGCACTTGGAGGCCCCCCCAGAAGCAGAATGACAGAATTCCCAGTGCGGTTTGTATGGTTGGGGCAGCTGCTCCTGCAGAGTGACCTGCTCAGGAGGTTGATGGCATGGACAGCTAAGCCACTGCCACAGGCAGGCAGCTCACAAAGGCCACTGCCTGCCTTGGCTGAGGAAAGCTGTGCTCAGCAGCTGGGCATGCACTGGAGAATGCCCCAGCACCATTCCCTCTGCTCCACTCTGCCTCCCTTCCTGCCATCCCAGAGCAGTGAGACAGCCACCTTCAACCCCAGCTTCCCTGGGACCACTCTGACCGTGTGTGGAACTTGGTCTTTCATGCTCCTGCCTCTTTTCCCAATGGCTTTACCAGCTCTGCCCAATCTCAAGCAAATCTGACAACAGGATACCAGCCACAGAAAATGTGTTCTCCAGCTTGCAGATAAGGAGGATACAGATTTTATAGTGAAGAAGGGGGTAGAGTGGGGATGCCACCTGGATTAAACACTGAGGAATCTAAGCACAAACCATGACTGCACAGCATTAAATCTGTGCTTGTGCAACACTGTCAGTCATGCCCTCAGGAACATTCAATCCTTGAGGGATTAATCTGGGGAAAGTGGGTATGTCATCAGTACAGGAAGTCAAAATTAGCTCTTAACTGCACTGTGTTTTCACACCTGGAGGACCTTGCTGTCCTTGAGACTGTCATGCCACCATCAGGTTTGCTTGAAGGCAGCCACAGGCTGGGTAGGACGTTCATGGGAAAAGGAAACAAGTGGATAGCTGACAACTGTATTAGTCACTAATATAAATCTGTTTAGACAAAGATTACCAAAATATAACAAAAGTAAATGGCAAAAACTAAAGCTGCTTCTATAAGTGTTTACTTATGAAGCAGCTTCCATAAACACAGGACTTTCTCAAACCTGAACATAATGGAGATCATTCCATTCTCAAGACAGAACAAGTGTGTTACGCAAGCACTTTTCAAGAGCTCTCTATTTTAAACATAACAGCATTAGAGAAAGACTTAGGGAGAAACTAATACAAGATTAGAGAAATCTTGGATTGCACTCTATAGAAAATTTCTGTTTGTGAGACTTCTGTCTTCCTCTGCATTTTCTACCATTCAATAACTTATCAAACATAAAATCAGTTCTTTTGTACCTCTAAGGCATTCTATGTGAAGGAGAAATATGAATATAATGATGTAGTAGAAACAGAAAAGCAGTGTGGTTATCCAGCAGTGTGGTTATATCACAGCCATTCTGGCATCTGTAGGAAAATTCATATTTTGATTATGGTTTTGCTACACAAAAA
Organism: Pyrgilauda ruficollis; assembly: GCF_017590135.1. Taxonomy (NCBI): domain Eukaryota; kingdom Metazoa; phylum Chordata; class Aves; order Passeriformes; family Passeridae; genus Pyrgilauda; species Pyrgilauda ruficollis. The sequence goes on along the minus strand of NW_024513654.1, from coordinate 16,729,552 downwards.
TTACGTAGAAATACTGCTTTAGTGCCTGCTAGCTATTTAATTCTGGCATACTGACCTTCCCCATCATGCTAGACCATGGAATCAAGGAAGAGGTCTGACTTTATAAAATAAACCAAAGATGACCATTTCTCTTTTTTTTTCCCCCAGCATTATTTTCTCAGGGCAGACCACTTCCTGTGGCAGCTCACAGGAAAGCTGGGTAAATCCTTGTATCAGTGCTCCTGAAAGAGCAGCAACATGCCACAGGTGCCTGGGGTCTGGAGCTGGAGCAAGCACATCTTTGCTGATGTGACATTTAGGGCTTCCTGCTGTAAATCTTCAGCTGCAGGCTCTGGCTGGGCCACATGCAAAACCCAGCTGTGATCTTCTGTTGCCAGACTGGGCATGCCACAGGCAGATCAAACAAGCTGTTGATCCTTTCTAGAAACGTCCCAGCATACCCAGAAGTTCTGCCTGTTTGCAGCGGTGCCCGCAGAATTTATGGTAACACGTGCTGCCCGTGGGACATGGGGCTACCCTGCAGGCATTTCCATCGAGTCATTCTCTCTCCCTGCTGCCTTCTGCTCTTCTTTAAACAGGGGTTTATGCCCAATGGCTTTAATTTCAAATTTTCAACCAGTTTCTACAGATCACAACCTGATCTTGCACTCAGATTTCATCTTCAGCTGTGACTTTATGAGTTACTTTCCTCAGCCCCTCTCCACCCCCTTGTTTTGAGTCTGGCACAGTGTGTGACAGCTCCATATCCTGTCCTTCTGCTGCATCTCATCCCACACCACAGTCTCTGCTTGGGAGCCCAGTAGAGCTGGCAGGCCTGGGAGCACTCTCAGGACACCCCGTGGTGGCTGAGGGCTCAGGGGGATGCAGTGTCACACAGGTGGCTTTGTGTGCACTCCAAAGGGGGCTGGCAGGGAGCACAGCCCAGCGTGGGGCTGGCTCAGGACAGCCAGAGGCAGCAGCATGGAGGGGAAGGTGTCCTGCCCACACTCCTGGGAGTTTATCCATGTCCTGAGCAGGACTGTATGTCCTGAAGAGCAGGACCCAAGAACTTTGCAGGTGGTGTTTTCCTACACTCAGGAATAGCTTGTCTACCTAAGAGAAGCAGAAAGGATTCATGGGTGAGAACAGAGAAGGAGGAAGAAGTCCCTCATAAAAACAGAACTCTTGGGAGTCAGAAAAATAACATAACCTCAGCTCCCCAGCAATTCTAGGAGATAATTGAAGGGTATTCTAAGCTTCCACCTGGCTAGCAAAGAGCTTGTCCTTCCCACCTATTTAAGCTCCCCATTACTTTTTAGCTTTATAGCTGGAAACAATCCACACAAATTGCTGCTGCTCCCACCTCCTACCCTGCCTTTGAAACCCTACTTTTTGTGCCTTCTGCACCTCTGGAGCAGTGCCACATCCTCTGTGACAATTGCCAGCCTCAGGACACTCCGTGGTCACAGATGTCATTTCTGCCCTTGCTCTGCCACAGGTGCAGAGGCACACCTCTCACTGCCTTCTCCCCCCTGCTGTACATATTCCCCCAGCTGCATGCTTCTGGAGCTGGCACTGCCAGCAGGACCACGACTGGAGTTTTTGCTGAGAGGAGCAGACACCAGACAGGCCAGCCCCAGCAATGGCTGCTGAGAGCAGCTTGTAGCCAGGCTGCAGTGCACCCAGGACAGCTGCCTTCCTCACCAGCCCTCTGGGGACACCTCTCCCTGCTCACATCACCTGCACCCATCTGCTCTTGTCTTGCCAAGTCCTGTGATGAATGGGTGCTGTACTAAGTCTGACTTGTGGAGCCTCCTTTCTCCACTACATCTGACTCTCCTGCTCCTTGGATCCCACCATAACACCCCAGCCTGCTCACACAGGGGGTGCAGTCCAAGGATCACAGTGCCTCTCTGGCCACAATGAAACCATGCATGTTCCAGAAAAGCAGCATTTCTCCCAGACATACTCCATACAGGATCAGCACTGCTCTGGACTGTTCACAAATGCCAGCCACCTCACAGATGGCCCAAGAGAACTGCACCATTTTGAACAAATTAGTAGGATGAAGAGCAAATGGGAAGAAAATGACAGGTTTTATTTTCTCATTTCAGGAGTATTGATGCCCTCAGATAAAGCTGGATGAGCACTATTGGTTTATCTATAGCCCCAGATCCCAGACACAGAGAATTGACTGGAAGGCACTGTCTTGGGCCATGATGTGACTGCCATGAATCAGAACCATACAAGTGCCCGGGGTCTTGCACAAAAGCATCCCCTGAAGCAGTACAGGCAGACCATGCTGAAGGCTGATACAATGCAGTGATAAGCCCACCCCTGGAGCAGTCACCTCTTCACCTTTCCAACATTTGTACTCATCTCTGCTCCATGCAGTCAACCCCTCCAGCACACACTGCAGCATAACAGGATCTGGGGGGTCAAGAGCAGGCTGCAAAATACACCTTGAGTCTGATCATCAGCAAGGCTCTGCCAGTGATTTTACCCAGTACTGTCACTCTGCAGTCTCTGCCTTGCATACTGCCTGACTGAAGGAAGATCAAAGGCAGCAATGTATTTTTCTCTGCACAGAGGTTGCAGAAGCTTAGCCAAGCCAAAATCCATGCTGCAAGGGTCACTGCCACATTCCTTGCTAATTCTTGGTAAGAGGCTAAAGGAGAACACTACTTTCACAATGACAAGATCCAAGTAATGACTAGTTCTGACATTGCTGAGAAAAGCTACTTCCCCAGACAATAAATGATCCAAGAAACAGAAGGCTGGACCACTAAACTGCTCCAAAATCCCCACAAGAGAACAGACTATACATCAGAAAATCTGCGAGACGTTGCTAGCTTATGCCAGCACAAAAATCATTTTCTTATGATTTTACTTACCAGAGTCAGATCTAACTAGAACCATAACTTAAACTGCCTCAAAACTTTTCACCATGCCCACATTTTCAGTACTCCCAAGAGCACATCTCACTGATTTCTGGTATGGTATGCAGATCCTATCACATCTTCCTCCAGCTACCCTTTCTCAATTTGGCAAGACAATCAACCATTCAGTGAGTGTTCTGTTTATCCCTCCAGGAACCGAGTTGCAGATCAGATCAGGGTATTTTATGCTGGTTAAACCTGCATTAACAGGCAGGAGTTCCAAAAGAGAATGTCTGGGTTTGCCAGGAATACTATCACAGGCATCAGAACAGTCACTGACCTACTGTGATTCTTCTGCCCTTCAGAGCATGGAGCCTCAAACACAGAATGTTCCTGCTTGGTGCCCTCTCAGCCAAGTAGAAGGACTTGTTCTCCTACCTCAGCCAGCTTTGGAGAGGTATTTGTATTGTCCCAGTTCTCAGATACAGCACAACAAAGCCGCCAGGTGACCAAGCCCAGGGTATTTAAGCAATTAATGGGTCAGTACACCTCCTTAGGCTGTCACCAGAGCATTGCCACAGCATTTTCACCCATCCTCTGCCAGAGGCCCATTTTGCCATGCAGAGTTTGCTGACTTGTGGTAGTTGCCCCAAAATTAATCTTTTATATTTTTACATACTTTTGGGGCAATGAGAGGATCTAGGTAGGAGGAAGAGGGTTAGTGAAAATATATTCCACTTTGGAATTCAAGTACCAATTTCATAGAGGTGAACAACAAATTACTATTTAGCTGCTAAACATTTAAGTGATTTCAGTGAGGGTATAAGTGCTTAAACTCCTCTGTGTGACTCAGCTAGGCTTTTTAAGACAGGCCAAAGTTATTATTTTACCAAAAATAGGAGAATAAGAGGGAAAAATCATGTGACGGGGAGAACAAGAAGGAAAACAAGGAGAACAGAAGGAAAGGCAATGAGAGAAGAGAGTGCAAAATTTATAACTGACTAGTCTTACCAACGCCAGGAAAGACAATGTGACACATGGATCTAAAAGAAATATGTCATTGTTAAATCAAAAACTTAAAAGCTTAGATTTTCTCAGTCTGGCCCATCTGCATGTGGGCAGCAGGAAGGGTTTTCCAGCCCTTGCTGTTCAAGCATGGACACCAGCACTGAGCTGCACACTGAGGAGCTTCCAGGGCATCCCAGCCCTTATCCACAAGGCTTGCAAGAGTTCACCACTTAAAGGCTGGTGACTGCACTGGAGAAATGGGGTCCTGGAACAAGGCCATGTCCCAGCTCATCAGTGCACTGAACAGAGGGATGAGGAAAGCCTCCCTATTGGATAAAATCTTAAATTCCAAGTTGCTTTAAACCAGTAATGAAGACTAAAGATAAAATGCAGATAAAATACCTTTTGTTCATCACAGCCAAGACAGGCAGAACTTTGTAGCTTTTACAGAAATTACTGAGGGAAGCAGGAAATTCTTGTCCTGATGTCCAGATTATTTGTTTTTCAAATGGGTTGAAGGTATATTTGCCTTGATTGAGACCAGATAAAAGGAACAAGTTCAGGATGATGGTTAGTTTGGGATGACTGCCCCCCAAAATCTTTAAAGCAAGCTATACCGCACTTCCACAACTGTGTTTCTTGACATAGGCTCCACAGCCTACTTTCACAGATTGGTGAAAAACACACAGGCTCTCTCAGGATGCACTGAGGTACCTTTCAGAGACAGAGAAGATTAAGGAAGTGGGGAGAAAAAATTTTAAAAATAAAAGTTCTCTTCTTTCCACCAACTGCAGCCTTACACTCTTCATTCATGCCACTCCTGCATTTTTCCCTCCCCTCATGAGTCTGGCTCTTGACTCCTCACAACCAAGTCAAGTGGAGAATCATCTCACAGTCCCTTGCCCTCATGAGTCAGAAAGGGCTGAGCATGTTCTGCCATGAGAGACCTCCAGAAAAATTTGATCTTCTAATTTAAGAAGCTAGTGCTGATCTAATTGTCAGTAAGCCATATCTGAGACATTTTTCCTTAGAAAAGCAACATGTTTGTCACAGATTCAAAGGTCACCACCCTCTGTTGATATCTGAGGCTGACATACAAGAGACCACCTGAAAGACAGTACCATCAGAATAGTTTTAGCATTGCAAACAAAATAAATCTCAATCCTTAATGTAAACTTAGCCCTTTTCATTCGTCTGTTATAGGACTTAATCCAATGTCTTTAATTGTCCTCATTTTTACCCTCCTAATCTTACAAAATGATTGACATTGAAGTGTTTAAAGCAGATTTTGTGCAGTGCTGCACAGTTGGTAAGAGATCATGTATCCCATGTAAACCTGCATGCAAATATACAGGATTTTGGATGTCCTTTCTGACCAGATTCTTGCTCTCTTTAGTTAATAGTATGTCATGCATGTTTGCAGAGATTTGTGTACATTCCATGGATATATTCTTGCTAAAGTAGAATTGGTTTTAGTGTGTGGTCTGCAGAGACAAACTCTTGAAATTTGGCCTCAATGAAAATGTAAAAGCTTCATCTCAGATAGCAACTATGATAGTAGATGGTCAATCACACAGTCCTTTTTACATCAAATGTAAAAATCCTAACAATTTTCTTAAAAGAAATCTAAAGCCATTTCCAGCTTTTGGCAGGTACTGTTTACAGTGTTTGAATAAAAGGAAGGTCAAACACACTACACTTGACATTACAGAGAACTGGAAAAGTTTCTGAGCAAAGTCAAGAAAGGTCACTTAAATAAAACAGCTGAAAAAATCCCATTTCTTGACTACATTGGTAATAACTGAGGTTTTAGAAACAGTCACAAAAGAGCACAGGGAATTTCCCAAGGTTTCAGGATTTGTTGCCTATTGTTCATATTTAAAAGAAAACACATTTTGTAACCGAGGGGAGACAACTATAATATATATCATTAACTAGCAGCTAATTTGTAGCTGAATATGAGATTATAAATGCAGAGACACAGCACAAGAAACCTGCAAAAGTCAGCCAGTAGAGAAAGTAACTTGAATTCACCAGAGACCATTGCTTCAGTCTTTCCAAGTTTTATCAAATCTGTTTGCTGAGATCACATCAGCACTCATATAGCACAGCTGGGCCATCTTCCAACCCACTCAAGCTGTCCTTATCTGAAATACTGACTTCCCTGGTTTACTAACAATTCTATTTATAGTTCATACACGCTTTCCATTTACACAGAGGCACAGAATGAGCAGTTCACCAGGAGCTGGCCTGAAAGTGCCCGGAGGAGGAGAGGGAAACACGTGGACACAGAGGGGAGTGGGAGTTCAGCACAGGTTCACGGTGTAAGTTAGCAGGGAGCTGCTGACAGGGCAGAAAGCTGCCCCACACAGCACTGACAGGTCTGTGCCACTGGCCTCCACCAGCCACGTGCCTCTGGGTTTTTCCAAGGACTGTACTGAATTAAGCAACAGGAGAACTCTGTTAATATATATCTGCTAACCAGCACTCCCTGTTTTAGGGCAGAATCACCAATCCACATGGATCTTAATGGATGTCACTGAACTGTTCTTTCTGATGATGATGACTGAAAACTCACCAGAGAATCATCTTCTAGACTTTTATGATCCTTAATGCTCATATGTCTCCCTGACACATTACATTTCTTTAAGAACTTACCAAATCTTCCTTTACTGCAGCTGAAACTCACTATTTCAATCCTACTTATAGTAGGCATAGAAAAAAAAGAGCTACTGATTCTACCTTTGAAGCAGCTCTTAATGCATCTGAAGACCAGTGTGTTTCCCTTTAGCCTTCCTTTTTCACTAAGGAACTCAAGCACCAATTTTTTTCCATCTATGCCAATTTTTTTTTAATCTTTCCATCTTTCATCATGTATTCTAAAAGGCTCCTTATTGCTACTGCTCTTCTCTGAACTGTCTCCAGCCTGTCTGCATCCTTCTCAAGCCATATTGCTAGCACTAGCCATGGAGCTACAACCAACATTTTGCTAGCGGCAAGTGGAAAACCCTGACGTTCCCTGCAACCTAAGCTTTGTTTTTATGACCCAGGATTTGTCATTTGCACAGTAGCAGCACTGTTGATGCCTTTTCAAGTTTTCATCCATTCAATCTTTTTTTCTGCCACTTAAACTCTAGTTCCCCACAAAAAATCTGTGACAGACCGCTTGATTTGTTTTAAAAACACATACTATTTTCATCAGACCATTTCTTCAATTTGTCAAGATCATTTTGAATTCTACGGTCCTTCAATTTACTGAAAATATTATCAGACACAAGACATGGTTGTGAAGAACCTGATTCTTCTGCTTTATTCATCCTGTACTAGATTTATCTTCATCACATTTCCCTGATTTTCTTATCTGAACTGGATCAAAAGCCTTAGTAAAATCACAAACATCTGAAACCTACTCCTTCCTGCATTCTCATGAGGTCAGTTAAAGGAAGCCTAAGAAGGGAAATAGACTGATCTGTTTAGAAATCCTTTCCTAGTTATGATGATGTGAATTTAAACTAAGCTGATGAGTCTTAGTCTTCAGTTCTTCTTTCCTACTTCTCACTGATACAAAGAAAGTACTAAAAGAGCATCTGAGCAGTAGACACAAGTGTGCATTCAGCTCAGCAGAATTTTGTAGATGAAGTTGCTGAAGTCAGCAGTATGCAAGGAGATAACAGGAAAAAATTATTATGTAATTAAAAGTACTACATTTATCATACATTTAAATTAAAAGGTATGATCATTTCACTGCAGTAACACGGGTTCTTCCAGAAGGTCAGACACTTCTGTAGCTTCCTACTGTTGTGAAAAAGGAATATTTTCATACCTTAGACCTCATTAAATCACTGAAGCTAGTCAGCTAAAATATCAGTTAGCATATTGATAGAATCAGTAAAGTTGGAAAATACCTACTCCAGCCCCCAGCTCAGGGCACAGCCGGCTTTGAATTCAGATCAAGTTGCTCAAGACCTTGTCAAGTTCTGAAAATCTGTGGCTCACATTAATTTTCCAGCAGTTATTCACTGTGAAAGCCTTTCTTGGGGAGTGCTGCTGCAATGCCCACATTGGCTGGCCTTAGCACAAATACTGCCTGTGCTCCATCTTTGGTTCTCTCACATCAGATGTGGCCAAAGGCAATGATGTAAGCCACCACTCTGTACCACGCGCTTTTTATTCTTATAAAATAGGCATTCCTGAAGAAATGTTGCCAGCATGTATCACATGAACTCAAATGGCAAAGTAGCAACCAGTTAACATGAGGAACTTATTTTTCCTCACATAATATCTTTGTGCTTACAGAATCACCTATTAAAACCTTCCAAAATGTATCAGAACTCCAGCTCCCACCCATATTTATGGTATTACTTAACGTTGAAAGAAACCTTTTGGGGACTAATAGAGAACAAGGAAGTGGGATTTGGCATCAGCAAGACATTTGAGAGGATTCACAGGTTTTCATAATGAGAAAGGAGAATTTGTCTGTGAAATTACCACTCTGCATGGAGCTATGCAAATCGCCCTTGGGGCAGGGTAAGATTGGAATGCCTCAGTGGTGGAATGGAAAGTATGAATGCCTCTGAATGCTGACACACAGAGCACGTAGGAGTGCAAAACTCTTCTGTTCCACTGAGTGAGAGTCCACAGGCCTGCTCCAGTTTCAACCACCTGACATTATCTAGTAGAAACAAGTCAACTGCAGGCAGGTCTTCCAGTCTGCTGGAGGGAAGTACATCTGCATGAGTAGATGATGATTGTCATTACCAAAATGTCCCTTCATCTATTCAGCTCCAGGAAATGGGAATCCCTTACAAATAGAGAGGAATGTTCCCACATTCTTTCCTCTGTGTTAGGGCACGCAGGCTGGCATCAGGTTTAGAGCTTTTGGATTTCATTTATTTAAACTATTTCTTCCGGAAAACTTATAGCTTTTAAGTACATGTTTAATGAAAAAAAAAATTATTAATTGACACATCTAATCACAACACTATTTTCAGCCAACTTTTTTGTGCACTACAGATTTATACCAAAAAAACCAAAAACCTTCAAATACAATTAAACTACAAAAGAAAAAAAGTTGCAAAATAAATATAAACTTTTCAAAATTACAATTTTAATGTTAACTCTTCTGAGCAACAATCCTATTCTTAATATATTTCTTACCTGTTTGATTCTATTACCACTTTCCATGTTAGAAAACAAAGACCCTGAAAATAAAACATGGTCTATCACAAAGTAAATAACCTGGTGGAATTATTTTCTGGGAGAAAAGGAAGAGCCACAGTCTGCTGCAGCTTGTTTAATTCCCACTGGCAGACATGCTAACTTTACTTCTTATATCAAAAAAACAGTTTGTTCTCACCACTGAACCTTCCTGTCATTACTGAAACCAAAATCGATGAGATGCAATGATGCATCCAGCTAAGCTTACCCAACTTTCATGAGTAAAATGAGTAAAAACTGGCTGATCATCCATCCATCCATCCATCCATCCCTGCTTCTTGCTCTCGCTGTTCCCAGGAGCCCAGTTAGCTGGAGGCACGCTGGAACCCTCAAGGGAGCTCTCCTACCTCTCACCCAGTGCTTCCTGGCTGACAGAGCCACTTCTCTCCCCATCCAAAGCACTACCCTTGACACTGTTACAACCATCTTCCTCCCCAGTTTGAATTTGCAGACAGACAGTCTCTACAGAGGCTTCAGCCTAATGGTTCACTCACACCATGGAGCATGAGGAAGAATTTGGGAGGACTGCTTTCAATTTAGAAGTGACTGCCATTAAAGCTCTGTGGGAGACTGGTACTGTCCTGGCTCCATGTTCACTGCCATCATGTACCAAAGTAAGACTTCTCTCCTGAAAAAGCAACACTGGCTTCTTCTGTCATACCAAAGTGTTATTTCAAGATGGTAGGTGGATGCTTTACCCCCAAAATTATCACGTCATTAACTCCATTTCTTTTTGCCAGCCTCTGGTTCAGAGCTGCATTCACACACAAGAACTACCAAACCCAAGATCAAGGGAGAGCTATGCTCTTATTATATGACTTGAGGCAAGCTGTAGGGCAACTCAGTTTTCCCCAAAAGATATCCTATTATTATATCAGGTGGTCTTGTTTGGCCCCCATTTATCTTACCTACTACTAAAATGATGCTATATGACTGATGCAATAGAAGAGAGTTCTGGATAATTCCTACAAATTTCCTAGAAATGCATCAGCTTTCCTTAACACACAAATACAAGTCTTGCAACTTGTAGAAAGGGCTTAGTGTGAGCCACTTGTACCTAGAGAGGTAATATGGAAACCAAGACCAAGTCTCAAGATCACCCAAAGCTTTTGCCTGCTCTGGACCTGGCCAGCTCAGGCAGAATACAGACATGGGCAGAAAGTCTTCGACCTTTTGAACCTCCACATTGGAAGGAAGACACCCATAGGGACCACCTAAGGAACAAAGAAATCCTGTTTCTCTGGGAAACTGCTCTGAAGGACAGGGTAGAAGAGGAAGTAAGCAGACTAAGGGTGAAAAACCCCAGTATGGATTATTTTCTTGGATAAAACCTGTAAGGATTGTATGCATTTTTAGCTGCAAACGTTGGGAGAAGAGGAATAGTGGAAGACCTAAAGGCATAATGTTAGACAAAATCTGATACCTGAGAAGTGGTGTGAGCTCCTGAAAGCAGGTGTCAAATGCACTAATAGTGAAAATCCCAACTAAGGAAATGCTAGATTGCTAATACCTAACACGAGGAAACATTTCACTAATAACTTTAAGAGAATAAATATTTATCTGGACTACAAAAGATAACTCTCATCTGTGTACTCCAATTACTCAGCTCTCAATAAGTAAGGAAACCTTCAGTGTTTTAACAAAGGCATGGAAACTGAAAGGGACAACTTAATTACTCATTGCAAATGTTAAAATCCCAAAGAGAAGGGCATGTCCCTAGAGGAAACATCTGGACAGATCAAGGGCTTTTTACCTTGTTTGTTTCTGGGAAACATAATCTTTTAAGCCTACCTTCTTCCCATAAGTACACAAAACCCTTAGTGGAAGGCTAACTTTCACTAGAAGCAACAGATTAGTTATAGTTAGTGAAGAAAATAAATATGTATGCATTACATTGTGAGTGACGGGAATAATCTGTCAGAGATAAACATACTGTAGAGGAATTTTTCATCAGAATTAGTTAATCTTAAAATCAAAGGGATTTTATACAGTGTTTTTGACAGTGAAAACTGAAACCAAATTAATCTCATTTTCTAAATCTCGGTACTTCCCAAATTGCATTTTGTCAGCTCAGGCTTGGTAAAATTTGATAAGTGATGGAAGAAGCAGCTGGGAGCAGGCAGAATCTTTCAAATCAACAAATGAAGCAAATACATACAAATTTCTCTGACATCACAGAATTTGCTTCCTAAATTAAATTGAATTTGGCCTCGATTTACAGCTGCTCCAAATGTTTATTCAAGGCTGATCACTCTGCAAGTACTTTCTGGATTAGATCCCACTTGTTTTGCTGTTTCTCAGAAGGAACCCTAACATTTTCATCATCCCTGCTGACACAGAGCACCATCAGATGTCCGATGCTGTTGGTGGAATTGATTGGCACACCAGGACAGCACACAGCTCCACTTTTCTGCTCATATCAAGGAGTACCACTATAGGGAAAAAACCCTTATTCTTACCCTCAACTTGCTCAATAAAAGGCACCATGGATTTTCAGCACACTGTAATGAACTGACAATTTTCAGATGCCCCTGCAAGATGATACCAATGCAGAGAGCAATATTTTCTTAAAATACTTCCCTGGGTCTCCTTTCTTACTTTTGACTCCACCCTGTAGCTGGCTTGAGAGGGAGCACAACCACTTGAAAAAGCACTTCAAGCTTGAAAGAGGTCATCTCTACAGTGTGCAGCAGAGAGACACACCTTCAAATGAGTAGGAGGACGTTTGGAAATGAAGCTACTCTTCTAACAAGTTGGAAAATATGTGTTATCCAATGGTATAATAAAAGAACACAATTTCTGAAAAAGCTGCTTTAAAATACACAGTGGGAGCTCATACAAGGTCTTGGCTACAACTTCCTCAAGTACTGTCTGTGCTTTGGGGAAAGCATCACAGAAATAGGCACTTCTACGGTATTTAACAAGTCTAAATGTTTAGTCACAGCATAGGTAATTGTTGCATGCAGTTCTTGATCAAAAGTATTATGTTCATTTACCATCCGTATACTTTATAATTTAAATAAAGATGTCCAATTTGTCAGTAAATATTGTCTCTATAGGAAAATGCTGCAAAATTTAGCTTTTCCTGTGTTTACATAACAGTGTACAATGAGATGAAATGCTGTTACTGGCTTGCCTGAAACCATTAAAATAATATATCTTGTCTAACTTAAAAATCACATATTAGTCTTGAATACACACATTGCTCTTGCAATGACACCAGCACCAGGGAGCCAACATAAAGAAAATGAGCCCTGCAGGGACCGCAGGAAAATGAATACAAGATTCTGCACAAGTTTCTTAACTGGACAACAGGACAGTCTGGCACAACACATTTGTGAGGAAAAGTGGCACTCTGCACCCATGCCTTGCCAAGAGGAAAACAAAAAGGAGAATGTTACTAAATTTACATACATCTTAAATACTAATGTTACCTGAGACCACAAGCCTAAATTCAAAACTATAGGTCTTGCATTTAGGCAAGCAGAGGCAGTAGACCTCTGACAAAGCATGCCTTTGTGATTATATCTAGAATATCACCAGGAGGTCAAATAAAGACATCAGCTGTGTCATCTGCTACTGAGAGGCCCTTAAATGGGATTCTTTTGATGTTGCTAAGTAGAAAAAAATGGAACATGATAAAAATTTAAGAATAAACATTCGCTGTCAGTACTTACACTTTTAGTTTTCCTCAATACTTACTTTTGCCTATTCTGATAGCCACAGATGCAGTCTGCAGAGTCCTTGTGTCCAGGAGGTAACTTAGTTTAAGGGTAGGGGACATTCTATAAGAAGCAATACACATTAATAATATTTTAACTGATATTAAGCATATAAATACAATGTCTTCAGGAAGAAATTGCTTAAAAAATAGAGATAGCAATTGTAGTGACACATTCATCACTAGAAAAATTGCAAAACTAAGCAATAGTTTACTGTCCAGGGGGATCTGCTAATAAACTGTTCTCAGCAAAGTTGATTTTTTTAAATAAATTGCTACTTCAGAAATAAGAAGGGAAAAAAGCTTGCTGCTCTCTCTACAACTTGCCTTTTCTTGCAAAGAATATATTAACAAAACGTTGTTTACTCTGTATTTCTTAAAGATGCAATTTGAATAACCTTCTGAATTGCTCCCAAAATAGAAAACTTCTGTAGCAGAAGGGTGTTGTATCTGTTATACTTCTCTAAGAGCAAAGAATAAAAGCATTGAAAATGCAGGAACCAATCTGTACGACAAGGTGCCATGTGTAGTCATAGTAAATCAATAGTAGTGTCCTGCCTTTTATCCCCTCAAAATCAAGCTCATCAGGGTTACTTTAACATGTTCACAAGAACAGTAAGGTTTACCATGACATTTAACTCATGCTTTTTTTCCCTCTGTTAGGAGAAGTAACTCTCATCTCCCAACTCACTTCCACCACACATTTCTCAGAAGTCAAAGGCCAGCATGAGGTCCCAAAGGCTCCTTGTCCATTGCTGCTAAGTCCAAATGAGGAGAGTCAGCTGAAAGGAAACAGGCACCACGCTCACCAAGAAGACAAAGCAAAACTGGCACCCAACTGCAGAAGGGCTTCTCCATGTTTTTAGAACTAAGTGACACTGGGGAACCTAATCCATGCCAGGCTTGAACTAAAGTGCTTTCTCCAGTGTGCGCATGGAGAAGAGCGCATGAACAGTTAGATTCTGTCTAGTTGCTAACTGATCACTGACTAACTGAGGCTAATTGCTGTAGTTTCCATTGCCAGTGTTGGAATGAGTTTAAAACAGCCCAAACCAGTGTCTGTCCTCCCTCATGCTCCTCCCAGCTGGCTCCCAGAATGGAAAGGCCAAAGGAGGGGCCAAGAGATGGAGCAGGAAGATTAACTGCTTGAATAATCCACAAAGCAGTCAAGAAGCTATGGCCTGGCAGTTCTCCTCAATGCTTAAAAAAACCCAAACCCAACCAAAAACAACACCCAAAACTTAACATACAAAATTATTTTCTCTGAAAGAGTTGTTGTGTTGAGGTGAAGCTGAAAAATAAGTTGCCATAATGTCAATGAAAATTTTGACACCTGAGTCCTGCTGGGGAAAAAAAAAAAAAAACATTACGCAAAAATTTTTTTGGAAGTGCCTTCTCAACATTATTTTAAGAGTTGTTTGTGTCTCCTCATGAACTAAATTTCAGAAGTCTCAAGAAATTAATGAAATTGTTTGCTCAGGTTAGCCATGGCTCTTCTACAAGAGCAGGCAGCCTAATTCACAGCCTTCACTGTCAGAAGCACCTTGGAGCCTGAGTCCTTGTGTATGTTCTGAAGAAAGCTCTAAGTTCTGCTTGCAGCCAACTGAAACAAGATATACACATTCCTACTGAAACAAGATATACACATTCCTCACTTTTCATGGATTCCTTGGAAGTAGAGCTTTCCACAAAAATCTGTTTAGCTCTAGAAATAATCTCTTCTGTGGAGGAAGTGTTCACCTATTACTTGTTGCGCATGTTTTGACACAGTAAATTAAATATTTTCCAACTCTTTCTGGAAAACAAGTCAGACAGATCCGGTTACATGGGCACTTTTCTATCAAGGACATGCTCAGGCATAAGTTGTACAGACCACTGCACACTGCAAAGCTCTCACCCTTTTCTTCCAAAGGGCAAGTTTTCAGTCTCTCATAGATTAAAAAAAACTTGTTTCTCATCAGTTTATTAGCCTTCTAAACAGTCAGATAAACACTTAGATGTATGTAGAGATTCAGATATTTACCAAGAATGAAAGGATGCACTTAAAATATCAAGAAGCCCAGCTGAGTGTGCTCATCATTTGGGTGAAGATGACTCTGACAATATATTCTCAAAATACACCATCTTTAATTTTTGATGTGTTTTTTCCCAGCTCTGCTACCTGCACTTGACTGAACAAACTTTTGTGATGACTCTGTCTCTGCTCAAAAGAGAGGCCTGTGTTATTCAGACACTATGTTAAATAAGGGATTAAAACTCTCTTGTCCTTAGACAAACAAAAGGTCATGTTTATATTTCTGAATCTCACAAACAAAAGATGATTCATATTCATGTTACCATGTGCTTTTCTCTATAAGGTAATGGATCCAGGACTTGAATCCAACACTGAACCCTTTTGATCCCTGACCACTAGAGATGCTTCTTCTCATTAGGTCCACTGAGATGATTGGGCCAACCTGACCTCCTATATGTCACAATCCATACATTTCATTCAGGTTGGTGCTGACCAAGAGTGTCAGTCATCCAAGACAACCATTAAAATAGGTGCAGAGCACAGGAGAGCTCAGCTGTGGTCACTTGAAACAGTGGCAGCAGGCAGCTGCAGGGGGAGACAGCTGCAGAGAGACCATGAAAGGAGACAAAAGGAAAGCAGAAAAAAATAAAAGACAACACTGTCTTCATCCAAAAATGAAAAAAATTACTCTTTTATCTCATCCTCAGAACCCCCTTATTTCCTTTCATTTCATCCCAAACTCTGCTTAGCTGCTCCCAGCCTTCCTTTTCTTTTTCCTATTCTGCTGAGTCTCTTTTTGCTACCACTGAAAAAATAAACTTGAAAACCTCCAACTTTCTCAGCATAGGAACATGCAAATTGATCTACCCCACTAAGAAGATTTTGGCTGTCTCTGTCAGCCAGGAGTTTCCCAGCATATAAAGATCTGATTAATGTGAGATTTGAAAGTAACATTCAAAACTACATTTTCAAAACTACATTTTCAAAACTGATCTAAAAATACTAACAGAAGTTATTATTATGTTTCCACAGCAGAAAAATTTCCTAATTTCCCATAATTATAGCTAAGCCTCACAAAAAGAGGGTATAATCAGATAATAAAACTGTTTGTTGAAGCATTCTCTTGGTAGGACTAAAATTGCAGTTTCAAGCAAGATGCTTGTTCTTTCTGAAAACTGAAAGCATCAAACATTTTAACAACAATATGGAATAAAAATAAATTTAACATAGTAATATTAAGTCAGTTTTATATTGGAAATTAGTCTTTTTCTAGAATGCAGAAAGAAGAGACATTGCTGCTGAGCCTATTCCCTTTAATGTCAGCAAAGGCTGATGCAAGCTCCCCAACAGAAAGAAATCCATCAAGATTTCTTCAAGATAGAAGGAAACTCCTCCCTCACCTGTGCAGAAATGAATTTGTGCTTTGTTTTATTAAATGGACAAAAGCATAGTTTGCAAATATGCTTGTAACCCTACTCATGCCCTCTCATCTATAATGAATCCCCTGGATTTATTTTTCAAAAGAACAAATTATAAATGGCAAGAATAGATTTGAAATGAGACATAGGTTCTACTGCATTATATCTAGCCGGGCTGGTTCTCACCTTAATTCTAATTACTTCAAATTATTCCTGAAAAGCCTCAAAATGAGAGAAAACTCCCTTGGAGCCCCACTCCAGCATTAGAAATGCTATTCTTCCGAAGTGGAAAGAAAACTGTCTGCTAGATGTTCCTCCAAGAGCCTTGGCTGTAGAGATGACAATGATAAATCTCATCATATCCGATGAGTTGCTCAACTTGGGAAACTTCCTTATTCAGTAGGAGTTACATCAGCTCCCACACGCTGCCAGCCTCTTCCTTCCCTCCCACACAGCCACTCACTGGATTAGCCTGACACTTTCCTACATCCTTCTACACATGGAAATATTCCATATCCCACAAATACGCAGAGGCTTTTTGTGTTGGTGAAACTGTGATGCTCAAGAAATGTCAGGGCTGACAGGAAACAAGCATCATAGTAAGAAGAAGCTAAAGCTTAAAATGTTCTTTTGTTAAAAAAACAACAACCCTGCACTTGGAAATCCACAGAATAACTGAGCTATGCACATCAAGAAAATTCTGTCCAGCTGCACAAGCTGAGGCAGCTCAATTCTCCAGAGTTAAGTAAGGCTGTAGGATTGATGCTTGTGAAGCAGATTGGTTTGATCTGCATTTAGACATCACTCATAGTTCGCTTACAGGTTATCTGCATCCTCCAGAAACTCTCAGAGATCTAAGGACTTTGAAAGCTCAAATGGAAACAGAGTCATACTAGGTGCACTCAGCTAAAAAGGAACAAGCAGATATCATCCCAACCAAATCCACCAGGGCAACAGAACCTCCCAAACCTTACACTTATGCCTGGTGCAGCCATCTCCAAATCTCTGAAACACAGCAGGCAACATTGGCTCTCATTTCTACTCCTGCAGCCACTACAGTTCCAAACAGCTAATATTGTTTTGTGGGGTTTCCAAGCCAAAGCCCACCCTAAGCCTTCCTCAGCAGACCCTGAACTCAGCACAATCTTTACCGGCCACAGAAGCTCTCTTACTTACTGCATTACCATAAACATTTCATTTTAAAAGATCAAGGCCCTTTCTAGACTTCATTCTGCAGTTGACTGATGTACCACATGATGCTAAAGTTACCTTGAGTTTTTGGACTGGAATTAACATTTGAGAAAGCAATGGAAGACATTTGCATTCAGAGATCACAGTATTCCTATTTCTCTTCATAAGCATTACAAAAACAATCAATAACAAACTTTGCTGTCACAGCCCCATTTCTCAAGTGCTGTCCTTGAGCACAGTTTTATACAAACATAGCAGATATTTCAACTTCTCTAAGAAACTTGCAAAAGGTGCTTAGGATCCCACTCTACCTGACAAAATCCAGCAGAAAAACATCCTCTCTGGATCATTTCTACAACCACCTCTAACCAAAAAGGTAATTTACCCATCTCCATAACCAGAGATCAAGCACTTCAGTCGCTACCAGACCCAGAGAAAATATTTTCTGAAGCAGTCAGTCAGCTCTGTTTCTGTAACACCTGTGAGTGAACCTTCCTCTCCATCTCCAGCCTCAAACACTGACCCCAATCAGTGGGGTCAGACCACCCTGGCTCTAGCACAGGTGTCCCAGCTGGCCACTGAATTTAGGGTAAGCCATTTTTCCCGCTGTGGTACAAGCTGAAAGCCTTCTGCCACGTGAGCAAGGCAGGCTTGAGGGACCAAGCTGAAGCTGCAGGAACTGGGCAGAGCCATCGAGGGTCTCCAGTGTTTGAGAGTGCATTTTGAGGGATGAGAAACAGGACAGGAAAAGGGTTACCTCATAGCCTTGTACTACGGTGTCAGTGATAACTTTAGTCAGATGATGTAAGAATGGTGCCTCGCTCATGGAAAAAAGGAGAAAGAAATGCTATTCAGAAGCTGTGTGACAATAATTTCACTTCCTCATTAAGGTTCACTTTGCTGATTTCATTTTCCCTATTATGTTTCCCAAGCCAAGCTTTTGTGCTGCACTTGAAAGAAAATGATTGAATGAAGGAGCATACATGTTAGGAGACTTCCTGTCAAGTCATTAATGGACAAAACCCAAAACACTCATCATTTTTGAGCATATTTTTTCAACATACTTTTTTGCTATTTTTTTGTTCCTTTACCTGTCATAAATGGGTCAGCACAACAATTTTTTAAATCTCTCCTTATGGTTTTTTGGAGTTAAACATGTAAAACATGCTCTTCATCTTTTCTGCTCTCACCAAGTCTAGCAGCTAGTAAGTAAATCCTCAGTAAATGAACAATTTAGTTAAAATAAATTTAAATACTACAATTATAAAGTACAATATTAACATATACCATTAGCAAAATACAATAATTTTATATTAATATAATCACCACAATTCATTTTATACTATGTAAATTCATTAAATATTTTAAATTATAAAGTAATAGTCTAAATAAAGTTAATTTTTAAAATGCAATTAACAATGAAATCCATACTATGCCTCATCTAGAAATGTTGCAGAGACGCCCTTTCTTCTGAAGTTTTGTAATACTAATGCTTTGAGTCATCTATTGTTCCAGACCTAAAAATAAAGTGCCCAAATAATGTTATTGCAACAACTGAAATCAATAACCAATTTCAAGCAAGAGTAGTGTCAAGCAAAGAACATCAGCAAGGATCCTTTTTGGAGGTCAAGAGTCCCAAAGCTATTAAAAACTAAGTGAAATCATGGGTTCTAGGTTTTTATATTATTTTGATATTAAACTGTTACTTTGAAGCAATGTTTATTTTTATGCTTGAAGAGCAAGCCCTTTATTTATTATCAGCCCTAAATCACATATTTTGGTTTTGAACATGCTGTAGGAATTAAAAAGTCACAAACATTATTTCAAGTATTATATTCTATTAGACAATCCAATATTGCTGAATAAAACCAGGCTATAGGTGTGTTATTCTGCAGCAACTTTGGCTGGTTTAGCAAAACATTATGCACTTCCTACAAATGCTGTTATTTATTTTTATAATGGTTAAATTGCTGTCTAGTCTGCTTGGCTTCCTTCCTTTCTTCCTTGCTAAAATTAGTTGTTCATGCAACAATCCATCACATCCATCCTTCCTGAACCCTATAGTGAAAGCAGATTTAGATTTTAATTCTCCTCTAAACCAATATTTTATGCTTATGCTTTTTGAGTGTCAGCTGTATTCCAAGATCATAAATATACAATCCTTTCCACGTCTCCATTTATACCTTAGATTCAGTAAATCAAAAGATTTACAAACTCAGATCCCCTGTCCCATCTGACAGTTTACAGATCCATCCCTGAACACCAGGCACTTTGATCCTAACAAAACTTTCTTTCATATGTCAAGGATCTTCTTGAAAATGTTAAGATTACTCCTCAAACCCAGCAAAGTCTAAAAAGAACTCACAATTCTCTTCTGAATGTCTTTCATATTTTGCAGGCACAATGAATAAGGTGCAGTGACATCATTAAAACATTAATTTCACTGTTTCTGACACTGGCTTGTCCTTGAGTCCTCAGATTGAGATTGTGCCTAAATCTTGTCAATTCTTTTTGTACACCATCACCAAGACGTGTTATTCTCTTGCATATCTAAGACTTGCTCTTCAGGTAGTCATCTCATCACCATGATGTCTTTCTCCCAAAAAAAAAAAAAACTTTTGAGCTTTTCATACAAAATCTACATGCTATTTCAAAATTAGTTTCTTTCCTGTATTAGAATATCTTAATCTTCTTTACATCTTTCCTTTGCTGCAGCACAGCAATTAGAGACTATTTGTCTTCCCCTTCAAGATTTTTCATAACAAAATCCATTTATGTTCACCATTTCTCATAGAAAATCGAGGTCAGATTACAGCTTTCACTGCCCGCCATGCTTGTTGCCTAGTCATTACATTTTAAACTTCTGTCCTTGTGTTTATATCCACTTTGCACTTGAAATGTGGAGGATCTTTCCACTAATACCTCCAACATGAAAATAACTACTCTTATTCAAGTCCTGCTTAAAAACTTTCCCCCGCTGTGATACTTACTGAATATTGAAAACAATTTGGGTGACCCCCATCCCTCTTGTGATCACTGCTGTTCTTTTGCCTCTGCACATGGGTCCTCCAGACACTTGTGTTGTTTCGCTCTTAAATTGCAGCCTTGGTGAAGCAGAAACCTTTTACTCTTTGCTATGGGCAGAACAGAAACTTTTCTGTAACACATTTTTCTGGTATTGCAATAATACTGGCAGTATTATTAATAATAACAAATAAAATGTAAAGCAGAAGATTTGTGAGCTGGAAAAGAACTAAGTCAGCTGAAGAAATCATTCACAAGATATTGCTCTATTCACTGAGCTTGAACTAAGTAATAGTTAATCTCTGCAGTGAGACAAACTGGGTGTTTTTTTCTGTTTAGATTTCTCAGAATTCCATTGTCAAGAAGTTGGATATGATGCAAAAGGAAGACTCAGGATGCGACCACATTTGTCTAGGAGCTATTCTGGTAGAGTGTGGTAAAAACTTTTTCACAATTCAAGTAAGTGATAACAAAGCTGAAGGAAAAATAAATCTGTAGGTAATAGAAGTAATTTTGGTACTGGAATTGGTGACATTCACAAAAATAAGGAGCATTCAAAAGAATTAATTCAGTTGCCAAGTGCTCTATCCTCTTTCATACACATCTGAAATCTGATATAAGAGCAAGGAGCATTTTCTCTTAAATGAAAACAGCCTTTAGGGAACAGGGCTTGTTTGGTTTACATTTTTTAGCTGTGACTTTACTTGTGAGACACTGTGGTTTTGACAACTGCATTATTAATAATCTGTTCTGGAAATTTTTATATCTTTAGCCTGAAAGGGTTATTTCTGCATTATTTTTATTTTTTCCAAAACCCTAAGAAACTCTAAGATAAGGGTGATAATTAAGATCTTACATAACAAAACAAAAAAAAAAAAAAAAAAAAAAAAAAAAAAAAAAAGAAAAATTTCTGGAACAGTAATTTCAAGATAGAAAATGAGCATGTATGACAGACACGCTTGTAAAAATTTTAGTGCTAAGGAGCATTATGGTATGTCTTCAAAACTAACATGACACTTAAGGAAAACAACACCATAATGTGGAAAAGGCATAGCTGAAATAAAACTGGAAATGTTGCCTATCATGGATTATAGCTCCATAGTAGCTAAACATTGCAGCAACTAGCAAATGAATGTTGCTTTTTATTCCATGTAGATTTTGGAAATGAAGGTTTAATTTGGAAAAAGGAAAAAAGAAAAGGATTAACAAACTGAACTATTTGTATTTTTGAAAGAAAAATGTGCATTTCTTTTTTCAAATACATCTGTTTCCAAAAGCCAGAATCATCAGATATACATCAGGTCAAAATAGGAAAAACAATAGAAAGGGGAAAAAGCAGATTTGGTTGCATTTTTTCATGGTATACGTAACAAAGACTGAAAAACAAGGGAAGTCTCTGGAATTGGTAAGACCCCTTTGAGACTGGGAACTGCTACAATTACCCCAGTCACACTTGCTTTGGCACAACACTTGGCCGGTGGTGTCCTCTTACAAGATAAAAGATTTTAAACCCCAGGATACAGACTAGGGTTGCAGCAATGACATCCACAAGCAACATTTCCAGCAGAAATTCTTCCAGAATTCCACTCCTCAAGCTTCACTTCCATTTCCCAAGGTGCTCTTCTCAGGCTCAGTGACACAGTGGTAATAAATTGGTGGATGAGAGGCTGGACACGGGCTGGCAAGGAGCACTCACTGCCCAGCCACAGCCTGGGCTGCAGCAAAGGCAGCAGGATGAGGTTCCTCCCCTGCCCCTCTGCTCTGCCCTCACCAGCCCCACCTGGAGCACTGTGTCCAGCCCTGGGCCCCCAAAAAAAGAAGGATGACCTTTTGGAGCAAACCCAGAGGAGGGTCACAGCGGTGCTCAGGGGGTTGGAGCACCTCTGCTATGAGGAAAGGCTGAGAAAGTTCAGGCTGTTCACCCTGGAGAAGAGAAAGCTCTGGGGGGACCTTAAAGCACCTTCCAGTACCTGAAAGGGCTTCAAGAGAGCTGGAGAGGGACTTTCACAGTGATAGGACAAGGGGTAATGGTTTTAAACTAAAAGAGGGTAGTTTTAGGCTAGATATAATGACAATATTTTTCAAATTGAGACTTACCAATTACTGGTCACCACTCCAAGATATACCCCTGTCTCTCTGAGGTAGGGACTAATTTTTAGACAAGTACAAAGCAATCTTAGACAATGCTGGGCAAAAAGAAAATTTAACAGGCTATGTATCAGAATTAAAGTAAAGTATATGTAAATCAGGATTAAAGCTCAGGCCCTTTGCAGGTATGTTCAAGCCCGTGTTCTGAAGAACTGCACTGATCTTGAGATCTCAGGTTCCCTGAACTACCAGGAGCTCTCCAAGAGCTGTCTACATTAATTGTGTACACAGGAGCTAAGGCGTTTGTGGCTCCTTCCTTGAGATTAGCGCATTAAATCCCCACACACTGAAAGCGGTCACAGATCTCACACCCAACACTGTCCTCATAGCAAAAGCAATTCCTCCCAGGAATTGCCTATTAACACTAGAGTAACCTATTAAATCATAAACCCAGAACCCATTAACACTAAAAGGTAACACTAAAATAAAAAGAAAATTAAGCTTTATTACAAGACTTTTGTGTCCAAGGCAGCTCATTTCCCACACTGTGCTTCCCAAGGCACCCTGCTGCCAAAGAGCAAACAGAAACCATGTAGAATTACGCTTAACAGAGAAAAGCAGCAGGTTGTGAAATTCTGCTCCTGAAACAGCCATTTCTCACTGTTTTGTACTGCATACTGTAGTGTCAAGTGCAGGCCAGAAGAATTTTTTTACACAAATTAACTACTGGGCATTTTTTTCTCAGAAAAGAGCTCCTACAGCACATACACTGAAAACCCTAGCAGGAAATATAGCATAAAAGCAGCACAGTCAGTAAGTACTCTAGTCAGGGTAAAACCAAGAAAGAAGAAACCATTTAGATGTAGTCTTATGAGCTATACCTGCCAAAATTCCCACATCAGGTTTCATAGGTTTATGCATGTATTTTCCTATAGCAGAGATTTTCTCATTTCACAGTAAAGAGGCTGCACTGTTATCAGGGGAAACCAACCACACAGAGTACTCTCATAGTCAAGCTCACTCTGAAGTCAAACTGAAAAAATTACTCTGATAGTTTGGCTCAGTAATTTCTCCCATTCAGATTATAATAAAAAAGGTAATGCAAAGTTCCATTGTTCCTTGTGGTTGCTGAGCTGATAAAGGTTAGAGTCTCTATTGGTATATTTACCAATCTCTGTAACAAATGGCTTTACCTACAACCTGGTGTGCATGAAGTGTTCAGGTATCAGTGTTAAACACGTCTAAAGACATATTTTGAGTTTTTTATACTTTAATGTTAACCTTTACCACTGTGAGGTGCTTCTTCTGTTTCTGTGTGTCATTGTGCATGAGAAATGAACTCAAATATCTGATTGGATCCAAATTCAACCACTGTTATGTGCTTTGCACTTAGTGAGACTTCATCATCATTAAACAAAAAGTATACACTCTGTGTCTAATTCTGATCAGTACAAAATTTTTCAGCTGTGAAATTAGGTTTAGACTCAGAAGGTTAAAAAGGGAATCAGATCCTCCAGCCACAGGGAGGGGATCTGTCCCTCCCTCCCTCCTTAGCAGCCACTTAGCAAGGGCAGGCCAGAGACTCACCCATGGGACTGCTGAGTGTGCTCACATCATCGCTCTGATGAGCTCTGGTCTGCAGCACAGGAAAGGAGCAAACGTGCTGCCTTATCTGACTGCCCCGTGTCATCATCCTTCCTTCTATTGTCACTGGGCTCACCCCACGTCACCCAGACACGGAGCCATCTCCTCTGGCACAACAGGAGGCATTACTTGCCTGCCTGGCATCTGTGTACCAGATGAGGGGAAAGAAAAGTTTCAGCTCACCTGTGGCTGAGCAGATGTTTTTGGCTTCACACTACAACTCACATGTGCTGCTACCTCACGAGTTGATATGTCTATGACAACACCACATACTTCAGTTGCCAGACTTTCCTCGTGGGCTTACAAGAGATTTTCTCATGTGGGAAAATTCACAAACTCTAGTGCAAACATCCCAGCTGTATGGGCCTCTGGTTACATTTCCATCTGTCAAAACTCTAGAAGGCTCTAATGCATCTGGCAAACAAACAATCACACTTACAAATCCAATATGAAAGTGAAAAAACTTCCAGGGCTACAAAATCTACTTCTATGCTTTGACCAGAACAAATCTTCTTAAAATATATAACATTTAGGTTCTTGAACTGAAAAACAATTTAAATGTTTTATAAAATAACAGTAATTTCCTCTAAATAAAAATCAAGGACTGATAGTTTTCCCTTGTGCTGTATGTGGCAAAGATAATGCTGGGTATTCCAATACAGGAGATGCAGAGTCTGCTTAACTCAGATTTCCCTCCAAGCTTCCTGCAGAACAGACAGTTTCCTGTAAGAGTATGTTTGTCTGTGGGAAGCGATCATCCTCTCAGCAGTGTGTCTGATGGAGACAAACCCTTGCTAAAGGGAAACTGAGCAACACAACTAAGAAGACAGTGAAACAGTCATTGCATCATTCAGCACTGATTCATCTCAGCCTTGACTGCTACCAGATAAACTATAAATAGCCTACAACTTAACACTCTAATCACTTTCCCTCATTATATTCGTTAAGATCAAGCATAGAGAAAAAAAATATGATAAAACTAACATTATAACCCACCTGTTTTAGACTTGCAATTGGAAACTCAGCACTCAAACAAACACTACACATCCTTTTTCAGAATTTTGGGGGTTCACAGAAGTACATTTGGTTTTGTTCATTACTGGAAAGCAGATGCTCCAGTGTAGTCCAGAACTCTCTTCATCTTGTGATTTCCACTGTTTTCTCTGAACTCTCTTCTCATGCTCTGTGATCTCTTTAGCTCTTCCGTCTGCTTTTGACTTTATCCACAGTGGAAAAACATTAAATGCTTGTTACAAAATTAGCCTGCTCAAACCACCCACATATCAAGTTCTTGACATTTTATATATTCCTACAAATCAGTATTTTAACAATGGTCTATTTTCAACATATCTGACTTTTGGTATCCATTCCTTTCATCCCTCGTTCCTTTTCCTCTCTGTAGAAGGCACACCCTGATAACCAGTTTCTATCCTCTACCTCTTAAGTGTTGTTATCTGTTCCCATAATTTCACAACAACTTAGATAACAGAGGGTTTTTGGCAATCTGAAATCTAATGTACATAAAACTGAAAAGGGAGCAACATACAATGGAAGAGGGAAATTACTTAAAAGGCAAGCTCCCAGTAAAGCCACCTAGGAATGTGCCCTGCTAGTGTGCCAATGAACTGTAGTGCAGGCCATGGGCATGACTATTTAACAAAGAGTTATAAAAACTCCTGTAAAATAACAGCTCTAATCCAACCACTTACTTTTATTCAGACATGCTTAACTTTTAATCTGAATCAAACCTGTATTTTTCCCCTGTGCTTTCCAGAGCTAACAACCACTTCCCCAACTAACCCCATGCAAACACTCCAGATCTCCAGTCATATATCAGTAGATATATTAATTATTGGATATCTGCTTTTGACGACAAAAAGAAGAAACCTTCAATAAGTAGCTCACCAAATGGCTGATTTAGGTTCATAAACAGTGAAGGAGCTATCATGAAAGGAATAGTGAAGTTCAGATATCTGTTGCAAAGTGTTCCCAAGCAAGCAAAAAGAAAATTACCATATTTGCATCTTCAATACAGCTTTTAATTCTTTTTATCCTCCTGTCTCCTCACTTGAAGCTAAGCCTTTTGTCTACTCAAAACCAAGGGAAGAGACTTGGAGACTGGCTTCTCTTTGAGTCTTCAGGTTCAGCCCACTGATAAATCACAGCAGTTGTTTCTATGACATTTCCTGCCCCAAAGAGCCAGCCAAAAATCCTATCCACGTTCTCACCATGTCAAGTATTGCAACATCCTTTCAAGAGGAGCTATCAAGCACGGTCTTGTCTTGCTCCAGTTCACCTAGAAAGCAGCTGAAAAGATCAACTCTCTCATTTTTTCTCCATAACAGCCTTTCCTTCTTGGCCCCCACACAAAACTCAAGTTCTTAATCCTTCCTTTCAAGGCCTTCCTGATTTCTGCCTCTCTTTCCATCTACACAGAAGGATTAGCTCCCAGCACCATTCAGTCTCTTCATCACCACTGTTCTTCTTAGAAAGGCACCTCTTGCAAAAACTCATGTTTGCAAGGAGTACCCATTAAACAGGGTAAAAAGCATTTTGTTGTCCTTTCCCAAGGACACACAGCCCTTTCCCCATGGTACACAGTTAAGAAACTGCTTCCCTACCTTGTTCCAACTTCTTGGACCTTCCTGTTGTCCCTTGTTTTCCAGCCAGTGCATAGACTGCATGGGTGGGGGTGTGAGAAGAATGATGTTTGTAGGCACCACATGTTTACACACTACCAGCCACAGCAGAGATCTTCATCCATCAGCACAGTTCCTGGACATTCTGACAATAAACAAACACTAGCAGCATGTCCAGTAGACAGGCTGTTTGATCCAGGATCTGAATGCTGAATCCCTCCCCAGCACAGCACAAATTTCACAGCTGCTGTCCTTCCAGCTTGGTGCCCCTGAAGAGGATGCTCCTGGTGCTCGCAGCACTCAGCTCCACTCCCACCCATCTCACAGGAGCAGCCAAAGCTGTGACAAAGCTCCCTGGGCCGCTGGGGACTTGGAGCAGACCCCTGCACTGATGCACCCCAGCTGCTAAGAGGGCTCCTTCCTGGCTGAGTGGGTGTCTGGATCCCCAGCGCTTGTGATGAAGAAGGGAAATCATGGCAACAGCCCCAGAAAGTGATTCACAGCTTCCCAGGAAGCACTGTCCTGTCAAGACACCCGTGCTCACTGTCCTACCCACACTCTGCTGACAGACTGAGGCAAGTTCAAGGGGTCAGAGCCCTCAGAGGCAATGCTGAGGGAAGGGAGCCAGCAGAGCCCACTTCAAGTACATCACCAAAGAGAAGGAAGCATGATGCCACCACATCGCACTGCAATAGGAACAGGGAGAAGGGGACAAGGCTCCTGTCAGGGAGCACCCCCTGTCAGTTTTGCGACTCCATGAAGAATTAAGTCAAGGATAAAAAAAAAGTTAATCTCCCTGCTAGCAGAAAGTAACAAAAAAGCCTTGACACTTGGGAGAGGGATCTGCTGGGGTTCATCACTCCTCTTCCAATTGTGAAGGCTGAGCACAGGTAAGGGTGAAAAATACTGGGGGGCCGCAGAGAACTGGAGAAAATTCAGAAGCCACCTCTCTCCCCGAGGGAGCAGAAGTGCCTGGCACAAGCATCATTACCCTGGCTGCCTCAGGCCCCTATGGAAGCAGAGGAAAACACGTAATTCTGGAGGTTGGCAGGAAATTGTAGAGATCACCTAGTCCAGCCCTCTGCTCACAGCAGGGCTAGTTTCAAACAGCACTTATAGACCTCAGGAAACTCTTGTCTCTGTGCCAGCCTCAGAGAGCTGATGGGCTTCAGGGCTTGAGCTGAAGTCAAATGTTTGTAGTAACTGAAAGAGACGGTGCCATTAACCAGGCTGAACACACCACATGAATGTTCACAGTGCCATAATCAAAGGCACCTCCACCATGCACACACATTCGTTCCTCCACCCTTTTACTTTCTCTGCATCTTTGGCAAGATGCAGTTCACTCTCTGCTGGACAGCCAAACAGCCTCTTCATCTGTGTGCAAGAATAAAAAGACAAAGTGCCAAGAGTCATTTGTACAATGAAGACATTGTGTCACAGACTTCTTCATTATCTGTACTGCTCGTGAAGGAAAGAGATCAAAGCCCTCAGTATGGGAAGCATTTGAGTTGACATTCAAGTACAAATCGCTTTGCTCTATTAGATTTTCTGCCACCAGAAGTGATTACATCAGTCAGAATTTGAATACACTGACCTAGATTTTCAGAAGCCCATAAAGAAGAGGGTTATCTCAATCCACTTTCACAGATACATACTGAGACGCTGTTCTAATTGTCAAAAAATTAAGTAAATATTAAAAGTCAACACGTAAAGACAGTGGGTTGAGAGCTGGACTTTGGGTGAGGATGGAAAGAATCTGAGTAGGGAGTGGGAGCAGTAGAATTTTTTCATTTTCAACAGAAACATCTGGGTGTTTATATTTCATATCACTGTTTGAATATCAGCAGGAAGATTGTAAGCCAGTTGACCCAACAAAGCCAGTCAATTTCCTGGTCCTGCTGCTAGGTTTGTTATTGGCCAGTGTCTACCAATGTTTGGGAAATGAGTAATCTCTTACTCATTATCAGTAAAATGTTGTTTTTTCCTTGTTGTTATTTCTAATTTCATCTCAAAAGCAGAGTACAATGGAAACCTTACAGGAGTCTTCTATTGCCTCTTTTGGGAAGATACTGGCACACCTGGGCCTTGTGTCAGGTTCAATCAGAGATCTACTGTCGTGCTACAATTATTTATGGAACAATACATTAGTGAGGAGCCATAAAAAGCCGTATTTCTTATAATACAAAGATAAAAAGTTACCAAAATTTTCTCCAGGAAACAATAATTCAGAGTTTTATGGTGGCAAGGAACTTAGAGTTTTTAGCGGAGAGGACAAATAAGATGACGGTGCTGATCTATTTTATTTAACAATTTTAGTATCCTCCTTTAAGTTTTCAATATACAACAGGAATGTTTCTAAGTAAGCTGAGTCATTAGGGAATGCATCTTTAACCCCTAAGTGAGGAAATGCTTCTATAAGCACTCAAAAATTACTCATTCTTGCAATATATTTTGATTTTCCTCCTTGTGGGCATCCATGCCATAAAGACAAGTTTGTCTTAGGCAATTTAGCAGCAAGTGATTCTAATCAACTGTTACAGTTCTCCTCCCAGCCTCTCTGGGGATCCAGCAGCTCACCTTAAACCATCTTCCTCCCTCATAAATCACATCCGACAGCCCAACCATTCCAGCTTCTTTTCCTCTGCACTGTGCTCAGTTCCACTCCCTGGTCATGATTTCCTTCAGCTCCACATTCCCCATGGTTCAACTGTTTTCCCAACCAAAAAAAACCGACCAGGATTTTGTCTCTTTTAGGAAAACAGTAAAGCTACTCAATCTACCTTCACAGAAGCTTGCTTTTCTTTTTATTTTTTTTCCCCTTTCTTTTATTTTTGGGCGAGGGTATTTTTGTTTGCAAAGAAAATAAAATACAATGATGCCAGAACACACTGTCTTCCTTCAGTCTCACATTCACATCTCTTAAACTTGCAGAGCACCATTAGGAATCTCAGCTCTGTTTCTGACTGTGCTTTTTGCAGAAAGCAGTGTCCCAGACTGCTGAACTCCGTGTGACTTTTAAGTCCTTTGAAATACAGGCCACCCTCCACTTCCATCCATTTCCAACAGGCTCAAGTCCTACGTCTCTTCAACTCAGCCCTGCCCAGCATGTTACTGAGGGATTCTTTGCTCAGTCTCATTCTTGTTTGTGGGATACACAATTAGGGATTACACTGGCCTTCAGCTAAGAACAGTCCAACAAAAGAGCTTTGTAGACCAAATTCATATAAGCTTTAGTGACCTCTTCAGTAAAGAACTAATAATTAGCCCAATTCTGAATTACACGTGATATTTTCTATAGGATCTAGCACCTATGGTTATGACTCCTGTCAAGTCAGAAGACATGCAATCAGAACAGGATTTAAGCCATTTAAGCAAGCAGGACTTAAATTGCTGTGTATGTGGCAAAATAATTCTGGGGTATGAAATAACCCACAGCAATTAGGTTGAAAAAACCACAGAATGCCTGCAGAATAAACATCCAGGGATGATTCAGCTGCAGATCTACCAACCACTGGTAGGAGTGGCGAGAAGCAGGGTCTTGCTCACACTGCTAGAAAACAGAAGCTGCATTTACAGGCTTTGCTTCCAGATAATCCACAAAGCCAAAATGCGTCTCAAGTAGAATGAGCTCCCAGTAGCAGAAATGTCATTATTGTCAGCATCTGCTTTATGCA
Organism: Pyrgilauda ruficollis; assembly: GCF_017590135.1. Taxonomy (NCBI): domain Eukaryota; kingdom Metazoa; phylum Chordata; class Aves; order Passeriformes; family Passeridae; genus Pyrgilauda; species Pyrgilauda ruficollis. Next base: position 16,699,053 of record NW_024513654.1, on the reverse strand, counting down.
AATTCAGTGTACAGATTTTGCACAGCACCTTCAAAGTCCATTGCCTTCTTAATTCCCTCCTGACACCAAATCACCCATTCAAATAAATTAAAGGATTAAACTATACAATAAACCATAACAAACACTGTCAGTAGTGCAGCTAGGAAAGGCTTACGAGGTTTAGATGAAGTATGCATAATAATAGACAAAAAATAGATGGTTTGTACACATTCCAAGTTGTTATACAGTACCAAAAGGTAAGTCAGAGTAAAGAAAAGTAAAGAAAGAAAGGAACACACTTTTTTTTAGTTGAAATACAAGAACATATCCTCCAGAGAGGATGTTATGCATTAAATGATCACACAGAAGCTAGGTAATTTTCTTCAGAACAAAACTAAATTTTTGTTGAAAAGATGCATTTTTGTGTCTAAAAATTACTACTAACTAACAATTTACATTTGTAACTACTACTACTACAAACTATTTGGAAATTTCTATTATTTCTGCTTGAGTGAAAGATCAAGTTTTTAAAGCAACAATTACGTATGAAGTGTTTCCATTTTTCAAAATCAAATGCTTTTGTTTTCAAATTAAACTTGGAATTTTGAATTAATACAAGAATTTAAAAGTCAAGAAATAGATTATGTAATATTCCTTCTTAAAAATGGAACTTAAAATATCCACCTTGCCTTGATTCCATGACTTTTTCTCCAAGCGAGGCCACTAATGTCACAGAAAGCTCTGGTTTTAGCGTTACGCTGCGTGCAGCTGTTTCCAGCCAGCTCTGCACATCTGGGCACCTTTCCCACGTGGTCCCTGCAGGAGAGGGGCCAAGATCTGTCCCTGTGCAGGCAGCTGGGGACACCAGGGCACTGTGCTCGGGGACACCAGGGCACCGCGCCAGGCGCAGCCCCGCGCGCTCAGCAGCTCGAGGTGCAAACAGCACAAGCCAAGGGGAGCGTGAGAGTGAGGGCAGAGCAGTGGGAGTCTGTGGAAACCACCATTGGGAGCAATATGGACACGGTAAGGAAAACCGCACAGGATGGAATAAGATTAAAAGTGTAGAGGTGGGGGAAAAGAAAAATGAAAACAAAACCCAAAAAGACATTTTAACAAGTACTTTTGAAACAAAGTGCCAGAGCTTTGCATCCCAATGAAATCACAATAAGTCTCTGTTTTCACTTTCTGTTTTCACTTCAGAATGAGCTTTAGATAAATGTAATTTAATCTAAATTCTTGTATTAGACAAGTGTAGTTTATCTAATTCCTTGTGGATTATTTGCATGTCACTAAGCTAATACATCTCAGTATTGAGCAGTTTTAATTGCTTGGTCCTCAGCTCACCTGACCAGGAAAGGAGCAAGGAGAATGGTGCTCTATTTCTGCAACCACTAGAGAAAGAGGTCACAGTGCGTTCTAGGCACATTTTGTGATAAATTTGCAGCTTCAATGTCTGGTCAGAAAGAAGGTCCATCACTAGGTGAAAGACTTGTGAGTTTCTTTCCTCTCAATCTTTTGTCTGCACCACTTAGTTTGCACAAGTCACACATTCTTCATTACAGTTTTGGACATCACATCATTAGCATTGCTCACTCTTTTTCAAAGCTGAATCCTTTCTTTTCCTCCTTGGCCAACCTGCATCCTATAAAAAACAGATGAAGGCAATACCAGTTGAACATATTCTGCACAGATCTATGGCTAAGATTAAGCATCTGTGTTGCTCATTGCTTCCTGGGGAACCAGTAATTAACATTTTCAATCAAATGAAGTCTAGCCACCTAGCAGGCACAGTAAAGTTTGGAACTTGTTACAGTCGTGCCTATCTCCAAGAAAATATTTCAATTATCTTATTTCCAGAAAAAAGAAAGTTCCAAAATGTCATATCCAAAAATTTTAAAAAGTATAAATCATGAGTGAGCCTTTTTTTTATAAAAGACTGACAGTGGCTAACAATACGATTCACAAAACCAAGAGAGATTGACAGACATGATCTTTTTCCCTTGGTGTGTGATTAGAAGAGTTGTGAACTAGCATCATTTCTGACTCCTCTCAATTTTCATTTCCTCAAAAGGAGGCCCGAGACTAAAGTTGAACAAGAACCAGAAAGCTTTTGGAGGTAAAAACTTAGCGTTGCAGAGTGACATGGCATGAGGAAAAAAAAAGAAGGCTGGGGAGGAAAAACATCCAAGAGAAAGGGAGTTATAACTACAAAAATATCAGTATTCAACAGAGAGCTAGTCTCCTCGCTGCAAAGGCAGAGATAACCTTAGTTAGTCTCTGCAGTAGTTATTTCCACTGATTTTGTTCTGCTACCTTTTTAATGCTGCTTGAGGTCTAACCCAGGATTTCACGTGAACGGGAAACTCCCACTTTGCCACAAGAAAAATTCTGCTCCCTTTGTTCTTAAAGATTGTTATTCCCCTTTTGCATTACAAAGTTGAGAAAACCCCAGAAAACATTTCAGATCCTTCTAATTTTGAGTAAGCTTTTTTTCCCCCACCCTTCCAGACTCAGTTGTTAATTTTGGCTCATGGGAAACATTGCTGAAGTCTTCATCAGCACTTCCTTTTTCTTAAAATGGAGGTTTAAACTTCATCTTGACATGCTGCAAGCCAAAACCAAGCTTCTACCTGGAGGAAAGGATTAGGGCCCACTCAAAATGAGGGGGGGGAAACCGCAAAATCTTCTACTCTAGATGCAAAACCACTTATATCAGCCAGGATGACATGAGTCAGATCAATGCAATACCTGCAGGCAGCACGGAATGCTTTCAGAGTATTGCTCAAACAAAGTCAGTGCAGCTTGCTCCAGCCAATCTCCAAAAGAGATTTCTAGAATCAGTAACACAATGCTTTAGCCAGCTGTCACTTGGTGAAGATGATACCAAAATGCTAAGGAGAAACTATATTTAAAAAAAAAAAAAAAAAAAAAAAAAAAAAGAAGAAACAAAAACAGCTGGAGTTTTCATTTTCAGATATGCCACAGAATTTGTTTCCCCTCTGAAAAATTACTGAGATGTAGAAGCAGGAGAAGGGGAAAGGGAGTATGGAGAAAACACCGTAACCTTCCGGTGCAAAGAGGCTTTCTGCAGGTGGGGATGCACAACTGAGAGTGCTGAATGATGAGGTGTAGAGGGCTGGTAATTTTCAAAGACGAATAAAAGTAATTTGAAATTTCTAAGGAAATTCTTCACATTGATTTCACATCCAGTTAACGCGGAGTACCTTCCTTCTTGCAAAAGATTATTTAATTAGATAATTAACATCTCTACTCCCAACATTGATATAGGCTTACATTATCATCATGCAATTTTGTGTCTTAAACCCATCTAAACCAGTAAAATTAGAAAATAATTTATTGTGCTAGGAGAAAGATATAAAATAATGATATCAGAAACAGTTTTTTGGTAAGAATATTAAAAACACAGAAAGTTACACATCCATGCAATTAAATCACATGATTTCTGTGCCTTCACGTCAAACTTCAAATTCTGTGGGAAAACTTCATTGTGTACAATTACCAGTAGTAAAGTAATGTGGCTTTGGAGCCAGCCACCTCCTAGGATTGCTCCCGTGCTTCCTACCACTCAGTTTTCCCTGTGATCAGTCTGCCACCACTGCCTCTCCTGCAGCACTGCCCAAGAGCTGCTCTCTTTTCTCAAGCAGGAGTCACAGCCCTGGAGTTCACCTTCCTGTGAAGAAGTGTGACACTGATGAGCTCATCATGAGGTCTCTTCTGCAGAGCTGCTCACTGGGGTCATGAGGTGGCTCTTGATTTTCTCACTAATTCCAGCAGAAAATAAGGGTCATCGTTCAAATCAAAGAAACTGCATGGGAGCTGTAAATCCTTGTTTCCTGTCCATTATTGACTTAGTGAGTTAAACATTACACCACAAAAACCACAGAACCTTTGCCAGTTGATGCAGCAGTGTCTCCAGCTACCTCCAGGCTTACTATACTGTCCCACAAAATCCTCATTCCTTTCCCATGTCCCCAGAGCTCACAGACCCCCCAGAACATCTCTCTTGTATCTTGCCTGGCCTTGGGCTGAGGAGCAGGCAGTGCAGGCTGCAGTCACACTGCTTTCACACTGAGTGAACCAGGGTCACTTCCTCCCCTAAAGGGGTGGTTAAAATGGTGCAAACACCTCTTGCCTCTGCCCAGCTAGTGATTTCCACAAATCTTGAGAGCACTTATATCTTGGCACCTCTCTGCTGCTCTGTATAATTGTGCTGAGTTGCGTAACGAGCACACAAATTACTGGAAGACTGACATAAGCTGCAGTTGCATAACTTGTTTCCTCCTGAAACTAGTGAAAAACGACACTATCACTACCACACAAGTTTCAGCTGTCTTGTTCTCTGGCAGCACTCTTGACCTGGGGGAGAACCCTTCTCCTGAGAGTGAGCATGCCTGCCCATGTCTCCCCATCACTGCTCCCTCATGGTCCTTTCTGCCAGCGTTTGTCTCTAGCTACCAGCCATGACTCTGGTTTGATGCCATCCCAGCTTTCTTACACCACATCACACCACACTTTATATGCCATAGTTTTTATATATATGTAAATAAAGAAAAAAGCAAAGAAGAATTCACATGTATATATAAAAATAATATTTATATGTATATGGTTGCATAGATAAATAAAATGGAGATATATGTGCACTATCATGAGCTGGACAATCACCAGAAGTGCCACACATCCATTTCTAATAGTCTCATCCTGGAATTCTCACTCAAGCAGAATGAAAATGCAGTTGTACCCTGACAGCCACTGTCAAAGGTAGTTGGACAGACACCAGCTACCTTTGTGTGACCTGAGTCCAAACTTGCATCCTGCTGTTTTTCTAATGCTGCTGTCTGGAATTTTCTGCCTTAAAAGGCAGAAGTACCTTAAGCATACAGTTTAACAGCATAATTATTAGAAATCTCTTACAACAGTGGATTTCATATACATTGCAAGAAGCAAAACAAACTTCTAAATCCCACTCCTTGTTAGAAGCTTCGTAGGTGCTACAGCTACATTATATAATCAAGATTTGTAATAACAGCATGAGGAAATAAAAAAATAAAAAAATAAAAAGCCCCATTGTTTTGTCTAAGTATTAGTGCTTTGTAGATAACAGACACACATCAGCTTTTCAGGTATCTGAAAGGACCAGTTACTGCCAAGTCAAACTTAAATGTCTGTAATGAGAAAGTTTTGATTATATTCTGCTAACAAAGAAGTAAATACAGCTTCCACAAAATACACAGATTTCTTCAGTCCTGGTTTAGAACCTCACTGTAGCTACCAGGACTAAGTAACTGCTGAATGCAGAAGGCCCACACTATGATTTTAGCCTCTTGGAAGAGTTTTTTTCCTCTATTTATATAGCTCCTGGCACCTAGATTTTTGTCAGGGTTTCAAAATAATATTTTAAATAAATAATAGTAATTGAATTAGTACTAAGTGCAAATTAGGATCTAGCAGGATGGCTAACTTCTACAAACAGGACTGATGCTAGTCCACATAAGCACTAATTTATCCCACTGCCCTATGGTGAAGAGGTCTAAAAGAAAAGCAGTGAAGCAGTAAGCTGAAGTTCAACAGACAAAGGAAATAAAACAGAGAATCAGCTTGTTGTGCTGCTATGGCTGAGTGCATGTGCCTTTCCACATTTTACATGCTCTGCTCTTTTGTTATCTGTCCATAGCTTTCAGAGTTTAACAGTGCTCTTCTGCAAGCTGTGCCAAGTGCAGAGGGAAATAAAATTCCTTCTTCTGAAAAATGGTTTAATTACTCAAGATACAAATCTGAGTCAAAAAGAGGGAAAAAAAAAAAAAAAGAAAGAAAAGCATACTGCATATTGGCTAAACTATGCAATTAATCTCCAGAAAGAAAAGGATTCAGAGCAGCAGGCACAGAGCCCAGGTTCAACAGGGTGGGAAGAGGGGGTTAGTTAGGAGCATAGCACCAGGATTTGCAAGAGAGTAAATAAAATAGTAAACTCTCAGTTATGGTACTTCCAAAACAGTATTGCTACACAGACTTGTTACCCACCAGCCAGTTGCAAGGTCTAAGGCAGTGATTTTGCTTCAGCTTGCTGGTCTAAGAAAGAGGCCTGCTACGTGACATGAAGTGGAGATGCCATGAACTGGAAAAGCAATTCTCCACAGGTGAGTCACAAGAAACATCAGACAAGCTGAATCAATGGCCAGCCATGGCTATGGGAACAGAGAAAGGACAATGGAAACAATGGAAACAATCATACCCACAGAACAAGTAATTACATAGTTTTTTGCTTTCCTCACCTCAGTAGTACCAAAGCCAATAAGCCATTTTTAACTTCCCTGAGGCTCCAAGTTTGGGTTACGCCTGATCACACCGGAATTGTTGCTGACAAGAAAACCTGACAGCCTCAAAGGCTCCATCCTGCAGCTCTAGGCCAGCATGGCCCTGCTGCCCCAACCATCCCAGCCCCTCCAGAGCCCCCTGCCCTCCCACAGCCCCCGTGCCTCCTTGGCCTCCTCACCATGGCACCGGGCCCTCCGTCACAGCCAGCCACGAGAACACGGGAGGGTTGGAGCTTCCCCACCACCGCAGTCCAGCACGAGCTCAGGCCACTTCAGTGAGCACAGGGAGCCAAACCGAGACCTCCCTGAAACAGAGGACACAAAAATCTTCTCTCCTGCTCCTGTGAGCTGGGCTCAAATAGACTCTAGAGGTGAGGAGGTAACAGAGACTCTCCTGCCCCCAGGGGGATTGACTTTGGGAGTCAACACCTGAAACAGAACCCAGCCTGCCTGGAGCTGAATAGAAGAGGAAAAGGGTCAGACCAAGAGCTTGGCCACTCAGACATAGTTTTCAGGACAGGTTGTGAGGGATAAGCCTGCATTTGCAGCAGGACTTGTGCATGCAATGTATTACAGATTCTCAGGGGATGCAGGGAGTGATCGCCTGACTGCCCAAGGGATAAATCATGGCAAACCTGGCAAAGCAGTTGGCAGGACTCAGCCACTTTCCTTAGAGGACAAGGGGAGGTTGTCAGCAGCTGCTCAGGAGAAGTATTTTGGCAGTACCAGGAAGAGAGGACACCTGTGGAAACTCCTAGGCTAAAAACAGAGGGGAAGGCAGCTGGTGGGCATTTGCATTTTCTGTCAGCTCAGCTGAGAAGGACACTTCTGATCTCACAGGTTTTGTAAGTTGCAAGTGTTGGGGAAGCTGCTTGTGCAGTTTTAAGTCATTCCATTTCCCAAGTTCCTTTGTCTAGAGATCTTGACAAATTCCACTGTCTCAGCTATTTAGACTAGTTCTGGAAGTTTTGTAAATAAATCCCTTAAAGGGGCTGTGAAATTACCCATGTTTGTTGTTTGTTAGGGGTGTAATTTTTCACAGCTGCTGTGAAAGGCTGAAAAGGTGTGCAAATAGACACCAACAAAATTTCTAGGAGAACTTTTTCATATTCTTTTGATAAAGAGGGTGCATCTTGTTCACCTTAAAAACAGTTTTTCCTGTAGCTCATCCTCGATTTTGGACTACTCAATGCCCTGAATTGTTTGCTGTGTAGTTCTGAGGACAAATAAAAATATGTGCCATGTAAATTCTCCAGGAAGTACAGGTAGCCCCTCCTTTTCCATCCCTTTAAATCACATATCTGCAGTATTGAAGTCTCTCTCAATAGACTGATACCATGTTTCTGCCTGTCTGGCCTACTAATCATCCCCTTTGGACTGCTGGCTTTTTTATTTTCCACAAGTAAAACCTGCTATCTCAAATCTGAGCATGGAAGAGCACTCCAGTCCATGTGCCTGTAGATCTTTTTAACTTAGTCTTATGCTTGATGACACAAAAATATATTTGCATTTATGCTGACCGAAGGGGGAGTTCCCTCTTGCAGGTCACTGTGTTTTGCTGCTGTGGGAATTTCCAGAAAGAAAGAGATAACAATAAGGAAAGGCTGTGTGTGGATGTGGAGTCTGAACCACTCCAGCAATAAGAACCTGAGGGCTGAAACCATCTGTGCTCTGGTGGGAAGGATATATCAGTGCAACACTCCATCCATACCTGACAGCACTGCACGCTGCACCAAGGGACAGAAACAAAAGCACTTTCCCAGCCTCCTTTCTCCTCTTCCCCTGTGCACACCTATAGCCTTGGTCACAGCAACCATTCCAGACTGGGAGACAAGGTGATTAGTAATCTCTTTGAGAAGAAAGCAGTTTGAAAAGAATGATTAAAAACTCAGCATCGTTTCCCACAGCTGAAGGGCCCCCTGCGTTGGTTCTGTTCCCTTTAAAGCCTGGAATGCTTATGCTGGTTAGTTTGGGAGACAGTATGGGACTTTTTTCAGTAAACAACTTCAAATTTCCCTAAATTAGAAACACATTTAAGTTTTGGAAAACAATTGTTTGGCAGTTGCTTTTACAAGAAAACCATGCTGCAAACACAGCTCCAGACTGCTACAAAGACCTTTCAGGTTGGATTGCACTGAGCAATGCAGGACCAGTGTCAATATTTGAGCATGCAAATCCAGGGCTTTGACGTGGTTTGCATGTAAATGTGATGCTTGGTTCACACTCCAGTCAGTCCATCCCCCAGGGAAATCTGTGAATAGTTCCAGTGGGGTTTCATGCTTTCAGAGAGTCCAAGACAGATGATTTTTTCAGATACAGATCCATTACTAGTTCAAAAAGGGTTGCATGGATTTGAACAGGTAATAGAGGAAGCTTAATACTTGTGCATGGAAGGAAGAATAAGTGAAGTGACTGCTGAAGCCACTAAGATAAAACCACATCAGAGTTATTAATTCCTTCTAATGATATTGAGAGGCAACAGATGTCAATTAAGTGATGTCATCACAAATTGCTTCAAAATTAATTTAGAGATAGCATTACCCAAAGAGATGCTAGTTTTTCATATAATCCAGATAACACACTAGATCAGCCAAGTCACTAAGCCCATTGTTGATACACATTATTTTTCATAATAATAAATCACAAAAAAATCATAAGACATCATAGTTATAGACCAGAACTGTGTAGGTTTTCTCCTGTGAAGTGCTTGCACTTGATCAACATGAGGGAGGACAAAGCCTTTTCCAGCACTGAATATTGACTGAGAGTGGCTCTAAGCATCCTATGCTCACTCCAAAGCACGTGAGGAGCCCACTTTACAGCAGCACTGAAAGCACTCCCACCAAGTACAAACCTGTTCCTTTGCAGGGTTATGCTCTTTTCTCAAAATTGACAGGCTGGGTATCATTTGAAACATTATCACCAAATTTCAAGAGAAGTGCAGGACTAAATTGCCAGTGACAATTTGGGAACTCCTGCAATTCACAAGAACAGACAAAGAGTTCAATATTTAATGTGTGCCTAAGAGTTAAGATAGAGAAATGCATAAAATCTTCTTTCTCTGAGCTTTATTAAATTTTGAAGATATAAAGTAGATAATAGCAACACCAAAAACATTCATTTTACAGCTTCAAAGGTCTCTGCAAACATCCTCTATTTACTCACAAATGACCACAGTTCTGCTTTCAGCAGATTAGATAGGAAGCCTGTGTGGAACATCATGTCACATTATAAAGAGGAAGGAAGCTAGGAGAATTTTGGAACAGAAGAGAGAAAGTTTGGTTTGGTTTTCTTACATAAACCTTTACAAGCAAGTGTCATGCCCTTCCTTTTGTCTGGTAAAGATTTGTGGTAAAGACCATGGGGAAATGCAAATATAGGAAGTAACATCTATAAAATTCTGTTTTCAAATCTCACCACTATCAATACACAGAATTTACTGTTCTCTCACGCTCAGTGGCACAGTATATGCTGAGCTTTCAATGAAAACAGGAAAAAACCAACCCTTATTTGCTTTATCTCCAGTATAGGTTTTCATTGAATTGCAAAGGCCAGAAGTTATGTGTTTGTTTGGGTCTCCTGCTCATGAATTTTTCTCACATGCACAACTGAATTTAGACTAAAGTAAACTGCTACAGAAAGCACTTCCAAGTACACACAACACACAAATGGATTCAATCCCTCAGAGTTTAGAACCTAAATTACCTTCAAAAGCATTGGAGAAATAGGGAACATGTATGCTAGGATTACGTCATGAGGATGACATACACATATTTCTAGTATGGGGTTCGAAAAAGCCATTCCAGACATGTATTAGTCAAATATTCATTTAACAGCCTTTTTTTTTTTTTATTTTGGAGTATTCCAAGTTCTTGCAATAATGAGCCTTTAAACTGAGGTTCCAGGTCTGATTGGCTACAGATTAAGTACTGATATAACCTGGGGGAAATTCCATAGTTGAGGAAACACATTCTTGGTGTGTGTCTGAAGTAATGCAAATGTTGAGGATGTGAGGAATAGGCAGGACCATTATGCAACACATTGCCTCCTTCCTTGGCCAGTTTGATCATCCTCAGTAGCTGTCAGGCTCCACTGTCAGTGCCAAATCAAACAATCATCTCACCTGACTTAACAGCAAGCACAGTTTTGCCTGCAGCTGACTAGAATTCTTCTAGTACTATATAAAGTACTACATCAACTCTTAAGCTTCATACAAAAAGCAGAATAATCCCCATGAGTTTAGTTACAACCTTTCCTGTGGGTTTTGCTCAGAGGTTTCCTACAGCAACATATGTAAGTACCAGTTAGCCTTACCCTTGCTTACTCAGAGAGCCAATAGTACATGAAACAGACTGCTACAGTGTACAGTTACAAAATATACTGTAAGGTATAACTCATTAAAACCACAGATTATCCTTGCCAGATGCTCAGAATTTGCCAAGCTGAATTAAGTGGGATTTCTAGAACAGAAAGGATAAGTTTGGGGCATCTCAAAATGCTAAACAGCTCCAAGAAATCAGAAAATGGACTTCTCAAAATGGCTAAACACCACCAAGAAATCAGAAAATGTTTTTTTCCTCCTGCATTCGGCAGAAAAGAAAGAATACTTCCCTCTGTTTCAAGAACACACCAGAATACCTAAGATTACAACCATCACAAAGACTGAGGGTTCTTCCTCACAGCTTAATAGATTAATGACAGATTCCAGTATTATTTTAAGCCTCAATTTTTGCTCTCAGTATGCATCATGTTCTTAACAAGGAAGAGAAGGGTTGCTCTTCTATGATATCCAGAGAGCAGAGAGAGTATTTGAGTAGCAAGATTGCAGCATTTTGTATTGTTTATGAAGACGTTTATGAACATTATTTCCTGTCATCAAAAAGACACAGTGTCTCAAATGTCTTCACTTTGCTGGAAGTACTAAGGGTTCTCTTTTCCACTGGACAAACGGCCTCTGTAAGGTCACACGACCCTCTAGACATAACATAAGGACAAAGACATTTTTGGATGATGATGTTTAAGTGTTCTTTCCACACTTTCTACATTATTTGTGCTTTCTCTGTTTCCATCATCGTCCTGGGAATTTTATTAGTAATACAGGATAGGATGATAACAAGCATTAAAATGTTTTGTAGGAGACATTAGACACCCGTGTGGATCTCTGCTGAATGAGACATCAAAGACTTGCTTATCTCTTCATGCCTAATTTTTTCAGTGTGACTTCTGTGATACATTTTGATCTTCTGTATGTAACTGTTCTAGCAATGCATAACCATTTTGTTCTGTCTTAGGATCCTGAAAGGTTTGTTTCTCTTCCCCTGAAATCTGCTTGAAAGAACTATCTACTTTGTAGAAACCCTGTTTATATTCCTTGACAGGATTTTGCATGCAAGTAACAACTGATATGGTTCTGAAGGACCAATGCTCCCATTTAAAGGGCTGCTTAGTAAAAGTTATTCAAGAGTCTCAGAAATATAATAATAACATTTCACTGACTTTTTAAACCGTATTCTTTAATATTACATTTCTACAAAATTGAAAACTATTTTAAAATAACATATGACTCAGGAGTAAAAGTAAACTACTCACTTCTGAAATAATATTAAAAACCTCTGCAACTCTGAAATTAAAATGGATGTCAGTCTCTTTTCCCAGTTAACAAGAGAAAAGACAAGAGAAAATGGCCTCAAGTTGGGGCAGGGCAGGTTTAGATTGGATATTAAGAAAAGGTTCTTCACTGAGGGTTGTCAAGCACAGGATAAGGCTGCCCAGGGAAGTGGCTGACTCACCATCCCTGGAGGTATTTAAAAGATGTGTAAATGTGGCACTCAGGGACAGGGTATAGTGGTGGACTTGGCAGTATCAGGGTAATGGTTGGACTCTATCTGAGAGGTCTTTTCCAACCTAAACAATTATATGATTTTATAATTCAAATAAATTACACCGATGCGCAAGGAACCATACCTGTTCCTAATCTGAACAGAGGAATTAATAAAATGAAACATAATATGATTTTAAAAGAATGAACATATTTATTCTCTATTAAAAAGAGACAGTACATCAAGGTAAAAAATATAAATATCAAAATCATTTAACAGCTAGCCAGCCACCATGACTTGGCAGCAATATTTTGCAAAATCATTGCATAACAATTTTTTCTGGCAGATTAAACTCCACAAAATCTATGATGTGTACCTTTTCTGTTTACATCATAAATCATCCTACAACAGTAAGATAATGTTCTGGCGTATGTATAAAACATCATACAGTAACATGATACATGCTTTATGAAAGCTGGAAAGAAGGAAAGGAGAGAGAACGTCTCTTAATGCTTCCCTTAAACCTTAGACTCAAATTTAAGCAACAGATATTCACTTTTCCATTTGCAGTCCCTTAACACAGGCAGTTCCAAGTACACACACAAATACACAAATATATTAAGAGGATTTGTTATAAATAGCTATTGCTTTTGTAGGCAGCTTCAAATATACAATCTTCTGTATCTCTTTAAAAAAATAATGTCCCAGTTTAGTCTATAAAAAATAAGAGTTCATCCACAGGTAAATATTCTTAATTAGAATGTGACTCTGTGAATGTCCCAAAGAGTTTGTCCCAGTGTGTGAAGTAGGGAGCATAGTTTGATTTGAATTTCAGATGGTGGAGATCATGATGTGGTGCTCCTCCGTACAATCCAAAAGGCACAAGTCTGTGAGTTGACCACGGGAGGTCATATCCAGAGTGGTCCTCCACTGACAAACCAATATTTACAAGGAAGAAAATCATTTCTGTTAAAGGATGGCATCCCAGGAGCAGCGGGTTTATAGCAGCAAAAAATCCCAGTGAGAGCAACTCCCACACGCTGGAATACTGTGTAGTAAGGGCGAACGTCGACACGTGCTTGTGATGCACCTTGTGGAAGGTCTTGTAGAGCCAAGGCACCTTGTGATGAAGCAAATGCCACAGGAAGTACTCAAAATCAAACAGCAGCAGACAAACTGCGACTTGCAGCAGGACTTCAGGCAGCTCTGGAGCTTTCACTGGTAGATTCATGGGTCTCCAGTACCAGTGTAGAAACGTCACCGGGAAGATCAAAACAACATGGTGATATACACTTTGAATAATGCAAGGCACCATCATTCCAAGACTTGGATAGTTCTGTGGCTGGATTTTGTATTTTCTCAAGTCTGGTAGTCTAATGCTTAAAAAGTCCAGTGCAATATATGGAAGACAGAAAGCCATGTATGCTGTAAAAGAAAACAGCACTGGAAAAAACGGTGACTTGATCAATGGCTCCTTTGCGGTGACAAAGTCCCAGAGAGGCTGCAGGCACAACCTGTCCCGCTGTCCCTCCATCGGAGAGCTGAGCAGCACCCGCTGCGGCAGGCTGCAGTTCATGCTGGTTGCAGTCTGAGGCAGCTGGAAATCCTGCAGGTTTTTATGCAGCCTGCTGAAGCAGTGACTCCACCCCCGAAATTCTCACATAGCAGTGTGTATCCTTAAAGGGAAAGCTCCCTTTCCTGTCATACAGAATGCAATATAATGCATTACAATCTCAGAACAGAAATAGCTGGCCAAGGTTATCAGCAGAGCTCTACCAGAGACTTGCACAGTAGGAAAAAGAAGCAGAAGTGCAGAACTCTAGTGGTGGAATTCAGAGAAAGAGTTGGAACATCTTCCATTCCACTTACTGCAGACACTTCAAAAGTTGCTGTTTCTTATTAAGTTTGAAATGTGCCATCCTTTGTTATCATTTTGTCTTTATAGATAAGGCAATAAAAAATACCATTGATTTTTTTTTTTAATGTGACTGCTACCTAAATTCCAGGTCAGACCTGTGGGTATCTGGTGGGTAATGGCTGTGTGCAAACACACATTTCCTTAATGATCCCTTGGTTATAAAAGAGCCTTAGTTAAAAACTTAAGGAGACCTACAATACACTTCTAGTGTGGATGTGGTGGCTGTGACTTATCTCCATCTAACATGATATTTGTGGTCACATTCTCCTTTATGTACCTGTATCTACTTGACATGGAAAAATTCACCTGACCTGACTAGATGCAAAATTGAGCCAACCACTTTTGAAGAACATAAGATCCCCCAGTTGCAGAGAAGAATAGAGGGTAAAGTCTCATTATACCTCCACACAGATGCTTAGTGACCAGTATTATCACAATATTACAATATTCACTCCATATCTCAATGGCTCTATTAGCAAGTTGATATGAAAATCCTCCTTTACCCATGTATCAAACTAACATATGCACATAAAAGATCCACCCATTAGTCCCATGTCCTTTAAAGGATCTTCCTCTGGCCACAGGCAAGCACACCACAGGCAGAAGCCAGCAGGCTTGACTCCAACATTCCTAATTTGCTAAAAGCTTTTAGAGGTAATTGATGGAAGTTTTGATTTAACCACTAAGACATCACTTCTTTTGTGCTTTTAGAAAAAGAAAAACAAAGCTTTGAACATTTAGGGAAACAAAGCTTGCCATAAGCTTCCTATGAACTCACCTCTTTTGTCAGTAAAGCATTTATTCTAATATTGGAAATGAGGTCAACTTCCTGGATGACTTTATTAGCTTGTTCAGATGATTTTACTTCTTTGCTAATCAGAAAATAAATCTGATGGGGCAAATGTGAGACTGTATTTCCTTGCTGTTGAATAATTAGGTATTATTAATTAGCAGTGACCTTTTCTGAATATGCATTAAGTTTGCTTTTGGTTTCAACTGTTTTCTTTTCATTAGATTCTGTTCCCTCCTTAGGCTCCAAGAATTTTACTTAAGTAGTAACATTATCTGTGCTATTATTCAGGCAATCAGTAGGTCCTTGTTGGAGACAGGTTTCTACCTGTTCCACATATATTTTGGAATTCAGATTCCGTGCTGTTATGAGATTATTTGTTGAATTAATTTATTTAAACCATTATCTGTTGTGAATTAAAACCTGGTGCAAGACACTAATCTAACAGGTGAGGATCTATATCCAAATGCTTCTGGCTGCATTTTATCCTAACCTCTACTTCACAATAAGGCATTTATAACATGATCACCACCTGGGTCCAAGAATATTAATGTGATTTCTGTTGATTTATACAGTCACAATCAGAAATTAAGCCTCCCAGATGGGATAAGTGATCCTCTCTTATCATTATGCAGGGAATCAATTTATTTTATAATGTATTCCAAATCTCACTGAAGGGAGACTGACATAAATTGCTCAGCCGCCTTGAAGACACTCCTCCGACTAATCCCTACAGATTCGTGAAGTCCCAATAAGTTTTAGAGCCATTTAGAGCTGCCCACAAGTTATATTTTAAAGAATAGGCATTTTGCCTGCAGATTAGGTCATAGAAGAATATTCTTAAATCCCTTAAGGAAAAATAACGGAATCCTGCAGCGCTGTTTCTAGGGTATCCTGCAACACGAAGCCCAAGCAAGGCGCAAGGAGCAGCACTTACCTGCGCGGCTGGCGCCGCCCCGAGCCCGCTCCGCCGGGCTGCCCGCGGGAGAGCCAGAGCTCAGCTCCGCAGAGGACAGACCCTCATCCTCCAGGATCCGAGTCCGAGCCGCCTGGCTTAGCCACCCAATGGCATTTATCGCGTATCTCCGCTCTGCTAACTTCAGTTTCCTTGTCAGCACAAGGTATGACACAAAAAAAAGACAAAGTACACACAAATCCCTTCTGTACCTTACTCAGCGACACAACCCCAGCTTTTTTCACTTAGTTTACAATGCTGCCAAACTTTCCCATGTGTTGCAAGAATCTCTCAAAAACTCACTCCTGCTACAGAGTTTAGGTTGAAGGGCACATAGTTTGGAATGAGGCCCCACAAAGGGTCTTAAATAGATTCCACATGAGCGCAAGACGCAAGCACCTACCCCAGGCTGCACTGTTAGGTACGGGCTACAACGTAAACAGCACAGCCCTACAGCGGGTAGCAGGAAAATAAGGGAAAGTTAGCGGGAGAGAAAACTAGAATCGACATACTGAAACTAATGCAGCATTAGAGGGGAAAATTCTTTTTCCATCCTCCTCTTCTCCCCCTCTGTATGGTAGTATTATTGTTGTACCAGAGATAAGGCAACATCCCAGAACACGCAGAGCCCTCTGCCGGGAAAAGCGTGCTGGGCAAGAGGGCTGGGACCAGCACCAGGGAAGCAGGGCAGGCACCAGGAGCAGCGGCACTGCCTGCTCGCGTTTTCAAGGAAGCTGTTACCATGCTGGCACAGCGCGGTGCTCACGCCCGGACTCACCTGCCCGCCGAACCGGTGCGGGGCCGTCCCGCCCGCAGCCCCGCCCGGTCCCGCCCGGTCCCGCCCGCAGCCCTGCCCGGTCCCGCCCGCAGCCCTGCCCGGTCCCGCCCGGTCCCGCCCGCAGCCCTGCCCGGTCCCGCCCGGTCCCGTCTCCCCGCGAGCGGCAGCGCCGCCTGGTGCCCGTCCTTGGCCCCGCCGCCGGCTGGAGGATAAGGGAGCCGGGAAACGCTCCTCGGATCCAGGGATAACCAACTACACACTGCTCTGCAGCTGCACGGAAAGTTGGTAGGCACGGGTCTGTCACAGGCTTTATAGGTGTAATGGGTTTGGAGGGAAGGAGGGCGCTTGGACTCCATCTTAGAGGTCTTTTCCAATCCTAAATGATTTTATGAATCTAACCTATAGTTCCCTTCTGTTTAGTTAATCTGCATATTAAAATGCAGGATCTGGATACAAATAAGTGAGATAAAACTCTCCTCGCATTCCTGGTAAGCAGCTTGAACCCTGAGCCCACAGGGATGCTGAGAATTTCAGGACGAAGAACACCCATTCCTCTTCAGTTTTGATTAAAAACTTTAGCCTAAACACAAAATAGTTTTCACAACAGAACCAACACATTTTCTTCTTCAAATTTTTAATCTCCCCAGCCAAGCTTCACTGAAAACTTCTCCAGCCAGTATCAAACATAATCAAAGGTCACTTTTATATTAGCTTCCAACAATGGCTGATGATGGAAAACTGACGGTGAAGTAAATTGCTAATTCTCAAGCTTTACCTTAACAGGATCCTTTTTCAAAATAATAACCACTAGGAAAATATCCTACAATCCTTTCATTCAGAATTCTTAACTCAGGAATGAGAAATTGATTTGTATTCTCAGCAGCTTACAGACATAATTTCCAGAAGAGTCGGAATGCAATGCAGACACTTCCACTCAGAAAATAAGAATTAGGCAGTCCTGTTGCAGATGTGGCTAGTGTCCCACCAACCTTCATAGTTTTTTATTTCATTGATGATTTCAATTATTTTGGTCATATAAAGTTTTATGAAAACAGGCTGACAGGAAGAAAGGCAAGTTCCTGATAGGCAGTGCTGCAGCATGAGTTTGTATTTTATAACACAATAGAGGGAGAAGACATTATAAATGCTTTCATTACAAGAAAATCTTAGACCAGGAGCCGTTTTAGTAGATATCCAAAAACCTATCCAGCCATCAAGGTTTCTCTCTCACATCTTACAGAGTAAAGCCATTTGTAACTTTCAATGATATAAAGGCACTTCTGTTTCATTTGGAGGGGTTTTGTGGGGCTTTGGGGTTTTTGTTTGTTTGTTTGTTGGTATGGCACATTCACTATAAATAATTTCTAGAAAAATTTGTTCCCGAGCTGACAAAACTGTTTCTCTTGCAGGGCCTGAGTAGGAGGTCTGTTTTACCACCTCTTCCTATGCTGAGGCACTTCTGTACTGCTTGAGTTGATGTATAAACTTTTATCAGTGCTATCACTAGCCATGGAATCACTAACCAGCGTAAAAATGCTCTGTGTGGAACTAGTGCATCATTCAGTACACTGCACTAACAAACACACACTCCACCATCCTCAGGCCTTCTGCATGAAATGAACACTGTAAATATACTTGCAGATGACTGCAAAAAAATCCTTGTCAAGCTCCAAGCACAACATGAGGACAGAACCTTGTCTTTCTGTCCGTGTTATCCCTGATACGCCGCACTGTTGTATATCTCTCGTCAAAGTCATGGGCCATGGATTCTCTTCAGCTGCACACAGGTCTGTGAGTCTGAGATCCATCAGCTGGGACTATTTTCTTCTGCCTTTCTAGAAGTTGCTAAATGCTGAGACCAAGCCAGCAGAAAGTGTCCCATGCCCTCTGTTAAGCCAGTGCACTTTTATACAGTCCAAAGCTGATGTTCAGCCAACCTTCAACAGCACATACATAAATACATACCTGTGACACAGAGGTCCATAGAACAGGCACTCAGTATTTAAGATCTGCTTAGAAAAATGTACTATTCATCACTGAACTCTTAATTCCTCACAGGTGATTCTAAATAGACCAAGCATCTCAGTCGTCTCCTCTGTGTTCAGGATGTCTTATTTTGCACAATTCTTTCCACTGGCACCTCTCCAAGTTTCTGTCACACAGGACCTGCAACTTCAGGGAGTCAGGAAGAACTAAAGCAGCTCACCATTTCCATAACTATCCTTACTCCAGTGAAGCAGAGAAGCTCCATAATGGATTTTGTGTAAAGCTTCCAGTATTCTGGCTTTATTTCCAGGCACACAGGGTGTTCATCAGCTGACAAAGGTGGCAACACGTAGGATTTAATACTCTCTACTGTCTCGACTGCACAACTACAGTATTCAGAATGTACAGAAAAGTATAGCCTGAGCACATTTATCATTGAAGGTGACAAAGGTCAAAAGCTGGTTCATGTGTACTGTGGCAAAGATTAGCTCCCTGCCTTACTATGTGATTAAATGCCATTTATGAGATTACCAGACAGTCTGTTAAGCAATCCAATTACCCAGGGTTTAAGACTGTGATACAAGAAGCTTTCCACCACGTCAGTGGTTTAAAAGAAGCCTCACCTGAAGGCTTAGAAAATTACTCTGTCTTGTGAGTAATTATTTACAATTATTACCTTACTTAAAAGTCTCAGAGAAGTCCACCAAAATAAGAATGGGCTTTTAAGCTTGGGAAAAGTTTCTTTCAGGAAAAAAGTAAAATGGAAGTTTACTTAGCTATTTTACTTTTTTCTATACTTGTTCTATGAATTAATGGTTGTGAAAAATAGACTTGGCTTTCTGAATTCTGTCCCAAAGACTCCCATGCATTCATGAAACAGGAAGTGAAACACCACACCACTCCAAACTCCAAGCAGGTCTCATGTTTATTGAAATAGCTCCAGCTTAATAAACATGTTGCATATGGCTCTTGCTACACCACATACCCTCACAACTGTTAAATTAGCCACGCTGGATTCCTAGAGAAGCTTCCCTTCAGCACACTGAGTAAAGCACATCTGGCTGTGCTTTACAAAAGACTGAAGTCTCCTAAACCAATGAACCAACCATTTCATCCCTAAACAACACCTGAGAATTCCCTGAGTCTGAATTAGGAATAATAAAAAAAAATACCCAAAGAAACAAGTCCTAATTTACAACCTGTGTCTATTTCTGCAATTTTTTTTTTTTTTTTTTTACAAAATAAGTTTGCCTCAATTTAAAATGCATTATTTCCTATGACGTGTAGAAAGGCTCTTTATCCTGTTGGGATTACTGAAGAAATCTGAGTTGAATCCAACTATGGCACAGAAATTATCATCTGGACTGAGGCAACTGACTCTGGAGATTGTTCATTTGGCACAGAACTTTGATGGATCTCAGAGAAACCAAAGTCCTCTGCACAGTCAATGGAAAGAGCTCCAAAGTCAGCCCCCTGAGACAGATGTGAAGCCTCTTCCCCATTAAATGGGTCTTAGCCCCAGTTTGAAGCAGACAAATTGAGCTGTTGCAATGCTGTCAGGCTTCTCCAGGCTGTTATTTAGTTCCTAAACACAATGGTGGGGAGCACCCTGTAAGTGGTTAAGAAGTAAACAGATCTTCAATGCAGCAGATGATTAAGGGGAAAAGTCCACAGAAATTAAGTCACTCAAGCTGTAGAATTAATGCTTTGGCTCTTCTCTCACCAGCAGTAGACTGGGGGAGCTTGTTTTCTAGTTAGTGGTCAGTGCAAAACACAAGCATGTTACATCACTCTCCTTGAAAGCCAGAGCCTATTGACAAAGTTAACTGAAAGTGGTTTTGTTTGAACGTTACTCTTGTTCCAGGAATCTGCCAGGGCAAATTGCGACCTCTATCCACAGCTGGTATGTGAAACACTACAGGCTTCAGGGACACCATCAAAGCAAGAAAATGCAGCAATGAATCAGTCCCAAAACTGGAGATTTTAACTGACAGTGGTTTCTCTGGCTTCACCACAGTTCTTCTGGGCAATATTGAAAAGGGAAGTAATCTGATTTTATGTGACTGACTAAAGTAATACCACAGCAAAAAGTTACTAAGTGCTCTGTAAAGTGCCAGCACCAAATAGGTCACTTCAGTACAAGAAGTACTTCTCAAAGGTACTTAGAAATGGCCACATACTGAGAAAGGGCTGTGTTTTATGCACAGTGAAACACTTATTGTAAGTGTCAAACACCTGAGGTGCTGAATGGACTAACTTGCCTAATTTGTCTTTCAGACAGGTGACTAAATTTATGTGCACATGACATACTCTTTTTGTGCTACTGCTGTGTTTTGAGTACCATGCCACTGTGTGCAAAATAAGCAAAATACTGTGAAGAGAGAGAAATAATACTGAGAAAAAGCAACCAAATATTAATCCAATTTAGGAGTCATTGCTGGCATTTTAAAAATGCAACATCCTAAGCAATGTAGCATTATTGCCTGAAAAGTGTATTTTCTAAAAACTGACAAATTCCTGGTGAACCAATAGCCCTATCAGTTTAGAGATAACTTCCTAATCATTTTAATTATTTCATTATACATGCGGTAAGGTGCATCAAGGCCCCAGATGAAATCCAAATGTTCCCACTCTGGAATGTTTTTGTGGTAAACCAAATTAGAGATCTGAGTGAGCAGCATAGCAACATCCTTTGGGTCTGCCAGCCAGTCTTGTCCACCAGTCCACACTGCAGTTGGTACAGTCATCTCTTTTATTTTGTAGAAAGGGGGAGTAGACTGAGGAGAGGGAAAGTGAAAACAAAGCATTAGAAAAAAAAAATCTTCATTGTGATCCTACACTGCCAGCGTAACATACTAGCAACTGCAAGAATGTGTCAGATACTCATTTTCTTTCTTGGACAGCTAGAGATGGAGTCCTGGCTCAACCAAAAATGTTAACTGCAAGAGTCCTGCAATATTATAGCATGTGAAGTAGTAAAGATGTGGTTTAAGGAGTTTACAAAGACAGCAGGGTAGCAGGACCTCAGAGAATGCAAAAGTGCATTCTATTCAAGATATTTCAACTCTAATCTAAGGCCCAAAGTGACTGCTACTCTCAAAGTCTGACACTGAAGTATTTTGCAGTCACTAAGAGACAAGGGGCAAAATATTTTTGGCATTGTACACAGCAATTTAGAAACAAAAATTCATGGAGATTAAACAGACTAAAGATAAACAATACACATGAACTGACAGCCTGTGCCTTATGATGAGAAGTGCAGGGGGATCTCATGATCTAGACTGGCAGGACTTCCCCTCAAGGAAGTGTGTGCCACCACAGCTTCATTTCCAAATGTGAGCCCCACACTGACTTAGGAGTACCTCTGAGCTCTACAGTCCCAGCTGGTTTCTATTTTTGTTGTTTTGGAAAAAGCAGATCTCCATTCTGGTTATTGGATAACACCAACAGCTCTTTAGCATGCAGCATAAATACAGCACCCAGAGAAGTGCCCAAGGACTATTTTCTGTGACACTCTAGAATTATAAATGTAGGAGATGTCTACCTGGTTATAGTGAGCCATATTTGCAGCTTTGCTTCCCCAGTCATAAGCTTTGAGTTCCCCAGTCCTCACAGCCTAGAAATAAAAAAAAATGCACATACAAAGAACTCCAACACTACTACCAGAAGAGTTAAAAAGTGTAGTCATCTGGAGAACGGACAACCTACACAAGAAACAGTGGAATGCCAAATATTAACAAGAACAAATGTCACTGCTTCTCCCAGTGTCACAGGAATGGAAAACATTAACATTCAATACCATTAGACTTTGTCCCTTAAGATTTCACACTCTCTCATGACAATGGTAGAAAAGATTAAGGAAAACAGCTTAATGTATCCAAAGCCAGGATATGGAAGCTCCATGTTTACTTCTGAAATATTTACCTTGATATCTGAATGTGTATAAATAAAGCAGGGAGCTTTCTTAGCAAGCCTATTCTGCATAATTTACCATCTACTATTTTTTCAGAAACAGAAGTTTATATAACAGGGATCTGGAAAAAAAAATCTTCGCAAGTTTCTGAGCCAACCTTTGAACAGCTGTGTACACTGCCTCTGATGAGGTGACCAAATCCAGCTATGAGATCACAAGTAGTACTGACCACTGATTCCATGGAAAATGTCTCACCTGTCAGCCTGCTGACCAAGCTTCAGGCACAACAGCATCACAGGCATGAAACTGTGCACTGAGACAAACATCAAAATATGCTAACAAAATATCAAATGAAGCCAAACAGAATAGAACAGAAAATCTCCTGCTTTCCCCTGGCTAAAAATATAACCTGTAATCAAAACAGGGTTTACTAAAAGGGAAACACATACTCCTTACAGCATCTCTCTGAGGGGAGTTATTCTGCTGTATTTTTTTTTTTGTTGGTTTAAGTATTTCCAGTTCCAATATTTTCAAAGAAATAGGGAAGAAGGATGAACCACCATAAATCCTTATCATGAAAGCAGCTGCATTGAACAACTGCCATTCTAACTTCTGACAGTTCCAAATTTCACTTGGGCTAGGCTACAAATATATTTTGGCATTTTATTTCACTTAAATATCAGACACATCAATATTCTACAAACAAACCAGAAGTCATGGGCACTTTAGATTCTGGAAACCCTACCTGGCTCCAGTGGATCATGTTTTGTACAGATGTTCCTGCAGGGCAGTGTGTTGAATACACATCCACTCGGCTCTGCAACAAAATCATTAACATAGTTTACTCCTCGCTTCCTGAACAACTAACAAACTATTCCATTCCACTTAGAACTGTTATAAACAAAAGTTAACTGGAGTCATACATACAGATGAGATAAGAAGTTAAAACATTTGGGGGATTAGTTGCATTGAACAACAGAACTCTCAAGCTGAATTTTAAACTTAATAATGGTATCCCTTAAGCATTTTTAATATATTCAGTCAATACTGTGTTAGAGTTCACAATAACTTCGTTATTAAAGAAAGTCACTAGAACACACCATATTCAAATTTCTCTCATTAAAACCACATAGAAGGAAGAACAGGTTTCCACAAAGGTCATCGAGTATTCTGTGGGTGCAAACATGGGTAGCAAGCCACTTCAGCAAGAAATTCTGAGGGAGGAATTGCTTCTTTCCAAACATGTCCTACAAAATAACAAACACATAAGACAACCATGTAATTGCACAGAATGACCTATTTTCAGTTTTTATATAACAACACTCTTGAGGTAATTATTTGCATTTGCACTGGTGACAGGTGTGTCATATGAAAATCATTGATCTCCTTATCAGCATGTCATGGTTAGTGCTTCTGCTACAAATGGTGCAGTACATTAACCCCACAAAGAGTGCATGGAAACTGGGAAAATTTTGCAAGAATTTCAAACCTAACCTCTAATTCAAATAAATTTTAAATTCAATAATTTACAGTTATATTGTACAGCTTTTTGTCATCAGATTGTTTCAGGTTAAAGTATGTTAAGCTCTGCCTGCTAATTTTAAATGACTTTGTACTTGCAACTTCCTCTCTTCAAACCATGAGAGAAAAACAAGTTGCATGAGATGTGGTGACCTCTTCCTCCTGATGGGTATTTTTAAATTGTTCAAGGATTTTAAAATGTCCCACTGAATACTTCCTTAAAAGTGACACAGTTCTTTACAGATGTGACTGACCCAGGGGTTTGTCACTGTCAGGTTCTCCCTGCACTCCAGTTTTTGGCAAGTCACCATGAGAATCAAGTTCCTCAGCACAACACGAACATCTGCACAAGGCACCGATCAGCTGCTAGTCTCATTAGACAAAGTCCATTATGCAAGGAACAGGAGATCACAATGATTAGTGTTGCTTTTATGTTAACTGCCTTTAGAGCAAGGAACTAGTATTACAGACAGACTTTAAATCAGTACAAGCTAGATCAGAAGGGGGTTTATGTCACAGAACAAACAGCTCTGTGTGGGAATCTCCATGGGTGGTAGAAAGAAAAGTGATGGTTAAAAATGACACACAGCAGGGTGTTCACAATGTCTGACTTCAGGCACTTACTGCAGCCTGCCTCATTCCCCTTGATGTTAGTGGGGAAGAGGTAAACTCATCCAGAGGATGATTCACAGCATCTAAATAAAGCTGTTGCTCTTAATCACCCTCTGAAGGATCCTCTTCCAATACTAAACGGCTGATTGTGAAACAAATCTGTTAAAGTTCATGGACAATTCAGGAACTGTATTCTATATAAAGGTATCATACAACTCTTCTAAAACATAGTGACTAGTTAATCATATGATTTTCCTAGCTTAAATTCTATAAACGTGTAAATGGAAAAACAATTTTATGCCACCTATTAAGCTGTAATTGTAAAATACTACTTTAAACTGACGCAAATTGTCTCACTAGACAGTCATAAAGCTACAGAAGACACTGTTGACTTCAATAGCATCATTATGGAAAAACTGACCCAGAATCCTTATCATATGTTACTCTCTAATCCACAGCAATTAACATTCTTTCCTATGCTATTTTCAGATAGAAAGGGACATACCTCATTTGGCTTGAAACACTAAAATACAAACCTTGAGCAGCATGTCAGGAAACAATCCCAATTTTACCAGAGGGCTAGTGGCAAACTTGACTGTAGCTACTGGTGCCAAGGCAAAGAACATTTTGATTTTCTTAGCCAGCTGTGGCAAAGTTGAAAAAGCAACAAAAGCTGTAAATAATATAAGAACAATTAACAAACGTCACTGACACAAGTTAGATAAGAATTTTACCTGGTAAAATTCTACAAAAATCTATGAGAAATTGTGCAAAAGTATTTTTAAGATTAATAGTTTAACTATATTGCAGTATCTAGGATTAGGTTAAATAATGCAAATCGACCTAGTTACTACAAAGCCCAAATTAAACACAGTAATTCAGAAGATTTGCTTTCTTCCAGAAAGCAATTTAATGCTTACTAACCCTTCTTCTACAAGAAGGTCTAAAGCACATGAGCCAGGCCTTATGTGCAGCAAAATATTCTGGAAATGGGAATCTTTATTCACTGTGTCTGATGAGTCTAATTTTTTTATGCATAATTCATGGAATTTTTTTAATAGAAGCTGTACTGCCAGCTACCTGTGACTTCAATTTATCAGACCAACTTTCAAATAAACACAGAAAGATTACATCTTTTCATTTTCATGCTGACTAATATTACAGAAAGCCACTAAAAACCAAAAGCAGTAGTTCTCAAGTGCCCTAGTTTTTAATCACTAAACCACACATGTGGAACTTGATGCAATTTCAAACACAATATATTCTAATGAATGCATCTCTCCACATACCCATTGTGGTGCCCTGTGAATGGCCAACGTAAAATACTTGTTCCTGGCCAGTTTTCTTCAAAATAAAGTCCACGGAGGCTGGAATGTCATACTTAGCCATTTCATCAAAGCTACAAAGCAAAGACAAAAAGTTAGTTGTGTAAGAAACCAACAAGGAACAGCTGCACAGAACTTTCCTGCACCGATCTATTGTGTGGACATAAAGAAAAACTTCTTTAGGATGAAACAGAACTCTGATGATCGAATTTTCAGTTTTCTACTGACCACCTATGAGTTTCAGCACACCAAACTGACCTCAAAACTCCCCCTTACTATCCCTCATCTGGTTACATGTGTGAAACCACATTTAACCACACAGAAATATCCTGCCAGTCCACAATGTGACTGGATAGCAAAACAAGGATACCTGAAAACCCAGAATTCTTCCTGCTTCACTGTGAAGTGTGTGTGTTTCCTGGACCAGGTGTTCCCTCTGCTGTTTCCCAGCCATACATCATAGCCAGCATCTGCCAGCATAAAGCCAAGGCTGTTGTAATCCAAGTTTGTGATCCAGTTGCTGGCATCTGCAAGCAAACCATGCTGCAGAAACACAGCAGGCCTTGGACCTGAAAAAGAAAGAGTTTATGTCAGATTCCTGTTTGTTAAGCATTACATACACAAGAATAACTCAAGTGAGCTATTGAAAGTCTGTTTTAGATTTGCACTTGAGTATTTAATCTACTTGACTTAATCTACTAAGAACAGCAATTTGTATAATGGTCATAGTGCCATGAAATTGCATGCTTTTTCACCAAAATCTATTTTTTATCATTAAGAGTTTTAAACTAGCAACTTCTTAGTTTCATAACTTGAAGCTCAAAACAGACAAGTGTGCAATAAATAAACACGAGACAAGCAGGAGCTACAAGAAAAATATAGGTAGCCCTTACAACTGTTTCAAGACTCAGAAAAGTGGCTCAAAGACAGTGGCAGTTTTAACACTTATGAACTTTGCTCTGCTCCTACATGTGGGGAAGGCATTCCCACATATGTGCTACTGAGGTCTTTGTTTTCCAGTCAAAGCAGTGCCAAACTACTATGTTGAGCTGTGGAAATCTCTGCAACTGGTACTGGTATTATCTCTGTGCAACACCCTTCCATCACCAAAGCTCTGGCAGAACCTGACAAGCAGTTCAATAGCCAACAAAGGAATCTGTGTTCCAGAGGACTTTCTCCCCTTAATTTAACTAGTTATAAGAACCACAGTTAAGACCCAGGGAGAATTTAAGAAGACTCTCTTCCCTTCCCCATCCTGGAAAGGGACATGGCGCCTCTATGCGGAATACAGATTTAAAAATTGAAAGTTCCTGCTTCTACCTGAAGAAAATCAGTTAACATCTAATCCCTTAGGAGAAAAAAGGCCTTCAAAAACTACAAAGACCTGTCTCTGGTTCTCACAGTAGCACAGGTGTTTTGGCTTTTACTTCTGCTCTGAAAACTGAAAATAGGTGACATGACAACTAGCGCAATGCCTGAGATTACTCAGGAATTTACCTCTTCCAGTGACATACAGACTCACACAGTACTTCCTCCATTGATAATTTAGACTTGGATCTTTCAGTAGAAACAGGTAAATCATAACTCCTAGTCACCTATATCATCCATCACAGGTCATGTCCATAAATGTTTGCTGCAAGTTTCACATTCCAAGTTAACAATACTCCCCTTTTCTGGAAATCTTTATACTTGTGGCAAGGAACCTTTTGAGTGCCTGCTTTTCCCACTTTGTTAAAAAACCCACATGGCATACTGTCCAGGCAAGCAGAGCAAGTCTCCAGCAGTGCCCAGCTGGCACTGGTGACAGTACAGTGCAACATAACTATTTACTCTGCTGCGCTAATACTTTCTTGTCTTATAAACAGGACTGTCAAGCCTCACACTGAATTTCTTTCCAGTAATGTTCCACTTCCCATTGGCACCTTCTTCCCTTTTACTAAACCCAGATCAACCAACTTCTGAATTTTTGAAGAACAGGCTCTCCTCAAGCTGCTATTGCTTGTTTCATAACATTGGAAGGGGAAAACTGTTTAACTGCCTTAATGCTTTAATTCTGTTCTCATAACCTCCAATATCTGCCAGTTCCTTTTTCACTTTACCAAGCAGTCACCAGATCTCCATGTGAACTGCACAATCATATGACAAACTGACTTGCATAATAATAATGACTTTCTATCACCTGTGATCCTAAAAACCCCAGAAGGGAAATAAAAAAGGTGGGTCCTTAAACTACCCTGCATAGAACATTTTGTCCTCTTCACTACCCAAGACCCAAGAAGCTGAAGACAGATTTATTTCCATGCCCTTCTTACCCATGCTATGCAGTTGTTTTAGGGTTTTTACAATTTAAAAAAAATCCTTGATGTTTTGCTTTTAGGTTCTCTGTACATTTCCCTTTTTTTTTTTTTTTTCCCTGAAGAATGGTGGGCTTTGTTCCAAAGCACCATGTGATACATAATTCCAAGGAATTCCATTCACATTATGCAGGTATTGCAAAAGAAAAATACGGCATATATATGCAAAGTCAGCAGTAACACATCATTGGTATCTTTCTGAGGAAAGATACCAAGTCTATAAAAACTTAGGATCAACATGAACTTTGAAATCTTCATTCTCCCAGAAGCTCATACTTCCACAAATGTGGTCAGTAATCCTTGTTTTCTCAAATTAAAGCACTGCAAAACATGAACTTGGGGTCGAGGGCATGGCAAGGGGTATGTGGAGAATTCCCAGCCGTCAGGAAACTTCTGTTTACTTATGTCATCAATGAAGGATTCAACAAAACCACATGTACAAAGGCAGCCTTTTTCCTGTGGGCATCTCTGAAATTAAATACAAAGACACCTGACAGTTTTGAGGGGGCTCGTCCATGCACTGATCTTTACACATTCCTTGTGAAAGACAACAGACAGTGCAAACATCCTAACTCCTACAAATCCAACAGATAAGCTCAGGAAGGCTGTTGCTTGGCCTCTGACAGGGGAGAGGGTTTTTCCACAGGTCTCGTTCACACCCAAGGCTATAGGACAACCATAAATTTCTTTTGGGAGCTTCATGTTTTTACCTGTAATCCTAGGATTTTTTCAGTCCAAAGTATTCTGAGGCAATCCTCAGAACACATAACTTCTATGCAAATGGGCTGCTGTTATATGAATTTCTGTAGGAGCTTTTATAAGGGATGGTGGCAAGACTGATAACAAATTTAACCACTGCACAGACAATTTCAATTCCAGACACAGTGTATGAGGACAGCAAGGCAAAACGTATGTGTCTCTCTTCACATCTGTCTCATTTTTAAAGCATTCTATCATTCAGTCCTCACAAAAGCCTTTGCCCATATTGCTCCCTTGTAATGTTGAGATTACATTACCACTATTCTCTCTGTCCCCCACCTCCTCACCTGTACAACCCCTGCATCTCCTCCATGGTCTTAAACCACAGCAGTCCTTAATCTTCTTCTGGATTGTTACAGGAACAAAAGTTTTATAATGCAAAGATAGCATTTTCATTTTTTCTTTTCCCAAACAGACATAAATCTTACCTTCACTTCCTTCACGGCCTTTTCTTCCATAAGGTATTCTGTTAATGGAAAGAATATATCCATCTTCTGTTGTCACTTCATATTCCTCACTAGGGTAGCCTCTGAAGGTAATAATTTCGCTCTGAGGAGAGAAAAGAAACCATCTTGGAACCAGACTGTCAGGCTCTTCAGTCCACTAATACATGCAAAGTACCATGGGTTTCTTCTAAGCCTGGAATGTGGAATTAAAGGGTCTGGTAGTAATATGCCATCTGCCTATCAGGCAGATTTTCTTAGTAAGACATCCCAGGAATCTGCAAGGATTCCCTACACTGTCCCAGCCACACGGGGCTTACAGCGAGAAAGAAAAGGAAGTGTTGAAAAGGAGACTATGGTAACAGGGCAAAACACCAAGAGCCAGATTTGTCAGACAAAAATTGAAACTGTCTGCTCTCAAGAAAACAAGTAACGTACAAG
Organism: Pyrgilauda ruficollis; assembly: GCF_017590135.1. NCBI lineage: Eukaryota > Metazoa > Chordata > Aves > Passeriformes > Passeridae > Pyrgilauda > Pyrgilauda ruficollis. The sequence continues at coordinate 16,669,128 of NW_024513654.1, read as the reverse complement.
TGAAGACAGAAGAGAGACACTGGCACCACTGCAGCATACAGAAGGAGAGAAGGATGTGCCATTTCTTACCTTTCTCCTCAAAACTTATACCGAGGGCAGAGGTTTTAAGTGACTTTGCTGTCAAAGCAAAAGGGAAAATAATACTAAAAATCCTCACACCTCTTAAATGCTCTGATTTCATTATTAGGTTTAATTTCTCGTCTCTTATGTCTTGGGCTTTATGTTATTTTACTTTGATGCAGCTCCTCTAGGGCAATGAACTTGCTATGTCATTGGTTTTATACCAACCATGCCTTGAGAAAGTCTAAGAAATGCAAGACATGATCAGAGTTCTTCTCTTAGACTGTTGGGCAAGGAAGAGGGGAAGAATTTAATTAAGCATGCTATTTATTTTAAATACATCTTAAAAGTATTCACAGTGACATTAACATTCCAAAACTATTTTAAGGCTAAGTATTATTCCAATGCTATTAGCCTTAGACTAAATTATTATTTTCAGTCCTTTATACTGTATTTACATGATCCAAGCACTTCTATTCTTATACACCTTAAGCATTTCTATCTTGAAGCATCTTCTCATACACGTGAAAAACTGGCACAGTTTAGATAGGGCAGAGGAAAGAGCAACTAATACCGGCTGTCAACAGGAAATATTTCAGGAGTCAGCTCCTGCCGCAGAAGAAGTTAAGAGAGTAAATCCCAAACGGGGAGAAAAGCAGTCGTGGGTAAGAACGCAGGAGCATGGTGCTCGAACTTCACCGTGCCCCACCAACACGCGCTTCTATAGCGGCTCCGAAAGACAGTGGCAAAGAGCCGCTAGCAAAAATCCATAGGTCTGCGTCAGAAGAAAAGCGAGAGAAAGAACAAATAAAGGCGACAGCGGACCAAGAGGACCTGGAAGGAGGAGCGGGGAAAGAGGACGTGTAACGCGTGGTGCGAGCGAACGCTGGCAGGTGTCTGCAGCCGCCGGGCTCCCCGCGCTGCCCGGCTCGCCCAGCCTCCCGCGCCGCGCTGCAGCCCGGCCGCGCCGCACACAAGGCTCGGCTCTCCCCGCCGCGGCCGCGCCACTCACGATGTTCATGTTCGTTTCGGGGTCCACGTTCCTCCTCCCGGCGGCGAACGCGCCCGAGCCGCCGATGCTCTGCAGCAGGAGAGCGGCGAGCACCAGGCCCCTCATCCTCGTCCTACGAGAGGGAGCCGGGACACGGCGGCCAAGCAGAACGGCTGCGAGCGGGCCCGGTCGAGGCTTTTGTGCCACCGCTCGGTGACAGGGGCGGGAGCAGCGGCGCGGCCGGGCCGGGCCGGGCAGGGCCGGGCGTGCCCCGCGGCTCGCAGCGCGCAGGGAGCGGCGGGGGCGGCGCTGCCGGGCCGGGCCGGGCTCAGCCCACACGGCGCGGCCCTATCGCCGGTGCCGCGCCGCGGCCTTGGGCCCGGCGTGATTCAGCGTTTCCGCAGCAATACTGTGCGAATCCTCCCGCCCCCCGGGCTCCATTTCCAGAAACCTAGCAGCCTCCAGAACGGCGCCCGTGAATTTGCTTCCCTGCCCTCCTCGTCTTCTGCATGTGCTCCGCCTCCGGAGCCCGCACAGTGCCGCCCTGCCAGGCTCTGTGCCGTGCTCCGCAGCGGGCTCCGGGCACAAAGCGGCGGCAGCAGCAGCGAGGAGGGCGGCGGCGCTCCCGTGTCCGCAGCGAGCATCCCCGGCGTGCCCCCGGGGCCGGACACCTGCGCCTGGGCACCGCCCGTCCTTCAAGGGCCCGGCCGCCGCCGCTGCTGCTCTGACACACACACATCACCGTCCGTCACCTTCGAGCGTTGTCTAAACATACCCAGCCTTATAAAAACGGGCTTCCATGCGTGCAGGGTTGCCGTCACAGCTTCCTGCAAGCCTGTGTCATCTTCATGCTCTGCGGCAACTGATTTGCAGGCACTGCATTGCACAGCTGTAATTCCCCAGAGAAGCGTGCCTGTGGTCAGGGGATATGTGACCGGGCTTGCGAAAACCTGGACCAAATTCAATCCTTTAAAATAAATATTCTGTTACTCTGCCCATTACCGTGGAGTAATATCCATAGAATCATAAAGAAAGCTGATACTAAATACACAGTGATAGAGCAAGAGGGTGTGCAGAACAGAAACGTTTCTGTTTATTTAGAAAGCATTAACATTTTAATTGAAAAATCATAGAAGCTTTCATAGCATCCCTGTGTTTTGATACGTGGATATGTCACTAGATACAGAGATACTGTACGTTCCTTTGCATTCCTGGCTGTCATTTCTTAAAGCTGTTTGATTTTAAAGAACTTTTTGAAGAACTGGGGTGGGATAATTATTGCTCAGTGATTCACGTGAGGGGTTTTTTTGTTGTTTTTTTTTTGGTTTTTTTTTGTCAAATTAATTACGGGTTACTCTTCCCTGCTAAGGAAAAACCCAAATTATAAAATGCCACAATTGCTGCTGTCAAACATAGTAATTATATGCTAACCTAGGCGAAATGGGAACCACTGTAAAATAGGATATGTAAAGGGACCCTGTAATTTACTATGGTATAGTTAATTTACATTATTTTAAAAAAGGAAAACTGCATTTCAGGCAATTGTTTGGCTGACCTAATGCTTCCAGGGGGAATTCTTTGTCAGCATGTATCCATTTCAGCTCCAAGGAAATATCCAGATTTGAATTTTCTTTCATAAAATGTGTAGATACGTTTGAAGACATTTCTTATTCTTCTGTATGTACAACCAAAGACTTTTTATTAAATATGAATGCATTTGTTGTTCCCAGCCCATTTCCGGACATGTTTTCCAAGAAGGTTCTGCATTTGCTGCTATGCAGTGCAGCTCTTCCTGAGAGCAGGCAGCCTAGCCACAGCTTGCTCTGAAGTGAAAGCAGCAGAGCTGTAGAAAGATTTCTGAATTTTCCTGTGCAGTGCTCAGCAAGCTGCAGATGGTGCAGAAAGGCTTTGCATAAGTGTTCTCTTACTTATTCTAATTTAAGCACTTTTCTGCATGTACTTTATTTAATAGGCATTTGTGTCAAACCATAGCATAGAGATGCAACTAAATTAGTAAAAAATTAAGGAAACTAGGGCAAACTTCTGCACTTCAGAAGGAAGATGCCTGCATTTTCCCACATGAGCCAAGCAGTGTACCAGGGAAAACAGATGCCAGGGACAGAAGCAGAGGCAAGAAACCCACAGATACTTAGTACCATAATAAATCATTAGTCTACACATTTGGTTTTGGCATTGAAGCAACCTTTCAAACTTTTTTTCCCCTGTAACTACCTACAACCTTTATTTTCCATTAAATACATGGATTTGTGTAGATACCCTTATCTTTTTCCTTCTCAATCCACTGTGTCTTTTTATCATCTATCAAATATCTGGTTGCTAGAATCTTGAATGATACTCCGAGTAGTAGCTGTACGAACCTTTGTCTTGAGCTCTGAAACATCAGCTCCATCAGTCCCTCCACAGACACGCACACAAACACACAAGCACACAAACAGACACTTAAATGAGACACAAGGGGGGTGGGTGTGGGTGTGTTACTAAGGCTCTCCATTTTTTTGTAGAAACCAGAAGTTCTAATATGTAAGACTGGTTTGTTGGGTTTTTTTAAAGGAGGGAAAGGGTGGAAAAGAGAAAGGAGAGAAAAGAAGGGAAGAAGAAATTTAGGGAAAGGAACAGTTATCACGTACTTATATCTCCGCCGTCATGCTGAGGGTTGTGGTTTCTTTTTCCTCTCACCACCAGATCTAGTTTGAGTAATTTTTACAAGTTTGGTAACACACTTTTAGACCTTCCTTTTTCTTCCCTGATCTGCAGCTTTAGGTTACATCTGAATTTACTATATATACTGCCATTTATTTATGTTATGATCTATTTCTTGGTTCTTTTTATTACTCCCAAAGTCAAGTTTACGAGCCAGGTCTGCATTTTTAATTTTTTTAAACTAAGCACCAATGAGTTGTTTGTTCATAGATGCTCCAGTCCCCAGGCCATTCCCATCTCTGTTGCCGTGTGTGTAGCCTGTAGCAGGCATTGCTCTTGCCAGCATCAGGCTGTAAGCTTTGCAATGGCTTTGCATGGCCTGGGGACCATGCAGGTCTGCTCAGTTTGACCTTGCCCCAACCTGTCTTCAGCTTTGTTTTGCTTGGCACACCTGTGACAGCAGTTTCTCAAACTGACTGCCTCTGTCTAATGTGACTTGTGAAAGGATAGTTGTTGTTCTGATTTTTTAAGACTTTCTAAGCCTTCTGATGTTTACATTCTTGTAGCAAACTTTCTCACACACTTTCTGTAAATAACTTATTGTTTTGCATTCTTTCATGGAAGAGGAGAAATTTGATGGACTGTTGGTTTGTCCAGTGTCATTGGAGAAGTGGCACTTTCACCCTCCAGTCCACTATCACCTTTGGAAATCTGTAAATGTTAGAATCAGAAAATAACCTCCCCCTTTTTACCTTGAGAACAGCAGCATGTTCACATCGTGTTTTTTCGTGTCTTATAGTAACAGAGAGTCGTGGGTTTATGGAGAGCAACAAACATTTCCTGTAGATGGGATACTCAGTACTCTTAAGACAATGGCATAGTGCAGAAAAACACAGGCCTGTGACACAAAAACACAGCAGCAGAGGCCTCGTGGTGTGGAGGCACAGGATGAAGGAGTGCAGACAGGGGAGGTAAAGGTTTGTAAGTATGTGTGTTATGTGGGTGACACAACATCAATAAAACAGGAGCCCACAGCATGGCACAGAATTGTGCAAAGTGTATCACCAGAGGCACCAGGGGCAAATGACCCTTGCCTAGCCTATGCAGGATAACCAGGTCAGCCCCCACTAGCCTGAAATATTCTCTTTATCATGGATGTCTCTGCCTTTGAACATAGTAAACGCTGGGAGCATTAGGAGCTGCTGCCACATTCTCCACAACAAATAGTAATACATGGCACAGAGCCAGGCAGAAACAGCGCAGCTTAGTTAATCAGTTTCAATTCCTCAGCTGCAGGCTGCTTTCGGTACATCCAGGGGAAAGATAAGTTTCACTTTCTTTTTCCCAGTAGTTTCATCACAGAGCATGTGAGGGCTGGACCAAATAAATTGAAGGCACAACAGCAGTAGGCAGCACTCCTCTGGCTTTGGGGCTACCTGAAGACAAGTGAGCAGAGAAGGAAAACCATGAGGTAAGAAAGCAATCCAGTCTCTGAAAGATACTTTTTTTTTTTCTCTATGCCACGGGAAAATAATGCTTATTATTTACATAGATGTAAGCAGTGAGGGACTTTGAGCATCTAAAAACAGAAAATATTTTACAGAATATTTAGAGAAGAACCAAAATAAAATAAGGATGTTCTTGAATGTTGTCATGTTACTGTTTCTCTAATGAGGTTAAGTCTCTGTGAGTAGAACAGAAAGTGAGAGAAATTTTGTGCATGCCGTGTGGGGATGAAATCCAGGCTGTAGCAGGTGCAGCTGGTGCCCAGCCAAAGAGGTATAATCTGTCTCTCTCAGACTTATGGTGGTGATTCCTCCTTGATTTGCCTTCTCATAATTCTGCAGTCTTTCCACTCAGTCCTTTTTTTACCCAAAAGATTTGATTGTGCAGTTGAGAAGCAGCACATGCTCTGCCCCACAGGCTCTTAGACCTGCTAGGATTTACAGGAGGGAGAGCAAGGAAGTGTTTCTGATAAAGATTTGACTGAAGCCTCAGTAACAGAATTGTGTGTCAATCCTTCTTTAATTAAGGGAAAGGACAGTGTGGACTAAAATGTCATCTCTGTGTTGTAAAAATGTCCCCTTGATTGTGTGACAAAGGCCAGTTTGTGCACCCACACAAGGACACAGGCAGGCAATGGCAGCAGGGGAAACCCAAATAACATTCTGCTCTGGTGGCTCCCAGACCCCATTTAGGAAGAAAAAGCTGTTGAATGATGGAGAGGGATTGTCCTGATTTCATCTGGTATAGAGTTAATTTCTTCTCAGCAGCTGGTACAGTGTTTTTGATTTCATTATGCCAGTTATAACACACTCACAATTTGTTTGTAGTTGTGCTTATCCTAGTCAAGGACTTTTTTGTGTCTCGTGCTTTGCCAGTGAGGAGGTGCACAAAAAAGCTGGAGAGAGCACTCCTGGGGCAGGTGAACTGAACTGGCCAAAGGAATATTCCACACTAGAGAACATCATGCCTAGTATATAAACTGAGGGAGCCACCTGGAAGGGGGCTGATTGGGGTGCAGAGACAGAGTCTGGCATCAGGCAGCAGGTAGTAAGCAATTGTGCTGTGCACCACTTGTTTTTCTTTGAGTTTTATTTTTTCTTTTTTCCTTTTATCATAATTATTAATATTTACTATGACTATATTTAATTTTGTTTCAGTTATTAAAAATTATTAAATTCTGATCTTAACCTACAATTTTTACTTTTGATTCTTCTCCCTGTTCCACCAGTGGGGGACAGGGGGACATAAGTGAGCAGCAGCATCATGCTTAGCTGCCAGCTGGGCTTAAACCACACCAGGGATACTGTATTAAGGACCAGTAGTATGTCACCAAGGTCTGGTTAATAAGGGTGTGTGAGTGTGTGTGTCTAGGGATGAGGCACCTGGGGAGAGAGAGAAGCTCCCTAACCAGCCACTGGACATCCAGAGGCAGCATCTAAGGAGCCACAGGGTTAGTGGGTGAGTGCGTGGTTTGTACCAGCAAGTGGAATGGGGCTGTACATTCAAGTGTCAGCAACTGGAGAGGCTGGTGAGATCTGGGACCCAATTCCTGGATACATTAACCATATAATCAGTATAACCATTACATAGGAATGGTGCTATGATCTAACATACAAGGATTTAAAAATGCAGGAAATGCAAAATTAAATTTATAATACCAACCATAACATGTACAAAGGTTTAAGAAATTGATCAAATCACATTATTTATAGCTTAAGGGAATTTTAAGTGATTACATCTTTTGGGTAGGCTTCAACAATTGTTCCCAGCACAGGAAATATATTCCTGAGGCCCAAGGGTGTGCCAGCTTTACTACAGAGACCAGCCCTTCATGTTATCATCCACAGTAACATGTTTCTGTGTAAGAGGCACCATCATAGACTGGCAATTAGAATTACTAAAATCACTATTCAGCACTTTGGACCTACAGCTCTCTACAGGGCTCCCTACAGCTTTGGCTTGTTTAAAGTATTGTGGACTAAGGGCGCCAAGTGAGGTATTGCCTGCCTTTAAAGTACATAATGCCTGGCTTAAAAACAAGAATAGCAAAAAGTAAATGGGGTATAAACAACTTTTTCTTTGATTTCTTCTAGTGCCATTTCCAAGGATTCCTTGAAGACTTCCCTGTTGCAGTTAGAATGTCATTTTACATGGACTTTGCTGAAGAAGCATGTAAGTCTTGAGGCCCTAGAGGAAACAATACTTAATCATATCAAGTTTTTGGCAGAATATGAGATTAGAGATTATAATTTACTCTCCTATGTAAATCACCTAAAGAATTCAAATGAGGAAGCCCTGAGAAATCTCAGAAAAGCTGAAGAAGCTATTCAAAAACGTTATCCAGATGAAATTGCCAGAAGAAGTCTTGTTACCTGGGGGAACTATGCCTGGATCTATTACCACATGCAGAGATATGAAGAAGCTCAAACCTATGTAAGCAAAGTGCAAAACAGCTGCAAAAAGCTTTCAAGTACTGCTCATGGGCAGATTCAGCTTCCAGAGATCTACGCTGAGCAAGGATGGACATTATTACGGTTTGGGAGGAATTACTTTGAGAGGGCAAAGAATTGCTTTGAAAATGCTCTGCAGAGCGAGCCCAATAACTCAGATTTTAGTGCTGGCTATGCAACAGCAATGTATCGCTTGGAAGGTAATGCTCAGTGGTATGGTGGAGAGGTAAGGCCATGCCTGGAGGCCCTGAAGCGGGCAGTGGAACTGAATCCAAAGGACACCACCGTCATGGCATTGCTTGCTTTAGAACTTCAGCGATTAAATCGAGCTGATGAAGGAGAGAGGTACATTGAAGAAGGACTGCAGAAAACCCCTGACTTTCCTATTTTCCTGCGACATGCTGCTAATTTTTACAGAAAGCAAAAAAAAGTGAACATGGCAATGGAGATTTTGAAGAAGGCCCTAGCACTGACACCAAAGTCTGCCACTCTGCATCACCAACTAGGACTCTGCTACAGATCCAAGGTACTTCAGTTGAAAAAGACAAGATACCCACCTCAAGAGGAAATGGAGAATCTCATCCAGCTTGCCATTTTTCATTTTAAAACAGCGATTGACAAAAAGCCAGTGTTTTTTTCTGCCTATAGTGACCTAGCAGGCATATATGCAATAGGCAAGAGGTATGAAGAAGCAGAAGAGATATATCAGAAAGTGCTTCAGAGAAATGATCTAGCCTGTGATGAAAAACAAGAAATCTACTTCAGTTATGGCCATTTTCAGCAATTTCACATGAAGTCAGAATCAAAAGCCATAAAATATTACATAGAATGTCTGAAACTGGAAACAGATTCCTATCCAAGAAAAAGGTCCAGTGAAGCTGTGGAGACATTATTGAAACAGAAAATTGAGAGCGGTTTAGGAGATGCCACCGATATTGGTACACTTGGACTCGTTCATAAACTAAATGGTAAGAAACAAGAAGCAATTGAATGCTATGAGGAAGCCATTGCTTTGGATCCCAACAATGAAGAATATCTGAACGCATTAGCTGAGCTACGACTTTCCATCTCAAGCTAAAGCTCACAAAAATCCTATGTACCAAAATATCCCCCAAACCAAGGAGGTTTCAACAGACTCTCGAAACTTTTGTTGTTGTTTGTTTTTCTTTTGAAGATAGACATTATGACGAAATGGAACATAGGTGGCATCACTTTCCGCTCATAACGTAGAAACTGCAGGCAACAATTGATTTGTTCATTCACTAACAGAGAGCATGCTTGGCTAACTATATATTTGTAGCTAATCTAACTTAGTCTTCAATGCTAACACGGGTATAAATGTTGTGTTTAAGTGATGGTCTGTAGAACACAGAACTTCCACGCCGAAATCAGATATTACTTTCTACTGAGAAAAAGATAAGGGAATCATATTGTAGTATTTTGTTTGTATACTTGAAGGGCATGCTTATACACAAATAAAATTTCTGAAGCTTAAGTATTTCAAAAATATCTTTCATAGAAGAAACTTTTTGTTGAAGGCTTGTTCAGTTTACTATCTTGTATGCTGTTTAATTATGAAAAATAAACATTGTTTAGCTCGTCCACTGGAAAGCTTACAAAATATGTATTATTGTTGTGAACTACTAGAGCCTGTTGAATCTATAAACTGTTGCTTCTGGGTATCTCTCTGATGACCAGCCTTCATGTTAGTATATTAAGTAAAGTGAAATAACCATTCCAAAAAATAAGAAGGATAAAGTTTTGGTAGGATATGAAAGGCTGAGCAGACAGCCCCACCCATTTATTTTCCCTGAGCTCTTAGCAAAGCTGGCTCCAGAAGCATTGCACCAAAGAATTAAACTGTGCACAAAACAACATCTGTCTAGTTTACCCAAAATACCCTATCAGGAACCACAACAGTAAACATCTGCAGAGGAAGGAAGGACATTCTTTTAGATGCCAAAGAGATGGCTACGGCCATGCTTGTTAAAAAAGCCAGGGATAGCAAACACACACAAGAAATGACCTGTACTAGACATGGAGGGGAGTGCACAACCAGAGCAGAGCAGGGCAGGGGAGCACAAGGGGCGTGTGGAAAAAGGGGTGGGTGCCCGAGGCAGCACACTTCAACAGGTCCCAGAGAGCAACCCACACTTTCGGAGCCTGGAGCACACTTGCATAAAAGCTAACAAAGGCAAAGGACAGGTCTTTTTTTGGAGATCCAAAGGCTGTCCATTGTTTCCAAGAAGGTCCAGAGATAGAGACAGAAAAGGGTGGAGTGTACAGGATTAAATATGGGGAAAAAAGGGGTGGCTCTGAGGGCTGAGGACCAATGGGAACAGGGAAAAGTGGTGCAGGGGAGGGGCAGCAAACTAGGAGAACCAATGGGATAACGGGCAGAACACTGCAGCAAATTGGGGCCAATAGGATTGAGAAAGGGAAGAACCATTCAGGAGATATGCATATATGGTAAACAGGGGCTGAATGGGGGTGGAACAACTGGGAGAGCCAATGAAACTCAAACGATTAACATGTGCCTGCAGAGGCCCATGGGAGGCAGGCTTTTCTCAGCCTGATCTGGTGTTTCTCCTAGCTTGTTTCTGCTCCTCCTGCATGCCTGTGCTGTCATTTCAGTGGCAGGACTTTGAGCCTCGGCAGGTGCCCATAGGATCTACATGGTTGGAAGAAAATGCTGAAATGCCAGAAGTCTTCAGCTGTACAACTAAATTTCAATATTGTTTGTAGTGTCCCGTTACAATTTCCTAGTGCTGTCCTTGTGTTTGATAGAGCATGGTACTCAGGGAAAACTAATGCTGTACTTCCAAAACACTTAGGAATCCTAGCCAGTAGTGTAGCATGAAGCAAACTGGCGACAGAGCCCATCAGGAAGGATGTGCACTTTAGTTTCTAGCCATCCTGGAGTGTTCCTTCACCCACAGCAGCACCCCTGTTCAGACAGGATGACAAGCTATGAAGGAGTGCAAAACACCAATGCCAGATCACAAAATACCAACAAACCTTTTTCTTCTCAGCTCTCCTTCAGAGAATCTTTCATAACACAAGCAAAAGCAATCAACTGTATATAATTGCGAACACCCTCTTCCTAAGAAACAGGAGTAAAACCCACCCTTGTTTCCCAGCCACCAGCCAGCTTCTCTCTTACACACACAGGCAACCCTGCCTAGGGAGGGAGTGGTGAGGAGGGAGAGCAGGAAGGACTGGAAACAGTTCTGACAGACCACTCCTGAAAGCTGGCGGCAACAGCAGTGGGGGCAAAGTCAGGAACTGGTGACATGACATTGGTGTGCCCAGCTGTGGGGACAAAAGGGTCTGTTAGGTGATCTCACTGCCTTTGTGAATCTTGAGGGCTTCTAAGCTCACCATCAGTGCTATGTAAACTCCACTGAGGGCATGGAGGGTGGGCGGCAGCATGGAAGAATTTGAGGAAGAGGTGGTGCAAGCCATGATGACACATCCCTTCTCCCCTCTACACTGCCACCAGGATATCTCCTAAAAAAAGAACCTTGAAGAAATAAGGATAAGATATACATTATTTTTGGGGAAAAAAAAAAATATGAGCCTGAATTTTTATGAAGAGTCATAGCAGCTCGATCTGCACAGTGAAGAAACTGTGAGACATAGTAATGGAAATAGTGTATTTGTTGTGCCTCACCTCCTTTGTACTCTGCAGGACTGCTCTGGACCACAGATGCCTGGGGATGCTCCCAGGTACCCATCCAGCCTTCTGGATTTTGCCTGTCTTGTAAATGAGGTAAAAACGTTATTTCCCACAGGGTGGTGCTGCTGCATTGCCTGCTATGCCGACATGGGGAGTAGGTTGAGTTGGAGCTTCGGGAGTTAGAGAAAATGAAACACACATTTTTGAGAAATATATGGTTTTTTCAGGCAAAACTAGAACTGCACAGAGGGTGAACACACCGGTCAATTAATTCACACCCAACTATGAATACATCACTGAAGCAGATGCTAGCAGTGTAGGGGGGAAATAACTGAAAATAACAATTCAGGAAGTATCCATTTATGACTCAAAAGCACCTTCTAAAGTATATAGAAAATATTACTGAAATACACCAGAATAATCACTAAGAAGAAGGTATTATTTATTGAGGCAAACCCCACTAAGGACTTTGCTATGCTGACCATGAAGTAGTATTACAGTTTAAGTTAAAAAAGCTCTTCTCACATAAATTTGTAACACTTTACAAAGCAATAATGTTTGGCAATATAAAATACATTCACCATATAGTAACACAGCCTTCGTCTTTCAGGAGTTAAATTATTATCCAAGCTGATAGGAATGTAGCAGGAATACTTTTTCTGAAAAAAGAGTCATTTTTCAACAGAAGGTACTTGACTTTTCCAATGTTCTTTTCACACAACTTTCCAAGGTACAATTTATTAAATGTTCCAGATTATCACTACAATATAAGTAATTTCAAAATAATTATTATTTCCCCATTTCAAACCTCATGGAATGGAGACACATGGGATAACTTCAGCCGCAGTAAGCAGTTTCACTTACTTACACTGAACTTCCATCCACTGCACAGAACAGAGCATAATCCCAGGTAGGATCCATCTGAGGTAGAATGAGATGTTACCCCCAGCCAAGTCCCACCACGCTGTCCTGGGGAGCCAGGCAGCAGTGCAGTGCTCCAGCCGAGCTCATATCCATCAATGCTTGTGTCCGTCAGGGCTGGTGGGAACATAGAATTACAGGATTGTTAAGGGTGGAAAAGACCCCTAAATCCTCAAACATGCAGTGTTCATCTGGCAGATTGTTCACAGCTAGCTCAGGTGTCTTGATTTATTCCCATAATAAGCCATGCCAGGAAATGTCCTCCATGGAGGACAGCCTGAATATTATGATCTCTGAAAAAAAAAAAAAATTGCCAGTACCATAAATCATTCTTTAAAACTATTGTGAGCCAGAGATTTCTGTAATGCATTGCCTGAAATATTTCACATGGCAGGATGAAGGTGATCTGTTCAGCCTGGGTTCTGCGGAGCAGGAGCTAGAAGTTTGGCCTGAGGCTTCACCAGCCTGGATTGTATTCCCATTTCTTCCACTTGCAGGTCATTTCCTGCTATGCTTCTTTCCTTCTGTTTCTTAGTGGGAGCATTCATGACAGGGCTGATATTTCACAGTGTGCTTTATACACAGAAGTCTTTATTGCAGTATATAAGCTTTTCTCCATTGACTTAAGTCAGAGCAGAAACAATACTGGAAAGCCCTGAAAGAATTTTACCATTTTCTATAAAAGGTCTGTGGATAAAACCAGTTGAATGTTTGCTACTAAATAAGATATTTGAAACAATAGGTAGTGCTTAAAAACATAAAGGGAAAAGCATATGAAAAAAAATCTTGAAATAATAAGAAAATGCTAATAATGTATTACACACTATAATATACTATGATAAAAATGCATATAGCATTATTCCAACAGACTTTTACAATATGCAGTTCCATAATGTGTTGTGATGTAATAACAAAGTAATTTTTGTAAATTTATTTACAGTAGTAATTTATAACTTGTTCCAAAAAATTGTATTTTTGATTGACCACACTATTCCCTACCTTTTAAAATATTAAAATATTGTATTAAGATCTCAGACATTATCTTCATCAGTACTGAATAATAAAACCAATTAATTTTTTTCCAAATGTGCATATTTTTCCTAACTCATTAAGAAACACCCATGGATAATTTTTTTTCTTTTTTTACGAATATATGTTAAAAACTCTGGGGCCCAAGAGTCAATTTTCATGCTGAACTGAAGAAAAGTTATGTCATTGGCTTTAAGAAGATTTTGCACTGCTCTTGCTTATTCTGTAGTCTATGCACATAGATCATGCTACTGGCTCTGACTACATTCCTGAAGCAGAACAGCAAGAAAGGCTTCATTTAAACACAAACAATTTTAATATGTCATATTTGAAATACACTTGGATAATAAAATGATTTGATACACATGCTATTCATATATATGTGTGTGTGTATATATATATAAATACATTATACTCCTATGGCTGTACTCTTGATCAAATTGATAAACATCAGTCTATGTTGCTTTCACTTCCAAGGCACAGAGTGGAAAAGGACACCATGAGAAGCCATTGACTAACAAAACTACTAGTTCAGTGTAAATTAACATTATTTGGACTCTGATCAATTTGTTAATGAACAGAATATGGCTTGATACAGCATTAAAACACTGAAACTATTTGCATTGTGGAATGTGAAGTTTTCCATTGCTAAAAATGTTTTCACTGTGGAAATGTAGAAAATCACAGTATTTATTGGACCATCACAACAGTAAGTTACTCCATAAGCTACATTCACTCCCTAGCTCCTGTGAAGCAGCCAACTGGAGTATATTCCTCACACAAGCAGCAGGAAACTGTCAGCAAGTCACAGCTCTTGTGTTCTGGCCACAAGGAAAAGTGACCTGGCAGCTCTTCAGATGGTACAAATGAGCAATTGGCACTACCTGAAGATGCAGCTTCTGGGTCTGAAAAAAGACAGACTTGCCACTGCAATACACAGAAACAATTCTGCCAGCATCCTCTCCATTATCAGCCCGTGGGGTGGGCAATCTCTCAGCTATCTGGTTGCATGGACTCTAAAATTCTCTAACGGGTGCTGATTTTACAAGAGGAAGAGGTTCTGTGTTTGAAAACACAAGAGCCTCTCTGGTCTCTTGGGCTGCCTTTGGGCTTCTTCCAACTAATGCAGTTAAAGCACATTTGTCTATCAGCATGCCTGTTCCCATGCCACAAATTTACTCCTCTTCACATAAGTAGAGCCACCACAGCACATTTTACACCCTTCAAGACAAGGATCAACTGAAAAATCATAAACAGAATGTCAGTGTTTAGAAGTTCAAATTTTAAAGGTATCCAGAAGAAAAAAAAAAAAAAAAAAAAAAAAAAGTAAAATTTGCTACAGAGTGTGTGTGAAAGCAGGTCTAAAATGGTATTTGAAATTAAATTGCAATGTATGTACAAAGTTCAGGCACATTGTAAAAATTAAATCTGCTCCAGAGATACTTTCAGCATAAATCAGTTTCCTGCCAGATTTTCTTAAAAAAAAAAAAGAAAAAAACGAAACCAAAACAAAACAAAAGCAAAACAAACATGATTTTGGCATTGGAAACACTCATTTGCAAAGAGTTTCATGCAAACTGATAAATGCAGAGTTTTTTTCATGGTGTGTGTAATTAGTCCATTGAAACATACTAGACCACAAAATGAAAACGTTTGGGTCATTAATAATATTGTTAAATGTAAATGTTATTGTTCAGTTTTGGTGACTGATCCCTGTGGAGTCAACAATGCATTTCAAATAAATCTGTGAACACTTTTATCTACACACTCTATTTTCAGTCTAGCTTTCTTCTATTACTGCATTAACTTGGTATTACTGTTGCTCTATGTAGATTTAAGCCAACTAAAACACAACAGAACAATCTAATTGAGAGAGGTCTTGTTTCACATGAGAAGTATCTTCAACAGTGTAACACCACTGAGCCACGTCTGCCTCAGGCTGTGCCCTACTGAATCTCAACAGCACTTGTCACCTGTTGCTGGAGCTGTTTTTATCCACAGCCAAAAATTCAACATCCCTTTGGTCTAATTCTGCTGTGACAGAATAAGCTATTGCTCCATTTGTCCAGATGTGCTGTTTCAAGGCTGTGTTACCAGTAAGGGATGGCAAATGTGTTCTTTTGATTTTCTTTGCTAGTCTTGCAAAGCACAATAGTGCTGAACTAAATATCATAGAAAATCCACACAGGAGAAATGATGCAGTATAGCTGCCAGTTGTGTCCACAAGCCAACCTGTAGGGAAAAAAAAAAAAGATTTTTAGAGGTCCACCAGTACTCTTGTGGATAATTTACAAATCCTGTTACCCAGTTATAAGCTTCTGGAGTTATCACATATAAATACAATCAAATAATACAGATTTACATCACCATCACTAAACTTTTACATTCTGGGGCAGAGAGGGATTTATTCTCAGCAGGCAAATAATATCTTTATGGCCTTTTGTTTGGAGGTCAAATCCACAAGAAAAGGCAGAGTAGTCATCACCACACTACTAAATAAACATCTTCCAATGGCCTGGATTTAACTGGCAGTCTTTAGAAGGCTTAGAGAGCTCTAAGATCTTCATGCAGAAACATTTATTAAGCTCTGGCCACACTCATGCTTCACTCAAAACAATTTTATTTGGCAATAATTGTTGCTATGGAAAACTAAATTAAAAGCTTAATGAGCAGTGATTAATTGGGAACTGATGTGAACATCAGACAAAATATGCAATATATATATATACTTTGTTGTTTGAAAAGATCTCAGACCTTCCACAGTATTAAAAACTGTGTCAAGTGCTTTCTAAAGAATAATAAGGGTACAGTTCTCATCCTTACTTCACTGTAATGGTATGGATGGGAAAAATGATGGTTAGATATTACAGGGATGAGTTCATGACCAAACAGGAGTGGAGCTGACTCACCCACCTGTTCAAAGCAATGTAGAGACTAAATACAAAAAGAAAACATAAAAAAAAGACAAACTTGGAATTAAACTCTCTTTAGAGAGTTTTAGATTTTACAAAATCATGTAATTTCACAGTGAAATCTTTTACTCCTTCTACTTGCACAGTTTCTAAACTACATGAGGTGGTGATGTAACAGCTCTTAGAAGCCCATTTCATAGTGGTGTGTTTTCTAAATTTCAACTCACTCTATATGTAGAAATCATCCCACTGAGACCAGGATGGAAGATCTAAAGACTTATGAACATCCAGGTGTGTTATTCCTTTACCTGGAGGCTGCCTTCACATTCACTGTGCATTTGCTATCCTTCCTCCCCCTTTACATCACAGCAATAGGAAAATATGAAGTACTGATAAGGTTATAGGAAAGTCATTTGACAAAACTGACCTGCCACAGGTGGGCTCACTAGGTATGGTATGGCATGAAGAAAATACACAACGCCCAGTGCTGATGACAACAAAGCAGTTCCCACTACATCTGCTGTCACAACAGGGATCAACGTTACATAGGCTCCATCAAAGTAGCCAAAGGTAAATGAGAAAGGCACAAGCAAGGGGAAGCTCTGGAGAACTGGCAGGAAAAGACAAGAGAGGCCATCCATTCCCACAGCAAAGAGGTAACAAAAGTACCGATGTTTCTTCAGGCACCTGCAAATTTCAAAGCAGAAAAGAAAAATATTATCACTGAAACCAGCATTTCAGCTTCTATGCCCTGGCATGCAGTGGTTCAGTCCCTCTCTCTCTCTCTGTCTCGTTTCTACAGCTCAAATTTAAGTCAATTGCCTTACACAAGTCTTCACTCAGCACATGAGCCCAGGTTGGGAAAGTTGCCCACCTACATCTGCAGAAACATCTGGCCAGCAGCAGCCGTGCTGCCTGCAGTGTTCTTCAGGATGTTCCTAGTGACAGAACCCTGCTGCCAGGATTTTGCAGTCCCCTAAAGTTTCAATGCTCAAAGCAATATTTCATCGAGCTTTACATCCCATCTCAGCAAGGTGCTCCCAGTACTATGCATAAAATATTGCAGTATACCTCTCTTAGCTGTCACCTATCCAGTCAGCCCTTAAATGTGAGTTAGTGTGAGTTGAGATGGCAATTCCCTTCCTTCCTGCTCCACAAAATCAATAACTGATTTCTCCCACAAACTAAATAAGTGTAAAGAATGCATCCTTTAGAATCAAAATCCTTGCTAATTTGGCCAGTATCTACTGATGTTATAGATGCTGTACACTGACATTTGGAGTGAGCTGAGTTCACAAAGTATGGTGAGCTCTTATATACTGGAAAATGCATAACAATTTTCAGTCAGTCCTTCCTAGCATGTGCCTAACAATATTGGACCAGACCCTGGACCCCCTTCCATAACTTCTGTGCCTCCCCAGCAGCACAAAAGAGATGGAAAGGCAGAGGAAGCAGGGTGAAATCCCCTTGGAAATAGATATGGAGAATCACACTCAACGTACCTCAGGCAAGGGGTTACATTTCCACTATCAAACATATAAACACATAATTTTTTCAGGAAAAAGGATATTAAACCAGCAGAATTTAATAAACTCAGAAGAGACAAAACAGCAAGCATTCCTGAAAGTTAGACTGTGTTGTTGAGGTTTATAAAGTTGCACATGCCACAGAAAGAGTACATAATGTTAATTTTTATATGTATTATACCTTGCTTGCATACAGCCTCCCACCAGCTAAAGATTACACTTGGTCAGCCAGAAGCCCTTACCTTCTGTCTGTGAGCCATCCAAAGGTGATATTACCAATGATGTCTATGACACCAAGAATGGACATGAGGAAGGCAGCCTGGTGATGGCTCACTCCAACACTCAAAGCATAAGGCACTAGGTAGACAAAAAGAGGGCTGCAGCCATATGCCATAAATAAAATTGACACTGCCAGCACCATGAATCCTGGCATCAGCAAAAAGTCATATTCCTTCCATGAACATTCATGAGGCCATAATTTGATTAAAGGTGAACAGATGGACATTCGCTTTAAGTCTTGTTTCTCTGTTTCCGGGACATAATTCTGTTCAAGCAACTCAGGAGCAGTTTTACAATCCTCCTTAAGAGAAATAGGCCGCATCAAGGCACCACAGACACAGAGGTTTAAAACAAAACCTCCCAGGATGAGCAAAGCTCCTCGCCAGGAAAACTGCTCAATTAAGAGCTGGACCACAGGGGCCAGGATGAAGGTACCAATTCCACTTCCTGACATGGCTATTCCATATGCCAGTGCTTTCCTTCTGTTGAAGTATTTGCCCACCATCGCAATGGCTGGAGAATAACAAAGTGCAAACCCAAGTCCTAGAAGAGAAAGCAAAGTGCAGATGGCTTAATACTAAGCATGACATATGGAACATATTAAAGCAAACCACATAATGTATTTTCATTAGTACAAATGAATAGAAAGCTTTTTCTGATTCTGTATCACGCAGCCCAGTCTAAATGTGATGAGAAACTAGGATGACATCTTTCTTCCACTGGCAGGGTCCCTGACTTGACAAACCTAACTGATGACCATTAATCCACAGTAATAAGACCCAGACAGAAGTGATGGGGTTTACTTCACAGCAAGAACAAGGATGATCACTAAACATGAGAGAACTGGTGTACCAGCCTCTCCTGCATACAAGATGAGGTCTTGCCCCAGGGCCTGCTCCAATGCTGGCACTGGACACGCTGTCCTGATGAGGCACCGCTTTGTGTTTTGGTCTGTTGCAACCCTGAACATTAATTTTCAGGTCTCTGAAACACAGTACAAAGAGCCTGTCTCTGTTACTAATATTCTACAAAAAACCTGTCTTGGTCTGCTAAACAAACTCCTTGCAACAGCTGCTTGGAGTCCTGACCATTTTAAATCCCTGCCTACAAGTAAAGAGGGGAGGAAAGCGTCAGAAAGCCAGATCCAGTTGAGTAAACAAATAAGATTCATCTCTTGGATGGAGAAAAAGATTGTGGACTCTGCTGCAGAATCAGAGAGCAGGTTTTAATCATCAAGTGGTTGCCCTAACACTAAAATATGTATTTCTGAATCAGTAATAGAAATTAGTTCCTGACTAGGGTTTTGGAGCATGTCCTACATTGAGGGTAAAACAGTCCCCAGTGCTGTAACCAGCTTGCCACATCCTCCTCAAAGGCCACACTGTGTGGGGCAGGCACTAAACCTGCCAGGATGGAATAAGAGGATTAGAGGGACTCTGGGCGGCGGGTGCCCAGTCTGGCACGCCTCAGGTGGCGAGGGGACAAGCAGGGCACAGAGCTGGGCTTGGACCTCTACAGGCAGCAGAGCCAGCAGAGCAGCCCTGAGCTAGACATCATCACTCAAGAGCTATGAAAATAATATTTTATTAGGCACACACACCATTTATTTTTCAGTGAGTTGGCAGGGGGAAATAGGGCTCAAAAAAGCCAACAAATGTCCTGTGAAAAGTGGAAAGTTTAGGACTGAAAACTTTTTCCTGCCTCTTAGAACTCTGCTACTTATTGACACTCCTCAGCCTCACCTCTGCTTCACTCTTTGATTTCAAGTCCTGCTGCTTTTATGGATTTAGACATTCACTTGTTGTGGTCCCATCTGCTCTCTGGGTTGGGGGCACCACATCTAGCCTTTACCAACAGTTCACCTCTCTGTTAATCAGTCCCTACAGGCTAAAAGTTCGCTGCTTGTAATGAGCTTGGCTCTTTACTACTCCATGTACAAGTTGTATCTGCTTTTCCACCTCGGTATTCACAGCAGCTCCCACTAAAGAAGCCTCAGAGGTATTAGCATGGTTTGTAGCACAGCCCCTCAAGTTACAAGAAGCCTTTTTATTTGTTATGAACACATTTTGTCAAAGATTAACATTGTAATACAGGAGCAACACGTGCTAAAATAAGGAATTTTTTTTTAAACAAATAAGCTGTTGGCAGCATGTGAACTGCAGTAATTCCACCAACTCGTTACTAAACTCCAGGGGACCAAGTACAAGGTCTTATATCACCGTGGCTACCAGGTCAGTATTAATGAGGAAGGAATGTCAGTGTGACCACGGGCCTCTCTCAAGTTCCTCTGTGCACAACAAACACAGGCAGACAGGACAGAGCAAAGATTTGTTTTCACTATACCTGAGCAAAAATGGAGGAGCTGCTACAGCAAGACTACCAACCAGCAATTTTTTTTGCTGTTCAACTGGAATGTAATGCAGAGAAAAGTAAGGCATACAGCTGAGGTGCCTGGTATTCACCAAGAGCTCCTCTATTCTTACTTACATTTATGTTTTGGTTTAAACTTTTTTCCCAAATATGCAAATATATTAGGGCAATCTAGAACCTCTGCTGTAACAAACTCCTCCCAAATCCCAGACAAAACAGGGAAGCCTTTTCATGTATACCAACTGCAACAGCAGTCCTTCCTGACCTCCCATAATTTCAGAACTTTATCAACAATCCTCTCTCCAACAGAAGGTAAGAGTTGCTTTTGTATTTGTGTGATATGAGATCAGTCAATGCTGAAGCTCTTGCTGGCTCAGCTTTTTGTCTACAATCATGGGAACACATCTGAGCATCTCTGTTTGACCAGTGCAGTGTCAATATGACATGGAGAAGAGATCACCCATCATTTTTAGCGTTCCTGTCTTGTGTTCTGGCAGAAACAAAGGGGCTGAATGCATCCTACCTGTGAGGACTCCTAATGATAAGTAGAGATGTTCCAGACTGGTGGCGAATGAGCTCAAAATTAGTCCAGTAGATGCAAGCAGCCCTCCTAGCATGATACCAACTTGGCAGGATACATGATTACTGATTAAACTCCCAAGCGGGGCTTCAAAGAAACAAATAAAGCTGGTAGTTAATGGCAGGTCCTCAAACACAGTTCACTGCAACTGTTATAAATTAAACGGAAGCAGGAGGAAGCAGGAGAAAATGGTATTTGCAGCTACAGAGTGATCTTCCAACATAACCCTACCACAATGGCATGAGCACCAAATATAAAGAAAAAAATCTAAAAGTAATTTTCCTGAAAGTCAGGATAAACCTGAAACTCACAGTAGCTTTCTCAGCAGCCATTTCTGTAGATCAAAGTCATTATGGAACACAGCTAATGTGCAGTGTCAAGGGGTCAAGACAGGCCACAGGAACAGCCCACACTGTTCATTACTCTGTGCTTACAACACTCAGACTTTTCTCCACCTGGAATTTGCACTTCAGCCCTCAGTAACTTTAAGTGTCCTTCCTCACAACTCCCTGGCCTTGTGGGCTCAGGGTTAGACCCAAACAGGAGAGGTCTCATATCTTTTGGACAATCTCCAGGGCTGCTACCCTTCTCCTGCATTTCTCCCATATCACCCTGCTTCTACCATGGGATGTCATCACCAACCCTCTCCCCTTCTACCACCTGCAATGCCAGGGCAAGGTTACCCTTATTTCTCTCTTTTCCCCAAGATATAACCTGGCTGTCACAGGTGAGTTGTTGCATCTCATTCTGGCTGTGCCATTCTGCCTTTCTAGCAATTCTTATGGATTAACCTCTTCTACAGGACTAGGGCATGGATTTTTACCAAGCTGTACAGCTTTAAATCAAACCCATGAGAAAGTCAGTACAACTGCAACATTGATGCACATGATTTTTAATAATAGCAAATTTTCTTTTAATAGAGAAGACTATTTGTAAATATACACTGTTGATAAAAGGAGGGTGGTTGTGACTTGGTCTGGAGGCAAGATGTACATCCTGTGTTACATCTCAAATATGACTCCAATCAAAAGGCAAAAGAAACAATTGCTCAGTTAATAGCTCTCAAACATGAGGTGTCCCAATAGACCTCAACAAAAGTACATTTCTGAAAAATTAGATCATTTCACAAAACAAAGTTCTGCTTTTCTTTAGTATGAAGACACTCCCTTGCACAACTGTGTTGGGGGAAGCAGCTTGGATATACCATACCCCAGAGATCCCACAGTATCACTCTTTCCCAGCTGACTCCACCAACTTGTAAGCAGGCTAAGAACAGATGAAGCCAATGCAAAAGTAGCCACATTACTCTTAAAAGGGTAATACACACCACAAAGCATCGTAGCACAGTCAACAATGGAGTGGATCCAAGCAGTTCTGGCATAATCCTGCCCAAAGTATGCCTGAAACTCCACAAAAAAAATGGAGATGCACCTAGGACAGAAAACATGAACACCAGTCTGATAAACATGGAAATTTGCCTCAAGGAAAACACTGTGCTCACTCTTCAGGTATAAAAAGTACCCACTTGAAGGTTCTCTCCAGCTCCTGGGAAAATCAAAATTGTGGCTGTGAACATTATAATATCACGTTTCTTGCTGGAGTATCTGCTGCTAGAGATTTTATGACTCATAGTATTTTGAACTAAAAGGAAATTGAAAGGCTAATTCTCCCCAGCAACTTATAGCCCATAAGATGATGTTGCTTCCCTGGCACACAAAGCCCTGGTTTCACAGTTCTTCACTGACCTTGTTGCTCACTATCCCACACCCACACAGAGCACGAGGGTAGGTCAATATAATACCTGCAGAGCAAACCCCACGTGCAGCTGTGTGCTCATGGATGGACAAGCGCAAAGTAACTCCTCTCAAGCGGAGGATCAAAACACAGCAGGAGCCTGTGGACCTTCCAGCAGTTTAATGAAATGTTTCCGGGGGGGTTACTTTGCTCAACTTGACAAGTGTTACTGTTCAGCACGTCCCTGCAGCGCAACAGATTAAAAGGCTGCATAATTTCATTCTCTTTTCTGGATCAACAAGAGATGCCTTTTCCCCCTCTCTTTCTCCCAAGTGAGTGAATGACCACTTTCTTCAGCTTTTTTCCTTGCACATATTTCACTCTTCTATGTACTCTAATGTGTGCCAGCCATTAGATGATTTCCTGGACATAACACATTGCACACATGAACACAGAATTAAATCCACTAGGAATTCTCTGCTGTTATTATGGAATTAGTACATTTGTATGCATTAACTAACACTGTATAAGTGTTTCTATCCTCTTCTGTGCTGATGACTCCAAGACCCTACATCCCTAAAAACTTAAGATCCCTAAACCTGGGAGCTTTATTTTAAAAGAAATAAGAACTTTAGGTAGGAAACACTGTATTTACATTATACTGACTGCCCAACAAGACATTCTTTCAGTTTTTCTCACTTACTAGGGTGCTTAACTCTCTGCTTAATATAGCTAAATTGTCCATGTTCACACACACCAGGCTCCTCTATCTCCAGTCAACATCAAAGTCACTGTGAAAGCAATCTCTTCCCAGATTGCGCTACATTTATGCGAGGCAGCAGTCTAGTCCTGTTCTTTCTATTTTGAGAAAATATTTTCTGCATATTTTGGATACCAGAAGGGTGCAGAGAGGGGCCTCTTCTCTAGGGCTTGGACCTTCTCAGGCAGGACAGTACCTGAAATGCTCACAGTAGGAGAAGGGGGTATTTACATGATTTTCACATTGACTCAGGCGTCACATCAATTTACTGGGACTGGCAAAAATGAGCACGGCTGTGGGGTCAGAGGGACACAGTGAACCCAAAGAGACCCTACATGATTCCTCCCTCCCCAGCCAAACCACCACAGCCTGAAATAGCTCTACCTGCCCCTGGCCTTGCTTCTGTAAGAAATCAAGGAGCGGGTGCTGAAAGCTAGAGCAGCTATCAGAGGAGGCGAGACTAAAGCCAGAAGTTTCATAATCCCTTCGTTGCCCCCACAGCCTTAGGGGTTTTAGGAGATAACAAACCCTCTTACTGAGGGGGAAAAAAAAAAAAAAAAAAAAAGCTAATGCCACAAAGAGGCCAGCAAGACAAGCAGCAGTGCCTTTACCTTGTCACGGCCCTGGTGCAGATGGTGACGAGGAAGCAGCCAGCGACAATCATCCATCCCCAGCCGCCGTCGGGAGGGCCGGCGGGCCGGGCCCGGCGGGCCGAGGCCATGGCGATGGCCGCGCTCCTCGCCTCAGCGGCAGCGCCTGGCTCCGGCCCTCAGGCCCGGCGCGGGCCGGGGCTGCTCGGCACATGGGGCTGCGGCCATCTGCGGAGAGAGACAGCCAGAGTCAGGACACACTGCAGGCGCTGTAACCTGCGCGGCTGGGCAGACATCCTGCCTCAGCTCTCCCTGCCACAGAAAAGGGAGCGCTTTCTTCCACATGCACTTTATGAAAATTTGTTGGAACCAAGAGGGCCATCAGAATTTGAGCCAGCGTCTGGTATCATGCTTTTCATGATAACTTGGGTGGTTTGTCCAGCACTTGCAGCCTGGCACACAGTACCCTCTTCCGCTTGCCTGCAAGTCACTTACTGCTGCCAGTCCTCATTCACCTAGGCAGGCTCCCCCCCTCATCCCATCCCTGGCCTGAACTGTATTTTCAATTGCAATCTCTACTCAAACCAGCTATTCTTCCTTGTGCACAATTTAGTGCAAAAGTTTTGTTTGAGAGAATACAGTTTTCACCTTTGTACGAGAAGGGAATATTTACTCCACAACCAGAGAAGATCTGGTGATAAAATGACCTCTGTATTCTCACAAGCTAAACCCCGGATGAAAGCTGTAATCAGCAGGACACAGCAGCTTAAGTTTGTGAGCATGGACACTTCACAGAAGGTTAGAGCTAGCCTGTCCCTCTCCTAACCACATAAATCAAAACTGTGTCTGCATCCAGGCCATCAAATTGTCTCTAAATGCACACTGGGTGCTGCAGGAGACCCACTGACACCACGGGATGGACCCTAGGTGAGTAACTGAGTCATGTGCTTTGCTAAGGGGACCAAAAAAAAGCCCCCAGTCCTTTTGCATCAGTGACTGAATGGCAGGGCTCAACTGGGGGACCTGAAGTGCCCCAATTTTCTCAGTGCAGGAACACACAGTGCTGGCTGTCAGTGCCAGACTTCAGCCCATGTTTCTGCCATCACCAGCAAGCCCTTAACCTCTGGATGGATCAAAGACTTCTAAGACATAAGCAGAATATCTGGGACGCCTTTCAGTTTTGCTTGAAGAGGAAGTTCAAATATCTTCTATCTCACCTAGCTACAACAGATGCTGAGTATGCAAGATTCCCACTGACAAGAACCACAGGCTTCCCAGGAAGTGTTACCTGTTATGGCAGGTCAGAGGGCTACAGAGCCACTTAAAATGGCAATTCAAGAAAGCAGCTACATGGTTAACAGTGTGCATCCTCAGTCCTTGAAGCTGCTCAGACAAGTAATGCTCAAGGTTTGACTCTGCAAAGCCCAGAGCTTCCTGACGCAAAACAGCAAGACACTCTAGAACTAGCCCTAAACACCCCTACATCTGAACCTTTGAGAAGTGTCCATCAGTGACCTCCTTGAGATATGCAGAGTTGCAGCTCAAAACCAAAACCAGTTATTTTAAGAAAATATATACACACAGCCAAACTCAAAGGTGAGCAAAACAGGGGAAAACAGGTATGACAAACAAAAAGCACAACATGTTGAAAGCTTAGTGATGTAGTTAGGTGGAGTTTGCATAAGCACATGATCCATCACAGGGAGATCCTGGGCACTTCTACAGAGTCTCCGCAAGGAGAAGCTCCTTATTGTGGGTCTGAGCAGTATCTTTCATTGACCCTTCTACAGGATTGAAGGAGGTGGGTTTTTTTGGTTTGGTTTTTTTTGGGTTTTTTTGGGTTTTTTTGGTGGGTCTTGTTGGCTTTTTGTTGTTGTTGTTGTTGTTTTTGTTTGTTTGTTTGTTTGTTTTTGAGGTTTTTTTTCAAGTTTTGATTATTTGGGGTGGAGGAGGAACTTCCAGGAATGCAGGAACGCCAGAATGGAAAAAAATAACCCTTCAATATGAAGAAATACATACAAAAATTTTCAGAGGAGTCAACAATCTCCACATTGTTAGCCCTAACTAATGTTAATGCACAAACAGTAGTAGCTGGGTGGCATGGCCTCAGCCTAGATCTCTGGCCCAACTTCCGAGGCAAGCTTCAGCTCAGGGTTGAGTTCACATTTTTAGCTGTACATTAACGTACTTGGGAAGAATTTGATGACATATCAGGCTAAGTAAACAGAGATTAGGTGTTTGGTTACATGGTTACTTGCTGTTATTTTCCCAGAACCCTGCCAGCAAACATTTAATGAGATTGCAAGCAACTGAAAACAGCCATATTATAAAAAATGCCTGGCCAACAGGAAAATGCCACCCAGCCTCCCTATAGCAGGTTAGTGCAGACCTCATCTCCTTGACTCCCCACTTGCTTCAAGGAGTGCTGTGCCTTTCACAGCCACTGAACTAATAGGTAAGTTAAATAATTGCCTTTCTTGTTGCTGCACAAGTCTAAAAGCACTTATTATGTCAACCTGACAATTTCATTCGGAGGGTAGGAAACTTCATTTGCTTACACCCCAGTGCTGTGTTCTAATTACCTGTATGGTGGATAGTACAGACTGTGGACTCTGCAAATGAAGTTGAACAGCAAGAAAGCACACTTTATCTGAGCAATCATGTCCTCCCCTTTCCCAAACGCCAGTTTGCTCTCATGTTGAATCTTTTTCTCAATCTTTATGGTATAGGATAAGACTATTTTGAATATTTGCTCCACTGTAAGGTGGAGCATTGGCTGCTATTACAACATATCTCAGATGCACATGAAAGTTCCTGCTGCTTGAGACAGCTGAAGGAAAGCAGGGTTAAAATATAATGTCATGAAGCAGCTCTATACTTTGCTAGATAATTTTCACCCAAGCACTAAGTAAATGTGTTTTGTTGTGAGTTCAAAGAAAATGCAAGTGGGGTAAAGATGGTACAAATTTTGCTGATCCTTTAGAGAGCCTGTTACCCAATGTGCCCTGGCAGCTCACTAAACAGTGACTCTGTTCCCCCAAGTTAAAACATTAGGTTTAATTTGGGAGGATAAATATCCTATCAGTTACTTCAGCAGCTGTTTTTGAGAAGCCTAGAAAGAAAGCAAGTGCTCCTGAGAGCACCTCCCTTACTCAGTCACTCAGCAAGCAGAAAGGAGGGGGTGAGGTTACTAAAAAGGCACTGCCATAACCTTGCACCTCATCACAAGGTCCCTTTTGCCAGGAAAAGGAGCACAAAAATCCACGGCAGCTTAGCAACCAGGCAGCACAGCGACAGGAGCCACTGACCTTTTAAACAGCTCATGGCCAGCAAAGCGCTCCCTGCTCCCTCTGCCCACCTCTCCTGCCTCCCTAAAGGTTTCCTTCTTTGGAGTAATTTGTTCAATAATGATATCACAACAATGTGAAGATGCAAAGGATTCGTATGACAAAGGACAGAGGAACAGCAGGTACAGTCACTGTGGCCTGCCTGGGGACCAGGGCTGGCGTTTTTCCTACCTTGTTCACCTGCTCCATTTACAGCACTGGCAACTCCCTCATCTCAAGAAATACCACCTCCAGTGCCTGACAGCTTGGGTGCTTTTTGAAAATGCTCCATTTGTAGAGGGATACAGCTTCAGCCAGAGGAACAGGCATAGGGTGAGATTTGTATCACAGCTGCCCACAGCAGGAACACACTGATCCCAGACCATAGTGGGGGTCCCACTCCACTACTTTCTTATTCTTCACCCTATCCTGATTATACAAAATCAAAATGGCTCTGTGTGTTTAGATGCCTTTGCAATTTCTTTCAGAAATGCATGGAAGGATTCTGTGCAGTATATCCCAACGGAGCTGACCCAAATATGTATCAGCAGCATAAAGCACAGAATCCAACATTTCCTTTACCTGTTCCATAATGCAGAGATGTACATGTCAGAAAAATGAGAAAGAGACTTATCTAGAATTTTCTTTCTGGACCAGCGTGAGACATATCCAAAAGGTTAAACTGTATGTGCCATTTGCTGCCTTTACCATGAAGATGGGGTGCGAGAGGCCTGAGAAGCCTGTGACAGTCTCTGTGCCCAGAACGCCAGGACATGCTTCCAGAACAGGTTCATATACACCACTGAATTTAAACTGTACTTCTCTGGTCAGCAACAACACACACAGCTTTCAAAGTCACTCTAAGAACATTCGTGCAGATGAATTTTATGAAGAACAAGTATAAAGCAGTTTGAGCATAGATGGAGAAGATTCATTAATGCATGAAAGGTAACAGAATTGCATATATTTACTACATTTGATCTACACACTTAACTCTAGGGCTGTTTACTATATTCTTGTATTTACCCTATTCACATAGCTCTAGGCCAGATCTTCTGACTTTCTTTTTCTTCAGATTGCACCAAATATTATTTCTAGGCACTAGCCACATTCATGTTGACCTCCTGTTTTAATACTCTCTCGCGTTCTTTTCCCTTTGACTGCTGCATCTTCAATGAAATGAAAATGAAATAAACTAAAGAACTATGAACAAAAGAAAAAACAAAAAAAGGTGTGGTATGAATATCAAAGACAGAAGAGGAAGAGAGAAGAAGGAAAAAGCTAGCTAACAAAAATATGTGTGTTCTGCGGGACAGTGGGGCATAAGATTAAATATTTTACAGGTTTTGAAAGAGTTCATTTCTTTTGCGTGTCTTGAAGGATCAAGGATGACCACATCTGACCACTGACCAGAGTCCTTCCCAGAAGTTGGCTAGCTACATTAACTTATACAGTGGAGCACATTTAAATGAGGCATGGCATTTGATATGAGCACAGATGATGCAGACAGCTGCAAAATCTCTATTGACTGGTCTAGTCAGGAAGAAAAGAAGATACTCTTTTTGGGTTTTTTTCCTGTTTGGAAAAAAACAAGACATTGTTTCAGCCTCTTTTGCTTCCCCCTATTTCCACACTAGCAATTGGATATCATGGTAGTCACTACAGTCAGCACTCTGGCAGGCAGCTAAATTCTAAATTGTTCTTAAATATATGGAAAATAAAGACTTCAATTCTGAACAGCTCTTGGGATGCAAACACTATTTCTAATCTAATCTATTTTCTCCAGTCAACAGCTGTCCCCTTCTGCACCCTGAGTTAGCTATTTAACTCAAAAAGAACAGCTTGTTTTGATTTGAGTAGAGTCTATTTATCAAGAACTATATGATTATGACTTTGACTTGTTTAAAAACAACTCAAGAGGTTCTCTGCAACCCTATGTTCCTAAATAAAAATAACTCCATTGAGCATCTTAAGGCTGTCACTCTATACTGTCAGCTTTTTTCTGTTTAAATATGTGTTTGTCCAGTCTCTAGACAAAAACAAAGTTTATGTTTTTCTGAAAATAATGGCTGATAAATCCATGGAAATATTCCTTGTGTGAGCAAGTAATCTTGCAGATTATGCACGTCTTTACAAGCAGGGTACACATTCTGCTTCTCTGACCTCCATAAAATCAATATCTCTCCAGCACTGTTACAAAGAGTTAAAAAAAGAACTTACCTTGAAGTTGCTTACCTGAACTTACCTTGCTTACCTGAAAGTTCATTTAGGGAATTGTACCAGAAGAAAAGTAAACAAACAAATATCTAAAAAAATCCCAAAACAAAACCAAAATCCAGCCTGACTTTTAATTGTTGCCATAACACTTAAGACAAGAAGCACATTAAGACAGATTGTAGTCAGTGCTTTATACTTTTTCCAGTTTTTTATCCATATTATTCCTGAATAAATCTGGATGTTTTATTTTGAAAATGTGTAACCCCTTTTATATGTTTAAGGAGGGATTTCCCTATGATACCAAATAAAAGCAACATTAATAATCTGTTTGTATTGCAGTAGGATTTTGGGGCTTCTAATCATGAGCAGTGTCACAGGGCTGGGCATCATACAAACATCTGATAAAACCTGCCCTCCATCCAAAATGTATCCAGATAGAGAAGAGGACGTGTAACAGCCCAGCTTATTAACTCCCATCACTATGCTGAACAGCAAATGTTCTTTGTTTGCTTCAATTAATGCATTTGTGGGAGGTGGTTGCTGGAGACAGACTGAACAGGAAAAGTGTCTGGAAAGCAAAGGGATGCTAAGCAGCTTGTAGATAATGAAGGTGCCAGAGAGGGGCATAGGTGAGTGGGGTAACAAAAGAAGGACAAGAGTTTAGAAGACTCTCATTTACCCAAAAAATAAAATTACTAAGAGCTGAAACATGAATAAGATGGCAAAAGGAAGGGCTGTTGAGCAGCACAATGTTCATTAGCTGCTCCTGTACAAGCAGTCACTGGGAAAGGAAGGGCCATACTTGCCTCCCACAGCAATCACTGTGCCACACTGGCTCCTTAATTTGTCAAAGTTGCCAGACATTGCTAAATCAAATGGTGCAGCTGGAGCCACAGCAGGAGTAATGAGAAATGCAAGGTGGACATCCCTTTTCTCTTAAAACCGTTGTGTAGGGCTTACAGAAAACCAACAGCCTGACAGAAGGGGTCTACAGAAAAAAGTTAAGCAAATGGTAATCGAACCCTCTTGACTCTTTTCTTAGCTCCTGGCTAGGTCAGTCCTTAAAGAATGCAGTTTAACTACAAAGGGTGAAAAATGCGAAGGAAAATTTTCGTAGGAAAACACCTTTGCAGAGAAAGCTTGACTTGAACTTAACCCCACCTGAAAATGTGCATTTTTGATTGACACTCTTAAGGGCTTTTAAACAGGCATTTCATTTTTCACTGTGATGAAAAGAATAGAGAACCAGAAAATTTTCCTTGAGTACATGGCTGTTACTGAAATCTGAGCTGAGACTATCAGTGAGCACACCCTTAGCAAGGCTGTGGTCACATATGTTCCATCTTATGATGTCAACATACATATGTGTCAGAAATCTCTGATGTTTGCTATTTTTCCAATATCTCTCAATTTTTCAATATTCCTACATTTTCCTAATGTAGAAATAGATGGTGGGTAGACAATGGTTTTTGGAATTTTTTTTATTCACTTATAATTACATTTATCTTTTAATTTTGAGTTTTATAAGATATCATTAACGATGATTAAACATTTATTTAAACACTTCTCATTTAAGCTGTTAAGCTTAAATATGTGATAGTACAATAATTTTTCTGAGTCATTCCTATCTGTTCAAGCATCTGTGCACTTCTCTGGATCAGGAACTTATTAGTGTCCTCTTATATCCTTAAAGAAATGTTAACATCTGACCATAATGGTTTGGAAATTCTGAAAAAGCTTCTTAATAAAAGTGGTCTTCAAGTGACAGCTTTCCCACATCTGGTATGAAAATATTTCCATCTTCAGGACAATCTTGCCCTAAGAAAGAATGCTATTGCAAAGCTGCAATGGAACGTGTGCGAATAGCACATTTTTTTTCCAGACCATTACATAGTAGGTCTGTGGAAATCAGACTCCCCCCTTTCTTCACTGATTCTGCACCCCAGATTCTACTTTGGTGATAAGGATCCAAAAATTAACCTCTCTTAGGTTAGCTGGAGATGACCTGGTGAATCATAAGCAAATGCTGTTCTGATCCCTCCAGAGAAAATTAGGGTGTTCGCAGGCAGGCCAGGAGTGCTCAGGCGCCAACAGTGCAGCTGTGCCTGGGTAAAACTGAGGGGCTGACAACATGGAGACACATCTCCCTGAACACACCTGGAAGTGCCAAAGGCCACCCAAAAGCTGTGGCTGCTGCCAGCTTTTGTGTCTCGTCTCTGAAAAGAAATGAGTGCTGAGGAACACCAGTTCCAGCAAACATCCTCAGTGGGGAGTCCCAGCCTGAGGAAGCACTGACAACCCTTCTGCAGTGTCCTGGGAGAGCTGACACCCAGTCCAAGCTCCTGTTCAGCAGAGGAGATCCAGGAAAGCAGGAGGCAAGGCCAGGGGACACTTGTATGCCCTCACCTAGAAGTCTCAGTGATATGCTTAGAGAACTTGTACCTGTACTTGGAGCTCTTTCACAGTTATCACCTTTTCAGCCTTTCTGTTTATGGAAAAACCTTGTTCAAGCCATGCAAAACTAATTTGGTTTATGATGTCCTTGATGTGCCTGGCTGGGTTTTAGTAAGATTCACTTAAACAAAGACATATCTTCCCCATGTTCTTGAGAGCCCAAGTGGCATTGTTCGATTTTTAACAATTCACACAGAAAAAATACTTTTCACAGTTAATTTCAAGATGTGAATCCTACACAAGTGCTTTTTAAAAGGAAAGGAGATAGATGACTGTTTTAGAAAACACATTCTGTACCTACAGAACAAGTTATCCAGAAGCTTGTCTCTATTTATCTCATGGTTTAGGGCTGCTGATAGCATCAATTCATCATCATCTTCAATGTGCAGTATTTGCCAAAGCTAATCAGGCATGGAAAGGCAAGGCAGGTTATTTCCTTTGCACACAAGCTTATGTGCTGAAACAAAGCTATTAGGATCCTTGATGCCATGCTGGCCCTTCTAATGGACAATATGCACCATATGATAGCAAACTGTCACCGTGACTGTTATTTGTCTTAGGGGGTTTTCAGCTGAAATCTTAAACTCTGTAAAAAAGTCAGATAGCCCTACTATCATGTCAGAGCTACAAAGTATTTTTCCTTTAATAATGTTAATATATAATCATTGCATACTGTAATTGTGCATTAAGATAATCCCCAGCAGGAATGGTAGAAAAATCTCTAAATACTGGACAGACAGCTGTTCAAGACAAAAAAACAGGATGCCTGTCATTTCCTGAAACAGACTTTCAAAAGCAACTACTGATGAATGTGGCTTTACGGCGTTAGGTATCTCTGAGAAGCCATTGCACAAATCACATTTACCTTATTAAAAAAGCATAATATATTATAATAGATCCATAGATACATTCCAATGAACACATCTCTACTCAAGTTGGCCCACGTGTGTCCCTGCACAAACCCTTCAGAAAGTAGCAAAAGGGAAGCTACTAAGTTGGGAAGGAAACATTGAATACTAACATGAAAGACAAGGAAACAGACAGAAGTGAAGAGAAGAACTCTTAGCATGCCGTACAAAATACACCTCTGACCAGGAAAAATGCATTTGAAAGCATGCACACAGTGAAATATGCACACAGAGAATATCTACTCACAAGCAACTGTTTTGGTGAAATCACATGCTGGAAGTTAACAAACAACCAAAGTGTCTTGGGCAGATCAGCACATTCTTCATGCTCAGTCTTCCATTCAGCCTCACTGAGCCATCCATGTTTCAACCAGATCCTTGCTTAATACTGTATCTTAGTTTTTAGGAAAACTTTAAAGCCTTGAGAGGAGTGCCCCAGGTTCCCTTTGCTGAGTGAATACTGGTGCAGCTGCTCGATTACATCATTTTCAGAAATGATCAGCTGGAACTTTCCATGATACTTAAGGGTGTGCTCCTGCTAGTCAGCATTGCAGCTCAGAAATACAATTTCTCAATTTTAAGTTAAAGAACATTTCTCTTCACCGAATGGTTTTGCTTTGGTAAGTGAAACACAGAAAAAAATCACCCTGTTATACCTTAAGGATGTTTTACCATTGCTCTCCAGATTTCTATTTTAATGTCTTTAAAAGTTAGTCTCCATTTTCATTTTCTCTGATGTTCCCATACATATCCTTAGCTTGTATCCTCTCAGCTCCACAGACACACAGAACTGTCAGCAAGCAGAATGTTACAGTAAGTGTTCAAACAAGCCTGTGATGGAGATGTGATTGGAAAGAATATTTGTAAAAATATCTGACCAAAAGAAGCACAGGATTATCTTAACTCATAAAAAGCATCAGACCAAGGGCTTTGCACCAAGGGACCCAAGGGTGCCTCTGGCAGGAATACAAACCTGTAAGTAGTGAGGGTTTTACAGAAATTTTACAGAAGAGAACTCTGAGTTACTCTAACAGTAAATGAGACAGTATGTAGAAAAACAGGAAACCACTTTCTCCAGATTGTATCACATTTGTCTTTTCACCATCTACACTGTAAAGCCAGATAGCTATAAAAGAAAGAGGAAAAGAGAGCATCTGGAGGAGCAAGACATCAGGGAGTCATCTTGTTAAATGTTAGAAAGCAATGATAAGAAAGCTCATAAAAGGTGAAATTTGAAAGTACTTGAAAAGGGAAAGAGAGAAAGAGACTGATGCTATCTAAGGAAAATAACCTAGAAATTTATGTAAGAACTGGTTATAAAAACATTGGTAAAAATTCTCTGTTTCTTCTTCCTATTAAACCCAAAGTTTAAAAGTCCTAATTACAGCAGTTGAATATTTACAACACCAGAACCAGCACAGCCTGCCAAATCTCCCATAAAACACCCAAAGGCTCCTATGAGCAAACCCTCAAATGGAAACACTTTAGAATCAAACTATGCAGCCTCTGCTTTTTCATCTGATCCTACAGGCCAGCTTGCTGGCCATTTATCATAGCTTTGAACCACTGAATTGGAAAGTTTATAAAAACAAAAACCTGGCTAAAAAAATCAATAATAGATTGCAGAACTACATATAGGCTTTCAACCTGGTACCATGTTCCAGGATGTACTCCATACAACTTATAAGAAAGTTTAAAAAAAAACCAAACAAAGTAGTCCTGGCTTTTCACTCTCAGCTTAGTTATTCACATTACTGGTGAAGAAATGCATTTGCTGCCTGTTTAGACTGGACAGTCATATGAGTATCATTTGGTCAAAGTCTCACCACATGTCAGCTTGGGAATGAAAGAACAAGATTTCAAAGGACGACCCAACAGTTATCCTCTTATCCTGTTATTCCAGCCAACCTTGTAATTGTCTCTTACCTAGATCTTGTTATCAATAATCCTTTTAGTGGGATCAGTTTCACTTTAAACAGCTTATTACACGGATAAAAATGGAGCAAAAATAACTCAAGAATTATCAGAAAGTAAAAATAATTTCTAAAACCAATGTTCATATATTGATACACAGAGGATGATATTCCTTAAAATCTTCTCACTGTGAAGTTAATTTTTTCTGTAAAAATGAATAGGTCCTTGTGATTTTTTCAAGAACATCTTCTACAATGAAGATGAAATGAAAATTCACCACCTATAGGGAATAAACTATAACTATCAAGACAGTATTATTTAAATTGCATCTTCTGAATTACCTGAAAGAGTAACTGGGAGCATCCCAAAGAAGAGTTGTTACAGGGAGTTGTTGGTTTACCCATAAATTCATTGCCACCATAATAACAAAAAGATAATCTTGATCTCACACTAAAACTGATAAACAAAAACTAAAGTCCAATTAAATGATTATCTTGTTTTTTACCGAGATCTCTCACTGAGTTAAGTTTCCATTTCCAATGAAGTACCACTGGTGTATCTTGGTACCCTGAAAAACATCAGAAAAATGTTGGCAGCAACAACTGCCTATGAACCTACCTAAAAAAAGCTCTGTTGCATGCTCCAAATCCTTTGTCATTAGATGATTTTTCTTCTTGAGTGGGTATTTCATATTGGGGCAGGTTGCATTTAATAAATTTGAAATTGCTACAGAGTTCTAAATTCACCTGAAGCAAAAATAGAATCCCAACAAAGTTTTAATGAGTCCACAAGCATCAGAAGATTTCCTTTTCCACCTCCACTGCCACCTTAAAACACACTCCACTGGTTTCACACACTGTCCTGTCTGTCACCACCTTCACATCCTCTGGTTTTTACCCAGACAGATTTTATTTGGTGCATTGGTGCCTTTCCTGTCAGGAGGCATTGATACACTGACAACAGCATTTACACGCTTGCCATATTCTCTAGCAGCAATAAAACTGGGGGATTTTTTTATTTTCTTGGAGTTGCTTTGTGTACCAAGTTTTCACAGCTGTCACCCAAGATTTACTTTCTCATTTGGGTAAAACTGAAAACTGCCTGCTAAAGGAGTACTCTGCAAAGTACCTCTGCTGATACACCCAAGGTGCCCATGCAAGACCTCTCATCTGAAATACTTTTTTAACCCATGCTTTCTGGCAAACAGACAAAGCTTGCAAACTGACAAGTGTCATTTTGCCATCAGTCATGTGTGGGCTGATTTTATGTAGCTTGCACCATAAACCAAATGCAGAATTACATCATACGGGTTGCAGTCCCTTAGAGATTACTCTCCACTCCATTAACTTCATTAAAAATAGACCAGATGTGTGGGATAATTCTATTTATTCTTTCCAACTTGCTACTCCATCAGGCTAAATTAAATGGGCACTGATAGAAAGAACTCTGACCACAAAGAAGAGATGAAACACAGGCTTCATGAAGAGCAGAGGATGGTGGAGCAGGCAGGGAATGAGTCGCAGCTCATCCTAAATTTCCCATTCTCACTTGCATGGCTTTGCTCTACTGCCCTGCCTACTCTGCATCTGGATCCCTAAGCTAACCAGAAGGGGAACTGTTCAAAGATTTGGATCTGTGCTGTGCCCCACAGTGCTAAACAGGGTACAGAAATAACAGTGTTTGCTTCTGCAGGAAGCTGGCTCTGGCTGGGATTCACAGGGATGTCTCTGCTAACAAAGCGTTTTTGCCTTGCCAATTTGCATCACGGCCACGTGCCAACCTGCAAAAATGAAAATTAAATTTGACCAATTTAATTGTTCTCCAATTGCATCCTGTTTTGACTGGTTAGATTTTCATGTATTTAGGGTGGAAGCTAGGTCCTTCAATACATCATGACAGAAACTGCATATTTTTGCTGAGAGTTTCAGGGTCCTTGGTGATCAGCTGTGATGCTGCAATCAACACATTGTTCATCCAATATTAATTTTTCTGCTGTCATCAAATTGTATTTTATTTCAGCTGCATTTCCCAAATTAAATATCTGGGCCACTTTCAATGCAAAATACCAGATGCACAGAGAAATAGTCTGAGATGATTTAGACGAGGAAACAAAAAATTGTTAATTCTATACTTAACAATGAAAACAGATTTCATACAAAAAACTCCAGCTGCTATTGGAGCACAGTATTGATATTGGTCAAGTGGAGAAACTACCTGGTCTTTGCAGCCACTCAGTCCTTTCGAGAGGGAATGTGCTGCTCCTCTCAGCTGCCTTTTCTTTCTCAGCTGATTTCCGTTCCAATCACAGGAGAGAATTTTTTTCACTCCCTTTAAAAATGCACTTTGGATTTCTGCTGGTGTTATCACACTATAGCTGCCCCGAAGACCATTCAGACTAAATAAAGAAAGAAAAATTATTACAAAAGTTTAGAAAGAGAGCAAAAGGGAGTCAACAGGCTGAGGGCACTTTGTGGAGAAGCTTCACAAATGGTCTTTAGTCAAAACAAGTAGTGTTGGCTTGTTAGATGAAGCAGGTCAGTGTACCTTTCAAGCTTTTATAGAAGAAAGTGTAATTTAAGGAGATGTTTGCATGAAAGCAGGGTTGCTGAGAGACAGTCAACAGGGAGAGAACTCTCCAGGAACATGTGGCAGCAAGGGCATGATAATGTTCAACACTGATAGGCAGTGGTTTGTTATCCAAACTGACAGGATTGCATCTGGAAGGCTGCAATGTTTAAAAACAAACAAACAAACAAAAGCTAACTACCAGAAATGTTTGTTTCTTTAAAAAACTGAAAAATAGCTGCCTATGAGAAGTGTAACTACATCAACATATTCAAATGGCAATAGCACACCAATTCTTCAAGGGCAAATTCAGACCAGCTCCCATATGATGAAAAGGGAAGCCTTTATCCCACCAAGTTCAGGGCAGTAACTAATTTTAAAACCAGCTGGGGATATTTATTGAACACTGACACTGAGGTACACTCGTATAGCTGAGTGTGATGTGGCTGGCCCAGGAAATTTCAAGCTCAATAGCTGAGAGACTGGATTCAGCATTTCAGTGACAGAAAGATGAAGCTGGCACTTGAATGTGGAAATATTTTGGGTTTGACTCTCCTTATTTCAGGCCTTCCTTTTCCTCTTCTCTTAGTGACTTTTATGGGAAATAATGGTGATGACCTTGAAGGGCTGATAACAGGGGCCTCTGGAGGAGGGGGATAAACACAAAGTCAAGAAATTACCAATCCAAATACTCTGGTATTTTTGGGAATGCATAGGAGTAAGATGAACATGGAACCCATCTCCATTGCAGTATCAGCCAAAGAGGACAGAGCAGAGAGGAGCTGGGAAAGTGACCCAGAGTAGCAGCACAGCCCTGCACTGCCCCTTCTCAACTGTGCCCCACCAGCAGGTTGCCTGAGCAAGCTCCAGGCATAGCTCTGCCAAAGGAGCTTGATATTGTCAAACACAACTTGATAAGGCCTAAAACAGACAAGAGGAGGCATTTGACTGTGTCTGCAGACTAAATTGAGGACTTTTGTGAGGTCCTCAAGAAGCTCTCAAAGCCAACCTAGTTTAAGATGTGTTTATAATGAACGCTCTATGACTTATTAGGAGTACTGAAACAGCCTCCAAAACACTGCGGCCAGCAGGAAAACCATTTCAATCAGGAGAGATGTTAACTACGAAATCCAACAGCACCACAGACTACAAGAAACCCCTAGAGAGGCAGGGGAAAGATCCCACTTCCTACATTTGCATTTCACATCTGGGAAATGTGAATCATTACATCAACATTTAGAGAAATCCAGAAATAGCAGAAAGGAAGGAAACTTCGCATTTAATAAAAAAAGTGAAAGACAGGAGACCGTTTCCATCTTGAACAAAGGGAGAGAAAAATGTCAGCACTGTCCTGCTGAGGACTGAGGATGAGGAGCTGAATTCCCAACTCCAAAAATACTTCCAGGTCCTGTTCAAAAAGGGGGATGCAGGAATTTTGTGGTTGCTAGCTAAAACATCATCTCTCTTTTGATACTCAAAAGCTGCCTCTAGGACCTTCTGCAATAGCTGGGAAATAGCTTTCATTTTTTAAATATCCAAAGAAAATGTTTTCTTCTTTTATTTGTTTTCTATCAGGCATTTTGCTTCTGACATTGCAACCGAGAACTGTAATTTCTTTTATCATATTTTCATCTGCACTCTCACCTAATGCTTCAAATGGGTTTGAGAAAAGATTTCAATCATCAGGTACACAGTTACCCCAGAAGAAATGGAGTATAAATGGTGTAGGTAGGCAAATACACTGGCAGTCTGTGACAAAAGTTGAGGAATCCCTAAAGTTTGGTCACATCTCTTGGCAAGATGTGGCAATAATTTTGATGGTATCCCAGTCGCTCACAGATTGCACAAGAAACTTGGAGAGCTGGAAAGAAAAGGGTGGCAAATGGGTTCTCTATAATTTACCTACCAGTAGGTTAAAAGAACAAATATGTACATTATAAATAAATATTCACATATGGTCTAGGGCTTCCCATGTTCATTATTTCTGGACAATTATGACAACCCTCTGGTAGCAACTAATGTATTTACCATTCAAAAAGCATTCAAGGACAGTATTCCCCAGAAACTGAATAGATGCTACTGACAATGACAAGTTAAAGAAAATAATGTTTAATAGTAAAAGGAGCCCAGATTATTTTCCATGTCTTGTTTTTACATTAGTTTTTAATCCTATCTACTAAAATAGCATGACCCAACTTGCAAGTTGATGCAGAATGTAAGCCTGATTCCTGGTGCATTTAAGCAGGGATGTACATCCCTTACACAGACTAGACATACAACACACATTAAAAAAATACACTTGCTTCATTTTTCTCTTATTTGCATAATGCTCTGAGACAGCATTCACACCAAAGCCCAGAAAATCATGTTACAATAAAATACCAAAAAAAGGAAAAAGACCAACAGTTTTCAGTGCAAACTGGTAACGTTGTCTAAAAGCAAACACAAAAAACTCTTAATTTACTGCTTTCTCACTTCATTATCTCATGAAACAAAACCAGCAAAAACTAATAAATATGACACATTAACCACATAAGAATAAAAAATGCTGTTCCTTTTTTTAAGTCAAAAGCAGCAAAAATATCTTGGTTTGTAGATAACTTGTAGTTGTCTAACAGTGAACTGCAGCTGAGAAATAACTACTCAGCAGCATTTGCATTGTATGCAAAGTAACCGATAGAGTTTCACTAATGAAGACTAAATTCATCCCAACTCACAAAATTTATTGTTGCATGCACTCAAGCCAGTTCTACAATTCCCAGCTGCTGCAGGCTCTGGGGAAGAAATCTGCCACAAATTGCTGGCTAATCTTACCAATGGATAGCTCATCTCGCTGCTGAAGCGATTATCTGCTGCCTCAGGGGCCTGCACAGTTTAAACTGCTGCAGAGACCAAAGTGATGGATTTTGATCTCACAGTGTAAGGAAAGATAAGTGCCTCCTGGCTGTGCCTGAGTTCTGTGGGCTCCTCTAGTGTCACATGTCCCAGACAAGTGTCATCTGAGCAACAACCACCCTGCTGAAAAATGCCTCTTCCAAAAACAGGAGGAAGGGGGACCTGAACACCAAAGATTTCCTATCTTAGAAGATCACAGCTTTCCCTGCATGCTGTTATATCCAGCATCCTACAAGCTGCAGAGAGACAAGGATCCAGTCCAGGAGAAGAGAGTCTCCACCTAGGTGTCTTCACCCAGAGCAGCTGACTCATTGCCCCACTGGCAACAGCTCTCCCACTTCCCAGCAAGTGCAGAACGCTTCCAGAGAGGAGAACAAAACTATCAGTTCAATAAGCTCCATAGGAAGCACCTTCATTTCCAGTGAAGAAAAACAGAGTGATTCCCTTGGACAGCTTCAGTTTTGGTTTTTAAAAATTGCACCTTTCCAAATGTCCCCATCCCACAGGCTGGGAGCCCACCTCCTGCAGGCAAGCTTAGCTTGTCATTCTACTGCTCACAGTCACATCAATGTGTGCCAATTACCACAGGCAACAATATAGCTCATAAAATAGGTATTTTGCTCTCGTAAGGCTGCTGTAAAGAATACCCACTTAGGAAAAAATTGATAAAATTAAGATTTTAATTTATTTTATTCTGCTTTTTAAATCCACATGAGACTACAAAGATAATCCAAACTGCAGCTGTAGTGACCCACCACAGGACATTTTTC
Source organism: Pyrgilauda ruficollis (assembly GCF_017590135.1). Lineage (NCBI taxonomy): Eukaryota > Metazoa > Chordata > Aves > Passeriformes > Passeridae > Pyrgilauda > Pyrgilauda ruficollis. The sequence continues at coordinate 16,628,031 of NW_024513654.1, read as the reverse complement.
TTCAATGCCATGAAGTTTCTGGTTTCAGGTTGGAAGGAAAAGGTTATTTTTCTCTGTTGAATAAAGACATTAATAGCATGTCATTTCTCCTTCAAATTATATGAACAGGAACGTGTTCATACCATCATCCTCTAAATATGCACTCCTGCTAAATGGACAATGTACTGTGTTTTCTTACTGGTTACAATAGGATCATGACAGAGAAACAAAGTGTGTAAAGTAGGAACGAAAACAAGTCCTAAAACAACACACAGAAGCATCAGTGCTTTCCAGATTAAAATAAATGGTAGCAGATTATGGAAATATTACATTAAACTGACTTCTTAGTCTCACCATATCAATTTAAAACAGTGGTATTTGTCGAATTGCTTCTGACATTTATAATTTAACAGCAAGTCTACACTACATTCAAAAGTATATTTAACAATTTAGGTAAATATAAAACAGAGTACAGTGCATGCATGTAACAATTATGCTCTTTAGGATTAGAGGCACCTTCTTAGGGGTGGTTTAATCTTCCCTTTTAGAATTTTGGGCATTCACCTATTCCAGCTAAATATAATCTGATTAATAAAACTCATACTCTTATGATACCTAGGTCTATTTTCCAGAAAAGAGAGAATATATTCCAAGAGAGAATAGTATAGGCAATGTATCCTTAAGTTGCACACATGGCTATACATCATGAAAGTGAAATCATTGGGTGAAAACTCAGAGTTACAACAGACACAGAGAATCATATCTTCATGTATACAGTTAACTAACTGCACGTGCACACAACTGCATTAAGATATCTGAGCATTCAGCTACATTTTTCAGGCAACTGCCATAACCACATGTCATCATCCCCCTCTGACCACAGTTTGATAAGCAATTACTTCTTTCAGCAGCAGATGATACCAGCAGAAACAGCCCTTACCTCCTGCTCCCTGCCATGTGTTCCTTCCTTTCAGGCCACCTTCTCAGCCCTTGACACAGCAGCCACACAGTCAGACAGATCAGGGTAAAAAGTTATGAATGAAAAAGAAGAAAAGGTGCTTTTGAACCCAGTGCAGGCCCCCAGTGCCGCTCCCCAAGAGCCCCAGAAATGGTTGTGCTAGTCCAGCTCAGAGGGTGGCAGGGGGCGGCTTACGCAAGCACGGTTCTCTCAGGAAACACATGCCAAATCTCTCCCTCAGGAAGCAATTGTGTTTGCACCAAAGCATCTGAAAAATCTTCCCCCCCTGTGCCCAGTCTGTTGGACCTTGGCCTGGGAATATGGATCCGGAAGGGATCCCTGGGGGTGTCCTCGTCCCCTTCCTCACAGCTGCGGACAAGAACCAGCTCAGCAAATCCGATCAGTGCCGAGCCTGTGCTGCAGCGAGGCAGCTGGCAGGTGAACGGTGCGCTGCTTGAAGCTGGAGTGAATGTGCAAGCTGGGGCAAAAAGAAAGTTCCTGAGTTTTCCCCTGTTTACATATCAGCTGAATCAATTCTGATAAAGCTTTGTAAAATCAAATTACACACTGCGCTATATTGTTTTTCATCATCACTTTCCACCTTCAGGTGAAGGCGAAAGTTAATGATTGAATTTTAAAGGCATTAATGTGGAAACCCCTTAGGGAAGCCCAGAGAAACCTTCCATTAATATACAGCTTCTGTTACACTGCTGCAAAAAGTGGAAAAGTAAACATTAAATACAAAGCAACTGAAAAAAATAAAAAACAAGAACAAATTATGAGCTACGTAGCACTAAAAACAAAACTACAAAAAGACTGTAACAGCTAATGATTTGAGGTGAGCAATAACATGGCCCTAAATCAGGCATAATAGAATCACTCTGAGGAAAATGCAATCCTGTTTCACTTCATTGAGTTTCATATTATCGTCCAATTTCCCAGCACTAACAGAAACGTTTCCTCATTGCCATTGTAGGAGTGGACTTAAAACAACAAACAAATTCAGCTGTCCCAAACAGCTTGTTAACTTAATGAAATCATTTCAGTCAGAATGCTATCACAAAAACCCAAATTCATCCCAAATACTTAATTAATAACTTACCTGTGGAGATATTAAACAGAACAGGTCAATACATGAGTGGCAAACTATGGGAAAGTTCAAAATAAGGATAATACTCACTGTTATCTTTTAGCTTCTTTTTTTCATTGAATAGACTCCCTGAATTTAGTCATCCTGTATGAACACACCATTTCCTACAAGACACGTACCACTTAGCCAGAGTCTATTACTGTACACCTGATTGTCCCACAAGAGACTAAGAATTCTCTTGGAAATACACTGTGTTAATGTCCCAGAAGAAACAACCAGGCTGTTCAGGATAGGGATAGCTGTGATTTAGCTGCTCCCACAGCTAACAGGCTCTGCGGAAGGCCAGAGGGCAGCCCGGCAGCCCGCCGTGGAGCAGCCTGTGCCTCGGGTTTTGGAGCCCTTTGGGGAGCCGCTCACACACACACACAGACACACAAGCACAAACACACACACACACACAAACACTTACACACAAACACACACACAGACACAAACACAAACACACACGCAGAGCCGTGCGCGGCACCCATCCCGGTGACAGCCGCGCGTCCGCACGCTCGGGGCCGGCGGCAAGGCGCAGCCCTGCCTCTCGCACCTGCCTCGAACAGGTACATTCCTTCTGCTTATTCCACAGAAATAGATACCTGAGCTTCCTCATGCCATCTAGCAACTTGAAACGCTGTTTAGCCTTAAACGCTGTTTACCTGACCAGAATCTTACCTAACCAACACCATATATATATATATATATATATATATATATATATATATATACACACACGTATCAACAGCTCCGTCATTAAATACTGGCATTTACATTCATTTTTATTGATTTTTCAATCTCTCCGCAGTTGTAAGGCTCCACGACACTGGCAGGGCACGAAAGCGACTCGGCTGCAGCCGCACCGCCGGGAGCCGCGCAGCCCGCCCCGCTCCGCGCCCCGGCCGCGCTGCCCGCGGGCCACCCCTGTGTCCCCGCTGTGTCCCCGCTGTGTCCCCCCGGGGCCGCTGCCGGGCCCCGCAGCCCCACACGCACGGCAGGCTGCGGCCCGGGAGGAGCCCCGTGCGCGCTGCCCCGGGGCGGTGGCTCCGCGGGCGCGGGGCCGCTGCGCCGCCCCCAGCGCGGCCGTGAGCGCGGCCCCCGCGCAGCCGGCAGGGAAGGGCTCGGTTCGGCTCAGCCCTCTCCCCGCCCGAGTTTGCCCGGTCGCCCACCTGGCCCACTGGGTGCCCCTCCCCGCAGCGGGGCTCGGCCGAGCGCTGCCCCTCGCCCGGCTCCGTCAAGCTGTCATCGCAGGCAGCCGGAGTCCCTCCTTCGTGCTACCTTCACCAACACGGAACAGTGCGTCTCAGCAGTGCCGCGGGAGCTTTCATCGCATTAAGAGGGATTTTTTTTTTTTTCTTCCCATCGAGGCGAAGTCAGTACTGCGATTTGTGGATCAGTGCTCTCAGGCTTTTTGTAAGTTATTCTAAGCCGTTCCAAAGTCAGGAAACATTCAAGAGTGGAAATAACACCAGAACTTGTGCATAAGGATGGTCCTCTGTCACACACACCAGCCCTTCCTGCCCATTAGGAATCATGCTGCTGTTTGGTAGTTTTTAAATTTTCAAAACCCCAGAGCAGGGGAAGGACTCACACAGATTTGGACCCTAGACTCTTGGAACAAGCTTCAAATTCCAGCAGCCTTCTGTTTATCCAAGAAAGATAAACTAAGTGGCCTGCTGAAAACTGCATGTGTTTTTGGGCAAGATCTGGAAAGCAACAGGTCTTTGCTCAGAAAGGACATTAAACATCCTGTGACACTTTCCATGAGAACAAAGATAAAATGGGATCTTTTCTTACCCTTCTTGTTGCCAGACAAGAGCTGCTTGGTCCTTGTCTTTCCCCTGGACCTTGCCTTTCAGTGCTGCTATGAAGAGCAAGGGCAAAGCTGCCAGGAGTGCGCAAGCAGAGCCCTGGGAGGGTGGCAGGGAGCTGTTTGCTCTGCTGGTCTTCAGGATAAGTTCAAGCATACATGATTTGGGTAAGCATGGCAGCTTCAGGGCAGATTATTAATTGGAAAAGACTTCCATTTCTAAGTGACTCTAGAGCCACTCTGTGCCATACAGCAGCACAAGAGAGCCAGGAGAGACCGATCTTTCCCCTCCTTCTGCACACTGTGGCACGAAGCTGCACACCACCTATGCACATCTTCACCAGCACAGCCCCTCCTGTGGCATGTGGCCCACAGCAGTCCAAGAGAAAAGGGGCTAGGTTTTCCCCACCATGCATGTGCATGATAAAAACTTGTCCTTAAACAAAAAAGTGCAGCTCTCTTACTTTCTTGTTGATTTTTTGATTTTCCTCCCTTGCCACCCTCACCAAAAAAAAAAAAAAAAAAAGATGGCTCTTTATGGGTCTTCAATATTTTGGAAAGATTTTTAATCTTACCTGTATTAAACTGTGCTTCATGTTGGAAGACTTCCTTTGCCAAAATACCCTGGTATCATAATTGCAGCAGAGTTTATTTGAACTGCTTAACACTGCAAGACAAAATTCTGAACAGGAAGGTCTGGGCATAAGCTGCTGGTCGAGAGCTTGGGGATCTCAGCAAACTTCCTCTGCAAGTCTGGTTGGCAGCACCTCTATGACAACTCCCCATCAGCAGTGGGAACAACAGTGGTTATCTGTATTGGCTACTGACATTTTGACATCTGGCTCAACAACAGATAATGCTTCTCTGTGGTGTGGAAAGGATATTGTCAGAGCACTACAACACACTGTGCATTGTACATGCCAGGGAAACTCACACAGGCAGAAAAACCACTCACACTCTGCTGACCTGCCCTCGGCGCTACAACAACAACTTTAAAACACTTCTGTGCTAATTAATTTTTATATAAATTCATTTAAGCACTGAAGTGTCAGAAGCTAGATATCACCAAATCAAAATGCATGACTTCATTTGGTTCTTGGATCAAGACTCTGACACTAATAGAAATACCAGGGTTTGGGTTACACGCATGTTTACACATTCACAACAGGCTTCCTTTTGTCACTAATTTTTCTCATGCAAGTTTCAACTGCTGACACCACATAAATTAGCAGGCAACACAAAAGAAGTCACAAAAAATGGCCCTAATCCTTCCAAAATTACAAGACTATGAATGTAGCTTTCTCTAGAACTGCAATCGAGATAGGAAAGGAGCACATGCCCTCACCTGGACTGCCTGACCAGGCAAAGAAAACACAACTGGGCAAGGGCTTGTTTTGGTTTGGTTCCTGTGCAAACAAGAGTAATTACTTACACTCTTTCACACTTTGCAAACCACAAAAATAAAGTATAATACTATAGAATTCAACAGGTATAATAAAAGTTTTTGAGGTTTGGAGAATGGTTAGGTGTCATGGAACAGTGGATGAATGTCCTTCCTACACAATGAATGTTCTTAATTTGCACCTTTATATACAAATACCTGTTGGAAACTGAAAACCTCACTGCCTCCTTCCACTGCCCTCCTCTCTCATCTCCCTGGGAGCCAATCAGCCCTGCACTTGCAGCCAGGGACATGCTGCAACAGTGTGCTCAGAGGAACATTTCCAGATCTGTTCACTATTCACTCACATTTGGATCTACAACCTTTGGCATTCTATAGACAAAGGAACCCAGCTTCCCTGGCATCTCTAAAAAATTAATCCAAAGACTGGGGAAACTACAAGTCCCTATGGTTCCTTCAGCCCCCTCTCTGTGTCTATAGTCCAAATTTTGCCAACTCCAAGGCAAGAAGGTAAAGTACCCACCATTTGAGAGCTGAGGCTCCTTTCTGGAGGTGAAGCCAAGCTCTGTTTCTTACTGACACACAAGATTTTAGCAAGGGATCAAAAGACTCTGATGCATTCCTAAAATTATGTGGCTGTGTAAGTCACATATGTAGCCTGGGCTAGAAAAAAGAGGCTATGTAATGTTCTCCTCACTTTTCATGGACACTGGCAATTCCTGGAACACAAGACCATCCCTCGGCATCAGACCAAAAGTTGCATTTGGAACCAGGCAGTTTCTAATGACACTAACTTAGATGAGGGTAGTCTTGCTACCTACAGAGTGCATCATCTTCAGAATATTGGGAAATTTTGGCAGAAGCATCCTCTCTTTCTCGATATGAAATAAGCATAGGCAGATCAATACTGAATATTGGTTGAACAAGAGGATGATTCATCTCCTTTTACTGGTTACAAACTTCCACATTTCAAATCTTCTGCCTTGCTACTCTTTATCCACATGTCACGAAGTCCTCGCTCCAAGCACACACTGTAAGATTTCTGGACACATTTATATGCACGTATTTTACAAAGATCTGCATTCCAGCTAGCAAGTGCAATAATTTTTCACTGGAAAACACAGATTCATCACTAAAAATGTCCTATGGAAACATAATTTAACAAAATTTGGCTGTAGAAATGCAGAAGCTTTTAAAAAACCCTTCTATGTCAAATGACTTGCTTTTGGCAGCCTGCTAGGTTTCCTTGCTAGCAGGCTTTATTTTGGTGGAGAAAGTGAAATGAAATGTAGACATTTTGAAATTTCCCATCAGAAGAAAAACTTAATTAGACATTGGAATTTTTCACAGCATGGGAGTAATAAATTTGAATTAGTCTTACTTGGAAGCAAGCCTTTGCACAGCTATTCCAGTTTTTCTTCCATATTTACCAGAAGCTTGGGCTACTTCAACCCATGCAGGAATCTGACACCAAATATAGGCTGTAATGTCTCCAGTCTGAGGAGACCTAACCATTTCCTTCGTTCTACAGCTTTTCAGAGCATTATGTTTTTGTTCTTCTGGGTGACAAGTATGGCTTGCTGTGCTCTCAGAAGAAATGGTGTTGGCAGCTTGTCCTGCTCATCATCAACACCCTTGCCTGTAGCAGCTCTCAGGGAAATGCACAAGCTAAAGAAGGGTGAATTGGGGAGCAAGGCCAGAAGGCAGTGCAGGTGGTCTTGACCCTGTTCACCAAATCAGCACACAAAACCAAGTAAAAGAAGAGGATACACCACCACCAATTCTTCACACCTCCACAACACAGCAAACGAGTCCTTTGGCAAGAATTTTCTGCACCTCTGACAAAACTCTGGCTGGTGTTTGCTGCTGCTGGGGCTTTCAGAGAGAGTTTCTCATACACCCAGCCTGGGGTATACTGTGCCTCTGGACACGTTTTTGCTCAGTTCACCTGTAAAATACACAGCTTAACACCTAGGACTATTTTCAATTTAGTCTTTACTACCTATTTGTTGTATTTGTTGTGTTCACAGGCTGGGGGAGAAGTGTCTTAAGCTTTAATGCATTACTTTAAATAAAATATTCCCATTGATAGTATCTACAGCAAATATTTACAGAGTTAACAAACACAAACTATTGTCATTCCACACAGAAAGTTACAAGCATCAAAGATTTCTGTTTTATTTGGAGATGTACCAGATTAGTTCCAGGGGCACTTATGCAACACAGAATCCTAGAGATAATTTTTTTCCACCTGTACTTGGTACAACAATTTTTTCCTCCATTCATTTGCTTTTTTCTTTGTGAGTTATGCATGTACAGACTAAAGAAACTAAAAGAACTAAAACTAAAAGAAACTATCTGCTCTGAGTAGATATTTTGGTAAATATTGCACCATTGATTATCCATGGCCTTGCATTTCAGTATCAGCCACTGAAATCCATCCCAGCCCCAGGGCTCTGCTCCCCCTCCCACAGGGCAGCAGCATTCCACACCACCTCCCTGCTCTCCAGCCAGGGCTGCTGACTTTGGAACTGCTGACACAAACTTCATCGACACATTTCTGATACAAGCCTGAATCATATTTTAGTACAGTGTTTTCTTGTTTGTGTTTTACAAAAGTTCTCTGCTGTTCTGCCTTTGTGTGCATGTGTGTGTCCCAAATTTCCCTTTTCTGAGTTTCCAGTCATACACCACTGCTTTCTAGCACAGCAGGGGAAGTGGAATGGTCAGGGACTGAAAGGGAACTGACTCTAAATTACCTTCTCTCCTCCAGTGGGTCTGTAAGGCAGTAGGCTAGAAAAGGAAGAGCCAGTTCTTACACTTTTGTGAATAAAGATATTTTAATTGCATAACAATCTCCACACACAGGACAAACTTCTACAGTGTCTCACGCCCATAGGCAATGGACTCCAGAGCAGCATCAGGAACAGTTCTTCTGCTCCCAGCCTGATCAAGGGCCTTATAGTGCCAGAGTTGGTGTCTTAGAACTTTATAGTAACCTACATAAAATGAAACTTTAAGCAAATTCCCATAATGCTGGGAACCAGATGTTTACAACAACCTCACAAAGGCACTTTTATAATTGCCTTTCAGGTAGGAGAGCTGGAACAGAGAGATATGTTGCATGGCACCTTAAAAAAATCAAGCTCCAAACTAAGGAGGAAAAGATTCAAAATTGAAAAAAAGAAGTCTTCCTGACTAAAACTAAACTGACCTCTATGATTTGTCCAATAAATAAAAGGTGAATTAGTCTGCAGGGTTTTGTGCCTTTTCTGCTTATTTTTTAATACAATTTCTTATGTGATAAGAGCAAGGAGTGGAGAGAAATTTAGTTCCTGAATGTTTTCTGCCCTAGGTATAAACGAGCAGGTGTGAAGTGTGTTACAGGTCAGCCTGCAGCAACCATCAGGAAGCAGCTTTAGCTTTCCTTGCACTGCTTTTCTCCCTTCTAAGAGGTAAACCAATGATGCTTGGGGACCATATACTGCACAGGCAAACCTGCTGGAGAGAGGTCTACAAACCTCCTATAACAGAAGAGAACAGAAAATTTATTTTCTAAGCTAAAACATAAGTGACAAACACTGGGAATTTGAGAGTGGTTTTGGCTTATCTTGTAAATACTTCTGGATTTTTCTGTGCACAGCCTTTTGTAGCCAAGTGCAATATGCTGAAAGCTAGCTGGGTAACAGCATGCTCCATGCTTAGGACACAGGAACAGCATGTTTTTGTTTACTTATTCAAATAGCAGTAGGGGTGAGGTTGCTCAAAAAACAATTCTACTAAAAGGAACTCATTTTTTTTTTAAGTACACTCAGCATTTTGTGATTCATTTAGGCAGCCACCTGTGAAAATGCTAAATTAATTTGTTGAGGGGTTTTTCAATTAATATGCATTATTTCACAGGTAATTTTTAAAATATAAAAACAGTAAGAGCAATTTTCAAAATAAGAGTGTTCAAATCAATAGCAATAGTAAGGTTTTATCTCCAGGTGAAGCCCATCCAGTCTTTTCAGAGAAGCCTCTCCTAGTTTCTACTGCCTTGCCCACGTTACACTACTGCATTTCACAAAACAGATGTCTACAGACCACCTTGGCTGCGCTGCCCCCATTGCCTCCTGCTGACAGTCAGCCTGTCCAGCCAGTGGGAGGACAGAGGGGGCAGATGTAGATAACACCACTATCCCAAATCAGTGTTACATCTACAGCTTGGTCATGGTTTGCTGCCTTACATGAGAATATTTCCATTGCAGTCTCCTAACTGATGCAGCTGTTCTGAAAGTTTGCAGGAAAGCATTTTGGTCAGCACCTTTCCTATGGGCTTGAGATACTCATTTCTTCATCCTTACTGAAACACAGGTATTTCCACTTCCACCTAACCTAGCATGTGCATTAGAAACTCCTACAAGCTGAGACCAGCTGTTTTATTTTTGTGCAATTTGTTAAAATATTAGTTCAAAACAAATCCCTTGACCACGTCACAGCACACCAGTGGCCACACCACCTTGTTGCTTGAAGCACTGATACGTTTGTTGTGACAAAATGCATTATCAAACCAGTGTCTGCCCATGATGAGACCTTCTTGCTCTAAGCATTGCTCCCTGATGCTTTCAAGAATGCAACAGAAAATGTGTATTCCCTTGCAAGGAAAAGTTCATCTCACAAAAGATTTTAAACCCTAAAAAGCATGCCATTTTGGAAAAAAAATCCTAACATATTATATGAGAAAGTGGTAACATGGTTAGCTGAGACCACATCTTCACAGGTGGGCATAAATGGAAATCTTGGTAACAGGGCAAACTACTCTGTACTTGCACTGCCAAGGCTGCTTGGGTACCTCAGCATTTGCTAAAGGGCAACTTCTGCTTTGTATTAAATGCCCAGATTCACGCAAACTTTTAAGTTTGAAAATAAATTAATGGGTCACCCACCCAAAAACCTGGAAAATGACAAAGCTGTCAACTTGGAAAGACGTTTCTGAAGGTGGAAATGACCTGATCATCACAACAAAATAAGCAAAACCACTTAAGAACAGGGAATGACACATTGTTTTAAGTAAAACATGATGCCATTTCATGTTGTTTACCCATCTTCATTCCAGGTACCAAGACACAAAAGAGACTGTGGTCTTTTTCATAGCCTGTGTTTCATTTAATTCCAAGTTCAAAGACACCTTTTTCTTTAAAAACAGAACCCAGTAGAACTCCTCATCCGACTGGAAACAATCATGGATGTTTATTTTGTCATCAGTTCAACCCCATATGGTTCTCCCATCTCTAAAGTTCTGCTGTGTCCTGCCAAAAATCACTTGCAAGTATCTTGTGACAGTCTAATGGGAACAGAAGTGCTGATAACAGTGAAACACCAGGACAGCTTTGCTGAGGTTGGAATGAACTGCAAGCACCCTACTTGTCCTAGAAGTCAGATTCTTGTATTGCCCCCATGCAGCCCATGCTAGCCTTCTCTATCAAATCTGATAAAGTAAATACTCTTAGCTGTTTGTCACTCTTCATCCAGCAACTGGGATTTTTCCCCCAGTACTTTAGTCCAAAAGTCTTACTTTAGGACACAGACCCTTCTTCCTAGGGGATGTAATTAGACTTTTTGTCAAAATCATTTAAAATTGGGCTGTCTTGGTGGTGGTGGGGAGAGAACGAAGAGAGTAGCATGTGATTCAAGAACAAATATTCCAATGCAAAAGAAGCATAGGCCATGACAATTGAGAGTGATGAGTCTGACCCATTCTGCTGCAACTTACCTGAATAATTACCTTACCATGTTTCAGAAAGAGAAGTTAGATTAACAAAGCTTGGTCTCTTTAATTTACCAAAACAAGTATTTTCAACACATACTAAATCTGCAGACTCACTGATCTCCCTCAGGGAAATCTGCTTCTTCAACTTCACCATTTCCAAAACAAAAAAGATCCAAGAATCTGGATATTTCTAGGTTCTCAGTAATACTCTTGGATAGTGCTGGAGTTGAACTTTGCTTGCACAAACTTCCATTTTGTACCAGTTATAGTAGAGGTTTATCTGTGTAGTTGAGCAAGAATGTTTTCAGACTCTTTAGACTGATGAAGTGGGGCACCTTGGGGAACCCCTTCCACCAGGTGACTGTAGACAGCAACTGGATACCAAACACAAGCAGAAAAATTCAAGACAACACCAATGCTCTCAGAAATGCCCCAAAGTACTCCCCTGTGGCAAAAATATTGTAACAGTGCCAGAAATCAACCACACTGTCATTTATCCAATACCTTATTTCTAGAAGGGGGACATGGAGGAGGAAACCAAGAGCTGGGATTAGTGGAGGCAGGCAAAGTCTGAAGGTAAAGAAGCAAGTTACAGTACTAGCAGATTCATATGATGGTACTGATGGGGAAACAGGAAAAAGTAATCAATTGTAGATTTCAAGTCAACAAAGAAATTAAGGCTTTTCTCCCTCAGGAAGGGGAAAATTGAACATACAGTGTCATACAGTGTCACTTTCCTCTAGTTTTTCCTACTTTGTGACTTTTCACACCTTTCTATCCTAGTTAGTCTGCTAACATTTTTCCCAACCAGCAGTGCTCATTTATGTAATATACAATTCAGAGTACTTTTTCTCATTCTTTTAACTACATAAATTCACCTAGTAAACATTTTAAATTTCAAATCAGCACTTTTAAGGTAAAGTTTTATTTTGTGTTTCTCTTAGAACTGTGACCAACTTAGCTGACAGTCCCTAGAATCTTAGGGCTAACTTCAGGGCTACCATGATTGTGCTTTTTTTCTTTAACCACACAGCCCTCAATTTGTGAATTTATATTTCTCTGAATGGCTTGCTAGGGTTTTTTTCAATGTGTGTGGGTTTTTCGGTTTTTGGGAGGGTTTTTTTGTTTTGGTTTGGATTCTTTTTGTTTTTTGACAAGGAGAGGATTTTAATCTTAAAAGAACAGCAGTTTTCTCATATTTGTTTACTTAACATTATAGTCTTCCTTCACAATTCCAAATGTGAAGAATACAGGAACACCTAAGTGACAGACATTCCCATGTCAAATTCCCTTCAAAAACAGACAACGGAGAGAAAGGCAGGATCTTGCTCTGAAAGCAGCAGTTACATGGCTGATGTCGTGCTCCCCTCTACTGGCTATCATAAGAAGCACAGTTACCTCTTAACATTCTGAAGTTTTCCTTTAAAAACCAAAACAGTGTACAAGTGAATCTTCATTTGAAGGCAAAACTTAGCCAATAACCTCAATCAAAGTTGTTTTTTTTTTCTTTATTAAAAAATAGAGGCGCTGAGCAGAACCATCTGCACTTATCTCAAGCTCAATATTACAGAAAATATCAACTTCAACATGGTAATGTTATCTCATATTTTTGTTGAAAGCCCTTTAAAGTCAATTTCAAGCAGGCAAAAGGCTTCAAAGACTAAAGCCTTGTTATGAAGAGTAAAACCAGGTCAAAAACCAAACTACTGTCATGGAAGTAAGTAGCCATGTATGTCACAAAAAACAGTGTTATGTATGTCACATCATTGCTTTCAAGAAATTAATTCCACAGATACATTGAAACTGTCAAAACAGTAGTGGTCTTTATTTCCATCACACAAGTTCACACTTCAGTTAATATTATCATCTTTCAACATTTGGGAGATATGTAAGTTAATGACTTTAAAAAGTGAAATATACCCCCTTCCAAAAATATACTGAATTCTATACTGTCCCTCTGATGAGCCATTTACATTATGTGACATCACATACAGTCCTGCAAGACAAAATAATTTATGAATTATAATTTATGAGAGGCTTTTCAGCCTCTCATTTGTGAGCCCTCAAGGTGTCTAAGGAGACTAAGCAACCTAAATACATGGATTTCAAATGGATCTCATTTCAACTTGGGAAAACAAATCTAGAGAGGTTCACAAATCCAAAAAGGTAGAAAATACTGTCTTGGAATAAACACCCAAATTTTACTGTCCTGGACAGGAAGTTAACACTAATTTAAAAGCAGATAACACTTTAGTCAGTATTTTTCTAATTTTAGTAACTGGGCTTTTAATAATGCTGTTATCAGTTGTTTTCAATTGAGAACAAGTTAAAACTTGCAGACTACAGAAAAATAACTGAAGACAATCTCCCTTTACCATCTAATACCAAGTGTGAATAACATCTTTACTACAGAACTCTTCATGTTGATCAGAAGTTTTAATCACAAACAGATTTTCATTTTAGTGTCAATTGAATAATTAAAATTTAGTTCACATCTTCTTTAAATTCTTTTTATTATAAAGAAGAATCAGCACTGCAAAACCAGTTGGCAGTCTCTTCTGTTGTAATTCATGGCCACTGAAAAATTACAATCTGAAACCCCCTGCTATTATGAAGCTTCCTCACAGTCCTTTGAAGAAATGCATTTAGCCACAGAATGATTTGCAATTTTTTTTTTTATGGGGTGGGATGGGCAGAGAGATGTTAAAGTATCTCATCTAATGAGGAAAGGAAAGGCAAAAAAATCAATGACTAGTATTCACAGTAAAATGCATCAGCTTTGTAGTTTCATTTGAAACCAAGAACAAATCATGAAACGTCATGAAAATAAGATAAAAAATCTCCTAGAGTGATTACTAAATGAAGTTAAAATTACCACACTAATCAGTAAACCCCAGAAGAAAAGCAGATGCCTCATATCACAGGTCCTACATTAAACAGTATCCATTTTTTAAAATAAATCCATAAAATCTGTATGTTTGGCCACTTTGCACATTTTTCCCCTATAAAATACAGTGTACAGAAAAAAAAAATCTCATAATTCCCAGTATGAATTCTGAAGTATAAGGTCAAAACCCAGAAATTAAAGATCAGCTAAAAGGATTTTAAATTATTTACAAATCCAGCAGGTAGAACTACCATAATGGCTTCATTTCCATCCTTGTAGTGGCTTTCGCTCTTACCCAGCAGCATCTGTGGTAGGAATCTCTTCAGACAGCTTCATCACTGATCATCTGTCATTTTAAGCATTTCTAGAAGAGCCCCAACAGCTCCAAAATAACCCTTTGAACAAAGGCAAAAGAAAACCAAAACCAATCAAATTCCAAAACAAGACATAACATGAACACAAAGTTTTCAGTTCTGTTAAGGCAAATAAAAGCATGTCAGCCATGCCAAATATTTGCTCTATCTAAAATATGATTTAGTAAGATCATCCTTAGGTAGAAGAAAGGGCCTGATACTGGATACTGGAACTACTTACATAGTTCTCCAAAATTCTGAAAAAAAAAAAAATTACAAAACCACAATACTGATACTGTACTGAGGCAGGGCAGTTTCCATGATGGATCTGTCCATCTGGTACTCACCTCAAAATTATGCTTACAAAAATGAATTATACTTGAGGTTCTCTTATACCAGCCCACACAAATGAACATTGTTGCAATTAGGGTCAGAATGCAAATACGAGAAATGGGCAATGTTTAGCAGCACATATCACAAGATTAGTGATCAAACCAAGAAGTTAACAAGTAGTGTTTTCAAATGAATTTGTAAACTAAATATCGCTTATGCAGAACTTGGCTTGTGCATTCAATTCAAAGCAATGGCATTTCTCCCCTTTCAAGTTCACCAAAAAAAGAACTACAAGAATTTTGTACTTACAAATGGAAGTTCAACACATATTTCCTTACCTCATGTTCCAAAAACAGAGCTTTTAGCTGTCCCTTGGACCAATAATCCATAGCATATGCTAGCACCTTCATAGAAATCATATTAATTCTGAGAAAGTTGCCAACAAACACCACCTTGTCGATATTCTGTAAAATTGAATTTGAAAAACATACCAGAAAAATTATATTCAGCTACATTATTTGCCTCATTTAACATGTACCTCTGCCTCTAATACAAAGTTAAATGAGAATTTTAGGTTACATTTAAATACTTCAAACTGAAAAGTCAAAAACTATTGCAGTTAGTGACCGCCAAGTAGAGACATTGCAAGAGCAGGGAGGTGCAGAGTTTTATTTCAAAGAACGTGAGAGGCTGTTATCATGGATGATCAATATTTGTTTAAAATATTGAATAAATGTCACAACCTTCCCAACATTACTCAGATTATGAGCATTTTGGTGGTGGTGTTTGGTTTCTTTAATTGCATATGGATGCTTTGAAAACATCTTTCCCCCTTGCATGTTAAATGAAGCAACTTTCCAGAGATCACTATGATTATTAAATGCAGATGGAGAACCTCTGAAGGGTTTCTGAGAAGGATTACGTTAGAGATGAGAAGGAGCATCTTTCATTATCTATTATCAGGACTGTGACTCCGTTTTCAAAAAGCAAGTTACACGGGGCCGACATAGCAATACTTGATATGTATGACATTCCTTTGTTTCAAAGCTCATTTGAACTCAGTTTTCACAGGAAATTAAGATTTTTTGAACCATCAGCACTTAGCTGCCAATGAGAAAGCCACAGACCATCCTTATTTGTATGTACACCACTGCAGCCAGCAGTGGCTCTGTGTGGTGTTTAAACAATGCCCCTAACTATCTTACCAAGCCCAGTTCTGCCTGTTATGCACAAAACTGCACTTGCATTTTGCACTGGTGTACAAGATGATGTTCAGCAGACATTAGAATTGGTCTAGAGGATTCAGTGGGAGGCCACATCCTGGAGATAAAAGGTTTTACAAGAGTCCTGAGGAGCCCTAGGAATGCATCTTCAAGAGTCTTCTGCAGAAGTTTGCCAGAAAGGCTGCACAGGGACTAGAATTAGCGAGGGTTACCCCTCCACTTTGATCCAGCTCTATAAAGGCCCAGCACTTGGCTCTGCAGCAATTCCTGTGCTACAGCCACAGCTGTGCCATGTCCAGGGCTGTGTCTGTGTCACAGCCCAGGGGACACCCTCACTGGAGCACCCAGTGCTGCAGAGAGGATCCCCAGACACCGGAGCTCGTTCACCGTGTGCGCTGACTGAGGCAGGGACAGCCCCGACTGCCCCACACCAAACACAGCAACACAAACTCCACCAAAATCATTCCCTTCAGTCATCTATCTCCTCAGACTCTGCAGTCACATCAGCACGCATTCATACTCAGGAATTTATGAATGAAAATAAGAACTTCTCAAATTTCAAAATGCTGCTATGGAACATGGCCAAGAGCACCCTGCGTCCTTGGATAAGACAGTTTTGTCTCTGAAGCAACTTCAGACAAAGGAGGGACAAATACACAACTAATTAATTTCCTGTAATGCCATAGCATAAAACTGATTAGTACCTACATTTCAATTTCACATGCACATATGATTTTTTTCTGAATATAAAAACAAAGCTACTGATACCAGAAGCAATCCCTAACACAGAGTATAAAAATTACTGCAAATTTTGAATCTAAAAGTACTAGTCATACCTACTAGAATAACAGTGTAGACCAACATGCAAATTTCTATTTTGTTTCAAATATTCCTTGAGTTGATAAGGTGAAAAACTGTATTAATAATATAAACTTTCCTAAATTTTTGATCTGAACTAAAAACAAGTTTAGCGTTTTTCAGAAGCTGAAATGCTACTCTTAAGGGAGTCTTGTCAATTTACTTTTAAACCTGGAAAAGACATGCACTCTTTCACTCTGCAGGGTCTTGTTAAATTGTTCAACTACCCTGGAGCAGAAAGTTATAGTAAAGCTTTAATATAGCATAGTCACATTATTTACCAATATAATTGAATAGGGAAATCTATATCAATAACACAATAAAAAACCTGCACATATTTTTGCAAGGCAGCTTGTTCAGATGCAAACTTACATGTTCTGCGAGTAAGAAAAGTATAAACCAGGAGATCAGATTCTTTTATGCAGTTCTGCTGTGCCTAGGACAGGCCATTTCAAAGGGTCTGTGGCCAAATGGTTCCAGACTATGGAATTTTTCTACCCCTTTGCCAACTTTGTGCAAGCAAATTTGCTTTGAAGTTTTGCAGACAGAATATTTCATTTATTCCCCAGCCTCATTTTTTCCTGCACATATGCAAGTCATTTTCAACACAATATTAAAACTGCAATCATTGGGAAAAACTTATCAAAAGTCATGCTTCAGGGCATAAATTGATTCTGTCAACCTAAAAGTGAGCTTTACCATAACCCTAATCTAATACATACAAGCTCCACAAAAGAATATCATATTCAACGCTTTATTTAGCTCTTATTTGAGGATTTGATTCATCAGGCTTGCTGTAAGTCAGAGCCATGTCTCCCAAAGGCAATTTAGGTTTCTAGATTATTTAGCACAGTGACAGCATTAATTTTTTTTCTCCAAGAACAAGCTATCTGAAGATTAGCTTACTTGAAATGATACTGCATGTTTTTCTTTTTAATAGTACATAAAGCAACTAAATGAAATTCTCATTCTCTAGAACTACAAAATCATTTACTTCAGGTTTGGAGAAATTTTGCTTTGACACTGTGAAATTAAGAATATTTAATACATCAATTCACATTCCTCCACCAAATTCTATGGATCACATCAGTTTTTAAGAGGCCTGCCCCCAGAACAAAAGATGGTAGGAACTTTTTCGAGTGACTCAGAAGCATTAGTTTCGTTAGCAGCCTGTCTCCTCCTCTGTGGTTCCCTGCTGCAACTCTCCATGCTTTGATAGCCCTGTACAATGCTGCTTGAACTCCATGCCACAAGGCAACACTGTAAAGAAGCTGAAAGCAAAGAGAAGGCTGAAAGAGAATCATCCTGACCGAAAGAGTCGAATTGCCAAGAAAAAAAAAATTAAGTCTGCAGCTACTTTTCACAATGAAGGAAAGTTATCAGTGGTATTTGATAGGTGCATACCTACTACAACTTGTGCTGATCATGTCCTCTAGAGAGAAATATGAGCAAAAAACATAATAATGGCATACAAAACCAAAAGAAAATAAAAAATGAAGATCATAGCAGTGCTGAAGAGACCTATATCACGTGATTGAGGAAAAAATGGCAGATGAAGTTCAAATTAAAAAAGTGAAATGATACAACTGAAGGGGGAAAGACAAAGACACTTGATTATGCAGACACAATAACAGGCTCCTAATTAGCCACTTTTAAGATGATACCGTGGAGGGACTGTTGATGATTTTTTAGAAATGAGTTCCATGCTCATAAAAATGAAATACTGTGAACTGTTAGTAAAGGAGCTCTGAATACAAAATCTATCCATATGTCATCACATAAATTCATTGAGCAATGACACTCTGAATATCATATGAAGACCTGATAATTCAATATTAAAATTACAACCATATCTTTTGATTAAAAAGGCAAAACAAAGCAGTGCATAAAAGAGCATCTTCTCTTTTTTTAGGTAAGGACCCTAAGTATTAGGACCTTTTGTCTTGGAAAGACCAAGAGGAAGAAGAATCAAAGGTTGATTAAAAATCAAATCAAAACCCACACCCACAAAAAGCACTAGTGATTAATTATTTACTATTTTTGATAAAGCCATAAGCTAAATGGGACCCAATAAAGTGATTAGATGCCAGTTTGGTGAGTTCCTTGGGTTTGTTTTGTTCCATTTTTCTGGCTCTGTGTCTTGTTGATTAAAAATAAAAAAGTGGCAGCAATTTTTTCTACTGACAGAATACTGTGTGGCTAAAACACCTGTGTATTAAAAAAAATTATATAAATTCATTATCTGCTAAGAGCATCTGAAAGGTATTAGTTATCACAGAATGGCAAAGGATGAAATCTGCAGATGAATGCAAGGGCCTGAATGTTTGGGTTTGTGGCAGGGATTGTGTTCGTTTTTGGGTTTTTTTAACTGCTGGAAGCTGTAGTGTATGGATGGAACAATCCATCCATACTTATAATGCCTAATGAAAAGAATGTAATAAGCATCTGATAGGAGTCTGAGGAAGGAAATGAACTGCATTTTTCTTTTTTCTGACACAATGCAATGGAACTTGCATCTATCCAAACATTTAACACAATACACAATTTGAACTCATCCTGTTGTGGAAACAATCTAAGCAAAATAGTATTCAAAATAAATTCTATCTTGCTGTAGTGAAACCTGTAAATAACTACAAAGTAACAGAGTAATAATTAATATTAAAAACATGTTAATATCTGTGTATTACAGCTTGAGAACAAATGAACATTCTAGGCTGAAAGTCAATCCCTCAAAGAGATCTTTACTGACAATTTTTCTCCCATCATCTGTAGCTTTGAAGCTTGAACAGCCTTACACTTTGCATCAAAGCATACGCATAACAAGCCACAAGAGTTATGACATGACATTAAATATATGCATATTTACCAAGGCCAGTGACACACCTACTATGTCAGCAATTTGCATTTTTGCATCCTGATAATCTCACTATGCTGTTTCTAAAGGTTTTAAGCTCATGGTAAGTAACTTACCTCGTTCAATGCACACATGCGAGCAATAGAACCGATGTTGTTGGTGATGGTGACCAAAGTAGCTCTGGCCAAGTCCTCTTTACTGATGGAATCTCTCTTTTCTTTACTCATCATATGACCAAAGCTGTGTGAGAAAGATCATGTCTTTTAACATGAGATATTCAGGAGTGATAAAAGCCTTTAAAATTTTATCATTTAGCAAGCTTTGCTTTGGATTTGATAACCATTCACTTGTGACAGATTTGAAATGTGAAAAGGGATCTCATTAGAAAGGCAGAACAATGAGTAAGGACACTTCCAAAATAACTGTAATTTAAATGGAAGCAAACTGGATCAGGCATTACTTACCTGTTTAAAAAAAAGAGCAAGAAGTAGAAGAGAGTTCTAAGGACAAACCCCATGACACATGGAGTGACATTTCCACATGGACACAGTGCATAGTCCAGGGATGATGCACTCAGTTTAGCATGCACAGGCAGTTTCCCCAGGGACAGCCCAGTTAACACACACCTTGAGGCCACAGCAGATCCCTGAAGGCCGAAGCGCTCGTAGTCCCCTCCATAGATGTCTTTCACCAGCTTATCCACATTGGTGCTGTCTCCTTTCGCGGCCATTTCCAGCGCTTCTTCAAACGTCTCGCAGCCAGTGAGCAAACAGCACAGGCCCAGGAACGTTCCTCCTCCAAGGCTGCAAAAGCACAGTCCCTTCAGCCCAGCAGCTTGAACCAGCTTTCACCACAGCCCTTCAGAGTGCCATTTGCAACATGCTGCACACAGGTGCCAGCTGCATCTCACAATTCCTGCCTCGAGGAGCAAACCCGGACACTGCGCTGAGTTCCTATTTAACACAAGTGTGGTCTTAACCAAACTAGGCTTGAGTCTTTAATCCTTGAATAGGAGAATTATACTAAAAAATATTCTTATACTAAGAATAAGGTCCAATCCAGCACCTCAGATACCACTTTGCTATTTGTAGCACTCTAACAAGTTTTCTGCACAAGAATAATTAACCAGCAGAACACTCAAATGAGTGAGGAAAGAAAGAACAGTGAACAAAGGTAAATCTCTAAGGGCTGGCAGCCAAGACAGATCTTGTCCCCCTAGCCAAAGGCAGGAAGCAGTCTGGCTGGCTCCTTTTCAAAGCAAGCCCAGCATCAGCCCTGAATGTTCTTTCCCTGCAAGAACTCTGAACAAGGAGCACTCCCTTGAATATTTTGTAAGGGCTCAAGTACAATGTTTACTGACTACATAAATTTAGCAGGGATTATTTAACTGTGCACAACACGTTGCCAACCCATTAAAGTTCTACTTTGAACTTTTCAGTCTTACAGACATGGACTTCAACTTACTAATCTCTACATCCTTCCTCATTCTTTCTTGGCCACTGAGAAAGCTTATTTGCAGTGACTGCAGTCACAGCGACTGGAGCCACTGGAAACAAGGGGATCAGTGAGACACCACTCCTGCACTTCATGCAAAAAGCACAGGAGGTCACATAGGAACACTATCTAGTCCATGCTCTTGGATTATTGGGTTTTTCAGAACACATCTCACAGAACTGTGGCATACTCAGTATTCGAGCAGTAGAAAGCTCTGCACACCAGCCACAAGACAGTATTGATTTCATCACCTATAACAAGTCAACAACACACTGCAGTCCTGTTTTTCCTTCCATAGTGGAAAGGATTAGAAGCATGTCTACAAAAGATGCCAAAATCTCTGTGCTTGAAAAAGACCCAGAACTGCAAGAAATCCAATGCCTCCCACTGAACTTGTATCCATCTGTACTGCAGATAGAAAAATGGCTCATGGCTACCATTGTGGCAAAGGTATGCCCTGGGTAAGGCAATAGAGGATACATAATCACATCATGTGCAGTATACAAGGAGACACTTTAATAAATATCATGCACCAAAAAGCAGAATGCAGGGGAGAGAAGACTCATTTGCTGGGACAGTTTTATTTTGGTAATTCAGAGCAAGAGATGGAAAATAGGTAAGAACACCAACAAGAGGCAGGTCTAAAGATCAATGATTTCCCTGACATAGATTCTCTCTCTGAAGGTATCCTAGGATATTTTCAGCCTTGCTACTGGTAGGCTTTTAAAAGAAATGGGAATACATGCACAATTTGGAGCTGTAGCTACTGATCACACTCTCTAATTCTACCTGTTCAGTTGTGAAGGAGAAAACAATTTAAAAAAAAATAAAAGTAAATTTACCTGGATCCTGTAACTCTTTTATAATTGTCCTTAGAATACACAGCTAGGATGCTGACCCCTGAGCCTATGTTAACCAGCAGCATAGGATATGGATTATCAAGGCAGTAAGGCTTTTTCTGGCACTGTTCAGGATCTGTAGGATTTTCAAAATAATAGCATTCTGGTTGGCCATTGAAACCAACAGAATCAACATAAAGGAGGCCCTGGATCAAACAGTCCAATTCATCCAGTTTATAGAGCTGTAGATCAGCCATCTGTAAAAGAATAACAAGAAATTAAGAAACACACATTTCCTAGCATAACACAACACTGAGAAGGACAAAAGGTTCCACTGAAGCACTTTGATCACTTTAATAGTAACACATTATTCTATTTAAGCAGTACAAACATCTAAGCATGAAATTCACTATGTGCCTGACAACAGGTACCTCCCAAAGCAATGATGTGCTACACAGTAATGCCATCTAGTTCCTTTGCCTCTGAGACATTCTGGGCTCTGAAAGCAGGAAGTATTTCTCCTCCTTCACATTCTGATGCAATAAAAGTCTTCCCCCTCATTCCCAGCCCAAGAGGAGCTGTGTTCTGCAGCTTTTGAGCAGTATCAGACATATGCCTCCACAGCAGCATTCCTCAGGATGCAAAGTACTTTAGCTCATCATCCAACCACATTTCCCAGCAATTTAATGAAATTTTCAATATAAATTTTCAATAGAAGAATCAAGATGTTCATGTTATGTAAATATGCATTAAAAATACAGTGGATTTATTTTTTCATACATATTACTAGTTATTATGGTTAATTTTTAAATTACAATGAACACTTTAAAGTACCACATGAAAAAAAGAGGCATAACCCCTATGTCTGGTGAAAAGCCCAAACAAAAAGACTGTCAGGCCCATGCCCCCAGCAGAATACAACTTAAAGAGAAGGCAGACAACCAATAACAAAAGCTGACAAAAGACATTCCCTCTGAGATCTCACAGGTCACCATGACTGTACTTCAACAGACATGTCTACTTGTCATAGCATTCTATTCACTAGAATTAGAAATAATATCCCTTTCTCAAAATAGGATACACTGACCAACTGTAGAAACACTCCTTTCCATTGTTAGGCAGAGGAGAGGGCAAAAAAAAACCTGTAAAGTTGCCCATCCAAATCCTGAGGTCATTTTCATCCTCATGCATGCAAAGCAGGTCATGCCTAACTCTACTTTCTAGAAAAAAAAAAAAAAAAAAAAAGCTGCAGAGTGTAATGGAGTTATAGAGTACACAGCTGGCTCTTCAGCATTTGCATACTGCAGGATGTTTAATAATGGCTAATGGAGAAGATTTACATGGGCAACTATGTCCTATTTTTAATTCTGGAAGCTATATTAAGTCACTATAAAGAGGGAAGCTATTTCTGTGGAACAGGCATGGTCAATAGGTTACATTCTTTTAAGCTATTTAAATCTCCCCTCTCAAGACTTTGCTCTACTTGTACACAGCTCTAGCTTGCCCTAAGTGAAAGCCATCCCACTCTTTGTGTCTGTCCTTTTGTTTTACTTGCCACTCCTCCAATCCTGTAACCAGGGAAAAGAAATAAGACCAAGAAGACCCCAAACCAGCAGTCTCAAAGACCTCAGTATAGATCCAGTTATTCATACGACAACCGAGAGGGTTGGAAATAATTTCCTCTTGTTTCTGTCTTTCCTCCTGCAACTTCTGCAATCCCCTTTTTTTTTTTTTTTTTTTTCCTTTGGTTACCACATTGCTACATGAATTAAAATAACAGGCATGCAGCATAAAAGACTTGAACCATTTAGCTAGCAAACAGAATAAGCATAATTTGTGAGAAAAAGTTTTCAACAAATGTTACAAAATTCTTAAGAGTACTTTGCAAATATCTTGGATTTAATCAATTTCTAACTATTAGACCAAGAGGAAAAGCTCCAAGATATACACAAGACAAGGTATGATACAAGGTATCAACATAATAAACCCTTCATGCACTCTTTATCACAATGAACATTGCATGGAGTCACCTAAGTCATCCCTCCCTACAGGATTTATTCAGTCCAACAAACATTGCACATATCTGGATGGCATAAGGAAATATTCTGTACTGCCCACGATCTTTCCCTAGGTTACGTGCTGTACAGTGCCAGTTTCCTCACCTTGGTGTGTAAGTTGGATGCAGCATGACCAAACACGATCTAACACATGCACAATTGTGCTGTGAACCAGGAGCTGCTGTGCAGATGAGTCACTAGCAGGTTTATGGCCCCTCCCGTCCAAACCCCTACTCTAATGTAACCCAAATACCCAGCCACAAGCTGCTGTTGTCTGATCCATGCTACACTTTTACAAACAGGCAGGCACTAGCCAGAGCAAGACACAAACAAGTAATACAAATCAGAGTAGAACACTTCTGACACCAGGACAAAACCACAGACAAGCCCCTCAATTCTACAAACTCTCCAGTCACCTCACCAACTCTGTAAGAATAGAACAAGAGAAACTAATCAGATTCTTTCTCAAGCACTACACATAAAGGTTTTATTAGGTCCAGCCCTCCATGTATAAAAGACACATTAGAATTTGTTCTGCTTTTTATAGCTCTGTGCTATATTTAACAGTTGATATACTATAAGCAGAGAACTCCTATTACTGCTTTCTTTTATGTATGATATTCATAGCAGACTGAAAAACTATTTTCCTGTGTCATTGCAACAGTCTGGTTTTGATTTTTGGAATAATCAACACAGGCATCAGTATTCTATGTCAATCCACCTTTCTTCAGAGAACCAAAAGCTCTGCAGCCACCAGACATCCAAGACTCCAAATAGCTTACTGAGCCACCACTGTTCTTATTTCTAAACAGAAATTAGGGCAAAGTTTCAAGAAGTGTAGTAACCCAGTCCTGTACAAGAAACCACGATTGAGCCACAGTCACAATTCAGTCCCTTTCCCTGCATACACAACTGTGTATTTGCTCACGATGTCTCAAAGCACCAAAACTGCATTGCAGCATACATTTACTTGTAACCATTGTAACTAATTTATAAGTAGGCAGACATTTATTCCTGCTGCCATAACCTGACCTACCACACTCCACTCACCCTCAACTTTCAGCTGTTCAAACCTCTTCTTAGAGGAACCAAAGTTTATGTGCAAATATGCATAAGAAAAATGGAAGCTGTGTCTAGAAGCACATTTTAATTGGACGTTTTTCCTACAACGTTTACAAAATGCATTTCCAGGTATTTTCCAGACCTTCACAATTCCTAATGTGAAGTCAGACAGCAAAATGGTCAACTTACCCTACTCTGCACTCATGTAGCTATATTTAGCACAGTGCCTCTCTAGAGGTTATGTCAGAAAGTTGTGCTGTGAGAAGAACAACTGCAGAACAAAGTAGTATACAGGACCCTGGAGGGAAAATTTATGATGATTACAGAGAATCCACATGTACATTTTTTTAAAGAATAATTTTTCTGCATTATAGCCAGACTGCAGATATTCCCCTTTTTTTTAAGACTGCTTTATAAATACTGGGGAAAGGAACAAAACACTTTAGACCTCAAGAAACTCTCCAGGACCATCAAAAGGAGTGACTTAGGACTTCAACCATGCTTGCAAGCAGGTGCAACACACCAGGAGAAAAAAGCCAACATTTCCCCCTATGACCTTAGCATCAAACTCCTGAAACACAGCTCGTTTCAAGGATACAAAAAGTCTGTTGTTACTGTGTACAGATGCTATTCCAAGAAGAATGAAAGACCATCTCCTGTACTCTTGCAAGAAGTGCTGGAAAATTGTGTTACCTGTTGCAATTTAGATTTGGATTTTTTTATTGTTTGTCTTGTTTGTTTTTTAAATAGTGTAATAGCATAACATTAAAAAAATTATCTGTATTCAAGTACCAAGCAGTATAAAAAGAAAAAACATGGTACCAGCTTGTCTGTGCTTTCAAGTATGGAAGCACACATGTCAAAGACTTGGGTCCCATTTGTTTCTTATTATGGGTGAGCAAATACATCCACTTCAGCAAGGTGAACATGAAACAGCTCAGTCCTCTAGAAGTGAGCTGAGGGCAGCCATGACATACATGCTCTGGGGTTGAAGTAATGTATCACCATTGGTGTGCAGACATATTTTCAATGAAGCTCCAGCTCAAGAAACATTTCACCCACTTTTACTGTATTCTGATGAACACAGGAAAGTCTGAACCTAGATGCAGTTGCAAGTTCATTTTTTGCTTGGACTTTCAATGAGAAATATTTTTTTTTCTGTAAAAAAACTGTTAGGAGCATAGCATCTGGCAAGTTTTTAATTATCAATTACAACAGCTTCATTTACTATGATGTTTTATTTTTATGATTTACTCTGAATTTTACGTCTGCTGGGCATTGCTCCAGTTTTTATTTCTTAGACTAGCTTACAATCTAGCTTTTCCTTCCATCTCCTCCACTTTCATAAAGACTTTGCTTTCTTTATATTTTGATTATCTTCACTTGAAACCCCAACCATGCTACTTTATGGAGCTGAAAATAACTACTCACAATCAAACAAAACAAAGTCTAGTGCCAACAAACTGCAAGTCCAACATTCACTGAGGCAGAAGATTCACTCTGTATCAGCTTTGGGCAAAAAAAGCACTCATCAGGAGTGCAGAGAGAGCTCTGTCCCCTTGCACAGCGAGCCCTAAGGATCTCTCCTCTCTCTTGGCAGGGAAGAGATGCACATTGTTTCTCTCCATTCCCTCTGAAGAGGTTACTTTACCCATTCTCTGGATGCCTCTTTCAACTCCAGCCCAGCCCCTACAGCCTGACCGGCTGCCTCCAGCCTCCTCAGCAAGAAGATTTTTGAGTCTCACACAAACTGTCAGAGTTACACAGCTTACTCATCCCACAACGCAGGACAGTGAGTTTATTTGTTTTAAGATGAACACAGTCTATAAGTCATCGTCAGGCATTCAGCTTATACCACAAAGTCAAGCCTTAGAATTAGCTAATAACTGGCACAAGAAAATCACTATCCAACAGCCAAGCTCACTTTTAAATAATTTTCCTTTACGGGAAGGTCAAGGCCTGAGTTTGAGTCTGTTGGTAAGAGATTTCCTTATTTCCCTGTCCCAAATGTTCTTGATTAAGTGATTGGGCGTTTTTAGCACAGATGCTGCTCCCACTGAAGACAGCAGTAAAATTTCTATTAAGAGAAGTCAGGTTCTGCAGGTGTCTGTTCAGGAAAGGAATACAGAGATCCCACCTTTGAGCCACTGCAATCAACAGAAATTTTATAATAGAGCAGGTTTTAATCAAAAGTCTGAACAGTCCTTTCTCCCCTCATCCTGCCCATCCTTTACATTGAGTTGCTTTACAAAACTGAGTGGCAGCCTAAAAATTTATTCCTCATTACATTAACAGCAAACTTCTGTGCAAGTAATGTGTCAGTGCTCTCATGGAGGAGTCACAGAGCACAGAGAGATTCATCTCACAAGCAAGTAAGTCTAAATGCTCCTTACTTCCACAGAAGTGGTTACTTGAGCATTTACAGAGTATGTGAAGTGACAGTATATAGCTGGGGAAAGGAGGAAGGATTATCAGAATTAGGCTGCAGATTCATCCATGCCTTAATACCACTGTTACCTGAAAATAAAGACTGCCAGCTATAAAGACCATTCAGAGTCATTCAGAGAGGAGGTAAAAAAAGAACAAAAATGTAAGAAAAAAACCCCTGGGCTTTTCTTTTCAAAAGGAAACAGTCCTTTTGTTGAATTACTTACTGATGCTCTCTTCAATGAACATTAAGTATAACCATATGGTTGGTAAAATTATTTCTGTGGTCTAGTTTAATGAATAGAGTCAATTTTCCTACTTCTAGGGTAAGCACTCAGACCTTCAGAATGAGTTTGCCAAGCTACTGACTGAAAAAAGATCCAACATGCTGCCAGCAATCAGCAATCAGACCAGAGAGACTTCTTCAGGTATCCACTGCAGATCAAATTAGGGAGGTGAAATAGCTAAACCTAGGTAGCTTTGTAGATTTAGTTGCCTTTTTATAGAAAAATAAACAATCTTAAGGTAAACAGAATATGTCTCACCACTGTATGTTATTTTTTAATACACAAAAGCAACAGAGATGTCTAGATCAAACCTATTTAACTCCTTTAGGGATTCAGAACCAGATAAAGGAACAGAGACAAGTAACAACAGGGTATTTGCCTCTCTATTTTAAGGAGAAAAAGCTTCTATGATCTTAGAAGGCTTCCTTCCTTGGGATTTGAACGTTGTTTTGCAATGTATTGGATCTTTTGTCCTAAATCTGTGCAATATTACAGTCACATTGAGAAATACTGTGAAAGACAAGTAACTTAAAAGCATATACAAAGGAAAATAAAGGGCCAAAACAAGCATGTTAGCTAGATCAAATGAATTTACTAACATTTAGCCATATTTTTTAATGAAAATAACAACATTCATGAACATACCTTAGTTTTTCCACACTGCTTCTAAGTAACGAACAGGAAGATTTAAAGTCTCCTCCATATAAGGCATTTTACAATACTGAAACCTGCAGTAGCAAGATTTAGACTTGGCACATATTCTCTACTTCTAGAGGTGAATTAGTGGTCAAATACTTGAAACAGGTACTTCAGAGCTTTGACAGGGCAGTCCTGAAGCTGTTGTCCAGTATCAGTTTATACACAGCAGAGCACACTGATAGCCAGCTGCTGTTACCATGGCTAATGAAGTGTGACAATTTAAGTGCCAGTACCCAGAACATGCTGCCCTTTGAGAAAGATTAAGCAAGCGGACGTTCATGTAATGGATAATATTCTGCTTCTGTAATTCTCTAAAAACATTACAGTTTAAGCCAAGAAACACTTGCTATAAAGGAAGCTATGGACTTGGATAGCTCTAAGAGGTGTCCAAAGCACTCACTTTAGCAGGAGTACACTTCACTGGTAGCTTTATGTTAGGAAACTCCCCAGCCAGCCTTTATAGGGTTTGTCTTAAACTACCTACAAGTGTTGTAGCACACAGGATGTTAACAACACTGCAGAAGTGTGGAACTCATGCCTAAGTCCACCGGTCATTGCTATGTGACCTCATATTTGTGTTCAATAGCTGGCAAAACAGCCCCAGCTCCTCCAGCCATGGCTCCTCCTGCTATATTGACTATATTGCAGCTGAGACAAGACTGATCCCTCACCGTGGATTGCATACTTACAGCCTGTAAGGCCAAAGCTACAGAGAGAAATGTTCAGCTGTGAGAGGCACCAGGTAACTTCCAGTTCAGTTCTACAGCTGTGGGAGCGAGGGATGTGAACTTCCTTGCCAAGCAACTGTGGCTGTTATTACATGATGCAGGAAAAAGGAATTTGGAGAGACTGACCATTCTAAGAAGACAGTCAGCCTCTTCAGAAAGTCCTGAAGTGACCTCCCATTGTCAATAAAGAATGTGGCCTGAATCATTCCCAAGAGATAAGATACTCAAAAACACCTCAACTGAGGCCACACTGCCTACAACTAAAACTCACCTCATACTGTGGTGCCAACATCCTTAAACACCTGAAGGCAAACAAGTTATTGAGGACTTAATCATCAGTAGACTCGAACTTTTAAGGGACCTGCAGCCAGCCTAAGCAACAAGAAATCTTGCACTAGTAGTGGACTACTACACCAATTCAGAAACTCAATAATCTCGATAATCCTTCCTTGGACATGGAAACAGTCTAATATTCACTGAAAGTGACTGCACAACAGCCTAACAGTTGGAATTCATGTTGAGCTCTTACAGCATTCTTTTTCCCCCTTAGAATCCTGGTCATCTGGTGTGTGAGGATATTGATGATGGAAGGGTACTGACAGAGAAAAAACCCTCTTGTACAGCAGGAATGGATGCTTGGGACCTAAAAATTAAGTACACAGAGCTAAGGACTACAGTCCATAGCAGCTGGTGATTCAGTATGACAGCTCCCTGGACTGAAGCAGAGACAGAAAAGCAGCTCTAACCTGCCATACCCAGTAGCCATCCCTCTCCCTTAAGATCAGGTCAAAAGTTAGGGACAGAAGAGTCAGACCCACCAGACAAGTAAATCATTCACATTAGTCTTAGTGACATTGTTCTGGGACAATCAGATTAGTCTATTTTTCACAGAAAATAAATAAAGATATGTCCCAGTACAGATAGATACACAACAGACAACTGCCTCCTGAATGCTTTTTCTCTTCAACATGGTTTGTACAACAGTTCTTCCATGCTTCTGCATGACAACCAATTTTTGAAGAGTACTCTAGTGCAAAACTTCACATTTACATCAGCTTCTGGAGTTCCCTGCACAGGCTGTTTTTAAATACTTGGGCATCTGAGACCTACTCATCTCATGAATTGCCTTTCTTTAAATGGCACTCTCACAGAATTGAAATCAAAAGCTCGCTGGTACTATTGTGCTCCCACACACTGTCTCTCCCCCATGCTCCAAGAGTCTTCCAGACCCTTGACTTCAGTCTGTTTGAAGGTTAATACAAAGGGAAGGGAACCTGAATCTAATCTGCAGCCTGTACAGTTTCATATCTGGTTTCCAACAGATAATCAATAGTTTGCAAACCAATAGTTTGCAAGTACCTATAGTGTCAGGCTTCTAGGTTGTCATAAGCTCAGTTGATTATGAAGCATCTGATCATCACAGCTGTAGTCTAAAAAACCTCCACATTTACTAAAAACATCCGGCACAGCAATACTTCAGTAGAATACCCAGCAAGCAAAATAGCCTTCCCTCCCCTCCATGTTCTCAGCAATGTCACCAATTAAAAAATGTGAATTGATTCTGTTGCTCCTAATCAGTTAGGATGGACTAAAAAAAAAGTTATTTTCCCAGCAAGTTTTAAGAGATGGACTCTCACGATGTTTTTCCAAAGTACCTCAGACTGAACCCATGTGAACTGTTCACGTACCGTTCTAAAGTCTTCCTCAAACTTGTAAGCTCCACCTCCCGTGGCACAGAGCGTAGTGTGCAAACTGGAGAAGTTCTTTTCACTGCCCATCTGTATGAACCTGTGCATGGCACAGCTGGGAAAGCGGATGAAGTGCAGGTTTCCTTTGCGTCCACACATAGTCAAATTTTTCAGTTCCAGGTGGACATCGCGAATGCCAGTTTTACCATAGGCTGTATTGGAGGTCAAGTATTTCCTAATGCTTTTCAGGTTTTCCACCTCCTCCTGCTCCTCCTCTGCAGTAATGTCCTTAGGTTCAAAGTAGACCAGTTTAACCAATGTTCCACCGATATCCATTCCAAACCATGGGAATGCTAAAAACAAGGGTAAGATTAGGGAGGAAAAAAGAGAACGTCACTATACATATACAGGGTAGACAAATCACTTAAAACATTTGCTGAATGACAGTTCAGTGCAGTCACAGTAGCAGCATCTATTCCTGAGAACTGGGGGTCGCTTACATCCAGCTCATATGTTTTAAACACATCTCTAGGTTAAACCTTCATAAACCCTCAGTTAAGAAAAAGAATAAGGAAAATCTCAACATATTCTTGTCTGAAGAAGCAGGCTTTAATAAAATGAAAGCATTTTTTTCTCAGGAAATGATTTTACTCTTCAGTCACCACCTCTTGACAGAGCACATTTACTGCATTTCACCCAATCGGCACCAATGGGTGAGAAATGAAATGAAATTGTATTTCACCCAACTGGCCCCAATTCTGCTAAGACTTAACGGGATGAGGAGAAAGAAGAAATAACAAAACAAACAGGAGAATGAGATTTCTCAAGTCATATTCCCACTGTGTAACAATTGCCTTTCCAAGCTCAGTCAGAATTTCCACTGTCACAAGGCTGTGTCTGAAGAGCAGCAATACAGAGCTCCCATTATGCTGGAGGCCTCCAGACTCCAAGCCATCAGAACCAGCAGCTCTGGACTGCAACACTTGTATACAGTGGCCAAAAGTGAGCTGCCTTATGTTCAGTGTTTACCACTGACAGACCTGTCCTTTGAGTGTAGACTCCCTTTGCTGGTATATGTGTTAGTCTATTACATAATTATATAAGAAATGCCACTATTTGCTTCTCAGCTTGCCACAGCTGGCCTTGGTCCTCCAAAATCTTTGTTTTGTTAATAGCAGGAGAAAATTACTATGGAGAACACCCACCAGAAGACAACAATAACTGAATCAAGCTGGTCTACCTGTTCCACTTGTATATATATAAGCATAGAATTTAAAGAGTAAGCCAGGTAAATTTATGAAACATTAAGAATTGAGAATATAAAATCCATACACAGGCACTGCAGATTGAGGGAGCTAGCAACGTGTCTTAGAAAATTTAAAAGTACTGAGTATATGATTAACATCTAAGACACACTTCAAAAATAGCAGTCACACAGTCACCTTCCTGTTTTTTAGGGAGAATCAAGCAGACTTGCTAGAAAAATGATTCCACCAACTAGGGCATCTCAACTTAGTGTTGATACAAACTTGAAACCATAAATACCATATGCATAGCTGATTTTTCTGCCAGTGAACCTAAAAATAAACAACTTGGGGCAAACACTTTAATAAGCATAGGAGGTACTTATCACACTGTCCTTCCTCATGTGATCACAGATCACAATTAAGTTACTCATCTTCAGGCTGAAAGAGGCTTAGTCTTTTTTTCTTACCCTAAGTGTTTCAGCATCAGCTGGCTGAATAACTTGAAAGTCTAAATTCTCCAATTTTTAATATGCTCTCCCTGCCCAAACCAATCCTTAAATGTCAGACATTTAAAACAGTTATTTCACTTCATTGCTGTATGCCAAGTAATTGAATCATCAGTTTCTCCTCCCAGTTCCCCACGGACAAGGCAGGCATAATACATAAACTCCAATGAAGTAGCTATTACCTGTTGTAAGGCCTAATTTTTTTCCCATGCTATGTAAGCTGCATAAAGACAGTGAAACTTGAGGTTTGGGAAGATACATCATGCTATGCAGATACATGAGAGTTCCCTGAAATGGGAAGAATTCAAATAACAGGCTTTATTTTAAAGAAGAAAAATATGCTATAGACTAACCTGTAACTCAAACACTTGGGAAATTACAAGGTAAATATTTATGTGAAAGCTGTCTCATCCACACTGCACAACATTGCAATGCAGTGGAGCTCAGGCTGCCAATCCCATTACTGATTTACACAAATCTTTATTAAAGCTACTGAGAATTTTAATTACCTGTCACACTGGAACAGTAAGCCTCCTCCTCAGATGTATCTTAACTATGCAAGCAGGAAGTTTAATTTTAAATCAGCATGGTTGGACTATGCCATACAGAACCAGCCTGTAGCTAAGTATAAGCCACTTTCCACTATTTTTCATTAAGGGCATAAAACCTGCTACACTCTACCTGCACCAACATTTATTTGAAAGCCATAGTGTAGATTTCATCTTTAAAACAGGCAAGAAGTGTTCCATTCTCCTATCAAACACAAGCCCAGCAATAAAAGTGTTAAAGTAAGCACTAACAGCTGAGAGTTATTCATAAATGACTGCCAAGACATTTCACTTTACATCTTAACATTTTAAAGAGTTATAACCAAATCATTCACAAAGAATAAGTACTGCAGAAAACAACTATGAAGTTTCTTCAACTCTGCATAATTCTTGGGATAGCCACACATAATGCTTGCATTTATAAAGTGAACAGAAATACCAGGACACTTTTTTTTAGTTTATTCTCTCTGTGAATCTAAGTTCCTTTCATTTTGTTGTGAGCCAACTGGACTGCTGCAGAAAGAAAGGAACTTGCTTTTAGAACACCAGCAGTTTTCTTCAGCACAAATAAAGAGCCCAAGATCAGACAACAAAAACAGATATTTCAGTTATGCAGAAAAACAGCTTAGTTTTCTTCTCAACTTCTAACACCAGCTCTCTGTTGGAATTACTTGCAAAAATTCAACAACCATCTTGACTGGTTGACCAATTAGGAATTAAATTAAGTCCCAAAGTTTCTAACAACTCACACTGAAGTTCACGTAACTTCTGCACAACTGGAGCGAAAGTAGAAACACTTCTGTATTCCAGTGATTATTTAAAAACGTATCCCTTGTATCTTTTGTTGCTGTCAGTATGTTACAAATCAAAATGCACCACTGACCCACCATCAGTTCTTTTCCATATCTATATAAAATTCATCTCAGCTGGTACCTATACACTTCAATCTTCCTGGTGCCACTGAACGTGGTGCCAATGGAAGTGTGCACACAGACTGAAGGCACTCCTGGGGTTTGCTGCCTCTGTTAATACAGAGTAAGAGGATTCAGAGGCCACTGAAATTAACAGAGCCTGCCCAGTACTACAGCCAGAGGGGATGAAAGAAAAGTGTTTGTGTAGATAAGTTTTCCACAGACTTGAAGGAAAATGGGGAGAAAATTGTGGAGGCTGTTCTTTAATAGTTTGGTAGGAGGTTTTTTTTTTTTGTAGGTTTGTTTGGGTTTTTTTTTTTTTTTTTTTTTTTGGGGGGGGGGGTGGAGGGAAGCAGTGTTTGAGGTTTTCTGTTGGTTTCTTTTAAACTGGAAGTCTAGCATTTCACTGATGACCTGAATAAGTGTCCCTGAATTATGAAAAGACAGGAAAGCAAGAAGGGGAAATAAAATCCATCCCACCCACATCTCAGGCTGATCACAGTCAGTCAAAACTGTGTGATTTACTATGAGCAGTAAAGACACCAGATATGTTACAGAAATGTTCTCACAATGTAAAAAAATGCACTTCTAAATTAAAAATGTCTGATAAGGCTAATGAGCTGATTTCTCTCTTTTCAGTAGGTATGCAACATACCTATTGGATCAGTTGAATCTATAGCTGTGGCCAAACCAGAACTATTCTACTGCATTGCTACACAGCAGTAAGTAAAAAATAATACCATAAAATCTAGTTTTAGGTCCTATAGAACCAATACAGAAGGCATCAAGATACTTCATGTGTTCTTAGAAGTCTAGCATAAATCAAAGACTCTACTTATGTATTGAAAAAAATTAATTCTCTTTATATTAATAAACCATGCCAACTACTTAGTGGTTTGTTATCATGAGATAAAAATCTGTACTAGTCCAAAATTTAGCTGCAGAAGCATGTGACAATGCAAACAGAAGGTATCTACAGCATTGCATAAGTAAGTAATCTGATGCACACCAACAGCTGTGTATCTGGGGCAAAGGTTCACTCACGAGAAATTCCATGATACATTTTACCTAGTTTCTCCATTAACTCTGGACTATCAGGCTATTCCTACAAGGCATTATTATATTCCGATGTCAACACCTTGTATTTTTAGAAATCTTATGCTTAACACACAATATAATGAGGGCATGTGGAAAGTAAATATCAAATCACAACATTCTCCTCACAGACAATAGCTCAGGAGAAGCAAGAATGAGAGGAACTCCTGGGTCATCAAGTAACATTTACCCCCATTAAAGAAGATAAAGAAGAGTAATCCTTTTCATACATTTAACCAACCACCACATAAGGTTAGCTGAATCTTTTTACTCCTCAACATTCAGAAAGAGATTGTGCTAGAAACATGCTGGTTAGAACATTCTTCTCTCTACCTGAGCCCTGGATTTATTCCTGACCAGTTTTCTTCTTTTGCCAAAACTGTTTCAACCTATACATTTCCCTTACAAGACCTGTATTTCCTCAAAGACAGACACAGTATTTCAATTTTTTTATCAACAATTTGAATGGTGGTATCAGTACTCTGATATCTTAGTCGTAAGTATCTCAGATAAAATATCTTAGTTTCAGCTGCTTTTCTTTCTGAACACATATATGTTGAAATCCTATTACTTCATTTACATTTCATTTGCATTGTTTGACACTTTGATGATTCAGGAACTTCCTGTGTTAATTGGGTCCAGAAGAGGTGAGAGAGCTAAAAAAAGTAACAGGGGAAAAAAATCAAAACAACACACACGTAACATGGCATAGTATTCTTACAGCTTCTGAAAGCTGATTTTTATTTAAAAAATAAAGCTATAATAGTTTACACATATTTTTCAATTACTTCTTCCTGTTTTACACAGTTATAAAAAAATTAAAGCAATTTTTTTCTTTGAACTAAACTAGCATATGTAATTCAAAAAATTTATTATATCTGCTTAATAATTAAAGTTTCCGCAAACCTTAAAAAGCTAGAGCTAAATCATGCACACATATCAGGTGAAGCCTTCCAGTTCATCTTCAGCAGCAGGGGCATATTGAATGTCTTCCTCCTCATGAGAAGAACAAACAGACAAAACCCAAAAGTTACAACCAACCCCACAAAGAGCTCAAACCCAAATGCAGAGAGCTTTTTGTTAAAAAAGCATCCACACAAATGTAGTTCCATTATCACAAACTGATTTGAAAAAGAAAAGTGACACCAGCCTAATATCCCTGACAACCCATCTAGTTAAATGAAGGAAAAAAGAATGCCAAGACAGGATTCCCAGCAGAGGCTGTACCAGGAGTCCTCTCTCACCGCAGGCTTATCAGCAAAGCACACTGGTATCATGGGGAATCTTCCCTTCTGAGAGGGGAAAGAGACTTGTGAACATAGAATTCTACCTCACTTTGTCAGAAAGTAAAAACAATCAAGAAAATAAGGGTTTAAAGAAATAATTGCTGCAGAAAGATAGGTTTCATTTGTTGAAATATTAGGAAATGCCAATTACCTCATTAACTTCTCCACCACACAAAGCAAACCCTGCAATCAATACTGGTCTAACATGCCATGTGGCAACTGCACTTCATTTTGCAATCTGTCCTTAAGAAAAGAACAAACATCTGCAAGGTCAGGATTAAAAGCACCAAAGAAACCAGTAAAAATAGTACTGTGTAGTATTCACTAGAGGAGGATGCAGTGGAAAGGCATGCAGTACCAGGACAATTTGAATAATAATGTAATTAATTTAAGATGGTGACAATGGGCTATCATTATTGCCTGTACGACTAATACTAAATTTCAAACTTTTTCTTGTACAAAATAAACTATACGGATTAAAAAGCATATCAGCAAGCATTAATGTATTTTAATCAGCAAATAAATTGCCCACAAAATAGTTCTACAAAGCACTTCCCTCAGCTGCTGTTTTCATTAAAGCCTCATTTCACTAAAACTCCACACCTGAAGATTCATACACCTTGGGCAATATAGTCAGTCACCTATGCTTTTTACTTTGATGGGCTCTTTTTTCCCCTCAAGATGGGATGGAAATTCCAAAGCCCTCATTCTTTCTTAATCAAGTGATTACATGAATCCCTAAAAGCTTTATTCTTTGCTTCAAAATAGTTTTTACTATTATGGAGAGTTTGATATGCAAGTGCTGACTCTTCTTAGTTACACCAAATCAAAACGTAAGCAAGTCCAAGTTCTGCAGGTTTTGTTCATGGAGAAAACATGAAGCAGGACAAAGGCTACAAAAACACTTTGTGACAGAGAACAACTTGGTCAGTGATAGTTTAAATTTGATAGACGACTAAATTAACTATTAACAGGTACTGTAAGCACTACATGATTAATCAGTCAGAGAACATTCTAAGGGAAAGTAGCACGAGTAGTTCACCAAAAGCATTGTAAAAGTCAGAAAAGGCACTGGCTAACATGCAGTCAGTCCTGTGAAAGGTGCAGCTCTTTAAGGCTGTTTCTGAATATTTTGTTCTGTTTAACCAGGCAAGTTTTTTTTTTTTAAAACATTCACTTCAAAACAAAGGAAAAAACCCAAAACCCAGA
Organism: Pyrgilauda ruficollis; assembly: GCF_017590135.1. Classification (NCBI taxonomy): domain Eukaryota; kingdom Metazoa; phylum Chordata; class Aves; order Passeriformes; family Passeridae; genus Pyrgilauda; species Pyrgilauda ruficollis. The sequence goes on along the minus strand of NW_024513654.1, from coordinate 16,590,407 downwards.
GTAGCTGAATGGACACTACTTCCTACTGAGTAGAAACATCTTTAAATTTTGGCAGCAGGCAGCTGTGATTCTGACTATCCCTATTATCCTTTTGGAACACGCTGAACTAGTAACAAAGAACCAAACATTTGTGGGTTTATGTGAAGGGCTAGCAAAGTGACAGTGAAAAGAAAGTTTTTCCCCCAGATTGTTTTACTTGCAGAGTTTACCATGGAATTATTCAATACATCCAAGTAAACAAGATTACTAATCAATAAACCATAGAGAATTGAGGAAATATAGAATTAACAAATAGGACGTTTGAGTCTCAGCCTTAAAACCAAACCTGAAATAGACAAGCAGTTTACGAACACTTCCTAAATGACAAGCACATTACAAATTTCAGCTATTTACAAATATTTTTCCCCGCCAGTCAGAATAACTTGCGCCAGGGTTATCAGGGGTTCCCAGATTCACTTTTTCCTTCATTCTACCGACGTTTGGGAACGGAGCACACACTAAGCCCGCGGAGCCTTCCCACGCTCCAGCGCGCCCCGGCGTTACTCACAGTGTTGCTTGGGCACTATGAGCTTCATGTGTGCGGCGGGGAGGCGGCGAGCCGGGCAGGACCCTGGGCACCGCCCGACGCGCGGCTCGGCAAGGAGCGGCCGCCCGCC